>NC_050096.1:157612074-159108324 GCF_902167145.1 Zea mays
CGAGCACCTTCTCCTTGTCGCCAGCGGAGAATTTGCCGAGCGAGGAGGCCGCTGAAGGCTCAGAACGAGTCATTCACGCGGCCATAGTGGAAGGCAACAGTAGGCGGAGGTTGTAGCAGGTGATGGCGGTTGCGGCTAGTGGAGACAGTGAAGGCAAAGGAGGAGGCGCCGCGATGGCGAGGACGAGTCAGACGACAGAGAAGAGGAGGCGACAGATGGTGGAGGTATGGGAGGCAGGAAGGATGGGGACATAGCTCATGAGTCATCATGGCCATGGAGGAGAAAACCTTCCCAAACCTAGATCCCACTACTTCACGAAGTGACGAACAGAGAGGAGCAACTAAACAAAATTACCTTCGGAATTCCGTGAGGGCCGTGTGGATCTCTTCCCGGGAGGCATCGTGGGGAGGTCACCGGACCACGACAGCCGACTGCTACGAGGGAGGGTAAGGAAGAGAGGTCAGGTGAAGAAGATATATGTAGGGAGGTTATGCGAGGACGTCCAGCCATTTCGGAGTTAGGTGTAGAAGATAGGCAAAAAAAATAAAAAAAAGGGAAGATCCCACTGCTTCACGAAGTGACGAACAGAGAGGAGCAACTAAACAAAATTACCTTCGGAATTCCGTGAGGGCCGTGTGGATCTCTTCTCGGGAGGCATCGTGGGGAGGTCACCGGACCACGGCAGCCGACTGCTACGAGGGAGGGTCAGGAAGAGAGGTCAGGTGAAGAAGATATGTGTAGGGAGGTTATGCGAGGACGTCCAGCCATTTCAGAGTTAGGTGAAGAAGATAGGCAAAAAAATAAAAAAAGGGAATAGTTGAACATAGTTGATAGGAGTCGAACCTACCACCTCAGGGTATTCCTATATAGAGTAGACCATTACACTATGTGAAGACTGGTGATGAAGTAACGGAGCTAGTCTTATTTGTTAGTAGTAGTTGTAGTAAAAATGGAGAACCGAAGTAGCATCCAGCAAGTCTGCAATTTTAAATGGAGAACTGATGCAATACAAATCTGCTCCCAGTCAAGTAACATCCAGCAATCTACAGTTTTAGAAACACAAGCACATATGCTCCCAGTAACACACAACCATCCAAGCATTTTTCATACTATGTTTTACTTAATAAGAATAGGGAATCATATATTAACAGTGATGTACAACCCTTCAGTTTTTGAAGCATTGTTTATGGGAGACCCTAAATCAGGTACACAAACAGCATTAATAAGAGGAGAAAAAGGCAGGATTCAAAACTCAAAAGAACATGTTTCAGATTTCAGTTTTTACACAACTTGTCTTCACACAACCTGTCAAGAACTTGTTTTCAGAAAATTTAGTTTTCAGTTTTTACACAACCTGTCAAGAATCTGTCTTTACACAACACTTTAAAGAGGGTTCCTCATTTTGAATCTGTCTTTACAGAAAATTCAGTTTTCAGTGCATCTATTTTCAATTTTCTGTTTTGCAGTTTACAGTGAATCTGTTTTTAGTTTTCAGTTTTCAGTGAATCTGTTTTCAGTTTCCATTTTACAGAAAAATCAGTGAATCTGTTTTCAATTTTCAGTTTTGCAATTTACAGTGAATCTGTTTTTAGTTTTTAGTTTTCAGTGAATCTGTTTTCAGTTTTCATTTTACAGAAAAATTAGTGAATCTGTCTTTATAGAAAACAGACACAAGAAAGTGCATAAATAAGATTTTCAGTCTAATATACAACCGCACCATTACGAACACTGCATAACCTTCAGTTTTTACAGAAAAGAGACACACACAACTTGCATAAATTTCAGTCCTCAGTCCAACACACTACAACTGAAAACAGAACTCAGAGTGTCCACAGTTATGTCTGTTGCTAACTCATTCAAGATCACCCATCTAGTCGTCATCGCTATTATCATCAACAACATTTGGGATATTGCTCTCGTCATTATCACTGGCATATTGTCGTCCTGTTTCATCTTCTTCGTCCTCAAAATAATCTTCTTCATCCCTTTGTCTATGTAGATCTTCAACTACACTTGCATCTATAATATCAACATTTTGTACCCCAACAGTATTATTGTTTATATCCACTTCAGTATGCTGAATATTAGAAGCAACACATTCATCGTCTTGGTAAGAAAGCGACACACCATTGGGTATTTCATCACTACAATTTTCATCAACATTCCAAAGGTGCATATGCGCAAATTTTTGAACTACACTCCAGCTACCTCCATATTTGGTGTCATGCAAATAAAAAACCATAGTAGCCTGTGGCGCAAGAATGAAAGGATCATTTTTGTACCAACAACTAGAACGGTTGATGCTTTTCAATAATCCATCATCTTTTATTCTTCCCTTCTTGCTTTCTATGTCAAACCAATCACATCGAAAAATAACCACTGACCGATGTCCACTCTTGTCTACATTATATTGCAACTGAATTATTTCTCTTAAGGAACCATAAAATTCAATATCTTCACCATTATGTGTGCCTTGTGTCATTACACCACTATTTTGTGTCCTCCTATATTTCTCACGGTCGACAGTGTGGTATCGAACACCATCAACAATATATGCTGAATAAACTCTTATTCGCAGATCAGGTTCACATGACAAAGCTAATAGATCAGAACAGAGATCTTCTCCTCGCTCATGCCAAAGTGTTCCAATCTGTATATATAAAATTTGTATACAATGAGAATAACTTCAAGTAATAAAGGATTAAAATGAAATACAAAACAAGTTCTCACATAATTTTTAAACCAGGAAGAAAATTGTTTTTCTACTTGTTTTTCAATATCAGTAAATCCTCCCTCATTCTGCAACTCCTTTCTGTATAGACTGTAAAACATATTAAAATCATCAATTAGCAAGCAATGAATACAAAAAAACAAGAAGAAGCGAGAGGAATAGTGGGAATAGATACTCTATATATGGCTTGACCTCTGCACAATTGTTAAGCACATACCAAACCATCTTATCATAATCCTTATATAAATAAGTAATCCTTGGGGCTCCAAGTAATTCTACTCCATGCTGGAAAACAGATAAGTCACCCTTACTCATATCAACATGCTCTCTATTCCTTCCCTCGTAATTGTGTCTTGTCTCAAGATCGTCAAAATACCTCGAACATGCATGCAAACATTCATTAGCAACATATGCTTCTGCAATTGAACCCTCAGGTCGTGCCATGTTCCTCATAGAATGTTTCAAAGTGTATAACCTTCTTTCTACAGGGTACATCCAGCCATATTGGACTGGTCCTCTAAGTATTGCCTCATCAGGTAAATGTACTGACAAGTGGAGCATAACATCAAACAATGATGGGGGAAATATTTTCTCAAGCTTGAATAGAACAATTGGGATATTCTCTTTCATTTGGTGCAAAACATCTAATTTAAGGGTCCTAGCGCATAGCTGCTAAAAGAAGTTACCTAGTTCTACAATTGCTACATATATTTCATCGTGCATTATTCCTCAAAGAGCAGCTGGTAAAATCCTTTGAAGTATGATATGGCAATCATGTGTTTTCAAGCCTTGGAGGTTGCATCCATCAGCAGTGATGCATGATGCTAGGTTAGAAGCATACCCATTTGGAAATTTCACACTTCTCAAAAAATCATAAAATGCTACCTTTTGATTTTTATCCATTATATAGGGGGCATGAGGAACCACATAGGTACCTCCATCACACTTCAAGTGTAAATCTTTTCTTATGCCCATGTCCTCAAAATCAAGCCTTGCATTAATACTGTCCTTTGACTTTCCTGGAAGAGCAAGAAATGTACCTAGCAAGTACTCACATATATTTTTTTCAATGTGCATTACATCAAGATTATGACGCAACTTCAAACCTGTCCAATATGGCAAATCCCACAGGCACGACCTTCTCTTCCAACATTGACCACCATTTGCATCTCGCTTCCTCTTATTGCTATTTGGATGCTTCCCTGGTTTAACTTCCTTCACTCTTTCCAATTGTTGCATCAACTCAGTGGTACTAAATTGTTGTGGTTTGTCACGGTTCTCAATTTGGCCATCATAATCCTTCTTTTTCCTCCATGGATGGTCATGTGGTAGCCAACGTCGATGACCAATATAGCATATTTTATTCCTTATTCTTCTGGAGCAATGATCTTTGTCACAATGGACACAAGCGTAGTATCCTCTGGTAACTGTTGGGGACTTGCTCTCAAATGCTATAAATTGAGAACAAGGCAACACAAAAACAGGTTACTTGTTAATGCCCTTCGTCCTTCGAAGCATTATTTCCCCAAGGATATAATGATCTTCGGACGAAGGTCATGAAGGGCATACCTTCATCATCTCAACATACATATATGTATGATTATTAACAACGAATGGAGCATGTAAAGCATAAGAAACAATGTGAACAGTAACATTATCATATATATTTTCCAGTATATAATCGCAAATTAATATAAAGACAATATTGAATTACATTTGGTACCTTCGGCTTGACAGAAAACAAAGGTACGAGTGTGACGCAAAAGCAAATGCCAAGTCAGCGTGAACAGTACGGGAGTACTGTTCATCTATTTATAGGCACGGGGCGCAGCCCATGTGAAATTACATCCATGCCCTTTACATTTGCTAATGACTCTAAGGTAATCCATCGAGGTCTAAATAGTCTTTTCCCCTTTAAGTCGGTTCCCTTTCCTGCTGTCATGTCGAAGCTCCCTTGCGCGTAGCTTCGGCGCTGCGTCAACCTTCATATTGTTTGTGCTTCTCACACTGTGGTTCTGATCCGAGTCCGAAGGTACCTGTTCATGTATTACACTCCGAAAACATTGTTAAATCATGTTTTTGAGGAACTTCGGAAGACGAAGCCCCCAACAGTAGCCCCTCGCAATATTAATTTGTTAGAATAACGAATTTAGATTGCGATACGGACGAAGGCCCTAAGCCGAAGGGCCAAAAAACACCTTCCCTTTGCTAGAATAGCAACAGTCAATGACAGACGGGGCCCTCCAATTTGGAGTGCACTGGGCGTATAAATAAGAACTCACCCCGAGCACATTTGTACGCTACTTGCCACCTGCTTTGTTTGCTCAATTTTTTAGCTCTTGCTTACCAACGCTTGCTTAGTTTCTTAGACTTCCTAAGCTTCGGTTTGGAGGACACGTTTTCGTCATTTCCGAAGATAAGATGTCTCACGACAAGAAGACAGTTGCTGAGACGAAGCTAACCGAAGAGGAGAAGCTTCTTGAGGAGAAGACTGCTGGATTTGTTGAGTCAATAGCGAAAACGAATACAGAGAAGATTACTAAATAAATTCTGGAAGGCTTGTCTGAAGATACTGATGATAGTGACAGCTATGATGTGGAGAGTGGGGGCGAAGACTCTGAAGATCGGCCCTAGAGACCAAGTCATGCAGTCTTCGGGAAATCAACTATCAAACAGAGTCACCTTGATAATATGAGAGGAAGGTATTTTTCAAGATATGTCTATTGTGAGGGCGGACGTAGACAGAGCTGTTCCTGCTCCCGAAGAAAACGAAGTTGTAATCTACCGAAGCTTCTTCAAAGCTGGACTTCGGTTCCCGTTGAGCAGATTTGTGGTTGAAGTTTTAAAGACCTACCAGATTTTCCTTCATCAGATCACTCCTGAAGCAGTTATTAGAATGGGGATCTTCGTCTGGGCTATGAGGAGTCAAGGTCTAGAGCCAAGTGCGAGATGCTTTTGCAGTATGCACGAACTTTCGTACGAGACGAAGCCCTAGGGCAAAGAACAATATCATAACAATTTTGGGTGCTATAGCTTCGTTGCTCGCTCTAGCGCAAGCTACCTAGTGCCAACGTTTCGGAAGAGGTGGCCTGGGGCCTGGATGGAAGAATGGTTTTACGTGAAAAATGATTTGAAGGCGAGAGAAGATATTAAAGAAATCATCATGCGACCCATCTGGTCCCACTTCGGTCTCTGAAAGCCGAAGGTAGAAATTGATGAGGCAGCCGAAGCATGCCGAAGGGCCTTTAGCATAGTTTGCTCTTTTATTAGGACAAGAGACTTAGTTCAAGAACATGTAGCCTACAGGATATGGCCACTGATAGACAACTAGGAAATGCCAAAAGAAACCATCACTAACCCTAGCGAAGGTGGTCTGGTTCGATTGAAATATACCTTCAGGTTTACAGACCAGTTTGTCGAACCAGATGATGACTGGCTGAAGTGTGTTGAAAATACTAGTGATGAGCTACTTGGAGCATACTCCAAGTCTGAAGATAATGCACTATCTGCGGCCTTCGGGAGCCGAAAAAAGAAAAGACTAAATAGGGTTTTTGATGCTATTGGATTTGTGTACCCTGACTATCGCTACCCGCCGCGAGGGCAGAAAAGAAAGGGTGCAACTTTTGGAAAGGTTGCTGCTTCGGCTGCTCCAAGCGAGCCTGCGCCGAAGAGGAAAAAGTTGAAGGTCCTTACCCACCGACCGCGCTACATTGAACCGGCCATAGTGCCTGAATTTGGCGGGGAAACTTCTTCAGTTACTGAAGCGAAAGAACCTGCTCCTCTCATACAGAAGATTGAAGAGCCGGCCAACATGCCGAAGGCGCCCTCAACGGAGCTAGTTGAATCGCAGGCTAATAAAGGTAAAACTGAAGAGCCAAAAGTTGAAGAAACAAAAAAGCTAGAAATTTTAAGCCCTTCGGCGGAAGTAACAGTGCCGAAGGCACAAGAAAGTCTTGTGGTAACCCCAAAAAGAAAAAGGATGGTAAATGTACTAGATGTGTTAGAAATAGTGACAACTTTAAGGTCTACTCCTTCAAGTAAAATCGTCGAGGCTTCGAAATTGCAAAGCGAAGCTAAAACAAAACCGGACGAAGTTGAAGCTGCAACGAGCCAGGCTAGTGCCGAAGCTGGGCTTTCAGAGCCTGCTGATGAACAACCTTCAGAATTCGAAGAGAAAGCAGCAGAGGAAGAGGTTATAGAACAGAGTTTGCCTGAGAAAACTCCCGTGTCTGGTCCTGAAGCTTTGAAAAAAAATATTGAATATATCATCCATCACGCTTCGGGAAAGAAGCTCTCTAAAGAAGAAGAACGAGAAGCTCAACACTATGCCCAGAAGCTGAAATATCCAAATGGGGCATTAGTATTCAACGGCAGCGGAGAAGAGGATTTCTTGTATTGTCTCCCAGACAGCAAGGAGATATCTGTCTGCCGGGAGATGAGCAGAAGCTTAGGATTCCCAACATTAGAAGATGTGCTTTCAGTACTGTCGAAAGATGAATTGGCTGACAGTTTAGCATATAATAGTATAAAGGTGTGAAAATCAAATTTTTTCTACTTAAAAACGATTTTTTTCATTTGCTTATACTTAATACTATACTTATTTTGCAGGGCTTGATCCTTAGCAATGCCCTCAGGGCACAGAAAAATATCGAAGACGAAGGATGCACTATAGCTCTGAACAACCTTCGTTCAGAAGTAACTGAACTAAGGAACGAAGGTCTTGAAAAAGATAAAATATTAATTTCATTGGTGAGCAAAATAAAAGAAGACGAGGCTACTTCCAAAGCCCAGGCTGAAGCCCAGAAAAGTGAAATTGAAGACCTTCGGAAATAGCTGGTTGAAGCCAAATTAAAATGTGATGTTGCCGAAGCTGAACGAGATGCCAGTGATTACTGGAAAAATTATTGTGAAAAAACAGTTGCAAAACTTCGCTCATCAAAAGAAAGATGTTTTGAAAAATCTGTGGAATGTGTAAAAAAGATAAAAACTAGCTTCGCCAACATAGGCACGTTCTCAAGCGAAGACAACTTCATACTGGGCGATCCTGAGGGCGTAATTGAGTGGATCAACGGTGAGGCTGAAGCCTTTGAAGAGATTTTGAGTGGCCGCGGGGACGTTTGTGCCTTCTCTGGTGCGAGGGGAGTTGCAGCTATTTTGGAGAAGTCAGGTTGCGAACATGTTAAAACCTTGGCTCAGGACGAAGCTGCCTTCTCCATTGATGATACGAAGGACCCCTCGGCCGAAGCAAGCTTAATAGGCGGAAAAATTTTCACTGACATCTGGGAAAATGGCGGCCGAGGGATGGCCCATGAAATAATGAAGAAGAGCGAAAAAGACATTCATGACGCCTGAGAAGCAACAAAAGCAGCTGAAAAAGCTGCGGAACTCGAAAGACGGATAGGTATTATTTAATGGCTTTTAACTTTGTTGTTTATTTTTGTGACTTCGAACTAATTTATGTCTTCTACCGCAGCTGAACTATCTCCTCCCCCAGAGCCACTCAATCCACTGGCCGACCCAGAGACAAAGAAGACATTAGAAATTATTAATATGACCGAAGCTATTGTAGACAAAGTTGTTACCAAGCTACTTAACGAAGTTGCTAAAAAAGTTCTGAAGGAAGAATAGCAGTTATTGTAAAAACATTTCTAAGATATTAATGTAATATTTGCTGAACTAAGTCTGTAATATTCGATGTTTGTATCTTTGAATGTAATATGTAAATTGTTTGTAATTCAGTTCTTTACGATGCATGAAACTTTACATACATACCGTTTTTTAGCCTTCGGCGAAAAAACACCTTCCCTTCTTTTCATGCTTCGTGAAGAAAAACTTTTATGTCCCGTGGGAATATTCATACTTCGTAAAGAACATCCAAGGGTCGTAAAAACATTAATGCTTCGTAAACAATAGATTTCTTCCTCCACATTAGATCTGATGAAGCTGTACTTCTTCAAAACTTATTTTGTGCCTTCGCACAATTTCACTTTTTCGAAGCATTCTCCGAAGATCAACATTGTATCCCCTTCTTGTGCCATTGATACAATATGATGTATGATGTTATGTTATGCGAAATGATGTGATGATGTTATGTTATGCGAAATGATGTTTATGCCGAAGACACACACTCACACCCCCATAGTGGAATACACAATCTCTTTGCCGCTTATTTTTCGGCTTCACCGCTTATTTGTCAGTGTATCAACGCTGACTTTTTTATGTAAGTTCTGCATTCCCTTAGGAACGTCTTTTGAACTTCTTCGCCTTCTATTTCGGCGGTATTCGCGTTGACTTTTCGCGCTTTGCCTTATATTTCGGCGGTATTTGGCTCTGCATTCCCTTTGGAACGACTTTTGAGCAGAAAACTTACACTGCGCTCCCTTAGGAACGACTTTTTGTAGCTTCGACAAACTTACGCTGCGTTCCTTAGGAACGACTTTTTGTAGCTTCGGTGATACTTGCAATGTCATTTTTAGCCCCGCATTCCCTTAGGAACGACTTTTGAGCTTTAGCAATTTTTGGACTTCGTGAGTCTGTGGAGAAGATATATTTCACTATGGCAAGAATGAAGCTATTACAAGAAATTGAAAATGACAAGAAAACTAGGTTTACAATAATTGTTCCTTATTAAAAGAGAAAATGACAATGAATGTAAAAACTGTTTCAGGGGTAGGATATCTCTCAATAGATATGTTTCGATTCTGGCACAGTACTGTTGAATGTGCGAGCTTCGGACTCCTCCCTGAAATCTCGCTACTGATGGGTCTATTGGCTCCCTTCTGGCTGCTGGCCTCGTGAATATGCAGGTTATAGTGGTGGCGGAGGTGGAGGCTGTGGCCAAGATGCCTGTGGCTGGCTAGCCGAAGCAACAGAAGCTGCAGGATGGTTACCCACATACTCTGGTATGTAGGGTGAGTGATACGAAGCAGTGTGCATGACCTGCTTCGGCTGGTTCTGCTGAGCTGCGGCTTCTGCTATTTCCTTTTATTTCTGAATGGTGACATGGCACATCCTTGTAGTATGGCCCTTGTCCTCACCACAGAATAAGCAATAAATTTTTCTAGGCTGATCCCCAAACCATCCTCCGAAGCCCCTGACGCCTCTGCCTCTTGGAGCTGGCGGCCGGAAAGAGCTTTGTTGCTGCCCCAAAGCTTGTGAGGAATACTGTGGCCTCTATTGTTGACTTCCTCTGTCATCACTCTGAGTAGAGTTGTGAATTGACCTGACGTGCCTCGGGTGGATTCTTCCTCTGAAGCCCCTGGTCATTTCAGAGAACCTGTATGCTTCCTCCCTTCTTTGGCGGAAGTCATTGTCAGCTCGGATGTACTCATCCATCTTCTGGAGCAGCTTCTCCAGAGTCTGTGGGGGCTTTCTAGCAAAATACTGGGCAATTGGTCCTGGACGAAGCCCCTTGATCATGGCCTCAATAACAATTTCGTTGGGCACTATAGGCGCTTGTGCTCTAAGACGCAAGAACCTTCGGACATATGCCTGGAGGTACTCCTCATGATCTTGCGTACATTGAAATAAGGCCTGACTTGTGACTAGCTATGTCTGGAAGCCTTGAAAACTTGTTACAAGCATATCCTTGAGCTTCTGCCATGAAGTAATAGTCCCTGGCCGAAGAGATGAATACCATGTTTGGGCCACATTCCGAACTGCCATGACGAAGGATTTGGCCATGACAGCTGCATTGCCTCCATATGAAGATATAGTTGCTTCAAAACTCATCAAAAACTGCTTCGGGTCTGAATGCCCATCATACATGGGAAGCTGAGGTGGTTTGTATGATGGTGGCCATGGGATAGCCTGCAGTTCTGCTGCTAAGGGAGAAGCATCATCAAAAGTAAAGGTACCATGATTAAAATCATCATACCATCCATCGTCGTTGAACAAGCCTTCTTGATGAAGCTCCCTGTGTTGGGGCCTTCGTTCTTGTTCATCTTGAGCAAGATGGTGTACTTCTTCAGTGGCTTCGTCGATCTGCCTTTGGAGATCAGCTAGACGGGCCATCTTCTCCTTCTTCCTTTGTACTTGCTGATGGATTATCTCCATGTTTCTGATTTCTTGGTCCAACTCCTCCTCCTGGAGTGTTGGACTAGTGGCCTTCCTCTTCTGGCTTCAGGCCTCTCGAAGAGAAAGGGTTTCCTGATTTGGGTCCAATGGATGTAATGCAGCAGCCACTGGCGCTGAAGCTTTCTTCGGTGGCATGACGATGGTCAGTGCTTGCCGAAGGTGGTCGAAAAAGGGTTCACCGGAGGTGGGTGCCAATGTTGGGGACTTGCTCTCAAATGCTATAAATTGAGAACAAGGCAACACAAAAACAGGTTACTTGTTAATGCCCTTCGTCCTTCGAAGCATTATTTCCCCAAGGATATAATGATCTTCGGACGAAGGTCATGAAGGGCATACCTTCATCATCTCAATATACATATATGTATGATTATTAACAACGAATGGAGCATGTAAAGCATAAGAAACAATGTGAACAATAACATTATCATATATATTTTTCAGTATATAATCGCAAATTAATATAAAGACAATATTGAATTACATTTGGTACCTTCGGCTTGACAGAAAACAAAGGTACGAGCGTGACGCAAAAGCAAATACCAAGTCAGCATGAACAGTATAGGAGTATTGTTCATCTATTTATAGGCACGGGGCGCAGCCCATGTGAAATTACATCCATGCCCTTTACATTTGCTAATGACTCTAAGGTAATCCATCGAGGTCTAAATAGTCTTTTCCCCTTTAAGTCGGTTCCCTTTCCTGCTGTCATACCGAAGCTCCCTTGCACGTAGCTTCGGCGTTGCGTCAACCTTCATATTGTTTGTGCTTCTCACACTGTGGTTCTGATCCGAGTCTGAAGGTACCTGTTCATGTATTACACTCCGAAAACATTGTTAAATCATGTTTTTGAGGACCTTCGGAAGACGAAGGCCCCCAACAGAACCTCTACCAGACAAAGTGCTCAAACCAGGATAGTCATGAATACACCATATTACAGCAGCATGTAGATCAAAATCTTTCCTACTCAGTGCATCAAAAGTAGAAACACCCAACCAAAGTTCTTGTAACTCATCAACTAGTGGCTCTAGAAATACATCAAAATCTTTTCCTGGACATTCCCGACCAGGGATGAGTAGACACAACATGAAGTTTGATTGCTCCATACATACCCACGGAGGAAAGTTATAAGGGATAGCAAAAACTGGCCACATACTATAAGAGGAGCTCATTTTGCCAAACGGATT
The DNA here is from genome assembly GCF_902167145.1 of Zea mays. NCBI lineage: Eukaryota > Viridiplantae > Streptophyta > Magnoliopsida > Poales > Poaceae > Zea > Zea mays. The sequence continues at coordinate 157,624,066 of NC_050096.1, forward strand.
AAAACCATCTGTGGCTAGCCCAAGCCTTATATTTCTAGGATCTTCTTGAAACCAATTATGTTTTCTGTCAAAGTCTTTCCATGCCTCACCGTCAGCTGGATCATGATGTCGTTCGACTCATGCTAAGGTCATTTATCGTTATTGATCCTCATCTTGTAAACCTTATTCGTGAAAACCCCAGGTACACCAATATGACGCTTGAGGAAATTCTCAGAAAATTTGTAAGCGGGCACATGATGGTGAAGGAAGCAAGGTAAGTTGATGACATTGCCAACGGACCACTTCCCCTCTATGAGCCGCAGCCTGTTGCACTCAAGGAAACAAACAACAAGGAAGCGCTACCAAACAAGGTGGCACAAGTGGAGGTTGTCAGACTCAATGAGGAAGAGATGGCGCTTGTGATTAAGCGCTTCGAGACTGCATTAAAGGGATGCAAGGAGTACCCCCAACAAGAACAAATCAAGGGGAAAGTGTTCTTGCTTCAAATGTGGTAAGCTTGGTCGTTTTATTGCACAATGTCTCGATAATGAGAATGACCAGGTACAAGAAAAGAAAGGGAAGAAGGAGAAGAAAAAGAACTACCAAAAGGCAAAGGGCGAGGCTCACATTGGCAAGGAGTGGGATTCTGACTGCTTTTGATTCGACTCCGACTATGAGGGACTTGCTGCCTCCGCCTTCGACAAGTCCTCCCTCTTCCCCAGTGAGCGACACACTTGCCTCATGGCTAAGTAGAAAAAGGTATGTACATGAGATACTCCTAAGTACACTTCTTCTAGTGATGAGGATTCTGATGACGATGTAGACTATAGCGATCTCTTTAAAGGTGTAGATAGATCAAAATTAGACAAAATCAATGAATTATTTGATGCCCTTAATGAGAAGGATAGGTTGTTAGAAAAACAAGAAGATATCCTTTATGAAGAACATGATAAAATTGTTAATGTTGAAAATCTCTTGTTTTAGAGGTTAAGAAAAATGAAATACTTTCTCCTGAATTATCTACTTGCCATGAGTGTATTTCTAGCCTTAATAGTTTAAATGCTGATTTAAATGTTAGAATAGTTGCTCGTTCATCTGTGGAGCATGTGTCTATTTGCAAGAGATGTAAAGATTTTGATATTTATGCATGCAATGATCATGCTTCTACTATTTCTAAGTTGAATGATGAAGGTGCCAATCTTAATGCTCAACTTAAAATTTGCAAAAATCAATGTGAGAAGATAAAATTTGTCAGGGATGCCTACACCATTGGTAGACATCCCTCCATTAAAGATGGACTTGGTTTCCAAAAGGGAACCAAGAACTTAACAATCCAAAGGGCCTCCAATCTCATCAAAGAGAAAGGGAAAGCACCCTTGACTAGTAGTTCGCATTCTGTTCATGACAAAAAGAATCATACTTATTTGTATGCTCATGTTAAGAATACCTCTAATGTTTCTTATGTTGCTCATCATGATGGTTGTTATGATCGTGTTGTTTTACCTATGCATCATGATGTTGTTTTTTATCCTTATGCCATGTTTGCATCTTCTAGCTCTTTACAAGTTCATGGTAGGTGTAGACCTAGGCGCCATGTCCGTCATGTTGTTTCTCATGCGCCTAGAAATGCGTCTAAAATCCCAAATATGCTTTATTGTACTTATGATGCCTCGTATGTACTACATTGTAAAAATGATAAAGTTGTTGCTAGAAATGTGGGGGCCTAAATGAAAGGGAGGTAAGACTTGCATTTTGGATCCTAAATCATATGTGACTAACCTTGTAGAACCCAACAAAAGTTGGGTACCTAAATCCCAAGCTTAAATTACCTTGCCAGTTTATGCATCCGGGGGCTCAAGTTGGATTATTGATAGCGGATGCACAAACCACATGATGGGGGAGAAGAAGATGTTCACCTCCTACGACAAGAACAAGGATTCCCACGACACAATCATCTTTGGAGATGGGAATCAAGGCAAGGTCAAAGGGTTGGGTAAAATAGCCATCACTACCGAGCATTCAATTTCTAATGTATTCTTAGTGGAATCTCTTGGTTACAACTTGCTTTCTGTAAGTCAATTATGACATATGGGTTATAATTGCTTATTTACAAATATTGATGTATTTGTCTTTAGAAGAAGTGATGGTTCATTAGCTTTTAAAAGTGTATTAGATGGCAAGCTTTATTTGGTCGATTTTACTAAAGAGAATGTCGATCTAGATGCATGTTTAATTGCAAGACTAACTTGGGCTGGCTCTAGCACCGCCATCTAGCAAATGTTGGAATGAAGAACCTTCATAAGCTTCTAAAGGGAGAACATGTGTTAGGACTAACAGATGTTTGTTTTGAGAAAGACAGACCTTGTGCAGCATGTCAGGCAGGGAAGCAAGTGGAAACGAATCATCTAAGCAAGAAGGTGATAACGACATCAAGACCACTGGAACTTCTTCATATGGATCTCTTCGGACCCGTTGCTTACCTTAGCATCGGGGGAAGTAAGTATGGTCTTATAATTGTTGATGTTTTTTCTTGCTTCACTTGGGTATTCTTTTTGCACGATAAATTTGTCGGGGACCATAATTAGGGGTACCCTCAAGGCTCCTAATTCTCAGCTGGTAACCCCCATCAGCATAAAGCTGCAAAGGCCTGATGGGTGCGATTAAGTCAGGGATCAGTCCATTCGAGGGACTCGATCACGCCTCACCCGAGCCTAGCCTCGGACAAGGGCAGCTGACCCCGGAAGATCTCCGTCTCGCCCGAGGCCCCCCTCCAGCGGCGAACATATTTCCGGCTCGCCCGAGGCCCTGTCTTCGCCAAGAAGCAACCCTGACCAAATCGCCGCACCGACCGACCAAATCGCAGGAGCATTTAATGCAAAGGTGGCCTGACACCTTTATCCTGACGCGCGCCCTTCAGCCGACAGAGCCGAAGTGACCGCCGTCACTTCGCCGCTCCACTGACCGGCCTGACAAAAAGACAGCGCCGCCTGCACCGCTCCGACTGTGGTGCCACTTGACAGAGTGAGGCTGACAGGCAGTCAGGCCCGGCCGCAGGCACCATAGGAAGCTCCGCTCCGCCCGACCCAGGGCTCAGACTCGGGCTAAGCCCCGGAAGACGGCGAACTCCGCTCCGCCCGACCCAGGGCTCGGACTCGGGCTAAGCCCCGGAAGACGGCGAACTCCGCTCCGCCCGACCCAAGGCTCGGACTCGGGCTAAGCCCCAGAAGACGACGAACTCCGCTCCGCCCGACCCAAGGCTCGGACTTGGGCTCAGCCCCAGAAGACGACGAACTCCGCTCCGCCCGACATAGGGCTCAGACTTGGGCTCAGCCCCAGAAGACGACGAACTCCGCTCCGCCCGACCCAGGGCTCGGACTTGGGCTCAGCCCCAGAAGACGACGAACTCCGCTCCGCCCGACCCCAGGGCTCGGACTCCACCCTGGCCTCGGCCGACGGTCTCCGCCTCGCCCGAACCAGGGGTCGGACTCGACCTCGGCCACGGAAGACAGACTCGACCTCACGCCTGTCTCCGGCCACCTCACTTCCCCCCTTGGCGCTCGGCCTCGCGTCGACCCATCTGGGCTGGGGCACGTGGCGACATTCACTCGTCGGCTTAGGGACCCCCCGGTCTCGAAACGCCGACAGTTGGCGCGCCAGGTAGGGGCCTGCTGCATGTTGACGAATAGCTTCCCGTCAAGCTCCAGATGGGCAGTCTCCAGCAACCTCTCCAACCCGGGACGGTGCTCCGTTTCGGGAGTCTTGAGTTCATGTCCCTCGACGGCAGCTACGACATGATACTCATTCCACCGCCGGGCGACAGCGACAATGGCGGCCGACAGCCCGCCCGCCGGCGGTGGAATCGACGATGTCTTCCCCGCGTGGTGGAAGAACAACCTTCGAGCTCACCCCGCCGTCTTCCCCGCCGACGGAGGGGGAGGCGGGGCAACCAAGGCCAAGCAGGAGGCAGCGCCTCGTCAGCTGTCGAGCGAGTCGATAGCGCCAGCACCCCAACGGGGGGTACGTCGGGCATCGACCTCGCGCTTGAGACGAAGACGAGCGCCGTCTCCCCGCAACGCGCCGATTCCGGGCAAACGGACGACGCCAGCACGCTTGCGGAAGGCTTGCTAGGTGTCACCCTCATACCTGAGACGACGGTGCAGACAGTCCCCGACGTGACTTCATCACCGCCCGTCGACCAAGAGGTACCGACCGATTCCCATCCCACGTCTTTCGGATTCAGCCTCGACCCGCCTAGCGGCTTCGCCTTGGCAGGCGCTCTCGTAGAGGCAAGTCCAAACCCTCTAGGGTTTCGTATGCGGTCACCTTGGGACCGGCTGGCGGATGTCTCGACCTACGGGCCCTCTGGGTCCGAGGAAGACGACGAGCCCAGCTTCTGTTGGGATTTCTCTGGACTTGGCAACCCCAGTGCCATGCGGGACTTCATGACCGCATGCGACTACTGCCTTTCCGACTGTTCCGACGGTAGCCGTAGCCTCGGCGACGAGGACTGCGGCCCAAGCCGCGAATGTTTCCACGTCGATCTAGGGGGTCCCTCCGAACGCAACCACCTCGGCATGCTGGAGGACGGTGATCTCCCTAGGCTGGTGCCTCGCATTGACATCCCACGGGAGCTAGCTGTGGTCCCCGTTCAGGCGGGGGGCCATGACCCACAGCTCGAGCAAATCCGCGGGGTGCAGGCCAGGCTCGACGAGGGAGCAGGAGCGTTTGAGCCGATCCGTCGGGACGTCGGGCAGGCATGGGTGGGCCAACCTCTGGCCGGAGAAATACGTCATCTACCCCAGGGCTTCCAGCACCGCATCGCCGATGATGTCAGGGTCAGGCCGCCACCCGCATCCAGTGGGGTCGGCCAGAACCTGGCTGCAGCAGCGATGCTCCTCCGTGCGATGCCGGAGCCATCAACCACCGAGGGGCGGCGAATCCAGGGAGAGCTCAAGAATCTCCTGGAAGGCGCCGCGGTCCGGCGGGCCGAGAGCTCCGCCTCCCGAAGGCAGGGGTACCCCTCGGAACATCATGCAGTGACTTCCCGATTCATACGGGAAGCCTCGGTCTACACCGGGCGCACGCGCAACACAGCGCCTGCGGCCCCGGGTCGCCTCGGCAACGAGCACCATCACCGCGACCGTCGAGCCCACCTCGACGAGAGGGTGCAACGAGGCTACCACCCCAGGCGTGGGGGACGCTACGACAGCGGGGAGGATCGGAGTCCCTCGCCCGAACCACCGGGTCCGCAGGCCTTCAGCCGGGCCATACGACGGGCGCCGTTCCTGACCCGGTTCCGACCCCCGACTACTATCACGAAGTACTCGGGGGAGACGAGACCGGAACAGTGGCTCGCGGACTACCGTCTGGCCTGCCAACTGGGTGGAACGGACGATGACAACCTCATCGTCCGCAACCTCCCCCTGTTCCTCTCCGACACTGCTCGCGCCTGGTTGGAGCACGTGCCTCCGGGGCAGATCTCCAACTGGGACGACCTGGTCCAAGCTTTCGCCGGAAATTTCCAGGGCACGTACGTGCGCTCCGGGAATTCTTGGGACCTCCGAAGCTGCCGATAGCAGCCGGGAGAGTCTCTCCGAGACTACATCCGGCGATTCTCAAAGCAGCGCACCGAGCTGCCCAACATCACCGACTCGGATGTCATCGGCGCGTTCCTCGCCGGCACCACTTGCCGCGACCTGGTGAGCAAGCTGGGTCGCAAGACCCCCACCAGGGCGAGCGAGCTGATGGACATCGCCACCAAGTTCGCCTCCGGCCAGGAGGCGGTCGAGGCTATCTTCCGGAAGGACAAGCAGCCCCAGGGCCACCCTTCGGAAGATGCCCCCGAGGCGTCAACTCAGCGCGGCGCCAAGAAGAAGGGCAAGAAGAAGTCGCAAGCGAAACGCGACGCCGCCGACGCGGACCTTGTCGCCGCCGCCGAGTACAAGAACCCTCGGAAACCCCCCGGAGGTGCCAACCTTTTCGACAAGATGCTAAGGAGCCGTGCCCCTACCACCAGGGGCCCGTCAAGCACACCCTTGAGGAGTGCGTCATGCTTCGGCGCCACTTCCACAGGGCCGGGCCACCCGCGGAGGGTGGCAGGGCCCACGACGACGACAAGAAGGAAGATCACCGGGCAGGAGAGTTCCCCGAGGTCCGCGACTGCTTCATGATCTACGGTGGGCAAGCGGCAAACGCCTCAGCTTGGCACCGCAAGCAAGAGCGTCGAGAGGTCTATTCGGTGAAGGTGGCGGCACCAGTCTACCTAGACTGGTCCGACAAGCCCATCACCTTCGACCAAGCCCACCACCCCGACCATGTGCCAAGCCCGGGGAAATACCCGCTCGTCGTCGACCCCGTCATCGGCGACGTCAGGCTCACCAAGGTCCTCATGGACGGAGGCAGCAGCCTCAACATCATCTACGCCGAGACCCTCGGGCTCCTGCGTGTCGATCTGTCCTCCGTCCGGGCAGGCGCTGCGCCCTTCCATGGGATCATTCCCGGGAAGCGCGTCCAGCCCCTCGGACAACTCGACCTTCCCGTCTGCTTCGGGACACCCTCCAACTTCCGAAGGGAGACCCTGACGTTCGAGGTGGTCGGGTTCCGAGGAACCTACCACGCGGTACTGGGAAGACCATGCTACGCGAAGTTCATGGTCGTCCCCAACTACACCTACCTGAAGCTCAAGATGTCGGGCCCCAACGGGGTCATCACCGTCGGCCCCACATACAAACACGCGTTCGAATGCGACATGGAGTGCATGGAGTATGCCGAGGCCCTCGCCGAGTCCGAGGCCCTCATCGCCGACCTGGAGAGCCTCTCTAAGGAGGTGCCAGACGTGAAGCGTCATGCCGGCAACTTTGAGCCAGCGGAGACGGTTAAGTCCGTCCCCCTCAACCCCAGCAGCGACGCCTCCAAACAGATCTGGATCGGCTCCTGGCTCGATCACAAATAGGAAGCAGTGCTCGTCGACTTTCTCTGCGCGAACGCCGACGTCTTCGCGTGGAGTCCCTCGGACATGCCCGGCATACCGAGGGATGTCGCCGAGCACTCGCTGGACATCCGAGCCGGAGCCCGACCCGTCAAGCAGCCTCTGCGCCGATTCGACGAGGAGAAGCGCAGAGCCATAGTCGAGGAGATCCACAAGCTAATGGCGGTAGGGTTCATCAAAGAGGTATTCCATCCCGAGTGGCTTGCCAACCCTGTGCTTGTGAGAAAGAAAGGGGGGAAATGGCGGATGTGTGTAGACTACACTGGTCTGAACAAAGCATGTCCGAAGGTTCCCTACCCTCTGCCTCGCATCGATCAAATCGTGGATCCCACTGCTGGGTGCGAAACCCTGTCTTTCCTCGATGCCTACTCAGGGTATCACCAAATCAGGATGAAAGAGTCCGACCAGCTCGCGACTTCTTTCATCACACCCTTCGGCATGTACTGCTATGTCACCATGCCGTTCGGCTTGAGGAATGCGGGCGCGACGTACCAGCGGTGTATGAACCATGTTGTCGGCGTTTCAAGACCGGGGGGTCCCTAAGCCGACGAGTGAATGTCGCCGCGTGCCCCAGCCCAGATGGGTCGACGTGAGGCCGAGCGCGAAGGGGGGAAGTGAGGTGGCCGGAGACAGGCGTGAGAGAGGTGGAAAATTCGCGGCCTCCGTGTTCGTCCCGCGCCCAGGTCGGGTGCGCTTGCAGTAGGGGGTTACAAGCGTCCACGCGGGAGAGGGAGTGAGCGGCTTCAAGCAAGCGTCTGTCTCGTCCTCGTCCCCGCGCGGCCAACCCTCTCTAAGAGGGCCCTGGTCCTTCCTTTTATAGGCGTAAGGAGAGGATCCAGGTGTACAATGGGGGTGTAGCAGAGTGCTACGTGTCTAGCGGAGGAGAGCTAGCGCCCTAAGTACATGCCGTTGTGGCAGCCGGAGAGATTTTGGCACCCAGCTGGTGTGATATCGTGGCCGTCGGAGGAGTGCTGGAGCCTGGCGGAGGGACAGCTGTCGGAGCTGTTGAGTCCTTGCTGACGTCCCCTTGCTTCCGTAAGGGGGCTGAGAGCCGCCGTCGTCACAGAGTATGTGGGGCGCCATCATTGCCTATCTGGCAGAGCAAGCCAGATGGGACGCCGATCTTGTTCCCCGTGGCCCGAGTCAGCTCGGGGTAGGGTGATGATGGCGCCTCCTGTTGACGTGGCTGGTCTGTGCCCTAGGTTGGGCGATGTGGGAGCTCCTCCGAAGCCGAGGTTGAGTCTGTCTTCTGTGGCCGAGGTCGAGTCTGAGCCCCTGGTTCGGGCGAGGCGGAGACCGTCGGCCGAGGCCAGGGTGGAGTCCGAGCCCTGGGGTCGGGCGGAGCGGAGTTCGTCGTCTTCTGGGGCTGAGCCCAAGTCCGAGCCCTGGGTCGGGCGGAGCGGAGTTCGTCGTCTTCTGGGGCTGAGCCCAAGTCCGAGCCCTGGGTCGGGCGGAGCGTAGTTCGTCGTCTTCTGGGGCTGAGCCCAAGTCCGTGCCCTGGGTCGGGCGGAGCGGAGTTCGCCATCTTCCGGGGCTTAGCCCGAGTCCGAGCCCTGGGTCGGGCGGAGCGGAGTTCGCCGTCTTCCGGGGCTTAGCCCGAGTCCGAGCCCTGGGTCGGGCGGAGCGGAGTTCGCCGTCTTCCGGGGCTTAGCCCGAGTCCGAGCCCTGGGTCGGGCGGAGCGGAGTTCGCCGTCTTCCAGGGCTTAGCCCGAGTCCGAGCCCTGGGTCGGGCGGAGCGGAGTTCACCGTCTTCCGGGCTTAGCCCAAGTCCGAGCCCTGGGTCGGGCGGAGCGGAGCTTCCTATGGTGCGTGCGGCCGGGCCTGACTGCCTTTCAGCCTCACTCTGTCAAGTGGCACTGCAGTCGAAGCGGCGCAGGCGGCGCTGTCTTTCTGTCAGACCGGTCAGTGGAGCGGCGAAGTGACGGCGGTCACTTCGGCTCTGTCGGCTGAGGGGCGCGCGTCAGGATAAAGGTGTCAGGCCACCTTTGCATTAAATGCTCCTGCGATTTGGTCGGTCGGTGCAGCGATTTGGTCAGGGTTGCTTCTTGGCGAAGACAGGGCCTCGGGCGAGCCGGAAATATGTTCGCCGCTGGAGGGGGGCCTCGGGCGAGACGGAGATCCTCCGGGGTCGGCTGCCCTTGCCCGAGGCTAGGCTCGGGCGAGGCGTGATCAAGTCCCTCGAATGGACCGATCCCTGACTTAATCACACCCATCAGGCCTTTGCAGCTTTATGCTGATGGGGGTTACCAGCTGAGAATTAGGAGCCTTGAGGGTACCCCTAATTATGGTCCCCGACAGTAGCCCCCGAGCCTCGAAGGGAGTGTTAGCACTCGCTTGGAGGCTTTCGTCGCACTTTTTTGCAAGGGGGACCAGCCTTTCTCGGTTGCGTTTTGTTCTGGTGGGTGCGCGCGAGCGCACCCGCCGGGTGTAGCCCCCGAGGCCTCGGACTTCGGTTTTCGTTTCTGCTTGTTTCCTCCGCTTGTGTTTGAGATCTTTCTTCTGGCTGTTCGCAGAGCTCGAGTCCGCCCTTGATGAGTCCGCCAAGGCGCTTGCCGAGGCACTCGCCGGGGCGACCGAGCAGAGGGAGGCCGACCACGCGGCCATGTCCGAGGCCGTCTCGGACTTTTGCCGGGTCCTTGGCTCCGGTGACGTCCCCTCAGGAAGCTCCCCTCAAAGTCGCCTGCAGGTCTTGGGCGATCATGTGCGCCGCAGACTCCGCGAGGCGCTACACCACGGCGTCAGGCGGGCCTTCGCCGTGCTCGCTTCCCACTACGTTGTGGACCTGGAGCGGGTCAGCGAGGGGTATTGCCTTCCTGACGAAGATGAAGCCGCCCTGGCAGAAGTCCAGAGGCTCGATGCGGCCGCCGCGGGTCCGAGCGCAGTGCTAGCGACCACCTTTGAGGCAGAGATCCTCCCGCCTGCGCCGTCGTCCGAAGCTGGGATGGACTTTGCCGAGGGCGGGGACGAAGCCGAAGGCGCGGCTCCTTCCCGGGGCGACGCCTAACTCTGTCGGAGCAGTTTCTGTTGGATGCACGTGTGTCTTTCTGCGGCCGCTGAGGCCTGAACACTTTGTTACCGTTGCATGAAGTCGTACTCCTTTCCCTTTCATTTTGCGCGTCTGGTCCCGCCTGTCAGTAGCAAGGTGGCTTCCCCAAGTAGGGGTCACTTTTCGTGGCGGGTGACGAGTGAGGTGTCCGTAACCCGGAGGCGTAGGAGTCCCTCGGCTTAGTCGGCCTTGCCACTTACATGCACCCGTGTTCGCTCCTCGGGGTCCTGCTTCCAACATAGCCGGGGGAACGCAAAAGCCTTTTCGATTGAAAATTTTGACGCAGAGGGGTTCACCCTTTTTAGCCCCCGAGGGAGGGTCGGGTTCTGCCGAGGCAAGGCTGACCCTTCCTTGACGACTAAAACTTGCATGGGGGCAAGGTAAGGGGGCAACTTGAAAGCATCTTAAGGGTAGAAGCAACGTAGCTGTTTAGACGTTCGAAGTGTTGGTGTAGACCTTGCCTTGACTGTCGCCCAGTTCGTTTGTCCCGGGCTTCAGAACTTTGGCGATGACAAGCGGTCCTTCCTAGGGGTGTGTGTAGCCCCCGGGTGTCTCCAACAAGGGCTCGGGGTGCTGCGTGATGGCTGCGATCTTCTTCGGGTTGGCTTCAATGCCCCGCTTGGAGACAATGAACCCCAAGAGCATGCCTCGGGGCACCTCGAAGACACACCTTTCGGGATTGAGCTTGACGCCTTTCGCCTTGAGACATCGGAATGTCACTTCAAGGTCGGAAAGGAGGTCGGAGGCTTTCCTCATCTTGACTACGATGTCATCGACGTAGGCCTCGACTGTGCGCCCAATGTGTTCACCGAACACATGGTTCATACACCGCTGGTACGTCGCACCCGCATTCCTCAAGCCGAATGGCATGGTGACATAGCAATACATGCCGAAGGGTGTGATGAAAGAAGTCGTGAGCTGGTCGGACTCTTTCATCCTGATTTGGTGATACCCTGAGTAGGCATCGAGGAAAGACAGGGTTTCGCACCCAGCAGTGGAATCCACGATTTGATCGATGCGAGGCAGAGGGTAGGGAACCTTCGGACATGCTTTGTTCAGACCAGTGTAGTCAACACACATCCGCCATTTCCCCCCTTTCTTTCTCACAAGCACAGGGTTGGCAAGCCATTCGGGATGGAATACCTCTTTGATGAACCCTGCCGCCATTAGCTTGTGGATCTCCTCGCCTATGGCTCTGCGCTTCTCCTCGTCGAATCGGCGTAGAGGCCGCTTGACGGGTCGGGCTCTGGCTCGGATGTCCAGCGAGTGCTCGGCGACATCCCTCGGTATGCCGGGCATGTCCGAGGGACTCCACGCGAAGACGTCGGCGTTCGCGCGGAGAAAGTCGACGAGCACTGCTTCCTATTTGGGACCGAGCTCAGAGCCGATCCGGATCTGCTTGGAGGCGTCGCTGCTGAGGTCGAGGGGGACGGACTTAACCGTCTCCGCTGGCTCAAAGTTGCCGGCATGATGCTTCACGTCTGGCACCTCCTTAGAGAGGCTCTCCAGGTCGGCGATGAGGGCCTCGGACTCGGCGAGGGCCTCGGCGTACTCCACGCACTCCACGTCGCATTCGAACGTGTGTTTGTACGTGGGGCCGACGGTGATGACCCCGTTGGGGACCGGCATCTTGAGCTTCAGGTAGGTGTAGTTGGGGACGGCCATGAACTTCGTGTAGCATGGCCTCCCCAGTACCGCGTGGTAGGTTCCTCGGAACCCGACCACCTCGAACGTCAGGGTCTCCCTTCGGAAGTTGGAGGGTGTTCCGAAGCAGACGGGAAGGTCGAGTTGTACGAGGGGCTGAACGTGCTTCCCGGGGATGATCCCATGGAAAGGCGCAGCGCCTGCCCGGACGGAGGACAGATCGACACGCAGGAGCCCGAGGGTCTCGGCGTAGATGATGTTGAGGCTGCTGCCTCCGTCCATGAGGACCTTGGTGAGCCTTACGTCGCCGTTGACGGGGTCGACGACGAGTGGGTATTTCCCCGGGCTCGGCACGTGGTCGGGGTGGTCGGCTTGGTCGAAGGTGATGGGCTTGTCGGACCAGTCTAGGTAGACTGGTGCCGCCACCTTCACCGAACAGACCTCCCGACGCTCTTGCTTGCGGTGCCGAGCCGAGGCGTTCGCCGCTTGCCCACCGTAGATCATGAAGCAGTCGCGGACCTCGGGGAACTCTCCTGCCCGGTGATCTTCCTTCTTGTCGTCGTCGTGGGCCCTTCCACCCTCCGCGGGTGGCCCGGCCCTGTGGAAGTGGCGCCGAAGCATGACAAACTCCTCAAGGGTGTGCTTGACGGGCCCCTAGTGGTAGGGGCACGGCTCCTTGAGCATCTTGTCGAAAAGGTTGGCACCTCCGGGGGGTTTCCGAGGGTTCTTGTACTCGGCGGCGGCGACAAGGTCCGCATCGGCGGCGTCGCGTTTCGCTTGCGACTTCTTCTTGCCCTTCTTCTTGGCGCCGCGTTGAGTTGACGCCTCGGGGGCATCTTCCGAAGGGCGGCCCTAGGGCTACTTGTCCTTCCGGAAGGTAGCCTCGACCGCCTCCTGGCCGGAGACGAACATGGTGGCGATGTCCATCAGCTCGCTCGCCCTGGTGGGGGTCTTGCGACCCAGCTTGCTCACCAGGTCGCGGCAAGTGGTGCCGGCGAGGAACGCGTCGATGACATCCGAGTCGATGATGTTGGGCAGCTCGGTGCGCTGCTTTGAGAATCGCCGGATGTAGTCTCGGAGAGACTCTCCCGGCTGCTGTCGGCAGCTTCGGAGGTCCCAGGAATTCCCGGGGCGCACGTACGTGCCCTGGAAACTTCTGGCGAAAGCTTGGACCAGGTCGTCCCAGTTGGAGATCTGCCCCGGAGGCAGGTGCTCCAACCAGGCGCGAGCGGTGTCGGAGAGGAACAGGGGGAGGTTGCGGACGATGAGGTTGTCATCGTTCGTTCCACCCAGTTGGCAGGCCAGACGGTAGTCCGCGAGCCACAGTTCCGGTCTCGTCTCCCCCGAGTACTTCGTGATAGTAGTCGGGGGTCGGAACCGGGTCGGGAACGGCACCCGTCGTATGGCCCGGCTGAAGGCCTGCGGACCGGGTGGTTCGGGCGAGGGACTCCGATCCTCCCCGATGTCGTAGCGTCCCCCACGCCTGGGGTGGTAGCCTCGGCGCACCCTCTCGTCGAGGTGGGCTCGACGGTCACGGTGATGGTGCTCGTTGCCGAGGCGACCCGGGGCCGCAGGCGCTGTGTTGCGCGTGCGCCCGGTGTAGACCGAGGCTTCCCGCATGAATCGAGAAGTCGCGACATGATGTTCCGAGGGGTACCCCTGCCTTCGGGAGGCGGAGCTCTCGGCCCGCCGGACCGCGGCGCCTTCCAGGAGATTCTTGACCTCTCCCAGGATTCGCCGCCCCTCGGTAGTTGATGGCTCCGGCATCGCACGGAGGAGCATTGCTGCTGCAGCCAGGTTCTGGCCGACCCCACTGGATGCGGGTGGTGGCCTGACCCTGACATCGTCGGCGATGCGGTGCTGGAAGCCCTGGGGTAGATGACGTATTTCTCCGGCCGGAGGTTGGCCCGCCCATGCCTGCTCGACGTCCCGGCGGATCGGCTCAAGCGCTCCTGCTCCCTCGTCGAGCCTGGCCTACACCCCACGGATTTGCTCGAGCTGTGGGTCATGGCCCCCTGCCTGAACGGGGACCACAGCTAGCTCCTGTGGGATGTCAACGCGAGGCACCGGCCTAGGGAGATCACCGTTTTCCGGCATGCCAAGGTGGTTGCCTTTGGAGGGACCCCCTAGATTCGCGGCTTGGGCCGCAGTCCTCGTCGCCGAGGCTACGGCTACCGTTGGAACAGTCGGAAAGGCAGTAGTCGCATGCGGTCATGAAGTCCCGCATGGCACTGGGGTTGCCAAGTCTAGAGAAATCCCAACAGAAGCTGGGCTCGTCGTCTTCCTCGGACCCAAAGGGCCCGTAGGTCGAGACGTCCGTCAGCCGGTCCCAAGGTGACCGCATACGAAACCCCAGAGGGTTTGGACTTGCCTCTACGAGAGCGCCCGCCAAAGCGAAGCCGCTAGGCGGGTCGAGGCTGAATCCGAAAGACGTGGGATGGGAATCGGTCGGTACCTCTTGGTCGATGGGCGGTGATGAAGTCACGTCGGGGACTGTCTGCACCGTCGTCTCAGGTATGAGGGTGACACCCAGCAAGCCTTCCGCGAGCGTGCTGGCATCGTCCGTTTGCCCGGAATCGGCGCGTTGCGGGGAGACGGCGCTCGTCTTTGTCTCAAGCGCGAGGTCGATGCCCGGCGCGCCCCCCGTTGGGGTGCTGGCGCTATCGACTCGCTCGACAGCTGACGAGGCGTTGCCTCCTGCTTGGCCTTGGTTGCCCCGCCTCCCCCTCCGTCAGCGGGGAAGACGGCAGGGTGAGCTCGAAGGTTGTTCTTCCACCACGCGGGGAAGACGTCGTCGATTCCGCCGCCGGCGGGCGGGCTGCCGGCCGCCATTGTCGCTGTCGCCCGGTGGTGGAATGAGTATCATGTCGTAGCTGTCGTCGAGGGACATGAACTCAAGACTCCCGAAACGGAGCACCATCCCGGGTTGGAGAGGTTGCTGGAGACTGCCCATCTGGAGCTTGACGGGAAGCTGTTCGTCAACACGCAGCGTGCCCCTACCTGGCGCGCCAACTGTCGGCGTTTCGAGACTGGGGGGTCCCTAAGCCGACGAGTGAATGTCGCCGCGTGCCCCAGCCCAGATGGGTCGACGCGAGGCCGAGCGCGAAGGGGGGAAGTGAGGTGGCCGGAGACAGGCGTGAGAGAGGTGGAAATCCCACGGCCTCCGTGTTCGTCCCACGCCCAGGTCGGGTGCGCTTGCAGTAGGGGGTTACAAGCGTCCACGCGGGAGAGGGAGCGAGCGGCTTCAAGCGAGCGCCTGTCTCGTCCTCGTCCCCGCGCGGCCAACCCTCTCTAAGAGGGCCCTGGTCCTTCCTTTTATATGCGTAAGGAGAGGATCAAGGTGTATAATGGGGGGTGTAGCAGAGTGCTACGTGTCTAGCGGAGGAGAGATAGCGCCCTAAGTACATGCCGTTGTGGCAGCCGGAGAGATTTTGGCACCCAGCTGGTGTGATGTCATGGCCGTCGGAGGAGTGCTGGAGCCTGGCGGAGGGACAGCTGTTGGAGCTGTTGAGTCCTTGCTGACGTCCCCTTGCTGACGTAAGGGGGCTGAGAGCCGCCGTCGTCACAGAGTATGCGGGGCGCCATCATTGCCTATCTAGCGGAGCGAGCCAGATGGGACGCCGGTCTTGTTCCCCGTGGCCCGAGTCAGCTCGGGGTAGGGCGATGATGGCGCCTCCTGTTGACGTGGCTGGTCTGCGTCCTAGGTTGGGCGATGTGGGAGCTCCTCCGAAGCCGAGGTCGAGTCTGTCTTCCGTGGCCGAGGTCGAGTCCGAGCCCCTGGTTCGGGCGAGGCGGAGACCGTCGGCCGAGGCCAGGGTGGAGTCCGAGCCCTGGGGTCGGGCGGAGCGGAGTTCGTCGTCTTCTGGGGCTGAGCCCAAGTCCGAGCCCTGGGTCAGGCGGAGCGGAGTTCGTCGTCTTCTAGGGCTGAGCCCAAGTCCGAGCCCTGGGTCGGGCGGAGCGGAGTTCGTCGTCTTCTGGGGCTGAGCCCAAGTCCGAGACCTGGGTCGGGCGGAGTTCGTCGTCTTCTGGGGCTGAGCCCAAGTCCGAGCCCTGGGTCGGGCGGAGTGGAGTTCGCCGTCTTCCGGGGCTTAGCCCGAGTCCGAGCCCTGGGTCGGGCGGAGCGGAGTTCGCCGTCTTCTGGGGCTTAGCCCGAGTCTGAGCCCTAGGTCGGGCGGAGCGGAGTTCACCGTCTTCCGGGGCTTAGCCCGAGTCCGAGCCCTGGGTCGGGCGGAGCGGAGTTCGCCGTCTTCCGGGGCTTAGCCGGAGTCCGAGCCCTAGGTCGGGCGGAGCGGAGTTCGCCGTCTTCCGGGGCTTAGCCCGAGTCCGAGCCCTGGGTCGGGTGGAGCGGAGCTTCCTATGGTGCCTGCGGCCGGGCCTGACTGCCTGTCAGCCTCACTCTATCAAGTGGCACCGTAGTCGGAGCGGCGCAGGCGGCGCTGTCTTTCTGTCAAACCGGTCAGTGGAGCGGCGAAGTGACGGCGGTCACTTCGGCTCTGTCGGCTGAGGGGCGCGCGTCAGGATAAAGGTGTCAGACCACCTTTGCATTAAATGCTCCTGCGATTTGGTCGATCGGTGCGGCGATTTGGTCAGGGTTGCTTCTTGGCGAAGACAGGGCCTCGGGCGAGCCGGAAATATGTTCGCCGCAGGAGGGGGGCCTCGGGTGAGACGGAGATCCTCCGGGGTCGGCTGCCCTTGCCCGAGGCTAGGCTCGGGCGAGGCGTGATCGAGTCCCTCGAATGGATCGATCCCTGACTTAATCGCACCCATCAGGCCTTTGCAGCTTTATGCTGATGGGGGTTACCAGCTGAGAATTAGGAGCCTTGAGGGTACCCCTAATTATGGTCCCCGACAGTGTTCGGCGAACACATTGGCCGCACGGTCGAGGCCTACGTCGATGACATCGTAGTCAAGACGAGGAAAGCCTCCGACCTCCTTTCCGACCTTGAAGTGACATTCCGATGTCTCAAGGCGAAAGGCGTCAAGCTCAATCCCGAAAGGTGTGTCTTCGGGGTGCCCCGAGGCATGCTCTTGGGGTTCATTGTCTCCAAGCGGGGCATCGAAGCCAACCCGGAGAAGATCGCAGCCATCACGCAGCACCCCGAGCCCTTGTTGGAGACACCCGGGGGCTACACGCACCCCTGGGAAGGACCGCTTGTCATCGCCAAAGTTCTGAAGCCCGGAACATACAAGCTGGCCAACAGTCAAGGCGAGGTCTACGGCAACGCCTGGAACATCCAACAGCTACGTCGCTTCTACCCTTAAGATGTTTCCAAGTTGTTCATATACCTCGCTCCCACGCAAAGTTTAGTCATCAAGGAAGGGTCGGCCTCGCCTCGGCAAAGCCCGACCCTCCCTTGGGGGCTAAAAGGGGGGAACCCCCTCTGCGTCGAATTTTTTCCTCGAAAAAAGATCCTTTCTGCCAGAATGTCTTTCGTGCTTTTTGACTACTTCGAAAGCGGATCCTGAAAACGACGGAGTACACGTAAGCAGCCAAGGCTGACCGAGCCGAGGGACTCCTACGCCTCCGGGATACGGATACCTCACTCATCACCTTCTGCGATAAGTAACTCACGTTCGGATAAGTGATTCCGCGGACTGAACAAGTCTTCACGTTCGGAAGCTCTTCTGCCAGAGCGATTCTTCGAGCCTTCTCAACTGCGTCGGTGACAGAACCCCATGGACGGGTAAGAGTGCGTAAGCGGCAAGGCCGACCGAGCCGAGGGACTCCTACGTTTCCGGGATACGGATACCTCACTCATCACCTTCCGTGAGAAGCAACTCTCGCTCGCACAAACAATTCTGTTACCGACAAAAAAGTCCAGATACTCGAAACAAGAGGAAAAGAGACGCGGCTTTACAACACGGCGAGGGTGTGTTTTGGCCTCGGCGGCCGCAGAAAACACACGCTACAAGATAATCCGATCCTGCAGGCTCGGATCCTGACGGCTAAAGGGAGCAGCAACGCCCCCGGCGTCGACAACACCTTCGGTGAGGCCCGACCTAGCCTCGGACGACGACGCGGTCCAAGGGTCTCTGCTCTGAAGGACAACGTCATCACCAAGCCCGGGCCATCGCCGCCAAGGTCTTCTCCGAGAATCCGGCCCGAGCAGGCGGCTCGGCCGGTCACCCCGGGGCCTCGGCCAGCTGTCCTCCAAGGACTTCAGCCCGGCCCGAGGCCTCAGCAGGTCAATTCCGGTGTCGATCCCGCTAACGGACGACCCGGCCAGGCTCCGGCCGACCAGGTCTCCTTTTTGAGCCAACTCTGCCTCTGTTCGCGCTGACACCGCTACCCCTGGCCTTGGCTCATCGAAGAGCGGCCGAGGGGTTTCCTCTAACTGAGCAAGAGAAGCCTCGGACAACAAGGCTGACCGAGCCGAGGGACTCCTACGCCTCCAGGATACGGATACCTCACTCGTCACCTTTACACGGGGTGACTCACGCTTGGTGAAGCGGTTCAGACAACCAACAGGCGAGTCTTAGTGCTCGAAAATGAGGAAAAAACACGGCTCCATGCCGAAATTACATATATGTTCAGGCCTCGACACCCACGAGGAACAAAAACACTGGCATTCAAAGTGCCATTACAAAACGGAACTCCGGTTCCACCTCCACAGGTACGAACAACCCCACTCGACGGGGGGGGCTTGTGGAGCAACGGAAGACCGACGAACGGCGCGCCGTCGCCCGCTCCGGCAGCGGCGACGACGACGACTTCTGCTCCGGGGGGCCGAACAGCGGCAGCGATGACCTCAGGGCGGATGCCGCTGCCAGGAGGCCCCTGCCCGTGCCCAAACTCGTGAGGCAAGGACGGGCAGAAGGCCGTAGAGTTGGAGGTCGGTCTGTGGGCGGCCCTGGCTGTCTCGTCGGCGGAAGAACCTCTTCCAGCTGCCGTGGCGGAAGCCGGCGCCAAGAGCGGCTCCGAAGCCACTCGGGTTCGAGAGCCAGGCACGCGGCAGCTGCCGGCGCCACGGACGACAATCGCCCTTCCCCCCGATCACTGAGGGAAGGAGCGGGCCACCGCCCACGCAGGGGCCGACCCCAACTCGGCACACTCCCCTCCCCAGCCCTGGTGATGAAAATCCTTGAGGCTGAGGGAGGGGCAGAGGCCGCAGCCCGGTTCGCTTTCCCCCGCCATCGAACTGGAGGTCACCATCTTGGGTGACCGCCGGCGGAGGGGTGCAACCGGGCTGCATGATGAAAATCCTTGAAGCCGAACGATGGCTGAGAGGTACCAACTCCCGCGGAGTTGCGTTCCCCCAACGACAAGGCGGAAAGACGGCGGGTATCCCCCATCCGGGGGCTTGGAAGGTGGAAAGACACGATGCATAAGGAAGCGCGAAGACATGGTCGCCTTCTAAGGGGGTCACAACCCTTTTAAAGGCGACTCTCCTTACTTGCGTCCCCAGCCGTCGCGGGCTGAGTCTTCTCCAACACGCTCCAAGACCCTCCTCCTACGGCGCGGGGGCTGGGTCCCACACGTCATGCAAGCCGGCTCAAAGCAGAAGAAGCCAAACCGCCGTGCGCGATGCGTGCAACCGCCCAGCGGTTACAAGCGGCTCTCCACTTTTGCCCAGACCAGCGGGCAAAAGAGCAGGCAGCCATGCAGGCGGCATGCAACCGCGCCAAGTGGGCGCACTTCTCCGACTCCCAACACACCCAGCATGGAGGCCCAGGCCCACGCGTCATGCAACCGGCGCGCCGAATGCTTCGTGCATGCAACTGCACCGCCACTTGCGCCACCACCGCGCCTCCTCGACTGCGAAACCAATACCGCGACTCGAGGCGACCCAGAACACGACCCAGCGGCGCCAGCCTGGCGCGACGGTCAACGCGACCAAAAATGGGCCGGCAGTAATGGCGGTGGCAGGCGGGCAGGAGCAGCGGTCACGTCGTCAGCCAAGCCTACGTCCCATCCAGGAGCGACGAGAGAACCCTCTCTCACGGCGTGAAGACGACGCGCCCGTGTTCCGTTCCTCGAACGGCTCGCGCACGCGCAACGGCCGCCCCGTGAACCACTCGCCCCGTCGCATTAACTCCGCGGCGGGACAGGCGGCGCCTCTGGCAGGAGAAGCGAGCAACGCTTCGCCTTCGCCATAACAACCGCGTCAAAAAAGGTACACCGCGTTGTTCGCTTTTGTATCCTTTTCCTTTTTTTCTCTTTCTCTCTCTTGCAACAGGGACCGGGAAAGGGGGATACCCCGAAAAGGATCCTTCCCCGTGAAGGAACCAGGCTCCGAGCCTCCCTACTGATCAGAGGTTCGAAGGCTGGCCCCTCGGAAGGGTTCAACAGCCGCCTCAGAGCGCGTGGGCTCCACACCCACTACTGGTCAGAGGTTCGAAGGCCGGCCCCTCGGGAGGGTTCAATGGCCGCCTCAGGCTACCCGGGCTCCGCGCCCACTACTGATCAGGGGTTTGAAGGCTGGCCCCCGAAGGGTTCACAGCCGCCTCAGACACAGAGCGAGGGATGACCATGGGTACGTTCGATACATAACCAAGGCTCGGGCTGCGCTCCCGAGGTACCCTAGGACATTTCCGAGACCAGTGGGAACGATCTTGTAACGGAATCCCATCGGAGGGAGGCATCGAGCCCTCGGACCCCATCGCCAGGGAACCGGGTCCGGCAGATCACCCGCAGGTACTTTTGGGCGTGCCTCTGGGCCTCTAGCCGACCCCTAACGAATGGGGCACGGACATCCACTCGGATTACCCGCCTGCAGCTCACCGGAGACACCATGTTCGGCGCCCACCGAGGGCAACATGGCGCTTTCCCCCCTCCTCCTTGCGGAAAGGCGACGCAGGGGCGTATGTAAAAAAGTCGAGTCTGTCCCTGATCGCCCTCTCGCCCTGTGCGGAGGCTCGGGGGCTGCTCTCGCAAACCCGGCTCTAGCCGAACCGTTGACAGCGTCAACATACCAGCCCGAGAACTTGGGACCCGACAGTACACC
This sequence comes from Zea mays, assembly GCF_902167145.1. Lineage (NCBI taxonomy): Eukaryota > Viridiplantae > Streptophyta > Magnoliopsida > Poales > Poaceae > Zea > Zea mays. The sequence continues at coordinate 157,644,668 of NC_050096.1, forward strand.
CGGGCTACGGCCAGCTCGCATGAGGGAATGACCAGACCAGCCGAAGCATTACGCGAGGCATTAAGACCTCGGAGGAGTCAAACCGCTCCTCCGAGGCCTCGGGGGCTACACCCGGCGGGTGCGCTCGCGTGCACCCACCGGAACAAAACGCAACTGAGAAAGGCTGATCCCCTTGCAAAAAAGTGCGACGAAAGCCTCCAAGCGAGTGCTAACACTCCCTTCGAGGCTCGGGGGCTACTGTCGGGGACCATAATTAGGGGTACCCTCAAGGCTCCTAATTCTCAGCTGGTAACCCCCATCAGCATAAAGCTGCAAAGGCCTGATGGGTGCGATTAAGTCAGAGATCAGTCCATTCGAGGGACTCGATCACGCCTCGCCCGAGCCTAGCCTCGGACAAGGACAGCCGACCCCGGAGGATCTCCGTCTCGCCCGAGGCCCCCCTCCAGCGGCGAACATATTTCCGGCTCGCCCGAGGCCCTCTCTTCGCCAAGAAGCAACCCTGACCAAATCGCCGCACCGACCGACCAAATTGCAGGAGCATTTAATGCAAAGGTGGCCTGACACATTTATCCTGACGCGCGCCCTTCAGCCAACAGAGTCGAAGTGACCGCCGTCACTTCGCCGCTCCACTGACCGGCCTAACAAAAAGATAGCGTCGCCTACGCCGCTCCGACTGCGGTGCCACTTGACAGAGTGAGGCTGACAGGCAGTCAGGCCCGGTCGCAGGCACCATAGGAAGCTCCACTCCGCCCGACCCAGGGCTCGGACTCGGGCTAAGCCTCGGAAGACGGCGAACACCGCTCCGCCCGACCCAGGGCTCGGACTCGGGCTAAGCCCCGGAAGACGGCGAACTCCGCTTCGCCCGACCCAGGGCTCGGACTCGGGCTAAGCCACAGAAGACGACGAACTCCGCTCCGCCCGACCCAGGGCTCGGACTTGGGCTCAGCCCCAGAAGATGACGAACTCCGCTCCGCCCGACCCCAGGGCACGGACTCCACCCTGGCCTCGGTCGACGGTCTCCGCCTCGCCCGAACCAGGGGCTCGGACTCGACCTCGGCCATGGAAGACAGACTCGACCTCAGCTTCGGAGGAGCTCCCACATCGCCCAACCTAGGGCGCAGACCAGCCACGTCAACAGGAGGCGCCATCATCACCCTACCCCGAGCTGACTCGGGCCACGGGGAACAAGACCGGCGTCCCATCTGGCTTGCTCCGCCAGATAGGCAATGATGGCGCCCCGCATACTCTGTGACGACGGCGGCTCTCAGCCCCCTTACGGAAGCAAGGGGACGTCAACAAGGACTCAATAGCTCCGACAGCTGTCCCTCCGCCAGGCTCCAGCACTCCTCCGACGGCCACGACATCACACCAGCTGGGTACCAAAATCTCTCCGGCTGCCACAACGGCATGTACTTAGGGCGCTAGCTCTCCTTCGCTAGACACGTAGCACTCTGCTACACCCCCTATTGTACACCTGGATCCTCTCCTTACGCCTATAAAAGGAAGGACCAGGGCCCTCTTAGAGAGGGTCGGTCGCGCGGGGACGAGGACGAGACAGGCGCTCGCTTGAAGCCGCTCGCTCCCTCTCCCGCGTGGACGCTTGTAACCCCTTACTTCAAGCGCACCCGACCTGGGCGCGGGACGAACACGGAGGCCACGGGATTTCCACCTCTCTCACGCCTGTCTCCGGCCACCTCACTTCCCCCCTTCGCGCTCGGCCTCGCGTCGACCCATCTGGGCTGGGGCACGCGGCGACATTCACTCGTCGGCTTAGGGACCCCCCGGTCTCGAAACGCTGACAAAATCAGAAACCCAAAGTACATTGAAGCGCTTCCTAAGGAGAGCCCAAAATTATTTTGAGCTTAAGGTAAAGAAGATCAGGAGCGACAATGGATCTGAATTCAAGAATCTTCAAGTAGAGGAGTATCTTCATGAGGAAGGCATCAAGCATGAGTTCTTCGCTCCCTACACGCCACAACAAAATGGTGTAGTAGACAGGAAGAACAGGACGCTCATCGACATGGCAAGGACGATGCTGGGAGAATACAAGACGTCGGAGCGGTTTTGGTCGGAAGCCATGAACATAGATTGCCATGCCATAAATAGCCGCTACCTTCATCGCCTCCTCAAGAAGACGGTATATGAGATCCTAACTTGTAACAAACTCAATGTTTCATACTTTCATGTATTTGGAAGCAAATGCTACATCTTGGTTAAGAGAGGTAGACATTCAAAGTTTGCTCCCAAAGCTATAGAAGGTTTTTTGCTAGGTTATGATTCAAATACAAAGGCATATATGGTCTTCAACAAATCTTTGGGTTTAGTTGAAGTCTTTAGTGACGTTGTATTTGATGAGACTAATGGCTCTCTAAGAGAGCAAGTTGATCTTGATGATGTAGATGAAGATTGTTGGTCACTTGTTCTCAAATACTATGAATCAAGAACAAGGCAACATAATTGTTAATGGTTAAAGGCCTTTGTCCTTCGAAGCATCATTTCCTCTCGGATATAATGATCTTCAGATGAAGGTCATGAAGGACATACCTTCATCATTTCAGCATATTAATATAAATAAGAAAGTAAAGGAATACAGATAATAATAATTATGTATCAATAATCTATTTATTTTTGTATTTCATAAACATGAATAAACATCAATAATATTCATGTTACATTGGTGCCTTCGGCTTGGTGGAAGGTGAGGGAGAGAGAATGACGCGAGAGTGGTTACAATCCAGCGTGAACAGTATGGTGTTACTGTTCATCTATTTATAGGCACAGGACGCAGCCCGGATAAAAGTACATTTAAGTCCCTGGCAACTATCTATAATCTTAACATGAATTATTAAGGACTGTATGGTCTTTATCCTCTTTCAGTCATCATCATACTTGAACTTCGTCAACATGTCCAGCCGAAGTCCTTTGGCTTCCAGCTTCGTCACCCATTCTTTATTTCCCTTCATTCTGTCATAAGAGAAGTCCTCCATCCCAAAGCCGAAGCTTCTTGTAATTATTCATAATCATGCTGAAAACATATGGTTAGTCATGTTTTTGAGGACCTTCGGAAGAGGAAGGCCCCCAACAGTAGCCCCTTGCAATATTAATTTGTTTCTTTGTAACAAATTTAAACTGCGATGTGAACGAAGGCCTTTAGCCGAAGGTCCGAAAAAACACCTTCCCTTCGCTAGAATAGCGAATGACGCTGACATGTCGCACCCACCAAATTGTGGGGCGCTAGGCATATAAATAGGAGCTCGTATTGAAAGCGTTTCTTGTGCCATTTCAGTTTCTTACACTGTGCTCTCCATTTTAAACTTTCTTGCTTTGTCGAGTTTTGATCGGATTTTAAGCTTCGGCATTTCAACAAGCTTTGGTTTGATGGCTGGCGAGAAGAAGACTGTCGACCCGGTGTTGTCTGAATTTTACAAAGCTATGGAAAGAACCAATGCAGAAAATATTGCATATGAGACACTAGCTGGGATATCTGAGGGTTCCAGTGATAGTGAAGATTTTGATGTAGAAAGTGAGAATGAGGGTGCCGAAGATCGGCCCTAGAGACCAAGTCATGTTGTCTTTGGGAAATCAACCATCAAGCAAGGACAAATTGATGCAATGAGGGGAAGGTACTTCCGTGACATTTCTATTGTGAGGGTTGGATGGGAGAATAATGTCCCTCTGCCCGAAGCTGACGAGGTGGTCGTTTATAGAAGCTTCATGAAAGCAGGGCTTCGGTTTCCTCTGGATAAGATGCTGGTCGAAGTCTTGAAAACTTTCGAAATTTACCTTCATCAGCTTACTCCCGAAGCTATCATCAAGATGGGTCTTTATTTGGGCCATGAGGAGCCAAGTGTTAGAACCAAATGCAAAATGTTTCTGCAACATGCATGAATTGTCTTATGAGACGAAGGCCACCGGAAAAGAGCAATATCACAATAACTTCGGTTGCTACGGCTTCGTAACCCGCTCTGAGTTGAGCAACCCAGTTCCAACATTTCGCAAGAGACGGCCGGGGGCCTGGATGCAGGAGTGGTTCTATATGAAAAATGATATGGTTGAAAGGGAAGACATCAAGGGGATTATCCAACGTCCTACATGGTCTCACTTCAGCATTAGGAGGCCATCCCTTGCCCTTGGTAATGACCTACAAGCATGCCAAGCTACTTTTAACACAGTATGCACTTACATAGGTTCCAGGGACTTAGTTCAAGAACACATTTCTTACAAAGTGTGGCCACTCGGAAGTGGGTGGGAGATGCCAGAGGCTGCTGCTGGGTCTAGCCAAGGTGGCTTAATTTACATGAAGTATACGTTCAAATACAAGAACCAATTTGATGAGCCAAACGACGACTGGCTAGATGCCATTGAAGCAACCAGTGATGAATTGCTTGGTGCTTATTCAAGGGCCGAAGATGATGTTATGACAGCGGCCTTCGGGGGTCAAGGCAAAAAGAGGCTGAATATGGTTTTTAATGTCATCGGGTTTGTATACCCAGATTACTATTGTCCTTCACGAAAGCAAGGAAAGAAAAGAAAAGCTACCGCTTCGGCGATCTCTAATACACCAAAGACGAAAAAAGTTAAGGTTTTAACACATCGCCCCAAGCACGCTGAAACTACCAAAGTGTCGAAGCCTATTGAGGGGTCTACTTCCACATGTGAACCCAGTTTCTCTGCACCCGTCGAAACCAGATCAGAATCAGCCAAAGAGCTAGGACTAAGAAAATCGATAGAGCAACCGAAGGCTTTGAGTCTGTTGCAAGAGACGGAACTACCGAAGGTATCAAAGATTGCTGCAATAACTCCAAAGAGGAGGAGGATGGCCAGTGTACTAGATGCTGTTATAGAATCTGTAAAGGTGTCGACTCCTACCTCAGCACCTGATGCAGAGGGCGAAGCCCTAAAGAAATCTAGCGAAGCTAGCATGGCGCAGGCTACTGTTGAAGCTGGACCGTCAATCCCCGCCGAAGCAAGATCTTCGAAGGCTGCTGAAGAAGGTACCAAAACAAGACCTTCGAAGGCTGCCGGAGCACCATTAATGTTGTAAAAGGAAGGTGCTGCTGAAGAATCTGAATTTGCTGCCCCTAGAGCGCCTACCGAGGAATTGGAATTCATAGTGCGACATGCTTCAGGGAAAAATTATCAAAGGAGCAAATTGCTGAAGCGCAACATTATGCCAGGATCTAAAGTACTCTCGAGGGTCCTTGGCGTACAGTGGCGATGACGAAGATGACTTCCTTTATTGTCTGCCAGACAATAAGGAGATTCATGTCTGCCAGGAGATGGCAGACAATGTAGGATACCCGAAGCTTGAACTCGGCTTATCTGCAATGACAAAGGATTGCCTATAACAGTCTGAAGGTGAGAATATTTTAACTTGTTGCAAAACAGATTATTTTTGTAGCTTTTCTTATCATTATGTGCTCATCCTTTGTTTTTGTAGGGCTTAATTCTGAGCAAGGCTTTAAAGGCCCAGAAGAATGCCGAAGACGAAAGCTGCCAATTAGCTCTTGGAAATCTTCGATCAGAGATTATCACACTAAGGAATGAAGCTCTTGAGAAAGACAAAATACGATTCTCCTTAGTGGACAAACTTAAAACTTGCGAAGCCAAACTTAGTGCCCACGACAAAGCCCATAGAGCTGAAGTCAAAGATTTGAAGAAAAAACTTTCAGATATGAATGAAAATTTCGAAGTTGCAAAGGCTAAGCAAGAAATAAGTGAAATGGAAAGGGCTAGGGTGCAGAAGAATGTTGAAGAACTTCGGGATTCCAAAGAAAGATGCTACGAAGCATCCATAGAATGCACGAGGAAACTGAAAGATAGCTTTGCAAAGGTGGGGAGCATACTCTTCGAAGCAAAAATTTATCCGTGCTGATCCCGAAGGGGTTATCCAGTGGATCGGCGAAGAGGCCGAAGCTTTTGAAGAAATACTCAGCGATCGTAGGGACTTTTGTGCCTTCGTGCGGTGCACGAGGGGTTGCAGCAATTTTGGAGAAAACCGGCTATGAACACGTTAAGGCCGTAGCCCAGGCAGAAGTCATCTTCTCAGCTGAAGACACGAAGGAACCTTCGGCCGAAGCTTCTTTGCTGGGTGGGAGATTCTATTCTGATGTCTGGATGAAGGGCGGCCGTGAGATGGCTGATGAGGCCATTAAAAAGAACGAAAAAGAATCTCACAATGCCCAAGAAGAGGCAAAGCAAGCTGAAGAAGCTACCGAATGTGCCATGATTATAGGTACTTTTATCTAAAGTTTTGCTTCGTCGTTCGTTTCTAGCTTCGGTGTTCACCATTTTGTTCTTTATTACAGCCGGCCTTTCGCCACCACCGGAGCCATGCAATTCTGAAGCTGACCCGGTTATGAAAGAAGCTTTAGATGTAATGAAGATTGCTAACGAAGTCGTTGACGAAGTTGTCGACAGACTATTACATGAAGCCGCTAAAAAATACTGAAGGAAGATTAAATTCTTGTATGCTGGAAAGTGTAATGCTTGTGTGTGGTTGTCGTCATGTGTACGGAACAAACATCAAATATTTGTATGTACATTAATGTAATATATCTCTTTGTGATGCATGAAATCTACGTACATACCATTTTTTAGCCTTTGGCGAAAAAACACATTCCCTTCTTTTCATGCTTCACAAAGAGAATTTTCCTTATGGCACTATTGATGAAGGTTGTCTTCGTGTGGTACAATATATCTGCCGAAGGTATATGTTGTGGTATCGCACATTCTTTTGTGATTCAATAAGTATTTTTGAAGGGGCAATTTCCCTTCTTCTCCACAACTTTTTGTCGATGCAAAATGATGTATGATGCGATGCTATGTGATATGATATGATGATATGATGCAAAATGATGTTTATGCCGAAGATAAAAACCCGCACGAATACACACCTAGACTCTGCATCCCCTTAGGAACGACTTTGGAGTCTCTTCAACTTTTACTTAGGTGGTATTTCATCTCTACATTCCCTTAGGAACGACTTTGGAGCTAAGCTCTGCATCCCCTTAGGAACGACTTTGGAGCTTCTTCACCTTTTACTTAGGTGGCATTTAAGCTATGCATCCCCTTAGGAACGACTTTGGAGCTTCTTCACCTTTTATTTTGGTGGCATCTTGGCTCTGCATTCTCTTAGGAACGACTTTTGAGCTTCGGAACTTACTCTGCGCCCCCTTAGGAACGTCTTTTGAGCTTCGCAACTTACTCTTCGCAACCTTAAGTGTGGCGGAACTGCCCGAATTATTCCAACTTAAGTGTCCAAGTCCCGCCTTAGAGGCTAGACCACACTTAAATGGGAATAACCCGTCAATCCCTCGGATCTAGTCCGACACGGCCACTGACAGGATCAAGTACCACAATCTCACTCGAAGGTGAGTCACAGAGCAAATACAATAAAGCATAAAACCATACATGCCATAATGTTAAATTATTACATCACCATCATCATCATCGGAGTTTTTGCAAAAGTATCCATCATTGTTCGAAGTGCAGCGGAATAAAACTAACGGTAAATAAAACAGAGAGATGGGGAAGCCTGTCCCATCACTCCTCATGCTCCTCCTCAGCCGAGGCAGGGTCCCACTCGACAGTCCAACCCGGTGGCAGGGTGGTCGGCCAAGTTATCCCAGCAACCATCTCCTCCAGAGAACCTGTAAAAATTATGCCACAAGCAAGGCTGAGTATACTAATACTCAGCTAGACTTACCCGGTGTGAGGAGTCTACTCCTCTACCTCTAGACATGCAGCTGTTTGGCTGTGGGGTTTGGTTGCCAAAAGCACTAGCTGAGTTTCTAAATCAAGATTTTAACTTAGTCAAGTTAAGTGTGACTCTCTTAAGGCTAAAAGTGAACTATCTACTCATACATGGTAACAAGCATTATTAACAATCAACATCTTATCTCAACTCATCATACTTCCACTTATTACTCAATGTAGCAGCATGGATCAAGCAGTCTCATTAACTGCGAGAAGCAGACGATTCGAATCGAGTTTTTATCCTTGCAAGGTAAACCTAAACACACGACATGTAGGGGCACTCCGTCCCCACACATATCAACCGTCCCCATCGATTCCCTGGCAACAGAACAGGGCTCACCGCCTTGGCGTACAATGCCCCACTGACCCCGACTGGCCGTCGTGCAGTGGCCGCACTTGTACCCACCATAACCGGAATGGGAGACCTCGTCTCAGGTCGCGTGAGGGGCAAAGTCTGCGGGCAGGTTCACTCAGGTACTAGGCTTACCGATTTACCATATTTCTCGGCATGTGCTTAGTACGTTCAAACGCTTGACTCACGGTACCACACCTTAATCCTTATTCAAATTTTCATCCCGTGAACAACCAATCCCCATGGATTGCTGTCACAAACCAGTATCAGTATGATATGAAAGTGGGTACAATCAATGTCCTGACCTCGCGCGAGTGCTAGAAAAATCACTCGACTTCTACCGAGATCCTACTTTATAAAGCAGCTACTCGACTTAGCATACTAGTATTCATCTCAATAGGATTCCTGAGATCATGCAACTAGGGTTTCAAGAAATTCCTACACTTAAGTGCACAATCAATCCTACAATCATTAAGTGAAGTAAAATAGCATAAATAACAGGTTATGCATAAAACCGGGGCTTGCCTTCCAAAGCAGTGGCAGGCAGGTCCTCCTGAGTTGGCTCTGGTGCTGGATCTGGGGCTACCTCCTGAGCAACTCCTTGCTCCGGCACGAGGATGTACTCTCCGTCAGCAAGATTACAGTCTATCGAAATGCAATGAACATGTATGTCATGATTATGCATGATTTAAGAGCATTAAGTTTAAAGAAACTAAGTAAGAATTCACTTAAGGTTTTCTCAGTTAGGTGGGGCTCCTAGTGGTACATAGATAGACTTATTACTCTTTGGACTTAAGTTTTTCTTGTAGGATAACATAGTGGATTTATATTGCCTTGATACATTTAAGTGGACAGCAAATAAAGTTTTTAGGGACAACCTTATTCATATCTTGCATCTCTCTTCCCTAAATTTCCCTGTAGGTTTTCTAGGGTAGACTTGAACTACAACAGGGTTTTAAAAATTTCCAAAAATTCTATAAATATTACAGTGGGTTGTCACTGGCTAATTTAGCTTGTTTTTAAGAATTTGAGGCTTAAAGTATAAAAGTTTGGCCTTAAACAAAAATAACAAAAGTTAGGTAAAAAGGGGCACTTTACACTACACCTCTTAGTTAGGGGTAGGTTCTGCCCTAAAGGTCATTTTTGTTGGCATCCTCTGGTAATGATAGGTCTTTGTGCTAAAAATCACAGGAAACTAAGGGGTGGTTAATTTGCTATGATTTTCCCAAGGTTTAATGTCAAAAAGGCACTTTCTACTACCTTACCATTTGAAAAATGTCAAACAGCAGATTTCATATTTTTCTTAGGTTCTTTCTATTAAAACAATAGTTATCCCAAGGGTGGGGGTGTTTTCACCTTGGGGTTATTTTTGTGGAATTTTTCTAAGTTATCCCTGTTTTATTAATTTAAAGGAGATCTTAATTATTTTACACTAAAACAGGGCATGACATATTTTTCTAGTGAACTACATTAACTAAGGATCTTAACAAAAATAGGTGTGCTCTCTGATTCAACATTTGTGCCACTTTTCCTATTTTTCTTAAACTTAAGCACATTATGGAATAAGGGGTAAAACTAATTTAAATGGAGTAGACAGAGGGGTTTAACATTTTTAAACAGGTCAGTAGGTAAACAAAAACTTCTCCAAATTTTTCTAACCCTAGTCAAATGCCCTAACTATTTTTCCTACTATTATTTAACTTTTGGCCAAAGTTAACATTAAATCAGATCTTTTAAGTTTTCCACAGCACCAAGGGGTTTTATATTTTTCCTACATAGGTTACATGATTTAGAGTCTGGCAAAATTAGTTTGACCAAATTTGGATAAACCAAACAGAAGTTATGGGTTTTTAAAGTTCCTGTTTGAATTTAAATTAGGTTTTAATTAAGTTTTTCTGGAAAAACCGTTTGTACCGAGACCCCTGGGTTTAAAACAAATCAAACCTCACAGATCTACCCCTAAGGCACTATTCCTCTGAGTCTCTGGCTTTGCACTTAACCCCCTGGGTTTCTTTCCCTCCCACCCGCGGTCCCTCCCCCTACTGAAACAGTAGCCGCGGCAAAAGAAAGGGCGGCGCGGCTTACCGGCGGCGAGGTAGGTCCGGCGAGGTGGTCGATGATGTTCAGGAGGTCGAGACGGTCACGGCGATGTGCGGGTCGGCGTCAGAGGTGGTCGGAGCTGCTCGGTCCACGTGCGCAGGCGGCGGAGGTCGACGGTGAGGTCTGCTCCGGCCAAAACATGGCGGCAGGGGTCAATCAAAGGGTACGAGGAGCTTCGCGGGATGACACAGAGGCCATACGCGCGAGGAATCGGAAAATGGCGAAGGGGTTTACCCGGTCCACGTGCGCCGGCGGGTTCGTGAACTCCGGTGAGCGTGATTCGGCTTCTCCGGTGACGCGGGCTCCCGGGTAAGGCTTGAGCAAGGTTCACGGCTTCACCAGGAAACTTTCTGGGGGCTTGGATCGAACGGAGGATGGCTGGAGAGGGGTTGGCCACGGAGGTGGTGCTCGGGCGGCACTGGCGGGTCGCGGGGAGGTCGTCGGAGGCAACGGCTGGCTCGGGCAAGTCCGGCGAAGTACGGACGAGGCAACGGGGGAAACAACCGAGCGCTGGGGCTGGCTTTATAGCCTTGGCGCGGGCGTGGTCACGGGGGGCCGCGGGCGCGCGGGGGTTCGCGCACCGGCGTGCTCTGAGCGCGCCCCCGGGTGCCAGCATGCGTCGAACACGTGGATGGTTGCGTCTGCCAAGGTTCAACGGCCGGTTTGAGCGCCATGGCGTGCACAACTCGGCAAGGTCACTGTGTACGGTCACTTCTCTGCTCCAAATCCTACCTTTTTGTTGTGGGTTCCAAGTCGAGATTTGGTCTGGACAGAGAGATAGAGAGGGGAGAAGTTTGCTGTGTCAGCAGGGTTCAAACCGAGACAAAAGGGGTGTCAAGTCGTGTCTAGAGCCCTAGGGTAGGTGTCATCTCTTTCCAGGGTGTTCTAGGGTTAGTTTGGCGCCTTTTTGTCAATTGGGTCGACAGGCTTTGAAAAGGGGATCAAGGTGAACATGAGAGATCTTTGCTTAGGGGTTGGTTCTTGACTTAGGCAAAAATCTGAATTTTTCTCTTGTGTTCAACCTTTGGTGATCTTTTTAGGACTTTTCTGCAAACTTTTTGTGGGTACTTCCTTACTATTAATGGTAGGTTATTGAGTGTATTACAACCTTTATATGTGGTCCAAGCCATGATCTTGATGTTTACATGCTCTTTTGATCATGGCTTCAATTTGGGTTATAATTGCCTATGGGGGGGTTTTGCTCTAGGGTTTTGGGAGATCCCCACTTAGATGTGCAGGATAAGCTAGGGCATGACATCCAAAGTGGATTACCCTTGCTTAGGACTTCGAATTTCAAGTGTGGCACACTTTGCCCAATTTAATCTTCATATGATAATGGGTAAAGGGGAAACTCTGGTATGGACACCCTGAGTAACACCTGGGGTGTTACAGCCCTCCCTCCTTAAAGGAATCTCGTCCCGAGATTTAGGTAGAGCCCCTTGGAGGGTGCTGGAAGGTGTGTTGGTGCTACTCTTTCTTTATACTCAAGTTTCTCTTGTTAACTGCTCTTCGAATGTCATTCTCTTTGCAACTTCAGAAGGAAGCCCTTCTTAAGTTAAATCCACAACTTAGACTATTCTTATTATCTAAGTTTTTCTTATAATTGGATTCAACGGGCAGGTGGGGGGTTTCTGGGGTTACATACCGACTCCTTTGGGTAGAAAGTCGGGGAAGCGAGAGCGTAGAAAATCCTCAGTCTCCCATGTAGCTTCTTCTACTGAATGGTGGCTCCACTGAACCTTATACATTCTGACCGACCTTGCCCGAGTTGATCTCTCTTTTTGATCTAACACCTTGACGGGGTACTCTTGATAGGACAAGTCTGGTTCTACCTCAATATCTGGTTCCGGGAGTACTTCAGTGGGTAGACGAACGCATTTCCGCAGTTGAGATACATGGAACACATTATGAACTGCTGACATGTGAGGTGGCAATTCCACTTGATAGGCTACGGGTCCACAAGCTTCCTTGATCTCATAGGGTCCAATGTAGCGAGGGGCTAACTTGCCCTTGATCCCGAATCTCTGAACACCCTTGGTGGGTGATACCTTAAGATAGACATGATCTCCCACCTCAAACTGTAGAGGCTTCCGCCTCTTATCATGATAGCTCCTTTGCCTAGCCTGAGCAGCTTCCAAGTTCTTGGTAATGACCCTGACCTTTGCCTCTGCCTCGAGTACTAAGTCTGGCCCAAAAATTTCCCTTTCTCCTGCTTGAGACCAATTCAGTGGGGTCCTACACCTTCTCCCATACAATGCCTCAAAAGGTGCCATCTTTAAACTGGACTGATAGCTATTGTTGTAAGAGAACTCTGCCAAAGACAGACACTTGTCCCAATCCTTTCCATAATGTAGTGCACAGGCTCGCAACATATCTTCCAAAATCTGATTTACCCTTTCTGTCTGACCATCGGTTTGTGGGTGGTATGCTGAGCTTCGGATGACGTGGGTCCCAAGTGACTCTTGCAATTGTTCCCAAAATCGTGCCACAAAAGGTGCTCCTCTGTCAGATACAATGGTCTTGGGAATACCATGCAACCTTACTATTTGATCAACATAAATTTCAGCGTACTTCTCTGCCCTGTGGGTGGTATGCATTGGCAAGAAATGAGCAGTCTTGGTCAACCTGTCCACGATAACCCAAATAGAATCATGGTGTCTGGAGGTATTGGGTAATCCCACAATAAAGTCCATGCAAATGTCCTCCCATTTCCAAGATGGTATGGGAAGGGGTTGCAGAGGGCCTGCTGCCTTCAAGTGACTAGCCTTTATCCTCTGACAAGTATCACACTCGGATATGTACTTGGCAATTTCCCTTTTCATTCTAGTCCACCAATATAGAGATCGGAGATCATGATACATCTTGTTGCTACCAGGGTGCATGGAGAATTTGGAAAGGTGAGCTTCGTCCAGTATCTTCTTTCTAAGCTCAGGGTCCTTGGGAACAACCAATCGATCTCCAAACCATAGAATTCCCTTGCTATCCTGTCGGAAACACTTGTATTTTTCGGCCTTTTGCTTGATCATATCCTTGATAACCTGGACACCCTTATCCTCAACCTGAGCCCTTACTATCTGTTCTTGCAATGTGGGCTCCACCGAGATATAGCTTAGGTTACCCGAAGAAACAACTTCCAGGTTCAGTTTGCACAATTCATCACACAGGGTGGTAACTCCCACATCCATGCTCATGCAATTACACTGGCCCTTTCTGCTTAAGGCATCTGCCACAACATTGGCCTTACCAGGGTGGTAATGCACCTCCAGATCATAGTCCTTAATCAACTCTAACCATCTCCTTTGCCTCATGTTCAGATCTGCCTGAGTGAAGATGTATTTGAGGCTCTTGTGATCAGTGTAGATGTTACAGTGAGCTCCCATCAGGTAGTGCCTCCAGATCTTAAGAGCATGAACTACAGCTGCCAACTCTAGATCATGTGTAGGGTAGTTCTGCTCATGGGGCCTGAGTGCCCGGGAAGCATAAGCAATCACTCTGCTCTCTTGCATCAAGACACATCCCAAACCAGTACCAGAAGCATCACAATAAACTTCAAATGGCTTGGCGTTGTCAGGTTGAGCTAGCACTGGGGCTGTTGTCAAATGCTGCCTTAAGGTATGGAAGGCATCTTCACACTTTTGGCTCCACTCAAATTTGACTCCCTTCTTCAATAGTTCAGTCATTGGCTTGGCAATTCTGGAGAAATCCGGAATAAAACGCCGATAATACCCTGCCAATCCTAGAAAACTCCGAATCTGCTTCACTGTAGTCGGGGGTTTCCAATCCATCACCTCCTGCACCTTCTCAGGATCAACCGATACCCCATCTTGAGAAATTGTATGACCCAAGAATTTGATTTCCTTCAGCCAGAACTCACACTTAGACAACTTAGCATAAAGATGATGATCGCGCAGTCTCTGAAGTACGGTATGCAAGTGCTTGGTATGCTCGGCTTCGTTCTTGGAATAAATCAGTATATCATCAATGAAAACGACCACAAACTTGTCTAACTCTGGCATGAATACTGAGTTCATCAAGTACATAAAATAAGCCGGGGCATTGGTCAGCCCAAAAGACATCACCAGAAACTCATACAGTCCATATCTGGTAGAGAAAGCTGTCTTGGGAATATCACTGGCACGGATCTTGATCTGATGGTACCCTGAGCGAAGGTCTATCTTGGAGAATACCTTGGCTCCAACCAACTGATCAAACAGAACATCAATGCGGGGCAGTGGGTATTTGTTCTTTATGGTCACCGCATTGAGAGGGCGGTAGTCAACACACATCCTCAAACTCTCATCCTTTTTCTTCACAAATAATGCTGGACATCCCCACGGTGAAGTGCTTGGACGAATAAATCCCTTGTCCAACAACTCTTGCAGTTGCTTCTTCAGTTCTGCCAATTCCGCGGGAGGCATCCGATAGGGTCTCTTGGAGATCGGAGCAGTCCCGGGTTGCAACTCAATTGCGAACTCAATGTCTCGGTCAGGTGGCATTCCTGGCAATTCATCCGGAAAAACATCTGGATAGTCACAGACCACTGGGATCTTTTCCACTGGGGATTCTATCATAGCAAAAGCACAAGAACGGGTGCATCCCTGGTCGGGTAGATATAAGGTAATCTCACCATCAACAGGGGAGCGGAGTTCTATGGCTCTAGCTGCAACATCAATCACTGCGTGGTGTCGTGACAACCAATCAGTCCCTAAGATGATATCCACACTATCCAATCCCATTATCATTAGGGTAGTTTTGAAAATGAGACTACCCAGCTTAATTGGTACGTGCCTACAGATCTGATAGGAGGCAACCCTGCCTCCTGGTGTTGAGATTGTAATACCCCCATTGGTGTGGTGAAAAGGCAGTTGGCACTTGGAGCAAAATTTGGTACTGATAAAACTATGTGAAGCACCGGAATCAAAAAGAACAATAGCAGGAAAATTTAATACTGTAAAGATACCAGTCATGACGGGTGCTCCCTCTGGGATATCAACCATGGTGGTGAAGTTCAGCCTGCCCTGCCTCACTTGCACCTTCTGTCTCTTGCCTTGGTTCTGATTTGCATTCTGCCCTTGCCTCTGCTGGTTCCTGGGGCAGTTCTTGGCATAATGCCCAGTGTTGCCACAAGTGAAACATCTGTTATCATTGGCTTGGCGGTACTGCTGCTGCTGATTAATCCGCTGTGCTGGAAACTGGTTGCGGTTGAGTGCCTGCTGCTGCTGAGGTCGGATTACCCATCGCCCTTGCTGCTGCTGGGGTCCCCTACCCTGGGTGTCAGACACAATCCGGAAACGCTGCGGCTGAGCTGAGGGTCCTGCCACAGGAGTCTTCCTTTTCTTCTCTGCCTGCCTAGCTGTAATGCAGTCCTCTTGGGAGATAGCCATGTTGACCAACTCATTGTAGCTGTTGGCCCTGACGGTGTTGAGACGATCCCGGAGCTTAGTGCTGAGCCCTCTTCTGAATCTGTCCCTCTTCTTCTCATCTGTATCTGCATGATATCCCGCGTACTGGCACAAGTCATTAAAGGCCTGGGCATATTGTAACACTGTCCTGTTGCCCTGAGTGAGTGCCAAGAACTCATTGAGTTTCCTGTCCATGATCCCTGCTGGTATATGGTGCCCTCTGAAAGCTGCCTTAAACTCCCTCCACTCCACCTCTCGGTCCTCTGGCTGCATAGCTAGAAAGTGATCCCACCAAGTCCGTGCAGGTCCGCGAAGCTGCTGGGTGGCGAACCTGACCTTGGTGACCTCTGAGCAAACTCCATGGAGCAGTGGAAATTTGGACTCCACCACTCGCAGCCACACATCTGCGTCAAGTGGGTCTTCTGCCCTTGTGAATAGTGGAGGCTGAGTGCTGAGGAATTCCTGATAGGTGGCCACCGCGGGGTGACGCGGGTGGTCTCCACCACCATAATGCTGGGGTGGTGGCTGACGTTGAGCCAGCTGCCTCAGGATCTCATTCTGCTGAGCCATGAGCTCCTGCAGAGTGGGAGGTGGGGGTGGTGGCGGAACGTGCTCGTTCTGGCCACGACGCTGCCTCCCAGCCATCTGAAAAATCACATACATACTTAATACCATAGTTCCGAAACTCCCAATTTTATCACGGGAAAAGTTAAACAGCGGAAATTTAAGAGGCATAAATTTTTCCTTCCTTCCAAGATTAAGCTAATAACAGCATCCATCCATCAAGCTCCCCAGAGAGTTTAATACGATTACATCAAAATGTTCCAAAATGACTCAACTCTACCTAGCCTAGTACCCCAAGGGTGCAAAAGCTAAGCTAGTGGCGAGGAGTCCGACTGTCCGACTTCTAAGCCTACCCTGGACACCTAGTGAGCGAACGAAGCAACACTGGACTCGGGGGAAGGTGGTCTCCCCGAGCCAGCAGTGTCCACACTGGAGGCAGGCTCATCTCCTCCCTCAATGTCGACGTCCTCGTCGCCCTCTTGGTCCTGGATCTCCTGGTGGTGCATGTCCAGGTGCTCATTTGCTTCTGCCAGCTGCTGCTGAGTGTTGAGGAGCTGATCCTCTAGGACCTCAATGGTGTTCTCCCGGGTGCCCACTAGCTCCTCCAACTCATGAATCTCACCAGACAGCTGCTCCACTTGCAAATCCTTCTCGACCATTTCTTGCGACAAGTCGACTACAAGCTCCTCTCGGTTATCCAATGTGATCTTGGTGGCCTCCAGCAGTGCCATCAGATGGGACATGGCCTCACCGCGCATCACCTGCAGACGGTACAGAGCATTCATGCACCGCACTGTCAAGTGCGCAGTCTGCCCTGGGTAGATGGCCCAGATGTCCTTGGCATGTTCCACCCGATCCTTCCACATTGGGTCGTCCTCCTTTTCAGCGGGGAACAAGCCAATGGGATGGGTAGCCAGCTCTAAGGGATGGAATCCACAGAAGGTAGTCAGTCCATGCAGCGCGATCGCCTCGATCGTGTCCTCCGCACGGTATCCGAAGGACTCGGAGTCCAAGGAGCGCCAGCCTGGCTGCAGGGGATGAGGCTCCAAGGTCATCCTCACCCTACAGCGGGGCACTCGGTGCTTCTCGAACTGCTGCGCCGCGTACTGAGGGGGTGTCGTGTATCCAGCCCCCTGAAGTACCTCCCACAGAATGCGGGGAAAACCCTCTCGTGCAAGTCCGTCCGTATGGGTCAGTGCATTTCCGTCATCGGAGGATCCATGGGAAGTCATCTGTGTACGGTTAAGCGTAAGTAAAAGAAAAGAATTATAAAAAGAACAAGAAAATAAAACTCAGCCTCTCTCTAGTTAAGTAAAAGGCACTAAGGACCTAGCTGGGTGTTATCTTGTTTTTAAGTCCTTACTTTAGTTATCCATTGCTTAATTATGAATGCATGCATGCTCGTCCTGAACGACCTCACAACAAGATAGAAGGAATAGGGAGGAACTCCCATCCTGTAAAAGTGGCCTGTAGGGCCTAGTTACTTAGCCACCTAGCTACCCTTCTATTAACCTAAGGCTTCGCGTCCTAGGTCTATCCTGCTCGTCCTACTATCTATCCAACCTTGTTTCTATCCAATTTTATTTAGGAAAATTGATGGTATTTACATTTTATTGATTCCTCTGTGGTGGTACAAGCTCCGATACCAGCTGTGGCGGAACTGCCCGAATTATTCCAACTTAAGTGTCCAAGTCCCGCCTTAGAGGCTAGACCACACTTAAATGGGAATAACCCGTCAATCCCTCGGATCTAGTCCGACACGGCCACTGACAGGATCAAGTACCACAATCTCACTCGAAGGTGAGTCACAGAGCAAATACAATAAAGCATAAAACCATACATGCCATAATGTTAAATTATTACATCACCATCATCATCATCGGAGTTTTTGCAAAAGTATCCATCATTGTTCGAAGTGCAGCGGAATAAAACTAACGGTAAATAAAACAGAGAGATGGGGAAGCCTGTCCCATCACTCCTCATGCTCCTCCTCAGCCGAGGCAGGGTCCCACTCGACAGTCCAACCCGGTGGCAGGGTGGTCGGCCAAGTTATCCCAGCAACCATCTCCTCCAGAGAACCTGTAAAAATTATGCCACAAGCAAGGCTGAGTATACTAATACTCAGCTAGACTTACCCGGTGTGAGGAGTCTACTCCTCTACCTCTAGACATGCAGCTGTTTGGCTGTGGGGTTTGGTTGCCAAAAGCACTAGCTGAGTTTCTAAATCAAGATTTTAACTTAGTCAAGTTAAGTGTGACTCTCTTAAGGCTAAAAGTGAACTATCTACTCATACATGGTAACAAGCATTATTAACAATCAACATCTTATCTCAACTCATCATACTTCCACTTATTACTCAATGTAGCAGCATGGATCAAGCAGTCTCATTAACTGCGAGAAGCAGACGATTCGAATCGAGTTTTTATCCTTGCAAGGTAAACCTAAACACACGACATGTAGGGGCACTCCGTCCCCACACATATCAACCGTCCCCATCGATTCCCTGGCAACAGAACAGGGCTCACCGCCTTGGCGTACAATGCCCCACTGACCCCGACTGGCCGTCGTGCAGTGGCCGCACTTGTACCCACCATAACCGGAATGGGAGACCTCGTCTCAGGTCGCGTGAGGGGCAAAGTCTGCGGGCAGGTTCACTCAGGTACTAGGCTTACCGATTTACCATATTTCTCGGCATGTGCTTAGTACGTTCAAACGCTTGACTCACGGTACCACACCTTAATCCTTATTCAAATTTTCATCCCGTGAACAACCAATCCCCATGGATTGCTGTCACAAACCAGTATCAGTATGATATGAAAGTGGGTACAATCAATGTCCTGACCTCACGCGAGTGCTAGAAAAATCACTCGACTTCTACCGAGATCCTACTTTATAAAGCAGCTACTCGACTTAGCATACTAGTATTCATCTCAATAGGATTCCTGAGATCATGCAACTAGGGTTTCAAGAAATTCCTACACTTAAGTGCACAATCAATCCTACAATCATTAAGTGAAGTAAAATAGCATAAATAACAGGTTATGCATAAAACCGGGGCTTGCCTTCCAAAGCAGTGGCAGGCAGGTCCTCCTGAGTTGGCTCTGGTGCTGGATCTGGGGCTACCTCCTGAGCAACTCCTTGCTCCGGCACGAGGATGTACTCTCCGTCAGCAAGATTACAGTCTATCGAAATGCAATGAACATGTATGTCATGATTATGCATGATTTAAGAGCATTAAGTTTAAAGAAACTAAGTAAGAATTCACTTAAGGTTTTCTCAGTTAGGTGGGGCTCCTAGTGGTACATAGATAGACTTATTACTCTTTGGACTTAAGTTTTTCTTGTAGGATAACATAGTGGATTTATATTGCCTTGATACATTTAAGTGGACAGCAAATAAAGTTTTTAGGGACAACCTTATTCATATCTTGCATCTCTCTTCCCTAAATTTCCCTGTAGGTTTTCTAGGGTAGACTTGAACTACAACAGGGTTTTAAAAATTTCCAAAAATTCTATAAATATTACAGTGGGTTGTCACTGGCTAATTTAGCTTGTTTTTAAGAATTTGAGGCTTAAAGTATAAAAGTTTGGCCTTAAACAAAAATAACAAAAGTTAGGTAAAAAGGGGCACTTTACACTACACCTCTTAGTTAGGGGTAGGTTCTGCCCTAAAGGTCATTTTTGTTGGCATCCTCTGGTAATGATAGGTCTTTGTGCTAAAAATCACAGGAAACTAAGGGGTGGTTAATTTGCTATGATTTTCCCAAGGTTTAATGTCAAAAAGGCACTTTCTACTACCTTACCATTTGAAAAATGTCAAACAGCAGATTTCATATTTTTCTTAGGTTCTTTCTATTAAAACAATAGTTATCCCAAGGGTGGGGGTGTTTTCACCTTGGGGTTATTTTTGTGGAATTTTTCTAAGTTATCCCTGTTTTATTAATTTAAAGGAGATCTTAATTATTTTACACTAAAACAGGGCATGACATATTTTTCTAGTGAACTACATTAACTAAGGATCTTAACAAAAATAGGTGTGCTCTCTGATTCAACATTTGTGCCACTTTTCCTATTTTTCTTAAACTTAAGCACATTATGGAATAAGGGGTAAAACTAATTTAAATGGAGTAGACAGAGGGGTTTAACATTTTTAAACAGGTCAGTAGGTAAACAAAAACTTCTCCAAATTTTTCTAACCCTAGTCAAATGCCCTAACTATTTTTCCTACTATTATTTAACTTTTGGCCAAAGTTAACATTAAATCAGATCTTTTAAGTTTTCCACAGCACCAAGGGGTTTTATATTTTTCCTACATAGGTTACATGATTTAGAGTCTGGCAAAATTAGTTTGACCAAATTTGGATAAACCAAACAGAAGTTATGGGTTTTTAAAGTTCCTGTTTGAATTTAAATTAGGTTTTAATTAAGTTTTTCTGGAAAAACCGTTTGTACCGAGACCCCTGGGTTTAAAACAAATCAAACCTCACAGATCTACCCCTAAGGCACTATTCCTCTGAGTCTCTGGCTTTGCACTTAACCCCCTGGGTTTCTTTCCCTCCCACCCGCGGTCCCTCCCCCTACTGAAACAGTAGCCGCGGCAAAAGAAAGGGCGGCGCGGCTTACCGGCGGCGAGGTAGGTCCGGCGAGGTGGTCGATGATGTTCAGGAGGTCGAGACGGTCACGGCGATGTGCGGGTCGGCGTCAGAGGTGGTCGGAGCTGCTCGGTCCACGTGCGCAGGCGGCGGAGGTCGACGGTGAGGTCTGCTCCGGCCAAAACATGGCGGCAGGGGTCAATCAAAGGGTACGAGGAGCTTCGCGGGATGACACAGAGGCCATACGCGCGAGGAATCGGAAAATGGCGAAGGGGTTTACCCGGTCCACGTGCGCCGGCGGGTTCGTGAACTCCGGTGAGCGTGATTCGGCTTCTCCGGTGACGCGGGCTCCCGGGTAAGGCTTGAGCAAGGTTCACGGCTTCACCAGGAAACTTTCTGGGGGCTTGGATCGAACGGAGGATGGCTGGAGAGGGGTTGGCCACGGAGGTGGTGCTCGGGCGGCACTGGCGGGTCGCGGGGAGGTCGTCGGAGGCAACGGCTGGCTCGGGCAAGTCCGGCGAAGTACGGACGAGGCAACGGGGGAAACAACCGAGCGCTGGGGCTGGCTTTATAGCCTTGGCGCGGGCGTGGTCACGGGGGGCCGTGGGCGCGCGGGGGTTCGCGCACCGGCGTGCTCTGAGCGCGCCCCCGGGTGCCAGCATGCGTCGAACACGTGGATGGTTGCGTCTGCCAAGGTTCAACGGCCGGTTTGAGCGCCATGGCGTGCACAACTCGGCAAGGTCACTGTGTACGGTCACTTCTCTGCTCCAAATCCTACCTTTTTGTTGTGGGTTCCAAGTCGAGATTTGGTCTGGACAGAGAGATAGAGAGGGGAGAAGTTTGCTGTGTCAGCAGGGTTCAAACCGAGACAAAAGGGGTGTCAAGTCGTGTCTAGAGCCCTAGGGTAGGTGTCATCTCTTTCCAGGGTGTTCTAGGGTTAGTTTGGCGCCTTTTTGTCAATTGGGTCGACAGGCTTTGAAAAGGGGATCAAGGTGAACATGAGAGATCTTTGCTTAGGGGTTGGTTCTTGACTTAGGCAAAAATCTGAATTTTTCTCTTGTGTTCAACCTTTGGTGATCTTTTTAGGACTTTTCTGCAAACTTTTTGTGGGTACTTCCTTACTATTAATGGTAGGTTATTGAGTGTATTACAACCTTTATATGTGGTCCAAGCCATGATCTTGATGTTTACATGCTCTTTTGATCATGGCTTCAATTTGGGTTATAATTGCCTATGGGGGGGTTTTGCTCTAGGGTTTTGGGAGATCCCCACTTAGATGTGCAGGATAAGCTAGGGCATGACATCCAAAGTGGATTACCCTTGCTTAGGACTTCGAATTTCAAGTGTGGCACACTTTGCCCAATTTAATCTTCATATGATAATGGGTAAAGGGGAAACTCTGGTATGGACACCCTGAGTAACACCTGGGGTGTTACATTAAGAACATCTTTGGAGCTCCTAAACTTGCTCTTATCACACTCGAAGGTGTAACCACAGGTTTATTACATCAAGTTGAAGGTTAAACCTTCCTGTATTGTCTTTTGCCATAGAAATATAAATAATAGTAGAAATAAAACACATCAGGATTTTCTTCTGGCCAAAACTTTGTGACATCTTTAGTAGATGTGTCTGGATTCGGGCACAGTGCTATTAACTGTGCGAGCCTCGGACTGTTCCTGAAGATCACGTTGTGGTTGAGGCCGAAGGTGCCCTTTTAGATGTTGATCATGGTTTTGGATAGGCACCATTGGTGGTGGTGGTCGCAACTTAGCCCAGGAAGCTTGGGAATGATTCGCCGAAGCAACAGAGGCCGTGGGATGTTGGTTGCCCACATACTTCGGGATATACGGGGAGTAGCACGAAGCAGTATGCAGGACCTCCTTCGGCTGATTCTGTCATGCTTCGGCTTCAGCGATTTCCTTCTGTTTCTGGATCATTACCTCGCACATCCTTGTGGAATGACCCTTATCTTCACCGCAAAATAAGCAAAACAGTCTCCTGGGCTGATTTCCAAATCTTCCTCCGAAGCTTCTCCCCCCTCTACCTCTTGGAGCCGGTGGCCTGAAAGAGCTTTGTTGTGCTCCTGACGATTGAGAGCTGTGCTGCTGCCCTTGGGTAGGATTTCCCCTGTCGCCGCTTGAGCTGGGATTATGGATCGACCTGACATGCCTAGGGTGGAGTCTTCCTCCAAAGCCCCTAGTCATCTCAGAGTATCTGTAAGCTTCTTCCCGTCTTTTCCAAAAATCATTGTCAGCTCGGATGTATTCATCCATCTTCTGGAGGAGCTTCTCCAAGGTTTGTGGTGGCTTTCTTGCAAAGTATTGTGTTGTAGGTCCTGGCCGGAGCCCCTTGATCATGGCCTCAATGACAATTTCATTGGGCACTGTAGGCGCTTGAGCACTCAACCACAAGAACCTTCGGACATACGCCTGCAGGTACTCCTCATGGTCCTGCGTGCACTAAAACAAAGCCTAAGCAGTGATTGGCTTCGTCTGGAAGCCCTGAAAGCTGGTGACTAGCATGTACTTCAACTTTTCCCATGAGGTAATTGTTCCTGGCCGAAGAGAGGAATACCATGTCTGAGCCACACTTCTAACTGCCATGACGAAGGATTTCGCTATGACAGCAGTGTTGCCCCCATACGAGGATATGGTGGCCTCGTAACTCATCAAGAACTGCTTCGGATCTGAATGCCCATCGTACATGGGGAGCTGAGGTGGCTTGTACGATGGTGGCCATTGGGTAGCCTGTAATTCTTCTGTCAGGGGAGAAGCATCATTAAAAGTGAAGTTACCATGATGGAAGTCGTCGTACCATTCGTCTTTGTTGAATGGGCTTTCCTGACGACGCTCCCTGTGCTGAGGCCCTTCGGTCTTGGTCATCTTGAGTAAGATGACACATCTCCTCAGTGGCTTCATCTATCTTCTTCTGGAGGTCGGCCAGCCAGAGCATCTTCTCCTTTTTCCTTTGTACTTGTTGATGGATGGCCTCCAGATCCTTGATCTCTTGGTCCAGCTCCTCCTCTTGAAGTGTTGGGCTGGTGGCTTTTCTCTTCTGAGTCCTAGCTTCTCGGAGGGGGAGCGTCTCCTGGTTTGTGTCCAGTGGCTGCAGTGCAGCCCCTGGCGTTGTTGTCTTCTTCGACGGCATGACGAAGGTGGATGCTTGCCAAAGGTGGTCGTTGGAGTTCACCGGAGGTGGGCGCCAATGTTGGTCACTTGTTCTCAAATGCTATGAATCAAGAACAAGGCAACACAATTGTTAATGGTTAAAGTCCTTTGTGCTTCGAAGCATCATTTCCTCTTGGATATAATGATCTTCAGACGCATCATTTCAGCATATAAATATAAATAAGAAAGTAAAGGAATACAAAGTAATACAGATAATAATAATTATGTATCAATAATTGTTGGTGTTTCGGACCCGGGGGACCCTCAACCGAGCCGACTAGTGAATTTATCGCTGCGTGCCCCTGCCCAGATGGGTTGGCGCAAGATGGAACACAAGGGGGAATGCGGCTTGTATTATCTCGCACTGGGGGTGCTCGTAGTAGAGGTTACAAGCGTCGCGAGAGAGAGAGTAAGAACGAGAGAGAGAAAGAGTCTCGCGGCAGTCGTCTCCTCCCCCCCCCCCCCCCGCGGAAGGCCCTGGACCTCCCCTTTTATAGACGTAAGGAGAGCGTCCAGATGTACAATGGGGGTGTAGCTATGTGCTACGTGGCTAGCGGAGAGGTGCCTGAGCCCTGTGTACATGGTAACGTGGCCGTCGGAGAGCTTCTTGAGCCTTGTAGAAGCACAGCTGTCGGCGTGGCATGGATCCTGCTGATGTTTCCTTGCTTTCGTAGGGGGCTGAGAACCACCGACGTCATGGACGCACGCGGGGAACCATCATTACCTGTTACCAGGGTAAGCTAGATAGGACGTCGGTCTTGTTCCTTCGTAGCCTGAGCTAGCTAGGAGTAGGGTGATGATGTATCCCATGCGGCACGGTCGGTCCGAGCCCAAGGTCGGGCGAGGCGAAGACTCCTCCCGAGGCCGAGGCCAGGGTCGGGCGAGGACGTGACTCCTCCCGAGGCCGAGGCTAAGATCGAGGCCGGGGGTCGGGCGAGGCAGAGCTCCCTGTTGCACCCGAGGCTGAATTCGGCTGTTGTCAGTCTTACCCCGGTGGTTGGCATAGCAGTCGGAGCGGGGCGAGCGGCGCTGTTTTCTTGTCAGGTCGGTCAGTGAAAGGGCGAAGTGACTGCGGTCACTTCGACCTTGCCGACTGAGGCGCGCGTGTCAGGATAAGGTGTCAGGAAATCCCTGCATTTAATGTGCATGCGATACGGTCGGTTGGTAAGGCGATTTGGCCAAGGTTGCTTCATGATGAAGCCTGCCCGAGCTGGGTTTGGGTGAGCCGAGGGTGCGCCCACTGCCTGAGGAGGCCCTCGGGCGAGGCGTGAACTCGTTTGGGACTACAGTTCCTGCCCGAGGCTGGGCTCGGGCGAGATCGCATCCTTTGGGTAGACGAAGCCTTGACTTAAATCGCGCCCATCAGTTTTTATGGTTTGTTCTGAGGGTGTTTACCAGCCGTGTTTAGGAGTGTTGGGGGTACCCCTAATTACGGTACCCGACAATAATATATTTATTTTTGTATTCCATAAACATGAATAAACATCAATAATATTCATGTTACATTGGTACCTTCGGCTTGGCGGAAGGTGAGGGAGCGAAAATGATGCGAGAGTGGTTACAATCCAGCGTGAACAGTACGTGTTACTGTTCATCTATTTATAGGCACGGGACATAGCCCGGATAAAAGTACATTTATGTCCCTGGCAACTATCTATAATCTTAACATGAATTATTAAGGACTGTATGGTCTTTATCCTCTTTCAGTCATCATCATACTTGAGCTTCGTCAACATGTCCAGCCGAAGTCCTTTGGCTTCCAGCTTCGTCGCCCATTCTTTATTTCCCTTCGTTCTGTCATAAGAGAAGTCCTCCATCCCAAAGCCGAAGCTTCTTGTAATTATTCATAATCATGCTAAAACATATGGTTAGTCATGTTTTTGAGGACCTTCGGAAGAGGAAGGCCCCCAACAAAGATGAAGTTCCAATGGCCACAATGAGAACTGTGGCAATAGGTGATGTGCGACAACAGGAATAAGATCAACCTTCTTCCTCAACAATGGTCCAACCCCCATATCAAGATGAGGAACAGGTACCTCAAGATGAAGGCATAGATCAAGGGGGCACATGAAGAAAAGGAGGAAGAAGTACCACAAGCACCTTCAACTCAAGTCCGGGCCACCGTTTAAAGGAATCATCCAGTGGATCAAATCCTTGGTGACATCAGCAAGGGAGTAACTACTTGTTCATGATTAGCTATTTTTTATGAGCATTACTACTTTGTTTCTTCTATTGAGCCTTTTAGAGTAGAATAAGCCTTGCAGGATCCGAACTGGGTATTGGCCATGCAGGAGGAGCTCAACAACTTCAAAAGAAATGAAGTGTGGAGCCTGGTGCCACATCCGAAGCAAAACGTTGTGGGAACCAAGTGGGTGTTTCGCAACAAGCAAGACGAGTATGGGGTGGTAACAAGAAACAAGGCTCGACTGTCGAAAAAGGATATGCGCAAGTCGTAGGTTTGGATTTTGAGGAGACTTTGTCTCCTATAGCTAGGCTTGAGTCGATTCACATTTTATTGGCCTATGTTGCTCATCATTCTTTTAAGTTGTTTCAAATGGACATGAAGAGCGCTTTCCTCAACGGGCTAATCAAGGAATAAGTATTTGTGGAGCAACCCCCTGGCTTCGAGGATGACAGGTATCCCGACCATGTCTATAAGCTCTCCAAGGCGCTCAATGGGCTTAAGCAAGCTCCAAGAGCATGGTATGAATGCCTTAGAGATTTTCTTATTTCTAATGCTTTCAAGGTAGGGAAAGTTGATCCTACTATTTTTACTAAGACTTGTAATGGTGATTTGTTTATATGCTAAACATATGTTGATGACATAATATTTGGTTCTACTAATCAAAAGTCTTGTGAGGAGTTTAGCAGGGTAATGATGCAAAAAAATTGAGATGTCGATGATGGGCGAGTTGACATACTTCCTTGGATTTCAAGTGAAACAACTCAAGGAAGGGATGTTCATCTCCCAAACAAAGTACACTCAAGGCTTGCTCAAAAAGTTTGGGATGAAGGACGCAAAGCCTGCGAAGACACCCATGGGACTAATGGACACTTGGACCTCGACAAGGGAGGTAAGTCCATTGATCAAAAGACATACCGGTCTATGATAGGTTCTTTGCCTTATCTTTGTGCTAGTAGACTGGATATAATGCTTAGCATATGCATGTGTGATAGATTTCAATCTGACCCCAAGGAATGTCACATTGTGGCTGTGAAACAGATTCTTCGATATTTAGTTCATACGCCCTACCTCGGGATCTAGTATCCAGAAGGGTCTACCTTTGATTTAATCGGATATTCAGATTTCGACTATGCCGGGTGCAAGGTTGATAGGAAGAGCACATCGGAACTTGTTAGTTTTTGGGAAGATCCCTAGTGTCTTGGAGCTCAAAGAAACAAACATCTGTTGCCCCATCCACCGTTGAGGCCGAGTACATTGCCGCAGATCAGTGTTGCGCGCAACTACTTTGGATGAGGCAAACCTTTGGGACTTTGGCTACAATCAGAGCAAAGTCTCACTCCTATGTGATAATGAGAGTGCAATCCGCTTGGCAGATAATCCTGTTGAACAAAGACGCACTAAGCACATAGACATTCGGCATCACTTTTTGAGAGACCGCTAGCAAATGGGAGATATCGATGTTTGCCATATTAGCACCGAGAACCACCTAGCCGATATCTTCACCAAGCCTTTAGATGAGAAAAGGTTTTGCAGGGTGCATAGTGAGGTGAATGTCTTAGATTCGTGGAACTTGAATTGATTTTATAGCATACATGTGTCTTTATGCCTTTGGTCATATTCCTTTAAGCATCATTGTCTTTACTTTCTTATTCTGGTGCTCAAGTTGTAAAAGTCAGCCCCGGACCTCACCAGTCCTTGTGCAAATGATGCATATGTTTAGGGAGGGATGTGCTACAACTTGACCCTTTGAGACTAATGTTTTTGCTTGAGTGCTAATAATACAGTCTCATAGATGAATTGAAAGGGAAAAGGTGGACTTGGACAAAGAAGATGTTTCCACTGTATTCTGGTATCAATGTATCTTGTTCCAAGTCACTATTGTGTTATCTTGTTTCCCTTGGCTTTTAGTTGCAATTTTTTAATGCAATGGGGTTAAAGAGGCCACTAGTTCTTCTGTTTTGGTGCTTAATGCCAAAGGGGTGAAATTAAGGCCAAAGCAACTGGATCAGCTACGACTTGACAATTTTTCAAAAATTTAGTGTAAGTATACTTGGTTTTTAATCAAAACCCTCTTATTGCAAAAACTACTCTCTTATGGGGGAGAAATTTGATTATGGGAAAAAGGGGGAGTTTCTGGCTTTTGATCAAAACTAGTCTTAAAAGATATTTTGATTTGCCAATGTAAACCCCAAAAATTGGTATAAGGAAAATAATAATAATAATAATAATAATAATAATAATAAAATGAATAGATAAATAAATAAGTGAGTGTTTTGGGGATCCCTTGATTTCCTTTTTATTTTTCTCTACATACTCAACTAATGGCATTAAATTATGCAAATAACAAATAAATTAATAAAGGAATGTGCACCTCATGCTGATGTTATTTTTGTGATGCATCTTATTTGAATCAAAGGAATCTTAATAAAAGCATTTACTCCTTCCATAATTAAGTAGAAAAATAAATAATGTTAAGGCAAACCATGAGTGTTAAAATCACATTGTGAGTTTTGTGTATATATGGAAATCTTTATTCCAGAACAGAAATTCAAATGTAGTTTGAATCCTTGAATTTGGAAAATAAACCAGAAATTATAAAAGAAAAAAATAGGGAATCACCTGTATTGGGCCGCAGTCCTGAAATTCGGCCCACTAGCTTCAACCAGCCCACTAGATCCTACCGTTGGCGGCCTCACCCGTGCGCCATATGTCACTGCGGTGTGGGTCCCGCTCGCCAGCCCAAATCTCTTCTGTCGCGTGGAGTCGCTTCCTTGTGGGGTCGGATGACCAGTCGTCTCCCTTCCGCAACAGCTCGATCTTCCTCCTCCGGTCAGACTCGGGCATCGCTATCCGGTTTCCTCTGCTCGTGATTCTCGCCAGCTGTTCCTCAACCAAGCGCATAGCACGCGGAGTATCATAACCGACATGCTCGAATGAGATTTATCTGGGTTCCGCTCGGGTTGTTGTGGATCTTGTCTGGGATCCCTATTCCTCACCGGGCCCCTATTGCGTGGCCGGGATTCTCGGATGCCGGTTCGGCCGTGGAGTGTATAAAACGGGTGTTCGACCCTCGCCATCAATCGGAAACCAGGTCGCTTCCTCGTCGCGGTACTGCCCGGCACTAGGAACGCGGTGGGAAGAAGGTTGACGCCGTCGTCTACACTCTCAGCTAACCAGTGCCTGGGCCTCGGTTGGCCACGGTGGGCGACCCTGGTGGTTCACCGGTGCACTACGAATCTGGGCGGGTCTTCCTGGGGCTCGATCTGGGTCTCATGGATGGCTAATTTCTCACCGGAGCATTTGGGGTGCCGTCGTGCGTATAGGGCGCTCCACCGTGAAGCGTCCTGTCGCGTGGACAGCGTTCCTTGTTGCTCGATCACCTGTAAGTCGATCACCATCGTATCCTCCTTACTCCCCTCTCTATTTTACATGAGACCGTGCGTAGGTTTGGGGGGGGGGGCTCGGCGGAGCGCACGTCAACAATGGCCTCCGCCGTGACCCTGTACGGCGCCGCCGCGTTCCCTGTGTCGGGGGGAAAGAAGTACACGTCGCAGCCATAGATCTAGATATGGGCGGTTTAGAATTAATCGCGCCCTGATGGATCTGGGTCGTCGATGTCGCTATGGGCGGCCTAGATTAGGGGCTCGTACCTACTCAGCTCGACCCGATCTCGACCGTTGATCGGTTATCCTAGGGCTTGGGTTAGATCTGGGCGTGGGACGTTGTGGTCCATGGATCTCGAATCGTGCGGCTGTCACCTGTTATCGGTACGCTTATAAGGATCAATCTAATCTGGACCCTCGAGATCAGATCGTGCGGCCTAAGATCGTTGATACCCCTTCGGCCGCACGTATTATAAAAGAGACCCCCGAAAACTGAAGAATCAACCCGTCGTCCATGTGGATGTGGTTCTGAGTCTGAGAAAGTTTATGATTTAGCCCCTGACCTTCCTGGATTTAGGTGCTCAGCCCAGGAGATAGAAAAAAAATCAGAAAAATAAATTTAGGAAATGATTTTATTGTGAAAATAAATGCTAAAAACTTGTATAATTCATATTTAATTCATTTTAACTCCAAATTGAGTCATTCCAGTTGCAATAAATTTGTTTTAATATTGTCTATCAACTAGTAACACTATTTAGCCATGAAATTTGAATTAAAATTGTTCATTTGAATTAATCGGTTCTAAGTGCTTAATAACTTCAGAAATTCATAACTAAATAACTATAACTCCAAATTTAGTGATTCTTGTTCCCGCGATCTCGTTACGCATCGTAGACTAATGTTGTGCAGTCTATTGTTATGTTTGGTGTGATGTTAACTTTTCCTATACCATGTTTTGTTTGTATTGCTACGACTAGCGTGAGGTCACGAGAATCTGAAGATCATCCTCGTACCTGGAATCTCAAGTCCCAGGCAAGTTGTGCCCTTGACCACTTTTTACCCAATAATGTTCTTTAATATCACTTATTCATGCATAGGTTAATTTTGATGGGACCCGATAGGTCACCCTAGATTGTTTACCTCATTACCTTGTTTACCCCGGAATCACTTGGGTAGTTTGCTATTGCTTTACATGGTTTTGGGATAATCATTTATTATATCTATGTTCCAATTCTTTTTGTTATTCTATTTATGTTCATGTTATGATCATTAATGTTAATCGGAACATAGAGCTTAACTTGAGAACCACGTGCCACCACAAGGGTTTAATGGGACGCCCTTGGCTGACTAATTAGGAAAGCTAGTGGAAGACTACCTTACCCGAAAGGGGCAAGGGCAGTAGGGGAGTGGTCAGTGTAGGGAGGTCCTTGGTTGATTTTGCTGCGATGGCGGTCAGACAAGAACCCTGCATTGGAGCTTCCTATAAACTGTAGCGGGTTTTCGGAAGCTAGTAGAACTTTGTAAAGGCCTCGTAGTGTTGCCCTGCCGCGCTTCCTAGGTAGAGGTGTATGGGAAGTCGTGATCCCTTGGCAGATGGGTAACATGACTTGTGGGTAAAGGGTACAACCTCTGCAGAGTGTAAAACTGGTATACTAGCCGAGCTCACGGTCATGAGCAGCTCAGGACTCTCTGATGATTAATTTATGGAACTTAAATTCAATTTGTCATATGCATTGCATCGCAGGTGATGATGTTACTTTTTGTTCTACTGCTTAATTGGGTTGGTATTTACTTATACTTAGTAATTGCTAATAAAATTTTGACCAACTTTAAAAGCAATGCTCAGCTCTAACCATCCTCTTTGGTAAGCCTTACACTTCACATGAGCTCCCACCTTTGGCGAGTTCATGCACATTATTCCCCACAACTTGTTGAGCGATGAACGTATGTGAGCTCACTCTTGCTTTCTCACACCCCCCCCCCACACACACAGGTCAAGAACAGGTACCGCAGGATGAGGCGCATGGAGGATGCTGTGATGAGTTCGTGAGAGATCTAGGCCGTCGTCTCCCAGTCAACTTTGGGTTGCTGGATTGTTTCCTCATATGATGTAATTATTTATTTATTTTGTATAGAACTCCTGTTATATAGTAAAGATGTGACATTCGATCCTGTGCCATGATTCATCATATGTGTGAGACTTGGTCCCAGCACACCTAGTGATTATGTTCGCGCCCGGGTTTTGGACCCCTAAAATCCGGGTGTGACAGCCAAAACAAAGTGTTTTTTACATAGAGATAGGAAAATGAATTTGTTTTGCAAAAACAAACCAAGTGGTGGCAAAATGATCCAAATATGCCAAATCATGTTACAAATCAATTGGTTTTAAGTTTGACGTCAATTTTTCATTTCTTAGCTCGCATTTGGATATGTTAGTACATTTTTAAGTTGCTTGTGATGTGTTTGCATAAATCACCAAAAAGGGAGAGATTGAAAGGAAAATGTGCCCTTGGGCCATTCGTAAGTGTTTTGGTGATTAAGTGTCTAACACATAACTTTGATCTAACATACAATTGTGAGTATGAGCCCAGAGTCAAAGAGAAGCAAATTGAGAGTTGTACGAACAAATTGCAAACTCTACAACATTGGAAAAACAAAGGTATGATTCTAGCACACAGTAAATTGTTTTTGATACTAACTATGTTCTACTAAGTGCTAGGGAACTTCTTAAATCGAGAGAAATTCAATTGGAGAAATTTAGCTAGGTCTAGCCAAACTTGCACTAGCCTGCGGTGCACCGGACTGTCCGGTGCTAGCCTGGCGCACCCGGTGAACATGCCGCTCTCAGGAAAATGCCATGGCATCATGACTATAATTTATCGGACTGACCGGTGTGCCAGCCACGCGCTCAGCCAACGGTCGGCTGCGCGATCAGCAGGCGCCACGTGTGCCCAACCAACGGTCACCAGGCCACACCGGACTGTTTGGTGCACCACCAGACTGTCTGGTGTGCCATGGGACCAGAGGCTGGCAATGGTCAACTTCTCCAAACAAGGAAGGGAATTGTGACTGTTCACTGTCTAGTGGTGCACTGGACTATCCGGTGCACCCACGGACAGAAGGCAATTAGAGCCTTCCAAATGGAGCTCCAACGACTCCTAGGTCCCTTGGGGCTATAAAAGGGACCCCTAGGCGGATGGAGCACACAACCAAGCATCATTTGAACATTCTACGACACTGAGACACTACGACCATGCTAGAGCTTTGATAGTTTGAGATTCGAGCAAGTGTTTGAGTTGTAATTCCGCTGTGTTGTCCCTTGTGCTCCTCTCTCAAGTTGTGTATGTGTGTTGCTTTGATTTTGTCTGTTGTGTGTATGTTTCTACTCCCCCTTACTCTTGTGATTTATTTGAGATCAATTGTGTAAGGGTGAGAGACTCCAAATGGAGATTCCTCACAACGGGAAAAAGTTGAGATAAGAAAGAGAACTATGGTACTCAAGTTGATCAGTGGATCACTTGAGAAGGGTTGAGTGCAACCCTCGTCCATTGGGACACCACAACGTGGATTAGGCAAGCATTTTACGCTTGACCGAACCACGGGATAAAATTGTCGTGTCACTTGTCTCTTAACCTTATAGCGATTATACTCTTTCTAGTAGTTCACTTCACTTCAAAATTGCTCTATGTTTAATATTCACCTTATGAGAGCAATTAATTGAAGAAGTTTTCTCCTCTCATCCTTTTCATTTGGATTTGGCTTTTATTTCACTAATCCAATATTAGTGCAAGTTTGTGTTGTTGAGCATTTTTTTACAGGATCACCTATTCACCCCCCCCCCCCTCTAGGTGCTCTCACATTTGACAGATATATTACATAGTGGAACAATGTTTATTCAACACATATGTGGGATGGGTCTCCCACAATACCACTTAAACCATCGCATTCACTACACATTATTTCAATAGTGCCCATAATGTCCAAACTTCAAGCTCGTGACTTTAATTTTGCGATTATTAGTTTAGACTCGATTGCATTTATCATTGACTCAATAAGAGAGCTTCAAGCACTCATTCATAGGACTTTGTTTTGGATCCCTTTGCAATCTATAGAGGCAATATAAGTGTCAACATATTTGTCTCCCACATTTAATAATGATCTTCGTCATTTCCCAAAAACGAAAGATTCATTGTTCTGTATTCCTAGCACAATGATATTACGTGCATCGCCAGGAATTTCATCATCAACATAAACCCCTTTGTGAGGCAAATCACCATCAGGGTGAATTAATCGGAGGAGAGTTATCACAGACCACATGAATCTGTAATCAAACCATATGCTTTAACTAAGGCTGATGGATCATATTCACGGGCGTCCCTAAGAATAGATCAAATGCCAATAACTCAAATGTGGATATGATATTAATCTCGGGTATATCCATATCTACATCAGGTAGAAGCATTCAAACCAATATGGTTACTCCTCAACTATTTTTAGCAAACTCCATATACACAGGAGTACAAACCAAACAGCAGGTTCAGTTTGGCTTTTGTGCATTTAATAGAATATTGAGGCATTACACTAGATGGGCATTTCTCCCCCTAATGCTGAGATGTTCTAAAAGCATATAAATAAAATCCCCAACCACAATCATCTAGTTGTGGCCAATGTATGTTGTTGTGGTGATTTATTTGAGAAATCTTATGCACATTATAGATAGAAGTTTTATGCAATGAGCTTTGGACTTAGATTAATGTAGTGGCATGAATATTACATATTTGTCCTTCAACATGAACGGTTAGTCTCAACATCCAGCGAGACACGCAACAAAAAGTTGCTTCGTGGTTACAATTCTACAATTTTATTGTTGTTATTACCAAATACACAGTCAATCATTAAGATTTAGATTGATATGTGCAACACTATGTTAGCCATAAGGGTCTAGCGCTCACAAGGACATTCATTGGTTGCATTGTGATTTCAAGCACATAGGAAAATGTGTGCGTAGATAATGGTAGTAAAGTGCACGACATCAAGCCAATGCTGCCGAGAAAGGATTTTTGTATGCAGAGATGTATAGTCCAGCTCATTTCACCATTGACCATGGTTTACCCAATTACTCATACCGGTCTAAAATTGGGTTTCAAGTTAAGCAACATTTTTTAGGTATAATAATTTTGAGAGATAACTCATAACAATAGTCAATTATTTGTGTTGTAAGCTGCCAGCGGGGCAAACTTTTCTCCTCACATTATATACCAATTTGTTTTATAAATCATTATTTCAATCTCTTCATTGTTTAGTAAAAAGAGAAGCTCTAAAATAGAATAGACAAGGCCAAGGATTCGTATTATCTGGGAAAATCACTACATTGCTAAGCTTCGACTAAGCAAATGATGATAACTGCTTGGCAAAAGCGAAACAAGACCAAGATCCATCTGGGACCACTCTTCATCAACAAATAGCACTACTCTCGTATGAAGGAGTCATCATGACTAGAAAGAATACAATAGGTCTCCATAAGATCTTCATATTTCTATCACAAATTACATCAGTAACAATGTAATGTTCAAGACTTATGGCTCTTCTAGCACCAAGGACCAAGGATAGATTCATGCCCAAATTAGCTTCAAGCTCTGCAGAGATATGGGATTTCATGGCTATTTTTATACTCTTCTGGCTTCTAGTAATCAGAGGTAGATTATAGTCAGCATGCCAAGGGATGGAATCCAATGTAGTTCTACTACATAAACCTCAATTTTATGTCCATTTAGGACTGACCTTTACCATTTGGCTTAATGTATACCATTATCGTCAAGGGACTATCTCGAGTCAATTCAGTGACTACGAGTATTTACATTTCTTAGAGTTATATGCAAAATAAGCATAGAGGTCCTAGATAGGACGAGCAAAGTGGTTCGACGGGAACACGCAATGGTTTTTCATACCAACATAGTGAAAATTTTCTCAGAATAACCTATACTCGCAACTTCGTGTTGGTAGGAGTTACATATCCTTTTATCTCAGAGTTTGCTTCATGTCATTCAACGACAAAGAGAGCAGTGTGCTAACATCTGGTTGAGCAATGTACGACTGAGATTGCTAGCCTAAAATCGTTTGGTAAAGTCTTTTTGCTTACTAATAGAATTCCAAATTTGTGATGTCTTTTATGCCAAAAAGGCTTTCATGCATTATATTATATTTCTTCGGGTTACTTCAGGTAAAACTTTTATGCATGAGGAGAGAGAGTAGAGAATTAACTTATTTGTGTTTTATTGCATTTCAATTTAATTTTTGAGATTTTCAAGGCTCTATAGAGCTTTTTATAGTTGCTATGGCCACTTGGTGATATATATAAATATATGATGCCACACAACACAAAACAAAATATAGAGCCAAACAAAAACAAAATTGTTTATGAAGGTTGCTCTATGATATGACTTCAGGGGCTTGGATAACCCACCATGTTCAACGCGAGTACAAGCTCCAACGTATCTGGTGTTGATGCGTGTGCAACCATCAGGGCTACAGCGACACAACGAGTCTTTGTAACAAGTGCAACAAGCATAGTTATGGCTTGTTTGTCCGGGTCACAATAAGTCCACAAATCGTGCGCAATAGGTGCAATTGTGGCTCGGTGGTCGCAGTTGTTGGTCACTTGTTTTTTATTACTATGAATCATAAAACAAGGCAACACAATTGTTAGATATTAAGGACCTTCATCCTTCGAAGCATTATTTCCCTTCGGATATAATGAATCTGGGACGAAGGTCATGAAGAACGAGTCTTCATCATTCACAAATATAAAAATATAGCTATTAATGTAACATTATGTCAATTAATCATTTCATATCCAATGTTTAAACAATATTAAGATACATCTCATATATTAACAAACTGATACACAATGCACATTACATTCATACCTTCGGCTTGCTCGAAGGTAAAGGTGTGAACGCAATTCCAATCCAGCGTGAACAGTACGGGGGTACTGTTCATCTATTTATAGGCAATCGTACAGCTTCGTATGATATTACATTCATACCCTCAAGAATTACACTCAAAGTTCACAAATGTCACAGGGATAACATTGTCATTTGCTCCTAGCAACTCGAATAACACCTTCTCCTTATGACATCTTCCTGCGTCATTGTGATGAAGCTTACTTCGTTATGCTTCCATCATTCTGCGCTGAAGCTAGCCTCATTCCGAAGCTCCTGTGATACTTAATAACATGCTAATAACAATAGGTTAGTCATGTTTTTGAGGACCTTCGGAAGGCGAAGGCCCCCAACAGTAGCCCCTTGCAGTATTAGTTTGTTTCTTTGTAACAAATTTAGACTATGAAACGAACGAAGGTCTTTAGCCGAAGGTCTAAAAAAACACCTTCTCTTCGCTAGAATAGCGAAACCTTCTATATCATGGGGCCCACCATGCAGTGG
The DNA here is from genome assembly GCF_902167145.1 of Zea mays. Classification (NCBI taxonomy): domain Eukaryota; kingdom Viridiplantae; phylum Streptophyta; class Magnoliopsida; order Poales; family Poaceae; genus Zea; species Zea mays. Next base: position 157,681,612 of record NC_050096.1, read on the forward strand.
TGTTTTTCATATATATATATATGAGGGTTGCGATGAAAATATTTTTCGTGTTATCAAGCTTGTGTTGGCTGTGTTGTTTAGTTTGTTGACTCTGTAATCGTGATTGCTTTCAAGCTTCGATTTTTTGCCTCAACCAAAGCTGAGATGGCCGAAGGTAAAAGGAGTGAGGACCCTGGACTGGCTGGGTTTTATGAAGCTATGGAGAGGACAAATGTTGAAAAAATAACTGATGAAAGTTTAGCTGGGCTATCTGAAGATTCTAATGATGGTGAAGATTTTTGATATTGAAAGTGATAATGATGATGCCAAAGATCGGCCGTGGAGGCCGAATCATGTGGTATTTGGGAAATCAACCGTGAAGAAAGGACATGTTGAGGCTATGAAAGGCAAGTACTTTCATGTTGTGTCTTTAGTGAGAATCGGCGGTGAAAATATTGTTCCACTTCCTGAAAAAAGATGAGGTAGTGGTATTTCGAAGCTTCCTGAAGATTGGGCTATGGTTCCCCTTACACAAGTTTCTAGTCGAAGTTTTGAAGAAGTTTGAAATTTTCCTTCATCAGCTCACCCCTGATGCCTTAATCAAGGTTGGGATTTTCATTTGGGAAATAAGGAGCTAAGGATTAGAACCGGATGCTGATTGTTTTTGCAATATTCATGAGTTGTCTTATCACAAGAAGGGCACTGAGAAAGAGCAGTATCATAACAACTTTGGATGTTATACCTTCGTGTACCGGTCTGATGCAAGGCGTCCCGTGCCAACCTTTCGAAAAAAATGGTCGGGTACATGGATGAAGCAATGGTTTTATGTGAAGAATGATTTGAGACAAAGAAGTGATATTAAGGATGTAATCCAGTGGCCTATCCAATCTTGCTTCGAACTGAGGAGGCCTGCTATTGTGAATACAGAGAAATCGCAAGGTTGTCTGTCGACATTTGCTGTTGTGTGTAACTACATCAGTACTAGGGACTTAGTGCAAGAGCATATAGCTTTCAAGGTGTGGCCCTTGACTGCTGAGTGGGAAATGTCGAAGACTGTTGATGCTGATATTAATATAGGAAAAAGCAGTCTGGTGCGTCTGAAGTATACGTATCGATTCAGGAATCAATTTGGTGAGCCAGACGATGATTGGCTCGATGCCATTGAGGCAACAAGTGATGAATTTCTAGGGAGCTACACGAAGGCTGAGGATGAGGCTATGTATACTGCCTTCGGTGCTCGAGGGAAACGAAGGTTGAACAGGGTCTTTGATGCTATTGGATTTGTTTATCCTGATTACCGCTTCCCTACTAGGAAAAGAGGGTTAAAAAGAAAGAATGCACCGGGGGCTTCTTCTGTTACAACGAAGCAAAAGAAGGTGAAGGTTTTAACCCACCGACTGAAGTCGTACTTCTTAGAGAGTGTTGCACAACTGCCAACACAGGGACTTCAGAAACAGAGACTGTTGAAAAGGCCGAAGGTGTCCTTCCAGCAACTGCAGTGAATGCCCCGAAACCTATTTATTTGGAAATGCCAGATCAGCCGAAGGTTCAAGAGTTGTCGAAGGCTCAAGAGTTGCCAAGGCGCTGGCGCAACCACAAATTACAACTGCTCCAGCGAGAACGCCTAAGAGAGGAAGGAGAATGGCCAATGTGCTTGAGGTTGTTTTGAGACCTTCGAAAATGGCGTCATCTACACCGCCGAAAATTTCCAAGGTTGAAGCTGCTGAAGTAATGGTCGTTACTTCGAGTACTTTTGCTGATTCAGTTAAGGCTGGACCTTCATGTGACGGAACCTCCCAAGTCATTAGGCCCACCTACAGTTGTCATTGTCCATCGGACCTCGGACAACCCTGCAGGTGCACCTGATCACTTGACAAGTTCGGTATTTGTATTCTTTACCTTGCCCAAGAGTGTTTCACCCGTCACGCAGATATTACAAAACATCGGAGGAACGAGAATGCGGAAGCAGTTACAATAACTTACTTTATTTTAAAGTAAGAAAGAGTAGTATTATTATAGACCAGAGCAAATATAAGAGTGCTGGAGTAATATTATTAGATAACTTGGGAGGCAAAAACCCCTCCCGATAAACAGTAAAAAGTTTTCTTAAAGGAGGACATTTCCTCCCGAGGCTTCAGTCTTGATTTTCTTCTTTAGGCACCACCTTGGAACAAAAGCAACAAAAATTTGTTGTTTCCTCACCTAAAACAACATGGGACAAAGCCCTGAGTATGAAGTGTACTTTTGCAAGTCTTACCCGTCAAAATAAAAAGACTCTCAAGGATATGCTGGCCTTTGGGAATCAAGGTATGGCTTATCAATCATCAAAGACTCTGTTTGCAGAAATGCTTACTAATAATGGATCCTTAAAAATCCAGTTTTAATTGTCAGGTTAAGTAAAGTTACCTGTATCTGAGTTCTTTCTACCCTAGTTCAAGCACTTGACCTATACTAGCCAATTTCTTATCAACCCTTCTTATTCACTGGAATGCTACGTGTAGGTCAGTGACCAAGTCTTCATGTCCGAGAAGTAACGGCGATCTGAATCGATTAATACTCAGCTGAGGATCTCCAATCACACGACATATGTAGCACTTAACCCTTGCATATGTCAACTCACCACTGGGGTTCTTAAGACCAGATCAGGTTCATGTCAACCGAGAGCACAGATACACCACTGTCCAGCCTCTTGCCACGGAGGGTACACACTACTCTCACCATCTCTCCACTCCTATTGTGTGTTATCTTATTCTGGTATTAGTCTGCCCGAGGCAAAGCTTACCCATGACGAGGCATGTGACCAGTTAAAGGGTCCTCGATCATCAAGCCTACATCGACAAGGTCCTTAATCGACTCAAACGGAGACACTACACCGAGACTCTCTTCTCGTGCAAGTCACCCGCCCGGTCTTAGCTTTATCATTTCAAACCCAAAGTTTGGTACCTGGCAGAGGTACATCTTTGCTGATGTTGAACCCATCACGGCCATGATGGATCCACCATCAAGTTTTATTTTTGAAAACATCCCACCCACTTGAAGCATCATCTTTTGTCAAAACAAAACATTTTGTTTTTCTAGAGCAAAACTAAGCATAAGAAAAACCTTTTTATAAAACAGGGGATTAAGGAAAGGTAATCAAATCCTCAAGGAAGGAAATGCAGCAACTGGTTTAGCACACAACTCCTATCACCTAATGCATCAAGCAAATGAGCAAGATTTTAAAATAACAAGGAGGTGACAAATGCACCGGGGCTTGCCTTGTGTGATAGGTGAGTCAGGCTCTGTTCCACAGATGTCAAAGTAAAAGCAGTTCCCTACCTGAGGTTCTTTAGGTGGTGGTGTAGTCCTGGCATCTTCAACCTCTATCTCTTCTTCGTTTTCTATATATAATCATATATAATCTTGAATGCTCATGTAATGCTCATGAAAATTCAAAGATAATAAAAGTATATTATCTAATGTCTTGAATACAATTTTCCTTCACAAATCTCTAGGAAACTAGGGTTTTTGGAGTCTATAGTGAAGTTCACAAGGCAGGAGATTAGGGTTTTGGGTTCTAGGTACCAAACATGGTCCAAATCATACCAAACTTTACCCAAGGCTTCTAAATAATATTTAAAGCTTATATAAAAAGTTTGGTGAATTTTGGAATTATTAATTAGTTTCTAAAATCCCAGAAGTATGGGTTTTGGCTATTTTAAATACCCCATAATTCCCTATTGGAAATAAAAATCATGAAACTATTTTTATTAAATACTATAGAAAATTAGGAATCTAGCAAAATTGGTCTTGCATTTTTAGCATTTTTCTACAATTTTCTAGAAATTCTCTAAGTCCAGAAGAAAAAGAAAAAGAGAAAATATGAAAAGTGTTGGGCCGAATTTAGTCTAAGTCGGCCCAGAAACGGGGAGAACGCGCGCTGCGGTGTCCATTTTGCGCAGGGAACCCTGGCGATTTGAAATATCTATAAAGAGCCCTCCCCACTGTTCCCTTGTCTCGCTGACATTTGCTCAGAGGTCCCTTGATTTCTGTTTCTTCTCTAAATCGATCCCTTGGCCACGGCGCGCTCACCGCCGACCACCCCGTTGCTCGGACCAGCCAAGAACAATGGTGGCTGCCCAAATTAATTACGGGGCAAGTATTACCGACCCAAGGCGACCCTAGAACAGGCTCTAATTGGATTAATCTGGCCCTGGATTTGCCTGCCCATGATGACGGCGATCACCAGGACCAAATCCAGGTGTTCCCGACGAGTGGATGTCGTCAAGCTCAGCTAGTTGAGTCAACAAGCATCACAAGTATGCAAGGGTGCTAAAACACGAACACGGAGGGTGGGTGCATACCTGAGAGCAGCAAGCCGCGGTGAGGTGATTCGCGGTGGCGCAGTCGACCAATTTGGGGGAAGAAGGAAAATCTCCGGCTATGGTGGCTAATCGAGGGCAGGGATGGGTGCTTTGGCTTGGTGATAACTTAGCGCAGCAGACCGTGTTGTCAATTTATAAGGGCGCTAAGTGGTGGCCAGTGAATTTGGTCTCGCACGGTGGCGGCCGGAGAAAGAGGAGATCACTAGTGCAAGTGATTGGTGGCATCTACCGTGGCGGCTCTCCGGCGATCACCGGATACAGATGACCCGAGTTATTGCGACGTGATTAAGGGCCGGAGGTGTGGCGCAAACGCGGTGAACAACGCAGATTCCGGTGATGGCCGTAAGGCCACGTCGCCGGCGCAAATGACCGAGGGACAGCGCGGCCACAATGTCCCGGACCCATCCGCGGCGTGATCTTTTCACCGGCGAGCTCAATCCACAGACCTGAAGCACGAATCATGGCGATCAACACCAATCATGGTGAAGGGTCACCGGTGGCGAGATTCATGGAATCTGTAGATTTTTCTTGCCACTGTACCATCAGAAGCTTCATCAGTTGGTCTGACAGAGCTTGTTTGGGGCGAAATTTCTCTAAATTTTGTGTGGTGACTAACCCAGTACTCTGCATCAAAGTTGTAGCTTATCAATCCATCTTGAACTTTGTCACAGGGGTTTTTGCCAAACATCCATTAATCCGAGCTCCACATGGTCCCAAAGTTGATCCTACACACTGTTAATCAATCTTCAGACTTTAGGCTGACTGACAGCCTAACTTTGGGCCGAATTATCTTCAAAATTTGCATGGCACCAAGGCTTAACCCCTATAGCAAAATTGTACTCCTATAGTAACTTTACAAGTTTGGTGTGTTGACCCTAGGCAAATTCTTAATATTTTTAGATCTACAGAGCTCTAAAGTCAGCTCTATTCAACTGTTTTCAGACTTAGTCATGTGAGGGAAGTGGAGTGGCTTTTTGCAAATAAGCCCAATTCATATCATTTGACTTGTAAATCTTCAAACATGTGAACCATATAACTTAAGGTACCCTAATTCCTTGGTTTTTGCACTTAGGTCCAAAAGTGTGCAAAATTTACATATAACCCCCTAGGGTTTTAGTCCAGGGTTTTCCAGAGATCTATTTAGGGTTTTTGGTACTTCTAGGGTTTGGATGCCACTTAAGTCCATTAATGGTGACATTTTATGATCATTACTAATAAGTTTTGAAGTTTTCTCTTATTTAGGCTTTGTTTACTCTTATGAGCCCAGTTTAGGGTTAAGTACCCTACTCTAGGGTTTTACCCATGACCAGTCACATCAACACAACTTGTTTGAAATTTTTGCCTAGTGAATGCATTCTAAGTGTAACAATCACATGATATGCTAATGCACATGATGTTATGCTCAAGTTTTAGTGGCAGTAACACCAAGGGTGTTACACTTCAGAGGCCACAATGTTGAGGGAAAATCTGAGAGCCTACCAGAAAGAGTGACAACATTGTCCCTCGAGACGACATCGTCGAAAAATATTGACTTCATAATACGTGATGCTTTAGGAAAGCAAATGACGAAGGAACAAATTGTCGAAGCTCAACATTACACCAAAGATCTGAGGTATCCTAGAGGGTCCTTAGTTTATGGAGGCGGTGACAAGGATGATTTCTGGTACTGTCTTCCTGATAACAAGGAAATTGATGTCTGCCGAGAAATGATGGATAACATGGGTTACCTGAAGCTTGAGCTCGGCTGTCCTCAATGTCGAAGGACCATCTGGCAGACTGCTTGGCATACAATAGTTTGAAGGTTTGTGCTTACTTTTTTCTTCGAGCCCTTGATAATTATTTTTTATTAAAGTGTTTACTTGTTTTTTGTTGTTATTAGGGTCTTATTTTAAGCAAAGCTTTGAAAGCACAAAAAGATTGTGAGGATGAGAGCACTAAAATAGCTTTCGGAAATCTATGTTTAGAAGTTATAACACTTCAGAATGAGGCCCTCGAGAAAGACAAGATTCTGCTTTCTTTAGTCGAAAGACTAAAGACGAATGAAGCTAATTTGGCCAAATTCTCTGAAGTGGATCAAAAAAATTCGAAGCTTGAGAAGGAAAAAAAAGCGGATGCAAGACGCATAGCAGATCTAGAATATGCTCTATCTATCCAGGTGGAATTGCACAGATCTGAACTGACAGAACTGGAAAATAAACTTGACGAAGTTACTGAAAACCTTAATGTTGAGCAAGCAAAGCATGAGATATCCGATACTGAACGGTCTAGGGTAAAAAATAATGTTGAAGAGCTTCGTCAAGCGAAGGAAGAATGCTACATTGTTGCTATGCAATGCTCTGATAAGCTAAAAATGATTTTACTAGTGTTGGCGCATTCTCGACTGAGCGAAATTTCATACGTGGAGATCCCGAGGGTGTGATCAAGTGGATTGAGGGTGAAATTGAAGCTTTTGACGAAGTTCTAACTAGCAGGGAGGATTTTTGTCCCTCTGTAGGCGCTCGAGGGGCTGTGTCGCTGCTCGAAAAAGCTGGCTATGAACATGTGAAGGCTGTAATTCAGCCAGAATTCTCAGTTTTAGCAAATGACATTAAAGAACCTTCAGCCAAACCTACCGCCCTTGGTGGGAAATTTTATTCTGAAGTGTGGATGAACGGCGGTAGAGAGATAGCGGACGAAGCTATCAGGCAAAACGAATAAGAATCTCATCTTGCTTCAGAGGAAGCAAGAAAATCTGAAGAAGCCGCGGAGCGCGGGAGGCGTATATGTGTGTTTGTCATATTTTGGCTTCGTAAATGTTTTAGCTTCTTATCTTATAGAAACTTATATTTTGGTGCAAATGAACTCTCTCCTCCCCCAGAGTCATATAATCCCGACGTCGATCCAACCCCAAAGGGTACCTTTGACGACTTCAAGATAGTGAACGCAACAATAAATAAGGTTGTTCAACAACTTCTAAACTAAGCTGCAGAAAAACTCCTAAAGGAGGACGATTAATCTGTATTGTAAAAAACATTGTGAAACTTGCATGTTGCCTTTATGCGAGGAACATTTATAAATTGTCTAATTCAATATGTAATATATTTCTTTATGTAGCGTGAAATTATCGTATGTACCGATTTTTGAGCCGAAGGCGGAAAAAAACACACCTTACCTTCTTTTCACGCTTCATGAAGAGAATCCCTTTTTGTTGAAGGTCTTGCATAATGAATTCTATCGCCAAAGTGACAGTGTTGGCTCTAAAGGTCTTGTCGAAGGTCTTGAGGAATACCATACCTTTTTAAGAGCAACCGCTAGAGATACAATATCTTTTCTTTTGCCTTGCTTTGTTTTATAATTCCTTAACAAAACACCCTTAGCTTCGTAAGTCAACCACATTTGCGGAGGAAGGAGCAATTTCCCTTCTTCTCCCTTTTTGAATGATGCAAAATGATTCGATTATATGATGCAAAAAATGATGATAGAGAACACTTCATAATAATAAGACTATGCATCCCCTTAGGAACGACTTTAGAGTCTCTTCACTATTTACTTAGGTGGCATTTTAGCTCTGCATCCCCGTAGGAACGACTTTGGAGCTAAGCTCTGCATCCCTTTAGGAACAATTTTGGAGCTTCTTCACCTTTTACTTAGGTGGCATTTAACCTCTGCATCCCCTTAGGAACGACTTTGGAGCGTCTTCACCTTTTACTTAGGTGATATTTTAGCTCTGCGTCCCCGTAGGAACGACTTTGGAGCTTTGCAGTTACACTCGATGGTGTAACCATAGATTTATTACAACGTGTCAAAGGTTGCACCTTCTCAAATTGTTTCCGAGGCAAGAACATAAATCAAAAGAAATGAAAATCACAATAGATGTTTATCAAGTTCATAGTCTAGCCCCTCTGTAGTTTCAGTAAATGTGCCTTGATTCTGGGGCAGTGTTGTTGACTGTTCGAGCTTCAGACTCCTCTCTTGCATCACGTTGTTGTTGGACGTGGCGCTGTCCTTCAGTCTGCTGGTTGTGGGATGAAGTTGGAGCCAGTGTAGGTGGTTGTGGTAAGACCCACGCAGCTGGAGAGTGACTTGCCAAAGCCGCTGAAATTGTAGGCTCTAGGAACGACTGATGGTTGCCCACATACTTTGTAATGTATGGAGAATAACACGAAGCAGTATGTAGGACTTGCTTCAGTTTATTCTATCGTGCTTCGTCCTCATCTATTTCCTTCTGCTTCTGTATTGTAACTTGGCAGGTTCTTGTTGTGTGCCCTTTATCCTCTCCACAAAATAAGCAAAATAGTCTTCTTGGTTGAGAGTTGAATCTTCCTCTGAAGCTTCGTCCCCCTCTGCCTCTCGGGGCTAGTGGTCTAAAGCAGCTCTGTTGTGTCCATGTTGACTGAGAACTGTGTTGGTGCCCTTCGTTATGGTTGCTCCTGACCTCACTTTGACTAGTATTGTGTATTGTTTTGACATGCCATGGGTGGAGCCTTCCTCCGAAGCCCTTGGTCATCTCAGAATATCTGTAAGCTTCCTCCCTTCTTTGCCGGAAATTGTTGTCGGCTTTGATGTACTCATCCATCTTCTAGAGAAGTGAAAGGGAAATAGGCTTACACCTTTTCCTAATTGATTTTGGTGGTTGAATTGCCCAACACAAATAATTTGACTAACTAGTTTGCTCTAGATTATAAGTTCTACAGGTGCCAAAAGTTCAGCACAAACCAATAAAAAGTCCAAGAAAGGGTTCAAATAAAAAGAGCAAAAGACAACCAAAGGCTGCCCTGGTCTGGCGCACCGGACTGTCCGGTGTGCCACCAGATAGTGTCCGGTGCACCAGGGAGAATCACTCTGAACTGCTCAACTTCGGGAATTCGGGAAGCTCCTCCGCTATAATTCACCGGACTGTCCGGTGTAGCACCGGACTGTCCGGTGCACCAAGCGGAGCAACGGCTCCAAGCGCCAACGGTTGTCTGCAATGCTACAATGAAACGATACAATGTGTGCATGCGCACGCAGAAGTCAGAGCAGGTGCCAGAAGGTGCACCGGACAGTGAACAGGACTTGTCCGGTGTACCACCGAACTGTCTGGTGGCCCCATTGTCACAAGCTCCAACGGTCGGAACCCAACAGCCTGGTGACGTGGCTGGCGCACCGGACAGTGTCCGGTGGCGCACCGGACTATCCGGTGCGCCATACGACAGAAACCTTTACCAACAGTCATTTTGGAGGTTAGGGCTATAAATACCCCCCCAACTACCACACTTCAATGCATCTAAGTTTTCAGCCATCAAACCTCATACAAGAGCTCTAGACTTCATTCCAAGACACAAACAAAGAGATCAAATCCTCTCCCAAGTCTGGAATCACTCCAAACAAATTAGTGACTAGAGAGAGAGACTTTTGTGTTCTTTTGAGCTCTTGCGCTTGGATCGCTTTTCTTCTTCCTCTATTCTTGTTTCCAACTCACTTGTAATCAAAGCAAGAGACACCAATTGTGTGGTGGTCCTTGTGGGGACTTATTGTCCCATTTGATTGAGAAGAGAGGCTCACTCGGTCTAAGTGACCGTTTGAGAGAGGGAAAGGGTTGAAAGAGACCCGGTCTTTGTGACCACCTCAACGAGGAGTAGGTTTGCAAGAACCGAACCTCGGTAAAACAAATCACCGTGTTCATCCGCTTTATTTCTTTGTTGATTTGTTTTCCCTCTCTTTCGGACTCGTTTATATTTATAATGCTAACCCCGGCTTGTAGTTGTGCTTAAACTTTATAAATTTCAGATTTGCCTATTCACCCCCCCCCCTCTAGGCGACTTTCAATTGGTATCAAAGCCTGGTACTTCATCAAGAGCCTAACCGCTCGAAGTGATGTCGGGAGCTCACGCCAAGAAGGAGATGGTGACCGGCGAGAAGCCCGCCACAAGCCACGAGAAGGCTCCATCAGGGAGTCTGCCAACAAGAAGAGGGAGGAATCACCTCCCCGTGTCAAGTCGCACCGGAGTGGCGACAAGAAGAAGAAAATGAAGAAGGTGGTCTACTACGAGACCGATTCTTCGTCGCCTTCCACCTCCTGATCCGACACGTCGTCCGTCACTTCTAAGCGCCATGAGCGGAAGAAGTTTAGTAAGATCCCCTTACGCTATCCTCGCATTCCAAAACATACTCCATTACTTTCTGTCCCATTAGGCAAACCACCGGCTTTTGACGGTGAAGATTATTCTAGGTGGAGTGAAATGATGAAATATCACCTAACCTCACTCCACACAAGTATATGGGACATTGTTGAATTTGGAGCATAGGTACCATCCGTGGGGGGTGAAGATTATGATGCGGACGAAGTCGCCCAAATCCAACACTAAAATTCCCAAGCAACTACTATACTCCTCAGCTCTCTAAGTCGAGAGGAATATAATAAAGTGCAAGGGTTGAAAAGTGCAAAAGAGATTTGGGACATACTAAAGACCGCGCACGAATGAGATGAGGTGACCAAGATCACCAAGATGGAAACGATCGAGGGGGAGCTCGATCGATTTATGCTCAACCAAGGAGAGGAGCCACAAGCCATGTACAACCGGCTCAAAACCTTAGTGAACCAAGTGCGCAACCTCGGGAGCACCAAATGGGATGACCATGAAATGGTCAAGGTTATTCTTAGATCACTTGTTTTTCTTAACCCTACTCAAGTTCAATTAATTCGTGGTGATCCAAGATACAAACTAATGTCTCCCGAGGAAGTGATAGGAAAGTTTGTGAGCTTTGAGCTAATGATCAAAGGCTCCAAACAAATCATCGAGCGAGGCGCCACCTCCACACCCGAGGTGCAACCCATCGCCTTCAAAGCGACGGAGGAGAAGAAGGAAGAGTCTACATCGAGTAGGCTTCCCATCGATGCCTCCAAGCTCGACAATGATGAGATGGCTTTAATCATTAAAAGCTTTCACCAAATCCTCAAGCAAAGGAAGGGGAAAGATTACAAGCCCCGTTCCAAGAAGGTGTGCTACAAGTGTGGTAAGCCCGGTCATTTCATTGCTAAATGTCCATTATCTAGTGATAGTGACAGGGGCGACGACAAGAAGGGAAAGAGAAGAGAAAAGAAGAGGTACTACAAGAAGAAGGGTGACGATGCCCATGTTTGTCGGGAGTGGGACTCCGATGAGAGCTCCACCGACTCCTCCTCCTATGAGGACGCCGCAAACATCGCCGTCACCAAAGGCCTTCTCTTCCCCAACGTCGGCCACAAGTGCCTCATGGCAAAAGACGGCAAAAAGAAGAAGGTAAATTCTAGAGCTTCCACTAAGTATGTTATTTCTAGTGATGAGGCTAGCTCTAGTGATGATGAGGATGATTTGCTCACCCTTTTTGCCAACTTAAACATGCAACAAAAAGAAAAATTGAATGAATTAATTAGTATTATTCATGAGAAGGATGAACTCTTGGATACCCAAGAGGACTTCCTTATTAAAGAAAATAAGAAGCATGTTAAAGTTAAAAATGCTTATGCTCAAGAAGTAGAAAGATGTGAAAATTGACTAGTGAGCTAAGCACTTGCCATGACACTATTTCTAGCCTTAGAAATGAAAATGTCAAATTAATTACTAAGGTTGAGAAATCAAATGTTTGTGATTATTCAATTGTTAATCCTAGAAATGATAATGCTAGTTTAATTACTAAGATTGACATGTTGAATGAATCTCTTGCTAGCCTTAAGATTGAGAATGAAAAATTAATTGCTAAGGCTAAAGATTTGAATGTTTGCAATTATGCTATCACAAATCTTAGAGATGAGAATGCTATTTTACATGCTAAGATTGTTGAATTAAATACCTGCAAACCCTCTACATCTACCATTGAGCATGTTACTATTTGCACTAGATGTAGAGATGTTAATATTGATGCTATTCATGATCACATTGCTATAATTAAACAACAAAATGATCATATAGCAAAATTAGATGCTAAAATTGCCGAGCATGAATTAGAAAATGAGAAATTTAAATTTGCTCGTAGTATGCTTTATAGTGGGAGACGCCCAGGCATTAAGGATGGCATTGGCTTCCAACAGGGAGACAATGTCAAGCTTAGTGCCCCTAAGATATTGTCCAACTTCGTTAAGGGCAAAGCTCCCATGGTTCAGGATAACGAGGGTTACATTTTATACCCTGCCGGTTATCCCGAACACAAAATTAGGAGAATTCACTCTAGGAAGTCTCACTCTGGCTCTCATCATGCTTTTATGTATAAGAGTGAGGCATCTAGTTCTAGGAAATCAATCCATGTTAAATTGCCTAAGAAGAAAACTCCTATTGCATCAAATGAACCTAACATTTCATTTAAGACTTTTGATGCATCATATGTTTTAACTAATAAATCAGGCAAAATAGTTGCCAAATATGTTGGGGGCAAACACAAGGGCTCCAAGACTTGTGTTTGGGTACCTAAGGTGCTTGTTTCTAATGTGAAAGGACCCAAGACCGTTTGGGTACCTAAGAACAAGGCCTAAAATTGTTTTGTAGGTTTATGCATCCGGGGGCTCAAGTTGGATCATTGATAGCGGGTGCACAAACCACATGACAGGGGAGAAAAGGATGTTCTCCTCCTACGAGAAAAACCATGATCCCCAAAGAGCTATCACATTCGGGGATGGAAATCAAGGTTTGGTCAAAGGACTTGGTAAAATTGCTATATCTCCTGACCATTCTATTTCCAATGTGTTTCTTGTAGATTCTTTAGATTACAATTTGCTTTCTGTTTCTCAATTATGCAAAATGGGCTACAACTGTCTTTTTACAGATTTAGGTGTTACTGTCTTTAGAAGAAGTGATGATTCAGTAGCATTTAAGGGAGTTTTAGAGGGTCAGCTATACTTAGTTGATTTCAATAGAGCTGAACTCGACAATTGCTTAATTGCTAAGACTAACATGGGTTGGCTCTGGCACCGCCGACTTGCCCATGTTGGGATGAAGAATCTTCATAAGCTTCTAAAGGGAGAGCACAATTTGGGACTAACCAATGTTCATTTTGAGAAAGACAGGGTTTGTAGCGCATGTCAAGCAGGAAAGCAAGTTGGTGTTCATCATCCACACAAGAACATCATGACGACCGACAAGCCGCTTGAGCTACTCCACATGGACGTATTCGGCCCGATCGCTTACATAAGCATCGGCGGGAGTAAGTATTGTCTTGTAATTGTGGATGATTATTCTCGCTTCACTTCGGTGTTCTTCTTGCAGGAAAAATCACAAACCCAAGAGACCTTAAAGGGATTCTTGAGATGGGCTCAAAATGAGTTCGGCTTAAGGATCAAAAAGATTAGAAGCGACAACGGGACGGAGTTCAAGAACTCTCAAATTGAAGGCTTTCTTGAGGATGAGGGCATCAAGCATGAGTTCTCTTCTCCCTACACGCCACAACAAAATGGTGTAGTGGAGAGGAAGAATAGAACTCTACTTGACATGGCGAGGACCATGCTTGATGAGTACAAGACTTTGGACCGGTTTTGGGCGGAAGCAATCAACACCGCTTGCTACGCCATCAACCGTCTCTACCTTCACCGAATCCTCAAGAAGACATCGTATGAACTCCTAACCGGTAAAAAGCCCAATGTTTCATATTTTAGAGTCTTTGGTAGCAAATGCTTTATTCTTGTTAAAAGAGGTAGAAAATCTAAATTTGCTCCCGAGGCTGTAGAAGGCTTTTTACTAGGATATGATTCGAACACAAGGGCATATATAGTCTTTAACAAGTTCAGTGGACTAGTTGAAGTTTCTTGTGACATTGTGTTTGATGAGACTAACGGCTCTCAAGTAGAGCAAGTTGATCTTGATGAGCTAGATGATGAAGAGGCTCCGTGCGTCGCGTTAAGGAACATGTCCATTGGGGATGTGTGTCCTAAAGAATCCGAAGAGCCTCCACAAGCACAAGATCAACCATCTTCCTCCATGCAAGCATCTCCACCAACTCAAGATGAGGATCAAGCTCAAGAGGATGAAAATGAAGATCAAGAAGATGAGCCACCTCAAGAAGGGGACAATGATCAAGGGGGAGATGCCCATGATCAAGACGAGGAAGATGATGACGGTCCAAGACCACCACACCCAAGAGTCCATCAAGCAATACAAAGAGATCACCCAGTGAACTCCATCCTCGGCGATATTCATAAGGGGGTAACTACTCGATCTTGTGTTGCTCATTTTTGTGAACATTACTCCTTTGTGTCTTCTATTGAGCCATATAGGGTAGAAGATGCATTAAGGGATTCGGATTGGGTGTTGGCGATGCAAGAGGAGCTCAACAACTTCACGAGGAATGAGGTATGGCATTTGGTTCCACATCCTAACCAAAATGTTGTAGGAACCAAATGGGTCTTCCGCAACAAACAAGATGAGCATGGTGTGGTGACAAGGAACAAAGCCCGACTTGTAGCCAAGGGATATTCACAAGTCGAAGGTTTGGATTTCGGTGAAACCTATGCACCTGTAGCTAGGCATGAGTCAATTCGCATTTTACTTGCCTATGCTACTTACCATGGCTTCAAGGTTTACCAAATAGACGTGAAGAGTGCCTTCCTCAATGGACCAATCAAGGAGGAGGTCTATGTTGAGCAACCTCCTGGCTTTGAAGATAGTGAGTACCTAACCATGTTTACAAACTCTCTAAGGCGCTTTATGGGCTCAAGCAAGCCCCAAGAGCATGGTATGAATGCCTAAGAGATTTTCTTATCGCTAATGGCTTCAAAGTCGGCAAAGCCGATCCTACTATATTCACTAAAACAATTGTAAATGATTTGTTTGTATGCCAAATTTATGTTGATGATATCATATTTGGGTCTACTAACAAATCTACTTGTGAAGAGTTTAGTAGGATCATGATTCAAAAATTCGAGATGTCAATGATGGGGGAGTTGAAGTATTTCTTAGGATTTCAAGTAAAGCAACTCCAAGAGGGCACCTTCATTAGCCAAACGAAGTACATTCAAGATATACTCACCAAGTTTGGGATGAAGGATGCCAAGCCCATCAAGACACCCATGGGAACCAATGGGCATCTCGACCTCGACACGGGAGGTAAATCCATAGATCAAAAGGTATACCGGACGATGATAGGTTCTTTACTCTATTTATGTGCATCTCGACCGGATATTATGCTTTCCGTATGCATGTGTGCAAGATTCCAAGCCGATCCTAAGGAAGTTCACCTTAGGGCCATAAAACGAATCTTGAGATATTTAGTTTACACTCCTAAGTTTGGCCTTTGGTACCCCAAGGGATCCACTTTTGATTTAATTGGATATTCAAATGCTGATTGGGCAGGGTGTAAGATTGATAAAAAGAGCACATCAGGGACTTGCCAGTTCTTGGGAAGATCTCTGGTGTCTTGGGCGTCAAAGAAGCAAAATTCTGTAGCTCTTTCTACCACCGAAGCCGAGTATATTGCCATAGGACATTGTTGCGCGCAATTGCTTTGGATGAGGCAAACCCTTAGGGACTATGGTTACAAATTAACCAAAGTTCCTCTCCTATGTGATAATGAGAGTGCAATCCGCATTGCAGATAATCCCGTTGAGCATAGCCGCACTAAACACATAGCCATTCGGTATCACTTTTTGAGGGATCACCAACAACGGGGGGATATCGAGATTGCTTATATTAACACTAAAGAATAATTAGCCGATATCTTTACCAAGCCACTAGATGAGAAAACTTTTACCAAACTTAGGCATGAGCTAAACATTCTTGATTCTAGGAATTTTGATTGATATTTTGCACACATAGCTCATTTATATACCTTTGATCATCTCTCTTTCATGTGCTATGACTAATGTGTTTTCAAGTGCATTTCATGCTAAGTCATAGATTGAAAGGGAAAAGGAGTCTTCGGCGAAGACAAAGGCTTCCACTCCACTCCATCAAAATATTCATCCTTCGCCGTTACTTCGCACCGCTCTCCAACTTGGTATAATCTTCACTCATATGTTATTTGCCAAAGGGAGAGATACTAAAAGGGCTTATATTTCACTCACAAGTATCAGTTTTTGGTGATTCATGCCAAAGGGGGAGAAAGTATTAGCCCAAAGCAAAAGGACCGCACCACCACCAATTTCAAAAATTTAGTCTTTCAATTTGTATTTAAAGAAGTGTTTTCAAATTGGCATCTTATTTTTGATAGAATATTTAAATTAGTATAATCCCTTTCAAAATTAATATCCAAAACCCTCTTGAACACTAAGAGGAGAATTTGATTGAGGGGGAGTTTTGTTTAGCCAAAGAAAAAGCATTTGAAACAGGGGGGAGAATTTCAAATCTTGAAAATGCTTCTCAAAATATTATTCATTTACCTTTGACTATTTGCAAAATGACTTTGAAAGATTTTCCAAAAGAATTTGCAAAAACAAAACAAGTGGTGCAAGCGTGGTCCAAAATGTTAAATATGAAGAAAGCATCCATGCATATCTTATGAAATGTATATTGGTTTAATTCCAAGTAACCTTTGCACTTACATTATGCAAACTAGTTCAATTATGCACTTATATATTTGCTTTGATTTGTGTTGGCATCAATCACCAAAAAGGGGGAGATTGAAAGGGAAATAGGCTTACACCTTTTCCTAATTGATTTTGGTGGTTGAATTGCCCAACACAAATAATTGGACTAACTAGTTTGCTCTAGATTATAAGTTCTACAGGTGCCAAAATTTCAGCACAAACCAATAAAAAGTCCAAGAAAGGGTTCAAATAAAAAGAGCAAAAGACAACTGAAGGCTGCCCTGGTCTGGCGCACCGGACAGTGTCCGGTGCACCAGGGAGAATCACTATGAACTGCTCAACTTCGGGAATTCGGGGAGCTCCTTCGCTATAATTCACCGGACTGTCTGGTGTAGCACCGAACTGTCCGGTGCACCAAGCGGAGCAACGACTCCAAGCGCCAACGGTCGTCTGCAACGCTACAGCGAAACGCTACAGTGCGCGCTTGCGCGCGCAGAAGTCAGAGCAGGCGCCAGAAGGCGCACCGGACAGTGAACAGGACCTGTCCGGTGCACCACTGGACTGTCCGGTGGCCCCATTGTCAGAAGCTCCAACGGTCGAAACCCAACGGCCTGGTGACGTGGCTAGCGCACCGGACTGTCCAGTGCGCCATACGACAGATGCCTTCACCAACGGTCATTTTGGAGGTTGGGGCTATAAATACCCCCCAACCACCACACTTCAATGCATCCAAGTTTTCAGCCATCAAACCTCATACAAGAGCTCTAGACTTCATTCCAAGACACAAACAAAGAGATCAAATCCTCTCCCAAGTCCGGAATCACTCCAAACAAATTAGTGACTAGAGAGAGACTTTTGTGTTCTTTTGAGCTCTTGCGCTTAGATCGCTTTTCTTCTTCCTCTATTCTTATTTCCAACTCACTTGTAATCAAAGCAAGAGACATCAATTGTGTGGTGGTCCTTGTGGGGACTTAGTGTCCCATTTGATTGAGAAGAGAAGCTCACTCGGTCTAAGTGACCGTTTGAGAGAGGGAAAGGGTTGAAAGAGACCCGGTCTTTGTGACCACCTCAACGGGGAGTAGGTTTGCAAGAACTGAACCTCGGTAAAACAAATCACTGTGTTCATCCGCTTTATTTCTTTGTTGATTTGTTTTCCCTCTCTTTCGGACTCGTTTATATTTCTAACGCTAACCCCGGCTTGTAGTTGTGCTTAAACTTTATAAATTTCAGATTTGCCTATTCACCCCCCCCCCCCCTCTAGGCGACTTTCAAGAAGCTTCTCTAGGGTTTGGGGGCTTTCTGGCAAAATATTGTGCTGTTGGGCCTAGACGAAGTCCCTTGATCATGGCTTCAATGACGATCTCATTTGGCATTGTTGGCGCCTGAGCTCTGAGACGCAGAAACCTTCGGATGGATGCTTGCAGATACTCCTCATGGTCCTGTGTGCAGTGAAATATGACTTAAGCGGTCACTGGCTTCCTATGAAACCCTTGAAAGCTAGTGACCAACATATCCTTCAACTTCTGCCATGATGTGATTGTCCCTGGCCTAAGAGAAGAATACCAAGTTTGAGCAACACTTATGACTGCCATGACGAAGGATTTTGCCATGACAGCGGTGTTGCCACCATATAATGATATGGTTGCTTCGTAGCTCATGAGAAACTGCTTCGGATCCGAGTGACCATCATACATGGGAAGCTGGGGTAGCTTGTATGAAGGTGGCCATGGGATAGCCTGCAACTCTGTAGCTAGAGGGGAAGCGTCATCAAAAGCAATGCTATCATGGTGAAGGTCGTCATACCATCTGTCATCATGGCTAGGTCCTTCTTGATGAAGGGCTTTCTACTGTGGTTGATGCCCTTGTTCAGTGTCCTCGTCAATTTTCTTCTGAAGCTCAGCCAGCCAAAGCATCTTCTCCCTTCTTTCTCCACTTGTTGATGAATAGCTTCTAGATCTCTGATCTCTTGATCCAACTCTTCGTATGGTGTTGGACTAGTAGCTTTCCTCTTCTGGCTTCGGGCCTCCCTTAGAAGGAGCCCATCTTGATTGGTGTCCATGGGAGCGAGGACAGCCCCTGGCGCCACTGTCTTCTTCGGCGGCATGATGAAGGTGGTTGTAGAGTTCTCTTTGACGAAGGTGGTTGTTTGAGTTCACCGGAGGTGGGCACCAATGTTGGTCACTTGTTTTTTATTACTGTGAATCATAAAACAAGGCAACACAATTGTTAAACATTAAGGACCTTCGTCCTTCGAAACATTATTCCTCTTCGGATATAATGAGTCTGGGACGAAGGTTATGAAGAACGAGTCTTCATCATTCACAAATATAAAAATATAGCTATGCATGTAACATTATATCATTTAATCATTTCATATCCAATGTTTAAACAATATTAAGATACATCTTATATAATAACAAACTGATACACAATGCACATTACATTGATACCTTCGACTTGCTCGAAGGTAAAGGTGTGAACGCAATTCCAATCCACGTGAACAATACGGGGTACTGTTCATCTATTTATAGGCAATCGTATAGCTTCGTATGATATGATATTCATACCCTCAAGAATTACACTCAAGGTTTACAAATGTTATAGGGATAACATTGTCGTTTGCTCCTAGCAACTCGAATAACACCTTCTCCTTATGACATCTTCCCGCGTCATTGTGGTGAAGCTTACTTCGTTATGCTTCCATCATTCTGCGTCGAAGCTATTCTCATTTCGAGGCTCCTGCAATACTTAATAACATGCTGATAACAATAGATTAGTCATGTTTTTGAGGACCTTCGAAAGACAAAGGCCCCAACAGCAGTAGGCAGTCCTGCAGGGCCTGCGAAAAATACGCGACTCGGTGATGGTGGTCCGACTCAACGTGAGTGGTTCGATTAAACGAGAGTTTGACATATCAATCACATGACACAGCCAAGTTCGTACGATACAAATATTGTGTCATGTTGCCAGGGCACAGCCAATGTCATAGCTCAGCCAATTAATAATACAGCTTGATCAACGCGTCCGAGTACCCACTATATAATTTAATCGCTCAATATTAGTCCGTAAGCTGAAAGCAACACAAATATTTAAAGCGATTCGGGTATATAAAATATAGCCTTCACATGCATCTTTAATAAATTTCTGTTAATTCTTTTACTGCATAAAATAAAGCATTCGTATAAGTTAAGCAAGTGCAAAGAGATATTTTCCCACATGCATTTTTCTACTAGTTTTTATGACATAAATATATAATTAAGGTAGAGATTAATATTATGCTTATCTAGTCAGTTGTCTGTGCTTGCGACGGCTTATAACAATACCCATGTAAACTATCCACAAAAAAATCAAGATTTTTATTGATTGTCTCCGCTCTCCGTATAATATTTTTTTGATTTGGCTAACTGATGTTATTGTTTACTCCATCCAATATGTCTTGCTACAACACGGCCAATGAAGTGAGCGATTATAAAAGAGTTCACAACAACTGGTTGAACGAACAGAGATTATAAAATGACATAATTCCACCATACAGAGACCAAATAAGAGAAAGTTTGTGAGCTCAAGTTTCTAAAATAAGTCACATGAACTCAAATTTATAAAAAAGATATACCAAAGTATGGAATGATTGCTAAAGTCAGGCATCAATAAAAACTGGATGCGCTTCATATAAATTATGCTACTTCGTAGTAATTACTAACGTTTAAAACCAACAAATAACATTTCATTTTACTGTTAGTGTGACAAATCATTATTGCTCCATCCAATTCAGCAACCTCAAACACCATTGAGTCCATTGCGCCAATGTGGTCTCAGAAACGACCTAATGCTTGCAAGAGCCAAGAACGTCGTGTCGTGCTTGGGCTGTAACCTCGGCCCGTAGTGCTGGCCCGGCACGACACAATTATAATTTTTTTATTTTACAAAAAACGTATATACATATATACAATTTATATTCAATATTAAAAACATCCGAGCATGATGTTCTACTGGTTAGACAGCTTCACCCAGTGTCTTCTGCCCTTCTTCCATCAGGCATGGGTTCAAACCCCAACAATCAAATGGGCCGACGGGCTAACGGGCTGGCCTGGCACAGTCAGCAGGTCGGCATGACGTGCCTGGGCCAAAGTTGTGGCCCGCGGGCGTCTGGCATGTGCCGGGCCGCCGTTTGTCCATCTATAGACGTGCATCGGGTTAATTTAAAATAGCTGTGATGGGTTATTTGTAAAAAAAATAACGCGGGACGACCGTTGAAACTGGTGCTTTAACTATAGTATAGATATAAAATAGAAGTATAGATATAGATTTTATTTCTTCTCACAGCTGCACATCAAAGGTATTAGTCAAATGTATTAAATGACTATGGCCTGTTTGGAAGGCTACCTCAGGCGCCACACTCTGGACGCCGCGGGCGCGCGTCTGTCCAAATCTCTACTACTACTTATGTTAGTAGTGTAGGCGTCCACACACTCCTCGGCGCACGGTTCTGCCTCTGCAGCCGCAACACCTTGCCCCCGCACTCGCTTCCGTCAATCACGCAAGCTATGCCTCGCCCAACCGCCCCATCCGCAGCGCTCCCACCCCCGTCCGCCCAGATCTGGATCCCGCCCCCGTCATCGGCGCCTCCTCCCCCGCGCGTCCGAGACCCGGATCCCGCCGCTTCCCCGTCAAGCTCCCCAGTCTCTCCTCACCTTCCTTCCCTCCCCCTCCCTGCTAAGTCCATATGGCGGCTTGCCCCCACGCTGCGCTCCCACCACCACTCGCTGATCGCCTCACGCACACACACCGACCCACCGGGCGACGAGGGGCAACCGCCGCAACACAAATCCACACGCCCGCCGCCGCCATATGGATCCACTCCTTTGCCCTGGTGCGACCAGGCATCGGCAGCAAACCCCGCAGGCTGCTCCCGGACGAGGGAGAACGCGCGGGGCTGGGCTAGCCGCTAGCTAGGGGGCCGAGGGCGGAGGCAGCGGAGGCAGTGGCAGGACATCGGGTCGGGGAACTTCGGGGTGGCACGGCTGATGCGCAACCGTGAGACTCGAGAGCTCGTCGCCGTCAAGTGCATCTAGCGTGGCACTTGACTGCGAATCGGGTCTTCCTCGGCCTCCTCTCCCTGCGCCCCTCTAGTGCTGTGGAGCTCGCCGCCCGGACCTCCAGGCACCGCGCCTCCCGTCGTCGACCGTCAAGCGTCACATTGGGCGCTCCTCCCCAACCCTGTCGTCCGCGGATATACCTGCACAACCATGGATCTCCCCTTGGCCACCGTCCATGGATCTCCCTGCACAACCTAGCTTTGAAGCAGTCGCAGCGCGAGTTTGTTGCCTGTGTGGAGGTTGTGGCCGTCGTCGCTCAGATCGACCTCTGTTTCACGCCTTCGTCTCCGCTGTGTCGGGGCAACCTCATCGAGGTCAGCGTGGCGGAGACGACCAGCGCAACGGCGGCTACTTGTGCGGGTTCCCTGTGTGCGCGTGCGCCGGCGCCGCCGCAGCGGCGTCCGCCTTCTCCTTCGCGGGCATGGACTCCATTCTCCGTCCCCATGATTCCCTTCCTCGCCTGCTGCTAAAGATCAATTCCTGCCACAACGCCAGAGGAGGTGGCGAACAGGAGGAGGAATCCACTGCCTAGGTATGCTAGAAATCACTTTAGTACTTCCAACAATCGCTTTACATGTTACTTTCAGCCAGTACTTTATATTTTGCTGCAACTATATGCTAACCATTATCTCTACTACTCCTTATGGTAGAAGTGTGTTTTAATGCGCTAGATTACTATCATCAAGAATTCGTGCTGAAGCCAGAACAGTAGTGTTTTGAAAAAGCACATTTTTAATGCTTTGACCAAAACAGTAGGAGTTGTCCTTGACTCAGATGAGTGCTTTGAAATCGGATTATGAGTGCTTTGAAATGGTAGACTAATCACTTTGTGATCCATTTTCTACACAACAAGATAACAACCATTATCTACAAGCCAGCAAAAAGCAAAAAAAAGATGTTCAGGGACAAACAAGAAAGTAACCAGAGCACTGACTAAACCATTCAATTGTAGCAGTAACACACTGTGTATTATCTGGTATGTTTTTAGATACCTCTATCAAATGGTAGCATGCAACCCAAGGTGCTCAGGTCTTGCAAATATTGTTGATTTAACATACTATGACCACTGGATATTTTCAGCATTCTTCATAACCAAGTAACTGTGTGTTAGTTGGGGGTATGCTTCGTAGCCGAAGATCCTAAAGAAAGAAACACCTTCGGCAGATCCTCTCCAAAGACAAGATCCTAAAGAAAGAAACACCTTCGGCAGATCCTCTCCAAAGACAGACAGTGCAGCGGATATTATATTTGCTAAGGCCTTCAGACAGATGCAAGAGCCCGAAGACAAGATCCATGATGCCACACATCCCCTTTGTGGCTTCGGAGGAAGGCAGATTGTAGCACTTGGCAAAATCACAATGCTAGTAACCTTCGGATTTATCAACAACACAAGGACTGAACAAGTTGTGTTTGATATTGTTGACATGGAATACCCGTACAATGCAATCATTGGTCATGGTACTCTCAATGCCTTTGAAGCAATTCTTCATCCAGCATATCTTTGCATGAAGATACCTTCGGACCAAGGGCCCATTGCTATTCATGGAAGTCAGGAAGCTGCCAGAAGGGCCGAAGGAAACTGGACAGACTCAAAAGCAATCCATAACATAGATGGAGCTGGAGCTTGTGAGCAATACAAGTACAGAAGAGAGAAAGCTGCTTCGGCCGATCAGCCGAAGCTCATGCTCTTATGTGATGACATAGCAGAGCATAAGGTGCTATTGGGATCTCAACTGTCCGAAGAACAGGAGAAAACCTTGATAAGGTTTCTGTTTAACAACAAAGATGTTTTTGCATGGTCAGCTAATGATCTTTGCGGAGTCAACAGGGATGTTATTGAACACTCGCTTAATGTTGATCCATCCTTCAGACCCAGAAAGCAGAGGCTTCGGAAGATGTCTAAGGACAAGGCCGAAGGTGCTCGGAATGAAGTGAAAAGACTCCTCAGCGCCGGAGTCATCAGAGAAGTAAAATACCCAGAATGGCTAGCCAACATTGTTATGGTAAAAAAGGCCAATGGCAAATGGAGGATGTGTATTGATTTTACTGACCTCAACAAGGCCTGTCCGAAAGATGAGTTTCCATTGCCAAGGATAGATTCCCTAGTTGATGCAGCAGCTTCATCAGAACTTATGAGTCTGTTGGATTGTTATTCAGGCTATCATCAAATTTGGATGAAGAAGGAGGATGAAACAAAAACCAGCTTCATAACCCCTAGCGGAACATATTGTTACCTTCAGATGCCTGAGGGGCTCAAGAATGCTGGAGGAAGCTTCAGCAGAATGACAGCGAAGGTTCTTCATTCTCAGATAGGCAGAAATGTGCTAACTTATGTCGATGATATCATTGTATAAAGCACGAAGCAAGAAAATCACATTGCTGATCTGCAGGAGACTTTCGCTAATTTTAGATAGGCCGGTCTAAAGCTGAATCCAGAAAAGTGTGTTTTCGGAGTAAAGAAGGGGAAATTCCTTGGTTGCTTAGTTTCAACAAAAGGGATTGAGGCTAATCCAAATAAAATCGAAGCTATTCTTCGAATGGAACCACCAAGCACAAAGAAGGGGGCTCAGCGACTGACGGGAAGACTTGCATCTCTGAACCGATTCATACCTAGATCAGCAGAGAGAAATCTACCATTTTTTGAAGTACTGAAGTCAGCCGAAGTTTTTCAATGGGGACCAGTTCAGCAGAAAGCCTTCGATGAGCTGAAGCAGTATTTGATAGACCTAACGACATTAACTCCACCAACGCCAGGGGCTCCTCTGTTGTTATATGTGGCAGCTTCGCACTCAGCGGTAAGTGCGGAACTTGTCCAAGAGAAGCTTGAAGGGCAAGTCAAAAAGCAAGCCCCAATATACTTTGTCTCTGAAGTTCTTAGTTTATCAAAGAAAAATTATACAGAATTGGAAAAGGTGTTGTATGCTGTTTTGATGGCTTCCAGGAAGCTTCAGCACTATTTTCAAGCATACAATATAATTGTCCCTTCTTCACAACCATTGAAGGATATTATGAGAAATAGAGAAGCTACTGGAAGGGTTGGAAAATGGGCTGCGAAACTCAATGAGTTTTGCATTGATTATGTGCATAGATCTTTGATTCAGTCCCAGGCGTTAGCATACTTCATTGTTGACTGGACGCCAGGGGCTCAGGAAGAAGAAGCGAGTAAAGATGCCGAAGCTTGGACAGTATTCTGCGATGGTTCTTGGGGAACCTTCGGGGCAGGAGCAGCCGCTGTGTTGGTTGCACCCTCCAAAGTTAAAACTTGCTACGCAGCAAGACTTGATTTTAGCTGCACAAATAACATTGCTGAGTACGAAGCTTTGCTTTTGGGTCTTCGGAAGTTAAAGGCAATGGGAATTAGAAGGGCGGTTCTTAAAACTGATTCCCAGGTTATTTCTGGTCATATTGACAAGAGTTGTAAAGCAAGAGACTCGAAGCTTGAGAAATATTTAGACATGTTGGAGACTTGTTCTCAAATGCTATGAATTAAGAACAAGGCAACATAAAATGTTAAATGTTGATATCCTTCGCCCTTCGAAGCATTATTCCCCTAAGGATATAATGATTTTCGGACGAAGGTCATGAAGGACGTACCTCCATCAGCATAAAATATAATAATGAAGAAAGGATCATATGAATCATGTAAATTAACACAAACTGTTATGAATTACTGGCAACTCATTTCTATTTTATTATGATAACGGAATAGAAATGAGTCCAAATTACAAATGTACCTTCAGATCGTGAGAAGGTAAAAATACAAGTGTGACGCAAAGGCCAATGTCCAAATCAGCGTGAACAGTACGGGGATACTGTTCGCCTATTTATAGGCACGGGTCACAGCCCATGCAAAATTACATTAATGCCCTTTACATTTGTCAATAACTCTATGATAATTCTTCGAGGTTTAATCTGGTTTTTCATCTTTAAGTCGGTTTCCTTTCCTGTCGTTCTCCCGAAGCTCTTCTACACACAGCTTCGGCCCTGTGTAAACCTTCGTGTTCCTTGTGCTCCGTCCTACTGTGGCTCTGATCCAAACTTCCGAAGATACCTGTTAACGTACTTTACTCCAAAAACATTGTTAAATCATGTTTTTTTAGGACCTTCGGAAGCCGAAGGCCTCCAACAGTAGCCCCTCGCAATATTAATTTGTTAGAATAATAGATTCAGATTGCGAAATGGACGAAGGCTATGAGCCGAAGGTCCGAAAAAACACCTTCCTCTTGCTAGAATAGCAACAGTCATTGGCAACTGGGACCCTCCAGTCTCCAACATGATGGGTTTATAAATAGGGGCTCGCCACAATTTATTTGACACGCACTCTTGCCATCCATTCTGCCTGCTCAAAAAACTTTCTGTCCACAAATATTTGGTTTTCTCCTTAGTTTTAAGCTTCGGAAACGAGAGGCAAGAATTCCGAAGAGATGTCTGAGGAGAAGAAGGTTGCTGCCGAAACGAAGCTAAGCCTTTCTAAAGAGATGCATCTGGGCTTTCTTGAGTCAATAGCAAAGACAAACACGGAGAAGATTACAAGGGAGATTTTAGAAGGTTTATCTGAAGATACTGGTGATAGTGATAGTTACGATGCAGATAGTGGAGGTGAAGATTCCGAAGATCGGCCATGGCGACCAAGCCATTCAGTCTTCGGGAAATCAGCTATCGGGCAAAGTCACCTTGAAAACATGAGGGGGAGATATTTTCGGGATATGTCCATTGTGAGAGCAGATGCCGGAGAAAGAACTGTGCCGAGCCCTGAAGTTGATGAAGTCGTTATCTTCCGAAGCTTTTTAGAAGCTGGGCTACGATTCCCTTTAAGCAGATTCGTGGTAGAAGTTCTGAAAACATATCAGGTTTACCTTCATCAACTTACCCCTGAAGCGATAATAAGAATGGGAATCTTCGTCTGGGCTGTGAGGAGTCAAAGCCTAGAGCCAAGTGCAAAAAGCTTTTGCAATATTCATGAATTGTTATACGAAACAAAACCCTGGGGTAAAGAGCAATACCATAACAACTTTGGTTGCTACCACTTCGGTGCTCGCTCTGGATCAAGCTATCCCGTGCCCACCTTTCGGAAGAGATGGCCCGGAGAATGGATGAAAGAATGGTTCTATGTAAAAAATGATTTGAAGGTTCGAGAAGATATTAAGGATATCATCATGCGCCCCATCTGGCAGCGGTTCGGACTCCGGAAACCGAAGGTAGAAATGGATGAAGTGGCCGAAGAATGCCAACGGGCCTTCGGCGTAGTCTGCTCTTTTATCGGGACAAGGGATTTGATACAAGAACACATTGCCTTCAGAGTATGGCCTCTTGCAGATAATTGGGAAATGCCAAAAGAGACTGTTAAAGAAACTGACGAAGGTGGACTAGTCAGGCTGAAGTATACATTCAAGTATGGAGACAAATTCGTTGAACCAGATGATGATTGGTTAAAGAGCATTGAAACTTTAAGTAATGAATTGTTTGGGGCATATTCGAAGGCCGAAGATACTGCAATGTCAGCAGCCTTCGGAGGCCGAAGAAAGAAAAGACTGAACCGAGTTTTTGATGCAATTGGGTTCGTGTACCCCGACTACCATTATCCAGTGCGGGGGCAGAAAAGGAAAGGTACAGCTTCTGCAAAAGAAAACTCTTCAGCTGCTCCTAGCGAGCCAGCACCGAAGAGAAAAAGGGTGAAAGTTCTCACACACCGACCACGCTATATTGAACTGGCCACAGTGCCTGAATTCGGCAGCGCAACATCTACGGCTCCTGAAGCTAAGGGATCAACTCCACTGTCAGGATCCACAGAGTTGGCCGAAGCACCAACAACAAAAGAATTGGAGGAACCACAGACTCTGTTACCAGAAACCAAAGAGTTGGCCGAAGCGCCATCAACAGAAAAGATGGAAGAAGCAAAAGCATCAACTGAGGGAGCAAAAATATCAGAAATTTTAAGTCCTTCAGTAGGGATTGAAGTAACAAAAATTAAATAGGGACCAACAGTGACCCCAAAAAGAAAGAGAATGGTTAACGTATTGGATGTTTTGGAGACAATTAAACTTCCAAGCACAACCCCAAAGAAGACTGCTGAAACTTCTGAAGCGCTTGTTGAAGTATCCGTTGCTAAAGCTCCGAGGCAACAGACTGGAATTGAAACTGGGCCTTCAGAACCGACCAAGGTAACACCTTCGGAAGCAGAAGAAGCAAAAATTGCAAAGGCCACCGAAGAAGTGAAAATGTCAGAGCCAACTTTGGGCGAAGAAATTGATACCGCTGCCCCGAAGCATCTTCCAAAATATACGATTATATCGTGCGACATGCTTCGAAGAAGAAATTATCGGAAGAAGAAGTTTTTGAAGCTAATCACTATGCCAAAGAGTTGAAATATCCGAAGGGGGCACTAGTGTTTAATGGGACAAACGAAGAAGATTTCTTATACTGCCTCCCGGACAACAAAGAATTGTCTGTCTGCCGGGAGATGGCTAGAAGTATGGGGTTCCCGAAGCTCGAAGCTGGCTTATGTGCTATGACGAAAGAAGATCTCGCGGATAGTCTTGCGTACAATAGCCTGAAGGTATGGGAATTTGAGAATTTTATAATTCGTAACTCATTCTTTTATTCTTATACGAACCCTTTTTCATATAGGGTTTAATTCTAAGCAACGTATTGAGAGCACAAAAGAGTGCCGAAGACGAGAGCTACGAAATTGCGTTCAACAATCTACGATCAGAAGTTATTAGAATGAGAAACGAAGCTCTGGAAAAGGATAAAATTCTGCTTACATTGGTAGACAAGGTAAAAAAGGACGAAGCTGCTTCAAAGGCTCAGGCCGAAGCCCAAAGACGTGAAATTAAAGATCTTCAGAAACAGCTAGCTAGAGCTAAGGAAGAGCGTATACTTGAAGAAACAAAATGCGAGCTTAGTGATCAACTGGCCAATCATTTAGAGATGAGTGTTAAAGAGCTTCGTGCGTCCCAGAGGAAATGTTATGTTAAATCCATAGAGTGCGTCAAAAAGTTAAAATCTAGCTTCGCCAGCGTTGGCGCATTCTCTAGTGAAGAGAATTTTTCAAGAGGCAATCCTGAAGGTCCAATGGAATGGGTCAGTCACGAAGTAGAGGCCTTCGAAGAAATTCTAAATAGCCGCGGGGACATCTGCGCTTTTTCGGGTGCTAGAGGAGTTGCTACTGTTTTGGAGAGAATGGGTTGTGAGCATGTAAAATCCCTAGCTCAGTCCGAAGCTACCTTGTCCTCCGAAGACATCAAAGACCCCTCGGCCGAAGCAAGCATGGTTGGCGGTAAATTCTTTACTGATATCTGGGACAATGGCGGCCGAGAAATGGCGCAAGAAATCATTCAAAAGAGTGAAAAAGGCATTCATGATGCTAGGAAAGTAGCAGAAGCTGCCGAGAAAAGTACAGAGCCCGAAGGGCATATAGGTATTAATTAGTGGTTTTTATGATGCTGTAATTTTTAATTCCAAACTCTGCTCTTGGTTTGTAATAGTAATATAGCCGTATCTTTTCTTCCCTCAGAACCTGCTGAAGCATCTCCGAGCCCCCACCCAAAGGGGGACGATGAAATTAAAAAAATGGCTGAAGACATTATGGATAAGGTTGTCAACCAACTTTTGAACGAAGCTGCAGAGATGGTTCTCAAGGAGAATTAAATCGTTATTGTAGAAACATTTGGAACATAAGATGTGTAATGTATTGTAACTTTGAATGTAACATATAGTCTATTTATAATTTAATTCTTTACGATGCATGAAACTGTGCGTACATACCATTTTTTGAGCCTTCGGCGAAAAAAACACCTTCCCTTCTTTTCATGCTTTGTGAAGAGAATCTTTTCTATATCACAAGAATTTGTTTACTTTTCTGATAAAAACATCCAAGCTTCGTGAACTATCCTCCGAAGCTTATCTTCACTTCGATTCGTCTTGTGCCTTAGCACGATTTTCTCTTTTCCAAAACATGCTCCAAAGATTAACATTGTATCCTCTTCTTGTTCCAGATGCAGTATGTTGTATGATGCTTATGTTATGCAAAAATGATGTGATGATGTTATGTTATGCAAAATGATTTTTGTGCTGAAGATACACAAATCCCTGCAATAGAGCACACAATCTTTTTATATCAGCGCTGACTTTTCGCTGTAAGCCTCCCTTAGGAGCTTCTTCGCCTTTTACTTTCAGCGGAATCAGCGTTTATTTTTCGCTGTAAGCCTCCCTTAGGAGCTTCTTCGCCTTTTACTTTCAGCGGAATCAGCGTTTATTTTTCGCTGTAAGCCTCCCTTAGGAGCTTCTTCGCCTTTTACTTTCAGCGGAATCAGCGTTTATTTTTCGCTGTAGGTTTAGAAAACTTACACTGCGCTTCCTTAGGAACGACTTGTACTGTGTCCGTTAGATCAAATTTTTGATAATACAAAGGTCCTCCAAATCAGTATAAGTTGCTGCCAAGATGCTTGGGGTTGACATATTTCAGCGGAATTAGCAACTCAAGCCTATGGAAAAAAACATATTTTTATTATGGTAAAAGACGAAGGTATTACAAGGAATTAAAATTCAACAAAATACATTTAAACTCTTCATAGTTGTTTCTTATTGACAAAAGGGTAATAGTGAATATAGAAAATGCAAAAGAACTGCTGTTGAGGTAGGATATTTGTCAATAAATGTGCTTCGACTCTGGCACAGTGCTGTTGACTGTGCGAGCTTCGGACTCCTCTCTGAAATCCCTCTGGAGATGATTATGCTGACTCCCTTCTGGCTGTTGTCCTCTCTGGGTCGGCGGTGGCGGTGGAGGTTGCTGCCAAGATGCTTGGGGTTGACTCGCCGAAGCAACAGAAGCTGCAGGGTGGTTGCCTACATATTCTGGTATATAAGGTGAGTGATACGAAGCAGTATGCATGACCTGCTTCGGCTGACTCTGTTGCGCTGCTGCTTCCGCTATTTCCTTCTGCTTCTGGATGGTAACATGGCACATCCTGGTAGTATGGCCCTTGTCTTCACCACAGAACAGGCAATATATTTTTCTTGGCTGGTCTCCAAACCTTCCCCCGAAGCCCCTGGCGCCTCTGCCCCTTTGCGCTGGTGGCCGAAAAGAACTCTGCTGTTGGGCCGAAGCTTGTGAAGAGTGTTGTGGCCTTTGCTGCTGGCTCCCTCGATCATCAGTTTGAGCAGAGTTATGAATTGACCTAACATGCCTCGGGTGAAATCTTCCTCCGAAGCCCCTGGTCATTTCAGAGAACCGGAATGCTTCCTCCCTTCTTTGGTGAAAGTCATTGTCAGCTCGAATGTATTCGTCCATCTTCTGGAGCAGCTTCTCCAACGTTTGTGGTGGCTTCCTGGCAAAGTACTGTGCCGATGGTCCCGGCCGAAGCCCCTTAATCATGGCCTCAATGACAATTTCATTGGGCACTGTTGGCGCTTGTGCCCTCAGGCGCAGAAACCTCCGGACATACGCCTGAAGGTACTCTTCATGGTCTTGGGTACACTGGAAGAGAGCCTGAGCGGTGACTGGCTTCGTCTGAAACCCTTGGAAGCTAGTTATCAGCATATCCTTCAACTTCTGCCAAGAAGTGATTGTCCCTGGCCGAAGAGAAGAGTACCAAGTCTGGGCAACGCTCCTGACGGCCATGACAAAAGATTTTGCCATGACTGCCGTATTGCCACCATACGAAGATATGGTTGCTTCATAGCTCATTAGGAATTGCTTCGGGTCTGTGTGACCGTCATACATGGGGAGCTGGGGTGGCTTGTAAGACTGTGGCCATGGTGTAGCCTGCAATTCTATTGAGAGAGGAGAAGCATCATCAAAAGCAAAGTTTCCATGATGGAAATCTTCATACCAGTCATCCTCATTGTGGAAGCCTTCCTGATGAAGTTCTCTGCGTGGAAGCCTTCGGCTTTGGTCATCTTGAACAAGATGACGAACCTCTTCAGAAGCTTCATCTATCTGTCTCTGAAGATCAGCTAGACGAGCCATCTTCTCCTTCTTGCGTTGCACTTGTTGCTGAAGGATCTCCAGGTTTTGGATCTCCTGATCCAGGTCATCCTCCGGAAGTGTTGGACTAACAGCCTTCCTCTTCTGGCTTCGGGCCTCTCTGAGAGAAAGGACGTCCTGATTGGGATCCAGTGGCTGTAAAGTACCAGCCCCTGTCGTTGAAGCTTTTTTCGGCGGCATGACGAAGGTGATGCTTGCCAAAGTTGTTCAAAAGTCAAGAAATGGAAGTGAGTTCACCGGAGGTGGGCGCCAATGTTGGAGACTTGTTCTCAAATGCTATGAATTAAGAACAAGGCAACATAAAATGTTAAATGTTGATATCCTTCGCCCTTCGAAGCATTATCCCCCTAAGGATATAATGATTTTCGGACGAAGGTCATGAAGGACGTACCTCCATCAGCATAAAATATAATAATGAAGAAAGGATCATATGAATCATGTAAATTAACACAAACTGTTATGAATTACTGGCAACTCATTTCTATTTTATTATGATAACGGAATAGAAATGAGTCCAAATTACAAATGTACCTTCAGATCGTGAGAAGGTAAAAATACAAGTGTGACGCAAAGGCCAATGTCCAAATCAGCGTGAACAGTACGGGGATACTGTTCGCCTATTTATAGGCACGGGTCACAGCCCATGCAAAATTACATTAATGCCCTTTACATTTGTCAATAACTCTATGATAATTCTTCGAGGTTTAATCTGGTTTTTCATCTTTAAGTCAGTTTCCTTTCCTACCGTTCTCCCGAAGCTCTTCTACACACAGCTTCGGCCCTGCGTAAACCTTCGTGTTCCTTGTGCTCCGTCCTACCGTGGCTCTGATCCAAACTTCCGAAGATACCTGTTAACGTACTTTACTCCAAAAACATTGTTAAATCATGTTTTTTGAGGACCTTCGGAAGCCGAAGGCCCCCAACAAGACACGGTCTGAAGGATTGAAGCTTCCTTTGAAGGGTTTTCTGTCAAAAATATTCCTCGAGGAGAAAATGAACATGCTGATTTGCTAGCCAAGTCAGCAGCACAGGGGCTGCCCTTACCTTCGAAAGTATTTTTCGAAACAATAAAAGCACCTTCGGTTGAACTTCTTGAAAGAGCAGTCCTCAATATATCTCCTGTTTATAGTGAAGACTGGAGAACTGAGATCATCTCTTTCCTTCAGGGTAATTTTCTTTCAGATGACGAAGCTTATAACAAGAGAATAGAGGCAAGAGCTCGACCATATGTTATAATAGAAGGGGAGCTGTACAAGCATGGAGTCTGTTCTCCACTACTCAAATGTTTAGCCAGAGCCGAAGGTATAGAATTGATGAAGGAAATACACGCAGGCCTGTGTGGATCTCACATTGGATCTAGGCCTTTGCTGGGAAAAGTTTTTCGTCAAGGATTTTATTGGCCAAAGGCAGCTTCGGATGCAGCGGAATTAGTCCAAAAGTGCGAAGGCTGTCAGAAATGTGCAAGAGATCAAAAACAACCTTCGTCTCTAACCCAGTTAATACAACCCACTTGGCCATTGCAAAGGTGGGGCCTTGATTTGTTAGGTCTGCTACCACCAGCACAAGGGAACTTAAGATATGTTGTAGTGGCAGTGGAATATTTTTCTAAATGGATTGAGGCAAAGCCTTTAGCCACAATAACTTCGGTTACTATTCAAAAGTTTTTCTGGCAAAATATTGTCTGTCGCTTCGGAGTGCCGAAGGCCATTACTGTGGATAATGGAACACAGTTTGATTCTGAAGCTTTCAGAAAATTTTGTGAACAAATTGGCACGAAGATCCATTTTGCATCAGTTCGGCATCCGGAGTCAAATGGACTTGTTGAAAGGGCTAATGGCATCATAATGACAGGAATAATGAAGTTAATCTTCAATCAGCCCAGGGGAAAGTGACCAGATGAATTAATCAAAGTGGTGTGGAGCCACAACACAACAATATCAAGATCAACAGGTTTTACACCATTCAAATTGTTGTTTGGTGACGAAGCAATAACCCCAGAAGAAGCTAAAGCGGGATCAATAAGAACAATGGCTTCGGCAGAAGACGAAGCTGATTATTCTGTGGCAAAAGATGTTATAGAAGGGATCAGGCTTCAAGCTGTAGAGAATATCAACAAATATCAAACCGAAACAATAAATGGCGTGACAGAAAGGTTCGGCTAAAAAATATTAAGCCAGGACACTTGGTACTTCGGAGAGTTGCCAACCCAGACACAGTAGGCAAGCTACAGCTGAAGTGGGAAGGACCTTTTCTAGTAGTATCTTCGTCAAGACCCGGTTCTTACAGATTGAAGGATATGGACGGCAACGACATTCCTAGATCATGGAATGCGGATGAGCTTCGGCGATATTATGTCTAGCTTGATGTAATTTTTTATATTCTTTTTTATGGCATCCTTTTCCTTTCCAAAGGGGGAGAAAGGTTTTTAATGGGGCCATAGCATGTAATTTCTCTTTTTCTTATTTTAGCTCTATAAAAGCAATATCCCCCAAAGATGTAAATGTAAAAGCTGAGAACGCACCATCGAGTGCAAAGAAAAAAGAAAAGAAAACAGGGAGAAGCTCAAAAGTCGTTCCTAAGGGAATGCAGAGCTTATAGTGAAAAGTCAACGCTGATTCCGCCGAAGTAAAATGCGAAGAAGCTCCTAAGGGAGGCTTACAGCGAAAAGTCAACGCTGATTCCGCCGAAGTAAAAGGCGAAGAAGCTCTTAAGGGAGGCTTACAGCGAAAAGTCAGCGCTGATACACCGAAAAATAAACGGTGAAGCCGAAAAATAAGCGGCAAGGAAGATTAAATCATTCCCAAGGGAATGAACGGTTGGATTATGGCTTCGAATATGTATTTGGACATTCATTTGCACGATACATTACATCATGACATTTTCATTCATAAACATTCACTTAGACATACATATGATCATCATCAGCATAACATACAAACTTGCTTCAGTTCCGAAAGGAAGGTAATTTTATGCTTCGCTGTGTACGCAAAGAAGGGAAGGTGTTTTTCGCTTATGGCTCAAAAGTATTAATTTCGTCCACACCAAGTAAGATTATATTACAAAGTGAAACTCAAATTACATCATACTTTATACAAGTTATTACAGGAGTTTTTTGAGCTATTTTTACAGATTATTCAAGCTTCGACAGCATCTCTGGAGCTTCGTCTTTTTACTCTGTAGCTTCAGCTTCGGCTTGGTCAATCTGTACGGAAGTATTATAAGCTAAATTCAAAATTCAAAGGAAAAGGTAAGCATAAGGTATGATTTTGTTACCAGCTTGAGGTGGCTCTGAGCTTCGTCACCAGCTTTGCTCCGACCACCCTTTGTCCATACTAACTTTATAAATCTATTTGCAATACTCCGAGCCAGATTGGGAACATTATCTAGGTCTGCTGGTGACAGGCTGAAGTTGGGTCTATTAACAATCTTGCCGTGTTCACAGCCAGACTTCAAAAAGGCAACAGCTGTGCCCCGAGAAGCTGTCAGGGCACAGAAGTCGCTATGCCCAGCTATAACTTCGTCAAGATCATTAATTTCACCTTCAATGTGCTCAAAGGCACCAGGCAGGTCTTCAGCCGAAGGAGTAAACTCTTCACTAGTGGCTCCAACAAAATGGAACACTTGCTTTAGCTGATGAATGCATCGAGCGCTAAACTCCAGGCACTTATTCTGAAGATTTTTCAAAGATTCTTTCAGTTCCGAATTTCTTTGAGCTTCGGCTTCAAGTTTTGCATCAAGCTTCAGCTTTTCTTGTTCAAAATTTTCTGATTGGGAAAGAAGCTTCAAATTTAATTCTGTTATTTTTGCTTCAGCGTCCACTAATAAGCCTTCGGCTGTTTGTAGCTTGAAGTCTTTCTTCTCGATGGCAGCAGATTGCTCTTTTATCTTGTTTTCTAAGTTTTCAATTATAACTTCGTGCCTTTTATCCTCTAAGTCTTGCTGCATTTTTAATGCCTTGCTCAAAAGTATACTCTATGAACAAATAACCTTCGTTAGAAAATATTTTCGTAACCACAAATAATAAGAGTTAGACACAAGATATTTACCTTAAAATTAGAATAGAACAAACTGTCGACAATGTGTTGTCGTCGGTAGCGGCTTATATCCGCTTCGAGCTTCGGGAAGCCGATACTCTTTGATAGAGTACCAACAACCTTCGCACCGGTTTGATCTCGTATGCAGCTTAACCCTTCATCATCAATACCACCGAAGAGAAGCGCCCCCGGCCGGTACCCGCAAGATATAGCATACTCTTTTAATTCCTCTTTTTCAGCTTCTATCAGCTTCTGGCCAACTAGGTTTCGGAAGTCAAAAGTTTCATCTTCCGAAGTATCTTCGGTTATTCCTTCTTTCTCGGGTTTTGCGGTCGTGGTCTCTTCGGTGGCTGCAGCAGTTTCTTCAGCGGCCATGTTTAGCAGCATTTTATCTATATCAGCAGCTATGCTCTCTAAATTAATATCTTCGGAGTTGGCATCTTCGGCTCTGGCTTCTTCTGCGGCAACCTTCGAAGGTACAGCTTCAGTAGCTGTTGTGCCTTCAATTGCCGGCACCTTCGGAGCTAGAGCTCTTGGTGGTGTTGTTTCAATCACTTCTGTGACGGTAACAATCCTTTGCCTTTTTGGCCTATATGCCTTTGTTTTTGTGGGCTCCTTTCATTATGAAAAAGCTTCATCAGATGAAGCCCCAATGGACTTAGTTTGACAGGCAAAGTTTCAGTCATTACCTTTAGAATTTCCTCTATTTCAGCATCAGAAGATGTCGCAGAAGTCTTCTCTTCTTCATCAATTGATTTTTGCTCTGGGATCGAGTCCTTTCTTTTCTTCGAAGCTAATACTTTCGCTTCAAACTTTTGTTTCCTCTTCTTTGATTGATCTTCGTCGTCTTTGTTCAAAGCGCCAGCTACTCTTTTTCTTTTCTGCCCTTCGGCACCCTTGTCGAGTCGCTCATAATCAGGATATTCAAAGCCTATAGCATCCAGCACTCTGTTTAGCCTTCATTTCAGACGGGTGCCGAAGGCTGCTGTCATCAATTGATCTTCTTTTTTAGAATAATTCCCAAGAATTTCGGTGCACATTACTTCGATTGTTTCCAGCCATTCTTGGCAGGGTGTTTTGAAATATTTCTTGAACTTGTAATGGTAGGGCAGTCGGACAAGTTCCCCCTCTTTCTTCTCTCCTTCAAGCTTCGGCATAGCCCATTCCTTCATAGTTGGAAATATTTTGAAAGCCAAAAATTCCTGCACTAAGTCCCTAGTGCCAATGTGCTCTGCGATAATCCTGAATTCAGCCAGCGCAGTTTGGGTTGGACCTTCTGGTGTCATATTGCATTGGGGTCTGGTCTCTCCGAAGATCAATTCTAGCGGACTCTGGACCAGCTTCTCCTTGTCATCGTCAATTTTGACGTAGAACCATTCCGATTTCTAGCTTGCCAGCCACTTGCTTCGGTAGCTGATCACAGTAAATTTTGTAGTCTTCCGGTAAGCAAAATTGTAACAACCAAAATTTTCATGTAATCCATCCTTTCTGGCCTTGGTTTGGTAATGTAGCTCGTGCACCCGGCAGAAACCTTCGGCAAACGGTTCCACCCCTTGGCTTCGGAGAGCCCAAATATAAACACTAAGCCTAACGATAGCGTTAGGAGTTAGTTGATGAAAGTGGATCCCAAACTTCTTTAGCACGTCGGCAATCATCTTATTTAAAGGGAATCTCAAACCAGCTTTGAGGAAACTCTTGAAAACTACTATTTCATCTTTTTCTGGCTTCGGAATAGTTTCTTCTCCACCGAAGCGAAACAGCTCTTTCTTATCTTCGCTGAAATAGCCCAACTTCACCATCTTAGGAAAATCAGCTTCGGAGATGGTGGACTTTCCGAAGTCCAGGTGGCTAGGCTTGCTCGGCACTGCGCTGCTGTAATCATCTTCAGAATCGGTCTCTTCAATACCAGCTTGCTCTGCTTCAGCAGCAGGGACGTCTTCCGGTGTTACCAACCCAGATCGCTTCATTGCCTCCGAAATAGGAACAGTCTCAGCAGCTTCGGTCTCATCTCCATCACGATCGACCCTTGCAGTAGAGCGAACTCTGGCCATTTGATTATGACTTACTTGAAATTTTTGGTGTTGGCTTTTTTGTCTTTTCCGAAGCTCTTACTCTTGTGCCGAAGCAGATTCACAAGCGAGGTTTCGTCTGAGCACGATGATCAAGCTTCGGCTATGACTAAAAATTTGGCAGCAAAACAGTACAATAGCAATGAATGTTGTGGTAACTTTACACCTACCCGTCTGTTTATATAGTGATGTAGGTGGGAAGGTGAATCGGCAAGGTCTCCAGCACCGAACAAACAGTCACCCGCACTCACTGAACGGTGGGCCACATAGTTCGAGAAGGTGAATCGCCGGCGAGCGCGTAATTGGTGCAAGATGGGTCGCGCGCGCGACAATTATTTTAATCGTTTCTCACCAACGAGCTCAGTGAAGGTGTTTTTTGGATCTTCGGCATCCCGAAGCCTAGAAGATTTTTCACGGATCAAGCTCATTACGAAAAACGATCTAGCACCGCGAAGGGGCTACTATTGGGAGTATGCTTCGTAGCCGAAGATCCTAAAGAAAGAAACACCTTCGGCAGATCCTCTCCAAAGCAGTACCGAAGCTATCACCTATAAAGCTTCAGCACAGTGACATGTCTCAAGACGAAGGGGTGAACCGACTTAAAGATGAAATGACTTAAAGACCCATGATATTCTGTGTCATTATTGTAGCTGATTGTAAAGGGCATAAATGTAATTATACACAGGCTGCGCCCTGTGCCTATAAATAGGTGAACAGTACTCCTGTACTGTTCACGAAATCCTGTAATCACGCATTGGGCATTTGCTTCTGTATTACACTGGTATTTCAACTTTCCTTCAAGCCGAAGGTACATTTATAATTTGTTATCATTTCTATAATAATAAAATAGAAATGAGTTAATAATAATAATTAGTTGCTTATATTATTTTTTCATATTTTATGTAAATCCTTCTTCATTATTCATTGTGCTTATGAAGGTATGTCATTTATAACCTTCGTCCGGAATTCATTATATCCCAAGGGAGATAATGCTTCGAAGGACGAAGGACTCTAACATTTAACGATTTCTGTGTTGCCTTGTTCTTAATTCATAGAAGTTAAGAACAAGTCCCCAACAGGTCAAGAAATACTTTCTGTAATTCTCTAACCTCCTAACGAACCTGCTACTTCTCTCTTCCAAAATCTTGTAAATAGAATTAGCGTAAGTAATTCTGCATCAT
Source organism: Zea mays (assembly GCF_902167145.1). Taxonomy (NCBI): domain Eukaryota; kingdom Viridiplantae; phylum Streptophyta; class Magnoliopsida; order Poales; family Poaceae; genus Zea; species Zea mays. The sequence continues at coordinate 157,720,771 of NC_050096.1, forward strand.
TTTTAATGCTTTGACCAAAACAGTAGAAGTTGTCCTTGACTCAGATGTGTGCTTTGAAATCGGATTATGAGTGCTTTGAAATGGTAGACTAATCACTTTGTGATCCATTTTCTACACAACAAGATAACATCCATTATCTACAAGCCAGCAAAAAGCAAAAAAAAAGATGTTCAGGGACAAACAAGAAAGTAACCAGAGCACTGACTAAACCATTCAATTGTAGCAGTAACACACTATGTATTATCTGGTATGTTTTTAGATACCTCTATCAAATGGTAGCATGCAACCCAAGGTGATCAGGTCTTGCAAATATTGTTGATTTTACATACTATGACCACTGGATATTTTCAGCATTCTTCATAACCAAGTAATTGTGTGTTAGGGTCAAGAAATACTTTCTGTAATTCTCTAACCTCCTAACAAACCTACTACTTCTCTCATCCAAAATCTTGTAAATAGAATTAGCGTAAGTAATTCTGCATCATTTTTAATGCTTTGACCAAAACAGTAGGAGTTGTTCTTGACTCAGATGAGTGCTTTGAAATCGGATTATGAGTGCTTTGAAATGGTAGACTAATCACTTTGTGATCCATTTTCTATACAACAAGATAACAACCATTATCTACAAGCCAGCAAAAAGCAAAAAAAAAGATGTTCAGGTTCAAACAAGAAAGTAACCAGAGCACTGACTAAACCATTCAATTGTAGCAGTAACACACTATGTATTATCTGGTATGTTTTTAGATACCTCTATCAAATGGTAGCATGTAACCCAAGGTGCTCAGGTCTTGCAAATATTGCTGATTTTACATACTATGACCACTGGATATTTTTAGCATTCTTCATAACCAAGTAACTGTGTGTTAGGGTCAAGAAATACTTTCTGTAATTCTCTAACCTCCTAACAAACCTGCTACTTCTCTCATCCAAAATCTTGTAAATAGAATTAGCGTAAGTAATTCTGCATTTTTTATAAGCTTCTGCTTGTGGTCCCATGACTAACCAATGTGAGAACAAAGGGAGACATCGGCCCTGAAAACCACATAGACAATTGACTTCTTTTTTTTATTCATCATTTTTTGCTCTTAAGGCTTGTTCTACAAGTGTTTATTATACTATACTATACTCATTCAGATCTGAACTTTTGCAGTTGCGAAGGGAATCTCAAATAACAAAATTTGTCGATCTTAAGTTTCTTCATCAACTAGGTATTTTCTTAACAATTTCATTTAAAACTCAGTTATGCCCGACTACATTGATCATAGAGTGTTTACTGAAATTGGGTATGGGGGTTTCATTGCAGTAGTTTGTTGTTTCGGTTAGCGAGGGGTGCGGAAGAAGGAAGGGATTTGCGCTTGGTTGACCCGGACCAGACGGTAGGACATCGTCGGGGGTTCGCTGCAACGCAGCGACGGCTTCCGCATCTTCTCAGGCCAAGGTAAGCTTTCAAGCGAATTTGTTGCTGCAACTGTTCTTTAGTAGCCTGTGATATGTTAGTGAATTTGTCGCTCAAACATAAAATGAACTAACTTCTTTTCAATGCTTCCCCTAATATAACCTCTTTAATTTCAGCTTCATAACCGTTCAGTAACTGCATAATGTAAAAAAACACATAAAATACATTGTGCTTGCATGAATGCAGAGGGAGTTGCCAACCTTTCTCTAGGTTCCTGCCTGATGACTCATTTCTCCAGTTCTTTGATTTCACCACAAATTCGAAGGTTCAAGGTTGGTTCAATCGTGTTGATTAGCTCTTACTTGAGCAACACATGGAGCACCTAAACATTAGCAACTAGAGAATTCAGTGTGAATTTGTATTAGAATTTGAACGCAACTTGTGCAGACTAACAGTCTGGTCTTACTCTCTTAGAGCATCTCCAGTAGTTCTCTAAAAAACTCTCTAAACTCCTAATTATCAAGTTGCTAAATGACTATTTGGAGAGAAAAAATGTTAGGGTCTCCAACAGTTTTCTAATATGTAGGGAGTAATTTGTTTTTGTGGACCCCTTTTTCTGTTAGCACACGTTAGGATCTGGGCATCGCCCTGGTGGCGGTGTTGTCCCCCTGTTTTCTGGCGGCGGCGTTCTTCCGGCAAGTCCTAGAAGCAGGCAACACTGCAGTGGCAGATCAGTTCCCGTACGTACAAATTCATCAATTCGGCAACTAGCACCTAACCATGATCTCATATCCGTTATTTCAATACTATTTGCTAGCGCCTAGCCATAGATAATCAATCTCATATCCTGCAGTTTTAGCGCCTAGCCATTGATAACCGATCTCATATCAGGCAGCTAGCGCCTAGCCACTATTTCAATACTATTTGCATTAGCTTTGCTTCATGCTGTCAGTTCTTTTTGCCTGTACATTCATAGCTATGTCTTCTATTTTGATAGAACATGAATCATAGTAGACTGCTGCCATCATGTGTCTTGGATGAATCATCTTCGGACGACGACAATGAGTTAATACTTGTAGCTACTGAAATCGTACAAGAAGCAGTACGGAAAGACGTAGAGCGAGATTTCGGAGTTCTGCAATCTCGATTTGCTATTGTCCGTGGGCCAGCTCGATTATGGGAACAAACACTGAGTGACATAATGATAGCTTGTATAATCATACATAACATGATTGTGGAAGAACATTTTTAGAATGTGGGACATAACGTGGAACCCTCTCATGAGCATACAACTGATTTTGATGCATTTCTTGAGAATCTCAACAAAATTAGGGACCAACAAACTCACTTTCAACTTCGAGACAGCAACAGAGCCAATGAAGTCAATCAGAGACAATGAAGACAGCTTCAGCTCCTTGTGACGTCAAAGGTGTAGGATTGTTTGGCTAGCGCGCGGGTGTGGAGAAAAAGCGCGAACGACTGCGTGGGTGTGAAAAAATTTGGCGCCAACTGCTATCGGGATTCGGGAGTGGCTATTCAGTTGTCAAAGTTGGAGACTAAATAGAGCTACACGGCAAGTAACTATATTTAGTAAGGGAAGCGATTTTTTGTTTACTTCTTAAATTTATGATTTAGTAAGCTATTTAGAGAACTATTGGAGTTGCTCTTAGCTTGGCTTGCAGGTGAACAAAATTCTTCTGCCAGTTCACTCCAACCCAATGGGACAAGGATCAGTGGCATCCTTTCATGGGGCCATTGAGGCCCATCCAAGTGTTGTTCATCTGTGTTGTCTTCATGATCGTGGAGATCAACACATTCTTCCTTAAGCTTGCGTCCTGTTGCCGAGTTCCTCAAAAGGACAAAGTCGTTATTGTGGTTCAGTCTCTACTTGAATGATATTAGTGACAAGGTAAAACTATTCCTTTAATGTTAATTATTTTCTATATGCATGATGGCAGTAACTAAAATATTGGATTGTGTTGGACATACAACAAGTTCTAGAAGCCATTAGCTAACCACATAATCACTGACCTTAACCCAGTGACCCTTTAACAACGTATATAATATAAATTTACATTAGATGCTTTATTGTTGCAGTGTAGACCTATTGCACATATAAGTGCTCCTTAGAACTTAGGCTGTTATTTTCAGTCTCATTATTCCATTCTTTACTAAAGAATTGTACATCAAACAAATTTATGTAGTACATATATTGCAGAGGTCCTCAAAATAAACACCAAATTATGTAAGGGACTATATCTCCACTCAACTCATTTTAACGTTGTACATTTCAATCAAATCCAAATACATGTGTGTTCGAACCGAAAGTGAGCCGGCGGACTGTCCGGTCCTGAGGCCGGACGGTCCGCGGTCCGGACGGTCCGCGCCTGTGGGCCGGACGGTCCGCGCATGCGCAGAGCAGATTAGGGTTCCGAGTTTTGTGCTACGGTTGTTAGCTATATTCGCGGGATTAGCTCGGAATCAGTTGTGTAAAGGGTCCAGCCCCCCTCCTCTATAAATAGAGAGGTCTACGGCCGATTTGTAATCATCAACAATCGAATCAATACAACTTCTATTTCGCATTTTATCTTAGGAGTAGTTCTAGTTTAGCCCTAGTTTAGCCTTCCAATCCCCAAATTCTTCGTCTCTCTTCGACTCTACGTCGATTAGAGGAGTCTAGGTCGGCCGGCCCGAGCCTAGACACCACCTAGGATCTCTCCTCCCCGACGGGGTCCCTCCCGGGAGCGAGATCCAGGTGCCGCCGGCGAACTTCCGCCGCCCCTGCACACGCGCGGACCGTCCGGCCTCAGGGCGCGGACCGTCCGGCCGTCAGGCAGGAAACCCTAGCCCCTGCGCCAGGTCGCAGACCGTCCGGCCCCAGGCCGCGGACCGTCCGCGCCTGACCAGAGAGCACCGCCGCCGGTTCTTCTTCAGTATTTGGCGCTCCAAAAAAGCGTCAACATACTTTTTGGCGACTCCGCTGGGGACGACATATCTAAGCTTATCAAATCGGCCCTCAATGGCCGGTTCAAGGGATAGCTCTGATATTTCTCCAAGCAACATCATAGAGCCGACTTGGGAAACTTTGTCGGCTGACGAGCAGCTCCAGTTTGAGGAGCACAAGGAGCGGATGATCCAGGAGGCGAAAGCAAAGTTCTTGGCCAACTTCAAAGTGGACAGGAACAACAAGGTCGTCCGACATCGGGCGACGGATCCGGCTTCGCTCCAACCCACGCCAGATATCCCCAATGTAAGTAATACCAACGATCTGCAATCTCTTAGAAATTATGTAGAAGATCAGCGTGAACAAATGCAGAACATCATAGGGGGTATGCAAAGCGATCTTAAGAAACTAGTACGTGCATTTGATAAATCTAGTACCACAAATTTTCCTTCGCACGAGGTTGAGTTAGGGGATAACGCGTGTAACACATCGGCTACAGGTTGTCACGGCCAGTCACAACCCCTTTATGGGATGCCGATGGACATATACCCTAAGCAACCGCAAATCGGCAGCAAACCAGCCGATCTGCACATGCCCGGACCGTCCGCACGTGAGCGCGGACCGTCCGGACCAACAACAGTCGGGCCGATTTTTAATGAGTTACCTAGATATGCGCCCGAACCTCCACACACGACGCAGAATCTAAACTACCCAGTCGGACCGTCCGCGTACAACAACGGCCGGTCCGCACATAACCACGGACGGTCCGGGCCAATGTCCGGACAGTCCGCACATGACCTTTTTGAGGAGGATTGTTACCGGAATCCTCACCCGTCCCAGCAGCACTTCCCATCGCACTATACAATGCATCAACCCATTAATTCAAGATCCATAGCCCAGGAAAGCTTTCCGGCCCCACCCAGGAGGCCGGAAAGAAACGATCAAACCTATGACCCATATAGGGCAAATGAAAATGCACCACGTGACTCAAATCAATGGGGGGAAAGACAACATGCTAATATCCAGCCAACCCCACCTATGTTTGACCAGAGAGCCGGTGGTCTCGCACCGGCTGCCATTGATATAGTAAGGGAAGAAATAGCCGGGGCGTTCCGAGATAAGCTCGGAGTAAGCATGGTCCCTGGGGGGCAATCATATCGGAAACCTTATGACAGCCGATTTGATCACCACCCATACCCACAGGGAACCAGGATACCCGAATTCGCAAAATTTTCGGGTGATCAAGGGAAAAACACACGCGAACATATAGGCCAGTTCTTAGCACAATTGGGAGAATTGGCCGACACAGAGGCATTTCGCGTACGTTTATTTTCATTATCGCTAACAGGAACCGCGTTTGCATGGTATGCCACTTTACCTCCTAATTCCATTTCATCGTGGGGGATCTAGAACAAAAATTTCATGATCATTTTTTCTCCGGTGACTATGAGTTGGATTTGGTAGATTTAGTGTCGTTGCGACAAACAAAAGATGAATCGGTTAATGATTACATCCGGAGATTCCGAGATACAAGGAACCGATGCTTTCAAATTCATTTAGCAGAGAAACAGCTAGTAGGATTAGCCTTTAATGGTCTGTGATATTATTTAAAAGAAAGATTAGAAGGCATCCAATTCTTTACACTAGCACAATTACACCAGAGAGCTTTGGCTTGTGAAAGCCGAAGCAAAGAAACTGCTAAAACAATTCGTCACAACGTACATGTAGTAGAATGCGACCAAAGTAGCTCAGAAGACGAATCAGCAGAGGTGTATGCTGCTGAAATGGTTTGGCCAAAGCAGGCCAAATCTTCGGCTTGTGCCTCCTTACAACCGGTTCAAAAGAAACGGCAAGAGGAGGTTAAGTTTACATTTAATGTTGGTAAGTGTGATAGAATATTTGACGAATTACTTAAAAATGGCAACATTAAAATAAATCACACTGTTCCATCCGCCGACGAGCTAAAACGTCGTGCATATTGCAAGTGGCATAACTCATTTTCTCATGCCACTAATGATTGTAATGTATTCCGTCGACAGATTCAATCGGCCATTAACGAAGGACGATTGAAATTTCAGGAAATGCAGGTGGATACAGAGCCCTTTCCGATGAACATGATTGACTTCGAGGGCAAGAAAGTCCTAGTTCGGCCAAACACAGCCGATAAAGGCAAAGAGACAATCATCGGCAATGCTAAAGAGGCCGATGGGGATCGTAAAGTTTCTTGCAGGAAAGTGGTGGCCGAGAAGACTCCCGATGGAGGGGAGACCCTAAAGGTGACCATCACAGCCTCCAGTACCGGGGGGCAAGCGCAGACAGAGAGACAGATGCAGGAGCCCGTGCTGCGCATCCCGGACGGTCCGGCACGTAGGCGCGGACGGTCCGGGACCCCACCAGATGGTCCGGAGAGCTCCGGCGGACGGTCCGGCCATACTCAGGATTCACAACGTCCACGTACTTTCAAACCACGACGACCAGAGATAGGTACGTGGAAAACAAATACATTTAAAGCAGCTGGTCGGCTGGTTAAAGTCGGCCCAACTTTTGATCAATTATTGTCTAAATACGTAAAAAAGAAGGCCGACCCCAGTGACCGGCCAGCAAAGCGACCCCGCTCACCCATTCATGAGCAGCGCCAGGGTAGGCCGATTGGACCACCCCACCAATCGGAAGAAATGAAAGGTCATTGTCACACCCGGCTTTAAGGAACAAAGCCAGGTGCATCTCATACATGCGCCAAGAAGACAACACATATAATAACAGAGTGTATAGAGATAAATGTCATAAAACATCAGAGTATTTATTACATAGCGGAAGACTTATTACAAAATAAAATAATAAAGATAAAACGAACTAAGGATCGTCGGCGCCAATGTCAACTGAGAAACGCCACCTAGATCAGATCATACTCCTCGCCTTGTGGCTCCTCCTGAACCATCTGCTCTTCTCCTGTGGGGATGTGAGACAGCAAGGGTGAGCTCACACATGATCATCGCTCAACAAGTTGTGGGGAATAATGTGACATGAACTCACCAAAGGTGGGAGCTCATGGAGTGTAAGGCTTATCAAAGAGAATGGTTAAAGCTGAGCATTGCTTTTAATGTTGGTCAAACTTTTATTAGCAATTACTAGATGTAAGTAAATACCAAACCTTAAATAAAGTAATAGAACAAATTTAATAATAAACCCATGCATATGCAAATGACAAAATTGAATTTAAGTTCCATAATTTAATCATCAGAGAGTCCTGAGCTGCTCATGACCGTGAGCTCGGCTAGTATACCAGTTTTACACTCTGCAGAGGTTGTACCCTTTACCCACAAGTCGTGTATCCCATGTCGCCAGGGTTAGCTAGGCCCTTAGACACTACCGAGGTGAATGGCTAGGGATCCACTACGAGGCCTTTACAAAGTTCCACTAGCTTCCGAAAACCCGCTACAGTTTATGGGAAGAGCACTTGCAAGAATCCCCCGTCCGACCGCCATCGCAGCTAAATCAACCCGAGAACCTCCTTGCATGCAACTCCCCTACTGCCCTTGCCCCTTTCGGGTAAGGTAGTCTTCCACTAGCTTTCCTAATTAATCAGCCAAGGGCGTCCATAAACCCTTGTGGTGGCACGTGTTTCTCAAGTTAAGCTCTATGTTCCAATTAACATTAATGATCTTGACATGAACATAAATAGAATAACAACAAGAATTGGAACATAGATATAATAAATGATTATCCCAAAACCATGTAAAGCATTAGCAAAACTACCCAAGTGATTCAGGGGTAAACAAGGTAATGAGATAAACAATCTAGGGTGTCCTATTGGGTCCCATCAAAATTAACCTATGCATGGATAAATGATATTAAAGAACATTATTGGGTAAAAAGTGGTCAAGGGCACAACTTGCCTTCAATGAGCTCCTGCTCAGCTACTTCAACCTGCTGCTCACCAGGATCCTCAGCAACGGGCTCTTCTACTCGCCACAATACAAACAAGCACAGTGCATATAGAGAAATTAACATTACACCAAACATATAAACAAAATACACAGAGATATTCTACACATTAAAATAAAAGTCTAGGAACAGTAATCATAATTTTTGGAGTTATAGAATTTAAGTTACGAATTTTCAAAGGTTTCATGTGTTTTAAATAGGATTAAGTGAGAAATAAATTCTCTTACTGTTTTCATGACAAAATAGAGACTCTAAGTGTTAGAGAATTAAATTACAAAAATTTAGAAACTGGAATGGATTAATTTGGAGTTAGTATGAATTTTCTATGAATTTATTAAGTTCTAGTAATTATTTTCATATTAAAAATCCATTTTCTATTTCATTTATTCGAATTAAACGGGTTCTGGACTGGGCCTCATTTTCTGCAAAGTATAGGGGGCTCGGGGTAAGTATTTCTAGACACAGAGAACAGTTGCGTAGGACGGCGGGTTAGTTATACAAATATATAGGGGCCAAAGTGTAAATCCGCGCCCGCGAAGGGGTATGGGAGGCTCTGGTCCACTGGATCTGACGCGGACGGCTCAGATTAAGTCATCGTGGTTAAAGGGCCCGCGCTACCTGAGCCCCACGATCCGCGATCAACGGTTCAGTTTCTATGAAGCTTGTGCAACCCGGAACCGTCCGATCCCATCCTACGGCTCCGATCTAATCGCCTAGGAAACACTCCCAATTCTAATCCAACCGCCCACACATCATCCTACGGCCCACCTGGCACCCGCCATTTTGTGACGGGGAACAGTAGCGACGCCGCTGCTTACGGCGGAGTTTCGCCGGAGCCGCGGGTTTTGGCGACCCCGGGCTTGATTCGAAGCATAATTAGGTGATAAACAATGCAGAGGAGGTATCGAATCGGTCCAAGGAGCATTACCGATGGATGGGAGGCTGGATGAAGCTGTCCACGCGGCGTCGCGGCGAACAGGGTCTCCGGCGAGAAATCCCCGTGGACACAGCAAGGTACTCCTCGATTGCCCCCCTCCCACCGCCTCTACACCGTCAGTCCGAGTTCCGGGTGGCCACGATGGAGGACGAACCCCACTGGGGGCGGTTATCCACGGCGGCGGTGGATAGTCTTTGTGTGGAACGCGGCGGCGCAGGTGTTGGCGTGGCGTGGGGGCAGCGAAGCAAGGGGGCTCGTGCGGACGAGGTCGTGTGCCGATACTTATAGGCGAGGCGGGGAACTGGGCGACTGAATGGTACTTGATGCATGCGGCGAGGTAGCGGCAGGTGCGGAGATTCAACAGGCGAGCGCGGAGGATTTGGGGAGGAGATCAGCAGTGCCGCGCCAACCGGGTGGTGGAGCTGAGTCAATGGGCCCACAAGCCAGTGAGCCAAGGCGTTAGGGGAGACCGGCCAGGCGCGCGACAACATCGCGGTATTCGTTGGCGCAGGCCTCGATGGAGAGGATGAAGACGGAGTCGCGCGCGTCTTCGCCGCTCCGTTCGGGGAGAAAGACGGTGACGCCCACCTCCCTGATGTGTGGGGCCGCGGTCCAGTGAGGAGATGAGAGCGAGCGCGAGGAGAGACTGCCCCGAGGGCCCTCGTGTCAGCGCACGCCCGCGCGTGAGGTATGGGCCGCGCGAGGGAAATCCCCTAGTGGGCCGAATAGCCACCAGTGAGCCCATTATCCGTTTTTTTCCTTTTCTTTTTATTTTTCCTTTAATTTCCTTTTTCCCTTTTATTTCTATTTTACAAATTCAAATTCCAATTCAAATTAAATTTCAACTTGTGGCAAATTCACTCTCAGATTATCAGTACAATTTGGACATACCTAAAAGTGTGATGAATTTATTTATTTATAACTTTATTTTGTGTTGTATAATATTTCTCTCTTTCTTTCTTATTTCCAATTCTATAAATTGTGCCTTTGGGATAAATCTAAATTCTCAAATTATTACTATGTATTTTTTTTTAGTGTCACCATTATATTTACTCAATGCACAAACAAAACTCCAATATGATGCATAGCTTTTCTTTTTTTTTGTTTTAGTAAAGAATTATTCTCTTTTAATTAGGTTTAGTCACATGACTCAAGGAGTAGATGGCGAATCACATAAGGAGGTCAACTCTTTTATAAGTCTTATAATTTGGGTATTACAAATCCTACCCCCCTTAACAAGAATCTCGTCCTCGAGATTTAGGAAGGACTAGGGAAAAGATGGGGAAAGTCTATGCGAAGCTCTTCTTCTCTCTCCCACGTGGCTTTATCTTCGTCATGGTGACTCCATTGTACTTTGCACATCTTTATCACCTTATTTCTTGTAACTCAAGTCAAAGTATCAAGAATCTTGATCGGATACTCTGTGTAAGTCAAGTCACCCTGAACACTAAGCTCTTCCATTGGTAACTGTTCCTCGGGGACACGGAGACACTTCTTCAGTTGGGATACGTGGAACACATTATGCACATCAGATGGAGTAGCAGGTAACTCGAGTTGGTATGTCATCTCCCCAACTCGCCTAAAGATCAAGAATGGTCCAATATAGCGAGGGGACAATTTGCCCTTGACTTTGAATCTCCTCATTCCACGAAGTGGTGACACCTTGGGGTACACATGATCACCTTCCTCAAACTCCAGTGGTATTCTTCTATTATCAGCGTAGCTCTTTTGCCTGGTCTGAGCTACCCTCAAATTCTCTTGAATTATACGAACTTGTTCTTCTGCCTCTTGAATAAGTTCAGGTCCAAAGAACGGTCTTCTTCCAGTCTGATCCAATATAGAGGAATCCTGCATTTCCTGCCATATAGAGCCTTGAACGGTGACATCTTCAGACTGGCCTGGTCAATATTATTATATGAGAACTCAGCATAAGGTAGACTTTTATCCCAACTTCCACCATGCTGAAGGGCACAAGCTCTCAACATATCTTCCAATACTTGATTAGTCCTTTCAGTCTGTCCATCAGTCTGAGGGTGATAAGCTGTACTGAAATTCAACTTTGTACTCATATTCTCATGAAAGCTTCTCCAAAATCTTGAGGTAAACTGTGAACCTCGATCAGACACGATCTTCTTTGGTACTCCATGTAAACACACAATCCGAGCCATATATAACTCTGCTAGCTGAGAACCTTTATAAGTAGTCTTGACAGGAATAAAGTGAGCCACTTTAGTCAATCTATCCACAATCACCCATATAGCATCATATCCTTTCTGGGTGCGAGGCAATCCAGTAATAAAATCCATACCAATCTCTTCCCATTTCCACTCGGGTATCTTCAGTGGATGCAGTAGTCCGGCTGGCCTCTGGTGTTCAGCCTTAACTCTTTGACATACGTCGCACATAGCCACATGTGCAGCTACATCTCTTTTCAATCCATACCACCAATACTTCTGTTTCAAATCCTGATACATCTTAGTACTACCAGGATGAATAGAATAGTCCGAGTCATGGGCCTCCTTTAAAATAGTCTCTCGAATGCTTTCAATATCAGGAACACATATCCTGTCCTTGAACCAAACAGTGCCTTGCTCATCTTCCGTGAATTCCGGAACTCGACCCACAGTAATCAGATCCTTAATTTCTTTTATTTTAGCATCATCAAGTTGACCTTTGCGGATTTCTTGCTCCAAAGTAGGTTCCACATCAATCGTAACTCCTTTAGTATGAGCAACTATCCCCAGGTTGAGTCTCCTGAAGTCCTCAATAATCTCATCAGGTAGCTGGGCAACAATAGCTGAATGAACATGCTCCTTTCGACTCAAGGCATCTGCAACCAAATTTGCCTTGCCCGGGTGATAGTGAATCTCCAAATCATAATCCTTAATAAGCTCCAACCAACGGCGTTGCCTAAGGTTGAGATCCTTCTGAGTGAATATATACTTCAAACTCTTATGATCCGTATATACTTGGCACTTGGTCCCCATGATATAGTGTCTCCAAATCTTAAGCGCATGCACAACGGCTGCCAATTCCAAGTCATGAGTGGGGTAGTTCAATTCATGTTTCCGTAACTGACGAGACGCATAGGCAATCACATGTCCTTCTTGCATGAGCACACATCCTAAGCCTTGGCCACATGCATCACAATAGATATCAAATCCTTTCTGTAGGTCTGGCATAACCAATACTGGTGGCGACATCAATCTTTTCTTCAATTGATCAAAGCTGTCTTGACACTTCTCGTCCCACTTAAATTCTCTTCCTTTCTCCAAAAGCGAAGTCATAGGCTTAGCAATCTTAGAAAATCCTTCAATAAATCTCCGATAATATCCTGCTAATCCTAAGAAACTCCGAATCTCAGTAACTGTAGTGGGTACTCTCCACTCCATTATCTCCTTAACTTTAGCAGGATCCACTGAAATTCCTCCATTAGAAATAATATGACCAAGAAATGGCACCTCGCCAATCCAAAACTCGCACTTGCTGAACTTGGCATATAGCTGGTTATCTCGTAGCTTCTGTAGCATCAATCTCAGATATTCCTCATAATCACTATCACTCTTAGAATAGATAAGAATATCGTCGATGAATACCACGATAAATCTGTCCAAATACTCCATAAACACCTTATTCATCAAGTTCATAAAATAAGCTGGTGCATTGGTTAATCCAAACGACATAACAGTGAACTCATATAATCCATATCGAGTCGAGAATGCCGTCTTGGGAATATCCGATGGTCTAATCCTCATCTGATGGTAACCGGATCGGAGATCAGTCTTCGAGAATACCCTTGCACCTCTCATCAGAATAAATCCTCAATGCAGGGTAATGGACACTTGTTCTTCACAATGGCATCGTTAAGGGACCTATAATCCACGCACATCCCTTGCGATCCTTCTTTCTTCTGTACAAATAGAACCGGCGCTCCACAAGATGAAGAATTCGAACGAATGTACTTAGCCTCTCGTAATTCTGTTAATTGCTTCTTAAGTTCCTTCAATTCTTCTAAGGACATCCTGTATAGTCGTTTAGAAATAGGAGCAGTCTCAGGTAAGGGATCAATGGCGAACTCAACTTCCCTATCTGGTGGCATCCCTAATAACTCCTCTGGAAAGACATCCGGAAAATCCTTAACTGCACGGATGTTGTCACCCACAAACTTCTCATCTACTAAGAATGTCGCTAGTCTGATGGTGGTAGTTACTGCAACTTCAACTTCAAATCTTTGTCCTTTGGAACTGGTGAGTTCTACGGTTCCCTTAGCACAGTGTATAAACCGCCTTTGCCTTTCTTAACCATGACATACCAAGGATCACGTCTATAGTGCTCTCTTCTAACACTATAGGGGTAGCCTATCTGGGTTAGAAACACAAGGTAAGAAAGGAAGAATTGTTGACAAGGCGAGTAATTACGAGAAATGTTACTGCGAGGGATTTATTAGCTAAGCGGATTAATATTTTACCTACCATAGCTAATTTAATACCTTATGGTGGTACATGCTAAGATGTCCATATATAATATATCAATCAATCAAAGAAGCAAATCAGACAATTAACATCAGAACAATCAAACAACATTTTTAAAGAAAGTAGTTTTGAATTCTGTCTTAGGTTCCCTATATCTTAAAAGATCATAGTGGTAGGATTCCAAGGTGTGAAATCCATCTTGTCTTAGAGTAGAAAAGATAAGATCAACCAGAGTAGAACAGTAGAAGGTGAGACAAGATCAAGATGAGATAAGTATAGAATGAGTCAGGGTAAGGTAAGTAGGAGAGGGTTTGTCCATTTCTATCTAGGTTTCGTCCTACAGTCAACATTTCCTCTGATACCACTTCTGTCACACCCGGCTTTAAGGAACAAAGCCAGGTGCATCTCATACATGCGCCAAGAAGACAACACATATAATAACAGAGTGTATAGAGATAAATGTCATAAAACATCAGAGTATTTATTACATAGCGGAAGACTTATTACAAAATAAAATAATAAAGATAAAACGAACTAAGGATCGTCGGCGCCAATGTCAACTGAGAAACGCCACCTAGATCAGATCATACTCCTCGCCTTGTGGCTCCTCCTGAACCATCTGCTCTTCTCCTGTGGGGGGTGTGAGACAGCAAGGGTGAGCTCACACATGATCATCGCTCAACAAGTTGTGGGGAATAATGTGACATGAACTCACCAAAGGTGGGAGCTCATGGAGTGTAAGGCTTATCAAAGAGAATGGTTAAAGCTGAGCATTGCTTTTAATGTTGGTCAAACTTTTATTAGCAATTACTAGATGTAAGTAAATACCAAACCTTAAATAAAGTAATAGAACAAATTTAATAATAAACCCATGCATATGCAAATGACAAAATTGAATTTAAGTTCCATAATTTAATCATCAGAGAGTCCTGAGCTGCTCATGACCGTGAGCTCGGCTAGTATACCAGTTTTACACTCTGCAGAGGTTGTACCCTTTACCCACAAGTCGTGTATCCCATGTCGCCAGGGTTAGCTAGGCCCTTAGACACTACCGAGGTGAATGGCTAGGGATCCACTACGAGGCCTTTACAAAGTTCCACTAGCTTCCGAAAACCCGCTACAGTTTATGGGAAGAGCACTTGCAAGAATCCCCCGTCCGACCGCCATCGCAGCTAAATCAACCCGAGAACCTCCTTGCATGCAACTCCCCTACTGCCCTTGCCCCTTTCGGGTAAGGTAGTCTTCCACTAGCTTTCCTAATTAATCAGCCAAGGGCGTCCATAAACCCTTGTGGTGGCACGTGTTTCTCAAGTTAAGCTCTATGTTCCAATTAACATTAATGATCTTGACATGAACATAAATAGAATAACAACAAGAATTGGAACATAGATATAATAAATGATTATCCCAAAACCATGTAAAGCATTAGCAAAACTACCCAAGTGATTCAGGGGTAAACAAGGTAATGAGATAAACAATCTAGGGTGTCCTATTGGGTCCCATCAAAATTAACCTATGCATGGATAAATGATATTAAAGAACATTATTGGGTAAAAAGTGGTCAAGGGCACAACTTGCCTTCAATGAGCTCCTGCTCAGCTACTTCAACCTGCTGCTCACCAGGATCCTCAGCAACGGGCTCTTCTACTCGCCACAATACAAACAAGCACAGTGCATATAGAGAAATTAACATTACACCAAACATATAAACAAAATACACAGAGATATTCTACACATTAAAATAAAAGTCTAGGAACAGTAATCATAATTTTTGGAGTTATAGAATTTAAGTTACGAATTTTCAAAGGTTTCATGTGTTTTAAATAGGATTAAGTGAGAAATAAATTCTCTTACTGTTTTCATGACAAAATAGAGACTCTAAGTGTTAGAGAATTAAATTACAAAAATTTAGAAACTGGAATGGATTAATTTGGAGTTAGTATGAATTTTCTATGAATTTATTAAGTTCTAGTAATTATTTTCATATTAAAAATCCATTTTCTATTTCATTTATTCGAATTAAACGGGTTCTGGACTGGGCCTCATTTTCTGCAAAGTATAGGGGGCTCGGGGTAAGTATTTCTAGACACAGAGAACAGTTGCGTAGGACGGCGGGTTAGTTATACAAATATATAGGGGCCAAAGTGTAAATCCGCGCCCGCGAAGGGGTATGGGAGGCTCTGGTCCACTGGATCTGACGCGGACGGCTCAGATTAAGTCATCGTGGTTAAAGGGCCCGTGCTACCTGAGCCCCACGATCCGCGATCAACGGTTCAGTTTCTATGAAGCTTGTGCAACCCGGAACCGTCCGATCCCATCCTACGGCTCCGATCTAATCGCCTAGGAAACACTCCCAATTCTAATCCAACCGCCCACACATCATCCTACGGCCCACCTGGCACCCGCCATTTTGTGACGGGGAACAGTAGCGACGCCGCTGCTTACGGCGGAGTTTCGCCGGAGCCGCGGGTTTTGGCGACCCCGGGCTTGATTCGAAGCATAATTAGGTGATAAACAATGCAGAGGAGGTATCGAATCGGTCCAAGGAGCATTACCGATGGATGGGAGGCTGGATGAAGCTGTCCACGCGGCGTCGCGGCGAACAGGGTCTCCGGCGAGAAATCCCCGTGGACACAGCAAGGTACTCCTCGATTGCCCCCCTCCCACCGCCTCTACACCGTCAGTCCGAGTTCCGGGTGGCCACGATGGAGGACGAACCCCACTGGGGGCGGTTATCCACGGCGGCGGCGGATAGTCTTTGTGTGGAACGCGGCGGCGCAGGTGTTGGCGTGGCGTGGGGGCAGCGAAGCAAGGGGGCTCGTGCGGACGAGGTCGTGTGCCGATACTTATAGGCGAGGCGGGGAACTGGGCGACTGAATGGTACTTGATGCATGCGGCGAGGTAGCGGCAGGTGCGGAGATTCAACAGGCGAGCGCGGAGGATTTGGGGAGGAGATCAGCAGTGCCGCGCCAACCGGGTGGTGGAGCTGAGTCAATGGGCCCACAAGCCAGTGAGCCAAGGCGTTAGGGGAGACCGGCCAGGCGCGCGACAACATCGCGGTATTCGTTGGCGCAGGCCTCGGTGGAGAGGATGAAGACGGAGTCGCGCGCGTCTTCGCCGCTCCGTTCGGGGAGAAAGACGGTGACGCCCACCTCCCTGATGTGTGGGGCCGCGGTCCAGTGAGGAGATGAGAGCGAGCGCGAGGAGAGACTGCCCCGAGGGCCCTCGTGTCAGCGCACGCCCGCGCGTGAGGTATGGGCCGCGCGAGGGAAATCCCCTGGTGGGCCGAATAGCCACCAGTGAGCCCATTATCCGTTTTTTTCCTTTTCTTTTTATTTTTCCTTTAATTTCCTTTTTCCTTTTTATTTCTATTTTACAAATTCAAATTCCAATTCAAATTAAATTTCAACTTGTGGCAAATTCACTCTCAGATTATCAGTACAATTTGGACATACCTAAAAGTGTGATGAATTTATTTATTTATAACTTTATTTTGTGTTGTATAATATTTCTCTCTTTCTTTCTTATTTCCAATTCTATAAATTGTGCCTTTGGGATAAATCTAAATTCTCAAATTATTACTATGTATTTTTTTTAGTGTCACCATTATATTTACTCAATGCACAAACAAAACTCCAATATGATGCATAGCTTTTCTTTTTTTTTGTTTTAGTAAAGAATTATTCTCTTTTAATTAGGTTTAGTCACATGACTCAAGGAGTAGATGGCGAATCACATAAGGAGGTCAACTCTTTTATAAGTCTTATAATTTGGGTATTACAGTCATACTATACAAGTAAGACCTAACATACCTGCATGGACACCTCCACCTCCATATCCACCTATGCCATATCCGTACACATATTTACCTCCGCCATATGTCCCAAATCAAATATGGGGCATGCCACCATATCCATTTGGGATGCCACAGTACCCCGCCTGGGGGGCACCCCAAACATCTGTTTTCAACAGGTTGACGCCACCAGTACAAGACCGATTGAGCACTGCTCAATCCGGTCACCAGGCACAAACCCAACAGGATTGCCGGACTACTCGGCCTTCAAGGCCGACCAATCCGGCAGGGGGGCATATGCCTGCAGCAACTCAAAAAACAACAAAAGGGGACATCATCAAAATAGGCACCGCAGATGTTGTCATACAGGGAGACAATAAAGGACCGATGATTTTCGGCGAATCGGCCAACGCAACCGAAAAGGATACGGCTACCATCAAAACAGCCGATCCAAAATACTCCATGCCTCGATGGTGCCCAGCGGGATTGACACGATCCCAAAAGAGAAAATTACAGCGCCTAAGAGCAAAGGAGAGCCAGGAGAAGGAGGCGGAAAAGACATTCAATGACACACATCCATTATACCCGCCACCGCAAAAGAAATGGAGACCGAAGGCCGTTGAGAAAAAACAAACGGCCACGGAAATAGAAAGTCAACCTGCACCAAGCGCGGACCGTCTGGCCTCTGCGCGCGGACCGTCCGTCCCTCACCAGGAAGCGTCTGGACAACCTGCACCAGGCGCGGACCGTCCGGCCTCCGCGCGCGGACCGTCCGCCGTTCACTAGGAGGCCTCCGACGACACGACAACATCAATGGAGGAGGATGACCTGCTGGGAGAAGACCTGGTCGACTACGAGGCTTCTCCAGAACGCTCAGGTATGGATGTAAATATCATTACATTTTCTGCCGATTGTACTATTATCGGCGATGATGAACCTGTTGTTGCCCAGTTTGATTTTGGTCCTAAAGAAGCCGCCTTTACTAAACCAAAGGAATCGGTAAACCATTTAAAGCCGCTCTTCGTGCGTGGCCACATTGATGGGATACCGATTGCTAGGATGTTGGTAGATGGAGGGGCGGCTGTAAATCTAATGCCTTATTCATTGTACAGAAAGTTAGGTAAACAAGATGACGAACTTGTCAAGACCAACATGACCCTCAGCGGTGTTGGAACTGATAGTTCGATCAAAGCCAGGGGAGTCACGTCCGTTGAATTAACCATCGGGACTAAGACCCTTGCTGCTGCATTCTTCGTCGCTGATGTAGAAGGAAATTACAGTTTAATCCTAGGCAGAGATTGGATTCACGCCAATCAATGTATACCTTCTACATTACATCAAATGCTGATACAATGGGTAGGCGATGACATAGAACAAGTACATGCTGATGTATCGGCCTGCATCGCTGTGGCCGATGCCCCTGTACTCTGGACTTATGAGACTGCTACATGTCTCACAGGAGTAGACTTTTCTGATTATCAATTCATAAGTATAGATAAGAAAGGTTTCATCCCTGTAATGCTAGAGCCGATGGAGAATCGGCTAAATCCTAAATAAAGTTAAATGATGAATACACACAAAGTTCATGAGTCTTTGGTCACGGACAGTTCGGCCGCCAAGGCCGGATGGTCTGGTCTTTCACAAAAGAGTTCGGACTTTAAGACCAAACATCTACCACAACGAAAAGACAGTATTACGGATGATCCGGTCCCCGAGACCGGAAAGTCCGCCATCACACAAAGATCATCTGATTCCTCTGTGGGGGACATGATAGAGGAATTCAGAGATCTTGATAAACTAGGACAGGGGTTTACATCGGCCGATCCTTTGGAGGAGATTGACATAGGAGATGGTAAAACTCCACGGCCGACTTTTGTAAACAAGACCCTGGAGACCGATTCTAGAAATGAGATGATCGGTCTATTGAAGGAATATTCAGATTGTTTTGCTTGGAATTATACTGAGATGCCTGGATTAAGCCGAGAGATAGTAGAGCATCGGCTGCCTATTAAACCTGGTTTCAGACCTTTCAAGCAAAGAGCCAGAACATTTCGTCCGGATCTTCTCCCACGCATCAAGGACGAAATCCACCGGCTACTAGAAGCTGATTTTATCAGACCTTGCAGATACGCAGAGTGGGTCTCCAATATTGTGCCGGTGGAGAAGAAGGAGACAGGTAAACTTAGAGTATGCATTGATTTTCGCAATTTAAATAGAGCAACTCCTAAAGACGAATATCCCATGCCCATAGCCGACACATTAATCAATAATGCATCGGGAAATAGAATTATTAGCTTCCTTGATGGTAATGCCGGATATAATCAGATTTTCATGGCCGAAGAAGATGCGTCTAAAACGGCCTTTATATGTCCAGGCTTCATTGGTTTATTCGAGTGGGTTGTCATGACATTTGGTCTGAAAAATGCTGGTGCTACTTATCAGAGGGCTATGAATTTGATCTTCCATGAATTGTTAGGAAACACCGTGGAAGTTTACATTGATGACATTGTAGTCAAATCGGCTGAGTTTAGTTCTCATATAGCTGATTTGCGCAAAGCCTTTGATAAAATGCGCCGGTATGGTTTAAAAATGAACCCACGTAAATGTGCTTTTGGAGTGTCGGCTGGTAAGTTTTTAGGATTTGTCATCCATGAACATGGTATAGAAATAGACCCTGACCGAATCAAGTCTATTCGGAATGTGGGGCCTCCGACGTGTAAGGTCGAAGTGCAGAGGTTTCTCGGCAAGGTGAATTATTTACGAAGGTTTATTTCTAACTTAGCCGGGAAGATTGATGCCTTCACCCCTATCCTTCGGCTTAAGAATGATGCTGAATTCACTTGGGGGGCAGAGCAGCAGGAAGCATTTGATCTCATTAAAAAATACTTGTCTTCGGCTCCCGTGTTAAAAGCACCACAAGTAGGAGCACCATTCAGATTATACATTGCAGCTGAAGACAAGGTTATTGGGGCTGTTCTGACACAAGAAACTGAGGGGAAAGAGCATGTGGTGACATATCTAAGCCGAAGGTTGGTGGATGCTGAAACAAGGTACACTTTTATTGAAAAGTTATGCTTATGCTTGTTTTATGCATGCACCAAATGTAGATGTTATTTACTGTCTAGTCATTGCACTGTTTCTGGTCAAGCCGATGTAATCAAGTACATGTTGCATAACCCAATTATGAGTGGTAGAATTGGTAAGTGGGCTTATGCACTCATAGAATATGACTTGGCCTATGAACCATTGAAATCTATGAAAGGCCAAGTCGTAGCGGACTTTATTGTAGAACATCGGGTTAATGATATTCATGAACTAGACATATCATACCTCACTATTACTCCTTGGACTTTATATTTTGATGGATCGGTTTGCAATGAAGGGCAAGGAATTGGCATTGTGCTTGTTTCACCAAGTAATGTCTCCTTTGACTTCTCTAGCCGATTGAAAACGTATTGCACTAATAATCAAGCTGAATATGAGGCCCTCCTATTCGGTTTAGAACTTTTAAATGGTATGGGAGTAAAACATGTGAAGATATTTGGTGATTCTCAGCTGGTTGTCCAACAAGTGTTAGAAGAATATCAATGTCTTGATGGTACTCTAAATAGTTATCTTGAGAAATGTCGGAGCATAATCCATTCTTTTGACGAATTCAGTATTCGACATATCTCTAGAGTTGAGAATCATAGAGCTAACGACTTGGCACAAGATGCATCGGGTTATCGGATAAAGAGAGGGAAATTTCACAAAACTGAAAATCTGATAACCAGTGCAGAGCCAAATTCCCAGGTCGTGGACCGTCCGCGTGATGACGCCGGACCGTCCGAGGTTACCAGAAAGGTTCTCTTAATCGATTCGGCTGACAATGAAGCCGATGCAAGTGATTGGAGGACACCTATACTTAATTATTTGCAAAATCCCAATATCAGGACAGATAAGAACATTCGGCGAACAGCTTTCAAGTATGTTTTGATGAGTGATGAACTTTACCGCCGAACGGTTAATGATGTCCTGCTTAAGTGCTTGGGCCCAGATGATGCTATATTAGCTATGGCCGAAGTACATGAAGGAATTTGTGGTACCCATCAATCAGCTCCAAAGATGAAGTGGTTGTTGCGAAGGTCTGGTTTTTATTGGCCTAGTATGACAGCTGATTGTTTCAAGTACTACAAGGGGTGCCAAGTGTGTCAAAAATTCGGCGACCTACAGTTGGTCCCTGCAGCCGAATTACATCATATCATCAAGCCTTGGCCATTCAGAGGATGGGGATTAGACTTTATTGGAGAAATTCATCCTTCATCATCAAAAGGGCATCGGTTTGTGTTAGTTGCCACTGACTATTTCACCAAATGGACTGAAGCCGTTGCTCTAAAGAACATGACGCACAAGGAGGTAATTGAGTTCATAACTGAGCATATTATTCATAGATTCGGCATTCCCCAGACCTTGACTACAGATCAAGGTACTTCTTTTATGTCAAAGGAGGTACGTGAATTTGCTGAATTATACAGAATTAAGCTGCTTAATTCGTCTCCATATTATGCTCAGGCCAATGGACAGGCCGAGTCTAGTAATAGGACGTTGATTAATTTGATAAAGAAGAAGGTATCTGATAATCCTAAACATTGGCATAAGATTTTGTCTGAAGCTTTATGGGCTCATAGAATATCTAAACATAGTGCTATTAAAGTATCTCCTTTTGAGCTTGTCTATGGGCAGGAAGCAGTGTTACCTGTGGAAATAAGTTTGAATGCTGTCAGGTTTGCCAGACAAAATGATCTAACTGCTACTGATTATTATAATTCAATGATGGATAATATTGATGAGGTGACCGACAAGAGGATGATAGCTTTGGGAGCAATAGAAAAGGACAAGATCATGGTAGCCAGGGCCTACAACAAGAAGGTCAAAGCAAAATCATTCCAAGTAGGAGACTTGGTGTGGAAGACCATTCTACCTCTAAGGAATAAAGACCGAAAGTTCGGGAAATGGTCGCCAAGCTGGGAGGGTCCTTATAAAGTGAAACAGGTGATGTCTGGTAACGCTTATTTACTACAAACATTACAAGGCAAGGATTTACCTAAGGCTTTGAATGGGCGTTTCCTCAAACAGTACCATCCTAGTATGTGGCAAGATGCCTAAGAAAACCGATGTGATCACATCGAGTTAGTTGCTTTTGGTTCGCCCAGCTCCACCAAAAGGCAGGGGGGCATATGTTCGAACCGAAAGTGAGCCGGCGGACTGTCCGGCCCTGAGGCCGGACGGTCCGCGGTCCGGACGGTCCGCGCCTGTGGGCCGGACGGTCCGCGCATGCGCAGAGCAGATTAGGGTTCCGAGTTTTGTGCTACGGTTGTTAGCTATATTCGCGGGATTAGCTCGGAATCAGTTGTGTAAAGGGTCCAGCCCCCCTCCTCTATAAATAGAGAGGTCTACGGCCGATTTGTAATCATCAACAATCGAATCAATACAACTTCTATTTCGCATTTTATCTTAGGAGTAGTTCTAGTTTAGCCCTAGTTTAGCCTTCCAATCCCCAAATTCTTCGTCTCTCTTCGACTCTACGTCGATTAGAGGAGTCTAGGTCGGCCGGCCCGAGCCTAGACACCACCTAGGATCTCTCCTCCCTGACGGGGTCCCTCCCGGGAGCGAGATCCAGGTGTCGCCGGCGAACTTCCGCCGCCCCTGCACACGCGCGGACCGTCCGGCCTCAGGGCGCGGACCGTCCGGCCGTCAGGCAGGAAACCCTAGCCCCTGCGCCAGGTCGTGGACCGTCCGGCCCCAGGCCGCGGACCGTCCGCGCCTGACCAGAGAGCACCGCCGCCGGTTCTTCTTCAGTATTTGGCGCTCCAAAAAAGCGTCAACAATGTGAAATAAATGCAGTAGGTTACTCTGACCAGTGTTGCGCTCGCGCGCCAGCATGCTCGGACTAACCAACGAAAAAGGTGAAGTGGGATGGTATACCATTTGCAATTGACATTTATGGTTTTTGCTACACTGGCACTCAGTGTTTCCAAATATCTATTAGTCAATGTGCGATCGTACCAAATTCAACAGGGCTCTCTACATATGGTATGTATAACTATCTCAATTTGAACTGCATTCTGGTGGGAGTCGCTCTTGTTGTTCAGTAACCATTTTTCTCAATGTTATGTCTAACCGTGTTATTCAGTTTTGCAATATGCACAGCAATTTATGGTGCTATGAATGTACATGGCTACCTCATGTTTGGAGACAAGACGCTCTCACAAATAACTTTGAATCTTTTGAAAGATTCATTTGCAGCAAAAGTTGCACGATGGACCACGATAACTATTATTATCGGTTTCTCTGATTCAATTAAGTGGGAACCCTTGGTAGTGATTCAATTAAGTGAGAAGTGAGAACCCTCATTGTGCTATTTTTTGTTTCAGGTGATCATTCCTTTCACAAAGTATCCTTACACATCATAGTTATCAACTCTGTAAGTTGAGGTTTTTAGGATGGTGTTACATTCCTGAAATTGTTTGAATCCTTTATGGGATTTCTTCATCCTTAATCACTTGCAGATATTCTTTAGTGATAAAACCATTAGCTTAGAGTATGGAAGAGTTGTGTCCAACAAGGTTTATGACGGATAGTCTTCGCTGTTATGTTGCGTACTCGATGCGTTGCCTTTCTCCTACCATTCTTTGGTACATAACTAACGCATTATGCTTAAACGTGGAGTCAATATCTTATAAATTCTTTTTCTATCACTACTCATTGTTTTGGTTCCTATTTGGCATAAATTGTCTGAATACCTTATAAATGTGTTGTCCTATATTTTTTGTTCTAGACATTGTTTGGTTCCCCTGCTTCCAGAATTTATATGACTTGTGAATTTTAAATAAAGAAAAGAAAGGAAAATTATGAATCCTGGATTACCGATTCATGCCATAACATTGACTTTTGTGTAGGGTTGTTATCTGTCTTTAGCCGAAGAAACAATCCTGAGAAAGAATGGAGAGCTCCTTGGCTAGGAGTAATGTTTCTAAGTGGAATTACCTAGTTTATGCGAGAAGCACATTAATGGATTCCACTGGTCCTCTGTTAGCTGGTAGGAGAAGTAGCAAACATGGCTCAAGTGAGATGGGGGACTGCATATTCAGCTCAATGAGACATTTTCTTCAGTTGGTGAATCAATTACTAGGAGAATTTGTTAGATATTAAGATTAATAGTAATATGTATTAATTCGTTTTTATATAATTGTTGTGCACCAACATTTTATTTGAAAGAGAGAAATAAATCCTAGCAAAATTGACTATGGGAGAAGGGATATAGGAACGGAAATGGAATATGGGAGAGGGAACAAACTCATCGGCCTATGCGCCTTGATTAGAATGTCTCCTAAAAGTTTTAGTTATTGAAAATATGACAGGACATTTATTGTAATATGTTTATTTTCTGAAATACTAATTTTGATGTATAGAATATTGACAGGATCTTCATGTCAGTTTCCCTTCCCAAGTAAGAATAGAGCAATGCACTTGTTCTGCCCGTAAGGTGGTTGTGTGATAAGTCAATTTACTCCAATGCTTGAAGCTTGCATATCTCACTGGAATCTCCCTAGATAATTTGTTCATCATAAGAATGAGGAACTCAAGTTTTTGCAGGTTAGAGGTATCTGGTGGCAATGGTCCAATCAAAGAATTGTTGGACAGATCAACAATCCTGAGACCCGGTTGAGATGAAAGAAATATTTATTCCATTGAATGGGTGCTCTGAAATGGAATAGTTCTAGAAAATTTATTTCTAGAAAGATTTAACGCAGTTTAAGTTGGTGACATGAATAAAGTAGGCAACACAATTCCCTCGAGTGTGTTATGACTGAGATCAAGGATAGATAACTTCTGGTAGGTACCTAACACCGAAGGGAGAGACCCTGGCAATGAATTGTTTCGCAATTTCAGTGACATTAAGTTCTGAAACTAGGAGGCATCATTTGGGTAGCTTCCCATCAATTTGCTTGAGCTCAAGTCAATGACCTCAACAATGATTGAGACACATCCTCCAATATATTGCTTTTAGTCTGAAATAACTAACTGATGCCCGTGGGTTTTCCCTTCGCATTGAAGGGGTTTTCACGTAAATTTGTGTGTCATGTTTTGTGATTTGTTGGTTGATCTACTTTGTTTTCCTACGTTTTCTGCTAACATCTCACATTGTGTAGACAAGTTTCCCTCTGTGCATTATTTATTGCCTTATTTACCTCCGTGCAACAAACAAATGCGATGTACAACCACCAAATTTTAGGCGAGGTGGATCCCTTCCTATATTTTACTCTGCTCTGTTTTCTTGAATGTGTGAATCTCTTTCCTTCCCAAATTTCTCCATTGATGAAAGGTGGAAATCGGCAGTGCCCTCGCCAGCTATAATGGAGCCACACTAATCTCCCTTTCTATCTGCTCTCCCTCTTTTCTCAGGTAATTGTGTTGAATTTGTGATATATCAGAGTATGAATCCCACACACGTTTCTTGTGTTTTTTATTCCCTTAACTATGCGAGACATCAGTGCTTACATTCTCCGGGTTTCTTTCATTAAGAATATTGCAATAGAATTCTAACTGCTGAGTTTTGGATTTTTTTTCTTACTCTGGGGCACATATTGTAGTCGCTGGTGCCTAATCTCGGCAGAAACAAGATTGATCATGCATATCTGGGCCAGGCTTACCCATGTCGGCGTCTAAGAAATAACACACAGAGGGATTCACTATCGCGACACTGACATCCCTCTGTGTGTTATTTATAATAATATCTGGATCGAAATATTTATAATAATATTATGTATTTATATCGTTATATATCTATGTTTAACTATAAATTTTGTCATCATCTTTGTAATTTCATAGCATTGCACGGTCACATAACTAGTACATGCATAGATTTCTCGCCGCCAGACCGGATCAGGCGTTGCATGCATGGATGCGAGCCGGACTTCACGTATGGGCGTTGCATGGCTGCAGAGAGTTTTTTTTACTGACTAGCTTGTCCACCGAATGGTCTCCTGGCCAAACGTCCACTCAAGCGCTGACCCAACAAAAAAGAGAAATAGACAATAGGGGCAGCGAAGTAGCGAACGATGTGGGTCCGCCTCGAGCTGTACTTGCCGAGCGCTTCGCCGTGAGCGGCGGGTAGCTTTTTGACATTTTCACATAGATGATAGATAACCTGTATTTGAGTGTCCGCAGCGTATCCTCACTAGAACTTGTTTGAGTGCTCTACCATTTATCTCAATACTTATAGATTTAGGAAGATTAAGTGTAAATTAAACTAATTTATATTTTAATTCTTTTAATCCATGTATATTAGAATGAATACTAGAGTATCTAAACATAGCCTTACGGGGAGGTAGAGAAGGTGGTAGACTCCCGGTTTGTCGGCACGTATGACTGTGTCCTACGACAGCCTCAACGGCGATCTTCCAATCGCGCTACTTGGCAGCAGCGATGCACACCTGGTGGGTTGGCCACGCGGCGGCCACCACCCTGCCGCTGCTTCAATGCGTGTGCTTACTGCTTAGGCTATCCGTACTCATACTACCCTATTTCTCTACCCTAAAAGGAATATTCCATCCTGGTCAGCGAGGTTTTCTACTCTATCCAACAATTCTCTGCGGTCACAATTACTCTATATATCTACCCTATACCGACTACCATATATTATATTATATTTTTTCTCACTCCATCCACATCCATCCACAGCAAACAGCAGGGGAGCTGGGCCCGCCTCCACCACATCCCGCCGTCCACAGCAAACAGCATGCATGTGCCTGGGCCCGCTCGGTTTAGCGTAGGGGAGCTGGAACGCTATATTTGGCGTAGCATCTGTAGGAGAGAGAGTGTGGAGTTTGCTTTACAGTCCACCGCTGCAGCACATATACTCACTCTATATCTTTACGGTTGCGTTCGCAGTCCGTGACTGCGGACAGCCTTAGGTCACGACTATTGCTGTTGCTTCTCGAGGAAGCGAAGCCAGAAGACGTCGCAGAGCGCGATGATGGCAGCAGCCTGGAGCAGGTGATGGGCGTGCTCCGCGGTGATTGGTGGCCCAGACGGGACAACTGTCATCGAGTTCTTCACGCAGATCAGATCAAGAACAAATATACTGATCACCACCGCTCGATTGTGTAGAGGAATCGAAGGTTGTCGCGTAGGACAGTTCGGTATGGCCAGAAGACCTGCCGGCTTAACGAAGAGTTGATATAGGTCAGATTCCACAGCAACATCGAGGTAGAACGTGCTGATAACGTGTTGAATAACTACGTTATCACGGATCGCTAGATCCACTCACTTCCCTCCTGTCAGCAGATTAGGTGCGGAGAAGCTGTAGGTCCTGTTTCCCTTCCAAGAGCACGACAGAGGAAGCACACAGGACACACGATGTAAGGTTGGACATCTAACCTCTTTCTTTTTTTTCTATATTATGAAGGGGTGCATGTTTCTTTATATAGAGACATGAGACTTCTTAAAGACAAAGTCGGTATTTGACCATATAACCCTAACTAGGTTACTTAACACTAAGGGTGTGTTTGGTTTGAGGAATGGAGTGATCCATCTTCTTCTCACTCCTTACTTTTTTATTTGGTTTGAGGAATAGAATGAGTTGATCCATCACCACCACATTCCTTATAAACTAATAATTAGTATATATATGAGTAGTGGATTGATTCCACCAAAATTGATGGAGTGAACCTATGATGCATCACCTCATGAAGCATTGGGTGACTCCACAAACCAAACACACCATAATATCTTCGCGCTACCCTTTCCTTTTTAGAGTTTTTAACACTTCCTTTGCTCACGTGAAAGCACTTTGGCCTTTGCTCACGTGTAAGCAAGGTTTACAAAAACGGTCAGTTTTGGTAGTAAACCGCTCGATTTACCAAAATTGTTGAGTGGTGGTTTCGGTTAAATCATCGGTTTTTTTCTTAAATTTTACGTTAAATTTATTTTTTTGGAAAAATTATAAAAAACGAAAATTGTCGGTAATCGATATTTTGAACCGGTAAACCGACATTTTGGATCGATAAATCACCATTTTTTCGGGAAACCGTATTTAATGCCAAAATTGAGTTTCAGTTTAGGAATTTGGTAGCCAATTTAGACATGTTGGTCTTGTTTAATGTTATATGTGAAGATGTTATATGCTATATATGAATATCATTTACTGTTAGATGCTATTTTTTGTCCAGTTTAAGTGCTAGTTTAGTGGCCAGACATTGTTAGTGTTTAACTGTTTATACGTGTCATATTTGTGAAGATATTTTATGTCAACCAAGTATTGTTCTTGTAAGAGACATGCCAGACATAGTTTGAGAGCATGGAGAAAAGGTTGGCACGAGTTTTAAGTGCAAGTATTGTAGAGAAACGAAAAACGGAGGGGTGGTACACATTTGAAGAAGTATCTCGCACATAGAAGTGTAAGTATTCTAGATGCATGCACATATAATTAAAAGTAGACCAGTGTGTTATTTTTGCTTCCTGTAACACCCATTTTGTAAGAAAATCGAAAAGGAGAAAATTATATCCCTTTGTATACATGAGTGTGTCATCTCTATCTATCATTTCATGTGAACACATTACTTACACAAATAAACCATTAACAAGAGACACCTAAATAAATTGTGCATCATGCTGGAGTTTATGTGATTGTGCATTTGTGGATAATAAAAATAAAAGTGTCCATAACAATATATAAATGGGTCCATAGAATTTAAACCCTAATTTGAAAACAAAACCTTGAAAATTGGAGAAGAAGAAAGAAAGGTACAAAAATTATACAAAATAAATATTATAAATAAAAGTAATATGGGTATGTTCAAATTATGTGTTAGTTGAGAATAATAAAACCACAACAATTGGTGAAATCAAAATTTAAAGTTCAAATCAAAAAGGCAAAAGAAAAGGAAGAAGAAAAATAAAAGAAAAAGGGCAAATACTACCTGGGCCGGCTGCTACCAATTCGGCCCAGTTTCGCATTCCCCCTCCGCGCAGCCCAGGCGAGAACATTGCTTGCGCTGCTGGCTTCGCTGCCGCGTGGGACCCACCTGGCGGTCTCTCGCTCGCGCTCAGCATCTCACTGCATTCGCGGGCCCACTCGTCTGCCGCTTCTCCACGCGCGCGCCACTCACTCTGACCGCGCGGGTCCGGCAACTCGCACTTCACTCGCGGCGCGCGTGGATCGGACTGACCCGATGGGACCACCTGTCTGCGTCTCCTTTCCTCTCCGCATTTGCTGGTTCGTGGGACCGCGCTGGCGGCTTCGTCCTCATCCTGGCGCCGCAACAAACTCCTCTGTGGTCAACGCGAGGAATCCGGCCACGAACCGAACGTCGTGGATCCTCTCCCTGCCCGGCTATAAGCCCCAACCTCCTCCTTTATCGCCTGGGTAACAGATCCCCTCTCTGTCCGCCATCTCGAGCCGTCACCTCCTCCCAACTTTGCCTTGAACTATCTTCGTCGCGATGGCGTGGGCGGAGCTGGGCGTGTATTCACCGGACTGGTAGAATCGCGGCGGTGCTTGCAAATCGAGCTGGGCTGCGTCCCTATCCGCAAATGGGAGTCCCAGGGCATCGCGGGTGTTCACCGCAACCGTGTCGGGTCTTCCCTGATGCGGTGGGATTTCATCGAGGGCAGAATTTTTTCGTCGTCGGAGTTCAATGCCCTGGCGGATCTCGATCTGTTCGCGTGG
Source organism: Zea mays (assembly GCF_902167145.1). NCBI lineage: Eukaryota > Viridiplantae > Streptophyta > Magnoliopsida > Poales > Poaceae > Zea > Zea mays. Next base: position 157,750,970 of record NC_050096.1, read on the forward strand.
TCAAAGGCCTCTGCGCCACCTCTGTCGGTAAGTGACATCCCCTCCAAGCCATTGACTCTACTCATGCTCTACCATGGTTAGATTCGAACTTGGGGTAGCTGGGCGCCTGCTCGTGTATCTCCGGCGAAGGTATCGCTGGGCGATTTCTGTGCACCGCCGTGACATCACGCAGTGTCGTAGTCGGGAGTTTGAGCTCGTGGTAGGATTTATGCGGTAGGCCATATGATTTGGGGTGGTCATGGCGTCGTTCACCTAAGATCTGGAGAAAGGTTAGGACCCGGTGTCGCTTATCCGTGTGCCTCGTCTGGGTTGCGGCGATGCTCTAGCTCACTGTCGCGGTGGACGGAGGAAGGAAGAAGACGCGACTCGGATCGTTGATCCGGTGATGGGCGGACCAGATTAGTGGAACACAACACTTTGGCCAGGGGAAATGGAGTCCGTAGATCATCTAGCGAACGGATGAGATGGGGTTCTAGTGTATCTGTTTGCTCATTTTGATCGAGCCGTAGATTCTGGGCTCGATGGTCCGGGTTGGGCGGGACTTGCACTGCGCCTATAGGTGTACATTCGGGCCGCCCGGCCCGGTCCGGCCCAAGCCCGAAAAGGCCCGGCACGTTTAGTTTTGGGCCGGCCCGGCCCAGTATTAAATTCGGGTCGTGCCGTGCCGGCCCACGGGCCGACCCCTCGGCCCACGGCCCGGCCCGTATTTCACTAAACGTGCCGTGCTTTAAACGGGCGGCCCGAAATACAAAAATGGCCTGAAATACACATTTGGCCCGAAAATACACATTTGCTGGAGTGCTGGAGCTCGTGGGGGCAGGGGCGGCTTTGGTAGCGCTCGCGTAGGCCGCAGGGACGCAGGGCGCAGAGGCGGCTGTGGTAGCGCTCGCGCAGGGGAGGTCGCGGCTCCGGTCGGCGGTCGCCGGTCGCGCTCGGCCGCTCGCGCACTGCCGCACTCGCCGGTCGCGCTGGAGCCTGGCTGGCCGCCTTGGAGATGGGAGTCGGGATGGGGATGGGAGTTGGCTGGTCACACGAGACGGGAAAGACGGCGGCTGTCGGCCGGTCACGGGAGTAGGGACGTAGGGTTTCAGTTTCTTGGCATTTGGCAATTGGCATTTGGCAACAGCAACACCAACGGGCAACATCACTTTAGGCCTGTAGGCTGGAATCTGGAAATGGGCCGCGTGGCCGAGCTTTAGGCCTCTGCTGGCCTGCAGGCTGCAGCTGCCGAGGACGCATTTCAGGCCTTTTCGTGCCAGTAAACGAGCCATTTCGGGTCTGCTTAAACGGGCCGGGCTCGTGCCCGCCCATGGGCCTCGGCGTCGGCCCAAGCACGGCCCGATGCAACGGGCCGGCCCGGCCCGGCCCGAAATAATTTCGTGTCGTGCCGTGCTTTTTTTTCGTGCTTCGTGCCCGCCCATTAGGCCCGGCCCAAATGTACACCTATAACTGCGCCCAATTGGCAGTGGGGCACCGCCGTGGCCCGGTAATTCCTCGTCGTCGCGCAGCGACGCCATGAACCCGCTGAGCCGCTGTGGACTGCACCCGTGAAACTCCAATCTTGGGTAAGGACTAACTCATTCGATTCGTTGCACGCCCTAGATCGTTTAGCACCTGGTTGGGTTGTGGAACCAGCTCGGTAACGCCAATTCATTTGCCGCCGGTGATGCGCCGCCGCACAGCTTCGTCACCACCACGCTCGTCTGTTGGGATTGGGGAAGAAAGGAGACGGTCGCCCGACCGTTGGATGCCCAACGGATGGCTATAATAGGATAGAGGGATCCCCCTTCGTTCAGTTGAATCGCGCCCGTCGATCGGCGGATGAACGCCAGAGATTAGATCTTAGGTTATTTTAAATCTAGCGCGTTCGTTTGGATCGGACGGCTCTCCGGACCCGATACCGCTTCGCTGGCCATTTTGCTAAAGAGACCCTGGGGATTTCTGGAATCAACCCGCCATCCCCGTTTAACTGTTTCCTGAGTCTAGGTTATCTTACGCAGGGGCCCCTGACATTCCTGGAAAGTGAGGCCCAGTCCAGTGGCGTGATAAAATGAATAAATGAATTAGAAAATAGGTTTTTATTATATAAATGAGTGCTAGAACTTTAATAATTCATAGAAAATTCATTTGAACTCCAAATTACTCCATTTCACTTTCTAAATTTTTGTAATTTAATTCTCTATCACTTAGAGCCTCTGTTTGGCCATGAAAACAATAAGAAATTTAATTTCCCACTTAATCCTATTTTAAGCACATAAGACCTTTGGAAATTCATATCTTAAAATCTATAACTCCAAAAACTATGATTTCTGTTCCTAGGATTTTATTTTAATGTGTAGATTATTACTGTGTATTTTGTTTATATGTTTGTTGTGATGTTAATTTCTCTATATACACTGTGCTTGTTTGTATTGTGGCGAGTAGAAGAGACCGTGATTAAGGATCCTGGTGAGCAGCAGATAGAAGTAGCTGAGCAGGAGCTCATTGAAGGCAAGTTGTGCCCTTGACCACTTTTTACCCAATAATGTTCTTTAATATCACTTATTCATGCATAGGTTTAATTTTGATGGGACCCGATAGGTCACCCTAGATTGTTTATCACATTACCTTGTTTACCCCTGAATCACTTGGGTAGTTTGCTATTGCTTTACATGGTTTTGGGATAATCATTTATTATATCTATGTTCCAATTCTTTTGTTATTCTATTTATGTTCATGTCAAGATCATTAATGTTAATTGGAACATAGAGCTTAACTTGAGAAACACGTGCCACCACAAGGGTTTATGGACGCCCTTGGCTGATTAATTAGGAAATCTAGTGGAGGACTACCTTACCCGAAAGGGGCCAGGGCAGTAGGAGAGTGGTCAGTGTAGGGAGGTCCTTGGTTGATTTTGCTGCGATGGCGGTCAGGCAAGAACCCTGCATTGGAGCTTCCTATAAACTGTAGCGGGTTTTCTGAAGCTAGTGGAACTTTGTAAAGGCCTCGTAGTGTTACCCTGCCTCGCCTCCTCGGTAGAGGTGTATGAGAAGTCGCGATCCCTTGGCAGATGGGTAACATGACTTATGGGTAAAGGGTACCACCTCTGCAGAGTGTAAAACTGGTATACTAGCCGAGCTCACGGTCATGAGCAGCTCAGGACTCTCTGATGATTAATTTATGGAACCTAAATTCAATTTTGTCATTTGCATTGCATGGGTTTATTATTAATTTTGTTCTATTACTTTACTTAAGGTTTGGTATTTACTTACACTTAGTAACTGCTAATAAAATTTTGACCAACTACTTAAAAGCAATGCTCAGCTTTAACCCCTGTCATTGATTAGCCTTACACATCACATGAACTCTCACCTTTGTGAGTTCATGTCACATTATTCCCCACAACTTGTTGAGCGATGAACATGTGTGAGCTCACCCTTGCTGTCTCACACCCCCACAGGAGAAGAACAGGTGGTTCAGGAGGAGCCACAAAGCGAGGAGTTTGATCTGATCTAGGTGGCGTTTCTCAGTTGACATTGGCGCCGACGATCCTTAGTTTGTTTTATATTTATATTTTATTTTGTAATAAGACTTCCGCTATGTAATAAATACTCTGATTATTGTGACATTTATCTCTATACACTCTGTTATTATATATGTTGTCTTCTTGGCGCATGTATGAGATGCACTTGGCTTTGTTCCTTAAAGCCGGGTGTGACACTTCCTCGATAAGTATTTATTTGTCGTTCTTGTTTTTCTCGCTAATGTATCTCATACCTTTTGTATAATTGTGATATCCTGGCCCTGAGATGGTGATGTCCTGGCCTAAGGCTTAATAGAATTAATAGAGTATCCATACCAACAAGGTGCACATTCTTTTTCGAAAGCCTATCTCGAAAGAATCTCCAAGTTAAGCGTGCTTGGTTTGGAGCAATTTGGGATGAGTGACCGACCAGGAAGTTTTCTTGGGTGCGCATGAGTCAGGACAAAGTGCGCCCAAAAGACTCGTGTTGGTCTGTGGGGACGATATATGATTCTAGAGAGATGCCAAGAGTAAGTATCGTCGGTCCAAGGATTGAACAGGGTGTTACAAGTGGTATCAGAGCTGACCCTCGCGGTTTCACGGGCGTGTGTGGGCTAGGGGGTTCGGGTATATGGCGCATGTGGGTCCGGAGTGATCACATGACATGTCATATGACGACACTAGACACACAGACGTGGTAAGAGGGGAGGTTCCTGGATTGGGATTGACCGACGAGGACGTCTGTCTTATAAGGGGGTGGATGGTGATGTTCTGGCCCCTGGGATTGTGATATCCTGGCCAAGGTTTAATAGAATTAATAGAGTATCCATACCAACAAAGTGCATCTTTTTTTCGGAAGCCTATTTCGAAAGAACCTCCAAGTTAAGCGTGCTTGGCTTGGAGCAATTTGGGAGGTTGACCGACCGAGAAGTTTTCTCGGGTGCGCATGAATGAGGACAAAGTGCGCCCAATAGACTCGTGTTGGTCTGTGGGGACGATATATGATCTTAGAGAGATGACAGGAGTAAGTACCGCCGGTCCAGAGATTGGACGTGGTGTTGCAATAGTACTATGTATACGGAATGAGCCCATAACACGATCATTCCACACATGCCTTAGTACTATCATTATGACTCGAGCTGAATACGTTAGTATTGTGAAACATATCGACATATGTGTTGTAGGAGAACTCTAAAAGAACTTGTATTTGAGTATTGCACAATCCGATGATTGATTGTTACATGAGAATTGAAGTTTCTGATGTTATATATATGTCGTATGTTATTTTGGTAAACATATATTATGTGAATCAATTAATATAAATTATTGAACATGTATTGAGCAAATTATAAATAAATCATGTCATTTTTCTGTAAAGGATATAAAAAATCGGTTCATTTTGGTGGAAAACCGATGGTTTCGAACGGTTATTAGCGGTTTTTGCAGCAGTAAATCCGTAAAAAAATTAATTTATTCTGGACAAACAGGTCGATTTTACCCTAAACAGCCGGTTTACTGTTACCGTCGGCGGACGTTTTTTTTTACGAATCGGTTTAAGCAACCCAGAAAGGAAAAAGAGCCGTTTGAACTGGCTAAGCCGAATGGCGCCCGCGGAAAGGCCTCCGCCACACGCCCTGGGCTGCACGATCACATCTCAACGGCTTGGATTTTTTCTCGATGCGTTCAGGAACATTCTAGAACACCACAGCCCACCCGCTGACGCGCTCTTTGCTCCCTATAAAATGTCACTTCCCCGCATTCGTCCCACTCCCTCTCGAAACCCTAGTCCTCTGTTACTTCTCCCGCCGCCGCCAATCCCCTCCCGTTCTCCGCCACCGCCAATCCCCTCCCGTCCTCCGCCACCTCTGCTGAGAGCGAGAAGAGATGGCCGGCAAGGGTGATGGGCCGGCAATCGGCATCGATCTCGGCACGACCTACTCTTGCGTCGGTGTGTGGCAGCACGACCGTGTCGAGATCATCGCCAACGACCAGGGTAACCGCACCACACCCTCGTACGTCGCCTTCACCGACTCCGAGCGCCTCATCGGAGATGCGGCCAAGAACCAGGTCGCCATGAACCCCATCAACACCGTCTTTGGTGAGCACGCCCTCGTTCTCGGTTCTTCTTACTCCTGCTGCTCTAGCTGAGATCCGTTTTGTTCACCGTGATTAGTTGTTTGGTCTGGTAGATGTACCGCAGGTTAGCTGGATCACTACGTCAGTGCTTGATTTGATTTGTTTAACTTCCCGTCGTAAAAGTTGCTCAGATCCCATGTAGTTCAGCTTTGTTTTCTTATAGATCAGTTGGATCTGAAGGCGATTGTTGCTGGTAGTAGTAGTTGCATAGTTATTTTTACTCTCGCTGAGCTGAGATCTATCACTATTTGTCCGATTTAGTCTTGGGTCCGAGATCCGCTAGTTTTTAAGACTCTGTAGCCTTACAGCCTGGTGCCTTATTTTTTATTACTTGGCACTAAAATTATATACAAATGTGTTTTTAGATCCATGATATGTTGTCGGTCTGTTGTTCGTAGTCTTAGATATCTTCGTTTTTGTCACTACTAAAAACACCGACTGGTTCTGTTGTACTTTTTGTCACTCGACGTGGCAGATTGATGATGAAACGATTACCCCAAGCGCTTAAATCCACTTATGCCAGTGATGGAAAGCTATGTTCTCATAGTTTTCGTGGTTTTCAATCTGAAACTGCAGATGAAATGTTTTTGTTCTATTTTTTTTGTTGTTTTTGCTATTTTCTTTTGGATAAGTAATGAGAGAAATGATGAGATTATATCCACACGAGATATCTGCATTCTTTATGATGACAACATCATGCATCACCATCTGATCTCTCATTGTTTTATCATATTGCTTTTACCTGAACTATTCGCTGCCTACTTTTACATTCTAGCTTTTACTATATTTGTAGCTGGCACCACTGCACATCAAGCATTGCTTTCAGTGTCATCTTTTAAAAAAGCTGTACTGCTATTTATTGCTCTGATATTTTGGTCATGTCTGTCATTGATGACTTTGGCTTTACCAGAGAAACATTCGTGGTATAGTTTTGAAGGGAGAATTGAAGTCATAAAATTAGAGATATCTGCATTCATTGTAGACTCTTTTCAGTTTCATAGTATCTATGTGCAATCCTTGATGCAAGAATTCCCATTTCCTGAATCATTATGATTATTACAACAAAAATCACCATCTTTCGGCTGAGATTGCGCAGCCATTTTGGGAGGTTGTATCACATTTGTAGTACTTTTTGTGTACCTATGTGGTAAAAGCCATTTGGTATCTGACTTGCAGTCATTTTTTGTGATTGTGTGTCTCGAAACATGGCAAAAATCAAAGGTTAACGGTTCTTGCGACACTGGTTGCTCACTTATGAGCTTCGAGTTACTATATGCCCGTGTACATGTTTCTCATTGTGCTAATGCATCTTGACTGAAAGGTGATGTGTGTGTTTTCCTAGTTATAGGTCGTTCTGTTTTGCAAAATCAGTTTGATTAACTTGATCGCCCATTATGCCAATATTATCTTGTCTGTAAGCTGCAGTGTTATTTATTTCTTTGTTAGATTGGTGTAATTTGTTTTGCGAATCCAGTTGGATTCTTAGATTTCAGATTGATCACACTTGTGTCAATGAAAGGGTGATTCTGTAACACTTCAAACTGTATGATTTGGAATGCATTGCTGACATGATTGCTTTCATATGCAGATGCCAAGCGTCTCATTGGCAGGAGGTTTAGTGATGCCTCTGTCCAGAGTGATATTAAGCTGTGGCCCTTCAAGGTCATTCCTGGGCCCGGTGAGAAGCCAATGATAGTTGTTCAGCACAAGGGGGAGGAGAAACAGTTTGCAGCCGAAGAGATCTCCTCCATGGTTCTCATCAAGATGCGTGAGATCGCTGAAGCTTACCTTGGCAGCACGATCAAGAATGCTGTTGTCACGGTCCCTGCCTACTTCAACGACTCACAGAGGCAGGCCACGAAGGATGCTGGGGTGATTGCTGGCCTCAATGTGCTGCGTATCATCAATGAGCCAACCGCTGCTGCTATTGCCTATGGTCTTGACAAGAAGGCAACCAGCGTCGGTGAGAAGAATGTCCTCATCTTTGACCTTGGAGGTGGTACCTTCGATGTCTCCCTCCTTACTATTGAGGAAGGTATCTTTGAGGTCAAGGCCACAGCTGGCGACACCCATCTTGGGGGTGAGGACTTTGACAACAGGATGGTCAACCACTTTGTCCAGGAGTTCAAGAGGAAGAACAAGAAGGATATCACTGGCAACCCGAGGGCTCTCCGGAGGCTGAGGACCTCTTGTGAGAGGGCCAAGAGAACTCTGTCTTCCACTGCCCAGACCACCATTGAGATTGACTCGCTGTACGAGGGCATTGACTTCTACTCCACCATCACCCGTGCCAGGTTTGAGGAGCTCAACATGGACCTGTTCAGGAAGTGCATGGAGCCTGTTGAGAAATGCCTGAGGGATGCCAAGATGGACAAGAGCAGCGTCCATGATGTTGTCCTTGTTGGTGGCTCCACTAGGATCCCCAGGGTGCAGCAGCTGCTCCAGGACTTCTTCAACGGCAAGGAGCTGTGCAAGAACATCAATCCTGATGAGGCCGTTGCCTATGGTGCTGCTGTCCAGGCTGCTATCCTCAGTGGTGAGGGCAACGAGAAGGTGCAGGACCTGCTTCTGCTTGACGTCACTCCTCTCTCTCTGGGTCTGGAGACTGCCGGAGGAGTGATGACCGTCCTTATCCCGAGGAACACCACCATCCCCACCAAGAAGGAGCAGGTGTTCTCCACCTACTCGGACAACCAGCCTGGTGTGTTGATCCAGGTGTACGAGGGCGAGAGGACCCGGACCCGCGACAACAACCTGCTTGGGAAGTTCGAGCTCTCCGGCATCCCACCGGCTCCCCGTGGTGTCCCCCAGATCACGGTCTGCTTCGACATCGACGCCAACGGCATCCTGAACGTGTCTGCCGAGGACAAGACGACGGGGCAGAAGAACAAGATTACCATCACCAACGACAAGGGCCGTCTGTCCAAGGAGGAGATCGAGAAGATGGTGCAGGACGCGGAGAAGTACAAGTCCGAGGACGAGGAGCACAAGAAGAAGGTGGAGTCCAAGAACTCGCTGGAGAACTACGCCTACAACATGCGCAACACGATCAAGGACGAGAAGATCGCGTCCAAGCTGGCTGCCGACGACAAGAAGAAGATCGAGGACGCCATCGACGCGGCCATCAGCTGGCTGGACGCCAACCAGCTCGCCGAGGCGGACGAGTTCGATGACAAGATGAAGGAGCTGGAGAGCCTTTGCAACCCCATCATCGCCAAGATGTACCAGGGCGCGGGTGCCGACATGGGAGGCTCCGGCGGCATGGACGAGGACGCTCCGGCTGGAAGCGGTGGCCCTGGCCCCAAGATCGAGGAGGTGGACTAAGCGGTTTGTGTCAGTCTCGTGTGTCTGCTGCAGTGGCTGGCTGGCCCAGTCGCTGCTCGATTTATCGTCGTCGTCGCGGTGTATCCGCGTTAGAACCTTTTGTTGGTGAACAATATTATCGTGGCACGCGTTTTAAGTAATACGGTATTCTGGTTCGGTTTCGTATTGCTGTTTCTTTTCTGCTTTATTTCTATTCTTGTCTTGTTTCGCGTGCTTAGCCGTCTTATTAACCGAAGGCTGAAGCAAAATACGGAGTAGAATAAACAATGGGTGGGGCAAGAAATTAGTCCGTTAATGATTTCGTAACGTTCGTTAGAGATGAAGTTGGCCAGACGCTCGACAGCCTGGTTTGGGTGGGACCTACTGGGGAGAGGTCGGCCGCTCTATCTGCAGTTGCCCCTCCTGTTCACACTTCACACTCCAGTTCTTTTCTCCTCGATTCAGCTCCTCCCCTCTGCAGCCCGCGTCCGGTAAGCACCGAAGCGCGGTGGGAGGCTGTGGACGCGAAGGTCAGAAACCGAACATCGAATCAGAAGGAATTCCGGCGCTAAAAGATAGTTACTACTCCATCTCAAATTATAACTGATATTCATTAAGTCAGTTAAATAAGTGTCGACAGAAAAATAGACTAAAAAGAATTATATTTTAGAACATAGAGTGCGTTAATTTATTGAGTCAGTTAAATGTGACAAAACATAGTTGTGAATTTTTTTGGAGGAAACTATTGTAGTTGAAATGGAAATTATTTTATATATGTGGATTTAAGAGGATGATGATTTAAGTCTTGTTCCATTACATCGAAACTGATGGGGATTAAATCTTTTTTTTATTCAATTTTAACTAGCAATAGAAAAGAACTTCAAACGAATAATTCTTTTGACAGAACCTATAAATAGAGAAATCTAGAAGGAAGCGTGGATAGCCTAAGAGCATACACATTGTTTATAGTGCGTTTAGGCTGTTAGCTAGCTACACTATCCTTACCTCATTCTCTATTTTAATCCCTATTAGGGCCTGTTCGGTTAGCTCTCAATCCATGTGGATTGAGTGAGATTGGATGGGTTTGAATCCCAAATAAGTCAAACTTCTTCTCAATTTTTTCCAATCTCATCCAATCCATGTGTATTGGGAATAACCGAACAAGCCCTTAGACTGTCTTCAGCGGTTACCCTTAAATTTCTCCCCCTATATCCCACTCACGTGCCACGTCAGCGTTCTGTTCCCCCCTATATCTTTACCTTGTACAGCGGTTCCCCCTAAATCCTTCCCCTATACCCCACTATAATCATAAAATACCATTTTCCATACATATTCACCATCTATTATCAATTTTTTCTCAACTAATAAATACTGCTATACACACAAACCGAGGCAAGGGGAGCCCTTGGGGTACCTCTTGATGTAGCGTGCTCATCCACCCGCCGCTAGTACTGTAGCACCGGTAGGGGCAACCGTTGTAGCGTTTAGGGGTGGCCTGTAGCCGTCACAGAGAGGGGAGGGGGACGCTAGCGTCTACCGTTGAAGATAGTCTTAGCAGGCGGTGGTTTTCCTTGGCCTCGAAGCATGCGAGGCCGGCAATGGCACTGGTGGCCTTCCCATGCCATCTGTGGCAGGCAGGGCGGTGCTGCTTTGCTGAGCCGAATTTAGCCCTGGCCCCGGCAAAAGCCACGAGCACCCTTGTTGGGGCCTCGGGGTCAGCGTCGCCTTGCCTGTTCTCTGTTCTGTTCCCGTCGGAATCTCACCACCTCGGCGTGGCCGGCCGCATCGCGCGCGTCGGCGACGTCGCGTCACATGGTGGTTGTGGTGGTGGTGTGGGTGGGGGGCATGGAGCGCCTTGGACCGCCGCTTTTACTCGGTCTCTCGGCGATCTTTGACCGCGCCTGCGCGTAGATTTTTGTCCGGGTCTTTTGTTCCCTGGAGAGGAGAGGAGTCTTCAGCGCCAAGTTTTACACGAGCAGAGCTGGCTCTGCTGCCTGTCTGTCAGAAGATTCGGTGACTGGACTCGTCGTCCTCTGCCCGCCCGGCCGGCGTTGGGAGTGACTGACTGGTGAGGCTCCGGGTAGGTTCGGTGGTAGGGGAGGTGGAATATCTGGGATGCCGACAACTCGGCTTTTCTTGTTCGTTTGCTGCCCTTCTTTTACTTTCTTCGTCTTCATATTTCTTTCATTAGAGCCATCATCAGTCGTATTCGTTATCCTCCTCGTCTGTGCGATCAAACGTGCAGAAAATACCATCGATGGAAGTAAAAAATAAACCCAGTGATTATTATACACATGCCGCTGCTGTTTTACGCCTTTTGAGTTCCGGAGACTACGCCCTCGCTTAGTCGTCTGGCCATGCATTTATTACACCACCAGTTTTCAAAGTTTGCCTGTTTTCATCTCGCAGCTCCACTGTCCACGTCCACGATTCTCGTCGCTCCTGGACACTTGATCAAATTCAAAACCGATGGCTCCACGACTCATTCACCGCTCCTATTTCCCCATGCTCGGCCAAGTCTGCGTAGACAATGTGTATGTATGTTTATATGCAAGCAAGCGATGAACATGTCGATTTTCAAACTAAATATTCGAGAACGGAGGTACTACATAGTTTAAATTAATGCTTTAACTAAACGTATGGCCAACCCACATTGGGTGGATGGGTGGAGTGGTCAGATCGATCCTACATGTTCAGTGAACCATTTCATCAATCGACTTGTGTTCCCCCGTGCTCTACATAAAATGGTTAACCTTGATGGTACGGACTCTAAAGACCTTATATCATTATATGTTGGTAGAGGCCACCATCGTTCATCAAATAAATGTGCTACTAAATCCGCAACATATCATACCAACATATACATGGGCCTAATTCAAATTTGAGTCGTACGAGAGAAAGTGTAAATAGAGGAATTGTTAGCTAAACTTATGCCATAGTTAGAAAGTATATCTACATATGTATCGCGTACGTAGAGCGGCCGAATGGGCTGGGAGAGTGCAAATTAAGCAAAAAAAAACAAACAATAGGTTCGACTATATTTTTAAACATGAGTTTATCTTTAAGTTTACTAGCATATATGCAGACCGGTTCTTTAATCTATAGGTCTTGTTACAATATAGAATGTAAATAATGTTGCATTATTAGATTTATGGGTTTATCCAATCGAAAAAATCACTATCCAATTGAAAAAAATCAATTAAATTATAGGAAAATCACAAAAGCCTATGCATGGCAAGGAATAGTTGAACTAATAGTCCCACACTGCTAGTCTAAGTGAAATGAGACTAGTTTATATGTGAAGACTTCCCTCTCCCACTAAGTCATGGTTGAGGGAAAAGAACGGAGTGCCACACATGCGCGCTCGTTGGCCTCGCTTGGCCTGTGCAAAGAGCGTAGGCACACGACATGCGCTTGAATGGTTCGGCCCCTCACTTTGCAAGGGACTTCCTTTTGCTATTTTTTTTAATTTTTGGTTACTTGGCTGTTACGTCTAGAGCGCTTATCCGATCGTAGCCAGTTAAGGATCAGAGTCCTTATCATATCATGATTAGATCGAATCGCAAGCTTATCAGCTCGTGGACGCGACCCTATATAAGTTTTCTTTATAGCTACATCTTTCTGAATAGAAGTTTTAGCCTTCTTTGTTACCAGACTCGAAGGTGGCTCTTCGTCTGCCTCACTCTTAGCAGCTCTCTTCCTTTTCTATCTAGCTCCGACATTGGGCGAAGGATCTTCATAATCTGGGTATTCAAACCCTAGATGTAACATCTTGAATTTTTGGATATAAAAATTTCTTTGCTCTATACTCAAATGTTACTCGCTCTTTTCATTGCTTTTCTTGTCTCTTTACTAAAATATTGGAGAGTTATTTTGTTATATAGTGAAGTGAGACCTAGAGGTGCTTTGGTTGTTGCATTCATGCTGTTGTATAGTGTTTATAAGTGCAAAAAGTGTTTGAAACATATTAATATACCTTGTAGAAGTTTCTGGTAAATATACCTTGTAGAAGTTTCCGGTAAATTTTCATATTTTGAGTTCATTGGATGCCAAATCATGTCTGGAAAGTTTTCTAGAATTTTTGGAGCATTTGAGATTTTTTTTCGAACATTGAATATGATTTCAGCCTTTTCTGGAATTATTTTAATTTTAAAAATAGATTTATTACAAAAAATAAAAGTATCTTCAAACCCTAGCAATATATATATATATATATATATATATATATATATATATATATATATATATATATATATATATATATATATATATATATATGACTGGAACCCTCTCGCCGAGCCCTTTACAAATCTTGAAACCGTTTCCCCAGATTTGATGCACAATTCCCGGAATTGCTCGCTGAAGTTCGGGGCGGTTCCAACTCCGACGACAACTGAGGTGAGCAATTACTTTCAATCCATGCGTCGTTGGCGAAATCCGAGAGTACTGTTGCGTTCGTCTCGTCGACGGCTTAGTCCCAGTTCTTTTGATTCATTGTCGAACCTCCGATTTGACATAAATCGATGGATTTCTCCTCGGTTCCGGTGAGGGTCTTCTTCTGCTGTGTGGAAATCCATTGCTTCTTCTTCCTGTTCTTCGTTTTCTTTACAGTGAAGTCGCAGCCCCCTCTCTCTCCCTCCCCCACGCCCCTCTCCCCTCCCTCCCCCACGCCAGATGCCCATGGTGGTTGTAGGAGAAGAAGAAGAAAGAGCTTTTTGCAAGACAAACCCTCGATTTTTGTGTATCTGCACGCCGAAATTTGATTGATTTAAATATTTGCTATATTTTGCGTTATAAATCCGATTCGGTCCGTTCAAGTCGCATTAGATTCGTATTAAAGTTGTTTACATGTTAAAAATATTATTCCATGCTGTTACATGTTTTAAATAATTTATTAAATATTTGTTTAGACAACAATTATTAAATTAGCGTTCCAATTAAATCTAATTTATAGTTTTTAACTTGCGTTTTATAAATAAATATCAACATGGTTAATATTAACTTAAATACTTATTCATTAATAATTGTTTAGTATAAACGCGTCATCTATTTAGTAGTTCTCGTATGTCGCATTTTCCGTGCGTCGTTTGCACGTGCCGTGCGCGTGCTGTCGTGCTGTTTCACACATCGCGCGCTTTGTCTTGCGCCGTTAATTCGCCTCACTTAGAATCTCTTATATTAATTAAATTACTTATTTAACCGAGAGTTGTTAGTGTAGCAGATTAATCGAAACTAGGTGATAGCTCTAGTTTACATTCGATAAATGTCAAATTAAATGTTCTAGTTCATATTTGCATAACGTAAACGCGATAACTTCTCAATCATAGCTTTGATCTCAGTGTTTCTTTTTCTCGTGTGACCGTAGAAGCGAGCTCTATTTCGTGTTGCGCGTTTTTATAATGTTTTCCCTTGTATGGTGTACCGTTTCTTCCTGTTTCAATAATATTGAATGTATGTTCACACTCGCCTAGATAACGTTCCGCCCGCGGAATCTGAGAAAGTTGCAGAAGAAGCCCTGAACAGCAGCTGTTTGGTGAAAGCAAGTGTCCTCTGACCTATTATATCTTATTTACTTTATAATTCACCTTCCTGCATACTATGAGTAACCTAAGGATTGACTAGCTTTCTATTTATCCTATAATTGATTATCTTTTTGGGTTGGGCTATTATGATCAATTACATGCTAGCTTTACTTTAATCAACGAACATTATGAGAATTGCTTTATGATATGATGATTCATTTTGATTATGATTATGAGCATGTGGCTAGGGCTGGAAAAAAAGCTCGAGCTCGACGAGCTGGCTCGGGCTCGTAGCAGCTCGGCTCGGCTTGGACCGGCTCGATGCCTAGAACGAGTCTGAGCCGAGCCTGTTTTTGTGGCTCGTGAAAAGAGCGAGCTAGCTCGGCTCGCTGCAGCTCGCAAGCTGGCTCGTGGCTAGGCCCAACAACAATTTGTTACATAAAATTATAGTTAGCGTATAATATTAGTACCGAGTTGACAATTAATTTATGTTATTTGAGATTACTATACAAAATTAATCTATTATCTATATTATATTAGTGATATATCTATTTAACTAATTTAAAGTATGTTATTTAAAATTTTATATTATAATTTAGAGAAAATATCTACATTTATGGGTAGGCTCGTTGGCTCGACGAGTCGGCTTGCGAGCCAGGAGCAAGCTGAGCCGAGCCGCTCTTGCAAGCTCGGCTCGGCTCGGCTCGTTTCCACCCCTACATGTGGCATTTTAGGGGGCTCGGGCTGATTCCCGAATACCTCTCCGTAAGGACCTGTTCATTAAGAGACCACCCTGGAAAATATTACAACCATGAGGGTGGTATGGGACAGCCTTAGCTGATTAATTCGAGGAATCTAGGGGTGTAGCTTGCTTCGCCATTGTGCCGTCAATAGAGGCTAGGGCATAGTGCTTGCTATGCTAAGGGTGGGTGCCAAGATTTTCATTCGATTTGGTTTTCTTAGTCTCCCCTTAGGGAGGAGTACTATGTTTGTACGACCGACGAAACCTATCAGGCAACTACACACCAGGAGAATATTTGTAAAGGCTACGTAGTAATACCCTACCCAACCACCTAGAAAGTGATCAATGGGGAGTAGTGCTCCTCGGACAGAAAGGGAATAACAGCTCATGGGTAAAGTGTGCAACGTCTCCATAGGGTTAGAAACTGGTATATCACCCGTGCTCACAGTTCAGAGCAGCCTTGAGATCCTATTTGATTAGAGATACTCTGGATACATTTATGTTGATGGTTCAATGATGATGGCTATACTTATGATATCTGGTACTTTCCTAAATGAGTAGGTGCTTTCTTTTGGGATATCAACTTGGGTTCCACTAATGATAAATACCTGACAAACTAAAAGCAACTGCTTTGAGCTTACCCCACATACAGCTAGTCCACTTCAGCCAAACGAGACATTTTCTGAGTACATTGGTGTGTACTCACCCTTGCTTAAACACCAAACACCGTGCTGTCCACATTGCAACCATTGCTCAGGAGAAGATGAATGCAACACGAATGACTTTCAGAAGTTTTAGGACTTTGAGGAGTTCTAAACTAGATTAGCGGCAAATCCCCAGTCAGCTGCCTATGAAGGCCTTATCTCTACTTCGTTTCGTTTAGCACTTTGATTTCTATTTAAGTTAATGACTATGTGGATGTTCCAGCCATCATGATGTAATAAAAATAATACTTCTTCATGTTATTATTTGAGCACTGTGTGATGATGTTCAGTTATGTAATCCCTGTATACGTGAATTTATGATCCTAACACGTACATGGTTCGTATTCGGTGTGCCTTCCAAAACCGGATGTGACGCTAGAGCATCCATAAATTTGTTAAGCCGAAGTTTCCCTCGGCTCCCGAAGACAGATTTCATATCTTCGTGTTCTCTAATAAGGTAATTTCCACACATTTCGTTACACTTCTCCTCAATAAACCTCAACCATCCATCCGAAGGAGCCTTATATGAAGACTGCTCTATGAAGTCAAAAGCCAATGTAACAAGTTCGTCATCTTTTGATTTCACCTCCTTCGAAAGTTTCCATCCAGTCCGAGTCAGATATATATAAAAAGCAAGAGACTCTTGAATTAGATCTCGACATCCAATCTTTCTGATGACTGTATTGAAGGCTTTGTAGCATTCATCAGTAGCTTCGTTCATCTCACACTTCAGCCTCTTTAGGGAAAAGCTAACCTCCAAAGGGCTCATCATTATACCCTTAAAATCCTCACGTTGCTTAGAGTCAACTTTGGCATAAAACCATTCCTTCGTCTAGTCGCCATGCCATTTGGTTCGGTAGGCCAGAACTGTACCAGTTGTATCCTTGCGGCATGCGAAGTTGTAGCACTCGAAGTTGTTATGAAGGGCTGATCAATCTTTTGCAGTTGTCTAATAATGTAAGTCACGAACTTTGCAGAATGCACCAGTGTCGGTACGGCCCCCTTGGCTTCGTACGTCCTAGATGAAAATGCTAAGGCAAACCATTGCATTTCACTAGTAGAGATCTTATCATCGATGACGTTCGTATTGCGTCACGAAATCTGTATATATCGTCACCGATAAAGATTTGTGACGAATTTGTGACGAGTTCGATTTGGTCATAGGGGTCGCGTCACATTTGTTGTGTTGTGACGGACTACCCATTTTCGTCATCGATGTGTATACATTCTGTGACGAAATACGCGTTGTCATGGAAGTGAATTCATTCTATGATGATCAGGTTTGGTCATAGAGGAAGGCACTTTTCCGTCATAATTCATCGTCTGCCCGAGCAACCTGACGGCGTTGTTAACGTCGTTTGGTTTCTGTGACGGTACGGTATCGTCATAGATAGAGCCGTGGTTTGGTCATTAACAGCCGTTTGGAAGGTCCCAATGGCGTATGACGTCAGCGCTGATGTGGCAGCTGACGTCAGCGCTGACGTGGCAGCTGACGTCAACGCTGACATGGCTAGTACCGTGGCAGCTGACGTCAGCGCTGACATGGCATATGTTTTATTATATGCCACCAGTTTGGTCACAGATGTGCAGAGAATAATTTTATTGAAAATTGCAAAAGATACTAGAACAGAGGAATGAGCACACAATTCCATATTCCGTAGATGAATACAACTAGTATTCTAGTGAGCATACAAACTAAGTGGACAACACTAAACTCAGTTCACAGCATCACCACTTGACTTCACATTTCAGTTGAGTTTGCACAAACATAATAGCATATAATAAAAAGTTGACACCCACGAGCAACTAGAGTTTTTGGGTACCCTCATGTCAAAGAACAGGCCAAAAACAGCAGCTCTGACTAGCAGCCCTCATGTCGAAGAAGAGTTACCATGCAAGGACAAGAGCTTCTTGATGAGCACATTGGTCTCCTCCATCTCCTTGCTGTTCTTCTCTGTTATCTTCTTGTACTCCTCCAACTCCCTTTGTGTCCTCGCCTGCTGTTCCTCAGCTTCTTCACATTTCTTCCTGAGCTGGTCGAGTTCACCTTGAACAGCAGCCGTCGCTTCAGCTGCAAGTTGTTCCCGAAGCTCACTTTGATTTGATGATGATGCCTTGGAGGATGCCGATGTTTTGATGCCGACGCTCTTTAGGAATTGGTGTGAGCTGCTCTGGGACAGCACCTTGGACACAAGGTGCACACTGGATGCTGGCATCTCACCTTCAGCAACAGGTTCAGCCCTCAAAGCCTCCATATGAGACTGAAATATCATGGACAGAAACAGTTACATGTTAATGCTAATGAGCAACAACAAGATGCCAATTGTTAGTTATTGCATTAATTTGAGGCATGTAGAGATGACAAATTATACCAGATTTGTCGCTGACAATAATGTGAAAACAGTTACTGAAATATATAGTTTCTGAAAATTTAAAACTGATAAGATGTGACATCTAGTGATGACAAATTATAGCAGACTAGACAAAGATAGCGCCCTATCGGGCGCTGTCCCAATCTCCTCAGCGCTTTCTTTAGTCTCTGAGAATGGCAATGTAACCACACCATAAGCACCTGGTTTGCCGTATAAACAATAAGAAGGTTCGAGGACAAAAAAGTAAGAAACCAAGACTATTTATTATTTTCAGGAATCAACAGTGAAAAATAGAACCAAACGATTTTTATTGAAAAGTGCAGATACATTAATGCTGGGCGATCTACAAACATGCCTCCATTAGATTAGAAACAGTACTCCCTTGAACAACAGCACAGATTCTTTTGAGTAAAATGGAAGCATAAGGGAAAATGGGAGAAGAAGGGATTTAATTAGTTATCTGTTTTAGTGATTAGCAAACCAACATTTTTACTCCAAGTTATGAAGAATATTTCTGTGCTTATACTAGAAGGGAATGGCTAAGTAGTGGGTTGCTTTTTGATGACTGACTTTTATTCTCTTGAGTCTTCACAAAAGTTGGCATACTCTGCATTTACAAAGAAGCAATAACAGGGTCACTGATAGCTTTGTCTACCAAACAACCTTCATAAAAACTCTGTATGCTAAAGACTGTTCTAGAGAACCATAGGTTTTGTAAGAAGATTTGCTTAACAAAGACTCTAAAAGCTATACATTTCTAGTGCACGAGTCCTACAAAAAATAGACTATGATATTTACTTTCATTTCAGAAAGAGAAAACACTAAAAAATAGAATTCGAAGAAGGGGTCCTAAATTAGTTAGCTGTTAAAGCGATTAACAAACCATAATTGCTCTTCAAGTCGAGGAAAACATTTGTTTTTTGAAATTCTAAGGGAATGGCAAAACATCGGACTGTTCATGATGGAGAAATTCTTTTTCTTTTGAAATAAGTGTATATACCCTACAATCTAAAAAAGTCAAAGCCAAGGACAACTTTATCTAGCAGACAAATGGAGGTAATAATTTGATGGCAGATCGATTCACTACTGGATGAAATTGCATTTTCACAAATTGTAGCCTCCCTAAGCTCTTGGCACGAACGAATCATACGAAGTCAAAAAATTTGAACTCCCCCGGGATGGGACAGGAGATCTCACTCATCGATCTCACTCCCCTTCCTTCCATCGACCCACAACCAGCCTCCCTCATATGATCTCATAAAAAATACACTAAATAAAGCAAACAAATGAACTTACAAGTGCTTCTTTTGCCGGTTCACCCAGGCCACGTTTGGAGCTGGTATGGCAGGTCTTGAAGGCGTCCACCGCATCTAGTTCTTCAGTCTGATCTAAGCTGGGTTCTTCTCTGTTTCTCTTCTGCTTCTGTTTCGTGGATAAACAATCACAGTGAAGTTTGCTCAGATCAAATGCAATAGAAGTTGTTGAGTGCAAAAGTGTAGGTAGTAGTACAAGGTAATATTTACTTACATATGCATGTAAGTGTGCCACATAGCAGCGAGAACCTGTAGCCTGATGAAACTTGACTTGACTGCAGTTCTGCTTGTTCTTTTCACTTATTTCCTACAAGAGAATGAACATGTCAGATTAGATCATAGGTTCAATATGCGAAGATCCTTTGCAAACTTATAGTGAAAGAACAATATATGACAAGATACCCATACCATGTTCTTTGGATCAGACCACTTTGCAACTAATGCCCTCCACTGTTCATCAGTCATGTAAGATACAGGAGAAGTTATCATAATCTCATTTGCAGGTACACCATTGAAGTATTTCTGCTTGAGCCGATAACACTGGTTTTTTACCGCAGAGCGTAGCATATCGGTGCAAGCTTCCTTTGTTGCCTTGTCCTCAGTGTTAACGGACAAGCGCCCCTATGCATATGACAATTCCATAGTTAGTCAATTCAGGTTAAGCAGTATACAAGTGAACCATAGAATCAGTAATGCACTTACATTTAGCTGTGACACAAAGCTGTTGTAGTATTTCTGGTCGTCCTTGTAATCTTTCCAATGAGTTAGGATAGGCATGGTTTCCCGAATAATGATGCCAGCCTCTGATGCAAACTTGGCAGCTTGAACAGGTTCATGTGGCCTTTTTTTGCCTTCCTCAACAGCTATGGGCAGTCTCCTTTGCATAACTTTAGTCATCCTGTCCAGTTGTTTTCCCTTAGTTGCTGCCCTGGGTCTCCTTGGTGCTCGCTGTGTAGGAGCTACAAAATAGAATTTGCATTTATTGAATAATGAAATTGTTTTGTTTCATGCAAATCAGCAAAAGAGATGCCATATTTGACTGAAAAAACTAGAACTTGCCTTCTGTTTCTTCATCTCTAGCTACATTGCCTTGAGCATCACCTGTACTGTCATGAGCAGCAGATGCCATGTCTTCCTCTTCAGCTCTGCTAAAATGATCAGCAAGTCCAGGTGTAGTATGGCTGTTGCCTTCAGCATCACCTGTACTGTCATGAGCAGTAGATGCCATGGCTTCCTCTGCAGCTCTGCTGAAATGATCAGCAAGTCTAGGTGTAGTAGGGCTGTTTGGTATGTCATCATTACCATATGTTGGTTCCTGTACATTGTGGCCATCTGTCTCTGTAGAGTGAAGCCTTTTTGAAGATTGCTCCTCTGGTTGTGGACCTGTCCTCACTCTCTTGCTGAACCTAATTCCTGGAGCCATGTTGGGGTCTATCTTCTTCTTTGAAGCAAGGGTTGTGTTTCTACCTCTTCTAGGATACTGTCCACAAAAAAATAGTCATGTGCATTTAAAAGCAAGACCATATATTAATTAAGAGGTATGAAATAAAGAAGATGAATCTAAAAGCATGAGCATATATTAAACACCAGATTTAAAACATTGAAATGCAATGCAACTATTTGCCATCCACTACTTTGAAGATAGAAGGAGCACCTTCATTGCCAGGGGTTTTGGCTGCTCATAAGATTCAGTGTCATCATCAGTATCTCCTTGATCATCATCGTCAAGGAGATAGAAAGAGACATATGAATCCGAATCTGAACTATTATTTATCTTATTTGCTGCATTTTCCCCTTTGTTGATGCAGATGGTGATACAGAATTATTTAGAACAGAAGTATATTTGTTCAGACCCAAATCTTGCATCTTCTTTATATTCTCCTCCACTTGTTTATCCCGTCTTCTCTCATAAGCAGTTCGCTCATGTTGAACTACTTGCAAGATAGATAAGAACAAGCATACTATGGGTATTAGATAATGTAAAGGATTTTACTAAAAGCTAAGAGGTACTACTATTTGCAGGGAAGGATTTTACTAAAAGCAAATAGATAAGATGTGTAGATTCAGTCATAATGAAGCTTTCTTATGATTGTGCAATTTCATAATTGTGGTTGCACTATAACTGTTGTTTTTCCCCTGATCTACGTAATTGTTGGCTTCTAAGTAAAGGAAAAAGGCATTATGGGACTCTTTGGTGGCTTGCATTAGCCTGTATCTAGGCTTCTGCAGTGTACTTCGCCTGTTTGGTTGTGGAAATCTTTATGCAGGCTTAAACAATGTTCAAAGTACTAGCTAGTACATTGATTAGGCGATGTAGATTTACACAAGCCGATGAACAAAAAAGTGGAGAAATTCTCATCTCTTTCTACCAGTACTAGAAACATAAGTTCTCTACTAAAACATGGATGTGACTGCATATAACACAATGTAAGGAACCAAACACAACTGTATCAGTGAACAATGATTACATAAATCAATTTACAATATCTCTGAGAACAACGAATGAATAATTAAACTAAATCTAGCGATGGTTAGGGTTTAGGGGTTGGACCTTTCTGACTTCTGTGCCTCCTTTTGTTCACCATCAAGGTCGTCTGCGATGACCCAAATCCAACGATGGTTAGGGTTTAGGGGTTGGCGAGAGCAATGTGATGGGGCGTGTTAGGTGGAAGGGGCGAGAGAAATGCGGATGGCAATGAGATAGAGCGGGATGCGGCGAGTGAAGTCGGCGACGACGCAGCTCATCGACGCGATGAGAGGTAAGGGGGCGACGGTGAGGTACCTTGTCGAGGGGGCAGGTCGTCGACGACGGATGTGTCCCAGCGGCGGCAGTGAGGTACCTGGTCGAGGGGGCAGGTCATCGACAGTGGTCGTGTCCCGACGGCGGCGATTAGGTTTGGAGAAAATAGTGGGGGAGAAAGAAGAGGAGTGGGGGAGATAGAGGATGAGCGGCGTCTGTTTTAGTGATGACGGCTAAACATGTTTTTTTTGGCGCCCAATGTGTTTGGCAATGCGGAAACTAATGCGTTTAAGTATATTAGCGCTGGGTATATATTGAAAACATGTGCACAACTCAATGGTTTGACCTGCTAACTATGAGATTAAGCTCCCAGGTTCAAGCACCTGCAAGGAGACATTTTTTGTGTTTTGCCTACCATTTTATATTAATTCTTTGTTTTTTTATTTCTCTCTATGTGTTTTTGCAATTATCTATTCATGGACACATTAGTTTGGTTTATGATCATGTTATAGTATTTTGAAATATTTTTGACATAATGGTACTATACATCTCTCACTTGCAATAGCATCTCTCACTTAGTAATTAGCCTTATATGAGAGATGTATGCCTTTCTTAGGATGTGTGTCACCACTTTGTCCGAATGAATTGAAACTATTTTGTCAACATTGTACACCAAAATGAATGGTCCATGCAAGTTTTTAGATTTTTCTAGCTAGGTTATGGTATTGTAACAAATATCTTTACGAAATGCATCAAATAATTACAGTAATTGGTAAACTAGGTCTGAAAAATGCATAACTGCACACAACATCA
Organism: Zea mays; assembly: GCF_902167145.1. Taxonomy (NCBI): domain Eukaryota; kingdom Viridiplantae; phylum Streptophyta; class Magnoliopsida; order Poales; family Poaceae; genus Zea; species Zea mays. The sequence continues at coordinate 157,774,117 of NC_050096.1, forward strand.
TAGGTTGGTTCAATAAACATCTCATTAAAGTTTAAAATGATTTGGAGAAAGTGGTAGTATAGATCCATCACAAGCATGAACATCTCTCAGTTAGTAATTAGCCTTATATGAGAGATGCATGCATTTTTATAGGATGTATGTCACCACTTTGTCAGAATAAATTGAAATTTTTTTGTCAACATTGTACACCAAAATGAAGTGTACATGCAAGGTTTTAGATTTTTCTAACTAGGTTATGGTATTGTAACAAATATCTTTACGAAATGCATCAAATAATTACAGTAATTGGTAAACTAGGTCTGAAAAATGCATAAATGCACACAACATCATAGGTTGGTTCAATAAACATCCCATTAAAGTTTAAAATGATTTGGAGAAAGTGGTAGTATAGATCCATCACAAGCATGAACATCTCTCACCCAGTAATTAGGCTCTATGTGAGATATGTATGCATTTTTGTAGGATGTATGTCACCACTTTGTCAGAATAAATTGAAATTTTTTTGTCAACATTGTACACCAAAATGAAGTGTACATGCAAGTTTTTAGATTTTTCTAGCTACCTAAGGTTTTTTACCACTTATTCTTTAGTAAAATAACAAATAATTACATTAATAGTTAAACTAGTTCTAAAAATTGCACCGGCACAAAACATCATGATACACCTCCATCAACACCTCAAAAAAAAGTTGAAATGATTTGGAGAAACTGGTGCTATACATCTAAATAAATAAAAGAAAAATACAAAAATGATTGAAAAATGTCAACAAAACACAAAAAATCTACCTATCCCAAGCTCAAACACAAGACGCCATGGTTCACAGTAGCAAGGGGTTACCATTGCACTAGTCAAGTTTGTTCATTAGTAATAGAGCACATTTGTATTTAATCATCAACTGTACTCTGTCCAGGAGGCTAAAGTTCAGAGTTCTGAATGCTCTCAGTTCAGATGTAACCGAGCGCATTTGGTCCTGACATCTGCACAGACAAGCAGTAGACTAATAGCAGATCGATTTAACAATTTCGACTATGGTTTAGCTTACTCCATTCTACTTTAGCTGCTAGCATAATAGTGTTAACTACCCAGTTCATGTTCTGCACAAAATGTAATCTGAAATCTGAATTCTAAACATCTGAACATGTAAAGATGGTCATTTTCATTTACTGTCATTTCTAGTTCATGTATCAGTTCTGGACCATCTGAACATGACCATCTGAACATGAACTGTCATTTCTATTAGAAACAGTCAGTCTGAAAATGAACTGAAAATGACTATAAATGAACTTGTGAAAATACAGTCAGTTAATTTTCAGATGTGGTCAGTTTTCAGTTCATTTTTCAGATTTTCAGATGGTCAGTTCTGTGAAAATGACTGTATTCTGTGCATTTGAACATGAACTGAAAATTGTTTCCCATAAACCCAGCTTAGATCACATAAACCCATCTTCTATCCATCTATTTTGATAATAAATTAAAACTTGCTTAGATCACATGAACTGAAAATTGTTTCCCATAAACCCAGCTTAGATCACATGAACTGAAAATTTTCAGATGGTCAGTTCTGTGCATTTTCAGATGGTGAGTTCAATTTTCAGATGCTCAGATCAAATGCAAGTTTTAATTTATTGTCAAAACATGAACATGAACTGATTGTGAAGAAATAGTTAGTTCTGAAATACAGAAAATATAGAACACACATTCAGTTCACCACAAATTCAGTTCACCACAAATTCAGTATTTCAGACACACATTCAGTTCTGAAAATACAGAAAATACATTGTATCATCTAAACTGAACTGAATTTCAGACATACATTGAAAATACAGAAAATACATCCACACATCTAGTATTAATCTGAACTGAACAGTTCATAAATCAACTATCAATACTAGAAATCCTCATCTTGATCTTCTATGGACATGTCATCATTGTTGTCGTCGCCACCATCATTAAAATATTGAAGCATTGTATCATCTTCCTCCTCATCCTCACTATCTTCAAGAATAATAGCAGCTTCCTTCTTTTTTCTTATTAGTTTCTCTAAATTGCCTTCAATTAGACTGGCTTCTCCACCTTCAACATTGTGCAGAACCTGATTATCATCACCTTCTTGCACTATATGCTCAGTATCAGAACAATAATCATCCTGATGCACATCATTACTGCCCTCATATTTTTCAGCCACATCATAAATATTGCTATGTTCAAATTTCTGCACAACTCGAAAATCTTTACATTGTGGAGTTGTGTCTTGCAGGTAAAATATCTTTTTCGCTTGGTCCGCCAAGATAAAAGGATCAGACTTGTACCAAAATGACTGCACATTGATGGATCTGAAATGTCTGTCATCTCAAATGCCCACAGTCTTTCCTACTTGGTTGTACCAATCACATCGAAATACAACCACCGACCGACGAACTTGATAATTCGAGTTATATTGTAACTCAATTACCTCTTTAAGGACACCATAAAAATCTATGTTCTCCCCATTATGTTCACCTTCAGTCATTACACCACTATTTTGTGTCTGCATGAACTTCTCACGATCCACTGTGCTAAACCGCACTCCATTAATCTTGCAAGTTGTACTAGTCTTAACTCGCCGAGCTGGGCCACATGATAGTGCCCACAGTCCTTCGCTAACCAATTCTGGATTCTCATTACGCTTCTTCTCAATCTGTTGCAAAAAATTACTCAGCTGAGCAATTACATATGCATACCAAAAACTTTAGTAAACCTATAACATAAAAGTTTAGTGACTTACATGGGACATAAACCACTTTGCAAATCCTTGTTGAACCATTCGATCAACATCATTTGGACGTGCACCTTGCTGCGATAGCTCCTCCCTGTATAGACTGCATGGCATACTTTATTCATAAGAATATTTTCAAATTCAAGAAATATAACATAAATTATGTAGCACATACCAAACTAACTTACTTCAAATATTCCTGTACTTCATCAGCATTATGTAGCACATACCAAACTAACTTATTCATAATAGCATCATCAATGTACTCAGTCTTAGTAGCTCCAACAAGAGTAGCACCATGCTTAAAAATAGACATGTCATTAGGCAATGGCATCTCTGTATCACTATCATCATCCTGGTTAAATCTAGTGTCGACATCCTTCATGTACCTAGAACAAAATGTTAAGGTATCACTTGCCATATATGCCTCAGCAATTGATCCTTCCGGCCTAGCCCTGTTCCTTACAAAATTTTTCAAAGTGCCTAGTCGCCTTTCTATTGGGTACATCCATCCATACTGAATAGGTCCTCTAAGCATTGCCTCATCGGGAAGATGGACACTCAAGTGCACCATGACATCAAAGAAGGCAGGTGGAAAGATTTTCTCAAGCTTGCATAGGATCAATGGAATATCTCCTTTTAGCCGTTGCACAACATCTATCCGTAGATTTCTACTGCATAGTTCCCTGAAGAAGGTCCCCAGCTCTGCAATTGCTTCATATACATCCTTCCTCACCAGTCCTCTAAGGCCAGCGGCTATGATTCTCTGTAGGAGTATGTGGCAAGAATGTGTTTTCAGTTTTCCAACCACCTTTGAACCATCTTCACTTATGTATCTTGCTAGGTTATCCGCAAATCCATCAGGAAAATTGATACCTTTGAGGAACTTGCAAAACTCGACTTTCTGATCCTTCCCCAACACATATGGAGCAGGTGGAGCCCTGCAGGCCGAGTTGCCATCTTGTTGCAAGTGCAGTTCAGGTCTTATGCCCATATCATACAAATCTAGCCTTGCATTATGTGTGTCCTTGGACTTGCCTGGTATACTAAGTAGTGTGCAAAGAATATTTTCACATACATTTTTCTCTTTGTGCATCACATCGAGATTATGTGGAAGCATCAAATCTTTCCAATATGGCAATTGCCACAACCCAGATTTCCGGCTATAAATCTTTGGACCGTCACTACGCTTCCTTTTATTTCCAGTAATGTCAGCCTGCTTCCCTGGCCTGACATCTTTCACCTTCTCTAGCTCTTGTAGGACCTCATCCACAGTGAACCTGCCAGGCTCAACTTTGTTTTCACGCTTACCATTGAAATCCAAGCTATTCCGCCATGAATGTGTCCTTTTAAGGTAACGACGATGTCCAATGTAGCATAACTTGTTCCTTATTGCCAGAGACAACGGATTCTTGTCACAATAAATACATGCATAATACCCTTTTGTTGTTCGCCCAGATAACATGGCCAGCGCTGGATAATCATGTATACACCATAGTACAACAGCACGAAGGTCGAACTTCCTACCAGTACATGCATCATAGGTCTTGACACCCTTCCATAGCTTCAGCAATTCTTCAATTAGGGGCTCAAGGAACAAATCAAAATCCTTTCCTGGACATCTTGGACCTAGGATGAGTAAAGACATAAAGCAGTTTGTTGGATTCACGCATTCCCATGGTGGGAGATTAAGCGGTGTCACAAGCACTGGCCACATATTGTACTGGGTACTCATGTTGCCAAATGGATTGAATCCATCGGTAGCTAAGGCTAGCCTCAGGTTCCTCGGATCATTTGCAAAACCTGGGTACTTTCGGTCAAAGTCCTTCCACGCTTCCCCATCACCTGGATGGCTCATCACATTGGCGACTGACTTCCTCACTTTCTTGTGCCATTGTGTTTCCTCTGAAGTTTGTTTTGAAGCAAAAATTCTTTTCAACCTTGGCAACAGTGGAAAATGCCTCAAAACCTTATGTGGAACCCGCTTCGAACCAGTTTCATCTTTCCATCTAGACTCCTTGCATATTGGGCACTCATTCAATTTAGCATTAACATTCCGAAACAACACACAATTGTTCTTGCACACATGGATGTTTTCGTATCCAAGGCCCAATTCTTTAAGATATTTCATGGCCTCATTATATGATTTTGGCAACTCACTGTTAGGGTATCCATCGGACATCAGCTTCATCATTGCTGAAAATGCTGTATTGCTGATTCCATAACGAGACTTCATATACAACATCCTCACCATAAAAGAAAATTTTGAATGGCTAGAACCCGGACTAAGCGCCTTCTTTGAATCTCCAAGAACTCCTGCAAATCTTGGCTCTTCTCCATCAGCCTCTGCCGCTGCAAATAGTTCACTGATCATCTCAGGTACTCCATGATCATCATCGTAAACATCATCGTCCACATCCATATGTATCCCAAAGTCATGATCATATCCTTCGACATTCTTCTCTATACCCTCAACTTCTGTATCTGCCGACTCCCCATGATGAATCCACCTCGTGTATGTAGCTGACATTCCATAAATGTGTATATGAGTTTCTACTTCACTCTGAGGTCGCAACCTTTGATTAAGACAATTCACGCACGGACAACGAATGTGTGTGTCTTCTAGGTATCTTTCACTAAAAAAATTCATGAACTCTTCAACTCCTTTCACATATGCAGGTGTGAATTGTTTCCCATAAACCCATCTTCTATCCATCTATTTTGACAATAAATTAAAACTTGCATTAACTCCATAACTATGATTAAATTGAACAAAATTGAAAACCACATCAAACACATGCATATATGAAATAAATTCAAACGCACATGGAACCTTATTGTCAAAAACACAACACATCAAACCTTGTCTTTTCTGCTGCCCTGCCGCTGTTCTGTCCATGCCCGCCGTAGCTCTGCGCACGACGCCGCTGCTTTGCCGCGCCCGAAGCTTCTCTGCCCTCGCTGTTTTCACGACGACGCCGTTCTTCCAACTGACCAATGGATCAGGCGACAAGATCGCTCGTTCGCTGTGACGCTACCCAGTTGCCGATCAAGCGGACGACAGACGCCGGCGTCGTTGTGTGCCGTAACCTGAGGGCCGATCGCAGAAGCGCAGATCATAGAAGGCAGAAGCAGAACAGGCGAACAACCATGCAGATCGCAGAATGGCGGCTGGGAAAACCTGTTAACAGAACAACAGATGGGAACACCTGTTAACATAATGATACTTTCTTTATTTACAAGAACAAGCGAGTAGTCTGGTGGTAACACCGATTCGAAGAAAGGCACAGGTCTCTGGTTCGAAGCTCCACGGGCGCAAGTTTTTTTGCCAAATAAACAAATACCGCTTCCAGTTGGTGGGCCGGGGCCGCGTCGCCAGGCAGGGGCTGTGTCCCAAAAAACTGCGGCCCATGTAGGCCAAGGATCCCACGCCGTCAAGTGATGTGTACACGTGGGGCGTTTTTTACTAAAACTCATTTGTGACCAATTTATTTCATCATTACGTCAGCCGATCAAGGCAAATTAGCGATGACGATATCAAATCTAATCTGTGACGAACTTGTTGCATCCAAACTTTGTGTCTATGACATTCCTTTCATTTTCGTCCTTAATATTCAAGTCTAATCTTCGTCACTTGTAAGTTGACGAAGATGTAAATTTGGTCATAGAAATGTATCAATCTGTGACTGAAGTCACCAGCGTCACTAGAAAATCGTCACTGATGATCACATTCTTACTAGTGATTTGGAGTTAATTGATGCATGTATACTTCGTATCACTGTAGAACCTTCACAATCATCTTGTACATGGGTAGCCAAAGCACTGCCTTGAAAAAAACTCCTATAAACAACAACTTCGTCTTTTCCCGGCTTTGACGTTGTTTTTTCTGCAGGGAGGCACACATTCACCTTGCTGCTGAAATAGCCAAGCCTCCTCATAGATTTCAAGTCTCTCTGCTTTTGAGTAAATCGACCAATATCAATGTACCTTGGCTTCAAAGGTCTATCCGTCGGTAACTTTGCAGTAGGTCTTGATGTTGATGAATCCCTCATTGCCTCAGAAATAGGCAGAGTGTCTTGTCGTGTCTCCGAGGATGTAGGAGTAATCAACTTTGTGTTGGTTTGGATTCTGGCCATCTGAGCAAGAAAAAGAGGTTTTCTAAAGTGGTTCAGCCGAAACTGGTTTTTGAAGCACTAGTGGATGGGAAGCTTTGGAGGCACAAATTTTTTTGGCAGCATGCAGGTGAGGGCAGTAAATGTGATCTACGCTCATCCCCTTGGCTGCTTTTATACTGAAAAACGCGTGCGAAGCGGCGCGAGTCAATGAAAATGTTCCCGCGCAGCACCCCCAGCTTCTCTCTCCACCGATTTGACTTCCAAACCATCTATTTTCATTGAATTGAATCCATCTTCATAACAAGCTTAAGGAAGTTGTTTTTCGGATCTTCGACATAAGGCCTCCAAATTATATTTTTTGCGATCTGAGCTCGTTACAAAGAAATGAACTCATCCTGCAAGGGGCTACTGTTGGGGTCCTTCTATGCCGAAGATCACTCGTTTAATCTTTTGCTTTGGCACAAGCAATTGTATTTTAGGAACATTTCTACTGATGGATGAAGCAAGCCTTTGGCCGGGTAAGCGTGCAAAGAAGCATCACCCATATGCATAAAGTGAAAAAGGTGCTAGCTAAAGTCGATAGTTTAAGTAGCAACAAAGGAACTTTGGATGTAAGCCAAAGGAGAAAGTGACGAAGGCTCGAACCCGCGTAGCCGAGGATGGAGAAAATACATTATTTCCCTAATGTAATTTGTAAACAATGTGTGTAAGACCCTAAAGGGCATGGTTGTAATTATGTAAAAAGGTGGGTTATCTTCCCTATAAATAGATGAATAGTGCCCTACATAAGGTACCTTTTTTGAGGGTTGTAGCTTCGTATTGCTTAGCATTCGAAGATCCTTCACACCACCTTGTGTTGAGGATCCGAAGGTATGCTTGTAAACTCATAGGAAGATGGAATAAAAATGATAAGGAAAAGAAGATGAGTTTTCATACCCCATTGCACAATGCTGTATCATTTTACACCATTTCACTTGCATTTCCTTCTGAAGACCTTCGTCCTTCACATTAATATTTTGAAGAAGTGTTAAGTCAAGGACGAAGGTCCACATTCCTAACTTGTGTTGCCTTGATTTTCGATGTCTTCAGGGATAGAAATTAAGTATTCAACACCTGTAATATATGATACCTAATGTTGGACTAGTCTAATGCCCCATTTCTCTCTCTGTAATTTTTTTGTGTAACCATTAGACTTTGTTCATAATGGTACAAAGATCATTGAATAGTTGCGGTCTGATGCCACCATGAGATGAACAAAGCGACCATATGGTTTGATGCTCCTGTGGCTGATGGTCCAAAATCGTGTCCAACACCCTATTCTTCAATTTGTTAGGACTAGATTCTTGGGGTATAGTTTGAGTCATTCCTCAAGACGGTCTAACACTCTTAAACCATTTTTAATATTTATTTCTCCATTATCCTCGCATCCAGCTTGGTTCCATCTTCTTAGACTCTTGCATGATCTTGTAGGTATTCACCAGTTTGCCTTTGTCCAAGTCCATGTTGCATCCTTTTGTAGGAAACAATGACGCCTATGGGGGGGGGGGTGAATTAGGACTTCTAAAAACTATCTTTCTAAACCAGACCACAAATAATTCCTTAGAATAAAAACTATTTTAAATAAACAATTTAGAATGTGCAAACTAGGTTTCGACTAAGTGTTACTATCTCTACCGCAAAAGGAGTTTTGCAACCTGAGTTCCAATCCTAAATATTCTAACTAGAAAGGAGAGATTGAAACTTAAGTACTTAATGTAAGTGCGGAAGGTAAAGAGCAAAGATAGAGCTGCAAAGTCTCGTGGACGACACTGATATTTTACCGAGGTATCCGGAACCATGCAAGGTCTCGACTAATCCTCGTTGGTGCCCCTACGCAAAGGGTAGCCCACACGAGGGCCAAGCACCACGGATGAGTAACTCCATAGAGATCCACGGGCCTTCTCCACGCGTGTGTTGCTCTACTTCTAGCCTCCTCTCGAATGCTCCCCACCGTCTTCACTATCGAGCTTCCGGCCAAAACGCAAACTCGGTTGTCACAGTCTCATAAGACTCTCGCCACACTCGATACAATATTACAATGGCTCACGCAAGAGCTTAGGGGTTTTGTGGGTGTTTTCTAAATTCACTCAACTAACTAGGAACAACCTAGAGCAAGCGCATAAGGGGTCTAACTAACCTAAGCACTTCACAAAGCACCTACACTAATCATCGAGTGATTCTATTAAGCACTTGGGTGTTTGAGAACATGGAAATGTCTATAACATGTATTGGTATGTTGCTTGGGCTCCCACACCTTTCTAATGGATGGTTGAGTGAAATATATTTAGGCCCCAACACAATTATAGCCATTGGAGAAAAGCTATTGCTCTCTGTGGTACACCGGATAGTCTAGTGGTAGGCACCGGACAGTCTGGTGCTACTAGCCGTTGCGATCTGACCGTTGGATTCGACCATTGGCACTGTGTAGCCTCACACCGGATAGTCCGATGGTTCACCGAGCAGTCTGGTGGCTCTCATCCACAAAGTCACTAGAACTAGCCATTGGGCTACAGTTCTCTAGCGCACCAGACAATCTCTTGGGTGGCACTAGACTGTCTGGTGGGCCACTGGACTGTCCGCTGCACATAGGCAGACGATCCATGTGTGGCTATATTTTCTTCATGTCTTGTACTTTGCTTGATACTTGTTGATCTTCTCTTATAGTCTTCATAATGTCTTCTTTTGAGGTGTTTCTTCCTTAATGCCTCAGTCCGAGTCATTTTTGCATCATTTGAACTACAAATACAAACACTAGCAAACACATTAGTCCATATATTATGTTGATCATCAAACACGAAAATCATTTAGTCAAATGGGTCGAGATCCATTTTCCTTACAATCTCCCCCTTTTTGGTGATTGATGACAACACAACAAAAGCAAGCAAATATAACAAATAATCTGATGAAAATTGTGACGGAATCTCCCAAGATATTAGGCCTACCTACAGTTGTCCTTGTCCATAGGACCTGAGACAATCATGCAGATGCACCCAATAGCTTGACATGACCTAATTCCTGCATCTTCTTCGACTTCTCTCCTAAGTGCGCATATCCTATTTCACGGACATTACACATATCGGAGAAAAATTAAAGAGTTATAATAACTTAATTTACATTGATAAGTTAACGTAACAATATAGAAAGAGTACTTATTACAACATAAGCTCAGTGGCGATGGTGGAACGGCCTTCGCAACGACGACGACGCTGTTGTGTGCTGGGTGGGAAAAACAAGTAGGGCTAGGATTGGGGGGGGGTTGGGAGTCCAGGGTCCTTATACGAAGCCCAGACGAGGCACGCGAGATGGGGGCCGAAGGGTGCTGGCGATGGTTATCCACGTTGAACTTGCTGGGCGGGCGCGGCCTCTGCGGAGCAGACTGTTGCAGGGGAAGAAGTCAGGGCTAACAAGTGGAGTCGACTTGTCAGAGAGAAAAGAGGGAGAGCACGTGCCTAAGCAAGAGTGCGGTTGAGGGTGGCGCGCTGATAGGGCAGGCCCACAAGGCAGAGAGAAGGGGAACACACACGACGGAGCGCGGCTAAGGGCTCGGCTGGCTAGGCCAAATGACCGAGGGCTTGGCATATGGTGGAAGGGCTAGCTGGATCGACTGACTCAAATTCAAATATGCCCCTAATTCAAGCATGCATCAAACAAAGACAAACGTTGGGGTTCAACATGATGCAACATTTCATACTTCCTTAGGGTTTTGTCTACTAGAAAATAAATACTTCTCCAACTAAAACAATGACTCTCTTTCTAAAGGAAAAAGAAATGGGTTAAGAGAGAAGAGAGAAGAAGAGTAACACTTAAATTTGTGGATAGGAGCAACGAAATTTTATTCCCCCAAATTCAAGGCGTTACAGTAATGTGTGTATGTTTTTATTTGTAGAACTTCTTATATAGATCAAGCGATGTGTTGAGTGTACAAGGAAGGCATTGAGGAACAACGAAGTTGATTGGGGTCCAAGTAATGATATTTTCAACATTCCCAACCAGGCAACCATGTCATCAAATTTGAAACCATACTTGGGTGAGGACTACACGTTGGAGTCGAGGGCGACTCTACTACAAGGAGTGGATGATGAAGATATCACTTCTATTGATACAAACACAACGACAACCCCTCACAATTTATGACTAAGCAAGGACCCGCACCCGTGCACGTGAACTTAATTATCAGGTGAAATCGTTTCTTGCTGTTGAAACTAATTCTCCTCTAAATGTGGTACTAAAGCCTTGTGGTCACTTTATTATTCTTAGGTGATTGGGAGTTGAACCATCTTGAAGTGGAGAAGGCAACAAGACAATAAAAGCTGCTGCACCTGAGTGGATCTCATAACTGAACAAGTACAAGTTTAAATGGGACATAACTTTCAACACGCAAGTCCATTTAATGCAAATAAGTACTCATTGGAAAGGTCTCTTTGTGTACTTTCTAGTGGATCCAAAATCAATGAGAGATCAGACACGAAGGATCTAGGAATTGCAGAGAGAAATTCGTGCCTCCACTAGGGTTACTTTTTCTTTGCCTCTATTTAAGGAGTTAGCTTCCACAAAAGAACTTGGGTTTTCTTTTATCTAAGTTTAGCCTTTGTTACTTCGTTGTAAACGCGTATGTTGGCTAGACCACCTGGATACTTGTATTTTGTTCTTGCTTGTTCTCGATTGCTTGCAGGTTCAACTGCTTTTTACTAGAGAGGTTCCTTGCCAAAATCAGTTGAATCACCCATACGACCGGTTCAACCGCTTCTCACTATGGAGCATCTCGGTCCAGTGAAATCTAGGGAGGTTGAACTGTGCACTTCATACTACAAAGACCAAGTTTGAAAAATAGGTTTTGAAATAGAGTTTTTTGAGCTAATTCCAAACATCGTTACCTCTATGTGGATTCCTCTAAGTATTATGATGATTCCTACAGCTTAAAAAGAAACATCAAATATAATGTCTTGATCGCCTGGAACCACACAAATTAAATGAATCGATCTTGAAGAACTGTGTGATTCCGTTATGTCACACGCTTCATTTTTTATTCGACATGATCTCGAATACTCACTCTTGAAGCACACTGTACAACACCCCTAGTGTCACCACAACTAAAACTTGGGCATGGCATCATATGCATTGGCATCTCATTATGTATGTTACACCTAGAGTGCATCCACTAGGCTAAAATCTCAAAACAAGCTTGTGATGTGATGACTTGACTTGATTAAAGAGGTCTTTGACCCTAGGATAGGATACCTTCCCAAGGATTAGAAGCATGTGGGTGTGTGAGATGAGAATTAGATTATGATCCTAAAAGTTAGTAAAAATGTTCAAGAAAGACTAAACTTACAGAGTTTAAGTGCCACTTAAACCCTAGAATACTCAAAATCGTAATAGATACCCTAAAACACTAATTGGTGCTCTATAAGGTGACTTCAATTTCTATGCACTTTTGGACCAAAGTGCATATATCAAAGTGGTAGGTTAACAAAAACTAAGAAACTTTTATATTAGGAGATTTCCATGTTTTGTGGAAAAATTAGGAGTAAATTGCAAAAGATCCCAAAAGTAACCCTATACTTAACCCTAAAATACAATGTCAACTGGTCGAGTTTAAGCCCTTATATCTCCTGATCTATGAGGGTTTTGTCATGAGTCACCACAACGAAATTGTAGAGCTATTATAGTAGTTCAAGTTTGATTAAGTGATCTAGCCCAAAAATGGTACAGAAATTGGAGCAAAATGGCCTAGAAGATGGGTTGTCAGTCGAGTTTCGGGCTGAAGACCAAACTGACAGTGGCATCCAGCTAACTTTGGAGCCAATTTGTGCTTGATCTAGTGAGCAAATGACCAGGGTTCCTATGACCGAATTGAAGCTGGTATATAGGGCAACAACTTTGATGTAGTCAGCTTAGTGGTTCATCACATGAAAATCAGAGAATAAAGCTTCTCAGGTTGCTCTGTCAGGTCACTGAATGGGGCTGGCAATGGTACAGTAACCGAAGAAGATCAGAACTTCAGAGGGTTTCGCCGCCGATGATCGTGCGCTGTGATCCGCGTGGTGGTTGAGATGTGTGCGCGCAGTAACGTGCAAATATCGATGTGGGGAGTGAAAGGATCGCCGACATGGTGAACTTGGCGCTGAAGCGAGTCTGTCGTACCCACTTGTCGGCGACGTGGCCGCACGGCCGTCACCGTGGTGGCCGCCGTAACCCCGGGTGTGCCACGCTACCGACCAAGTTACCACGTCGTAGAGAGTCATGTGAGATGGTTAGTTACCACCCCGGGACTCTACCCTAGTAAACGCCACGTCTGGCGAACTCCGATGACTCACCTTCTTTCCGGCCGCGAGATCATCTCATCCCAATTTCACGAAGCACTCGAGTGGTCACTATAAATTGAAGGCCCTCCCTGCTCCACCTTCTTGTTACATGCCCAGTGCACCACTCCTCCCCTCAATCTCTCCACCGTAGCCCGAGGAATCGAAATTTCTCGCAAATCAGTCATCTGCGCCGCCACGAGGCATCTCGCCGTGGCCAGAGCCCTCTAAGGTAACTATGGTCGGGCTTGAGAGTGTTTTGAGTTCTCTTACATGTCGCGATGCTCATTGACCCGCCCGATTGAACTCTATCATAGCCGGAACCCCGGAACACTGTGTTGCCCCATGGAACGCCGCCGTGGACAGTCCCTCCGTCGACTCCCTGCTCTGTCCTTTCACCCGTCTTCCGGACCATCGTCCTTGAGTTCGGGTGAGTTACTGAAGCTTATCGTATTCTCACTTCGAACGCTACCTCACTATATCACTGGGAACGAGTCCGTGAAGATTTCGAGTCCGTGGGTGCTCATAGACTGAGCTCTAGAATGGAGTTCGTGCCCGATTCTTGATCCTTGGTGTAGTGCCAAGAGTGGAATTAGGAGTAAGAGCAAATTTGAGCGTGGATTATGGGATATGGCGGTCTATGTGAGTTCGTCGGAGTATTTGCACCGCCCGTGGTTGGGGACCCGGTTGTGTGAAGGAGGAAGAAAGGGGGGACCTCCTTGTAAATGTTAGTGACTCAGAACACAATGTATTGGATTAGTCTTCAGTTATTCAAATGCTCAGGGGGTTCCATGAAAAAGAGCTCGCGCGAGCGAGGATGCAGGCGCGTTCTCCCATTCGCGGGCCGACTCGGGCTAAATTAGGCCCGTTACTATTTATGTTTTCTTCTTTTCTTTTTACTGCCAACTTGAAAAATCTGTAGAAAATAGTAGAAAAATGGTAAAATCATGATACCAATTTTGTTAGATTCCTAAAATCACATAGTATTTAATAAAAATAATTTCCAGATTATTATCCCAACCTTGGAACTATGTAGCATTTAAAAGCGCTTAAACCAAGACTTTTAGAATTTTAGAAATAGTTTAGTAATTCCAAAAATCATAAAACTTTTTAAATAGGCATAATATGATGATTGGAGCTCCTGAGTGAAGTTTGAAATGATTTGGACACTGTTTGCTCAGAAACCCAATAACTAGCCTCCGAGGGTTAATTACTTAATACTAATCCTAAAGGAATACCAAAGTAGGAAACCCTAGTGATTAGTTTGTATCATGAAGGAAAGTTGTATTCAAGATGCAACTTAATATGTTTCTATTATGTAACTGCATATTCATGACATAGCATAAGCATTCATGTACATGTATTATCATGTATAGAACACAAGGAAGAAACCATGGTAGAAGAAGAGGTTGTCTCCCAGACTGAGAATATTCGAGCGGAGAACAACTTTTACTTCGACATCTACGGTGTGGACCCCGAACCTCCTGCAACACAAGGCAAGCCCCGGTGAATTATCCCTTTCCTTGTTGTTTTAAAATCTTTATCACCTTATATGATGCATTAGGTGATAGGAGTTGTGTGCTAAACAATTGCTGCATTCCCTTCCTTGGAAAACTTATTACTATTCCTTGTTACTCGATTTATTCAAACAAGTTTTCTGATGCTTAACCTTTCTTTAGAAAACAAATTGTTTGTTTTCAAACAAAAGGTGATGCTTCACACTGGATAGGGATTTTCATAAAGAAAAGACTTATGATGGTGAATCCATCATGGCCGTGATGGGTTCAACATCTAAAAAGAAGTATCTCTGTCAGGTACCAAACTTTGGGTTTTAAATGATAAAGACGAGACCTGGCGGGTGACTTGCACGAGAATGAAGTCTCAGTGTAGTGTCTCCGTCTGAGTCGCTTAAGGACCGAGCCGATGTAGGCCTGCTGACCGAGAACCTTTTAACTGGCCATATGCCTCATCATGGGTAAGCTTTGCCTCGGTTGGACCAATACCAGAAAGGCTACCACGCAATGGGAGTGGAGAGATGGCGAGAGTAGCGTGTACCCTCCGTGGCAAGAGGCTAGACTATGGTGTATTTGTGGTCTCGGTTGGTGTGAACCCATTATGGTCTTGAGAAACCCGGTGGTGAGTTGGCATATGCAAGGGTTAAGTGCTACATATGTCGTGTGGTTGGAGATTCCTAGCTGGGTATTAATCGATTCGGTTCTCCGTTACTTCTCGGACATGAAGACTTGGTCACTGACTTACACGTAACATCAAGTGAACTGAAGGGGGATAAAAGAAGGCTAGTATAGGCCAAGTGCTTGATCTAGAATAGAAAGGAATCTAGATGCAGGTAAATACTTAACCTGATAATGAAAAATGAATTTTTAAGGATCCACTCATAGTAAGCTTTTCTACAAAGAAAGTCTTTGAATCTTGTTGAGCTTTACCTTGATTCCCAAAGGCCAGCATATCCTTGAGAGTCTTTTCCTTTGACGGGTAAGACTTGCGAAAGTACACTCCGTACTCAGGGTTTTCAAACCCATGTTGTTGTAGGTGATGAAAAGGCTGAGTTCTGCTGTTTCTGTTCCAAGGTGGTTCCCAAGCAGGAGGATAAAAACTAAAACTTATTTGGGGAGGGTGTTTTGCCTCCCGGTGATGTAATAATAAATTTACGCACTCAAGTACTCGGATATGTAATAACTACTCTTTCTATATTTTCTTATGAATGTACATTATGTTATTGTAATCCGTTCCGCTTATTCCTTACTCCGATGTTGTGTAATGTCTGCGTGATGGGTTAAGCGCTCTTGGGCGATGAGATGGCGATACAGACAACCGAACTTGCCGAGTCGTTATGCATGCCTGCATGATTGTCTGAGGTCCTTAGGACAAGGGCATCTGTAGGTGGGCCTAATACCTGGGGAGGTTCCGTCACAGCTAGTATCAGAGCGAAGCCCATTTCTTCGGACATTACTTAGTGTTTCAAAATATTTTAAAATACTTATCTTGGAATCTTCTTTCGTACTTACCTTGATCCTTTCTTGTAGTAACTTATCTTTTGAAGTCGGGTAATACAATGCCAAATAATAGTATACGTTGGAGGTAGGGGATCAACAAAAAGTTGATTCCATAATCATAGGTCATGCATGCATCATGTCTAAACTATACTAAATAAATTTTCCCCTCTTATGGAGGTATGGCACATTCCAAGACTACCCAGCGGAAGGCGACCGGACCTCGAGGTGTGCCTCGACACTAGTTGGCTCCTCGACATGAGGGGTGCAGTAGCAGGAGTAACAATCCCATAGGGGATCTAGAGGTTAGAGTTGAATGACTCACGATGGAAATGCACCATGGAAGCAGGGAGCGTGCACGAGATAGCCACCGTATTGCTGAGCTGTCGGCGGAGGTTGATCGGTTGCAGCAGGAGATCATGGAACGAGACTGGGCTATAGACTGGGCCGTAAATTCACGATCTATAGCCTAGGATTGCGAGGCGAATGCTCGAGCCCGGGTAGTGGAGCTAAGCGTAGCCCTGGAGAATATGCAAGCATACAATAATACTTTGCATGAGGAAGTGCACGTGTTATACGACCAGCTGCATCCAAACGTACCACCGGAGGTTGCAGTAATGGGAGTCGGAACGTCAGGAGCAGTTGGTAGAGGACCTTATGGGGAGTTGGATCCCTTTGGAGCCCCTTCTTCCATGAACTTCGCTGATGATCGTTCTCCCAAAGCTAGCAGTGGAGCGGGTACCACCAAGGATGAAGATAACTAGAGTAGTATAGTAGTAGGTGGTTTCCTTATGTAAATTAAATAAGGAAAGTGGAGTTGTACCAGGGAGTATGTATAGTTAGTACCAGTCTGACATAATGTAATAAAGGTGGTGTACTTGTGGCCTGTAATAATCGAGTATGTTTTGTTGTTTCTTCTTCAGATGCCATCTAAAACTCGTGCTCAAGACGGGGCGGGAACTTCCCGTGGTGGGGTGGAAACTCCGAACCCGCCATCTGTACCTCCCACGTTGGCTGAGGCTATCACTCCCTTAGTTAATGCCACTGCTGATAACACTCATTTCCTGCGAGAAATGACTGGGAATCAGTTTCATTAGTAGGGAGGCAGAGGTCAACCCCAAGGCCCTTGAGACACCACGTATTTGGAGTTTTCAGAAACTCGTCCACCGTTTTTTGTTAAAGCAGAAGAACCTTTGGAAGCGGATGAATGGATTCGGGTCATGGAGCGGAAATTCAGATTAATTTTGTGTACAGAAACCTAGAAGCCCCTGTTCGCTGCCCAGTAATTGAGAGGTCCTGTCAGTACCTGGTGGGAAAATTTTGCATCTATTCAACCTGAAGGACATCTTGTCACATGGGCAGAATTCAAATAGGCGTTCAAGGAACACTATATTCCAGAGGGGGTTTTACAGATGAAACTTGAGGAGTTTATACGTTTAAAGCAAGGAGGAGACTCGGTGATGCAATATCTCGCCAAATTCAATCATCTCTCCCAGTATGCTATAGAGCAAGTGGACATGAATCTAAAGAAAAGAATTGCTTCATGAGAGGTCTCAATGATCGACTACAGCGAAAGATGGCTACTTGCCTGGACCTCACTTATAGTAGAGCTGTGAGCACAACGCTTTTGGTGGAAGCCAAGAATGTGGGACAATGAAAAACAAAGAGATATGAGAGTGAAGGATCTTTTCAAGGATCCGAGAAGCGATCGAGGTTGGCGATTCGTCCTGTTATCCCAAATCGCTCTTTTCCTCGTCCACCCGCCTATCCTTTCAAGCAACCAGTTTTTATCCGTCCCACTCCTGCCCCCACCCAAAATAATCAGTCGAGTGCCCCTAGTACTTGTTTCCCCGCCTTACGCAGTTCATCAAATGGCTGCTTCAACTGTGGGAAGTCTGGACACTTCATCAAGGACTGTCCCTATCCAAAGTAGAATAAATCTAATTTCCAGCAGACTTCTGGGAGCACGTCTCAAGGCAAGGGAACTGTGGCCAACACTCCAGCGGGCAAAAATACAAGGAAAGCTAGGTGAGTCTACTACACTCAAGTGGCTACCACCCCGGAAGGAGAACCGGTGATGATGGGTACGTTTTTCGTTGCCAACTATCCCGCTGTCATCCTTTTTGATTCTGGTGCATCACATACTTTTGTGAGCAAGACTTTTGTTGAGAAGCATTGCATACATATTATTGAATCAAAGGAGGGTTTTGTTATTCAATCACCTGGGGGTCAAATCTTTACTAAGGAAGTAGTCTTCCACGTACCCGTGAGATTGGCCGAACATGATTTCCCTACCAACATGATAGTTATAAAGGGGCAAGATGTAGATGTGATTCTAGGCATGAATTGGTTAGCCTAGAATAAGGCTATCATCAATGCGGATCAAAGGACTATTCAACTATGTCATGGACAAGAAGAAGTCAAGTTGTCCATCCCTGTATCTGTCCCAGTTAAAGTATCTGGACAAGTTTTTGAAGCCGTAGTGCAAGAGATACAAGACATCCCGATTGTGTGTGAATTCCTGGATGTAATCCCTAAAGAATTGCCTGGATTACCTCCGGAGAGGGATGTGGAGTTTGTGATTGAATTGAAACCCGGTACGACTCCTATTTCTAGAAGATCGTACCATATGCCACCCAATGAGCTTGTGGAACTCAAGACACAATTACAAGACTTATTGGAGAAAGGATTTATTAGACCAAGTTCATCGCCATGGGGATGTCCAACAATCTTTGTCTAGAAGAAGGAACAAACCCTTCGAATGTGTGTGGACTACAGACCCCTTAATGATGTGACCATTAAAAACAAGTATCATCTTCCCCGGATCGATCTGTTATTCGACCAACTCACTGGAACCCAGGTATTTTCTAAAATTGATCTCGGATCGGGCTGTCATCAGATTAGAATTCGACCCGAGGATATACCCAAGACCGCTTTCACCACTCGGTATGGGTTATTTGAATATTTGGTTATGTCCTTTGGATTGAGAAATGCTTCGGGCCACTTCACATACTTAATGAATTCGGTATTCATGCCCGAATTAGACAAGTTTGTGGTGGTCTTTATTGATGACATTTTGATCTATTCCAAGAATGAGGAGGAGCATGCAAAACATTTGCAGATTGTTTTAACACGCTTGAGAGAACATTAACTTTATGCCAAATTCAGCAAGTGCGCGTTTTGGTTGAAGGAAATCCAATTTTTAGGACATGTTTTATTTGCTAAAGAGATTGCGGTTGATCCCATCAAGGTTAAGGATATTCTGGAGTGGAAATCTCCTACCACGGTACATTAGGTAGAAGCTTCCTTGGACTGACTGGTTATTACTGTAGGTTTATCCCAGATTTCTCCAAAATTGTTAAACCTATTACTGAGCTACTGAAGAATGATGTTAAGTTTGACTGGTCTCCCAAGTGTGATGAGGCCTTTGAACAATTGAAAACCCTACTGACCACTGCATCGGTTTTGGCTCAATCGGATATTGAGAAACCATTTGATGTATATTGTGACACATCAGTCATTAGGCTTGGTTGTGTTCTGATGCAAGAAGGACGAGTAATAGCGTATGTTTCAAGGCAGCAGCGCCAGCATGAGGAACATTACCCAACACATGATTTGGAATTGGCTGCGGTAGTTCATGCCCTTAAAATTTGGCGTCATTATTTACTGGGAAATGTATGTCATATCTATACTAATCACAAGAGTTTAAAGTACATTTTCACCTAGTTGGAGTTAAACATGAGACAGAGAAGGTGGCTTGAGCTGATCAAGGACTATGACCTAGAAATTTATTATCACCCAGGAAAGGCTAATGTGGTGGCGGATGCTTTAAGTAGTAAAGCCTTTTGTCATTGTCTCACTATGGGATTGCCTGACACCACTTTATGTAAAGAAATGGAAAGATTAAATCTGGGGATTGTGCAACAAGGAACCTTAACGCATTTGAAGTTTGAGTCAGTTATTCTACAAAAAATTATTGATGCTCAAAGGATTGATAAGGGTATGAAGCATATTCATGAGAAAATGGAGGCCGACAAAGCTAATTGTTTTAGGAAAGATAACCAAGGAGTATTATGGTTTAAAGACCGCATAGTGGTGCCTAAGAGTGCCGAACTCCGTCAACAAATTTTAGATGAAGCTCATCTTAGTTGGTATTCCATTTCCCTGGAAGTACTAAGATGTATCAAGATTTGAAACAACATTACTGGTGGACTAAGATGAAGATGTATCAACACTTGTAGACGAGTCAAGGCGGTGCATATGAAAACTGCTGGACCTCTACAATCATTACTGATCCCAACATGGAAATGGGAAGACATCAATATGGATTTTGTTGTGGGATTACCCAAGACATCTAAAGGGTATGACTCTATTTGGGTGATAGTGGACCGACTTACAAAGACAACACATTTTCTTCCGGTTAAAACGGATCACCCAGTCGTTGTTTATGCTCAGTTGTACATTGCTTGTATTCTCAGCCTGCATGGAGTTCCAAAGACGATAGTGTCGGATCGAGGACCACAATTTATATCCAAGTTTTGGGAAGAGCTACACAAATTTTTAGGCACTAAATTGCTCCATAGTTCAGCCTATCATCCTCAAATGAGCAGACAAACTGAAAGGGTAAATCAAATATTGGAAGATATGCTACGAGCTTGTGTCTTGGAGTTCCCACAAAAATGGGATGATTGTCTGTCACTGGCAGAATTTTCTTATAATAACAATTATCAGGAGAGTATTTAAATGGCACCGTTTGAAGCTCTGTACGTACGGCGATGCAGAACACCCTTGAATTGGTCAGAACCAGGAGAACAGTGGTTCTTTAGGCCTGATTTGGTTAAAGAAACAGAGGAAAAGGTCCAACGCATAAGACATAACTTCAGGGAAGCTCAAGCCCGACAGAAAAATTATGTGGATAAATGACATCGACCATTAATTTTCCAAGTCGGAGATCATGTGTACCTGAAAGATCACCAATGAAGGGTGTTAGTCGATTCGGGGTTAAAGGAAACTTAGCACCCCGATACATTGGCCCGTTTCTTATTCTTGAACGATGTGGGCAGGTTGCGTATAGACTTCGGTTGCCAGAATCACTGTCTATTGTGCGTAATGTGTTCCACATATCTCAATTAAATAAGTGTCTTTCGATTCCTGATCGAACTATAGATGTGGCTGATGTTAATTTGGAACCGGACTTAACCTACTCAGAACATCCCGTTCGAGTTTTAGATCAGAAAGACCGAATTACTCAAAGAAGGACTCTCAAGTTTTACAAAGTGTAGTGGGACCAACACCCAGAAGAAGAAGCAACATGGGAATCTGAAGATTTCTTAGAAAAACATTTTCCCAAGTTCTTAGCCTCCCGTAATCTTTAAAATTTATGTACTTTGTTGTAAAGTTAGAACAAACCCCCACACCCACCCCTTGCTTTGTACGAGAAAATTGGAAGTAAAGTTGTGACGTGTTTCCTTTTCCATTACTTACCCTAGAGCCTTAAATCTCGGGACGAGATTCTTTTATGGGGGGAAGGATGTAACACCCCTAGTGTTACCACAACTAAAACTTGGGCATGGCATCATATGCATTGGCATCTCATTATGCATGTTACATCTAGAGTGCATCCACTAGGCTAAAATCTCAAAACAAGCTTGTGATGTGATGACTTGACTTGATTAAAGAGGTCTTTGACCCTAGGATAGGGTACCTTCCCAAGGATTAGAAGCATGTGGGTGTGTGAGATGAGAATTAGAGTATGATCCTAAAAGTTAGTAAAAATGTTCAAGAAAGACTAAACTTAGAGAGTTTAAGTGCCACAAAACCCTAGAATACTCAAAACCCTAATAGAGACCCTAAAAAACTAATTGGTGCTCTATAAGGTGACTTCAATTTCTATGCACTTTTGGACCTGTTGGGGGTCTGCTTCGTCACCGAAGGTCCCATAAGAAGAAACACCTTCGAAAGATGGACACAAAGCCGAAGCTATCAATCAAAGAGCTTCGGAGTATATTTTCAGATGCACCGACTTAAAGATGAAATGACCAATCAGCCCATGATAGCTTGTATTATGATTGTAATCATTTGTAAAGGGCACGAATGTAATCTCTCATAGGCTGCGTCCTGTGCCTATAAATAGATGAACAGTACCCCTGTACTGTTCACACGATCTTGTATTCGGTCGTGCGCAACGCTCGGATTTTCACCTTCTGTCAAACCGAAGGTACAAATGTAATTAAAATATTGTCTTTATATTTATCCAAGTTTACATAATGAAGATATATGGATGATGTTATATGATTATTCACATTATCTTTCATATTTCGTATGCTTTGTCTTTCATTAATGTATACCGTGATGATGAAGGTACGTCCTTCATGACCTTCGTCCGAAGATGGTTATATCCTAAGGGAAATAATGCTTCGAAGGACATTAACATTTAATACTTCGTGTTGCCTTGTTCTTAACTCATAGCATTTGAGAACAAGTCCCCAACATTGGCGCCCACCTCTGGTGAACTCACTTCCACTTTTGAGCTGCTGGCTTCGTTCAACAATCAAGCTGAAGTTGCTTCGGCTACGAAGCTGGTGCTCCCGATAACAGGCGGTTCATGCTCAGAACCGGCCAACAAGAAGCAGAAGGAGGCTCAGAGAAGGGTGCAACATGTTGGGGTGCAGGGACCCTTCATCAAGTCAAGATGGTCCCACATCCCAATCACCTTCTCCCAGGAGGACCTTCAGCTCAAGGATTACCCTCATAATGATGCTATGGTCATATCTTATGTCATCAAGGGATTTCTGGTTCACAATGTTCTGGTTGATACAGGCAGTGCAGCGGATATCATATTTGCCAAGGCCTTCAGACAGATGCAAGAGCTAGAGGACAAGATTCATGATGCTACACACCCTCTTTATGGCTTCGGAGGAAGACAGATTGTAGCACTTGGCAAGATCACAATGCCAGTGACCTTTGGATTTGTCCACAATACAAGGACTGAACATGTTGTGTTTGATATTGTTGACATGGAATACCCCTACAATGCAATCATTGGTCGTGAGACACTTAATGCTTTCGAAGCAATTCTTCGTCCAGCATATCTATGCATGAAGATACCTTCGGAACAAGGGCCTATTGCTATTCATGGAAGTCAGGAAGCTGCCAGAAAGGTTGAGGGAAATTGGACAGACTCAAAAGCGATCCACAATATAGATGGAGCTGAAGCTTGTGAACAGTACAAGTACAGAAGAGAGAAGGCTGCTTCGGCCGATCAGCCGAAGCCCATGCTTCTATGTGAAGACGTAGCAGAGCAGAAGGTATTGCTGAGGTCTCAATTATCTAAAGAGCAGGAGAAAACTTTGATAAGGTTTTTATTCAACAACAAAGATATTTTTGCATGGTCGGCCAATGATCTCTGTGGTGTCAACAGGGACGTCATTGAACATTCACTCAATGTCGATCCATCCTTCAGGCCCAGAAGGCAAAGGCTTCGGAAAATGTCTGATGATAAAGCTGAAGGTGCTCGGAGTGAAGTAAAAAGACTTCTCAGTGCTGGTGTTATCAGAGAGGTAAAATATCCAGAGTGGCTAGCCAATACTGTTATGGTGAAGAACGCCAATGGCAAATGGAGAATGTGTATTGACTTCACAAATCTTAACAAGGCCTGTCCAAAGGACAAGTTTCCATTACCAAGAATAGACTCTCTTGTAGATGTAGCAGCTTCTTCAGAGCTTATGAGTCTGCTGGATTGCTACTCCGGATATCATCAGATATGGATGAAGAAGGAGGATGAGCCGAAGACTAGCTTCATAACTCCCAATGGTACCTATTGTTATCTTCGGATGCCTGAGGGGCTCAAGAATGCTGGAGGAAGCTTCAGCAGAATGACGACCAAGGTCCTTCACTATCAGATAGGCAGAAATGTGCTAACATACGTTGATGATATCATAGTAAAAAGCACGAATCAAGAAAATCATATTACTGATTTGCAGGAAACATTTGCTAATTTTAGGCAAGCTGGCCTGAAATTAAATCCAGAAAAATGTGTCTTTGGAGTGAAGAAGGGAAAGTTCCTTGGCTGTCTAGTTTCAACGAAGGGGATCGAAGCTAACCCAAGCAAGATCGAAGCTATCCTTCGGATGGAGCCGCCAAGCACAAAGAAGAGGGCCCAAAGGCTGACAGGAAGACTAGCATCTTTGAATCGATTTATATCTAGATTAGCAGAAAGAAACTTACCATTCTTTGAAGTACTAAAGTCAGCCGAAGTTTTTCAATGGGGCCCAGCTCAACAGAAAGCCTTTGAAGAGCTGAAGCAATACTTGATTGATCTAACAACATTAACTCCACCTATGTCAGGGGCTCCATTGCTATTGTATGTGGCAGCTTCACACTCTGTAGTGAGTGCGGCGCTTGTACAGGAGAAGCTTGAAGGACAAACTAAAAAGCAAGTCCAAGTATACTTCGTCTCCAAAGTCCTAAGTTTATCAAAGAAAAACTATACAGAATTGGAGAAGGTGTTGTATGCTGTGCTAATGGCATCCAGGAAGCTTCGACATTATTTTCAAGCATACCACATAATTGTTCCTTCATCACAGCCTCTGAAGGATATTATGAGGAACAGAGAAGCTACTGGAAGGATTGGAAAGTGGGCCGCGGAGCTTAATGAATTCACCATTGACTACGTGCATAGATCTTCAATCCAATCCCAAGCGTTAGCAGATTTCATCGCTGATTGGACGCCAGGGGCTCACAAAGAAGAAATAAGCAAAGATACCGAAGCATGGACAGTGTTCTGCGATGGTTCTTGGGGAACCTTCGGTGCAGGAGCAGCTGCGGTCCTAGTGGCACCTTCAAAAGTCAAAACATGTTATGCAGCCAAATTGGATTTCAGTTGCACAAATAATATTGCTGAGTACGAAGCACTTCTGTTGGGGCTTCGGAAGTTAAGGGCAATGGGAATAAGAAGGGCCATCCTAAAGACTGACTCTCAAGTTATTTCTGGCCATGTGGACAAAAGTAGCAAGGCAAGAGATCGGAAGCTTGAAAGATATCTGGATACAGTTCGAAGGTTGGAGGCTTCTTTCGAAGGTTTTTCTGTCAAGAATATTCCAAGAGGTGAAAATGAGCATGCAAATTTGCTAGCCAAATCGGCGGCTTAGGGGCTCCCTTGACCTTTGAAGTATTTTTTGAAACAATAAAAGCACCTTCGGTTGAACTCATGGAGAGAGCAGTACTTACTATTTCTCTAGTACACAGTGAAGATTGGAGGACTGAAATTATATCTTTCCTCCAAGGCAATTGTCTTTCAAGTGATGAAGCTTATAACAAGAGAATGGAGGCAAGGACAAGACCATATGTGATAATAGAAGGGGAATTTTATAAACATGGAGTCTGTTCCCAACTCCTCAAGTGTTTATCAAGAGCTGAAGGTATTGAATTAATGAAAGAGATACACGCAGGTCTGTGTGGATCTCACATTGGGTCTAGGCCCTTGCTGGGAAAAGTTTTTCGACAAGGATTTTACTAGCCGAAGGCAGCTTTGGATGCAGCAGAGCTAGTCCAAAAATGTGAAGGCTATCAAAAATGTGCAAGAGACCAGAAGCAACCTTCATCTCTCACTCAGTTAATACAACCCACTTGGCCGTTGCAAAGATGGGGCCTCGATTTGCTAGGCCCACTTCCACCAACACAAGGAAATTTAAAATATGTTGTGGTGGCGGTAGAATATTTTTCTAAGTGGATTGAGGCGAAGCCTTTGGCCACAATAACTTCGGTCACAGTCCAGAAATTCTTCTGGCAAAACATTGTTTGTCGCTTCGGCGTGCCGAAGGCTATCACTGTAGACAATGGAACACAGTTTGATGCCGAAGCTTTCAAGGAATTCTGTGATAAGATTGGCACGAAGATTCATTTTGCATCAGTTAGACATCCAGAGTCAAATGGACTTGTCGAAAGTGCAAATGGCATTATAATGACGGGAATAATGAAGTTAATCTTCAATCAGTCCAGAGGAAAGTGGCCAGATGAGTTGATTAAAGTGGTGTGGAGTCACAACACAACAATATCAAGATCAACATGTTTTACACCATTCAAGTTATTGTTTGGTGACGAAGCTATAACCCCAAAAGAAGCTAAGGCAGGGTCAATTAGAATAGTAGCTTCGACAGAGGACGAAGCTGATTATTCTGTGATAAAAGATGCCATAGAAGGGACCAGACTTCAGGTTGTAGAGAATATCAATAAATACCAAGCCGAAACAATAAAATGGCGCGACAGAAAAGTTCAGCTAAAAAACATTAAGCCAGGGCATTTGGTACTTCGGAGAATGGCCAATCTAGACATAGTAGGCAAGTTACAGCTGAAGTGGGAAGGACCCTTTCTGGTGGTATCTTCGTCAAGACCCGGTTCTTACAGATTGAAGGATATGGACGACAACGACATTCCTAGATCTTGGAATGCGGATGAGCTTCGGCGATATTATGTGTAACTTGATGTAATCTTTTTCATTTTTCCTATGGCACCCTTTTCCTTTCCAAAGGAGGAGAAAGGTTTTTAATGGGGCCATAGTTTGTAATTTTTCTTCTCTTATTCAGCTCTACGAGAGCAAAATCCCCCAAAATATGTAAATGTAAAATCTGAGCATGCACCATCGAGTGCAGAGAAAAAGGAAAAAAACAGGGAGAAGCTCGAAAGTCGTCCCTAAGGGGATGCAGAGCACGACGAAGCTACAAAAAAGCCGTTCCTAAGGGAGCGCAACGTAAGTTTTCTGCTCAAAAGTCGTTCCTAAGGGAATGCAGAGCTAAATACCGCCGAAATATAAGGCGAAGCGCGAAAAGTCAACACAAATACCACCGAAATAGAAGGCGAAGAAGTTCAAAAGACGTTCCTAAGGGGATGCAGAACTTACACCGAAAAATAAGCGACGAAGCCGAAAAATAAGCGGCAAAGAGACTTCAGTCATTCCTAAGGGAATGAATGTTATGATTGTGGCTTCGTATGTGTGTGTTTGGACATTCATTTGCACGTCACATTACATCATACATTGCATTCATAAACATTCATTTAGACATACATAGGATCATCATCATCATATCATACAGACACAGGCAGATGCTTCGGCTATAAGGATAAGGCTTCGACAACAAGAAAAGAAGCAGTTTCATGCTTCGTTGTGTACGAAAAGAAGGGAAGGTGTTTTTCGCCTTCGGCTCAAAAAATACAAGTTTCGTCCACATCAAAGCAGTTCATACATGGACGAAAAGGTAGAAATATATTACAAGGTATGGACAAATTTTACAGAATAAGTATCTGATTCTTAAATTACAATATTTTTTACAAGGATAATACAAGATTTTTTCTAGAGTTTTTTCGCAGCAAGGTCTTCAGCTTCATCATCATTAAGCTTCTGATCATCTGTCAAGCTTCGGCTCACTGTTCCTCAGCTTCGTCATCCTGTACATATCAAAGCGGTATGAGAAAAGTGCAAGTTTCAAGGAGAAGGTAAAGAAACAGACACAAATTTCTTACCGGCTTAAGGTGGCTTCGAGCTTCGTCGCAAGCCATGTTTCGCCCGCCCTTCGTCTAGATTTGCGTTATGAATCTATTTCCTATGCTTCGAGCCAGACTGGGGATATCAGTTAAATCTGCCGGTGATAAGCTGAAGTTTGGTCTATTAACAATTTTCCCATGCGTGCAACCAGATTTCATGAAGGCAACAACTATGCCTCGAGAAGCTAGTAGGTCATCAAGAGCATCAACTTCACCCTCAATGTGTTTGAAGGTCCCTGGCAGGTCTTCAACCGAAGGATTGAATTTCTCAGAGCTGGCTCCAACCGAGTTGAAAACCTGCTTTAGCCACTTCACGCATCGGTTGCTGAAGTCTAGACATTTATCTTAAAGCTCTTTCAGTGATTTCTGCAAATTTGAACTCTTTTCGACTTCAGCCTCAAACTTCGCATCAAATTTCTGCTTTTCTTGTTCGAAGCTTTCCGACTTTGAGAGGAGTTCACTATTCAATTTGGCAATTTTGGCTTCAGCTTCTGCCAGTAAACCCTCCACTGTTTGAAGTTCGAAATCTTTCTTTTCAAGAGCTGCTGCATGATCTTTTATTTTGCTCTCTAAACCTTCAATTATAACCTCATGTTTTTTGTCTTCAAGGTCAAGTTGCATCTTCAAAGCTTTACTTAATAGCATACTCTATGCAAGAACAACCTTTGTCAGAAAATCCTTTGTCGTTAAAACAATGAAAAGCCGAAGAAAAGTTTTTACCTTGAAATTAGAATAGAACAAACTACCGACGATATGCTATCGTCGGTAGCGGCTGATATCGGCCTCAAGCTTCGGGAAACCAATGCCGCCGAAGAGCAGCGCTCCTGGTTTGTAACCACAGGATATAGCATAATCTTTCAACTCTTCTTTCTCAGCTTCAGATAACTCCTGACCAATTATGTTTTGGAAATCGAAGTCCTTTTCCTCCGAAGTATCTTCGGCTTTCTCCTTTTCTTTTCCAGGCACTGTGGCCAGGGTCTCTTCAGCAGCTGTAGCAGCTTCTTCCGCGGCCATATTCAGGAGCATTTTATCAATATCAGAAAATGTGCTCTCCAGATTTGTAGCTTCGGTAGTTTCAGCTTCGGCAGTTCCAGCTTCGGTGGGTGCAGCTTCGGCAGCAGTAGCGCTCTCGACAGCTAGTGTTTTTGACGCCAAGGCCGGCGGCGGTGTTTCTTCAATGGCTTCAATCACATGAATAATTCTCCGTTTTTTGGCCTAGCAGGCTTCTTCGCTGCCGAGGGCTCCTTTTCCTTCTATAAAAGCTTCGTCAGATGTGGCCCCAGTGGGCTTAGCTTGATAGGCAAGGATTCAGTCATTTCCTTTAGAATTTCTTCCACGTTGGCAGCAGAAGGTGTTGAAGGAGTCTCTTCTTCTATATCTGTCGCCTTCTGCTTCGAAGCCGCATCTTTCCTTTTCTTCGGAGCAACTGCCTTCGGCTCAGGGCTCAATTTTCTCTTCTTCAGAATTTCTTCATCTTCTTTAACCACTCTAGCAGCTTGTCTACCCACAACACTAACAATTCTTTCCTTTTTTTTGCCCTTCAGCGCCGTTGCTCAATTGCTCATAGTCAGGATATTCAAAATTCAGGGCATCCATTACCCGATTCAATCTTCTCTTCGGACGGGCGCCGAAGGCTGCAGTCATCAACTGATCTTCTTTTTTTGTATAATTGCCCAGGATCTCATTGCACATAACTTCAATTGTATCTAACCATTCTTGGCAGGGTTCTTTGAAGTGTTTCTTGAACTTAAAATGATAGGGCAGCCGAACGAGTTCATTCTTCCTCTTCTCTCCTTTAAGCTTCGGCATACCCCATTCCCTTAGCGTTGGAAATACTCTGTTGGCTAAGTATTCCTTAACTAAATCTCTAGTACCAATATGTTCAGATACAATTCTAAATTCGCCCACAACATCTGGGCATGGTGCCCCCGGCATCATGTTGCACTGAGGCCTAGTCAACCCGAAGGTTAGTTCCAGCGGGCTTTGAACTAGCTTCTCCTTTTGCTCATCTATCTTAACATAGAACCATTCAGACTTCCAACCGGTTGGCCACTTAGTGCGGTAGCTAACCACCAATGTCTTCATGTCCTTGCGGTACGCAAAATTATAATAGTCGAAGTTCTTGTACAGTCCATCCTTCCTAGCCT
Organism: Zea mays; assembly: GCF_902167145.1. Classification (NCBI taxonomy): domain Eukaryota; kingdom Viridiplantae; phylum Streptophyta; class Magnoliopsida; order Poales; family Poaceae; genus Zea; species Zea mays. Next base: position 157,804,024 of record NC_050096.1, read on the forward strand.
TCGTCTGATAGTGAAGTTCGTGTACTCGGCAGAAGGCTTCGGCAAGCGGCTCGGCTCCTTGGCTTCGGAGAGCCCAGATAAACACGCTGAGCCTAACGATAGCGTTAGGAGTCAGCTAATGAAGATAAATCTCAAAATTTTCTAGCACATCTGCAATCATTCCGTGCAGAGGAAACCTCGACCCTGCTTTGAAGAAGCTCTTAAAAACTACCACTTCATCACTTTCTGGTTTCAGGATAGTCTCTTCCCCGCCAAACCGAATCAACTTCTTCTCGGCTTCACCGAAGTAGCCTAGCTTCGTCATCATGGTCATGTCGGCTTCGGACATAGTCGACTTCCCAAAATCCAAATGGCTGGGCTTGGATGGCACAGCAGTGTTATAATCAATCTCTTCTTCACCAATATCGCCCTCTTCAATATCTGCCTGCTCGGCTTCAGTAGCAGGTGCACCTTCGTCAGAACCGCCCTCCGTCACAACCAGTCCCGACCGCCTCATAACTTCGGAAATTGGCACAGTCTCAGTAGGTTTGGTCTCCTCTTCGTCACGGGTTATCCTAGCTGTCGAGCGCACCCTGGCCATTTGATGCTGAATTTCTTGCGCTTAGGCAAAGTTGAATGTTTTTTGTTTATTCTGAAGCTCTCTCTCTTGTGACGAAGCTAAAGCAAAACGATGCTTCGATTGAGAATATGGTGAATGAGCTTCGACTCTGGTCAAATTTTTCGGCAGCACAACAGAACAATGGCAGTAAATGCTGTGGTAACTTCACACCTACCCCGTCTGTTTATATAGTGCTGCAGGTGGGAAGGCGAATCGTCAAGCCGCCCGCACCCGCCGAACAGTCGCCCGCACCCACTGAACGGTGGACCATAGTGCCCAAGAAGATGAATCACTAGATCGCGCGTACCCGTTGTATGGTGGGACTACCTTTCACTCGGAATATTTAAATTGTTTCTCGACAATGAGCTAAGGGAAGGTGTTTTTCAGACCTTCGGCATTCCGAAGCCTGAGAGAGTTTTTCACGGGTCGAGCTCGTTATGAAAAACGATCTGGCACCGTGAAGGGGCTACTGTTGGGGGTCTGCTTCGTCACCGAAGGTCCCATAAGAAGAAATACCTTCGAAAGATGGACACAAAGCCGAAGCTATCAATCAAAGAGCTTCAGAGTATATTTCCAGATGCACCGACTTAAAGATGAAATGACCAATCAGCCCATGATAACTTGTATTATGATTGTAATCATTTGTAAAGGGCACGAATGTAATCTCTCACAGGCTGCGTCCTGTGCCTATAAATAGATGAACAGTACCCCTGTACTGTTCACGCGATCTTGTACTCGGTCGTGCGCAACGCTCGGATTTTCGCCTTCTGTCAAACCGAAGGTACAAATGTAATTAAAATATTGTCTTTATATTTATCCAAGTTTACATAATGAAGATATATGGATGATGTTATATGATTATTCACATTATCTTTCATGTTTCGTATGCTTTGTCTTTCATTAATGTATACCGTGATGATGAAGGTACGTCCTTCATGACCTTCGTCCGAAGATCGTTATATCCTAAGGGAAATAATGCTTCGAAGGACGAAGGACATTAACATTTAATACTTCGTGTTGCCTTGTTCTTAACTCATAGCATTTTAGAACAAGTCCCCAACGGGACCAAAGTGCATATACCAAAGTGGTAGGGTAACAAAAACTAAGAAACTTTTATATTTGGAGATTTACAAGTTTTGTGGAACAAATAGGAGTAAATTGCAAAAGATCTGAAAAGCACCCCTATACTTAACCCTGAAATATAGAGTCAACTAGCCAAGTTTAAGCCCTTATATCTCCTGATCTATGAGGGTTTTGTCATGAGTCACCACAGAAAATTGTAGAGCTATTATAGTAGTTCAAGTTTGATTAAGTGATCTAGCCCAAAAATGGTACATAAATTGGAGCAAAATGGCCTAGAAGTTGGGCTATCAGTTGAGTTCCAAGCTGAAGACCAAACTGACAGTGGCGTCTGCCTAACTTTGGAGCCAATTTGTGCTTGATCTTCCAATGACCGAATTGAAGCTGGTATATAGGGCAACAAGTTTGATGTAGCCAGCTTAGTGGTTCATCACATGAAAATAAGAGAATAAAGCTTCTCAGGTTGCTTTGTCAGGTCACTGAATGGGGCTGGCGATGGTACAATAAATGAAGAAGATCAAAACTTCAAAGGGTTTCACCGCTGATGATCGTGTGTCGTGATCCGCGCAGTGGTTGCGATGTGTGCACGCAGTAACGTGCAAATATCGGTGTGGGGAGTGAAAAGATCACCGAGGTGGTGAACTTGGCCCTGAAGCGAGTCTGCCGTACCCACTTGCCGGCGACGTGGCCGCATGGCCGTAACCGTGGTGGCCACCGTTACCCCAGGTGCGCCACGCTACCGACCATTTTACCACGTCTCAGAGAGTCGTGTGAGATGGTTAGTTACCACGCCGGGACTCTACCTCTGTAAACGCCACGTCTGGAGAACTCCGGTGACTCACCTTCTTTCTGGCCGTGAGATCATCTCATCCCAAATTCACGAAGCACTCGAGTGGTCACTATAATTGAAGGCCCTCCCTGCTCCGTCTTCTTGTTACACGCCCAGTGCACCACTCCTCTCCTCAATCCCTCCACCGTAGCCCGAGGAATAGGAATTTCCCCCAAATCAATCATCTGCGCCACCACGAGGCATCTCGCCGTGGCCAGAGCCCTCTAAGGTAACTATGTTCGGGCTAGAGAGTGTTTTGAGTTCTCTTACATGTCGCGATGCTCATCGACCCGCTCGATTGAACTCTACCACAACCGGAACCCCGGAACACTGTGTCGCCACCATGGAATGCCACTGTGGACAGTCCCTCCGTTGACTCCCTGCTCTGTCCTTTCACCCATCTTCCTGACCATCGTCCTTCAGTCTGGGTGAGTTACTGAAGCTTATCGTACTCTCACTTTGAACGCTACCACGCTGTTGTTGGAACTTGCTCTCAACTCCCAAGGGGGGCCAACAAGGGTGAACAATGACGTTAACAGGGTTACGTCCTAGATGGCAATAGCTCTGTTAATCTGCCCTCTCACGGGCACTGTGCGGGGGTATTTATAGGTACCTGAGCGCCCAGCGCCTTGTGCTAAGGACGCATGTGCCCTCAGCTACCTAGGTTATCCCCAGAATATTCCCATAAAGCGAGGTTACAGACTGTAATTACAGGGATGCCTTTACAAATTAGGCCCGTAACGCGCGGCGGCCACGCAGGGCCCGTTACAATGGGCCGGATCACACGTGGGCCTTTGAGCTGGACGAGGCCGCACTGTGGGATGACGTCGTCGCAGGTCTTCGTCTGGCGCCGAACCAGCGAAGGGTGTCCCTGCCCGTTTTGTCTTTGTCAGACCAGCGGCTGCAGCGAAGGCTTCTAGCGAAGGGTGGCGTCTTTGCCTTCGCCCCGACATTTGCCCTCCGAGGGATCAGTTCGACAAAGTCACCTGGTGCCGAAGACGTCACTAGATGTCGGAGACGCTGCCCTCGCTCGAAGTGGTTCCGCGGGGGTTTTTGATATGACCGTTGATTGACAGCGTACTGTTGGATTGCGGGTTTCCCGAGGCACCGCGCCCTGTTGGATTGCGGGTTTCCCGAAGAGCCGCGCCCTGTCTATAAAAGGGGGTGGGGGTCGGCGCTTTTTGAACTTCACTTTCCGCGCTCCGTGAAAACCCTAGCCGCCTTTTTCGCCGTCTTGCTGCTCGTCTGCCCGTCGTGCTCTTGTTCACCGGAGATCTGGCTCGAGTGAAGCAGACCGTCCGCCGCCGCCGACGGTACGTAGCGATGCTGACCTCCTCTTCTTCCACTGCCGCTACGCCGCCGGCCGACCCCTCGCCACCGGCCGCCGCCTCGCCGCCGACCGACGCCTCGTCTGAGGAGATGCAGAGTAGTTTGATGGCGGAGGAGTTGCGCGCCGGCGATTCTGTTGATTTTGGCGTGTCGCGGATGTCGTCGGTCCGCGTGCAAGATATGCAGCGGTTGGGTTACTTTGGCGGCGGAGTTGCTCGTGTCCCGGGGGCGGAGGAAGTCCCAGTGCCGGAGGGCAAGTTGGTTGTGTTCGAGGCATTCTTCGCCGCCGGTCTCCGCCTGCCTGCGCACCGATTTGTTGGCGAAGTCCTGCGCAGGTTCAACGTTCAGATACATCAGCTGACACCGAATGCCGTGGTGGCTCTATCGAAGTATGTCTGGGCGACGACTTCGTACGGCGGACAGCCATCGGTCGAAGTTTTTGCGAAGTATTATTATTTGCACTGGCAGAAGAGGATGATTGGGGACGAAGTTGCTCAGTTTGGGTCCTCCACGTTCACGCCGAAGACCGGCAAGACCACGATGCAGGTAGTCGAGTTGGTTCCTTGCGCCCGCAACAAGTGGGGCAACTGGAATGAGTTTTGGTTTTATGTTGCTGAGGGTACCGTCGAAGGCCATGAGGGACTCCCCGTGTCCGAGATGTGTTCTCATTTTTACTCAGCGTACCCGCCCTTTGAAGTGGCGGAGGAGGATGCAGACGAGGGGGCCCTTCGGTGTGCCGCCGGCCTGAGGAGTGGGCGCAATTTGGTTGAAGAATTTGTGGCGTACGGGGTATGGCCCTTGGCGCATGGCTGGGCATTGGGCGAAGTGTGCCCTCGCCAGATGCCTTTCCATGGTGGTAGGGTGGTGCGAAGTCCCGCCTTCGCGCTGAATTTGCAAAGCCGCGATCCGGCCGCCTTTGTGCGTGAGGCGGAGGATGGGGCGGTGCGGCTCGTTGGACGTTACGTGCCGAGGACAGAGGGCCAGCACAGCTGGGATATCCGCGGGTCAAATGACCGTTTGAACAGGGTTTTTGAATTAAATCAATTGTCGTATGACGACTATCCTGGTCAAGACGATGCGGACCGCCATGGGAAGAAGCCGGTGGTGGAGACTAGAGACGACCCTGCGCCGGCGGCCGCCCTTTCCTCTAAAAAGAGAAAATTAGGTACTGCTATGGGAAGACTTGGGGTTTCTGATGGTTTTGCTAGAGAGTTGATGAGGACATGCGCGGCCCCGGGGGGAAGGATGGCTTCGCCCGAGCTCCGGGAGTCTTCGGCTCGGATGCTGAGGGTTACCGGGGGTTGCTGGCCTAGGAATGTTCCTATCCCCGCGCGGCCGGCGAAGACTTTTTTACATCTCGCATGGTTCGTGAATGGAGAGTTTTTCCTTACGGGCGGAATATTGCTGCTGTTGTGTCAGCAGTGATGGACAAGGATCGCCAGGGGGCTGCGCAAAAACGCCAGGCGGTTGTCAGGCTTGTTGAAGCCAGGCCGAAGAAGCCGCGGGGGGCTGCGAAGGCTGCGGCCCCCGGCGGAGGCAAGCCGCCGCTGGCGGCGAAGTCGGGCGCTCCTGCATCTAGCAAGGCGCCGGAGGCTCCAAATCGACGAAGGCTGTGCCGCCGTCCAGCGGAGTGCCGGAGGTCGCGAAGGCGGCCCGAGCGTTGCCGTCGGCAGGCAAGCGTGTCGCCGACTTCGCCACCGATATTAGTGTGGACTACTATCTTGGTGGTAAGTCGTTGGCTCTCTCTTTTTTTTAATTTAATTGTTCGTTGATACATCACAGGGTCGGACGAAGGCCAACTTGCTATAGTTGCGCCTGCCACGGCGACCACGACGGCTGCCGCAGTGCCGAAAGCGAAGGGCGGGGCTCTTAGCGCTGGAGGCGAGGTGCTGGCCCTCGCGGCTGTCAGAGATGAGGCGGGCGCTACGTCCCGCCGGCTGAAGGAGGTGATGGAGGCGCTAAGTCAGGTCCGCCGAGCTAGACTTCGTCTTTTTTTTTCGGCTTGCTGGGGCCGCGGTCTTATGTGTGTTCTGCAGGTGGCTGACTTCGCCAACCGCACAGCGTCGGGGGCCCTCACAGCAGTTGTGTCTGCCGAAGTCGAGAGACTTCGGACACAACATGCTGACGCCGTCCGAGAGAAATCGGCCGCCGACAGCAAGTGCCGCAAGCTGGCGGACAAGGTGGCCGCGCTGGAGGGAGAGAAGGCTGACCTCCAGCGCCAATTGGCGGGGGAGAGGAGGGAGACCAATGAGGCCCTCGTCAAGGCGCAGGCTGCGCAGGCGGAGGCCAATCTGGCACAGGCGGAGGGCAATCTTGCCAGGGAGCGCGCCGAGCAGCTGCAGGAGCGGCTCATCGCCCTGGAGAGCCGCGTGGAGCGGGCCGAGGCCGCGACGCGCGCGGAGGCCGAACGGACGCGCACACAGCTTATGGATACATACCGTGAGCTGGGTGCGCGGACCGGTGACTTCGAAGTGCCGGACCGAGAGCCCGGACTTCGCTGTCTGGAATGGGTGCAGGAGGAGCTGCAGGCACTCCCCACTGTCGTGGAGGGGTTTATGTCGTACGCCTCCCTGGTCACCTGCGAGGGGGCGATGAACGCGCTCTCCCGCGAAGGGTGCCGGCACTTCGAGGTCTTCGACCAGGCCGATGAAGATTTTGAGCGAGATATCTATAAGGTTGAAGACCCCGTAGTGAAGGAATCCGCCGGGGCCATCTACGACCTGATGTGGGGTCCGCACGGTCGCGAGGTGGTCAGGGAGCGCGCCGAGACGGCGAGGGCTCAGGTAACGTTTTCGTGTGTTTGGCGTTTGCTGGAAGTGGGCTGTGTGTGGGTTTGCTGAATTTTGTGTGTTGTGTCTTAGGCGGCGCGTGGCGAGAGGGTGGACGACTTCGGGGCGTTGAACAGCGCGCCGCCTGAGCCGGAGCCGACCCCAGCGGAGGCCGTGTCCGGGGCCGCCCTGGAGCCACCCCCGGAGATCGCAGAAGGCGCCCCGGATGCCTCCGCATCTGCTGCGGCCGGCGGAGACTTGCCCGCAGAGACCGCTGAAGGCGCTCCTGATGCCCCCGCAGCCGCTGCGCCGAGTGCTGAAGATCCTGCGACGGTGGCGGTGGAGGCGACGGCGGAGGCAACGGCGGAGGCAGCGGCGGAGGCTCCGCAGGTGGCGTAGTGGGTGTAGATAGTTTAGGGAATTTTGGATATGTTGCTGAATTTTGGTTGCTGCGCAGGTTCAAGATTTTGGGCCTGCGCACGCAACCGCCACTACTAAATTTTTGGCGGCTTCGACCGTGGATGGTGGTAACGAATGTGGTGGATCTGCATCTGAGTTTTATGATTTTGCTGACTCTGGGAGCTCAGTTGAGTGGACTGAGGAGTCGTTGGAGGAGGACTTGGACTACTTTGCGGCCTTGGATGTGGCTGCGGCGGAGGCTTCACCGCACGCCGCGGACACGGAAGATGTGCCTGGTCCTAGCACTGGGCGCCGGCGACGAAGGGCGGTCGCGAAGCGTAGAGTTAGTGGGGCGGAGGGGGGTCGGCTTCGTGTGAGTAGGGCTGGCCGGCAGGAACTGTTGTCTTTGCCGGCCGCCGTGAGTACATGTGAAGGGGAACTGCGAAGTCTTTTTGCGTGTGAGGAGCTTAGGATAATGTTATTTAATTATAGGGAGATGGGAATTATTCCTAAGGTTGAGCCAATGTAGAGTGCGGTGCCCTCGCTTGTATATGTGTGAAGGCTTGTATGATGAGGTTGTGTGCCCTCGCTTGTATGTGCCTGCGAAGGCGTTGTGTACTTGGTCTGGCATGTTTTGTTATGCTGTGATGGTGCGCGTATAGTCGGTCTCGGCGCGGATGATTTGATGTTGTCGTTTCTGCCTTCGTTGTGCTAGTCCGGCTGCACCCTTAGGCGTCTTCTGCACGGATAGTCTACGCGGTGGACTTCGGTTTCTTTGCACTTGTTGTGCTAGTCCGGCTGCACCCGTAGGCGACTTTTGCGCGGATAGTCTTCGCGGTAGACTTCGGTTTTTTCGCACTTGTTGTGCTAGTCCGGCTGCACCCGTAGGCGACTTCTGCGCGGATGGTCTTCGCGGTAGACTTCGGTTTTTTCGCACTTGTTGTGCTAGTCCGGCTGCACCCGTAGGCGACTTCTGCGCGGATGGTCTTCGCGGTAGACTTCGGTTTTTTCGCACTTATTGTGCTAGTCCGGCTGCACCCGTGGGCGACTTCTGCGTGGATAGTCTTCGCGGTAGACTTCGGTTTTTTCGCACTTATTGTGCTAGTCCGGCTGCACCCGTGGGCGACTTCTGCGCGGATAGTCTTCGCGGTAGACTTCGGTTTTTTCCGGCTGCACCCTTAGGCGACTTTTGCGCGGATTTGTCGCACGCGAGGGTGGCTAGCTGTAACACCCGGATTTTAGGGGTCCAAAACCCGGGCGCTAACATAAACACCAGGTATGCTGGGACCAAGTCTCACACATATGATGTAAAGTGGCACAGGATCGAATGTCACATCTTTATATATAACAGGAGTTCTATACAAAATAAATAATTACATTATAAGGAGACAACGGTCCAGCAACCCAAAGTTGACTGGGAGACGACGACCTAGACCACTCACGAACTCATCGCAGCATCTTCCATGAGCATCATCCTGCAGTACCTGGTCTTGACCTGTGGTGTATGTGAGACAGCAAGAGTGAGCTCACATACGTTCATCGCTCAACAAGTTGTGGGGAATAATGTGCATGAACTCGCCAAAGGTGGGAGCTCACGTGAAGTGTAAGGCTTACCAAAGAGGATGGTTAGAGCTGAGCATTGCTTTTAAAGTTGGTCAAAATTTTATTAGCAATTACTAAGTATAAGTAAATACCAACCCAATTAAGTAGTAGAACAAAAGTAACAACATCACCTGTACAACATCACCTGCGATGCAATGCATATGACAAATTGAGTTTAATTCCATAATTTAATCATGTGAGTGTCCGAGCCGCTCATGACCGTGAGCACGGCTAGTATACCAGTTTTACACTCTGCAGAGGTTGCGCATCTTTACCCACAAGTCATGTTACCCATCTGCCAAGGGATCGCGACTTCCCATACACCTCTACCGAGGAGGCGAGGCAGGGTAACACTACGAGGCCTTTACAAAGTTCCACTAGCTTCAGAAAACCCGCTACAGTTTATAGGAAGCTCCAATGCAGGAATCCCTTGCAGGACCGCCATCACAGCAAAATCCTCCCGAGGGCCTCCCCAGGAATCCCTTGCAGGACCGCCATCACAGCGAAATCCTCCCGAGGGCCTCCCCAGGAATCCCTTGCAGGACCGCCATCACAGCAAAATCCTCCCGAGGGCCTCCCTACACTGACCACTCCCCTACTGCCCTTGCCCCTTTCAGGTAAGGTAGTCTTCCACTAGCTTTCCTAATTAATCGGCCAAGGGCGTCCCATTAAACCCTTGTGGTAGCACTGTTTTCCCGGGTGGTTCTCCATGTTCCAATTAACATAATGATCTTATCATGAACAGTGATAATAAACAGATAATAAAAGTGTGATCATGAATAATGTATCTTCATACCCAAAACCACATAAAGCACTAGCAAGTACTACCCAAAAAGTTCAGTGGTAAACAAGGTATAAAGATAGACAAACTAGGGTAACCTATTGGGTCCCATCAAAATTAACCTATGCAGATCATTATGATTAATCAGAACATGAGTAGGTAAAAAGAAGTGATCAAGGGCACAACTTGCCTGGGACTTGAGATTCCAGGTACCAGGATGATCTTCAGATTCTCGTGACCTCACTGCTAATCGTAGCAATACAAACAAACATGGTATAGACAAAATTAACATCCCACCATACATAAGAATAAACTGAATGATAGTAATCTACGCGTCGCTACAAGATCGTGGGTTCAAGAACCGCTAAATTCGGGGTTAGGGTCATGAAGTTATGGTTTTTCGAAAATCCACGTGGTTAAATATAGAATAGATTAAGTGCAACATTTTAACCTATATTTCATGACAAAACAAAGTCACCAGATGATAATAAATATTATTGTGAGACTAATGCAACTAGAATAGATCAAAACGGAGTTAGAATGAATTAAATATGAATTAAACAAGTTTATGGATTTATTTTTATACTAAAAACCTATTTTCTTTATTAAATTCTGAATTTCCTAGCGGTTCTGGACTGTGCACAATATTTCTTAAGAGATCAGGGGCTAACTCGCAATTTCGCCCAAGACTCAGACTAACTCTTAAGTGGACGGCGGCTTTATTCTACAGAACAGCAAGGGTTTATTTGCAAATAGCGCATGGTGAAGGGGTACGGGTAAACCCCAGCCGCCAGATCTTAATCCGAGGGCCCAAAAACCACATAATCGAAAGGGTTTCAGCCATTTTAATCACAGCCATCCGCGGCTGGATCAACGGATCAGATTGGGCGATAAAACTCTACGCCCAGGATGTAATCCACACCTTCGATTTCGTCATCCACGATCAGTACACCTTCTTCTATCTCTCGTGGGAAAACTGGGCAGCGGCGCCCGGTACCTGCGCTGACCACGGCGGCGCCATTGCCGCAGCGCCCAGCACCCGACCTGAGCTACGATTCCTTGATCCTATCGGTGCTACGCCTAGCGAAGGTTGAAGCGAGTTTGTAGAAGAGGATTTAGCGGAGGGTTTCTCACCGTGAGTCGTGCGCACCGAGGCTCGGTCCCCATCAGAGTTGCGGCATCGCGGCAAGAGATTCCCCATGGTCCGAGGCTGACCTCGTCGAATTGGGGTCTCGCAAAGCCTGCCCACAATCCCACCAACTGGTCCATGAACACTGAGCACCGATGAAGGTTCGTGCCCATGGCGGCGGCATCCATTCCGTCCAACCATACGACGCGTCAGGAAGAGGCTAGTCTGGCCATGCAGCACGGCGAGTCTGCGGTGGCGATCTGTCTGTTTCTCTCTCGTTGTTTCCCTCCTCTCTTTGTTTACTATGGCTCTTGGATCGGCTCCAAATCCAGCGTCAATTGATGGCGTATTTACGGAAGGTGTACAGGTGCCAATATTTATATGCACGTTAATTTTGCCAGTAACAGAAACCGAGTCTCGCGGGGGATTTTATTTTTTCGGTTTGTCACGGCGTCGAGATGCATGAAGAGCTGCTGTTGCAACGGCCCGCGAACTATACGATGATTGTGTCCAAGTTTGTTACAGGCGCGGTAGAAGCTGGTTCAACTATAGCGGCCCCACGAGTCATTGAAACGCAGCATGCATTATAGCGAGGAACGACCAGCATGCATAGCCTAGAGAAACGGGAGCAGTTTCCCCTGCGGCCCACACGTCATTGAGATATTAATGACGTCATATATGTGCAAGCGTGATGCAAGCATCCGGCTAACTAATAAAATAATAATAAAAAAACTAGAGAAGAGATGTGGGCTACGTGCATTTGGAAAGGGCTAGGCCGAGCGTGTCTTGAGCCTACGGTAGAGAGAGGTAAGGCTTTTTTTCTCCTTTTTGTTTTATGTTTTTTTTTTATTTTCAGTTTGTTTCCGTTCTCCGATTCAAATTTAAACATGAGTCTGAATTCTCATACTTTTTATTAAATACACGAGCAAGAATCCCAGCATGATGAAAAAGTACAATTGTATCCATTTATTTATTTTTATCCTATTTAAGCAAATACTTCTAATTATGAAACCCATACTCTCACAAAAAAAAACATATTTTGGGAAAAAGAATTCTAGTGCATAAAATTACTTTTGGAGAGTACTTATAAATATATATTCCAGTAAAGAGATAAATAGATTCATATAGGAATCCACTTTATTCAATATTTTATTAGAAAACAATTCAAATTTTAGGAGAATTGGCTTAAGAGGTAGAAAAATCCTTATTACGAGATATTTTAATTCGAAATTCTTGGAGATTTTTCCTTGATCTCAAATCTATGATTTTGGGTTATTACAAATTCTACCCCCCTTAAAAATAATCTCGTCCTCGAGATTAGTAAGAAAAGGGATATACAAAGATTGTTTTGTAATTGAGATTCTAGTTTCTAATTGGTTCAATATGAAGAGTTTTTTTTTCTTTAATTAGTAGGTTATTAGAAAAGCATGGGTATCTTTTATGTGTAGCCACCCAATTATGTAGGATAAAAGATGGGTAGGTTAGGGCAAGAATAGTTTGTGATGAGAAAGATTATGGTGAGGAAAGGTTTTCATCACGAATGGTGGGTCTTGTCTCATTTGGAGATCCGGATTGGCTCTTATCCTTCCTTGATGACATTGATGTCTTCCTTCTCTGGTCTTGGTCTAATTGAGTCGAGGTCAGTGTATTTTATCGGAGTTGGGGAAATATGGTGAATATAGATAGGGGTGAGATGGACTACATGACGTAGGTGAGAAGTTTATTTGATGTTAAGTGAAAATAGACATATTATGCAATCCATCATGACTCTATTGGTTGGGTTAGCTCTACTTAAGGTTAGACTTTGTTAGGTTAGACTAATCTATCACATTAGATCAGATCTAGGTTAGATCGTTATGACAAGATAGACTAGATAAGATCTATTTAATTTATTTTGGATTAGATCCTGATTGTTACTTTAGGATGAGATAAGTAAAATGGTTAGGATAAGACAAATCTTTCAATATAAGATGGACCTATCAAGATAAGAGAGAATCTTTTAAGATAAGATGGATCTATTAAAATATATTCTAGTGGGGGCTATTTTTAGTTGATCTAATATATCTAGTTTAATAGATCCATTTTTAATACGAAATATTATGTGTTGTCTATTTTATAAATATTTTTTCCTTATGTCTAGGTGTATATGCAGATGCAATTATGGACATTACTCCACAACCCATCACACTCAATCAAAGATCCAAATCAGACAAATATCATAAGAACAAACATTCAAGCATACAAATATTTACAAAAATAGTTTTGATTTTGTCCCTAAGATGAGGTCTCCTATTCCTAAAATCACTTTAGGCACAGGATTTCAAAGTGTGAAATCCACATTTGTCTTTAGAAGGAAAAGGTAAGAATAATCAGAGTAAAGCAGAAATAGATGAGAAAAGATTAAGAAAAGTTTAGAAAAGAATCAGAGTAGCAAAGGTAAGTAGAGAATGGGTGTCCAGTTCTATCTAGGTTTCGTCCTACAGTCAACATTCCTCTGATACCACTTCTGTAACACCCGGATTTTAGGGGTCCAAAACCCGGGCGCTAACATAAACACCAGGTATGCTGGGACCAAGTCTCACACATATGATGTAAAGTGGCACAGGATCGAATGTCACATCTTTATATATAACAGGAGTTCTATACAAAATAAATAATTACATTATAAGGAGACAACGGTCCAGCAACCCAAAGTTGACTGGGAGACGACGACCTAGACCACTCACGAACTCATCGCAGCATCTTCCATGAGCATCATCCTGCAGTACCTGGTCTTGACCTGTGGTGTATGTGAGACAGCAAGAGTGAGCTCACATACGTTCATCGCTCAACAAGTTGTGGGGAATAATGTGCATGAACTCGCCAAAGGTGGGAGCTCACGTGAAGTGTAAGGCTTACCAAAGAGGATGGTTAGAGCTGAGCATTGCTTTTAAAGTTGGTCAAAATTTTATTAGCAATTACTAAGTATAAGTAAATACCAACCCAATTAAGTAGTAGAACAAAAGTAACAACATCACCTGTACAACATCACCTGCGATGCAATGCATATGACAAATTGAGTTTAATTCCATAATTTAATCATGTGAGTGTCCGAGCCGCTCATGACCGTGAGCACGGCTAGTATACCAGTTTTACACTCTGCAGAGGTTGCGCATCTTTACCCACAAGTCATGTTACCCATCTGCCAAGGGATCGCGACTTCCCATACACCTCTACCGAGGAGGCGAGGCAGGGTAACACTACGAGGCCTTTACAAAGTTCCACTAGCTTCAGAAAACCCGCTACAGTTTATAGGAAGCTCCAATGCAGGAATCCCTTGCAGGACCGCCATCACAGCAAAATCCTCCCGAGGGCCTCCCCAGGAATCCCTTGCAGGACCGCCATCACAGCGAAATCCTCCCGAGGGCCTCCCCAGGAATCCCTTGCAGGACCGCCATCACAGCAAAATCCTCCCGAGGGCCTCCCTACACTGACCACTCCCCTACTGCCCTTGCCCCTTTCAGGTAAGGTAGTCTTCCACTAGCTTTCCTAATTAATCGGCCAAGGGCGTCCCATTAAACCCTTGTGGTAGCACTGTTTTCCCGGGTGGTTCTCCATGTTCCAATTAACATAATGATCTTATCATGAACAGTGATAATAAACAGATAATAAAAGTGTGATCATGAATAATGTATCTTCATACCCAAAACCACATAAAGCACTAGCAAGTACTACCCAAAAAGTTCAGTGGTAAACAAGGTATAAAGATAGACAAACTAGGGTAACCTATTGGGTCCCATCAAAATTAACCTATGCAGATCATTATGATTAATCAGAACATGAGTAGGTAAAAAGAAGTGATCAAGGGCACAACTTGCCTGGGACTTGAGATTCCAGGTACCAGGATGATCTTCAGATTCTCGTGACCTCACTGCTAATCGTAGCAATACAAACAAACATGGTATAGACAAAATTAACATCCCACCATACATAAGAATAAACTGAATGATAGTAATCTACGCGTCGCTACAAGATCGTGGGTTCAAGAATCGCTAAATTCGGGGTTAGGGTCATGAAGTTATGGTTTTTCGAAAATCCACGTGGTTAAATATAGAATAGATTAAGTGCAACATTTTAACCTATATTTCATGACAAAACAAAGTCACCAGATGATAATAAATATTATTGTGAGACTAATGCAACTAGAATAGATCAAAACGGAGTTAGAATGAATTAAATATGAATTAAACAAGTTTATGGATTTATTTTTATACTAAAAACCTATTTTCTTTATTAAATTCTGAATTTCCTAGCGGTTCTGGACTGTGCACAATATTTCTTAAGAGATCAGGGGCTAACTCGCAATTTCGCCCAAGACTCAGACTAACTCTTAAGTGGACGGCGGCTTTATTCTACAGAACAGCAAGGGTTTATTTGCAAATAGCGCATGGTGAAGGGGTACGGGTAAACCCCAGCCGCCAGATCTTAATCCGAGGGCCCAAAAACCACATAATCGAAAGGGTTTCAGCCATTTTAATCACAGCCATCCGCGGCTGGATCAACGGATCAGATTGGGCGATAAAACTCTACGCCCAGGATGTAATCCACACCTTCGATTTCGTCATCCACGATCAGTACACCTTCTTCTATCTCTCGTGGGAAAACTGGGCAGCGGCGCCCGGTACCTGCGCTGACCACGGCGGCGCCATTGCCGCAGCGCCCAGCACCCGACCTGAGCTACGATTCCTTGATCCTATCGGTGCTACGCCTAGCGAAGGTTGAAGCGAGTTTGTAGAAGAGGATTTAGCGGAGGGTTTCTCACCGTGAGTCGTGCGCACCGAGGCTCGGTCCCCATCAGAGTTGCGGCATCGCGGCAAGAGATTCCCCATGGTCCGAGGCTGACCTCGTCGAATTGGGGTCTCGCAAAGCCTGCCCACAATCCCACCAACTGGTCCATGAACACTGAGCACCGATGAAGGTTCGTGCCCATGGCGGCGGCATCCATTCCGTCCAACCATACGACGCGTCAGGAAGAGGCTAGTCTGGCCATGCAGCACGGCGAGTCTGCGGTGGCGATCTGTCTGTTTCTCTCTCGTTGTTTCCCTCCTCTCTTTGTTTACTATGGCTCTTGGATCGGCTCCAAATCCAGCGTCAATTGATGGCGTATTTACGGAAGGTGTACAGGTGCCAATATTTATATGCACGTTAATTTTGCCAGTAACAGAAACCGAGTCTCGCGGGGGATTTTATTTTTTCGGTTTGTCACGGCGTCGAGATGCATGAAGAGCTGCTGTTGCAACGGCCCGCGAACTATACGATGATTGTGTCCAAGTTTGTTACAGGCGCGGTAGAAGCTGGTTCAACTATAGCGGCCCCACGAGTCATTGAAACGCAGCATGCATTATAGCGAGGAACGACCAGCATGCATAGCCTAGAGAAACGGGAGCAGTTTCCCCTGCGGCCCACACGTCATTGAGATATTAATGACGTCATATATGTGCAAGCGTGATGCAAGCATCCGGCTAACTAATAAAATAATAATAAAAAAACTAGAGAAGAGATGTGGGCTACGTGCATTTGGAAAGGGCTAGGCCGAGCGTGTCTTGAGCCTACGGTAGAGAGAGGTAAGGCTTTTTTTCTCCTTTTTGTTTTATGTTTTTTTTTTTATTTTCAGTTTGTTTCCGTTCTCCGATTCAAATTTAAACATGAGTCTGAATTCTCATACTTTTTATTAAATACACGAGCAAGAATCCCAGCATGATGAAAAAGTACAATTGTATCCATTTATTTATTTTTATCCTATTTAAGCAAATACTTCTAATTATGAAACCCATACTCTCACAAAAAAAACATATTTTGGGAAAAAGAATTCTAGTGCATAAAATTACTTTTGGAGAGTACTTATAAATATATATTCCAGTAAAGAGATAAATAGATTCATATAGGAATCCACTTTATTCAATATTTTATTAGAAAACAATTCAAATTTTAGGAGAATTGGCTTAAGAGGTAGAAAAATCCTTATTACGAGATATTTTAATTCGAAATTCTTGGAGATTTTTCCTTGATCTCAAATCTATGATTTTGGGTTATTACACTAGCGCTTAGCCTCGCAGTGACCTCGTATTGGTCGAATGTCGAAGACCGTCGACACGGTCTTTTTTCGACGCATGTTTTTGCGGGGGATTTTTCACACATATATTACATGGCTCCGCCTCGTTAAAAACCTCACCCCCCAGGAGGAAAAGAGTGTGGGCCGGTATAAGATTGTTTTTTGCGGATTACAAGGGCGAATCGGCCCTGGTGAGTCAAACAAAAAATTTGCGGAGGTTGTCGATGTTCCAGGAGTGCTCCAGGTCTTCGCCGTTTGGCGTTGTAAGCCTGTAAGCGCTGGGGGAAGCTTTCGTCTTGACTATGAAGGGGCCCTCCCACCTGGGCTCCAGCTTGCCCTTGGACTCCGTCCGAGCTGTTCGGATGAGTACGAGGTCCCCTTCACTGAATTCCCTCGGGATGACTGTGTGGTCGTGCCATGCTTTGGTCTGGGCTTGGTATTTGTTTAGGGCTTGTAGGGCAAAGACTCGGTCTCCGTCAATGAGATCCTTTGAAGTTGGCTCGTCCACGTCGGGGACGGCCGACGGAACTGTTCGCGGGGACCCATGCTTTATTTCTTGTGGGGTCATGGCCTCCGATCCGTATAGAAGGCGGAAAGGAGTAAACCCAGTCGCCCTGCACTCAGTTGTGTTTAGTGCCCAGACTGCCTCGGGTAACAAATCGGTCCATCTGCCCTTTTTTTCATCGAGGAGCATCTTTTTGACAGCTGTGAAGATTTTCCCATTGGTGCATTCCATAACTCCATTGGACTGCGGATGATAGACTGAGGCGAAGGCAAGCTTGGTGCCAATGGAGAAACAAAAATCCTTGAAGCCTTGGCTGTCAAACTGCTTGCCGTTGTCAACTGTTAGTTCGGACGGTACTCCGAAGCGGCAGACAATGTTTTGCCAGAAGAATTTTTGGGCAGTCTTTGATGTTATTGTGGAAACAGCCCTCGCCTCGATCCATTTGCTGAAGTACTCGACGGCGACGAAGGCGAACTTAAGGTTCCCCTGAGCGGTGGGCAGGGGCCCGACAATGTCCAGGCCCCAGCGCTGGAGAGGCCATGTGTGGGCGATCAGCTTTGTATACTGCGAGGGGCTGCCTGACCGAGGAGAGAACTACTGGCAGGCTTCGCAGGACCTTGTGACCCGATTTGCGGCGCAGATCATTGGGGGCCAGTAAAAGCCCTGGGGGATCACCTTAGCAGCTAGGGCCCTTGCTCCTGCGTGCGAGCCACACGTGCCACTGTGGACTTCACGCAGGATCTGGATGCCTTCGGTTTCGGTGACACACTTAAGCATTGGCTGACTGACCCCTTTCTTGTAGAGTTGGCCTTCAATCAGTGCGAAGTCTCGGCTTCGATGTCTGAGGCGCTTGGCCTCGCTGATGTCGGTTGGATGATAGTACCCCTATAGGAACAGGGTTATTGGTGCCCGCCAGTCTTCGGTCATGATTAGGTTGACTATGCGGTGGCCCTCGCTGTCATTAGTTATTTGGAGCCCTTCGGGGCTCCGGACGGCTGGCGTGCCGATGATATGAAAGAACACATCGGAGGTCAAGGACTCGCCCCTGGCGGCGGCCTTGGCCAATGCGTCGGCCTCCTCATTCTTGGCCCTATCCACATGCTGCAAGGTGAATCCCTTGAATTGCCTCTCGAGACTTCGGATGGCCGCGAGGTATTGCATAAGTGCGGGGTCCTTTGCTGCGTAGTCTTTCTCGACCTGGCCGGCAACTACCTTGGAGTCTGTCTTGATGATGCAGGTGGTGACTCCGAGGGCCCTTAGCTTGCGGACGCCGAGGATGACTGCTTCATATTCTGCTATATTATTTGTGCATCTGTCGGATTCCAGAGCGAAGCTGGGGCGTGCTGCATATCTGTGCTTGACCCTGGCTGGTGAGGTGATGACTGCGG
Source organism: Zea mays (assembly GCF_902167145.1). Taxonomy (NCBI): domain Eukaryota; kingdom Viridiplantae; phylum Streptophyta; class Magnoliopsida; order Poales; family Poaceae; genus Zea; species Zea mays. Next base: position 157,822,523 of record NC_050096.1, read on the forward strand.
CGGCGCCTGCCCCCACATGGCACCATGCGCCATCGCAATGGATCGTCCAAACCTTCTCTGCGGACGGGTCGGGTTGTATTATTGGCCCAGTCCAGTCGACGACGAAGTCTGCCAGGACTTGCGACTTGATGGCTGTCCTGGGCTCGAAGCTGATGTGGTAGCCGGATAGTTCGGCTGCCCACTTGGCAATCCTCACCGATGCCTCCGGGTTTCTGAATAATTCGCCGAGTCCCCTGTCTGAGGTGACTCGGACCTTGAATGCTTCGAAGTAGTGGCGCAGTTTGCGCGAAGACATAACGACTGCGTAGGCAATCTTCTCCAGCTCTGTCATGTTGCACTTGGACGGTGTCAGTACTTCGGAGACATAGTAAACAGGGCACTGCCTGACCACGCCCTCAACTGTCTGCTCCTGCACTAGTGCCGCGCTGACTGCATGCGGCGAAGCCGCGACGTAGAGCAATAGGGGGAGCAAGGAGTCGGGGCTTGTGAGGATGGCCAGCTCCGACAGGTACTGTTTTAGTGAGGCGAAGGCCGCTGCCTGCTCCGGTCCCTAGGCGAAGTCTTTTGCACCGTGGAGTGTTTTGAGGAAGGGGAGACTTCGCTCGGCGGACCTGGATATGAATCTGTTGAGAGCGACCAATCTGCCTGTTAGACGTTGGACATCCCTGGCGGACTATGGAGGCGTCATGTTTACGATGGCCTGGATCTTGGTTGGGTTGGCCTCGATGCCACGACGTGATACCAGGTAGCCCAATATTTTGCCTTGGCGAACGCCGAAGACGCACTTTTCCGGATTTAGGCGGAGTCGTGCGTCTCGCATGTTCGCGAATGTCTCGGCGAGGTCGGCGAGATGGTCCTCCTTGTTCTTGCTGGCGACGACGATGTCGTCCACATATGTAAATATATTTCTGCCAATTTGCCCTTCGAGCACTGTTTTGGTGAGTCTGGAGAAGGTGGACCCGGCGTTCTTGAGTCCCTCCGGCATTCTGATGAAGCAATATGTGTCGAAGGGTGTTATGAAGCTGGTGCTAGCCTTGTCTTCCTCCTTCATGTATATCTGGTGGTAACCGGAGAAGCAGTCGAGGAGTGACATGACCTCGCATCCGGCCGCGCTATCGACTATTTTGTCGATCCGCGGCAACGGGAAATTGTCCTTTGGGCAGGCCTTGTTGAGACTGGTGAAGTCTATGCACATGCGCCACTTCCCGCTTTTTTTCTGCACCATTACAACATTGGAGAGCCACGTAGGATAAGCCACGGGCTCGATGAATTTGGCTTCCAGGAGGCGGTGCACCTCCGCTTTGGCGGCCTCTGTCTTCTCGTCGGACATTTTGCGAAGCCTCTGCTTTTTTGGTCGCACCGAGGGGTCAATTCCCAAGCTGTGCTCAATTATGGATCGGCTGACTCCGACCAAATCGAGGGCAGACCAGGCGAAGACATCCTTATTCTTGGTTAGGCAGCAGAGGAGTTTCTCCTCTTCATGCGAAGTGAAGTCTTCGCTGATAGTGACTGTCTGCTTGGGCGTGGCCTGATCGAGGGGGACAGTCTTGGTCCCGTCATTGCTCTGCAGCTGTGCCTTGTCGTGCTGCTTATTGGTTGGGCTGGCGGGCGCGGGGACCTCGCGCTGTGCCGTGAGGCAGTGCACGTTTCTCTGACCGGACACGAAGTCCCGCTCGATGTTGCGCGCAGTCTGTTGATTGCCGTAGACCGTAATGACGCCTAATGGACCTGGTATCTTCATACATAGGTACAGTCCGTGAATGGCTGCTTCGAACTTATTGATGGAGCCCCGGCCCATGATGGCATTGTATGGATATACCATATCCACGATATCAAAGGTTACTTGCTCACTTCGGGCATTGGGTGCTACACCGAAGGAGAGAGGCAGCTCTATTTTACCGACAGGAAAGGTGCCTTTGCCGCCGAAGCCATACAACGGGTTGTCCGAAGGCTTGAGCAGGATGTGACTTATGCCCATGCGATCGAAGGCGTGGAGGAAGATGATGTCCGCCTGACTGCCATTGTCAACTAGGACTTTGTGCAGGTCCCAGCCTGCCACGCTACAATTGATAACCATGGCGTCGCAGTGGGGGGCGCTGCGTAGGTCGACGTCTCGTGCGTCGAAGGTTAGTGGTATGTGGGACCACTTTGTCTGCACGACTGGGCCGGTGATGGCGACGTGGTTGATGCTGTGGTAGTGGTCCCGCTTCTGCCGCTTTGTGTCGAAGTCAGTGCTGGACCCCCCAGTTATCATGTGAATGACTCCGCGATATGGCTGATCGGCGAAGTCTTCCTGCTTTGGAGCATGGGGGATGTTTTGATGTTGTTGGTGTGGTGGTGGGGGTGGGGGAGGTACGATTTGTACTTTCGGATGGTGTTGGTAAGCGTGGTGCGGTGGATGCGGAGCGGGGGCATGGATATATGGTGGAGGGGGTTGCTGGTAAGTGTGTGCGACAACTCTGGGGTTGTCGGCAGGCTGCGCCCGTGCCATCCTGTCTCTGGTGGCCTTCGTTTCTGGGAAGTCTTTGGTTTGGTGGGCGCAGTCTTCGCCATGGAAGAGGCAGTAAAATCGGCGCGGCGGCTGCGCCCGCCCCCGACCCCTACCGCGAGTTCCGTTTCCGCGGCCCTGGGGGGATACTCCTGGCGACGAGGGGCGTCAGCAGCGGGGTGCTGGTTGGCGATATTGTGCACTTGCTGCTGATTGCGGCCGTCTCGACTGGGGTCTGGCTGCGGAGTCCTCGTCCACGTGCGGCTGGACTGTGGAGCATCTTTGGGTTTCCGCTGCGACTCAACCTTGCGCTGGTGGAGCTCTTCGGATTTGGCATATTTTTCGAAGAGCTGATATAGCTCCTGGAGGTTCTTGGGTGGATCTCTGATACAGTGGCTGTAGAGGACGCCGGCGCGAAGGCCACTAATAGCATAGTGGATAGCGATCTGATCATCAACTGAGGGCAGCTGTGACTTTAGTGTTAAAAATTTGCGGTAATACTCCCGCAGAGTCTCTTTTTCCAGCTGTTTGCAGAGTGAGAGCTCGGCCAATGCGTCGGTGTCTGGGCGGTACCCTTGGAAGTTGAGCAGGAACTTGTCCCTGAGGCTTCTCTAGGAATCAATGGACAGCGGAGGCAATCTGGTGAACCAGGTGAGAGCTGGGCCCTCTAGGGCGATGATGAAAGACTTCGCCATTGTGGCGTCGTCCCCTCAGGAAGACGCGACGACGACCTGATAACTCATTATGTATTGCGCCGGGTCGGTGCTGCCGTTGTACTTGGGATAGGTCCCTGCTCGGAAGTTAGTTGGCCAAGGCGTCACTTGCAGGTGTGGCGCCAGGGGACTTCGCTCGTCGAGATAGTTGACCCCTTGGAATGGCGCAGCATGCTGGAAGGTGTGGTCGCGTTGGGGGAAACGCGGGTCTTCCGGTTGTCAGCGGTATTGCAGGGGTGGCCCTTGCTGCAGGCCAAGGTGGCCTTCGCGCGTGTCTTCCAGATGTGCGCGCTGCTGGAGGGGTGGCCCTTGCTGCAGGCCAAGGTGGCCTTCGCGCTGCATCAGCGCGATCTCCCGCTCGAGGTCTTGGGCCTTCTGCTCTTCGTCACGTATCATTTGTCGCACTTTGGCTAGTGCGGACACACATTGGCGCTTGGCCTCCAGTATCTCTTTCTGCCTCTGGAGATTGCGGTTCTTGAGGCGCAGGGCGCGCAGCTGTAGCTGTTCTTCCGCTGAGACGCCAAGGACTTCACCATCCTCGGTGAGGGCCGCGCCCTCCAGTGGGGCGAAGCCTGGGGTGGCTGCGATTGTCCTTCAGGGCCGCAGGTGCGGAGAATGTCGTCTTCGCAAATGTGGGGAACGTTGTCTTCAGTGGCCTCTTGGTGGGTGGATTGGGTGAGGGCGAGGGTCTTGCCCTTTCTTGCGGCAAGCAGTGCTGCCTTCGCAGCCTCGTCAGCCTTCGGGTTAGCTCTCTTGGGTGCCATCGCGGGTGGTTTTCTCGTAGCACGAACGGTGGGCGCCAAATGTTGGAACTTGCTCTCAACTCGCAAGGGGGGCCAACAAGGGTGAACAGTGACGTTAACAGGGTTACGTGCTAGATGGCAATAGCTCTGTTAATCTGCCCTCTCACGGGCACTGTCTGGGGGTATTTATAGGTACCTGAGCGCCCAGCGCCTTGTGCTAAGGACGCATGTGCCCTCAGCTACCTAGGCTACCTGCATCGTGGTCTTGCCGGTCTTCGGCGTGAACGTGCAGGACCCAAACTGAGCAACTTCGTCCCCAATCATCCTCTTCTGCCAGTGCAAACAATAATACTTCGCAAAAACTTCGACCGATGGCTGTCCACCGTACGAAGTCGTCACCCAGACATACTTCGACAGAGCCACCACGACATTCGGTGTCAGCTGATGTATCTGAACGTTGAACCTGCGCAGGACTTCGCCAACAAATCGGTGCGCAGGCAGGCGGAGACCGGCGGCGAAGAACGCCTCGAACACAACCAACTCGCCCTCCGGCTCGGGGACTTCCTCCGCCCCCGGGACACGAGCAACTCCGCCGCCGAAGTAACCCAACCGCTGCATATCTTGCACGCGGACCGACGACATCCGCGACACGCCAAAATCAACAGAATCGCCGGCGCGCAACTCCTCCGCCATCAAACTACTCTGCGTCTCCTCAGACGAGGCGTCGGCCGGCGGCGAGGCGGCGGCCGGCGGCGAGGGGTCGGCCGGCGGCGTAGCGGCAGCGGAAGAAGAGGAGGTCGGCATCGCTACGTATCGTCGGCGGCGGCGGGTGGTCTGCTTCACTCGAGCCAGATCTCTGGTGAACAAGAGCACGGCGGGCAGACGAGCAGCAAGACGGTGAAAAAGGCAGCTAGGGTTTTCACGGAGCGCGGAAAGTGAAGTTCAAAAAGCGCCAACCCCCGCCCCCTTTTATAGACAGGGCGCGGCTCTTCGGGAAACCCGCAATCCAACAGGGCGCGGCGCCTCGGGAAACCCGCAATCCAACAGTACGCTGTCAATCAACGGTCATATCAAAAACCCCCGTGGAACCACTTCGAGCGAGGGCAGTGTCTCCGCCATCTAGCGACGTCTTCGGCACCAGGTGACTTTGTCGAACTGGTCCCTCGGAGGGCAAATGTTGGGGCGAAGGCAAAGACGCCACTCTTCGCTAGAAGCCTTCGCTGCAGCCGCTGGTCTGACAGAGACAAAACGGGCAGGGACACCCTTCGCTGGTTCGGCGCCAGACGAAGACCTGCGACGACGTCATCCCACAGTGCGGCCTCGTCCAGCTCAGAGGCACACGTGTGATCCGGCCCATTGTAACGGGCCCTGTGTGGCCGCCGCGCGTTACAGGCCTAATTTGTAAAGGCATTCCTGTAATTACAGTCTGTAACCCCGCTTTATGGGAATATTCTGGGGATAACCTAGGTAGCTGAGGGCACATGCGTCCTTAGCACAAGGCGCTGGGCGCTCAGGTACCTATAAATACCCCCGCACAGTGCCCGTGAGAGGGCAGATTAACAGAGCTATTGCCATCTAGCACGTAACCCTGTTAACGTCACTGTTCACCCTTGTTGGCCCCCCTTGCGAGTTGAGAGCAAGTTCCAACAGTTGTATCACTGGGAACGGGTCCGTGAAGATTTCGAGTCCGCGGGTGTTCATAGACTGAGCTCTAGAATGGAGTTCGTTCCCGATTCTTGATCCCTGGTGTAGCGCCAAGAGTGGAATAAGGTGTAAGAGCAAATTTGAGCGTGGATTATGGGGTATGGCGGTCTGTGCGAGTTCGCCGAAGTATTTGCGCCACCGTTCGTGGTCGGGGACCCGGTTGTGTGAAGGAGGAAGAAAGGGGGGATCTCCTTGTAAATGTCAATGACTCAGAAAACAATGTCTTGGATTAGTCTTCAGTTATTCAAATGCTAAATTAGGCGCGTTCTCCCATTCGCGGGTCGACTCGGGCTAAATTAGGCCCGTAACTATTTATGTTTTCTTCTTTTCTTTTTACTGCCAACTTCGAAAATCTATAGAAAATAGTAGAAAAATGGTAAAATCATGAGACCACTTTTGTAGATTCCTAAAATCACATAGTATTTAATAAAAATAATTTCCAGATTTTTATCCCAACCCTGGAATTATGTAGCATTCAAAAGCGCTTAAAACAAGCATTTTAGAATTTTAGAAATACTTTAGTAATTCCAAAAATCATAAAACTTTTTAAGTAGGCTTAATATGACGATGAGAGCTCCTGAGTGATGTTTGAAATGATTTGGACACTGTTTGATCAGAAACCCAATAACTAGCCTCCTAGGGTTAATTACTTAATGCTAATCATAAAGGAATACCAAAGTAGGAAACCCTAGTGATTAGTTTGTACCATGAAGGAAAGTTGTATTTAAGATGCAACTTAGTATGTTTCTATTATGTAACTGCATATTCATGACATAGCATAAGCATTCATGTACATGCATTATCAAGTATAGAACACGAGGAAGAAACCGTGGTAGAAGAGGTTGTCTCCGAGACTGAGAATATTCCAGCGGAGAACAACTTTTACTTTGACATCTGCGGTTTGGACCCTGAACCTCCTGCAACGCAAGTCAAGCCCCGGTGCATTATCCCTTTCCTTGTTGTTTTAAAATCTTTATCACCTTATATGATGCATTAGGTGATAGGAGTTGTGTGCTAAACAATTGATGCATTCCCTTCCTTGGAAAACTGATTACTATTTCTTGTTACCCGATTTATTCAAACCAGTTTTCTGTTGCTTAACCTTGCTTTAGAAAACAAAATGTTTTGTTTTCAAACAAAAGGTGATGCTTCACACTGGATGGGGATTTTCACAAAGAAAAGACTTATGATGGTGAATCCATCATGGCCAGATGGGTTCAACATCTCAAAAGAAGTACCTCTGTCAGGTACCAGACTTTGGGTTTTAAATGATAAAGACGAGACCGGGTGGGTGACTTGCACGATAACGAAGTCTCGGTGTAGTGTCTCCGTCTGAGTCGCTTAGGGACCTAGCCGATGTAGGCCTGCTGACCGAGGACCTTTTAACTGGCCATATGCCTCATCATGGGTAGGCTTTGCCTCGGTCGGACCAATACCAGAAAGGCTACCACGCAATGGGAGTGGAGAGATGGCGAGAGTAGCATGCACCCTCCGTGGCAAGAGGCTAGACGGTGGTGTATCTATGCTCTCGGTTGGCGTGAACCCATTCTGGTCTTGAGAAACTCGGTGGCGAGTTGACATATGCAAGGGTTAAGTGCTACATATGTCGTGTGGTTGGAGATCCCTAGCTGGGTATTAATCAATTCAGATCGCCGTTACTTCTCGGACATGAAGACTTAGTCACTGACTTACTCGTAGCATCAAGTGAACTGAAGGGGGATAAAAGAAGGCTAGTATAGGCCAAGTGCTTGATATAGAATAGAAAGGAATCTAGATGCAGGTAACTACCTAACCTAATAATTAAAAATGAATTTTTAAGGATCCACTCATAGTAAGCTTTTCTGCAAAGAAAGTCTTTGAATCTTGTTGAGCTTTACCTTGATTCCCAAAGGCCAGCATATCCTTGAGAGTCTTTTCCTTTGACGGGTAAGACTTGCAAAAGTACACTCCGTACTCAGGGTTTTCAAACCCATGTTGTTGTAGGTGATGAAACGACTGAGTTCTGCTATTTCTGTTCCAAGGCGGTTCCCAAGCAGGAGGATGAAAACTAAAACTTATTTGGGGAGGGTGTTTTGCCTCCCGGTGATGTAATAATAAGTTTACACATTCAAGTACCCGGATATGTAATAACTACTCTTTCTATATTTTCTTATGAATGTACATTATGTTATTGTAATCCGTTCCGCTTATTCCTTACTCCGATGATGTGTAATGTCTGTGTGATGGGTTAAGCGCTCTTGGGCGATGAGATGGCGATATAGATAACCAAACTTGCCGAGTCGTTATGCACACCTGCATGACTGTCTGAGGTCCTTAGGACAAGGACATATGTAGGTGGGCCTAATACGTTGGGAGGTTCCGTCACACACACTTATTAAAATATTTATTTGTTTTGTCATTTGATCATCAAAACCCTCAAAAGGTTGATTGAAATTACACTATGCTTTGTGGGATTGCATCTTGTGGCCCTAGGGATCAACACCCTATAGGTTTTCTTGTTACTCTTGGTGGTTGTTACCACCTAGATAGCTTGGAGTAGTGGTACTCCCCATTGAAGCACTCACATGAAGATTATGAATCCTCTAGATGTGATTATGAGAGGCTATCAATTCATACCCACCAGAGAGGCAAAGAACCTCTCTAGAGTAATCAAGGATTAGATAAGAACCAAATGATCAAGCTAGCTCAAGATCAATTGCTCACATTGGAACCAACCTATCAGTACCACAAAACTAGGGGTACCCCTTACTACTATATCAAAACACAATACCCACATGGTTATATCTAAATCGTGTGCTAAGGGACATCACCAACGGGTCTGGACCCCCATGGGCGGGTCTCAACCCACATGCACGTGGTCCAGAGCCACTGGAAGGTCCAGGACCTCCATGTATACAAACCGGACACCCCTTCGTATGGGGTCCTGGTTGCCAACAGGGGCTCCTGATGCTTCAGGGCAAAACAAAACCCTAGGCTCTACTCTGGACCCATATAGGGGTCTGGTGACGCCACGTGGCCACTGGACGCATGGTGCCAACCTTTGCATGGAAGCAAAGCCTCAGCCCGCATTAGATGCAAGGCGACGACGACATACTCTGACCAAGCGCGGAACATTGACAGACTTGTGACAGGCCTCTATGACCACCACATGTTACCGAGGCGCACTGTAGCATGGCAATGCCACGCGGATTGAATGCCCGCTCAGAGCTCCGCGCGTTACTGAGGCCGCTGTGCCACACGTGCTTGGAAGGCACCATCAAGAAGCGTCGTTCGGTCAGGTATTGAGTCCGCTACAGTGACCAACCAGACGTGACAACACAGACGACTGCACATGCACTAACGCACATCATCATGCCAGTCTACCCTGCAAGCTATACCTAAGCCATCGCCCGTAAGCTAACAAGATGGGGCAAAGGAGAAGTTGGTCAGGAAATCAGCACATCGACCAAGAGAAGATCGCTTTTCCCCGACGATGTTACTTATTCCATATAGTATGCTTTTATTACTATATTCCTAGGCCCACCTGTCAGGGCTCAGCTTCTGATGAGGACATCACTCCCATATAAATAATGCATGGGCCGACAACACGAGCACGTGCACGATAGCTAAATCTCCAGGTTCGTTCTTGCTTAGTCAATTGTATTTTAGAGCTTACGCTTTGTGCCATGGATATTTTGATGATTAGGAACCTTAGAAAGGACCATCAAGGACTTGGAAAATGCCAAGATGTCAAGGATGACAAGCTAGGACGTTCACAACAAGAGAAACCCAAGTTTGACTCAACTTCGTCACCACCTCGAAGTCCAGGACTAGTCTGTACTAAAATGGACACCTAGAATGCATCCAAAATCTGATTAGGTTGGGCTTTATATGGATGGAAGGATAAGGAGATAAGCTTTCCAATCCAACTGAAACCACCTTAACATGCATCAGGAGTCAACAGGAATCGTCGAAACAAGTCAGCTTTTAGATTCTGTTTTGGTGCTGCGACACTGTTTGTTGGGCTATTGGGTCGTGTATCGTGTTGGAGCCATTTAGCGGTGCGACTAGGGGTCACGCATGCCCCTAACCTCTATTTTACCAGCAGCCGCTGCCACATTAGTGTTTGGGTTTTGCTTAGATCATATCTGTCATCGAACAATATCGCCGTTCATCAGGTTGTGAGACCCCACCTCGTGATCAATACAATTATTATTGTGTTCTTCCTGTTCTTGCTTGTGTTCTTAATTGTGCTTGCAGGGATAAGCCTTCATGGCAAGGTCACTTGTATGTCATGGGTGATAACCAATGGAGCAGTGGTGTAGTGATTTTGAGGAGCCATTCGCTCGAAGCCTTGGATCATCAACGTCGAGATTTCCACCCAATCAAGTTATCCTACCTCACAGAAGATCCATCTTTGCCCTCTATCAATAGGTATCAAAGTTGACATCCATGTACTCATCAACACTCCTCTAGCTAGACGTGCCAGTCGCTAAGGTGCTGGCGCTCTGCCTCAAGCGCCTCCCACTCTCGCTGGATCGCCGCCTCTGTCTTGTCAAGAATCCAGCGAGCACTGGACAATACTCATGGAAGCGGGACCGACTGGATTCCGTTGCCCAAAGATTACCTCCACCTCCTCTGGAGAAGGCGAAGGGCTAGAGCGGGGCGTGCCACCGTTCGATGCCGGGTCCGGAGCAACAATACTGACAGGGTCCTCGCCCTTAAGACCCCGGTGGTCTTCGTGTTGCTCGCACCGGTCCCAATGCTAGAGGTGGGCATGGATCCTCCAACCGGAGCCTTATCTGACGCCGTGGGACCCCCTGCCACTGGAAGAGCTGCTGTTAGGTCCCTTGCCGGTGCACGAGTACCCAGGGGCACTACATTGGTCGTAGCCGGGCATGGTCCTCCAGCAACACCCCCGATGGACGACCCTTGCTGCTTGGGGCTAGACCCACCAGTAGGGCTGGCACCCGGCGAGGTAGAAGTGGCAGAGCGACCGGTGAAGGAAGAAGTCCTAGCAAATAAACAATGGGTTAAGACTCACCATCAAGGTGGCTAAGCGTACGGAGAAAAGAGGGTGCACTTGGACCTTTAGACTTTCTAGCGTCCTGGAAGCGTGGCAACCGCTGCTCAGGCTGCGATTGCTACACCGACTATTGTTATTGTTGCTGTTGCTGTCGTTTTAGGGACAATCATCCCTAGGCGGCAGCTGTGGTGGGGTCGGGAAGGCGGCTGATGCCTGCGTGCCATGGGCCAGGGAGCTGGCATGTGCGCTCGCACTCACAGTCTTCCGGTGCTCTTTGGCTGGCTCCAAAGTGAACACTCCATCGGCACGGAGCATCCTGCGTCGCCTTTCCTCTTCCAATTCCCCGGGGCTGCCTGGGATGGAAGTGTTGCTCGCAGACCCCTTGCCCTTGCCTAGGGGGCTAGGGGCACGACGGGGGTGGCGCTGGAGGCCACACCACCGTGCTAGGAACCCCCAACCAGCACACCGGGGATCTGGATCCCTTGGTGAGGGTCCAGGCCACTAGTCTAGCAAATCGCCATGCCGCTATCATCGAGGGTCGACAGCGTTGCTAGGATCGCCGTCCTTAGGCCTAGTCATCACAGAGCGCGGTGACATGGTAGGGGAAGATCAGGAACCGGTGGACAAAGATCTCCCCAGCAATCCCCCGCACCAGGAACTCTAGTTCCTTATGGGACAGATCCGCATTTGGCCTACGCTGAACCCTACAGTGGTCGTTCGGGCCGATGAACCAACAGACTAGATGCGACCTCTGCTACTGCAACATGATTCGGCGCTTCAGGAAGTCGTTGAGCACATACATCAACATCAGGCCACTCGAAGCCATGATTTTTATTCCGTCCAGATTGGGGTGGAACTCCAGCGAAAGGGATGTCCTGGCCCTCCACTGCTTGCGGTTGAGGGAAGGCTCTAATACCGGCAGGCTGAGGTGGTCATTGGCCTCAGTGCTGGCAATCACCCAGTCACATTGCTAGTCTTCCCGCTTCTCGGTGGCAAGGGTCGGGATGTAGATTGTCAACGGTTCTGACCTCATTTGGAAATAGAAGGTGCTGATGTCATCCTTGCTCTTCTCAGACTTGACCAACACAAAGAAGTGTCGAAAAAGGGAGGGGGTAGGGGCGCACGCCCACAAACATCTCACAGAGGTGGATGAAGACGTTTCCTAGTGGATGGAGTGGGGCGTGAGGTGCTGAACCTGAAGCCCGAACTCTTCCAGCAGCAGTAGAAAGAAGGACAAAATTGGCAATACCAACCAGTAGGAGATGTATGAGGTGAACAACACAAATTCCCCACGGTGCAGGACGCCAAGAGGAAGAGAGTTCGCACGGATCCCTCCGGCGAGCCGTAGCACGACTCACCTAAGTAGGTGGTGCACTAGATCAAGCTTCACCTCAATTTGAAAGCGACGAGGATGGCCAAGAGAAGCCATAGCATGTGTGGCGGCGTGAGCACGGAGCGATAGAGCATGAAGGCGAAGGGGAACAACTGCTTGGGAGAGGATGCAAATGCAAAACGGTAACCACAATACGCGATGTGAACCCTTATCTAGGCAAACTCTCCCACGCACCCCAAAACGCCATGAAGAAATCATGTTCAACATTCACCTGGGATCCGAGCAACCCAAGCCATGGCACGGGGGCCTAGACCCATCGGTCATGTAGGGTGTGTGCCATATTTTGGGTATGTAGAGATCTAGATGCGAATCACCGAGCTCTATGAGTATCTCCTCAGGGTCGCTGCGAAGGTTAAAAACCATTTTCAAACTGACGTGGTAGCAACGAGACACCCTACGCATGGCCGGGCCAAACCACCAGACGTGAGATCTGCAGGTTAGTGAGCCACGGGGACATATATGATAGTCAACGAGACTGGAGATGGTGTGACATCGGGTGCATCAGCATGCATACTGAAGCTGCATGCCAATCGTCGTTTGGGTCGTTTGAAGCAATGTCTAAGCTTTGACCCCACCTATGGGCCCACATCCTCCTTTGAGGTAGGCCCGAGGGCCACTATTGGTACCACATAACCGGAGTACCCCTTACTACTGTATCAAAACGCAGTACCCACATGGTTATCTCTAAATCGTGTGCTAAGGAACTTCAGCAACGGGTCTGGACCCCCATGGGCAGGTCCCAAACCCCCATGCACGCAGTCTAGACACCCTGTAAGGTCCATGACCTCTACGTATATAAATCGGACCCCCGAGTAGGGATCTGGAGCCCCCCATATGGGGTTCAAGTCGCCAACAGCGGCTCCCGGTGCTCTAGGGCAGAACATTCCCCCAGACTCTACTCTGGACCCAAGCAGGGGTCTGGTGACACCACGTGTCCGCTGGAAGCATGGTGCAAACCTTCGCATGGAAGCAAAGCCTCAGCCCGCATTAGATGCAAGGCGGCCACGATGTACTCCGAACGAGCGCACACTGCTAGGCTTGTGACATGCCTCTGTGACCACCACACACGTTACCGAGGCGCACTGTAGCATGGTAGCGCCACACACGTTAAATGACTACTTAGAGCTTGGCGTGTTACCAAGGCCGCTATGCCACACGTGCATGGAAGCTACCATCATGAAGCGTGGTTCGATCGGGTATTGAGTCCGCTACAGTGACCGGCCGGACATGATAATGCAGGTGACTGCACACGCACCTATGCACGTCAGCATGCATGTCTACGCTGCAATCTATACCAGAGTCTCCACTCGTACGCTAACGAGATGGGGCGAAGGAGAAGCTAGTCTAGAAATCTGCACGACGACCAAGAGAAGAACTTTATTTGTCAACGCATTACTTGTTCCATATAGTATGCTTTTATTACTATATTCCTGGGCCTATCTATTAGGGCTCGGCTTCCTTGTATGTGCCCCCTTGGACTATAAAAGGACGGCACACAACGTTACAAGGACGGAGAGACACAGAGATCCCAGACAATACAACTCACAGTAGATGTAGGGTATTACGCTATGGCGGCCCAAACCACTCTAACCCTTATGTTCTCGTGTTCTTCTAGCTAACTAGGCAATCCCTAGCTTCCTCCTCATCTTAGGATCAGGGTGAGTGCACTCCGCCACCCGGTCGGAGGATTTTTCTCTCTGACACAATCTATCATGGTCCTTATCTTGATAGGGAAGTGATAATCCTAGGGCTTGTCTCAGCATGGATGTAGATGATCGACAAGTCATTTATCCATAGGGATATATCTTGATGTCTCCTTTTATGTGGTATTGATCACTCTACATTTGAACTTTACATTATGTGCTTACAATTCATAGTGTACAAAAATTAGGCTTGTCATCCTAAGGAGCAAACTAAGTTATCCTTAATAGTTCTAGTGATATAATGTAGTTCTTCTATTGATACTAGAATTGTGTATGTATTGCTCACACTACAATTGCAACACATAGCTAGAGGTAGTTATTATTACGACATCCTTGTTGTCTAACTCATTCATTCCTCTCTAGCCATCTATCGAAAATATCCTTTTAAACTAGAAAAACCTAAATGAAGCCTATAACAGAACATTGCATAGGCTTTTATAAAAATAAACCTACACAAAACACAAATAAAATGCCACTTCACCTAGCAAAACTGACCTAACTAGTTTCCAAACTATCCTAGTTGTTTTTTTCCTCTTGCATAGCAGAATAACAAGGCTGGCTAGTTCCTCGAACTAACCTAGCTAGTTTCCTTAGACTGTTCTAGAAAACTCATCAAGAACTTATTGTGCTTTTCTTTCTTCCTCTAAAATCTAAGGTGTTTTAGGAGTGCTTTTTGTACCTATGAAACTTTGTCAATTGATGCCTACACCCACAAACGTGTACAAACAAGTAGAAACAAATGGAGGCTCGTAAAATATGAAAAATTCAATGTAAAAGTAAAGTTAGACAAACAAATAAAGAAGGCACAATTATTTGTTTGACCGAAGTTAGAGCATCACCACAAGAGTCATACATCTCTATTGTGGAAGCCATAAGTAACCCAATAAAGGTCTACTCTTGCTGGATCCAAATTGACCTATTTGCATTCTCCACTAGATTATCTCTTTTCCTTTTTTTAATACTAGATCAAGCCCTCACAAACTTTTGCTCGTGCAGGACACCATGGGGATACACTAACAACCACTAATACATATAAAAGCAAGGCTCCAAGGGTAACAAACGCTTCACATGAACTTGATTTCACCACAAAGTACTTAAGGGTTTCTCAAGTTTCTTTCACACACAATCTCATAATGCTCAATTCTTGATATTGGATTAAAAAATGAGACTACATGCACTCAAGTCCCAGAAAAGGGTGAATTTGGAGATCTCTCTTGTCTTTGATGGTGTATATGGATGTGGAAAGCTTTAGCAACCTATAATAGGCCATGGTGAGGGGTATAAATAGATCAACCCAAAAGTAGCTATTGGCTGCCTAGTGAGGCAAAATTGTAACACCCAAAATACTATTTTGGGTTTTAGGAAAGATTGTCCCCAAAGGATTATAAAAATTAAAAAGCATTTAATAAGAATTTCCTTTATTTTCAAAAACAAATTATGTAAAATGGTCGAATGGTAATAATAGATGGTTCAAACTTAGGTCTGAACAATTAAAATGAGCGATGTAATTTGGAACCTAAAAATATGAAAAAATAGATGAGAAGATCCTTATATGAGTTGCGATTTATTTCAAAGTATCTCTTGAATATTATACATTATAAACTATTTTATATTAAAATGAATAATATGCTTTCAATAAGACAATATCTTTAAAAGAGTGTTATGTTTAAATCATCAATATGTGTTGCATATTTGAAGCATTGGCCTAAATAAATCATATAAATAAAATCATAAATTGCATGATGGAGATTTATTTGCTTGTGCATTTCAGTTTGATGGATTTTGAATTCTAACTTGAATTTGAAATTTGAACTAGAAAAAAATAAAACTTAAAAAGGAAAAGGAAACTAGAAATAAAAAAGAAAGTGTACCTAACCTTACCTGCCTCTCGGGCCCTCATCCCTCTTGGCCCAGATCGCCCTCTTCTTTCGCTAAATGGGCCGATTAAGCACCCGTCGACCCATCTAATTCCCTTCATTTTTCTTTCTACCACACGGCTGACCCATGGGGCTCATGGGCTAGTCTCCCATGCCTCGTCGCACGCTCCCCTCACAGTCAAGTTCACGTGTATCTCTTGTCACCTCCATGTGGGCCCCATTCATCGGATTCGTCCCTTCCCTCGCAACAAGCCACATGCGCGATCGCAACAAACTTCAAAAAATCGTAACAAACTCCGTTGCTGCCAGCTCAATCTCATCTGGCCTGGGTCCTTAGCTTCGGTTATAAATCCTGAGCCCCCGAGATCGCCCTGCACATCCACTCGAGTATGTCGTGACCACAAAAACGAAGAACGTCGAGCAGGTCGCTGAGTAAGAACCGAAGCCGCCATTGTTGGTTCGTTCGTACACCATCGATGGGGTCTCAATGTCGGGTCATGGGGCTTAACTAGATCGCGAGGAAGGTGATTATGGCCTCGCCTGGTGGAAATTCATAGTGGAGCACCAGAGATTGCTCGTCGGAATTCTTTCTCCATCGTGGAGCCGATGGCCTCCATGGCAACATTGCTCCCACCACTATATCTGGTAAGAAGTACCTTATTCGATGCGTAATAGACTAGGCTTCGTTTAGAACCTATCAACTTTGGGAATCAGATATTGGGGCGCATTTGCGTGCTCGACGACCATGGCCTTCGCCACGTGGGCTCTGCACGTCGCCACAACTGGTCGGCGGGAGGACGTGCAACATCCAAGGAATGACCCTGATTGGAGTATACCGTTTTGCGGGTCATTAAATATGATGCATCGAAATCCGATCGGACGTCTATAGTTGGATCTTGATGTAAAGCTACGGGGTGAGTTATGGATCGTTAGATGATGATCCGGTGGTCTAGACTTCATACCGGTTCGGCCATCTTATCCAATCCCTCATATCAAGATCTAACGGGCAGTAACACTCGCACGTTATAATAGCGAGGCTGTTTTCATAAAGTGCCCCTGGCCTTTTTACTTAATAAAGTCGCTGTCCAAATCAGTTGAATAGTATTTAAAACAAGGCCTTGAAATTTACACAAAGCACGCTGGACATTCCAAAAAAATTGAAGCCACCATCTAGGTTTTTGGGAAATAAAAAAACAGAACATGACTTTTGTATAAGAATAAATCTAGAAACTTAGAAAATCTATATCTTTCGTGTTTGAACTCCATTTTTAGTAGTTCTCGAAATCGCGGATTCGTCTCGATGCATATAATACTCTTACGTATTTGGTTTTCATGTTTGGTGTGCTTCAAATTTTAAATCATTATTTGTCTGTATGCTTGTACTGCTACGTTTAGACAGGCGAGTGTATGTGGTCTGTAGATCTAGACTTTTGAAGAGATCTAATCAACAAGTTATCGCAAGTAAAAGGCAAGTTGGGTCCTTGATCACATTTTTGACCTAATAATATTTACTTTTATATTCACACCCTGATTTCATTGTTAGACGGGACTTAATAGGTTACCTAGTTTTCTTTATCTTACACCTTGCATGCAAATGAGTTATTGGGTAGTCTTGCTATTGTTCTACTTGGTTTTGGGATTAATGTTACATACAAATTATGATCTGGTCTTATTATTAATGTTGGCTTTATTATTATACATGATAAGATCATTTTATTAATTGGAACATGGAGCGACCACCCGAGACAACAATGCTATCACAATGGTGGAATGGGATGATGTTGGCTGATTAATTAGGAAAGCTAGCATGTGAGAATTCTTTCTCAAAAGGGGCAAGCGTGGAGGAGTTACCACAAGTACAGGGAGGTTCTCGGGTCAAGCTGTCTATGATAGCTTTCTGGACAAGGGATTCTATACCCCCTCTGCTTGAAACCATAGCAACTTTTCTGATGCTAGTGAAACTTTATAAAGGCCTCGTAGTGTGTCCTCGCCAACTCACCTTGGAAATGTTTAAGGGTCTGCACAACCCAATGCGAAAAGGGAACACGACTTGTTCGTAAAGATGTGCAACCTCTGCAGAGTGTAAAACTGGTATATCAGCCGTGCTCACGGTCATGAGCGGTTCGGACCCTCACATGAGTAATGTATGAAATTAAATTTAACATGTCATGCATTGTATTGTGGGAATTTCATTATGATATATTATTTTGATTGGGATGGTATTTACTTATACTAAGTAATTGCTAATAAAATTTTGAACAACAAAGTTAAAAGCTATGCTCGGCCTTAGCCGTTTTCCTTGGTAAGCCATATACACTACTGGACACAGTTGCGTTGCTGAGTGCTTCAAGCACTCAGCAAAGTCTTTGCCGAGTGTGACTCTCGGTGAACTGTACATCGACAACAACTTCTTTGTAGAGTACTTTTTGTCGGGCACTCGACAAAGTCTTTGTCGAGTGCCATCTAGTGCTTGGCAAAGAAAAGTCACCATCATGGTGACAAGTGACGGTGACTAAGACTTTGCCAAGTGTACTCACTTACACTCGGCAAAGAGGGAACCTTTACCGAATGCCAGCCGGCCTGGCACTCAACAAAGCAGGCTCTAGTAGGCCCCCATGGCACCATATGTGCCAAGAGCCGCAAGTTGGCACTCAGCAAAGGGAGCTTTTTTGCAGAGTGCCTGCCTGCCTGGCACTCGGCAAAGGGAGCACCAGTGGTCCCCTTTGCCAGTCCCTTTGCCGAGAGGCACTCGACAAAGGGTGCTTCTTTGCCGAGTGCTAGGACCACAATACTCGACAACGAAGCTTTACCGGTTCCTAGGTGTGCCTTCTTTGTCTAACACTTTTGCCACTGTACTAGGCGAAGGAGCTCTTTGTCGTGTGTAACACTCGGCAAAGTGACTAGAAAATTGTTTTTTATTTGGTTTTATTATTCCATCCAAACAAACAAAACATATATCACATAATCATCACATATACATCACAAAGTGCACAGAATCATTACATACATAATAGATACCACATATCTCACAAAAACCACGAGTCTCACAAGTTTTTCACAAACATAAGTTCTATCACAAACATAAGTATCACAAAGACCACAACTCACACAAGTTCAGACCAAGTTTCACAAACAAGTTTGACAACCATAAGATCATCTGCGAGGTTGCAGCTAGACTGTGTCAGCGAAGGGCTGAGCGAAGCGTGAGGGTTGTTCGATGCCACCGATTGTCCCTGCACAGAGAAGAGATTGCATGTGTGAGACCAGATGAATATATATCATGCAGGACTAAAATTTTGAAACCCACAGGAGTATGGAACCGAGTAGGGTCAACTAGAGGGAACAACAAATGTGGTGGAGCAAGACCCTATGCGGCGCCAAGGCTCTACATGTATTGGAACATCTCCACCATCCTCTGCTGATCCACCAAGCGAGTCGCCCTTATCCTCGCCTCCATTTCTATACGCGGCCTGCTGATGACCCTTTGCCGAGGGTTACATTTCACCGAGAGATGGACACTCGACAAAGGCTACTATGCTGAGCGTCTGATTATGCAGAGTGTTCACGCTCGACAAAGGAGGTCTGTGCCGAGTGTGTTTGTTCACTGAGAGTGGCGCTCGGCAAAACATGTTTTGCCGAGTGCCCGATAAATTGTTGTCGACAAAGCATCGGGCACTCGACAAAGAGCTTGTTTTCGGTAGTGACACTACACTTCTTGAGCCCCAATAATAAGTGAGTTCATACACACTTTTCCCCATACTTGTTGTGACACCTGGATTTAAGGGATAAAGCTGGGTGCGTCTCATATGTGCGCCAAAGAAGAACATCACATATAATGACAAAGTGTATAGAGATAAATGTCACAAGTATCATTATTACATAGCGGAAGTCTTACAAAAATAAATGATAACAATAAAGCAAACTAAATATTCTTCCTTGGCGCCAACAAGCTGACTGGGAGACGCCACCTAGATGAGCTCGTACTCTTCATTGTAAGGCTCCTCCTGGACCACCTATTCTTCTCCTGTGTGTGGGGGGGTTATATATCGCAAGGGTGAGCTCACAAAAGATCATTGCTCAAAAAGTTGTGGCAAATAATGTGCATGAACTCACCAAAGGTGGGAGCTCATGTGAAGTGTAAGGCTGATCAATAAATAAGGGGTAAAGCTGAGCATTGCTTTTATAAGTTGGTCAAGTTTTATTAGAAGTTACTAAATGTAAGTAGATACCAAACCAGAGTAATAATAGATCGAAATTGATAATAAATCCCAATGTGATGCAAATGACAAATTGAATTTAGTTCCATAAATTAATCATGCAAGAGTCTTGAGCTGCTCATGACCACGAGCACGACTAGTATACCAATTTTACACTCTGTAGAGGTTGTACCATGTACCCACAAGTCGTGTATCCCATCTAGCCTTTGTTTGCAAGGCCCTTAGACACTGCCGAGGTGAATGGCTAGGGATCCACTACGAGGCCTTTACAAAGTTCCACTAGCTTCAGAAAACCCGCTACAGTTCTTGGAAGAGCAATGCAGGAATTCCCCGTCTGATCGCCATCATAGCAAAATCAACCTGAGAACCTCCCTACATGCCTACTCCCCTACTACCCTTGCCCCTTTCGGGTAAGGTAGTCCTACACTAGCTTTCCTTGTTAGTCAGCCAAGGGTGTCCCATTCCACCCTTGTGGTGGCACATGTTTCTCAAGTTAAGCTCGATGTTCCAATTAACATAGTGGTCTTATCATGAAAAGAAATAGAACAATAATAAAGAATGACCATGTGTAATAGTTTTCTCAACACCCAAAACCATATATAGCAATAACAAAGACTAACCAAAAGTTCAGGGGTAAACAAGGTGTAAAGATAACCAGGCTAGGGTGACCTATTGGGTCCCATCAAAATTAAGCCTATGCATGATAAATGATTATAGAGAACATTATTGGGTAAATAAAAGTGGGCAAGGGCACAACTTGCCTTCAATGAGCTCCTGCTCAGCAACTTCTACCTGCTGAACACCTGAATCCTCGGCCACTGGCTCGTCTACTCGCCACAATACAAACAAACATGGTACCAGGGAGAAATTAACATCACACCAACCATGAATATAGAATATATAATAATTATCTACACTTCATAACGAGGTCGTAGGAACAAGAATCACTAAATTCGGAATTACAGATTTTAGGTTATGATTTTCCGAAGGTTTCATGTGTTCGGTATAGAAATAATTAAGTGATCAATTTTAATACATGTTTCATGCTAAAACAGAGACACTAGGTGATAAACAATATTAATACCAAATTAATGCAACTAGAATGGGTTCAAAAGGAGTTAACATGTATTTTCTAGGAATTAAACAAGTTCTTGGAATTAATTTTGCACTAATGATTATTTTCCAACTGAATTTCCATAGTGTATTCCCTTATTAGACCGCGCACATTATTATCAAAACGTTCAGGGGCTTCTACGTAAACCGTTCTAAGACCAGAGCACTCTACGCTGGACTGCGGGTTCATATGCCAGAAATGGAGGCGCTCTTGTGCTAATGTCACTACAAGAAATTTGTCCTTTTATGACAAAATACCTAATGACAAGGTCAGTTATTGTCATATAATGTCACATAATATGATGGAATTTTTTGAGTCGTCATAATTTCATGAGGCCATGAAGATTTTATGGCGATAGTGTTTTTTTGTCACATAAGGGTACGAAGATTCGTCATATATTGTCAGGCGCCAGAAGCTGGTAGACGGTTTTACTTTTATGACGCTTAGATGTGCCTTTATTTGATGATTTGGCAGCGTCACTTTATGTTTTTTCCAAAAAAGGACCGTACCCCTTTCTATTGACCGCATTCACTTTCCCATCTCCCACCCAAGATGACCAAAATTTTCCTCCTACCTTATCCTCTCGGCTGCTCACCTCCGCGTCCGCCCCCACCACCACGCGCCCGCCCCCAAAACCCCCACAAACCCTAGCCACCGCCAGCAAGGAATGGCCGCCCTCCTGCGGCTTGCTGCAGCCCGATCCGCCCTCCCCCGGCGCACCCTCGCCCCACACCAGAGGCTCGCGGCGGTCGCGGCCGTCGCGATGGAGGAGTGGTGGTCCGACTAGGAGCAGGACGGCGAGGAGGAGGCGCGTGCCTCGGCACCGGCTGTCGGCCTTGACCCCGCCGGCGGGGGCCCCTGGGGCGTGCAGTGGGTCGTCATGGGCCGCCCTGGCCCGCAGAAGCATGCCCACGCCGCGCGCCTCGCCGATGTGCTCGCCGTGCCCTACATCTCCATGGGCGTGCTCCTTAGGCAGGAGCTCAACCCCGCCTTGCAACTCTATAGGAAGGTGGGTGGCTCCTGTTCCCCTGTCCGGTGCTCTGGGGGAGGCTCACGTTCCACTCCCCTCTCTTTGTCTGTGCTCCAGCTGCTCTGATTCTGTGATCTTGGGAGGTCTTAATCATCCTAGCTACGATCTAGCCGTTTAACTTATTTAAGTCCCTAGCCGCTAAACTACTCAGAGATCAGCAAGTTCTCTAGGAAGGATGCAGTGGCATACCCAAGGTGCAGTTTATCTTGGAATGATCTTAGATTAAATAAATGTTTAAGTTCCTGATTCCTGTGGTATCTATGTACATTTTAGCTCTTTATTACAATGGTCTTGGTAGGATCTGTATGTGAATGCAGATACGAGGAGAAGCTGGAGAACTTCTGCAAGCTCATGGACTTTGTCATAGACTCAGCTCCACCTGAGTTGAGGCAGGAGGCCCACTTCTCGATGGTTGACAGGATGAAGCATAGGGTTGAGAAGTCAGCATTCTGGGGCCACCTTCTTCGGCATGTGATGCAGCAGGGGCAGAAGAACATGGTGTGAGTATCAAGTACTGGCCCCTTGTCAATGTTTTGATAGGCACCGTTTATGCAACCCTTTCCAAAAATCAAATTGCTGTGCAGGGAATTCTTTGACCTACTCCTTTCTCCGGCATCGAAAATCTTGAACACCTGGTTTGAGGTCAGCATTAGTCCCATCTTAAACGCTTCTGTTCACATTGATCTCTGTGGTTGCTTTATTTCAATTGGCAGCCTTCACCTAATCTTCTTTAATCTGTGAACAAAAGGGCCTCTCATTGACTACTGTCTACTGCAGAGTGAGGTTTTGAAGGCCACTCTTGCAACTGACGCCATGATAGGAGCTATGGTGAGGGCACTTTGAATGGAATAAGCAAAATATTTTGCCTAGCACGTTGGCATTTGACTGCTGGATATCCCTTTTATAGGCTGGTGTCCACACTCCAGGTTCTGGATATGTTCTCCTACACCATGTCATGGGGGAGACTGGTGGTCAGCGTGGTGTTTGGGCGTATGCTTCTTGCTTTGACTCTCTAAGACGCCTCTTATTTTTGTTAAATCTGCTTGTTAGTATGTTAGGTTTATTATTAGTTCTTTCACCCGTTCAGCATTGTTCAATTTTGGATTTTATACAGGGCTTGGATTGAATGAAGAGGTTCCACCCAACATGGATTCGAAGACAAAGTTCAGTGATGTCAAGGGAGTTGACGAAGCTAAAGCTGAACTTGAGGAAATTGTTCACTACCTACGAGATCCTAAGGTGAATTGTTTTAGTCAGGCATACTATTTGTCTGTGATGACTGATGAGATAGAACAATGATTAACATTATGTCTAGTCCAATATGCCCATTATTTGACTATGTTGTATTGCTGTTGGCATGTACCAATATTTCATGGCAAATCTTATATCCCAAGTTTTTTATATGCTCAACAGGCCGCACTTGAAGAAATCTTATATCAGTTTGAGGAAAAACTCCAAGTTGAAAGAGAGGAAGCTGCTAGGAAGCAGGAAGAGTTGCAAGCACAACTACAAGCTCAACAGGTCGCACTTGAAGAAAACCAAAGTTTGCTGCGCCAGGCCCAAGTGGAAGTGAAGGGGATGCATACCAAGTTTGAAGAGACCAATGCACTGCTACGAGTTGTCCTGAAACTTCAGAAAGATTGAGGTAGGGATGCATACCAAGTCTGAGGATGATGCCTTTGCTTAAGGTTTTTCTACCTTGCTAGAACATATCTATGGTTAGAACTTTGTCAGAACTACGTGCAATCTGTTTGAATGCTTCAAACCTTTGTGGTGGAACCTTTGTATGTTTGAACCTCTTTTGTGGAAGAACTATTGTGATGGAATTGTGTATGACTTGTGATGAGAATGTTGTGTATGATGGCTTTTCTGTGTATTATGATTCTGTGAGCTATCATGAGAGCTCAGTGTGTCGTCACTGTATGGTCACTGTATGTGGGTGCCATAAGTGACGATCCCAACTTTAGGTGACGCGTTGACTGGAAAAAATGTGACAGATAACACCGTCATATATAGCAACAATATGTGACGGACGAACGCAGTCGTCACAAGGTACATAATGTGACGGTCGTTATATGACGACCCTTATGACGCAACATTTTCGTCATAAGATGCTTTTTATGACCAATTTTGTACTAAACATGACACTTTACTTTTGTCATACAAAACCATTTTTTGTAGTGTGTGTACGATGAAGGGGTAAGCACAGATCTCAGCCATCCAATTACATGCTGACGCACCAGATTAATTCAATGCCCTCACGAACCGGTATGCCACGCGGATCCTTGGATCCAGATCCTACGGTTCTACGCGTTATGAAAACAGGATCCAGTTACGACCGCATGATTCTTAACTGACCGCCTGCATTCGATGAACTGAATGGGTACTCTAGATTTGATCTATCCCGCCCATCAAAGATCCCACAGTTCCCACCATCGTGACCCTTCAACAAATCTTAATCGTTAGGCATGAGATCGACGACCCAGGACTTGTCTTCTTTCCCCCATCGGCCAACCGCGGCGAAGAGGTCGCCGTTGCACACCGACTCGCTGCCCCAGTAAACTAAAGTTTCTACTGTGGCAGAACCGCCTGAATTATTCCGGCTTAAGTGCCCAAGTCACGTCTTAGAGGCAGCAACACACTTAAATCGGAATAACCCATCAGTCCCTCAGATCTAGTCTGATAAAGCCACTTATCAAGGATCGAATACCACTAGCTCATGCGAAGGTGAGGCACAGAGAGAATACAATAAAACATGAAACCACAAATTAAGGTACTGGAGTTATTACATAAATCGAAGTTTTAATAAAAGATCACAAGTTCGTAATTAAAATGTAGCAGATAATTGATAATGTCGATACTAAGGAATAGGGCAAGGCCTAGCCCACTACTCCTCCTGGTCCTCTCCTGTCGAGGCAGCATCCCACTCAACCGTCCAACCCGGTGGCAGGGTGGAAGGCCAAGTCACACCGTCAACCATATCCTGTAGCGTACCTGAAAAAAATATGCCACAAGCAAGGCTGAGTATACTAATACTCAGCTAGACTTACCCGGTGTGAGGAGTCTACTCCTCTACCTTTAGACCATGCAACTATTTGGCTAAGGGGTTTGGTTTGCCAAAAGCACTAGCTGAGTCTAAAATAAGTTTTAGCTTTTCCAGTTCTAGCATATTTAATTAAGCTAGGTTTGCTCCTTTCTAAGCATACATGGTAACAATCATTTAGTACAATCAACATGTTATCTCAAGTAAGACCTCATTTCACTTTTTACTCAATGCAATACAAGGGGTCAAGCAATCTCATTAGTTGCAAGAAGAAGATGATTCGAATCGAGTTTTAACCTTGCAAGGTAAACCTAAACACATGACATGTAGGGGCACTCCGTCCCCATCGATCCCCCGTTCGTGGCTAGGGCTCACCGCCTTGGCATACAATGCTCCACTGACCCCGGCTGCCGCCGTGCAGTGACCGCACTTGTACCCACCATATCCAGAATGGGAGACCACGTCTCAGGACAAGTGAGGAGTAAAGTCCATGCCCGGCTTCACTCAGGTACTAGGCTTACCGGTTACCATATTTCCGGACATGTGTTTAGTACGTTCAAACGCTTGACACATGTATCCGCACGTTAATCCTTATTCCAATTTTGTCTTGTAGACAACGCATCCCCATGGATCCATGTCCACAGACCATCATCATTTTGTTATAAAAAATGGATACAACCAATTCCTGACCTCGCGCGAGTGCTAGAAAAATCACTCGGCTTCTACCGAGATCCTGATTTAGCATAGCAGCTACTCGACCTAGCATACTAGTATCCATCTCAAAAGGATTCCTGAGTTCATGCAACTAGGGTTTCAACCAACTTCTACACTTAAGTGCACATTACAAACCTACACACATTAAGTGTAGTAAAATATCATATATAAACAGTTATGCATAAAACCGAGGCTTGCCTTCAAAAGCTGAGGCTACGGGGAGATCCTCGGTGGCAGGCTCCTGGGCTGGCTCCTGAACTTCCTCTTGGACAGCTCCTTGCTTGGGAATGAGCACGTACTCTCCGTCAGCGAGGTTGCAATCTAATGAATGCAACGAGTAAGACACATGTATGCCATGATATGCAATTTAGTAATGATAATGTATGGTGAAATGATTAAGTCAATAAGGTAAAGCTTAATCTTATTATTAGAAGTTCTAGTGGTAAACTTAGCCATTTAAAGTCAAGTATGGTCAAGTTTAAGTGGTCAAATTATTTTGGTGTCACACTGATTTTCTTTAATGTCTTAGTGAAAGGTTTTGTCAAGATTCTTGCTGAAATCATTATGGGTGAGGTATATTACCTTTGTTAATTCTCACTTTCCCCTTTTTCCATTTATGCTTTTAAGGTAGGCTTGAACTACAATATAGCTTTAAAAATTTCCAAAAATTCTATAAACATTACGGTGGCTTCTCATTGGTGTATAATATTCAGTTTCAAAAATTGAGGCTTAAAATGATAAGGGTTCTCTCTATACAAAAATATTAAAATTTAGGGCAGAGGAGGTGCTTTGAACTACAACTCCTTTTTAATAGTGGATTTTTCTCTAAGGTTTATTTTTTCTAGCATTTAGGTGCAATAACAAGACCTTGTACCAAGTTCTAGCCAATGATATTAATTGGTCATTTTATTGTGATTTTCTAAATTTTTAGGGCTTAATGGTGCTTTCTACTACTACTATAATTGAAAAACGTCAAACAACGGATTTCCTTTTTTTTCTATCTTCTTCTTTGCGCAAGAGCAATCATTCTAGAAGTTGGAAAATTTTGCTCAAAGAGAAAGGGTGGTAGAATTTCTTGGAATATATGGCCTTTTTCATGGGCTAGGGGGTAATGGGTGTTACATCGCATTTTTATTTTAGTTTCCTATTTTTCTCTGGTGGCTTAAATCATAATTAATTGGGTAAAAATTTGCTGGCTCACTGTTTCATATTTTTAGTCTTTCTTTTGATTAAATTGAAGCATTGGCTAAATCCAAGTTCTATTTGTTTAACTCACTTACTTTGTTGGTGTGGGGTGTTTACCATTTTTGTAGTGGTATACTAGTAGTTAGAGGTCTACTAGATTTTTCTTGCCATTATTGCATTTGTCCTTATATTTTTAATCATGGATTTTCTTGATTTCTTAGTGCCTATTAAAATTTATAACCTTGAATTATCTCTAGACTAGGGTTCCATATATTTTTCCTATGTTCTTTATCACTTAGGTATACTAGGAAAAATATGGTCATCCTCTGGTCTCTATTTTCTATTACCTTTCTTATTTTTCTAAAGTTTGGGCTGAAACAACTTTTAATGGACATTCCTGATTTATGCTTGTATACTGGGGGTGCTTAGTATTTTTAAATAGTGTATATGTTAGGTAAGTATCTCTACAAATTTTCTCCAAACCAGTATAGAAGTATTTCTATTTTTCTCTATATCAATAAAGTTTGGACAGTTTTCTTATTTAATTGAAAACCCTAAAAATTATTACCAAAAGCATGGGGTTTACTAATTTTGTTTGATAGTGCATATATCACAGAGTCTAACAAAATTTGTTTGACTAAATTTGGACAAGTATTTCTTAAGTTATGCAATTAACTAATTTACTGCAAATTTAAAGAATTGAATTTTAAAATGGAAAAGGAATTTCCACTTTGCGCTAGGGTCCCTGGTAAAATTTTCATGCGTTCCTTACAAACTAGTCCTCGGTCTACTATTCCACTGAGTCACTGACATTACGCATGACCCCCTAGGGTAATCCTAAATCTAACCCGCGGTCCTTCCCCTATTGGAACAGTACCCGCGGCGAAGGAAAGGGCGAAGGGGCTTACCGGCGGCGAGATAGCTCTAGTGAGGCGTCTAGGGAGGTCAGGGAGGTTACGGCGGTCACATCGAGGTACGCGTCGGCGTCGGAGGCGGGGAGGGGCGACCGCGCGCAGGGGCGCGCGCTGCTGCGGCCAGTCCGCGCTCGGCTGGCCTGACACGACGTCGAGCACATGGCTCTTTGCTTCTGCCTGAATTTAAACGTCCATAGGTTGCAAATCTTCACGTATTTGGGCATGATCACTAAACAAGATATGCTCCCCCGACGTAGCTTTGTCGTTTATGTGTGGAAGTCGAGCGGTTTGGGGTCGTGTACAGTGAGTTGTCGCGTCGCCAAGGTGTCAGTGTCTCATGGCCGTGTCCCGAGGTAAATCTATGCCAAGATTATGTCAAACGACTGAGTGTTCCCAAACTTCGCCAGTGTGTGTTCAAGGAAATTTGGCGCCACTTTGATATTTGGACCAAGTGGATTTGAGTGTTTGAATTATGAGAACACAGCTGATCTTTGCGAAAAGGTTAGATTTCAGAATTTTGGATTTTCTGAATTTCCTATAGAGGTCTTACTTAAGGGACTGTTTTGGGAATTTTGCAAAACCCCTTTGATAAATCTTCCTTACTACATTTTGTAGTTTATTTAGAGTACTATAACTTTGTTAGTTGGTCCATATTAAGGTTTTATATTTTTCATAGTCTTTTCACTAATCCCCTTTTGCGCTCAAATGACCTAATTTGGGTAGTGTTAGGGTTTTGAATAATTGTCTCACTTGAGGTGCATGATGTGTTTAGTGTATGGTTTTTGAGTTGAAAAGACTTAACTTAGGTTTTAATCCCTTAAGTTTGGTGTCTCTTACTCATTAGAGTCACATGTGATGATGGTCACAAGTTGGGTACTAGGGGAAAAATCCTGAGTAACACTGGGGTGTTACATCTACCGCTAGGTGCTACATCTATCTAAGGGCATCGCGAATCCGGTAAAGCTCGCATACCTGTGGATTGCGCAACGTAGAGGCTGTATGCCCGCTTATGGCGGCTCGCGGCGAGGTCCTAGCACCGGCGAGCAATACCGCACCCACCGAACCTGTGCCACCGCAGACCCTTTCCTCGCAAAGCCCACCGAGCCACAACGAGCTTCTCGGGGTGGTCTCTGCAAGTAGAACGATGGCGGAGTCGTCGGTCCCCGGCAACGTCTCTCCTTCACTCACTTTTCTCTCGTCGGCGACTAACAATTTGGTGGAAGAGTTGGCTCGGTCCAAAGGCGAGGGAGTAAAATACGCGGAGACCAGAACCCCTTTAAAGCCCTAAACTACCATCGCGTGAACCGCTCAACCAGCGCAGAAATAGGACCATGGCGGCTCTAGTTCCGACTTCCTTGGGTTGACGATGACGGCTGGCGCCTTGGGCCCACGTGCTAGAGAGACAGGGGTAATGCACAGCATGAGTAACTGTCCGCTGGGCCCCACATGTCGGCATTACCAGCACGAAATATGGGAGTGTGGCACAGGCTACCTGGCGGGCCCCATCTGTTAGCTGACGCGCACGACGTCGGGCGCGCGCGCACCTGTGGGCTGAAGTCATCTGGTAACTGGGTCGGGTGGAGCGGATTTTGGCACACGAGGCTATTTTATTCTTTTTCCTTTACCATTTCTTATTTGAATTTATTTTCAGCTTCAAAGTCTTGTGTTTTACATTCAATCTGGTTGTGAACTTCCTTTCTAAATCGAATGTATAATTTCAAATTCCAGTATGCACAATTTATATTTATTTTGTATTGCATTTTCCCTTCTTTTCTTAAATCTCCAAATTTGAAGCTCTTCTTCTCTCTCCCAAGTAGCTTCATCTTCCCCATGATGACTGTAATATCCCAAAAAAATGTGGACCAAAAGTTGTTCTTCGGTGCGTGGATGTGGGAAAGGGTTGTGGGCCGTTGGATGCAAAGGCAGAAGTCATCTGGGGCGTCGGTTCTTTTCTCCCACAAAACCCTAGGTGGCCACCCCTTTTCCCTCCACCCCCTCTCTTGGCCGCCACCCTCCCCCCTTTTTCCCTTGGCTGGCCACCCCCTCTCCTCCCATGGCAACCGCCCACCATTTCTTCCTCCTCCCTAGATCTCCCCCTCTCCCACGCAGCAAGGATTGAGAAGAGGAGGAGCAAGATGGATTGAAGAGGAAGAGAGGATCAAGGAGATGTTCTACCCCCCATCTATTGCAGATTTTCTTAGGGAAATCCTAGGTAAGGATGGGATCCTTGTTCCTCCATATAATTATGTGCTTTTGGAGGTTGTGGATCATGTGGATTGAAGGATTAGAGGTTGGATTAGATGTGGGGTTAGGTTTTGATCTCAAATTTAATTTCTGCAGAATGGCAGATTTGACAGTTTCTGTTCATATCAGTTTTCCGTGGTGTTAGTGGCCTCAAAAAAAATAAAAAGTCTATATATGAGTCGTAGATAATTTGTATATCTTTCCGTGGCCGTGAAGAACACCTCAATCGGACATCAGATCAGAAAGGTATTGCAGTTTGATTATAGCAGTTAATTTTCAGTCTCATAATTCTGTGCAGAATCTGTTCTCTTAAGAGTTAGGCAATTTTATCAACAGAATTAGACTATGGGTTGGTAAAAGAAGTTGTAGATAATTTCATAAACTTTCTAGATTGTTAAAGAGTGCATTCATATGATTTGTGAAACTCCAGTTATGTTTGTTTTACTGTGGCTGTTCCTGTTTGCCTGACAAAAATGAGAGGGTCTGTTCACTGGTAGGTTTAATCAGGTAAATGGCCGAATTTGCTCTTCCAACTATGGAAACTTCTGTAGAGGGATAAAAGTTCTTACTGCCAGTAGAATTCCATGATTTGTGGTTGAGTAGTTTGTGAGATATCGAATTTTAAAGTTAAGTACGCTGCTGTCTGAAACAGATTCAGTCAGTTATCTTGTCAAAGGTTTTAGAACTTGTAGATGGCAGAATTTAATTATACATTGAATACCGAAGTTGTAGAGTATTTTATGTAGATACTCCTAGATTATTTGTTTGATATCACGACTTTTATAATTTTAAAGATACAAAATTAACAAACAGCGCTGCTGCTGTATGTCATGTGGTTCAGGGTGGGAGTCTTTCCACCAGGTCTTGGTTTCAAGTGTAGGAGCGATTTGTTGATTGTTGGCAAATGTTTGTGAAATATTTGTACTAAGTTTTATACCCGCTAGCAGGTGGCTACACTCCAGATCATGCCTAGTACATTTCTTCTTCTTCGATGAAGGCAAGTGAATGTAGCAGTGGTTGCTTTCGTTCTGATCTATTATTTCTATTGCCTACACTCTAATATTCAGAAGTATTGGATTCTTTCATAATTGGAATCTATGGTGATGCTTTACTTTCTTGCATTATATTGATGCTCAATCATATATTGATGATGATTATGATTCAAGTATGACTCGTGAGATTAATTCACACCCCTGAAGGTAAATGAAGTATTATTTGAGGTTGGTATTGTATCTGAAGGTAAATGAAGTATTATTTGAGGTTGTATTGTATATGAAGGAAGTGAAGTATATTGATAAATGCAGCATGCCATATAC
Source organism: Zea mays (assembly GCF_902167145.1). Taxonomy (NCBI): domain Eukaryota; kingdom Viridiplantae; phylum Streptophyta; class Magnoliopsida; order Poales; family Poaceae; genus Zea; species Zea mays. The sequence continues at coordinate 157,853,926 of NC_050096.1, forward strand.
ATTGCATGATTCACATGCATATGAAGTTTTGTCGTGACCTATGGTCCGACCGTACCGGTACAACTTAGCATTGTACGTTGCCCGAGGAGGGGTACGATGCGGCTTCATGCCCTTAGAGGTATGAAGGCAGAGGACATATGCATTCATTGAAGTGGTATTTGCAGATAATGTGGTTTTATACTCTAAGAGGTATGAAGTTAGAGGACTTATACATTGCATTACTATGCATACATCGAAGTGATATTTGCAGGTATTGTTGACGAAGGAAAGTGTTATACAACCTATTGTGGTTGTTCGAGGAAATGAGATGGCATTGGTTATTTTGGGACTATTGAGTTCTATATCTATAAGTACTTCTTATCTCAATTGTGATCCCTTTAAAATGTTGATTAATTCAATTTTTTTGGTTTAAATATCTCGTCGAAACAATTCACTTGCTGAGATGTTTCATCTCACTCTTGCATTACACAATGCAGGTACTTGATTCACGTTGTGAATGAGGGGAGTAGCAGCACGTCCACCTTCACTCTCATAATAACGCTGCCCAGGCACAGCCATGATTTAATTAGAAACTTCTTGTCAAAGGATGTTTGTTTTTAACTAGTCGTGCACACTAGTTAATTCAGTTCATGTCGTTATGGTTATCTTCCCATTGCTAGCAGATTATTAATGTCTAGTATGTTTTCTTATCATGATATCTGTTTATACTTTGTTGCTTCCATGTTTATGCAAATTTTCAAAAGAGATGTGTCGAAATTTTATATATGAATGTTAGTTGTGTAGTTTAGTAGCATTTCGGGGTGTTTGTGGATCCCGGGGTGTTACAGTTGGTATCAAAGCATAGGCTTTAGATTCTTGGCAATTTGAAGATAAATTTGACACACTTGCACATATAGGATGGGTATGGGTACAAATATCTTTGATATATATTAATGTCTTTGAAGTGCAGGTGACAATAATTTCACCCCTCCCCATTCCTTTATGGTGATGTGGTAAGTTTTTTATGACTTAATGCCTGATATAATTTATCTCTAAATATTTATATTGTTTTATTAATGCGTTTGATATCGCTGGTCTTTTGTGAGATTGAAGTTGTTATTATGCCTGTGATATACAAGTATGCCTATGTTGTTTTCACCATGTTTTTCATGGTTGAGTTTTATTACAATAATATTGTTATATATGCTTGATTGAGGATGTTTCTAAGAGGAGTGTGAATTGCGTGTTTTGGGTTACAAGGTAACCATCAATTTGAATTTAAGTTGTTGAGCGGTTGGTGGATAGTTCCAACTATCTTTGCAAAGAATGATTGTTTATGTCGAGAAACCAATTCTGAAAGAAATGAATATTGGTACTTTTATAGGAATTTTGGGGGAAGTCTTTACCTAGCTAGAATGGCTTACATGTCTCTCTTCTATTGTGTGTTTTAGTAGCCACAAAGCCTAGATGTGGTTTAAAGTGGTTGCATGTTAGTCATGCTAGTTGTAGAATAAATCTTTGATTTTCTAGATCCATGGATTATGTATTAATACGTTGAGGATCAGATGGTTCTCTCCTCGATGCATGCTTGTGGAGCCATTGTTGGACCACCTATCTATTGGTTTGAATGAAGCCAGTGCCTAGCCTAGAGTTGGTTGTGTGTGGTTAGTCACCTATTCCTAAATGATGTGGTTTTTACATCGGCTTGAGATGTTTGTCAAATGTGTGAAGGATTATAGGGTTATTATTGACCTTGTATGTCTGGTACTTTGAGTGCATCGTATGATAGAATGAAATGTAAGTTTATGAACTACAGTAGATGAAGACTTATATTATGTGTAGGTTAACCTCACTAGTTTGGATATTTTTCTTAGTTGAGTTGTTGGATGAAGTATAGTGACATTGATTAACCAAGTATTGTGTTGTTGTGCTGTCAGTGCTTTTTGTGGAGCTTTTGGCATTTCTTCGTTGACCTGTGCCGCGCAGAATGTTATTGGCTTCTTGTTGGCTTTATTGCTCCATTAGTTCTATAGATTTTCTCTCTTTTGTGGGGTGCAAAGAATGTTAGATTACATGATTATCTTTTCATGATGGCAAGAATAAGGTTTAGGAAGATTAGGAGTTTTGTTTCAATAGAACTACTTGTTTCGTGGTGCTTTGAGGTGAGGTGTTTGATCTTCTTATACATTTGTCGGGTGTGGATGTTTCACCATTTAATTAAAATTAATTGTTGAAGCTGGTAAGGGTTGTGCTTAGTGCATATTACCCCTTCATAAAAGAGTGTTGTCTTAAGACATTGATGTTGATGTATAGTTGCATCCAAATTCGATGGTGTGAAATTGTAGTGTTGATTGCATCTATGACTTGCTTTGAGCTTCATTGCATGTTGTTTCATGCTTGATGTTAGGTTGTGTAATTTCCTTAGACAATTAGTCCAAGGTAGAAGTTCTTGTGTTAATTAAGACCAATAATGGACCCATGTTTTAAATGGTGGTGCTATATGGGGTACCCTGGGTGTTTTGCTTGGAGTGGCCGAATTCGAGGACGAATTCTTTTTAAGGGGGTAGAGTGTAATATCTCAAAAAAATGTGGACCAAAAGTTGATCTTTGGTGCGTGGATGTGGGAAAGGGTTGTGGGCCGTTGGATGCAAAGGCAGAAGTCATCTGGGGCGTCGGTTCTTTTCTCCCACAAAACCCTAGGTGGCCACCCCTTTTCCCTCCACCCCCTCTCTTGGCCGCCACCCTCCCCCCTTTTTCCCTTGGTTGGCCGCCCCCTCTCCTCCCATGGCAGCCGCCCACCATTTCTTCCTCCTCCCTAGATCTCCCCCTCCCCCACGCAGCAAGGATCGAGAAGAGGAGGAGCAAGATGGATTGAAGAGGAAGAGAGGATCAAGGAGATGTTCTACCCCCCATCTATTGCAGATTTTCTTGGGGAAATCCTAGGTAAGGATGGGATCCTTGTTCCTCCATATAATTATGTGCTTTTGGAGGTTGTGGATCATGTGGATTGAAGGATTAGATGTGGGGTTAGGTTTCGATCTCGAATTTAATTTCTGCAGAATGGCAGATTTGACAGTTTCTGTTCATATCAGTTTTCCGTGGTGTTAGTGGCCTCAAAAAAATAAAAAATCTATATACGAGTCGTAGATAATTTGTATATCTTTCCGTGGCCATGAAGAACACCTCAATCGGACATCAGATCAGAAAGTTATTGCAGTTTGATTATAGCAGTTTTCAGTCTCATAATTCTGTGCAGAATCTGTTCTCTTAAGAGTTAGGCAATTTTATCAATAGAATTAAACTATGGGTTGGTAAAAGAAGTTGTAGATAATTTCATAAAATTTCCAGATTGTTAAAGAGTGCATTCATATGATTTGTGAAACTCCAGTTATTTTTCTTTTACTGTGGCTGTTCCTGTTTGCCTGACAAAAATGAGCGGGTCTGTTCACTGGTAGGTTTCATCAAGTAAATGGCCGAATTTGCTCTTCAAACTATGAAGACTTCTGTAGAAGGATAAAAGTTCTTACTGCCAGTAGAATTCCATGATTTGTGGTTGAGTAGTTTGTGAGATATCGAATTTTGAAGTTAACTACGCTGCTGTCTGAAACAGATTCAGTCAGTTATCTTGTTAGAGGTTTTAGAACTTGTAGATGGCAGAATTTAATTATACATTGAATACCGATGTTGTAGAGTATTTTGTGTAGATACTCCTAGATTATTTGTTTGATATCACAACTTTTATAATTTTAAAGATACACAATTAACAAACAGCGCTGCTGCTGTATGTCATGTGGTTCAGGGTGGGAGTCTTTCCACCAGGTCTTGGTTTCAAGTGTAGGAGCGATTTGTTGATTGTTGGCAAATGTTTGTGAAATATTTGTACTAAGTTTTATACCCACTAGCAGGTGGCTACACTCTAGATCATGCCTAGTACATTTCTTCTTCTTCGATGAAGGCAAGTGAATGTAGCAGTGGTTGCTTTCGTTCTGACCTGTTATTTCTATTGCCTACACTCTAATATTCAGAAGTATTGGATTCTTTCATAATTGGACTCTATGGTGATGCTTTACTTGCTTGCATTATATTAATGCTCAATCATATATTGATGATGATTATGATTCAAGTATTACTCCTGAGATTAATTCACACCCCTGAAGGTAAATGAAGTATTATTTGAGGTTGGTATTGTAGTTGAAGGTAAATGAAGTATTATTTGAGGTTGTATTCTATGTAAAGGAAGTGAAGTATATTGATAAATGCAGCATGCCATATACATTGCATGATTCACTTGCATCTGAAGTTTTGTCGTGACCTATGGTCCGACCGTACTGGTACAACTTAGCATCGTATGTTGCCCGAGGAGGGGTACGATGCGACTTCATACCCTTAGAGGTATGAAGGCAGAGGACATATGCATTCATTGAAGTGGTATTTGCAGATAATGTGGTTTTATACTCTAAGAGGTATGAAGTCAGAGGACTTATACATTGCATTACTATGCATACATCGAAGTGATATTTGCAGGTATTGTTGACGAAGGAAAGTGTTATACAACCTATTGTGGTTGTTCGAGGAAATGAGATGGCATTGGTTATTTTGGGACTATTGAGTTCTATATCTACAAGTATTTCTGATCTCAATTGTGATCCCTTTAAAATGTTGATTAATTCAATTTTTTTTGGTTTAAATATCTCGTCGAAACAATTCACTTGCTGAGATGTTTCATCTCACTCTTGCATTACTCAATGCAGGTACTTGATTCACGTTGGGAATGAGGGGAGTAGCAGCACGTCCACCTTCACTCTCATAATAACGCTGCCCAGGCACAACCATGATTTAATTTGAAACTTCTTGTCAAAGGATATTTGTTTTTAACTAGTCGTGCACACTAGTTAATTCAGTTCATGTCGTTATGGTTATCTTCCCATTGCTAGCAGATTATTAATGTCTAGTATGTTTTCTTATCATGATATCTGTTTATACTTTGTTGCTTCCACGTTTATGCAAATTTTCAAAGGAGATGCTGTCGAAATTTTATATATGAATGTTAGTTGTGTAGTTTAGTAGCATTTCGGGTGTTTGTGGATCCCGGGGTGTTACAATGACTCCATTGCACTTTGCACATCTTGATTACTTTATTCCTTGTAGCTCTTCTTCTCTCTCCCAAGTAGCTTCATCTTCCCCATGATGACTCCATTGCACTTTGCACATCTTGATTACTTTATTCCTTGTAACCTGAGTCAAAGTGTCAATAATCTTGATAGGATACTCCGTGTAAGTTAGATCACCTTGAACACTGAGTTCTTTCATTGGTAACTGTTCCTCAGGGACACGGAGGCACTTCTTGAGTTGAGACACGTGGAATACATCGTGTACATCATACAGATGATCCGGTAGTTCAAGCTGGTAGGCCATCACCCCAACTCGCCTAAAGATCCTGAAGGGTCCAATAAAGCGAGGGGATAGCTTGCCTTTAACTTTGAATCTTCTCATTCCACGAATTGGTGACACCTTGAGGTACACGTGATCACCCTCCTCAAACTCTAGTGGTCTTCATCGATTATCAGCATACTCTTCTGCCGAGTCTGTGCTACCCTCAAGTTCTCCCGTATCATATGGACTTGTTCCTCTACCTCTTGGATAATCTTAGGTCCAAAGAACTGTCTTTCTCCAATCTGATCCCAATAGAGAAGAGTCCTGCACTTTCTGCCATATAAAGCTTCAAATGGTGACATCTTCAGACTGGCCTGGTAACTATTATTATAAGAGAATTCAGCATATGGTAGATTGTTGTCCCAGCTGCCTCCATGCCTAAGGGCACAAGCTCTCAACATATCTCAAGTACTTGGTTAGTCCTCTCAGTTTGGCCATCAGTTTGAGGATGATAGGCCAAACTGAAGTTCAACTTCGTACCCATGTTCTCATGAAGGCTCTTCCAAAACCTTGAGGTGAATTGGGATCCATGATCAGAAAAACCTTCTTTGGTACCCTGTGTAAACACACAACTCAAGCCATGTATAACTCTGCCAGCTGAGAACCTTTATAAGTAGTATTGACCGGAATGAAGTGAGCCACTTTGGTCAATCTGTCCATGATCACCCATATAGAATCATAACCCTTTGAGGTGTGAGGCAACCAGGTAATGAAATCCATACCAATTTCTTCCGAGTTCCATTCGGGTACCTTTAACGGGTGCAGTAGTCCAGCTGGTCTTTGGTGTTCAGCTTTTACTCTTTGACATACATCACACACAACCACGTGTGCAGCTACATCTCTTTTCAGCCCATACCACCAGTACTTTTGCTTCAGATCCTGATACATCTTAGTGCTACCAGGATGGATAGAGTAATCAGAGTCATGGGCTTCCTTCAGTATAGTTACACGGAGGTTGTTGATCTCAGGAACACATATCCGGTTCTTGAACAATATTGTGCCTTGCTCATCCTCCGTGAAGTCTAGACCTCTTCCTTCAGTAATTAGATCTTTGATTTCTTGGATTTTAGCATCATCGATCTGACCCTTGCGTATTTCTTGCTCCAAGGTAGGTTCTACTTCAATAGTGATCCCTTAAGTGTGTGCAACTATTCCCAGGTTGAGTCTTCGAAAATCTTCTACTAACTCATCGGGTAACTGGGCAACAATAGCTGCATGGACATGCTCCTTCCGACTCAAGGCATCCGCAACCAGATTCATGTTGCCCAGATGATAGTGAATCTCCAAGTCATAATCCTTGATGAGCTCCAGCCAACGATGTTGCCTGAGGTTGAGATCTTTCTGAGGGAAGATGTACTTTAAGCTCTTGTGATCAGTGTAGACTTGGCACTTAGTTCCCATAATATAATGCCTCCATATCTTGAGCACATGCACTATGGATGCCAGTTCTAAGTCATCAGTGGGGTAGTTTAACTCATGTTTCCGCAACTAGCGAGACATGTAGGCGATCACATGTCCTTCTTGCATAAGAACACATCCCAAGCTCTGGAGGCACGCATCATAATATATATCAAATCCCTTTTGCAGATCTGGCATAATCAACACTGGGGGTGACATCAATCTTAACTTTAGCTGATTGAAACTATCTTGGCATTGCCAAGACCAATTAAACTCCTTTCCCTTCTCTAACAGTGAGGTCATAGACTTAGCAATCTTGGAGAACCCTTCAATAAATCACCGGTAGTAGCCTGCAAGAAGCTCCGGATCTCGGTAACCGTGCTTGGTATCTTCTATGCCACTATCTCCCTCACTTTAGTAGGATCCACTGATATTCCACCATTAGAGATGATGTGTCCAAGGAATGGTACTTCGTCAATCCAGAACTTGCACTTGCTATACTTGGCATAGAGCTGATTATCCCATAGCTTATGTAGCACCATCCGCAGATGTTCCTCATGATCACTATCATTCTTGGAATAAACAAGAATGTCGTCGATACTCCATGAACACCTTGTTCATCAGATTCATGAAGTAGGCTAGTGCATTAGTTAAGCCAAACGACATGACTGTGAACTCATATAAACCATATTGGGTAGAGAAAGCCATCTTGGGAATATCAGATTGCCTAATCTTCATTTGATGATAACCCGATCTGAGATCAATCTTAGAAAATACCCTAGCACCTCTCATCTGATCAAATAAATCTTCAATACGAGGTAGAGGATACTTGTTCTTAACTGTAACATCATTAAGTGATCTATAGTACACGCACATCCTCTGTGATCCATCCTTCTCCTGTACAAATACAACCAACGCTCCCCATGGTGAGGAACTCGGACAAATGTACCTAGCCTCCTGTAACTCCGTTAACTGTTCCTTAAGTTCTTTTAGTTCTTCTATTGACATCATGTATGGCCTTTTTGAAATAGGAGCGGTTCCAGGTAAGAGGTCAATGATAAACTCAACTTCCCTATCTGGTGGCATCCCGAGTAACTCCTCTGGAAAAACATCGGTAAAATCTCTAACCACACATATGTTGTTGCCTACAAATTTCCCATCTACTAGATATACGGCGGGTTTGGTAGAGGCGGTTATGGTTTCGACTTTGAATCTTTCTCCTTTAGAGCCAGTGAGTTCTATGGTTCCCCTGGCACAATGTACAACTGCCTTGGTGTAGGATCTAGGACACCGGTTAGAGGGGGGGGGTGAATAGACGGTTTTGACTAAAATAAAGTACACTAGAGAAATTTAATCAAATCGACAAGAGATATAAAATTACTAGCCTTGATGAGACAACAAAATATAATGAGCAATTTAAGCTAACACCACAAAAGATAGACAATATACAAATTACCAAATACTTGTAAGTACTGTGTAAACGTTGAGAGAGAGACACCAAAATTTATCCCGTGGTATCGGTGATGTGCCGTTCACCCCTAATCCACGTTGAGGTGGAATTTAAGCTCTCACTTGCTCCTCTACCAAGACACGGCTTGATCTTTGAGCCAAGTGGACAAGAACTCACTCAATACCTTGATTTCACTAGCGTCGCCTTTGCCGCTCTAGCGAGGTGGGCGCGAAGAACATCACAATCAATCCAGCAGCTCCTCCACAATCTTCACGGAGAGCTCAACGGAGACAACACCCAAGCCATCTAGGAGGCGGCAACCTCCAAGAGTAACAATTCGATGACGCTTGCACGGTGTACCACCTAGTGCCTCAAAAGATCACAACGAATGCAAATGCACTAGAGCGTCTCAATCACTCACTAGAATGCGATCTCAATCGACGAGTATGAGTATTTGAGTGGAAGGATCACAAATGAGCTCAATGTGTGGTAGGAGTGACCAAGAGAGCCCTCACACACGAGCTCCACTTCTATTTATAGCCCCCAACACATACATAGTCGTTATGTGCAACTAGCACAGCTTCTGCGCACACGCAGATGGTCCGCGCCCCATGGCCGGACGGTCCGCCGTACCAGCAACGACTATATTGATCATTTGAAACCTGTCAGGCTTGTCAGAAAAGTCAAGGCCGGACGGTCCGCCCTCCAGGACCGGACGGTCCGGAACCTGACAACTTGAAATAACAGAGCGCTGGTCAGTCAAAGTAATTCGAGCGAACTGTCCACCATTCATGGCCGGACGATCCGCACATGCACCACTTACCGTCCGGCTAAAAAACCCAGATGGTCCATAGTACAAGGACACAAAACACACCGTCCCTACCCAAACTCAAATCATCTTATGCGGATGGTTCGGCCTCCTGGCCTGAATGGTCAACCAAGAGGAGACAGAGACAGACGGCCAGCAGACCTCTCTGGCAGAGTCACGGATGGTCCGACCTTCTGGCCTGGATGGTCTGCCGACCACAGAGAGAGAAGGTTTTGCGCTAGTTCAAAAGAATTCTAATTTTGGAACCCGAAGCGTTGTTAGCCCTCATGCAAATGCTACCGTTTATGCTCTACGGGGAACTAGTTTTACACCAATTAAGTTCATTGACCCCTCTTAATAGTATGACTGTCTATCTTATTAATCCGGTCAATTTCTTCTCTAAACACCTGCTGACCGGCAAAAGCAAAAACCTATTGTTTTACCATTGCCTTCACTTGATCCACAATCAAGGGTTATGAGTCCCAAAGACTTTATTGCTTCCTATGGTCGAACCCTGCATTCTTATTTCTCCAAGAATTGTTAGTCCACAGTCAGTTGTCATTAATTACCAAAACACCACTTAGGGGTCTAGATGATTCACAATCTCCCCCTTTTTGGTAATTGATGACAACATTGCATATTTTAGAGAAAAGTAGACTTTGTTTCCCAACCTTTCTTACATTCTGGATATAAGAAAGATTTGAGGTGAGTTTTGAGTGACTTATCTTGATTTTGAGGTTCATCTGAAATGTTGATAAGTCAGCACAGAAAAACTCAGATAATAGGAATAACTCCCCCAATATGTGTGCATAGAGAATATCTAGATCACGAATTCACACACATAGTATATCAGAGTTTTGGCGAAGACCTTCCGATAATCATGGTTATCGAGGTACATAGAAATAGCAGTATGTAAAAATGAAAGCAAGAGAAATACTACTTCGATTAACCATTAAAAATTCAACGGATAGAGTCTTAAAAGAAAATTCAAACATAGTTCAAAGTAGCATAATGACTTAGTAGCATAAAACACATATGCAACATACATATGCAGCAAGCTCCCCCTGAATCTTGAATCTTCATTTCTCAAACTCCCCCCTGAATCATCACTTCTCTCTCCCGTTTAGCATCAATTTCCACAAAGGGGACATCACTGCACACCAGGTGGAGGACGAGATACATATTGTAAAAGTGAGAGTTAAGGCTATCAAATATAGAAGTGAACTGACTGAAATCATTTTGAAGTTGTTGCTATCTTTCATCCAGTGAGTGAATGCTGTCACTGGTAGATAGAGACTCAAATTGGCTAGACAGAGCACCCATATTATCTTGAAAGCTCTGTTGCATGTTGTTCATTCTGCTCATAATTGGATCATGTACAGTCGATTGAATATGACAACGAAGATCAGTGAACTGTGTATGAACCCCATCCAGCTGAGAGTCAACAACAGTAAATCGATCATGCAAATTAGAGAATTGACCATCAAATGTGGATTGCATATGATCAAAACGGTCATCGACATGTGACATCATGCCTTGAAATTTACCATCCATATGACTCTAGAGCCCTTGATGCATTTGTTGAAAATAAGGATCAAAATAGCCAGGTGCAGGTTGCCAGTACTGTCCTTGCTGCGGTGGAGGAGGAGGTGGAGGCATTTGCTGAGCGGGATGCTCTTCAGGCTGAGCAGCAAAAGCATCTCCCTGAGCTCCTGCATCATCAGGAAACGGTGTGAGAGGCCTGGTAAGAAAACCAATTTCATTCTTGAATGGCCTGAATGGAGTGTGAGCGGTTTCACACCGCCCTTCGAATCTGGTTTTGGCTTTAATCAGAGCCATAATATATGGAGCATATGCCAAATTTTGGTTCTTGTCCATCTTCATATCATTTAACTATTGCATCATAAAGAGAACAACATTCATGGCCTCCCCCTTCATGACATGATCAATAATATTCTAGAATTTATCCCGGATCCTGCTTTTGTCCCCACTCTTTGGAAGAATAGTGACTAGTAATTTTGTTGATGACTGCAGGATGATGTCGTAGGCCTGGAATCTCGTCGAAACGCCTAGGTATACCTAGCCTGACAGGTTCATAATACTGAGCAAAATCTTCAAACTGGTCCTCAGTATAATGATCTACTCCCTAAGAGATAATGGCATAATCCAGCCTATTAGCCACTGCAAATTCAGCAAATGTAGCCACATATCACTTAACCCAGTCATCCAGACCATTAGCTGATCTTCAATATTGATTTCAGCAGTTGCAAGAAACTGCGTGATAGTCAGTTCATTGAAGTCAGTCCGTTGACCCATGAACTCATACAAACCACATGCCTGGAACTTAGCGAGTAATTCTTCCATAACTGTTTGACCTTGCATATAGTTCCAGTCAATAACTTGATGCTTATGAAATTTTATGTCCATCAGAGTACCCCAGAAAACATCAAACTGTAACTGAGTATGGAAGTACTGGATGTTTGTGTCATTGGAAAGTGAAAATTGATCCATAGTCCTCCTAGAGGAATATTCAGCCATGGAAAATCGCATCCTGGGATATGTTCATTCTGTAATGTCAATAGGATAGTCTGGATGAGAGTGGGGAGCATCTTCATTATCCAACGAAACACTACCTCCAGCTGAAGATTGGGCCTCAGAGTCTGTGGCAGGGTTATAGTCTGAATCATCTGCACGACGGCGTTTGGACATAAACCGCCCTGCAAGCTTCTTCTTCAGACCACTGAATCCACTGAAAATAGAATATAAAGAATCCCAATAATAAGATGATAACCTAAAAAAATTGACAACAAGATCTATAGGGAAATCTGCCAGAAGGCGGACGGTCCGCGCACCCACGGCCGGACGGTCCACGCTACACCGACGGACGATCCGCGACAGACCAGGGGCGATTTTGGATCCCCAATATGCTCCAAACATGTAATCACAAAATTAGAACAAGATATCCATGAAAGTAAAACCAAAATTTTGCAATTAGTGCATGATGACAACCATAACAAATTCCACCAAACAATTTGATGAATAATCTATCTAAGAACAGATCAGAGACCAATTTATGTAAACCCTAAAATTTGCAATATTTGAATAAATTGCATGGATAATTTGAATACAGAGAGGAAGACATCGTTGTTGATCAGCACGAAGACTCTCAGACAGTCCGCGCGCAAAATTGAAACGCCGGCAATTAGACAACGATTTTTCAAATGAGTAGAAAGTGGGAGAGAGAGAGAGCTAGAGGCGATAGAGAAAGGAGTGCTGCTGGCGGCTTCGGCTAACTAAAAAACCCACTTGTGGACGGTCCGCGAAAGATCCCGGACGGTCCGCGATCTGGTGGGCACAGACAGTCTACTCTGTCCACCGGACAGTCCAACAACTGATGCGTCGAACGGTTGACGGTCAGGGGGCGGACGGTCCATGGCTTGACAGAGAGTTTCCATACCTTTTTCAGTTATTGAAAACGAGTTTTAACATGGATTCTTACCTCAAAAAATAGACAATTTTATCAATCCAATGGTTAGTATATATTAGTTCATATATAATAAACTTGTGTGTCTAGTCATTTGCATATATAGTATTTCCGTCATGTAATAAGAATAAATGATCCAAAATAGGAGATAGATATCACAAAAGGAACATCCTAGAGATCAAAACCGAATGGAACACATGTGTACTCATCTTCAAGCAACATTTGAGAGATCAATTATATTCATTTCACTTCTCAATTTGCAAAACCTTGCTTCATCTAACGGCTTTGTAAATATATCCGCCAATTGATCATCAGTGCCGATAGAATAAACAGAGATATCTCCTTTGCCAACATGATCTCTTAAGAAATGATGCCTAATATCAATGTGCTTTGTTCTTGAGTGTTGAACGAGATTTGTAGCCAATTTTACAGCACTTTCATTGTCACACAAGAGAGGAATATTTTTGAATGAAATCCCATAATCCAATAAGGTTTGTTTCATCCATATTAATTAAGCACAACAATTACCGGCTGATATATATTCCGCCTCGGTGGTAGAAAGAGCAACCAAGTTTTGTTTCTTGGATGACCATGAAACAAGAGACCTTCCAAGAATTTGACAACATCCTGACGTGCTCTTCCTATCAACCTTACAACCCGTATAGTCCGAATCCGAATAACCAATTAATTCAAATTGAGCACCTTTGGGATACCATAGACCAATATTGGGGGTATGCTTCAAATATCTTAGAATTCTTTTAGCTGCCTTTAAGTGAACCTCTCTAGGCTATGCTTGAAACCGAGCACACATGCAAACACTAAACATAACATCAGGCCTAGATGTGGTAATGTAGAGCAAACTACCAATTAATGAACGGAAAAGTTTTTTATCAACAATTGTACCTCCCTCATCTAAATCAAGATGACCATTGGTTGCCATAGGAGTCTTAATGAATTTTGCATTTTCCAAGCCAAACTTTTTGAGCATATCCTTCAAATATTTAGATTGACTTACGAAGATTCCATCTTTCAATTGTTTGATCTGAAGACTGAGAAAGAAGCTCAATTCTCCAATAATGGACATTTCAAACTCATTTGACATCATTTTGCCAAACTCATCACAAAATAGCTCATTAGTTGATCCAAAAATGATATCATCAACATAAATTTGACAACAAATAAATCTTTACCAATTCTTTTAGTGAATAGAGTAGTGTCAACTTTCCCAATTTTGAAGTCTTTGGAAAGCAAGAAATCCCTAAGCCTTTCATGCCAAGCGCGTGGAGCTTGCTTAAGCCCATAGAGAGCCTTAGAGAGCTTGTACACATGTTTAGGTCTTTTGGGATCCTCAAAACCGGGAGGTTGTTCCACGTACACTAGTTCACTAATCTTACCATTTAAGAAGGCACTCTTAACATCCATTTATTAGAGCTTGATATTGTGAGCACAAGCATAGGCGAGAAGGATTCGAATGGCTTCTAATCTTGCCACGGTTGCAAATGTCTCACCAAAATCCAATCCTTCTACTTGAGTCTAACCTTGTGCCACTAGTCTTGCTTTGTTTATTACCACCAAACCATCTTCATTATGCTTGTTTCGAAATACCCATTTGGTTCCAATAACATTGTGGTTCTTTGCCTTTCAACAAGTTCCCAAACTTCATTACAGGTAAAGATATTTAATTCCTCATGCATTGCATTCACCCAATCAACATCAAGTAGAGCTTTATCTACATGGTTAGGTTCAATGCAAGATACAAAAGAGAAGTGTTCACAAAATGAAGCAATACATGATCGAGTTTGAACACCCTTACTTATATCACCCACAGTTTGATTTGGTGGGTGATCTTTTATGATTGAATGATGAATTCTTGAAGTAATTTGAAAATCACTAGTTGAAGCTTGAGGAGGGATCGAATGACTCGAGATATCTTGAACATGATCATCCTTAATTTCATCATTATGTTGGCTTTGTTGAGTTTCCTCATTTAAAGTTGAAGAGGATGGAATGACAACCATACTATCATCATCATCTTCCATTGGCTTTATTTCACCAATAGACATAGTTTTCATAGCGTTTCTCAATTGAACTCCAACATCATCAAGGTTTTCATTTCATCTTGAGATCCATTTGTTTCATCGAACTCTACATCATATGCTTCATCAATGATCCCATGAGTTTTGTTGAAAACTCTATATGCCTTGCTATTTGATGAATATCCAAGGAGAAAGCCTTCATCACATTTTTCTCAAATTTAGAGAGTCGACTACCTTCCTCAAAATATAGCATTTGCAACCGAACACCCTAAAATAAGAAATGTTAGGCTTTCTTCCAATAAGCAATTCATAGGGAGACTTTTTCAAGAGCTTGTGGCAATATAATCTATTTGATGCATGACAAGCGGTATTAATGGCTTCGGCCCAATAAGAGTCTGGCATATTATATTCGGCTAACATAGACCTAGCCATATCAATAAGAGTCCTATTTTTTCTTTCAACAATTCCATTTTATTCCGATGTATATTTGGAAGAAAATTTATGTTTAATACCCTTGTCATCACAATATTAATCAATTCTAGCATTTTCGAATTCCGGCCCTATGGCAGAACTGCCCAAATTATTCCAACTTAAGTGCCTAAGTCCCGCCTTAGAGGCTAGACCACACTTAAATAAGAATAACACGTCAGTCCCTCGGATCTAGTCCGACGAGGCCACGAACAGGATCAAGTACCACGTACTTACTCGATGGTGAGGCACATAGCAAATACAATAAAGCATAAAACCATACATTAAGGAGTATCAAATTTATTACATCATCATCGGAGTTTTAGCAAAAGTAGTGATCATTGTTCGTAATGCAGCGGAATAAAACTAACGATAGATGGAGGGATGGGGAAGCCTGTCCGATCACTCCTCATGCTCCTCCTCAGCCGAGGTAGGGTCCCACTCGACTGTCCAACCCGGTGGCAAGATGGACGGCCAAGTCACTCCAGCAACCATGTCCTCCAGAGAACCTATAAAATTATGTCACAAGCAAGGCTGAGTATACTAATACTCAACTAGACTTACCCGGTGTGAGGAGTCTACTCCTCTACCTCTAGACATGCAGCTGTTTGGCTGAGGGGTTTGGTTTGCCAAAGGCACTAGCTGAGTCTAAAATCAAGTTTTAGCTCTTTCAAGTTTTAGTGTGACTCTCTTAAGACTAAATGTGTACCTATCTAATCATACATGATACCAAGCAATTTAGCAATCAACATCTTTTGCCAAATCATCACATTTCCACTTGTTACTCAATGTAGCAGCATGGATCAAGCAGTCTCATTAGCTGCGAGAAGCAAACGATTCGAATCGAGTTTTTATCCTTGCAAGGTAAACCTAAACACACAACGTGGCGAGGCACTCCGTCCCCACACACATCAACCGTCCCCATCGATTCCCCGCCAGCAGATTAGGGCTCACCGCCTTAGCGTACAATGCCTAACTGACCCCGACTGCCGTCGTGCAGTGACCGCACTTGTACCCACCATAACCGGAATGGGAGACCACGTCTCAGGTCGCGTGAGGGGCAAAGTCTGCTGCCAAGTTCAATCAGGTACTAGGCTTACCGATTTACCATATTTCTCGGCATGTGCTTAGTACGTTCAAACGCTTGACACACGGTACCACACCTTAATCCTTATTCCAATTTCTATCTCGTAGACAACCAATCCCCATGGATTGTTGTCCACAGACCAACATCAGTATGATATGAAAGTGGGTACAACCAATTCCTGACCTCACGCGAGTGCTAGAAAAATCACTCGACTTTTAACGAGATCCCTAATTAGTAAAGCAGCTACTCGACCTAGCATACTAGTATCCATCTCAAAAGGATTCCTGAGATCATGCAACTAGGGTTTCAGACAACACCTACACTTAAGTGCACAATTCAAGCCTACAATCATTAAGTGCAGTAAAATAATATATAGAACTGGTTATGCAAAAAACCGCTGCTTGCCTTCCAAGGCTGGGGTAGGCAGATCCTCGATGGCAGGTTCTGGTGCTGGATCCTGGGCTACCTCCTGAGCAACTCCATGCTCCGGCACGAGGATGTACTCTCCGTCAGCGAGGTTGCAATCTATCGAATGCAATGAATAAGATATGTGTATGCTATGATATGTAGAATTTAATAACAATTATGCCTAGTGAAGAAAAACTAAGTTGGTTAATAACTTAGGGTTTCCTTGTTATAAGAGGCTCTTAGTGGTTTAGGCTTATCCATTTAGGTTTGAGGTTTTGCTTAGAGGTAAACATAGTGGATTAAGACCTGGATTGCCCCTTGAAGGTTTTAGTAGGTACCCAAGGGGTTTGCTGGGTTGGTTAGGGTAACATTAATTTCCACTTCTAATTTCCTCTTTTCATTTTCTATTTATGCTTTTAAGGTGGGTTTGAACTACAACAGTGGTTTTAAATTTTTCCAAAAAATTTGTAAAACTTACAGTGGGTTAACATTGGTCACCCTAGTATGTCTTATAAATTTGAGGTCAAAAATAAATATATTATGCCCTGGACAAAAATAACAAAAGTTGGGGTAGAGGGGTTACTTTGCACTACAACTCTTATCTAGGTGTGGTTTCTGTACCAAGAGTTATTTTTGCTGGTATCTATGGGTAATAACATGCTTCTGTGCCAAAAATCACAGATGGTTACTTAGTGCTTATGTAGTTATGATTTTCTAAAGTTTAATGCCAAAAAGACCCTTATAACTAACTTGCTATTTGAAAAATATCAAACAACAGAACTTGTATTTTTCCTAGGTTCTTCTTAGCACAAGAATAGTTATTCCTAAGGTAGGGGTGTTTTCTCCTTAGGATTATTTTCTTATGACTTTTCAAAGTTTTCTCTGTTTTTCATGAATAATTGTGAGTGCAATTTCCTTTCACTGGACTATGGTTCAACAGATTTTTCTTGTGAACTACATAACTTAGGCATGCTAGGAAAAATATGGTTGCCCTCTGGTTTCCATCTTCAATCCCTTTTCTTAATTTTCCTAAGTTTGAGCATAAATAAGCTTTAGTGAATAAACCTTCCTTAACCTTGTATACTGGGGTGTTTATTAATTTTAAACAGTGTAACTACTAGGTTAGTGTCTCCACTATTTTTCTTAACCCTGGTCTAACAACATTTCTAATTATCCCTTTAATATGAAGTTTTGGGCAATTTTCTTATTTAAATCAAAACTCTAGAAAAATATTATAGGAACCATGGGGTTTATCATTTTTGCCTGATAGTTTATATTTCACCAAGTCTAGCAAAATTGGTTTGACTAATTTTGGATGATTATTCTTCAAGTTATGCATTTATTAAGTTCTCTGCAATATTTAAAAGAAAAGTAAATTCGAAATGGAAAAGAAATACAGATTTGCGTTGAAGTCCCTGGGTTTTCTCCCCCTTTTCTCTCACAAAACAGCCCTCGGTCTACTATTTGCATGAGTCACTGACCTTGCACAAAACCCCCTAGACTTAACCTAAATCTAACCCGCGATCCCTGGCTGGCTGAAACAGTAACCGTGGCAAAGATCACGGCGGCGAGGCTTACCGGCGGCAGTAGAGCTCCGGCGGGGTGGTTAGTGACGTCGGGGAGGTCACGACGGTCACGTCGGTGTGCGGGTCGACGTCGGAGGTGGTCGGAGCTGCCCTGGCCACGGGCGCAGGCGGCGGAGGTCGTCGGCGGCTCCTGCTCCGACCAAACCACGACAGTAGGGTTCAATCAAAGTGCACGAGGAGCTCCACTGGGTGATGTAGAGACCATGTGCGCAAGGAATTGAGAAATGGTGCAGAGGGTTACTCGGTCCACGCGCTCCGGTGGGTTTACGAACTCTGGCGAGCATGATTGCACTATTCCAGTGGGGCTGGTCCTCGACTCAAGCTCGGGCAAGCTTCACGGCCTCCTGGGGAAGCTATCCGAGGGCTCGGATCGAGCAGAGGTGGGCGGGAAAGGGTTTGGCCACGGTGGTTGCTCTTAGGCGGCTCTGGCGGGTTGCGGGGAGGTCGCCGGAGCTGCGGGCGAGCTCAGGAGAGTTAGGCGTGGTGCGGAGGAGGCAACAAGGAAGATGGTCGTGCACGAGGGTGGGCTTTATAGCCGTTCGCGGGCACAGTACAGGCATGGGCACGGGGGTGGCCAACCACACGCGGGGGCGCGCGCGGCAGCGGCGAGTGTGCGCTTGGCCGGTCAGACAAGGCATCGAGCACGTGGCAGCATTTGTTCTGGTCACTTTCAAGCGTCGATTGGCCTGTGATCTCTTCATATCTACCCAAAATCCCTGTATAAGATTTCTTCCTTGTAGTATACCCGTTGTATCTCATGCAGTGCTCAAGTGGATTTGACCTCAGGTTGGCAAGTTACGAGGAGGTGAAGTTGTGTCTGTCCGAGCTGTCCACACTGAGACAAAAGCCGTGTCAAGTTGGGTCAAACGACTTAGGGTTGGGTTCAAACTTTTCCAGGGTGTTCTAGGGGTCTTTAGGCGCCATTTTGTCAATTGGGCCATAAGGTTTTGAGGTTTGGAAAAAGATGAACATGTGTGATCTTTGAAAGAGGGTTGGTTTTGAACTTGAGAAAACCTGATTTTTCTTTTATGTTCTTCTCTTTGGTGACCTTTTTGGGGTTTTTCTGAAATCTTTCTGGGGTCACTCTCTTACTATTTTTTGTAGGGTATTAAGTGTACTATAACTTTTATAATTAGCCCAAGTCATGACAATGTGGTTTACATAGCCCTTTTACCATAATCCCATCTAGGGCTCCATTTGCCTAAAGGGATTTGAATTAGGGTTTGAGCCCTTCTCTCCTCTTTAGGTGCATGGTAAGGCCAAAGCATGGCTTCTAAGATGGGTTACACCTACTTAGAATCTTGACCCCCAAGTTTGGTGTCTTTTGCTCAAATTAAACCACATGTGATGATAGGTTCACTAGTGTAGGCTTCGGTGAAATCCCTAAGTAACACCTGGGGTGTTACAGCCCTCCCTCCTTAAAGGAATCTCGTCCCGAGATTTTGGGTAGGGTCCTTTAGAGGGGGTGCCGAAAAGGTGTGGTGGGGTGTTGCATTTGCCTTAATCCAAGTTTCTCTAGTTAACTGCTCTTCGAATGTCATTCTCTTTGCAACTTTAGAAGGAAGCCCTTTTAAAAATCATTTTCAAAGTTTACAATACCTTTAACATCTAAGTTTTTCTTATATTTAGATTCAAAGGGCAGGTGGGGTGGGGTTTTGGATTACGTACTGACTCTTTTGGGCAGAAAGTCGGGGAAGCGAGAACGTAGAAAATCCTCAGTCTCCCACGTAGCCTCTTCTACTGAATGGTGACTCCATTGAACTTTATACATCCTGATCGACCTTGCCCGCGTCGATATCTCCTTTTGGTCCAATACCTTGACGGGGTGCTCTTGGTAAGACAAGTCTAGTTCTATCTCCAATTCTGGTTCAGGTAGTACTTCTGTGGGTAAGCAGACACACTTCCGAAGCTAAGAAACGTGGAACACATCATGAACTGCTGACATGTGGGGTGGCAACTTCAATTGATATGCTACAGGCACACAAGTTTCTATGATCTCATAGGGTCCAATGTAGCGAGGAGCTAACTTGCCCTTGATTCCAAATCTCTGAACACCTTTGGTGGGTAACACCTTAAGATAAACATGATCTCCCACTTCAAACTGTAGGGGCTTCTTCCTCTTGTCATGATAGTTCTTTTGTGTGGCCTGAGCAGCTTCTAAGTTCTTCTAAATGAATCTGACTTTCTCCTCTGCTTCAAGTACCAGGTCAGGTCCAAATATTTCCCTCTCTCCTGCTTATGACCAATTTAGCGGTATCCTACACCTTCTCCCATACAAGGCCTCAAAAGGTGCCATCCTTAGGCTGGACTGGTAGCTGTTATTATAGGAGAACTCTGCCAACGAAAGACACTTGTCCCAATCCTTACCATAGTGTAGCACACATGCCCTCAACATGTCTTCCAAAATCTGATTCACCCTTTCTGTCTGACCATCTGTTTGAGGGTGGTATGCTGAGCTTCTTATTACATGGGTCCCAAGTGATTCTTGCAATTGCTCCCAGAAACGTGCTACAAAAGGTGCTCCTCTGTCAGACACAATAGTCCTTGGTATCCCATGCAGACGAATTATCTGGTCAATATAAATTTCTGCATACTTTTCTGTCCGGTGGGTGGTATGTACTGGCAAGAAATGAGCCGTCTTGGTCAACCTATCCACAATGACCCAAATAGAATCATGGTGCCAGGAGGTATTGGGCAATCCCACAATGAAATCCATGCAAATATCCTCCCATTTCCAAGATGGTGTGGGAAGGGGTTGTAAAGTGCCAGTCACCTTCAAATGACTGGCCTTGACTCTCTGGCAAGTGTCGCATTCAGATATATACTTAGCAATTTCCCTCTTCATTCTGGTTCACTAGTACAAAGATCTGAGATCATGATACATCTTGTTACTGCCGGGGTGCATGGAGAATTTGGAAAGGTGAGCTTCATCCAATATCTTCTTTCTGAGCTCGGGGTTCTTGGGAACAACCAATCGGTCTCCAAACCATAGAATCTCTTTGCTGTCCTGACGGATGCATTTGTATTTGTCCACCTTTTGTTTGATCATTTCATTAATGACTTGAACACCCTTGTCACCAATCTGTGCCATAACTATTTGCTCATGTAAGGTGGGCTCCACTGAAATATAACTTAAAGCACCGGAGGAAACGACTTCTATGTTCAGCTTGCACAACTCATCACATAGGGTGGTGATTTTTGCATCCATATTCATACAGTTGCACTGGGCTTTCCTGCTTAAGGCATCTGCCACAACATTGGCTTTGCGAGGATGGTAATGCACCTCCAAATCATAGTCCTTGATTAACTCTAACCATCTTCTCTGCCTCATATTAAGATCAGCCTGGGTGAAGATATATTTGAGACTCTTATGATCAGTGTAAATATTACAGTGAGCTCCCATCAAGTAATGTCTCCAAATATTGAGAGCATGAACCACGGCTGCTAACTCCAGGTCATGTGTGGGGTAGTTCTGCTCATGGGGTCTGAGTGCTCGGGAGGCATAAGCAATGACTCTGTTGTCTTGCATCAAGACACATCCCAATCCAGTACCGGAAGCATCGCAATAAACCTCAAAGGGTTTGGTGTTGTCAGGCTGAGCTAGCACGGGTGTTGTTGTCAAATGCTGCCTTAGTGTATGAAAGGCATCCTCACACTTCTGGCTCCATTCATACTTGACTCCTTTCTTTAATAATTCAGTCATTGGCTTGGCAATCCTGGAGAAATCTGGAATAAATCGTCGATAATACCCTGCCAATCCAGAAAACTACGGATCTGCCGTACTGTTGTAGGAGGTTTCCAATCCATTACTTCTTGTACTTTTTCAGGATCAACTGATACCCCACCCTGAGAGATGGTGTGGCCCGAAAATTTTATCTCCTTCAGCCAGAAATCACATTTGGACACCTTAGCATATAGACGATGATCGCGCAGTCGCTGAAGTACGATGTGTAGATGCTCAGCATGCTCAGCTTCATTTTTGGAATAAACCAAAATATCATCAATAAAGACCACCAAAACTTGTCTAGCTCTAGCATAAATACTGAGTTCATCAAATACATGAAGTAAGCCAGGGCATTGGTCAGCCCGAAAGACATCACCAAATACTCATAAAGCCCATATCTGGTAGTGAAAGCCGTCTTCGGGATATCACTGGCCCTGATCTTGATCTGATGGTAGCCCGAGCGAAGATCTATCTTGGAGAATACTTTGGCTCCCACCAACTGATCAAACAATACATCAATGCGAGGCAATGGGTACTTGTTCTTGATGGTCACTGCATTGAGAGGGCGGTAATCGACACACAATCTCAGACTCTCATCCTTCTTCTTCACAAATAAGGCTGGACATCCCCATGTGAAGTACTTGGGCGAATGAACCCCTTGTCCAACAACTCTTGTAGTTGCTTTTTCAATTCCGCCAATTCTGCTGAAGGCATCCTATAGGGTCTCTTGGATATAGGTGCAGTTCCGGGTTGTAATTCAATCGCGAACTCTATGTCTCTGTTGGGTGGCATTCCTGGTAACTCATTCGGAAAAACATCTGGGTAGTCACAGACCACTGGGATTTTCTCAACAGGCGACTCTATCATGGTGAAGGCACAGGAACGGGTACATCCCTGGTCGGGTAGGTACAAGGTGATCTCGCCATCTAGTGGGGAGTGAATTTCTTTGGCTCTGGCTGCGACATCAATTACCGCATGGTGTCGCGATAACCAATCAGTCCCCAGGATGATATCCACACTATCCAATCGCATGATCAGGAGAGTGGTTTTAAATATGAAGCTACCCAACTTTAGTGGTACGTGTCTATTGATCTGATAGGTGGCAACCCTGCCTCCGGGTGTAGAAATTGTAATACCCCCATTGGTGTGGTGAAAAGGTAACTGGCACTTGGCACTAAATTTGGTACCGATAAAACTGTGTGATGCACCAAAATCAAAAAGAATAATTGCAGGATAATTCAAAACTGAAAAGATACCAGTCAAGACGGGTGCTCCCTCTGGAATATCAGCCATGGAGGTGAAGTTCAACCTGCCCTGCCTCACTTGCACCTTCTGCCTCTTGCCTTGGTTCTGGTTGGAATTCTGTCCCTGCCTCTGCTGATTTCGGGGGCAATTCTTAGCCTAATGTCCGGGGTTACCACAAGTGAAACACCTGTTGTCATTGGCCTGACGGTACTGCTGCTGCTGTGGCTGATTGTTCCTCTGAAGTGGGGGCTGAGAGCGGTTGGGTGCCTGCTGCTGCTGCTATTGTGGTCGGATTACCCAACATCCTTGCTACTGTTGAGTCCCCTATTCTGAGTGTTAGATACAATCCGGAAGCGCTACGGCTGAGCTGATGATCCTGCCACAGGGGTCTTCCTCTTCTTTTCTACCTGACGGGTTGTGATGCAGTCCTCCTGAGAAATGGCCATGTTGACTAACTCATTGTAACTGTTATCCCTGATGGTGTTGAGACGGTCGCAGAGCTTAGTGCTGAGCCCCCTCCTGAACCTGTCCCTTTTCTTCTCATCGGTGTCTGCATGATATCCGACATACTGGCATAGGTCATTGAAGGCCTGAGCATACTGTAACACTGTCCGATTCCCCTGAGTAAGTGCCAAAAGCTCATTGAGCTTGCGGTCCATAATGCCTGCTGATATATGATGCCCCCTGAAAGATGCCTTGAACTCTCTCCATTCCACATCATGGTCAACTGGCTGCATAGCAAGGAAGTGGTCCCACCATGTCCGCGCGGGTCCGCGAAGCTGCTGGGTGGCGAACCTAACCTTAGTCACATCTAAACAAACTCCGTTGAGTAGTGGGAATTTGGATTCCACTACCCTAAGCCATACATCAGCATCCAGCGGATCCTCTGCCTGGGTGAACAACGACGGCTAGGTACTGAGGAACTCTTGATAAGTGGCTGCTGCTGGGTGACGCTGATGATCACCACCACCATAATGTTGAGGCAGCGGATGTCGTTGAGCCAACTGTCACAGAATCTCATTCTGCTGAGCCATCAGTTCTTGCAGGGTAGGAGGCGGTGGCGGAGGAATGTGTTCATTTTGTCCACGACGCGCTCTTCCTGCCATCTGAAAAAATCAAGAATGCTCTCAATATCACATTTCTGATGTCAGGGTTCATACGTGGTGAAAGATTCGCAAGGGTAAAACCACTATTTTCTTGCATAATTCATAAAAAGATTCCACATGGCATAAAACTTTCCTTCATAAATTAAAACTGACATCATTCATCATCCATACTTCCAAAAGAGTTTGCTAAGATTACATCAGTGACCCAAAAGACTCAACTCTATCTAGCCTAGTACCCCAAGGGTGCAAAAGCTAAGCTAGCTTCGAGGAGTTCTATCGCCACACACTTCTAACTCTATCCCGACGACCTAGTGAGCAAACGAGGCAACGCTCGACTCGGGGGAAGGTGGTCTCCCTGAGCCAGCAGTGTCTAAGCTGGAGGCAGGCTCCGACTCCTCTCCTCCCTTGATGTCGACATCCTCATTGGCCTCCATGTCCTGGATCTCCTAGTGGTGCATATCCAAATGTTGGTTAGCCTCCGCAAGTTGCTGCTAAGTGTTGATTAGCTGATCCTCGAGAACCTCAATGGTGTTCTCCCTGGTTCTCACTAGCTCCTCAAGCTCCTGGATCTCGTTGGACATCTGTTCCACCTATAGGTCTTTTTCCACCATCTCAGTGGACAGGTCTACCACAAGTTCCTCTCTGTTATCCAAGGTAATCTTGGTAGCCTCTAATAATGCCATCAGATGAGACATTGCCTCTCCTCGCCTCACCTGCAGACGATACAGAGCATCCATGCATCGCACCGTTAAGTGCGCAGTCTACCCTCGGTAAAGAGCCCATATATCCTTGGCATGCTCCACTCGGTCTTTCCACATTGGGTCGTCCTCCTTTTCAGCAATGAGTAAGCCGATGGGATGAGTAGACAACTCCAAGGGGTGAAAACCACAGAAGGTGGTCAGCCCGTGGAGAGCAAACGCCTCGATAGTATCCTCAGCCTGGTATCCGAAAGACTCGGATTCCAACGAACGCCAGCCCGGCTGTAAGGGATGAGGCTCTAGGGTCATCCTCACCCTACAGCGGGGCACTCGGTGCTTCTCGAACAGCTGCACCACGTACTGGGGAGGCGTCGTGTAACCGGCTCCCTGAAGTACCTCCCACAAGATACGGGGAAAACCCTCTCGTGCAAGTCCGTCCGTGTGGGACTGTGCGTTCCCTTCGTCCGAGGATCCGTGAGAAGTCATCTGTGTATGGTTAAGCGTAAGTAAAAAGAAAAAGAATTATAAAATAAAAGGGGATCAAAACTCGGCCTCTCTATGGCTACGACAATGTCACTGAGTGTACTTAATCTGTCATTATCATGTATTAAAATTCTTACCTAATTATCAATAGTTTAAGTAAGGATGCAAGCATGCTCGCCCTAAACGACCTCATTTCAACTTAGAGGGAATAGGGAAGATCTCCCATCCCTTATAGTAGCTTGTAGGGCTTACTCAAATAGCCACCTAGCTACCCCTCTATCATCCTAAGGCTTCACGTCCTAGGACTATCCTTATCGTCCTGACGATCTATCCAACATTTGTTTCTATCAAGTTTTACTTTTGAAAAGGATGGTATTTATAGTTTATTGATTCCTCTGTGGTGGTACGAGCTCCGATACCAGCTGTGGCAGAACCGCCCGAATTATTCCAACTTAAGTGCCTAAGTCCCGCCTTAGAGGCTAGACCACACTTAAATAGGAATAACACGTCAGTCCCTCGGATCTAGTCCGACGAGGCCACGAACAGGATCAAGTACCACGTACTTACTCGATGGTGAGGCACAGAGCAAATACAATAAAGCATAAAACCATACATTAAGGAGTATCAAATTTATTACATCATCATCAGAGTTTTAGCAAAAGTAGTGATCATTGTTCGGAATGCAGCGGAATAAAACTAACGATAAATAGAGGGATGGGGAAGCCTGTCCCATCACTCCTCATGCTCCTCCTCAGCCGAGGTAGGGTCCCACTCGACTGTCCAACCCAGTGGCAAGATGGACGGCCAAGTCACTCCAGCAACCTTGTCCTCCAGAGAACCTATAAAATTATGCCACAAGCAAGGCTGAGTATACTAATACTCAGCTAGACTTACCCGGTGTGAGGAGTCTACTCCTCTACCTCTAGGCATGCAACTGTTTGGCTGAGGGGTTTGGTTTGCCAAAGGCACTAGCTGAGTCTATAATCAAGTTTTAGCTCTTTCAAGTTTTAGTGTGACTCTCTTAAGACTAAATGTGTACCTATCTAATCATACATAATAGCAAGCAATTTAGCAATCAACATCTTTTGCCAAATCATCACATTTCCACTTGTTACTCAATGTAGCAGCATGGATCAAGCAGTCTCATTAGCTGCGAGAAGCAGACGATTCGAATCGAGTTTTTATCCTTGCAAGGTAAACCTAAACACACGACGTGGCGAGGCACTCCGTCCCCACACACATCAACCGTCCCCATCGATTCCCCGCCAGCAGATCAGGGCTCACCACCTTGGCGTATAATGCCTGACTGACCCCGACTGCCGTCGTGCAGTGACCACACTTGTACCCACCATAACCGGAATGGGAGACCATGTCTCAGGTCGCGTGAGGGGCAAAGTCTGCTGCCAGGTTCAATCAGGTACTAGGCTTACCAATTTACCATATTTCTCGGCATATGCTTAGTTGGGGCAGAGGGGTTACTTTGCACTACAACTCTTATCTAGGTGTGGGTTCTGTACCAAGAGTTATTTTTGCTGGTATCTATGGGTAATAACATGCTTCTGCGCCAAAAATCATAGTGGGTTATGTAGTTATGATTTTCTAAAGTTTAATGCCAAAAAGACCCTTATAACTAACTTGCTATTTGAAAAATATCAAACAACAGAACTTGTATTTTTCCTAGGTTCTTCTTAGCACAAGAATAGTCATTCCTAAGGTAGCGGTGTTTTCTCCTTAGGATTATTTTCTTATGACTTTTCAAAGTTTTCTCTGTTTTTCATGAATAATTGTGAGTGCAATTTCCTTTCACTAGACTATGGTTCAATAGATTTTTTTCGTGAACTACATAACTTAGGCATGCTAGGAAAAATATGGTTGCCCTCTGGTTTCCATCTTCAATCCCTTTTCTTAATTTTCTTAAGTTTCTCGTGAACTACATAACTTAGGCATAAACAAGCTTTAGTGAATAAACCTTCCTTAACCTTGTATACTGGGGTGTTTATTAATTTTAAACAGTGTAACTACTAGGTTAGTGTCTCCACTATTTTTCTTAACCCTGGTCTAACAACATTTCTAATTTTCCCTTTAATATGAAGTTTTGGGTAGTTTTCTTATTTAAATCAAAACTCTAAAAAATATTACAGGAACTATGGGGTTTATCATTTTTGCCTGATAGTTTATATTTCACCAAGTCTAGCAAAATTGGTTTGACTAAATTTGGATGATTATTCTTCAAGTTATGCATTTATTAAGTTCTCTGCAATATTTAAAAGAAAAGTAAATTCGAAATGGAAAAGAAATACATATTTGCGCTGAAGTCCCTGGGTTTTCTCCCCCTTTTCTCTCACAAAACAGCCCTCGGTCTACTATTTGCATGAGTCACTGACCTTGCACAAAACCCCCTGTACTTAACCTAAATCTAACCCGCGATCCCTGGCTGGCTGAAACAGTAACCATGGCAAAGATCACGGCGACGAGGCTTATCGGCGGCATTAGAGCTCCGGCAGGGTGGTCAGTGACGTCGGGGAGGTCACGGCGGTCACGTCGGTGTGCGGGTCAGCGTCGGAGGTGGTCGGAGCTGCCCTAGCCACGGGCGCAGGCGGTGGAGGTCGTCGGCGGCTCCTGCTCTGGCCAAACCACGGTGGTAGGGTTCAATCTAAGTGCACGAGGAGCTCCACTGGGTGATGTAGAGACCATGTGCGCAAGGAATTGAGAAATGGTGCAGAGGGTTACCCGGTCCACGCGCTCTGGCGGGTTTACGAACTCCGGCGAGCACGATTGCACTATTCCCGTGGGGCTGGTCCTCGGCTCAAGCTTGGGCAAGCTTCACGGCCTCCTGGGGAAGCTATCCGAGGGCTCGGATCGAGCGGAGGTGGGTGGGAAAGGGTTTGGCCACAGTGGTTGCCCTCGGGAGGCTCTGGCAGGTCGCAGGGAGGTCGCCGGAGCTGCGGGCGAGCTCGGGAGAGTTAGGCGCGGTGCAGAGGAGGCAACGGGGAAGATGGCCGTGCACGAGGGAGGGCTTTATAGCCGTTCGTGGGCACGGTACGGGCGTGGGCACGGGGGTGGCCGACCACACGCGGGGGCGCGCGCGGCAGCGGCCAGGGCGCGCTTGGCCGGTCAGACAAGGCATCGAGCACGTGGCAGCATTTGTTCTAGTCACTTTCAAGCGTCGATTGGCCCGTGATCTCTTCGTATCTACCCAAAATCCCTGTATAAGATTTCTTCCTTGTAGTATACCCGTTGTATCTCATGCAGTGCTCAAGTGGATTTGACCTCGGGTTGGCAAGTTACGAGGAGGTGAAGTTGTGTCTGTCCGAGCTGTCCACACCAAGACAAAAGCCGTGTCAAGTCAAGTCAAACGACTTAGGGTTGGGTTCAAACTTTTCCAGGGTGTTCTAGGGGTCTTTAGACGCCATTTTGTCAATTGGGCCATAAGGTTTTGAGGTTTGGAAAAAGATGAACATGTGTGATCTCTGAAAGAGGGTTGGTTTTGAACTTGAGAAAAACCTGATTTTTCTTTTATGTTCTTCTCTTTGGTGACCTTTTTGGGGTTTTTCTGAAATCTTTCTGGGGTCACTCTCTTACTATTTTTTGTAGGGTATTTAGTGTACTATAACTTTTATAATTATCCCAAGTCATGACAATGTGGTTTACATAGCCCTTTTACCATAATCCCATCTAGGGCTCCATTTGCCTAAAGGGATTTGAATTAGGGATTGAGCCCTTCTCTCCTCTTTAGGTGCATGGTAAGGCCAAAGCATGACTTCTAAGATGGGTTACACCTACTTAGGATCTTGACCCCCAAGTTTGGTGTCTTTTGCTCAAATTAAACCACATGTGATGATAGGTTCACTAGTGTAGGCTTGGGTGAAATCCTTAAGTAACTCCTAGGGTGATACAGACCCATTATCACTTCTAACTTTCTTGATGTCAAATCAAATTGATTTTGGGCCAATATAGCAAATGACTTAAATGTTTCAAATACATTTGATTTATCTCAAAGAAAATAGACCCAAGTAAATCTAGAATAATCATCCACAATTACAAGACAATAGGAATTACCGCTAATACTCATAAAAGATGTTGGTCCAAAAAGATCCATGTGAAATAATTCCAATGGTCTATGAGTAGACATTTGACTCTTGTAGGGATGAGTATTTTCCACTTGCTTCCTGGCTTGACATGAACTACAAAATTTGTTCTTTTCAAATTTCACATCCTTCAATCCTCGAACTAAATCATGCTTGGATAATTGATTCAATTGTCTCATACCAACATGACCAAGTCTTCTATGCCATAGCCAACCTAGTGAAGCCTTAGAGAATAGACAAGTTGTAAGCTTTGCCTCATTAGATGAAAAATCAACAAGATAAAGATTTTCATGTCTAAAACCTTTGAATATTAGATTGCTACCATCAACACTTGAGATGAGAACATCATCAACGGTAAAGTTGCAACTAAAACCAAATCACATAGTTGAGCTACAGATAGCAAATTAAAGTTAATAGATTCAACTAAGAGTACATTTGAAATGGAATCGTCATTTGAAATAGCAATTTTACCCAAACCTTTAACCTTTCCTTTGCGATTGTCTCCAAAAGTGATGTTATCATAGGTTGAGCAACCTTCCTCACTCATTTCAATGAACATCCTCATATCACCGGTCATATGTTGAGTACAACCACTATCCAACACCCAATGATTTCCTCCCGCCTTGTAATTTACCTACAAAAGGAAATCAATCTCTTTTAGGTACCCAACTTTGTTTGGGTCCTCGGATGTTAGTGACCAAGGATTTTGGCACCCAAATTTCTTTCTTTTTGGTACCAACAATTGAAGTGCCAACAAACTTAGCATGCACACCTTTTGCATTATGTGAAAGAACATAGCAATAATCAAAACATGGTAAGGATACATTTTTGAATTTAGGACAATTTTTCTTGACATGTCCCTTCTTGTGGCATTTGTGACACACTTGGTCACATTCTTTCACAAACATGGTCTTTTGCTTTACAAATGCATTCTTTCCTTTCTTAAGAAGATACCCAAGACCCTCACGATTAAGAGAGCAACATTGGCTTCCCAAGATAAAATCTAGTTTAGCTTTTCCACCATATGCATTCTCTAAGTCATGAGTTAGAGCATTTACTCTTCCTACCAAAGCTTAATTTTCAATAATGTTGTTTGATTCATCACAACCAATATCATCATTCTCAAGCGAAATTTTACATTTGTCACAAACGAAACTAGTAGGTTGTGAATCACTTATAGAGCTATCAAGTAAGTTACAAGTGATTCCAACATCTTTGGTGACCACCATGACTTCATGCACAAGAGGTGAGTTTTGAGCCTCCACAAGCCTCTCGCAACTTTCTTTTAGATTGTTGTGTGATGCCTTGAGCTCATCAAAAGACACTTGAAGGTTTTTGTATAGTTCCTTCAAGGTCCTAAATTTTTCTTTTTCTTTGTGCATGTAGTCATCGGCCTCACCCAACATTCTAACAAGATCATCATAAGAATATCCATCATCATCAAGATCATCAATGTCATCATCATCATCAATGTCATTTAAATCGATTATGATTTTTACCTTAGCATCTCCTTTTGCCATAAGACAATGAGGAGATGAGAAAAGTGAGGGAGCCTCCTTGATAGCAATTCCGGCATTTAGTTTAGATGAAGAATCATCATCATCATCCGAGCTTGCATCCGGATCCCATTCAACTAGATAGGCTTTGACATCCCTCTTTTTGTGATAGAACTTCTTTTTCTTCTTATCATCTCCATCCTTACTCTTGTTCTTCTTGCTTGGACAATTCATGGCAATGTGACTAGGTTCCCCACACTCAAAACATTTTCTATCATTGAAGGCATTTCTTCTTGATGTTTGTCCCCTTCTAGGTTGACCCTTCTTTTCCTCATGAACTTGTTAAATTTCTTCACAAAGAGAGATAACTCCTTGTTGGGGGCCCTCGGCTTCCGAAGGTC
Source organism: Zea mays (assembly GCF_902167145.1). Classification (NCBI taxonomy): domain Eukaryota; kingdom Viridiplantae; phylum Streptophyta; class Magnoliopsida; order Poales; family Poaceae; genus Zea; species Zea mays. The sequence continues at coordinate 157,885,304 of NC_050096.1, forward strand.
CTCAAAAACATGATTTGACAATGTTTTCCAAGTGAAGTATGTGAACAAGTATCTTCGGAATCGGGTCATGAGTATACAAGAGCATGATCAGGACGAAGCCTGAGCGAGATGAAAGGTGATTATGACGAAGGACAAGGCGATCACGAAGCTGTGCGCAGAAAAGCTTGGGCATGACAGCAGAGAAGGGGAACCGACCTAAAGATGAAAAGGCACATTAGACCTCGAAGAATTACTATAGAGTTATTAGCAAATGTAAAGGGCATGAATGTAATTATACATGGGCTGCGTCCCTTGCCTATAAATAGATGAACAGTACTCCCGTATTGTTCACGCTGACTTGGCATTCGCTTTTTGCATCACGCCTGTACCCTTACTTTCCGTCAAACCGAAGGTACATTTATAATTTGTTATTGTGGATATGGTAATACAAATAAAAATAAGTTGATGATAATGTTTATATTGTTTTTTGTATTTTGTATATGAATCTGTTGGGGACTTGTTCTCAAATGCTAAGAGTTAAGAACAAGGCAACATAAAAAGTGTTAAGTGTTAAAGTCCTTCGTCCTTCGAAGCATTATGTCCCTTCGGGAAATAATGAGTTTCGGACGAAGGTCATAAGAGACATACCTTCGTAAACATAACAAGTAATGACGAAGGATTCATATAAAGCATGAAATATAATATAAGCATCATCATAGAATCATTTCTATTTTATTAACATGGAAAAATAGAAATGATTTCAAATTACAAATGTACCTTCGGTCCTGAGAGAAGATAAAAAGTACAAGCGTGACGCAAAAGCAAATGCCAAGTCAGCGTGAACAGTACGGGAATACTGTTCATCTATTTATAGACGCGGGACGCAGCCCACGTAAAATTACATTTATGTCCATTACATTTGTCAATGACTTATGGAAATCTGACAAGGTTCACGTAGTCTTTTCATCTTTAAGTCGGTTCCCCTCTCTGCTATCGCGACGAAGCTTCCCTGCGCACAGCTTCGGCTGTGCACCATCCTTCGTGGAGCTTGGTAATCAGCCCGTCCTTCGTCTGGTTCAGGCTTCGTCCTGACCGCACTTCATGTTCGTAATTCTGAGTCCGAAGGTACCTGTTCACATAATCCACTTGGAAAACATTGTCAAATCATGTTTTTGAGGACCTTCGGAGGACGAAGGCCCCCAACAGTAGCCCCTCGCAATATTAATTTGTTTGAAATAATAAATTCAGATTGCGATATGAACGAAGGCTTTATGCCGAAGGTCCGAAAAAACACCTTCCCTTTGCTAGAATAGCAACATTCAATGACAAGTGGGGTCTTTCAACTTTCAACGCATCAAGCGTATAAATACGGCCATACCGCAAACTTATTTTGCACGCTTTCTGGCCAACCACTCTTGCTCACTCATTTTTTAGCTCTTGTGCACTGTGATCTGCTAAGCTTTTAGCTTTGAAGCTTCGGCTTTGAAAACAGTTTTTTAGTGTTTCTGAAGATGTCTGAAGCTGCTAAGAAGGCTGCTGCTGAAATGAAGCTGAGTCTTGATGAAGAGAAGAACTTAGGGTTTCTTATAGCAATGTCGAAGACCAACACAGAAAAGATCACCAGGGAAATTCTGGAAGGGCTGTCTGAAGATACTGGTGACAGTGAAAGTTATGATGTGGACAGCGGTGGCGAAGACTCCGAAGATCGCCCCTGGCGACCAAGCCATTCAGTTTATGGTAAATCAATTATCAAAGAGAATCATCTTGTTAATATGAGAGGAAGGTATTTCCGGGATCTGTCCATTGTGAGGGCGGACGAAGGGGAAAAGACTTGTCCACACCCTGAAGAAAATGAAGTTGTGGTGTACCGAAGCTTTTTGAAAGCCGGATTGCGATTCCCCTTGAGCAGCTTCGTCGTGGAGGTGTTGAAAATCTTCGAAGTCTATCTTCATCAACTTACTCCAGAGGCTATTATAAGGCTAAATATCTTCGTGTGGGCCACGAGAAGCCAAGGTCTGAAGCCTGACGCAAGAAGCTTCTGTAATATACATGAATTATTATATGAAACAAAGCCTTGGGGCAAAGAACAGTACCATAACAACTTTGGCTGCTACAGCTTCGTCTCTCGGTCCGGGGCAAGCTGTCCCGTACCAACCTTTCGGAAGAGATGGCCCGGGGATTGGATGACAGAATGGTTTTATGTGAAGAATGACTTATCAGCACAAGAAGACATCAAAGGTATAATTATGCGTCCTATTTGGCAAAGCTTCGGCCTTCGGAGGCCGAAGGTTGAAATGAACGAAGCCGCCGAAGAGTGCCAAAGAGCCTTCGGCGTTGTCTGCTCTTTTATAGGAACAAGGGACTTAGTACAAGAGCATATTGCCTTCAGGGTGTGGCCGCTTGCGGAGAAATGGGAAATGCCACAAGAAACCGTTAAAGAGGCCGACGAAGGTGGACTTGTCAGGTTTAAGTACACTTTTAAATTTGAAGATAAATTTATTGAGCCAGACGATGAGTGGTTGAAAAGCATTGACAATTTAAGTGATGAGTTGCTTGGGACATACTCGAAGGCCGAAGATACTGCAATGTCAGCAGCCTTCGGAGGCCGAAAAAGAAAAGGCTGAATCGGGTATTTGATGCCATCGGGTTTGTCTACCCTGACTATTGCTACCCCATTCGAAGGCAGAAGAGAAAAAATACAACCTCTGCAAAAGAAGAAACTGCAGCTGCTCCTAGCGAGCCAGAACCGAAAAGGAAGAAGATAAAGGTTCTTACTTATCGACCGCGTTATATTGATCCAGCTTCGGTGCCTGAGTTTACCGGAGAGACTTCTTCGGCCACCGAAGCTGAAAAACCAGCCGAGCCAACTTTGCTGCCAGAAGTCACAGAAACAGCCGAAATACCAACGAAGACAAAATTGGAGCAATCAAAAATTTTGTTACCAGAAACGAAAGAGAAGGCCGAAGCGCCATTCACAGAAAAAATGGAAGAGGTAAAGGAAGCAACCGAGGACTCCAAAACATCAGAAGTTTTGAGTCCTGTGGCAAACATTGAAACAGTAAGTAATCAAAAAGTGCCAGCAGTGACTCCGAAAAGAAGGAGAATGGCTAATGTGCTAGATGTGCTGGAAACGATCAAATCTTCAAGCACCCCTCCGAAGAAGGCTGCCGTCACTCCTGAAACAACAGTCGAAGCTTCGGGTTCTAAAGCTCCAGAGCAAGATACTGAAGCCGAAGCTGGGCCCTCAGAGCCCTCAAAGGCAAAAACCTTGGAAAGTGAGGCAGAAAAAATAACAAAGCCAACTTTTGCTGAAGGAACTGGTGTTGTTACCCCCGAAGCATCCAAAATTCGTGATTATATTTTTCGTCATGCTTCGGGGAAAAAATTAACAGAAAAAGAAGAACAAGAGGCCCAACACTATGCCCAAAAGTTGAAATATCCAAAGGGGGCGTTGATATTTAATGGCAGTGGAGAAGAAGATTTCTTGTATTGCCTCCCCGACAGCAAGGAAATTTCTGTCTGTCGGGAGATGAGCAGAAGCTTCGGATTTCCAACTTTAGAAGACGGACTTTCGGTGCTGTCAAAGAACGATCTGGCTGACAGCCTAGCTTACAACAGTTTAAAGGTGCGACAAATGGAATTCTTATATTTTTGTTGAATTCAAAATTTTCCGTTTGTTTAAAACTATTGACACAGACATATTCCTGTCTGCAGGGCCTGATACTCAGCAATGCCCTCAGAGCACAGAAAGATGCTGAGGACGAAGGATGTACTATAGCCCTGAGCAACCTTCGTTCCGAAGTAATTGAACTGAGGAACGAAGGTCTCGAAAAAGACAAAATATTATACTCATTGATAGATAAAATAAAGGAGGACGAAGCTGCTTTCAAAAGTCAAGCTGAAGCTCAGAAACGCGAAATTGAAGACCTTCGGAAACAACTGGCCAGAGCCAAAGAAGAACGTATACTTGAAGAAACAAAGCGTGAACTCAGCGATCAATGGGCAGATCATCTAGAAGTGACTGTTGAAGAGCTTCGTTCGTCCAAAAAGAAATGCTACAATAAATCTGTAGATTGTGTTAAAAAATTAAAGGCTAGCTTCGCCAAAGTCGGCGCATTCTCAAGTGAAGAAAATTTTTTGAGGGGCAATCCCGAAAGTGTCATTGAATGGATTGACCACGAAGCTGAAGCCTTCGAAGAAATTTTAAATAGCCGAGGAGATATATGTGCCTTCTCTGGCGCCAGAGGGATTGCCACCATTTTAGAGAAGAAGGGCTGTGAGCATGTGAAAATTTTAGCACAGTCCGAAGCTGCTTTGTCCTTTGAAGATACAAAAGATCCTTCGGCCGAAGCTAGCATAATTGGTGGAAAGTTTTTTACTGATATCTGGGATAACGGTGGCCGAGAAATGGCAAGAGAAATTATTCAGAGAAGTGAAAGGGGCATCCATGATGCTAGAGAAGTGGCTAAGGCTGCTAAAAAGAGCACAGAGCCCGAAGGTCAATTAGGTACTAAATAATAGTTTTTACCGTGTTGTAATCTTTAGGCTTTTAAGATCTGTTTGCGATTTGTAATAGTAATGTAGTCGTGTCCCGTCCTCACTCAGATCCTACTCAAGCATCTTCGGGCCCTCAGCCTAAAGATGACGACGAAATTAAAAAGATGGCCGAAGCTATCATGGATCAGGTTGTCGATCGACTGCTGAACGAAGCTGCAGAGATAGTACTTAGGGAAGACTAAGTGCTATTGCAAAAAACATTTGATATATGATTTGTGTAATATTCTGCAATCCTGTATGTAATATATTTGTTTTATGATTCAATTCTTTACGATGCATGAAACTTTAAACACGTACCATTTTTGAGTCTTCGACGAAAAAACACCTTCCCTTCTTTTCATGCTTCGTGAAGAAGAATTTATCATTTATCACGACAATATCCATAGTGTTCTGATAAGAAATATCCAAGCTTCGTAAAAATAATCTCCGAAGCTATACCTCGAAAATCAATATTGTTTCTCCCTGTAACTTGGCATGATTTGCCCCTTTTCAAAGCATTTTCCGAAGATCGATAACATGCCCCCTTCTTGTGCCACATGCAGCATGATGTATGATGATTATGCTATGCAAAATGATGTGATGATGTTATGTTATGCAAAATGATATTTTGTGCCGAAGATACACACATTCCTGCAATGGGGCACAATCTTTTGTATCAATACTGACTTTTTCATTATAAGCCTCCCTTAGGAGCTTCTTCGCCTTTTACTTCAGCGGAATCAGCGTTTATTTTTCGCTGTAAGTTCTGCATCCCCTTAGGAACGTCTTTGGAACTTCTTCGCCTTTTACTTAGGCGGTATAAGCTCTGCATTCCCTTAGGAACGTCTTTGGAGCTTCTTCGCCTTTTACTTAGGCGGTATCAGCGTTGACTTTTCGCTGTATGCTCTGCATTCCTTTTGGAACGACTTTGGAGCAGAAAACTTACACTGCGCTCCCTTCGGAACGACTTTTTGTGACTTCGTCAGACTTACTCTGCGTTCCTTAGAACGACTTTTTGTTGCTTCGAAGGATTTTCGATAGTCCGAAGGTCCTTTTTATTATCACAAACCTGTGAAGAAAACATATTTTTCTTGTAGGAATCAACGAAACTAATTACATGAAACCTAAACAATGTCCTTTATTAGAAAAAATAAAACTGAATGAAAAAGATTGCTATTAAGGTAGGATATTTGTCAATAGATGTGTTTTGACTCTGGCACGGTGCTGTTGACCGTGCGAGCTTCGGACTGTTCTCTGAAGTCCCTTTGATGTGGAGCATATTGGCTCCCTTCTGGCTGCTGGCCTTGTTGCAACGGGGGTGGAGGCGGGGGCTGTTGCCAGGAAGCTGAAGGCTGACTTGCCGAAGTAGCAGAGACTACAGGATGGTTGCCCACATATTCTGGGATGTAGGGCGAATGATACGAAGCAGTGTGCATGACCTGCTTCGGCTGAGCCTGTTGCGCGGCAGCTTCGGCTATCTCTTTTTGCTTCTGAATGGTAACATGACACATCCTGGTAGTATGACCTTTGTTTTCACCACAGAATAAGCAAAATATTCTTCTGGGTTGATCCCCGAATCTTCCGCCGAAGCCCCTGGCGCCTCTGCCTCTTGGAGCTGGTGGTCGAAAGGAGCTTTGCTGTTGCCCCGAAGTCTGTGAGGAGTACTGTGGCCTTTGCTGCTGGCTCCCCTTATCATCATTTTGATTGGAATTATGAATTGATCTGACATGCTTCGGATAGAATCTTCCTCCGAAGCCCCTGGTCATCTCAGAAAATCTGAAGGCCTCCTCCCTTCTTTGGCGAAAATCATTGTCAGCTCGAATATATTCATCCATCTTCTGGAGCAGCTTCTCCAGCGTTTGTGGTGGCTTCCTGGCAAAATACTGCGCTGATGGCCCTGGCCGAAGCCCCTTGATCATGGCCTCAATGACAATCTCATTGGGCACTGTCGGCGCCTGTGCCCTTAGACGCAGAAACCTTCGGACATATGCCTGAAGGTATTCTTCGTGGTCCTGAGCGCACTGGAACAGAGCCTGAGCAGTGACCGGCTTCGTCTGAAATCCTTGAAAACTGGTTAACAACAAATCCTTCAGCTTCTGCCATGAAGTGATCATTCCTGGTCGAAGGGAGGAATACCAGGTTTGAGCAACACTTCTGACAGCCATAACGAAAGATTTGGCCATGACTGAAGCATTGCCACCGTACGAAGACACTGTTGCTTCGTAGCTCATCAAGAACTGCTTCGGGTCTGAATGGCCATCAAATACGGGGAGCTGAGGCGGCTTGTAGGACGGAGGCCAAGGTGTAGCCTGTAACTCAGCGGACAGGGGAGAAGTATCATCAAAAACAAAATTCCCACGATGGAAATTGTCATACCAGTCGTCTTCGTTGTGAAAGCCCTCCTGATGAAGGTCTTGATGCTGAGGCCTTCGGTGTTGCTCATCCTGAGCAAGATGACGAACTTCTTCAGAGGCTTCATCTATCTGCCTCTGCAGTTCAGCTAGCCTGGCCATCTTCTCCTTCCTGCGTTGAACCTGCTGCTGAAGGATTTCCAGATTCTGAATCTCCTGATCTAGATCATCCTCCGGATGTGTTGGACTGGTAGCCTTCCTCTTCTGGCTTCGTGCCTCTCTGAGAGAAAGGACGTCTTGATTGGGGTCCAGCGGCTGCAGCGTGCCAGCCCCTGGTGCTGAAGCCTTCTTCGGCGGCATGACGAAGCTGATGCTTGCCGAAGGTGTCGAAAAGCTCAGGAAATGGAAGTGAGTTCACCGGAGGTGGGCGCCAATGTTGGGGACTTGTTCTCAAATGCTAAGAGTTAAGAACAAGGCAACATAAAAAGTGTTAAGTGTTAAAGTCCTTCGTCCTTCGAAGCATTATGTCCCTTCGGGAAATAATGAGTTTCGGACGAAGGTCATAAGAGACATACCTTCGTAAACATAACAAGTAATGACGAAGGATTCATATAAAGCATGAAATATAATATAAGCATCATCATAGAATCATTTCTATTTTATTAACATGGAAAAATAGAAATGATTTCAAATTACAAATGTACCTTCGGTCCTGAGAGAAGATAAAAAGTACAAGCGTGACGCAAAAGCAAATGCCAAGTCAGCGTGAACAGTACGGGAATACTGTTCATCTATTTATAGACGCGGGACGCAGCCCACGTAAAATTACATTTATGTCCATTACATTTGTCAATAACTTATGGAAATCTGACAAGGTTCACGTAGTCTTTTCATCTTTAAGTCGGTTCCCCTCTCTGCTATCGCGACGAAGCTTCCCTGCGCACAGCTTCGGCTGTGCACCATCCTTCGTGGAGCTTGGTAATCAGCCCGTCCTTCGTCTGGTTCAGGCTTCGTCCTGACCGCACTTCATGTTCGTAATTCTGAGTCCGAAGGTACCTGTTCACATAATCCACTTGGAAAACATTGTCAAATCATGTTTTTGAGGACCTTCGGAGGACGAAGGCCCCCAACAGAATCCTTCCTTCCTCATCATTTATTGTGCTTATGAAGGTTTTTTCCTTCACAACCTTCGTCCGGAATTCATTTTATCCGAAGGGAAATAATGTCTTGAAGGACGAAGGACTTTAACATTTAACAATCTTCATGTTGCCTTGTTCTTAACTCTTAGCATTTGAGAACAAGTCTCCAACATTGGCGCCCACCTCTGGTGAACTCACTTCCACTTTTTGAGTTTTGAACACCTTTGGCAAGCATAGACCTTCGTCATGCCACCGAAGAAAGCTTCAGCAACAGGGGCTGCAGCTCTGCAACCACTGGATCCCAACCAAGAGACCCTCTCTCTTCGGGAGGCCCGAAGCCAGAAGAGGAAGGCCACCAGCCCAATGCCTCAGGAGGATGAATTGGATCAAGAGATCAGAGATATGGAGATGCTTCATCAACAGGTGCAAAGGATGAAGTAAAAGATGGCTAGGCTAGCTGACCTGCAAAGGCAGATAGACAAAGCCTCTGAAGAAGTTCGCCATCTTACTCAAGATGAGCAGAACCGAAGGCCTCAGCACAGAGAGCTTCATCAGTAGGGCTTCTTCAACGAAGATGACTGGTATGAGAATTTCCATCATGGAAATTTTGCTTTTGATGATGCTTCTCCTCTGTCAGCAGAACTGCAGGCTACACCTTGGCCTCCGTCCTACAAGCCACCCCAACTCCCCATGTACGACGGCCACTCAGATCCGAAGCAGTTTCTGATGAGTTACGAAGCAACAATATCTTCCTATGGTGGCAATACTGCAGTCATGGCGAAATCTTTCATCATGGCTGTCAAGAATGTTGCACAAACCTGGTACTCCTCCCTTCGGCCAGGAACAATCACATCATGGCAGAAGCTGAAGGAGATGCTGATCACCAGTTTTCAAGGATTTCAAACGAAGCCGGTCACTGCTCAAGCCTTATTCCAGTGCACCCAAGATCACGAAGAATATCTTCAGGCGTATGTCCGAAGATTCTTACGCATGAGGGCACAAGCGCCGACAGTGCCCAATGAAATTGTCATTGAGGCCATGATTAAGGGGCTTCGGCCGGGACCTTCAGCCCAATACTTTGCCAGGAAACCCCCTCAGACTCTGGAGAAGTTGCTTCAGAAGATGGATGAATACATCCGCGCCGACAATGACTTTCGACAGAGAAGGGAGGAAGCTTACAGATTCTCCGAAATAGTCAGGGGCTTCGGAGGGAGGCTTCATCCTAGACATGTCAGATCGATTCATTCCACCTAGACTGATGACAGGGGAAGCCAGCAGCAGAGGCCGCAATATTCCTCCTAGGCTTCCCAAGCTTCAGGGCAGCAGGAGAGTTATCCTCGGCCTCCAGCTCCAAGGGGCAGAGGTGCCAGGGGCTTCTGAGGAAGATTTGGGGATCAACCAAGGAAAATTTATTGCTTATTCTGTGGTGAGGACAAGGGCCACACCACCAGGATGTGCCATGTCATCATCCAAAAACAAAAAGAAATAGCAGAAGCTGCAGCCCAACAGACCCAGCCGAAGCAAGTCATGCATACTGCTTCGTACCACTCGCCTTATATCCCAGAGTATGTGGGTAACCACCCTGCAGCTTCTGTTGCTTCGGCAAGCCAATCTCAGGCATCTTGGCAACAGCTTCCACCTCCACCACCAATGCAACGAGGCCAGCAGCCAGAAGGGAGTCAGCATACTCAACACCAACGAGACTTTAGAGAAGAGTCCGAAGCTTGCACAGTCAATAGTACTGTGCCAGAATCGAAGCACATTTATTGACAAATATCCTACCTCGGCAGCAGTGTTTGCATTCAGTATCATTTTCTTTTTAAAGGAACAATTATTGAGACTAAGTGTTTTTTGTCGCTTTCAATTTCTTGTAATACCTTCGAATTTGCTTTAGTACAAGTATACCTTCTCCACAGAATAACAGAGTCCAAAAGTTGCCGAAGCATGAGAACTTATGGTTACGCGGTGAATCTTCGAAAGAACAAAAAGTCGTTCCTAAGGGAGCGCAGCGTAAGTTTTCTGCTCAAAAGTCGTTCCGAAGGTAATGCAGAGCTTACAGCGAAAAATAAACGTTGATTCCGCTGAAAGTAAAAGGCGAAGAAGCTACTAAGGGAGGCTTACAGCGAAAAATAAACGCTGATTCCACTGAAAGTAAAAGGCGAAGAAGCTCCTAAGGGAGGCTTACAGCGAAAAATAAACGCTGATTCCGCTGAAAGTAAAAGGCGAAGAAGCTCCTAAGGGAGGCTTACAGTGAAAAATAAATGCTGATTCCGCTGAAAGTAAAAGGCGAAGAAGCTCCTAAGGGAGGCTTACAGCGAAAAATAAACGCTGATTCCGCTGAAGTAAAAGGCGAAGAAGCTCCTAAGGGAGGCTTACAGTGAAAAAACGTCGATTTTCGGCAAATATCATTTTGCATAACATCACATCATCACATCATTTGCATAGCATAACATCATACATCATATTGCATCAACGACGCAAGAAGGGGGTATCAGTATTGATATTCGAAGATTGTTTCGAAGAAATAGTGCCAGGACACAAAAATAGTTATTGAAGAATTATACCTTCGTCAAACTCTGAAATGAAAAGATTTATTGGTTATTCATTTTACGAGGATTGGTTACTGATTTTTTGAGAACACGGACATTATTTACCAAGCATGAAAAGAAGGGAAGGTGTTTTTTCGCCGAAGGCTCAAAAACGGTATGTAAGTGAAGTTTCATGCATCGTAAAGAATAGAACCATAAATAGCTTATATATTACATTCAAAGTTACAAAATATTACACATGTTTCTCAACAAACATTACATTCTAAATGTTTTTACAATAACATCTAATCTTCCCTTAGAACTACTTCTGCAGCTTCGTTTAGTAGCTGATCAACAACTTTATCCATGATGGCTTCGGCCATTTTTCTAATTTCGTCGTCCCCCTTCGCGTGGGGGTCCGCCGATGGCTCGGTAGGCTCTGAGGGAGGAGAAAGTACGGCTTTATTACAAAACGTAGACAAGTCCAAAATCAAAAATTACAACAAAGAGCCAAAAAACACTAGTCAATACCTATTTGACCTTCGGGATCCGCACTTTTTTCAGCGGCCTCTGCTACTTTTCTAGCGTCATGAATGCCTTTCTCGCTTTTTCGTATAATTTCCTGGGCCATTTCCCGACCACCATTGTCCCAGATGTCGGTGAAAAATTTTCCACCGACCAGGCTCGCTTCGGCCGAGGGGTCTTTTATATCTTCAGAGGATAAGGCGGCTTCGGATTGTGCTAAGAATTTCACATGGTCACAGTCTTTCCTCTCTAAAATGGTAGCAATCCCCATGGCACCCGAAAAGGCGCATATGTCTCCTCGACTATTTAAAATTTCTTCAAAAGCTTCAGCTTCATGGCTGATCCATCCAATTGGGCCTTCGGGGTCACCCCTTATGAAGTTCTCCTCACTTGAGAATGCGCCAACACTGGCGAAGCTGGTTCTTATTGTCTTCACACATTCTATAGATTTTTCATAGCACCTTTTCTTGGATGCACGAAGCTCTTCAACGTTTTTTTCCAAATGATTTGCCCATTGTTCACTAATTTCTCGTTTTGTTTCTTCAAGTGTGCGTTCCTCTTTAGCTCTGGCTAGTTGCTTCCGAAGATCTTCAATTTCACGCTTCTGAGCCTCAGCTTGAGCTTTGAAAGTAGCTTCGTCTTCTTTTATTCTATTCACCAATGAATGTAATATTTTATCTTTTTCAAGACCTTCGTTCCTTAGTTCAATTACTTCGGAACGAAGGTTACTCATGGCCATAACACACCCTTCGTCTTCAGCATCTTTTTGAGCCCTGAGGGCATTGCTAAGTATAAGGCCCTGCAAAAAGTTTGGTTTCAATAAGTTTGAGCAAATGAAAAATTTTGGTACCAATAAATAATACAAAGACCTCATTTTTGCACCTTTAAGCTATTGTACGCCAAGCTGTCGGCCAGCTTGTTTTTTGACAACACCGAGAGCCCGTCTTCTAGTGTTGGGAATCCGAAGCTCTTGCTCATCTCCCGACAGACAGAAATTTCCTTGCTGTCAGGGAGACAATACAAGAAGTCTTCTTCTCCGCTGCCGTTGAAAATCAACGCCCCCTTTGGATATTTCAGTTTTTGGGCATAAAACTGGGCCTCTTGCTTTTCTTTTTCAGTCAACTTTTCCCCCGAAGCATGTCGTAAAATATAATCGAAAGCTTCGGAAGATGCTTTGGGGGCGGCAGTGCCAGTTTCTTCAGCCATAATTTGTTCTGTTGTTTCTGTTTCTTCGGCTTCCAAGGATTTCACCTTGGTGGGCTCTGAAGGCCTAGCTTCAGTCTCAGATTGGTGCTTTAAAGCTTCGGCACCAGAGTCTTCAATTTGCACTTCGGAAGTTTCAACAATTTTCTTCGGAGTAGTGCTTGAAGACTTTATTGTCTCCAAAACATCCAGTACATTAACCATCCTTTTTCTTTTGGGGGTCATTGTTGGACCCTTCTGGCTTTTTGGTGCTTCAATTTTTGCTGAAGGACTTAAAATTTCATATGTCCTTGTTTCTGTAGCCTTTGGTTCTTCTATTTTCTCCATTTCCGGCATTATGATTGGCTCTTCAACATTCGGTAGGGGAGTCGGCTTCTTGGCTTCGGTGGCCGAAGAGGTTTCACCGACATATTCAGGCACTATGGCCGGTTCAATATAGTGTGGCCGGTTGAAAGGGAAATGTGCCCTTGGGCCATTTCTAAGTATTTTGGTGATTGAGTGCCAACACAAGTGCTTAAATGTAAATCTATGCCCATGAATGGATAAAGTGCAAATCAGGAGCAAAGGTATGTTTCCATGTCTTAGTACATTGGTTTTGTGTACTAATATACTTGTCTAAGTATCAGAAACAGGAAGAAGAAGAAAAGAGGGGAGTTGGCTGTGTTCAACCAAGAGGTTGTTCGGTCTGGAGCACCGGACTGTCCGGTGGTGCACCGGACAGTGTCCGGTGGTGCACCGGACAGTGTCCGGTGCGCCAGGCTGACTCGGCGTGAAGTGGCCGCTCTCGGGAATTCGCCGACGGCGTACGGCTAAAATTCACCGGACTGTCCGGTGTGCACCGGACTGTCCGGTGAGCCAACGGTCGGCGAGCCAACGGTCCGCCGCGGATTCTGCGCGCGACACGTGGCCAAGCCAATGGTCGGAAGGGGGCACCGGACTGTCCGGTGTGCACCGGACATGTCCGGTGCGCCAACGGCTCCCAGATCTGCAACGGTCGGCTTCGCCATTTAAGGAAAGGAATCGGGCACCGGACACTGTCCGGTGTGCACCGGACTGTCCGGTGCGCCCAATGACAGAAGGCAAGGATGGCCTTCCAGATTTGTTCTCAACGGCTCCTAGCTGCCTTGGGGCTATAAAAGGGACCCCTAGGCGCATGGAGGAGGATACCAAGCATTCCTACAACATTCCTAAGCACCAAGACATCGATCTCACGCATTCGTTTCATTGTGATAGCATCTAGAGCTCTTGTTGAGTTGCGAACTCTTTGAGTTGTGTTGCGAGCTCTTGTTGCGACTTGTGTGCGTGTTGTTGCTCTGATCTTTTGAAGTCTTGTGTGCGTTGCTCATTCCCCCTTTGCTCTGTGTTCTTTGTGAACTTCAATTGTAAGGGCGAGAGGCTCCAAGTTGTGGAGATTCCTCGCAAACGGGATTGAGAAAAAGCAAGCAAAACACCGTGGTATTCAAGTGGGTCTTTGGACCGCTTGAGAGGGGTTGATTGCAACCCTCGTCCGTTGGGACGCCACAACGTGGAGTAGGCAAGCGTTGGTCTTGGCCGAACCACGGGATAAACCACTGTGTCGTCTCTGTGATTGATCTCTTGTGGTATTGTGTTTTGTTGAGACTCCTTTCTAGCCACTTGGCATTTATTGTGCTAACACTTAACAAGTTTTTGTGGCTATAAGTTTAAGTTTTACAGGATCACCTATTCACCCCCCCTCTAGGTGCTCTCAATTGGTATCAGAGCCGTTCTCTTCAAGAAAGGGACTAACCGCCCGAAGAGATGGATCCTAAGGGGAAGGGAATCGTGATCAACGACAAGGAAAAGGAGTCCTTCGTCAACGAGCCAAAAGATGACAAATCCAACGACTCTGGCTCGGGCCACAGACGTAAAGATGGGAAGAAGAAGAAGACAAGACGTATCAAGGAGATCGTCTACTACGACAGCGACGAGTCTACTTCTTCCCACAAGGACGACGACTACGACAAACAAAAGACGGTTAACTCAAACTTTTCTTTTGATTATTCGCGCATTCCGCACAGCTCAAATGCTCATTTGCTCCCCATTCCACTTGGCAAGCCTCCTCACTTTGATGGAGAGGACTACGGATTTTGGAGTCACAAAATGCGTACACACCTATTTTCTCTCCATCCAAGCATTTGGGAGATTGTGGAAAGTGGAATGAAATTTGATAGCTCGGATAGTCCTTCGTTTATTAATGAACAGATCCATAAAAATGCACAAGCTATTACTGTGTTGCTAGCCTCTTTGTGCAGGGACGAGTATCACAAGGTGAGCGGCTTGGACAATGCCAAGCAAATTTGGGACACCCTCAAGATCTCTCATGAGGGGAATGATGTCACCTTACTCACCAAGATGGAGTTGGTGGAGGGCGAGCTCGGACGATTCGCGATGATAAGGGGCGAGGAGCCGACGCAAACATACAACCGGCTCAAGATCGTTATCAACAAAATAAGGAGCTACGGAAGCACGCGATGGACGGATCACGACGTCGTCCGCCTAATGCTAAGGTCATTTACCGTTCTTGATCCTCATCTCGTGAACAATATTCGTGAGAATCCCAGGTACACGAAGATGACGCCCGAGGAGGTACTCGGAAAATTCGTAAGCGGGCGGATGATGATCAAGGAGGCAAGATACGTGGACGACGCCTTGAATGGACCGATCAACGAGCCTCAACCCCTTGCTCTCAAGGCAACAAGAAGCAAGGAGGCGCTACCTAGCAGGGTGGCACAAATTGAGGCGGCCGGACTTAATGATGAAGAGATGGCCCTCATCATCAAAAGATTCAAGACGGCGCTTAAAGGTCGCAAGGGACAGCCAAGCAAGACCAAAGCCAAGGGGAAGCGTTCGTGCTTCAAATGCGGTAAGCTTGGTCATCTTATTGCTAACTGTCCCGACAATGATAGTGATCAGGACCAAGGGAACAAGAGGGAGAAGAAGAAGAACTATAAGAAGGCAAAGGGCGAGGCTCATCTTAGCAAGGAGTGGGATTCGGACTGCTCCTCGTCTGACTCCGACAATGAGGGACTCGCCGCCACTGCATTCAACAAGTCATCCCTCTTCCCCAACGAGCGTCACACTTGCCTCATGGCAAGAGAGAAGAAGGTAATCACTCGTAATGATATCACTTATGATTCTTCTAGTGACGATGAGTCTAGTGATGATGAAATAGATTACTCTAGTTTGTTCAAGGGATTGGATAGAAATAAAATTGATAAAATTAATGAATTGATTGATGCCTTGAATGAAAAGGATAGGCTTTTAGAAAAGCAAGAGGATTTGTTGTATGATGAACATGATAAGTTTATAGAGGCACAAAAATCCTATGCTTTAGAAGTTAAAAGAAACGAAGTGCTTTCTAGTGAATTATCTTCTTGTCATGAAAACATTGCTACTTTAAAGAGTGTTAATGATGACTTAAATGCTAAACTAGAAGTAGCTAGTAAATCAACATCTTGTGTAGAAATTGTCGAAACGTGCACTAGGTGTAAAGATCTTAATGTTGATGCTTGTAGTAAACATCTAGTTTCAATTTCTAAATTGAATGATGAAGTGGCTAGTCTTAATGCTCAACTTAAGGCTAGCAAAAGCGAATTTGATAAGCTAAAATTTGCAAGGGATGCCTACACGATTGGTAGACACCCCTCAATTAAGGATGGACTTGGCTTCAAAAGGGAAGCCAAGAACTTAACAAGCCATAAGGCTCCCATTCCCGCTAAGGAGAAAGGGAAGGCCCCTATGGCTACTAGTGCTAAAAAGAACCATGCCTTTTTGTATCATGATAGGAAAAATTCTAGAAATGCTTCTAGAAGTTATGATGCTTTTGATTCACATGCTTATGATTCTTATGCTATGACTGCTTCTAGTTCTCATGTTGTGCATGATAGAAAGGTTGGTAGAAGAAATGTTATTCATAATATGCCTAGGAGAAATGTTGTTAATGCTCATAGGAAAGTTCATGGACCTTCTACAATTTATCATGCCCTAAATGCTTCCTTTGCTATTTGTAGAAAGGATAGGAAGATAGTTGCTAGGAAGTTAGGGGCAAAATGCAAGGGAGACAAAACCTGCATTTGGGTCCCTAAGGATATTTGCACTAACCTTGTAGGACCCAACAAGAGTTGGGTACCTAAGTCCCAAGCCTAAATTTGTCTTGCAGGTTTATGCATCCGGGGGTTCAAGCTGGATTATTGATAGCGGATGCACAAACCACATGACGGGGGAGAAGAAGATGTTCACCTCCTACGTCAAGAATAAAGATTCCCAAGATTCAATTGTATTCGGTGATGGGAATCAAGGCAAGGTAAAAGGGCTAGGTAAAATTGCAATCTCCAATGAGCATTCTATCTCTAATGTGTTTTTAGTGGAAAGTCTTGGATATAATTTGCTATCTGTTAGTCAATTATGTCATATGGGATATAACTATCTATTTACAAATGTAGATGTGTCTGTCCTTAGAAGAAGTGATGGTTCACTAGCTTTTAAGGGTGTATTAGACGGCAAACTTTATTTAGTTGATTTTGCAAAAGAAGAGGCCGGTCTAGATGCATGCTTAATAGCTAAGACTAGCATGGGCTGGCTGTGGCATCGCCGCTTAGCACATGTGGGGATGAAGAACCTTCACAAGCTTCTAAAGGGAGAACACGTGATAGGTTTGACTAACGTGCAATTCGAAAAAGATAGACCTTGTGCAGCTTGTCAAGCAGGTAAACAAGTGGGAGGAGCGCATCACAGCAAGAATGTGATGACCACTTCAAGACCCCTGGAGCTACTGCATATGGACCTCTTCGGACCCGTCGCCTATCTGAGCATAGGAGGGAGTAAGTATGGTCTAGTTATTGTTGATGACTTTTCCCGCTTCATTTGGGTGTTCTTTTTGCAGGATAAGTCTGAAACCCAAGGGACCCTCAAGCGCTTCCTCAGGAGAGCTCAAAATGAGTTTGAGCTCAAGGTGAAGAAGATAAGGAGCGACAACGGGTCCGAGTTCAAGAACCTTCAAGTGGAGGAGTTCCTTGAGGAGGAAGGGATCAAGCACGAGTTCTCCGCTCCCTACACACCACAGCAAAATGGTGTGGTAGAGAGGAAGAACAGGACGCTAATCGATATGGCGAGGACGATGCTTGGAGAATTCAAGACCCCCGAGTGTTTCTGGTCGGAAGCCGTGAACACAGCTTGCCACGCCATCAACAGGGTCTACCTTCATCGCCTCCTCAAGAAGACTTCGTATGAGCTACTAACCGGTAACAAACCCAATGTATCTTACTTTCGTGTATTTGGGAGCAAGTGCTACATTCTAGTAAAGAAGGGTAGAAATTCTAAGTTTGCTCCCAAAGCTGTAGAAGGATTTTTGTTAGGTTATGACTCAAATACAAAGGCGTATAGAGTCTTCAACAAATCATCGGGTTTGGTTGAAGTCTCTAGCGACGTTGTATTTGATGAGACTAATGGCTCTCCAAGAGAGCAAGTTGTTGATTGTGATGATGTAGATGAAGAAGATGTTCCGACGGCAGCTATACGAACCATGGTGATTGGAGAAGTGCGACCACAGGAACAAGATGAACGAAATCAACCTTCTTCCTCAACAACAGTGCACCCCCCAACTCAAGACGATGAACAGGTTCATCAAAAGGAGGCGTGTGATCAAGGGGGAGCACAAGATGATCACGTGATGGAGGAAGAAGCGCAACCGGCACCTCCAACCCAAGTTCGAGCGATGATTCAAAGGGATCATCCCGTCGACCAAATTTTGGGTGACATTAGCAAGGGAGTAACTACTCGATCTCGATTAGTTAATTTTTGTGAGCATTACTCTTTTGTCTCTTCTATTGAGCCTTTCAGGGTAGAAGAGGCCTTGCTAGATCCGGACTGCGTGTTAGCCATGCAGGAGGAACTCAACAACTTCAAGCGCAATGAAGTTTGGACACTGGTGCCTCGTCCCAAGCAAAATGTTGTGGGAACCAAGTGGGTGTTCCGCAACAAACAGGATGAGCACGGGGTGGTGACGAGGAACAAGGCTCGACTTGTGGCAAAAGGTTATGCCCAAGTCGCAGGTTTGGACTTTGAGGAGACTTTTGCTCCTGTGGCTAGGCTAGAATCAATTCGTATCTTGCTAGCATATGCCGCTCACCATTCTTTCAGGTTGTACCAAATGGATGTGAAGAGCGCTTTCCTCAACGGGCCGATCAAGGAGGAGGTGTACGTAGAGCAACCCCCTGGCTTCGAGGATGAACGGTACCCCGACCACGTGTGTAAGCTCTCTAAGGCGCTCTATGGACTTAAGCAAGCCCCAAGAGCATGATATGAATGCCTTAGAGACTTTCTAATTGTTAATGCTTTCAAGGTTGGGAAAGCCGATCCAACTCTCTTTACTAAGACATGTGATGGTGATTTGTTTGTGTGCCAAATTTATGTCGATGACATAATATTTGGTTCTACTAACCAAAAGTCTTGTGAAGAGTTTAGCAGGGTGATGACGCAGAAATTCGAGATGTCGATGATGGGCGAGTTGAACTACTTCCTTGGGTTCCAAGTGAAGCAACTCAAGGACGGCACCTTCATCTCCCAAACGAAGTACACGCAAGATTTGCTAAAGAGGTTTGGGATGAAGGACGCCAAGCCCGCAAAGACGTCGATGGGAACCGACAGACACACCGACCTCAACAAAGGAGGTAAGTCCGTTGATCAAAAAGCATACCGGTCAATGATAGGGTCTTTACTTTATTTATGTGCTAGTAGACCGGATATTATGCTTAGCGTATGCATGTGTGCTAGATTTCAATCCGATCCTAAGAAGTGTCACTTAGTGGCGGTGAAGCGAATTCTAAGATATTTGGTTGCTACGCCCTGCCTCGGGCTCTGGTATCCAAAAGGGTCTACCTTTGACTTGGTTGGATACTCAGATTCCGACTATGCTGGATGTAAGGTCGATAGGAAGAGTACATCAGGGACGTGCCAATTCTTAGGAAGGTCCCTGGTGTCGTGGAACTCTAAGAAACAAACCTCCGTTGCCCTATCCACCGCTGAGGCCGAGTATGTTGCCGCAGGACAGTGTTGCGCGCAACTACTTTGGATGAGGCAAACCCTCCGGGACTTTGGCTACAATCTGAGCAAAGTCCCACTCCTATGTGATAATGAGAGTGCTATCCGCATGGCAGAAAATCCTGTTGAACACAGCCGCACAAAGCACATAGACATCCGGCATCACTTTTTGAGAGACCACCAGCAAAAGGGAGATATCGAAGTGTTTCATGTTAGCACCGAGAACCAGCTAGCCGATATCTTTACCAAGCCTCTAGATGAGAAGACCTTTTGCAGGCTGCGTAGTGAGCTAAATGTCTTAGATTCGCGGAACTTGGATTGATTTGTAGCATACATGTGTTTATGCCTTTGATCATATTCCTTATGCATTTTGTTGCTTAATATTGGTGCTCAAGTTGTACAAACACTCCCTGGACCTCACAAGTCCGTTGCAAAGTGATGCACATGTTTAGGGGGAGATGTGTTACAACTTGACCCTTTGAGACTAACCCTGTGCTTGAGTTTGATGCTTTAGTCTTAAAGAAGGATTGAAAGGGAAAAGGTGGACTTGGACCATGCAAGACTTCCACTGCACTCCGATGAAAAGAGTAACTTTTCCAAGTTCATCTTTAAATTCTTATTGCCTATTTTGCTCTTAATTGACGAATTTGGTGAGGCAATGAGGTTAGAGGGCCAAGATTGATCCCGTTTTGGTGCTTGATGCCAAAGGGGGAGAAAATAATGGCCAAAGTGATAAATGGATCAGCTACGACTTGAGAGATTTTGAAAACAGTAGAATAGAGCTTTTGGTTTGTCAAATCTCTTTTGTTGTCTCTGTTGTCAAAAGTTGGCCTCTTGTGGGGAGAAGTATTGATTATGGAAAATAGGGGGAGTTTTTGGAATCTTGAATCAATTTTCTTTGGAAAACCTCTCTTGATGTTTCTACAAGTGGATTTGACTTAGAGATAGGATTTTGAGGTTGATTTGAAAAACAAACCAAGTGGTGGCAAAGGATGATCCATATATGCCAAAATTGAATCAAAATAAATTTGAGTTTTTATTTGAAGTGATATTGCACTTGTTCTAGTTGCTTTATGTTGTGTTGGCATAAATCACCAAAAAGGGGGAGATTGAAAGGGAAATGTGCCCTTGGGCCATTTCTAAGTATTTTGGTGATTGAGTGCCAACACAAGTGCTTAAATGTAAATATATGCCCATGAATGGACAAAGTGCAAATCAGGAGCAAAGGTATGTTTCCATGTCTTAGTACATTGGTTTTGTGTACTAATATACTTGTCTAAGTATCAGAAACAGGAAGAAGAAGAAAAGAGGGGAGTTGGCTGTGTTCAGCCAAGAGGCTGTTCGGTCTGGAGCACCGGACTGTCCGGTGGTGCACCGGACAGTGTCCGGTGTGCTAGGCTGACTCGGCGTGAAGTGGCCGCTCTCGGGAATTCGCCGACGGCGTACGGCTAAAATTCACCGGACTGTCCGGTGTGCACCGGACTGTCCGGTGAGCCAACGGTCGGCAAGCCAACGGTCCGCCGCGGATTCTGCGCGCGACACGTGGCCAAGCCAACGGTCGGAAGGGGGCACCGGACTGTCCGGTGTGCACCGGACATGTCCGGTGCGCCAACGGCTCCCAGATCTGCAACGGTCGGCTTCGCCATTTAAGGAAAGGAATCGGGCACCGGACACTGTCCGGTGTGCACCGGACTGTCCGGTGCGCCCGATGACAGAAGGCAAGGATGGCCTTCCAGATTTGTTCTCAACGGCTCCTAGCTGCCTTGGGGCTATAAAAGGGACCCCTAGGCGCATGGAGGAGGATACCAAGCATTCCTACAACATTCCTAAGCACCAAGACATCGATCTCACGCATTCGTTTCATTGTGATAGCATCTAGAGCTCTTGTTGAGTTGCGAACTCTTTGAGTTGTGTTGCGAGCTCTTGTTGCGACTTGTGTGCGTGTTGTTGCTCTGATCTTTTGAAGTCTTGTGTGCGTTGCTCATTCCCCCTTTGCTCTGTGTTCTTTGTGAACTTCAATTGTAAGGGCGAGAGGCTCCAAGTTGTGGAGATTCCTCACAAACGGGATTGAGAAAAAGCAAGCAAAACACCGTGGTATTCAAGTGGGTCTTTGGACCGCTTGAGAGGGGTTGATTGCAACCCTCGTCCGTTGGGACGCCACAACGTGGAGTAGGCAAGCGTTGGTCTTGGCCGAACCACGGGATAAACCACTGTGTCGTCTCTGTGATTGATCTCTTGTGGTATTGTGTTTTGTTGAGACTCCTTTCTAGCCACTTGGCATTTATTGTGCTAACACTTAACAAGTTTTTGTGGCTATAAGTTTAAGTTTTACAGGATCACCTATTCACCCCCCCCTCTAGGTGCTCTCACCGGTGCGTAAGAACCTTTATCTTTTTCCTCTCCGGAGCTGGCTCACTGGGAGCGGCTGAAGCAACTTCCTTCGCTGAAGCAGTATTTTTCCTTTTCTGACCCCGTGTTGGGTAACGGTAGTCAGGGTACACGAACCCAATGGCATCAAATACTCAGTTGAGTCTTTTCTTCTTCCGGCCTCCGAAGCCTGCGGACAATGCAGTATCTTCTGCCTTCGAGTATGGCCCAAGCAGCTCATCGCTTATGGCCTCAATGCTTTTCAGCCAGTCGTCATCTGGCTCGATGAATTTATCTCCATATTTGAAGGTGAATTTTAACCTAACTAGTCCACCTTCGTTAGGTTCGCTGATGGTTTCCTTCGGCATTTCCCACTTTTCTGCAAGTGGTCATACTCTGAAGGCAATGTGTTCTTGGATCAAATCCCTTGTTCCAATAAAAGAACAAACCACGCCGAAGGCCCTCTGGCATTCTTCGGCTGCTTCGTCAATTTCCACCTTCGGCTTCCGGAGGCCGAAGCG
This sequence comes from Zea mays, assembly GCF_902167145.1. NCBI lineage: Eukaryota > Viridiplantae > Streptophyta > Magnoliopsida > Poales > Poaceae > Zea > Zea mays. Next base: position 157,907,512 of record NC_050096.1, read on the forward strand.
CTGCCAGATAGGGCGCATAATGATATCTTTAATATCCTCTCGTGTTTTCAAATCATTTTTTACATAAAACCATTCCGTCATCCAATCGCTGGGCCATCTCTTTCGAAAGGTTGGCACGGGGCAGCTTGACCCAGATCGGGCACCGAAGCTGTAGCAGCCAAAATTGTTGTGGTATTGCTCTTTACCCCAGGGTTTTGTCTCATATAATAGCTCATGCATGCTACATAAACTTTTGGCATTTGGCTCCAAACCTTGACTCTTCACAGCCCATACGAAGATGCCCATCCTTATGATTGCCTCAGGAGTAATTTTATGAAGGCAGATTTCAAATATCTTCAAAACTTCCATGACAAAATTGCTCAAGGGAAACCGAAGTCCAGCCTTTAAGAAGCTTCGGAATATCACGACTTCATTCTCCTTGGGAGTCGGACAAGTTTTTTCTCCTTTGTCAGCCCTCACAATAGACAAGTCCCGAAAATATCTACCCCTCATATTGACAAGATGGCTTTGTTTGATGCTTGATTTCCCAAAAACTGCATGGCTTGGTCGCAAAGGTCGATCTTCAGAATCTTCACAACCACTTTCCACATCATAGCTGTCACTGTCACCAGTATCTTCAGAGAGGCCCTCTAGAATCTCTTTAGTAATTTTCTCTATGTTTGTCTTCGCTATTGATTCAAGGAAGCCGAGATTCATCTCTTCGGAAAGGCTTAGCTTCACCTCAGCGACAGCTTTCTTGTCTTCAGACATCTTCGAAAATGCCAAGAAAGCGCTCTCAAAGACGAAGCTTAAAACTTTAAAAAAGCCAGGCAAGCATTGGTGTGCAAAGAGCTAAAAATTAGGAAGGCAAGAGCAAACGGCAAGAAAGCATGCTAAGTGTGCTCGCGGTGCATTCTTATTTATACGCACAACGCGTTGCAAGTGGCAGGGTCCCACTTGTCACTGACTGTTGCTATTCTAGGAAAGTAAAGGTGTTTTTTCGGACCTTCGGCTTAAGCCTTCGTCCATATCGCAATATGAATTTATTATTCTAGCAAATTAATATTGCGAGGGGCTACTGTTGGGGGCCTTCGGCTTCCGAAGGTCCTCAAAAACATGATTTAACAATATTTTCCAAGTGAAGTATGTGAACAGGTATCTTCGGAATCGGGTCATGAGTATACAAGAGCATGATCAGGACGAAGCCTTAGCGAGACAAAAGGTGATTATGACGAAGGACAAGGCGATCACGAAGCTGTGCGCAGAAAAGCTTCAGCATGACAGCAGAGAAGGGGAACCGACCTAAAGATGAAAAGGCACATTAGACCTCGAAGAATTACAATAGAGTTATTATCAAATGTAAAGGGCATGAATGTAATTCTACATGGGCTGCGTCCCTTGCCTATAAATAGATGAACAGAACTCCCGTATTGTTCACGCTGACTTGGCATTCGCTTTTTGCATCACGCCTGTACCCTTACTTTCCGTCAAACCGAAGGTACATTTATAATTTGTTATTGTGGATATGGTAATACAAATAAAAATAAGTTGATGATAATGTTTATATTGTTTTTTGTATTTTGTATATGAATCCTTCCTTCCTCATCATTTATTGTGCTTACGAAGGTTTTTTCCTTCACAACCTTCGTCCGGAATTCATTATATCCGAAGGGAAATAATGTCTTGAAGGACGAAGGACTTTAACATTTAACAATCTTCATGTTGCCTTGTTCTTAACTCTTAGCATTTGAGAACAAGTCTCCAACATTGGCGCCCACCTCCGGTGAACTCACTTCCACTTTTTGAGTTTTGAACACCTTTGGCAAGCATAGACCTTCGTCATGCCGCCGAAGAAAGCTTCAGTAACAGGGGCTACAGCTCTGCAACCACTAGATCCCAACCAGGAGACCCTCTCTCTTCGGGAGGCTCGAAGCCAGAAGAGGAAGGCCACCAGCCCAACGCCTCAGGAGGATGAACTTGTGAGTGAAATCCACATCTGGTACATTAAAACCAAGTCCCTTGAGCTCATTCACAATCTCATATAAGCGATTAAACATGTCGGACACACTTTCATCTTCCTTCATGAGAAATTGCTCAAACTTTCCTTTGCATACATACAACTTTGCACTCTTCACAATTGTAGTTCCTGCATGAAGTTCCATTAGCTTTGTCCAAATCTCAAGAGCGGTTGTGAGATTTTTGATGTGGTTGAACTCATTTATGTCTAATGCATCATAGAATACATTCATAGCTTGATCATTGGTTAGAACATTCTCATTATCACTGAGTGATGGTCCATCTTCCTTTAATACAATAAATCCATCTCTAACAATAGGCCAAATCTTTCCTCCCATAGCTTTAAGATGCATTGACATTCTTATTTTCCAATAGTCATAATTGTTCCCATCAAAATGTGGCGGCTTCCCAATTTGCACATTGAAAGGGAAATAGGGTCAAACCTTTTCCTAAATGATTTTGGTGGTTGAAATAACCAACACAAATATTTGGACTAACTAGTTTGCTCTAGATTACATGTTCTACAGGTGCCAAAGGTTCAACACAAACCAATAAAAAGATCTAAGTTAGGGTTCAAAAGAAAGGAGCAAAAGAAATCGAAGAGAACCCTGGTTTGGTGCACCGGACTGTCCGGTGTGCCACCAGACAGTGTTTGGTGCACCACCGGACAGTGTCTGGTGCCCTAGGGTCCGTACAGGCTGAACTCTCCACCTTCGAGAATTTGCAAAGCCGCTGCGCTATAATTTACCGGACTGTCTGGTGTGCCAGCGGAGCAACGGCTAAGAAGCGCAACGGTCGACTCCAACAGTCACTGCCAAACACTACAGTGCGCAACAGTGCGCGCCAGAGTCAGAGCAGCGCAGAAGGCGCACCGGACAGTGAACAGTGCATGTCTGGTGCACCAAGAAGTCAGAGCTCCAATGGTTGGGTGACGTGGCTGGCGCACTGGACAGTGTCCGGTGCGCCCATCGACAGCAGCCCTCCCCAACGGCTGTTTTGGTGGTTGGGGCTATAAATACCCCTAACCACCACTATTCAAGACACCCAAGCATTCACTACTCCTTATTCAATACAAGAGCAATACATAACACTCCAAGACACAAATCAAAGCCTCCGATCAAATCAAAGTCCACAATTCAACTCTAGTTTCTAGGATTTGTGAGAAGATCGACTTGTGTTCTTTTGTTGCTCTTGTTGCTTGGTTGGCTTTCTTCTTTTTCTCATTCTTACTCTCAAAGCCTTGTAAGCGAAGCAAGGGACACCAATTGTGCGGTGGTCCTTGCGGGGTCTAAGTGACCTGAGAAATCAAGGAAGAAAGCTCACTCGGTCTAGGTGACCGTTTGAGAGAGGGAAAGGGTTGAAAGAGACCCGATCTTTGTGACCACCTCAATAGGGACTAGGTTTGCAAGAACCGAACCTCGGTAAAACAAATCACCGTGTCACTCGCTTTATTTCTTGGTTGATTTGTTTTCGCTCTCTTTTTCGGACTCGGTCTTATTTCTAACGCTAACCTCGGCTTGTAGTTGTGCTTAAAGTTTGTAAATTTCAGTTTCCGCCTATTCACCCCCCTGAAAGAGAAATGTGCCCTTGGGCCATTTCTAAGTATTTTGGTGATTGAGTGTCAACACAAGTGCTTAAATGTGAATCAATACCCATGGATGAACAAAGTGCAAATCTAGAGCAAAGGTATGTTTCTAAGTCTTAGTACATTGGTTTTGTGTACTAATATACTTGTCTAAGTATTAGAAACAGGAAGAAGAAGAAGAGAAGAAAGTTGGCTGTGTACAGCCAACAGGCTGTTTCGGTCTGGGGCACCGGACTGTCCGGTGGTGCACCGGACAGTGTCCGGTGGTGCACCGGACAGTGTCCGGTGCGCCAGGCTATCTCGGCCGAAGAGGCCGCTCTCGGGAATTTGCTGACGGCGTACGGCTAAAATTCACCGGACTGTCCGGTGTGCACCGGACTGTCCGGTGAGCCAACGGTCGGCCAGGACCAACGGTCGGCCGCGCGATCAGCGCAGGACACGTGGCCGAGCCAACGGTCGGAAGGGGGCACCGGACTGTCCGGTGTGCACCGGACATGTCCGGTGCGCCAATGGCTCCCGCATCTGCAACGGTCGGCTTCGCCATTTAAGGAAAGGAATCGGGCACCGGACACTGTCCGGTGCGCCCGACGACAGAAGGCAAAGATGGCCTTCCAGATTTGTTCTCAACGGCTCCTAGCTGCCTTGGGGCTATAAAAGGGACCCCTAGGCGCATGGAGGAGAACACCAAGCAACTCTTGAGCATTCTTGATCATCCACACTCAGTCTTTGCGCATCCATTTGTGATTCTAAGTGATTCGAGCTCTGTTCTTGTGAGAAACTGTGAGATAGTCTTTGAGCTCGAATCTTGGCCGTGTGTGTGCGCGTTTCGCTGTGGATTTGTGTGTGTTGCTTCCCTCCCTTACTCCGTGCTTCTTTGTGAATCTTAAGTGTAAGGGCGAGAGACTCCAATTTGTGGAGATTCCTCGCAAGTGGGATAAAGATAAGCAAGGCAAAATACTGTGGTATTCAAGTGGGTCTTTGGACCGCTTGAGAGGGGTTGATTGCAACCCTCGTCCGTTGGGACGCCACAACGTGGAGTAGGCAAGTTTTGTACTTGGCCGAACCACGGGATAAATCACCGTGTCTCCTCTGTGTTGAATTCTCTGTGATTGTCGTATTGTGCAAGATCTTCTCTTTAGCCACTTGGCAATTATTGTGCTAACCTCTAACAAGTTTTTGTGGCTATAAGTTAAGTTTTTACAGGATCACCTATTCACCCCCCCTCTAGGTGCTCTCAATTGGTATCAGAGCCGTTCTCTTCACAAAGGGACTTACCGCCCGAAGAGATGGATCCTAAGGGGAAGGGAGTCGTGATCAACGACAAAGAAAAGGAATCCTTCGTCAACGAGCCGAAGGACGACAAGCCTACCGACTCCGGCTCGGGGCATAGACGGAAGGAAGGGAAGAAGAAGAAGACAAGGCGCATCAAGGAGATCATCTACTACGACGATAGTGATGAGTCTACTTCTTCCCAAAAGGATGATGACAACGACTACAAAAAGACGGTCAATTCGAACTTTTCATTTGATTATTCTCGTATTCAACATAGTTCGAATTCGCATTTGCTTTCCATTCCTCTTAGCAAACCTCCACACTTCGATGGGGAGGACTACGGATTTTGGAGTCACAAAATGCGTAGTCACTTATTCTCTCTCCATCCAAGCATATGGGAGATTGTGGAGAATGGAATGAAGTTTGATAGCTCGGATAGCCCTATGCTTATAAATGAACAAATTCATAGAAATGCACAAGCTACTACTGTTCTCTTAGCATCTTTGTGCAGGGAAGAGTACAATAAGGTGAGCGGCTTGGACAATGCCAAGCAGATATGGGACACCCTCAAGATCTCTCACGAGGGGAACGACATCACCATGCTCACCAAGATGGAGTTGGTGGAGGGCGAGCTTGGACGATTCGCCATGATAAGGGGAGAGGAGCCAACTCAAACCTACAACCGGCTCAAGACCCTTATCAACAAAATAAGGAGCTACGGAAGCACGCGTTGGACGGATCACGACGTCGTCCGCCTAATGCTCAGGTCCTTTACCGTTCTTGATCCTCATCTCGTGAACAATATTCGTGAGAATCCCAGGTACACGATGATGACGCCCGAGGAAGTGCTTGGAAAATTCGTGAGCGGGCGGATGATGATCAAGGAGGCAAGATACGTCGACGACGCTTTGAACGGTCCACTCCACGAGCCTCAACCCATTGCTCTAAAGGCAACGAGGAGCAAGGAGTCGCTACCTAGCAAGGTGGCGCAAGTTGAGGCGGCCGGGCTCAATGATGAAGAGATGGCTCTCATTATTAAAAGATTCAAGACGGCGCTAAAAGGTCGAAAGGGACAGCCAAGCAAGGCCAAGACCAAGGGAAAGCGATCATGCTTCAAATGCGGTAAGCTTGGTCATTTTATTGCTAACTGTCCCGAAAATGATAGTGACCAGGAGCAAGGGAAAAATGGGAAGAGAGAGAACAAGCAGATTTACAAGAAGGCCAAAGGCGAAGCACACCTTGGAAAGGAGTGGGATTCGGATTGCTCTTCGTCCGACTCCGACGACGAAGGACTCGCCGCCACTGCCTTCAACAAATCGGCTCTCTTCCCCAACGAGCATCACACTTGCCTCATGGCAAGGGAAAAGAAGGTAATCACTCGTAATGCTAATACTTATGATTCTTCTAGTGATGATGAATCTAGTGAGGATGAAATTGATTACTCTAGTTTATTCAAGGGATTGGATAGAACTAAGATAGCTAAGATTAATGAGTTGATTGATGCCTTAAATGAAAAGGATAGAATCTTAGAGAAACAAGAAGACCTTTTATATGAAGAACATGATAAATTTGTTAGTGCACAAAATTCACTTGCTCTAGAAGTTAAAAGAAATGGAATACTTTCTTGTGAACTTTCTACTTGTAATGAAACCATTTCTTCTTTAAAAGGTGAAATTAATGTTTTAAATGCTAAACTAGAAGTAGCAAGTAACTCTTGTGTTGAAAATATTGCAATTTGCACTAGGTGTAAGGATTTTGATGTTAATGCTTGTAGTGAACACTTAGTTTCAATTTCAAAACTAAATGATGAAGTGGCTAGTCTTAATGCTCAACTTAAGACTAGCAAGAGTGAAGTTGATAAAATAAAATTTGCAAGGGATGCCTACACGGTTGGTAGACACCCCTCAATTAAGGATGGTCTTGGCTTCAAGAGAGAAGCCAAGAACTTAACAAGCCATAAGGCTCCCATCTTCGTCAAGGAGAAAGGGAAGGCCCCTATGGCTAGTAGTGCTAAAAGGAACCATGCTTTCTTGTACCATGATAGGAGACATGCTAGAAATGCTTATAATGATTTTGATTCACATGTTTATGATTCTCATGCCATGTGTGCTTCTAGTTCTTCCTATAAGCATGATAGAGATATGTGTAGGAGAAATGTTGTGCATATGCCTAGGAGAAATTTTGCTCATGTTCCTAGAAAAGTTGTGAACAAACCTTCTACCATTTATTATGCTTGCAATGCTCCCTTTGCTATTTGTAGAAAGGGTAAGAAGGTAATTGCTAGGAAGTTAGGGGCAAAATGCAAGGGAGACAAAACTTGCATTTGGGTCCCTAAGAATATTTGTGCTAACCTTGTAGGACCCAACATGAGTTGGGTACCTAAGTCCCAAGCCTAAATTTGCCTTGCAGGTTTATGCATCCGGGGGTTCAAGCTGGATTATTGATAGCGGATGCACAAACCATATGACGGGGGAGAAGAAGATGTTCACCTCCTACGTCAAGAATAAGGATTCCCAAGATTCAATTATATTCGGTGATGGGAATCAAGGCAAGGTAAAAGGGTTAGGTAAAATTGCGATTTCTAATGAGCATTCTATCTCTAATGTATTTTAGTAGAGAGTCTTGGATATAATTTGCTATCTGTTAGTCAATTATGTCATATGGGGTATAACTGTCTATTTACAAATGTAGATGTGTCTGTCTTTAGAAGAAGTGATGGTTCACTAGCTTTTAAGGGTGTATTAGACGGCAAACTTTATTTAGTTGATTTTGCAAAAGAAGAGGCCGGTCTAGATGCATGCTTAATAGCTAAGACTAGCATGGGCTGGCTGTGGCATCGCCGCTTAGCACATGTGGGGATGAAGAACCTTCACAAGCTTCTAAAGGGAGAACACGTGATAGGTTTGACTAACGTGCATTTCGAAAAAGATAGACCTTGTGCAGCTTGTCAAGCAGGTAAACAAGTGGGAGGAGCGCATCACAGCAAGAACGTGATGACCACTTCAAGACCCCTGGAGCTGCTGCATATGGACCTCTTCGGACCTGTCGCCTATCTGAGCATAGGAGGGAGTAAGTATGGTTTAGTTATTGTTGATGATTTTTCCCGCTTCACTTGGGTGTTCTTTTTGCAGGATAAGTCTGAAACCCAAGTGACCCTCAAGCTCTTCCTCAGGAGAGCTCAAAATGAGTTTGAGCTCAAGGTGAAGAAGATAAGGAGCGACAACGGGTCCGAATTCAAGAACCTTCAAGTGGAGGAATTCCTTGAAGAGGAAGGGATCAAGCACGAGTTCTCCGCTCCCTATACACCACAGCAAAATGGTGTGGTAGAGAGGAAGAACAGGACGCTAATCGATATGGCGAGGACAATGCTTGGAGAATTCAAGACCCCCGAGTGTTTCTGGTCGGAAGCCGTGAACACGGCTTGCCACGCCATCAACAGGGTCTACCTTCATCGCCTCCTCAAGAAGACTTCGTATGAGCTTCTAACCGGTAACAAACCCAATGTATCTTACTTTCGTGTATTTGGGAGCAAGTGCTACATTCTAGTGAAGAAAGGTAGAAATTCTAAGTTTGCTCCCAAAGCTGTAGAAGGGTTTTTGTTAGGTTATGACTCAAATACAAAGGCGTATAGAGTCTTCAACAAATCATCGGGTTTGGTTGAAGTCTCTAGCGACGTTGTATTTGATGAGACTAATGGCTCTCCAAGAGAGCTAGTTGTTGATTGTGATGATGTAGATGAAGAAGATGTTCCGACGGCCGCTATACGGACCATGGCGATTGGAGAAGTACGGCCACAGGAACAAGATGAACGAGATCAACCTTCTTCCTCAACTATGGTGCATCCCCCAACCGAAGATGACGAACAGGTACCTCAAGTGGAGGCGCTTGATCAAGGGGGAGCACAAGATGATCAAGTGATGGAGGAAGAAGCGCAACCGGCACCTCCAACCCAAGTTCGAGCGATGATTCAAAGGGATCATCCCGTCGATCAAATTCTGGGTGACATTAGCAAGGGAGTAACTACTCGATCTCGATTAGTTAATTTTTGTGAGCATTACTCCTTTGTCTCTTCTATTGAGCCTTTCAGGGTAGAGGAGGCCTTGCTAGATCCGGATTGGGTATTGGCCATGCAGGAGGAGCTCAACAACTTCAAGCGCAATGAAGTTTGGACACTGGTGCCTCGTCCGAAGCAAAATGTTGTGGGAACCAAGTGGGTGTTCCGCAACAAACAGGACGAGCACGGGGTGGTGACGAGGAACAAGGCTCGACTTGTGGCAAAAGGTTATGCCCAAGTCGCAGGTTTTGACTTTGAGGAGACTTTCGCTCCTGTAGCTAGGCTAGAGTCCATTCGTATCTTGCTAGCATATGCCGCTCACCATTCTTTCAGGTTGTACCAAATGGATGTGAAGAGCGCTTTCCTCAACGGGCCAATCAAGGAGGAAGTGTACGTGGAGCAACCCCCTGGCTTCGAGGATGAACGGTACCCCGACCACGTGTGTAAGCTCTCTAAGGCGCTCTATGGACTTAAGCAAGCCCCAAGAGCATGGTATGAATGCCTTAGAGACTTTTTAATTGCTAATGCTTTCAAGGTTGGGAAAGCCGATCCAACTCTTTTTACAAAGACATGTGATGGTGATTTGTTTGTGTGCCAAATTTATGTCGATGACATAATATTTGGTTCTACTAACCAAAAGTCTTGTGAAGAATTTAGCAAGGTGATGACACAGAAATTCGAGATGTCGATGATGGGCGAGTTGAACTACTTCCTTGGGTTCCAAGTGAAGCAACTCAAGGACGGCACCTTCATCTCCCAAACGAAGTACACGCAAGATCTGCTAAAGCGGTTTGGGATGAAGGACGCCAAGCCCGCAAAGACTCCGATGGGGACCGACGGACACACCGACCTCAACAAAGGAGGTAAGTCCGTTGATCAAAAAGCATACCGGTCAATGATAGGTTCTTTGCTTTACTTATGTGCTAGTAGACCGGATATTATGCTTAGCGTATGCATGTGTGCTAGATTTCAATCCGATCCTAAGGAGTGTCACTTAGTGGCGGTGAAACGAATTCTTAGATATTTGGTTGCTACGCCTTGCTTCGGGCTCTGGTATCCAAAGGGGTCTACCTTTGACTTAGTTGGATACTCAGACTCCGACTATGCTGGATGTAAGGTCGATAGGAAGAGTACATCGGGGACGTGCCAATTCTTAGGAAGGTCCCTGGTGTCATGGAACTCTAAGAAACAAACATCCGTTGCCCTATCCACCGCTGAGGCCGAGTACGTTGCCGCAGGTCAGTGTTGCGCGCAACTACTTTGGATGAGGCAAACCCTCCGGGACTTTGGCTACAATCTGAGCAAAGTCCCACTCCTATGTGACAATGAGAGTGCTATCCGCATGGCGGAGAATCCTGTTGAGCACAGCCGCACAAAGCACATAGACATCCGGCATCACTTTTTGAGAGACCACCAGCAAAAGGGAGATATCGAAGTGTTTCATGTTAGCACCGAGAACCAGCTAGCCGATATCTTCACTAAACCTCTAGATGAGAAGACCTTTTGCAGGTTGCGTAGTGAGCTAAATGTCATAGATTCGCGGAACCTGGATTGAATTGTAGCATACATGTACTTATGCTTTTGATCATGTTCCTTTTTGCATTTTGTTGCTTATTATGGTGCTCAAGTTGTACAAACACTCCCTGGACCTCACAAGTCCGTTGCAAAGTGATGCACATGTTTAGGGGGAGATGTGTTACAACTTGACCCTTTGAGACTAACCATGTGCTTGAGTTTGATAATTTAGTCTTGAAGGAGGATTGAAAGGGAAAAGGTGGACTTGGACCATGAAAGACTTCCACTGCACTCCGATGAGAGGGTAACTAATTCCAAGTTCATCTCATGAAATCTTATTGCCATTTGCTCTTAATTGAAGACTTTGGTGAGGCAATGGGGTTAAAAGGCCAAGATTGATCCCGTTTTGGTGCTTCATGCCAAAGGGGGAGAAAATAAAGGCCAAAGTGATAAATGGATCAGCTACCACTTGAGAGATTTTGAAAATAGTAGAATAGAGTTTTTGTTGTGTCAAAAGGCTTTTATTATCTCGTATTGTCTCTATTGTCAAAAGTTGGCTTCTTGTGGGGAGAAGTGTTGATTATGGGAAATAGGGGGAGTTTTTGAAATCTTTGATCAATCTCTGTTGGAATGACTCTCTTTATGCCTCAACATGTGTGTTTGACATAGAAATAGAGATTTGAGTTTGATTTGCAAAAACAAACCAAGTGGTGGCAAAGGATGATCCATATATGCCAAAATTGAATCAAAACCAATTTGAGTTTTTATTTGAAGTGATTTTGCACTTTTCTAGTTGCTTTATGTTGTGTTGGCATAAATCACCAAAAAGGGGGAGATTGAAAGAGAAATGTGCCCTTGGGCCATTTCTAAGTATTTTGGTGATTGAGTGTCAACACAAGTGCTTAAATGTGAATCAATACCCATGGATGAACAAAGTGCAAATCTAGAGCAAAGGTATGTTTCTAAGTCTTAGTACATTGGTTTTGTGTACTAATATACTTGTCTAAGTATTAGAAACAGGAAGAAGAAGAAGAGAAGAAAGTTGGCTGTGTACAGCCAACAGGCTGTTTCGGTCTGGGGCACCGGACTGTCCGGTGGTGCACCGGACAGTGTCCGGTGCGCCAGGCTATCTCGGCCGAAGAGGCCGCTCTCGGGAATTTGCTGACGGCGTACGGCTAAAATTCACCGGACTGTCCGGTGTGCACCGGACTGTCCGGTGAGCCAACGGTCGGCCAGGACCAACGGTCGGCCGCACGATCAGCGCAGGACACGTGGCCGAGCCAACGGTCGGAAGGGGGCACCGGACTGTCCGGTGTGCACCGGACATGTCCGGTGCGCCAACGGCTCCCGCATCTGCAACGGTCGGCTTCGCCATTTAAGGAAAGGAATCGGGCACCGGACACTGTCCGGTGTGCACCGGACTGTCCGGTGCGCCCGACGACAGAAGGCAAAGATGGCCTTCCAGATTTGTTCTCAACGGCTCCTAGCTACCTTGGGGCTATAAAAGGGACCCCTAGGCGCATGGAGGAGAACACCAAGCAACTCTTGAGCATTCTTGATCATCCACACTCAGTCTTTGCGCATCCATTTGTGATTCTAAGTGATTCGAGCTCTGTTCTTGTGAGAAACTGTGAGATAGTCTTTGAGCTCGAATCTTGGCCGTGTGTGTGCGCGTTTCGCTGTGGATTTGTGTGTGTTGCTTCCCTCCCTTACTCCGTGCTTCTTTGTGAATCTTAAGTGTAAGGGCGAGAGACTCCAATTTGTGGAGATTCCTCGCAAGTGGGATAAAGATAAGCAAGGCAAAATACTGTGGTATTCAAGTGGGTCTTTGGACCGCTTGAGAGGGGTTGATTGCAACCCTCATCCGTTGGGACGCCACAACATGGAGTAGGCAAGTTTTGTACTTGGCCGAACCACGGGATAAATCACCGTGTCTCCTCTGTGTTGAATTCTCTGTGATTGTCGTATTGTGCAAGATCTTCTCTTTAGCCACTTGGCAATTATTGTGCTAACCTCTAACAAGTTTTTGTGGCTATAAGTTAAGTTTTTATAGGATCACCTATTCACCCCCCCCCCTCTAGGTGCTCTCACCCCCTCTAGGCGACTTTCAATTGGTATCAGAGCCCGATACTTCATTAGAGTCTAACCACTCAAAGTGATGTCAGGAGCATCTGCCAAGAGGGAGATGGAAATGGCCACAAGCCACGGGAAGGCTCCATCAAGGGAGTCCGGCGACAAACGAAGGGAGGAATCACCTCTGTAACACCTCAGGTGTTACCAAGGCACTGGCTTCATACCTGCACTAATGACCTGTTATCACATGTGGTTAATTGGAGTAGCAGGAGCATCTAAGACTTTGGAAGCATGAGTTAGCTAAGAAATGTTAAGGACAAAAGCATTTCCCAAGCATTTATGCAATAATCACCTTGGGCAAGAGAGGATTAAACCCTAGACCCTTCTTGAGCCCTTAGCTCCCAAAACCCTGGTTTAAGGGAAAGGTTAAACAAATGTGCAAATCATGAGTTAACCCTTAACCAAAGTTTAAGTAACATTATAATCTACAAAATGCAGAGGGGAAACATTACAAAAATACCCCTTAAAGACCCCAAATCCATTCTTTAAGTAGAAAGCACCCTAGAGCTCTCTAATTCTCTCTAAGTCAAAATTTAACCCTAATCTAGAGATCAGACGTGTTCACTTAGTAAATGGCGCCAAAATCACTTGGTTTGAATACCAAAAAGGTGCCAAACCACCTAAGGCACCCACTGGAAAAGTTTGAACCCTAGCCAATATAGTTTGACATGATTTGGCATCACTTTTGTCGCGGGGTGGACAGTGAGACAAGCCAGATTTGGCGTCCGCAAATCTTCTGACCTAGGGCTTATCTCCCCTTGGAACTTACATACAAGAGATAGCCATAGGTGCCAGGGAGAGGTCTGCGCCGGATTTTTGCCAAGATTCGCACGTTTGCGATCTCAGCAAGCTTTTGAACATGGGCAGAAGAACACCTCCACGTGTTCGACGCGCCCTGAACGCGCCAGAGCACGCCCAGCGCCCGAACCCGCGCGCCCCGCGCGGCGCCAAGCCACATTCGTGTCCCCTGCCCGCGCCTGCGCCTATAAAGCCAGCCAAGGCTTCAGTCGTACGCCCCCACGCGCTCTCGACCTCACCAGAGCACGAGATCGCCTAAGTTTGCCTTGCACACGGCGTGCCAGCGGCCGCCCGAGCACCCGCCACCGTAGGCCGGCCAACCAAGCCATCCCCAGCCCCGTCCGACCCTCGAGAGAGACTCTACGTGCCTCGGTGAAGCTCCCAGAGCGAGGAATCAAGCTCTGCCTCGCCCGAGACACCAGATCAAGGCCATCGGACTTCACACGACCGCCGGCGAGCATAGACCGAGCTCCACGGTGAGTTATTCTTCGATTCCTTGCACGAGTTGACTCATTAGCACCCCGTGAAGCTCCCTGTGCCCTTGGATTGACCTACGTCGCCGTGAATAGGCCGGAGCACCCGCCGCCGACGAGCTCGTCCGCCTGCGCACGTGGACCAACTTATTCCGGCCATCACCGTCGTCGAGTCGTACCTCGTCGTGACCGCAAGGACTTCCCGGAGCCAACCCCACCCTTCACCGGACCTCCCTCACTGTCGGTAAGCCGCGCCGCCCTTTTTCCTTTCGTGGGTACTGTTCAAAGGGGGGAGGGACCTCGGGGAAGAAGGAATAGAAGTCAGGTGGGTTTTTGAATTGTCAGCGACTCAGATGAATAGTTGCGTAGTGGTATAAGTTAAAGAACTGGTTTAGGAAAAGCCCAGGGTCCTCGGTGTAAACTGGTTTTCCAGAAAACCTTTTTAACATTTCTAATTTAAATACAAACAGAGCTTGTAAAATTCATAACTTCAGTTTTATTCAACAAAATTTAGTCAAACCAATTTTGCCAGATTCTAAATAATGTGAACTACTTAGGAAAAATACAAAACCCCCTAAGTTTTGCAGAAGAATTTAAAGTTTGGAATTAAATAGTGTTCTAGCCAAAAACTAAATAAAAGAGGGGAAAATTACATTGTTAGACTAAGGATAAGAAAAATTAGAGAAGTACTTAATCGCTCTCTTATCTATTTAAAAATAGTAAACCCCTCAGTACACCAAATTAAGGTAGGGTTTGCCATTTAATTCATTTTTAGCCTAAAGTTCAAGAAAAGAGAAAAGGGAGTTTAAAATAAGAACCAGGGAGCAACCACATTTTTGTTAGCTCACTTATTTAATATAGTTCACTGGAAAATTTTATTAGACCTTTATTTAGTACAAAAGAAATGAGATACCTTTATTTTATGCAAACTATGAAAACTTAGGAAAATCCCAGAAAAATAATCCTGAAGAGGAACCACGCCCAGCCTTGGAATAACTAATATTTTGTTATTATGAATATAGGAAAAATATGAGTTCTGTTGTTTGATATTTTTCAAATAACAAGTTAGTTATAAGTACATTTTGGGCATTGAACTTTAGAAAATCACAACTAAATATCCAAGAGGTCTTTTTCTGTGGAATTTAGCATAGAGGCCTAATATCACCAATGAATCTGGACAAAAATAAAAATTGGTACAGAGACCTCACTTAAATAATAGCTATAGTGTAAACTACCCTTTTTCACTTGTTTTTGTTAATTTTGCACGAGTAGTATCTGAATTAATCTCCACCTCAAATTTTTAGGAGAACCCACCAATGTCAATATTTACCCACAAAAATTTTTATAACATTTTTTGAACAATGTTAACTAACCCTGATAGTTCAAAAATGCTTAATAAGAAGCAATAGAAAGAGAAAGGAAAACTTTAGGGAGAAATAGATGAAAATACAAAACCCGTAAGTATATCCAAAAAGAAACCCTAGAAAACACTAAATTTAGTACTATTTTACCATGCATAACCTCTACAATTTATCATGCCATTATTATGCATCTATCTTATTCATTGCATTCGATAGACTGTAATCTCGCTGACGGGGAATACATCCTCATGCCGGAGCAAGGAGTTGCTCAGGAGGTAGCCCAGGAGCCAGCACCAGAGCCTGCCCTCGAGGATCTGCCTGCCCCAGCTTTGGAAGGCAAGCCCCGGTTTTATGCATAACCTACTTATTATGCTATTTTACTACACTTATTGTTTGTAGGTTTGTAATGTGCACTTAAGTGTAGGAGTTGTTTGAAACCTTAGTTGCATGACTCAGGATACCTTTTGATATGGATACTAGTATGCTAGGTCGAGTAGTTGCTTTACTAATTAGGGATCTCGATAGAAGTCGAGTGATTTTTCTAGTACTCGCGCGAGGTCAGGAATTGAATGTATCCATTTTTATATCAGAATAATGATGGTCTGTGGACACGGATCCATGGGGATGCGTGGTCTACGAGATGAAATTGGAATAAGGATTGACGTGCGGATACCTATGTCAAGCGTTTGAACGTACTAAGCACATGCCGAGAAATGTGGTAAATCGGTAAGCCTAGTACCTGAGTGAACCTGGCAGTAGATTGCCCTCTTCACGTGACCTGAGACGTGGTCTCCCATTCCGGTTATGGTGCGTACAAGTGCGGTCACTGCACGACGGCAGTCGGGGTCAGTGAGGCATTGTACGCCAAGGCGGTGAGCCCCTCTCTGCTGACTGGGAATCGATGGGGACGGTTGATGTGTGTGGGGACGGAGTGCCTCGCCACGTCGTGTGTTTAGGTTTACCTTGCAAGGATAAAAACTCGATTCGAATCGTCTGCTTCTCGCAACTAATGAGACTGCTTGATCCATTGTACTGCATTGAGTAACAAGTGGAAATGTGTTGGCAAAAGATGTTGAATGCTAAATGTTTGATACCATGTATGATTAGATAGGTACACATTTAGTCTTAAGAGAGTCACACTAAAACTTGAAAAAGCTAAAACTTGATTTTAGACTCAGCTAGTGCTTTTGGCAAAGCAAACCCCTCAGCCAAATAACTACATGTCTAGAGGTAGAGGAGTAGACTCCTCACACTGGGTAAGTCTAGCTGAGTATTGGTATACTCAGCCTTGCTTGTGGCATAATTTTATAGGTTCTTTGGAGGACATGGTTGCTGGAGTGACTTGGCCGTCCATCTTACCACCGGGTTGGACAGTCGAGTGGGACCCTACCTCGGCAGAGGAGGAGCATGAGGAGTGATGGGACAGGCTTTCCCATCTCCCCGTTTATTTATCGTTAGTTTTATTCCGCTGCATTTCGAACAACGATCACTGCTTTTGCTAAACTCCGATGATGATGTAATAAATTTAATACTCCTTCATGTATGGTTTTATGTTTTATTGTATTTGCTCTGTGCCTCACCATCGAGTGAGTATGTGGTACTTGATCCTGTTAGTGGCCTCATCGGACTAGATCCGAGGGACTGACGTTTTATTCCCATTTAAGTGTGGTCTAGCCTTTAAGGTGGGACTTAGGCACTTAAGTTGGAATAATTCGGGCGGTTCCGCCACAGCTGGTATCGGAGCTTGTACCACCACAGAGGAATCAAGAAACTATAAATACCATCCTTTTTCAAAAAAAGGTAAAACTTATTAGAGACAAATGTTGGATAGGTCGTCAGGACGATAAGGATAGACCTAGGACGTGAAGCCTTAGGATAATAGAGGAGTAGCTAGGTGGCTAATTGAGTAAGCTCTATAGGCTACTATAAGGAATGGGAATTTTTCCCTATTTCCTATAAATTGATGTGAGGTCGTTTAGGACGAGCATGCATGCATGCATCATTTAACCAAACTACTTGATAATTAGTTAAGAGCTTTAAAATGGTATGAGGCATGATAACAAAAGATTAAGTACACTCAGTGACCTTATCGTAACCTTCAATAGGCCAAGCCTTGATCCCGTTTTTACTTTTATAATTCTTTTTCTTTTTCACTTATGCTTAACCGTACACAGATGACTTCTCACAGATCCTCGGAAGGAGGGAACGCACATTCCCACACGGACGGACTTGCACGAGAGGGTTTTCCACGTATCTTGTGGGAGGTACTTTAGGGAGCAGGTTTGTCGGGGACCATAATTAGGGGTATCCCCAAGACTCCTAATCTCAGCTGGTAACCCCCATCAGCACAAAGCTGCAAAGGCCTGATGGGTGCGATTAAGTCAAGGCTCGGTCCACTCAAGGGACACGATCTCGCCTCGCCCGAGCCTAGCCTCGGGCAAGGGCAGCCGACCCCGGAGGATTCACGTCTCGCCCGAGGGCCCCCTCAAGCAACGGACACACCTTCGGCTCGCCTGAGGCCCAATCTTCGCCAAGAAGCAACCTTGGCCAAATCACCACGACGACCGACCGTATCGCAGGAGCATTTAATGCAAAGAAGGCCTGACACCTTATCCTGACGCGCGCCCTTCAGTCGACAGAGCCGAAGTGACCGCAGTCACTTTGCCGCTCCACTGACCGGTCTAACAAGAGGACAGCGTCGCCTGCGCCGCTCCGACTGCTGTGCCACTTGACAGAGTGAGGCTGACAGCAGCCAAGTCCTGCCTCGGGCGACATAGGAAGCTCCGCCTCGCCCGACCCTAGGGCTCGGACTCGGGGTCGGCCCCGGAAGACGACGAACTCCGCCTCGCCCGACCCCAGGGCTCGGACTCGGGCTCGGCCCCGGAAGACGACGAACTCCGCCTCGCCCGACCCCAGGGCTCGGACTCGGGCTCGGCCCCGGAAGACGACGAACTCCGCCTCGCCCGACCTCAGGGCTCAGACTCGGCCTCGACCTCGGAAGACAAACTCGACCTCGACCTCGGAGGAGCCTCCGCCTCGCCCTACCCAGGGCTCGGACCGACCACGCCACAGGAGGGGCCATCATTACCCTACCCCTAGCTAGCTCTGGCTACGGGGGACAAGACCAGCGTCCTATCTGGCTCGCCCTGGTAAAACAAGTAATGATGGCGCCCCGCGTGCTCCATGACGACGGCGACTCTCAGCCCCCTTACAGAAGCAAGGAGACGTCAGCAAGGACTCGACAGCCCCGACAGCTCTCCTTCCGCCAGGCTCCAGCGCTCCTCCGACGGCCACGACATCACACGAACAGGGTGCCAAAACCTCTCCGGCTGCCACGACGGCATGTACTTAGGGCACTAGCTCCTCTCTGCTAGACACGTTAGCACACTGCTACATCTCCCATTGTACACCTGGACCCTCTCCTTACGCCTATAAAAGGAAGGTCCAGGGTCCTCTTACAGAGGGTTGGCCGCGCGGGGAAGGACGGGACGGCGCGTGCACAGGCCTCTCGCTCCCTCCCGCGCGGACGCTTGTAACCCCCTACTGCAAGCGCACCCGACCTGGGCGCGGGACAAACACGAAGGCCGCGAGTTTCCCCTTTTACGCCTGTCTCCCTCCGGCTTTTCCCCCCCTACGCGCTCCGTCTCGCGCCGACCCATCTAGGCTGGGGCACGCGGCGACAATTTTCTCGTCGGTCCAGGGACCCCCCGGGGTCAAAACGCCGACAGTTGGCGCGCCAGGTAGGGGCCTGCTTCGTGTTGACGAATAGCTTCCCGTCAAGCTCCAGATGGGTAGTCTCCAGCAACCTTTCCAGCCCGGGATGGTGCTCCGTTTCGGGAGTCTTGAGTTCATGTCCCTCGACGGCAGCTACGACATGATACTCCTTCCCCCAACGCGCGACAGCGACAATGGCGGCCGACAACCCGCCCGCCGGCGGTGGAATCGACGACGTCTTCCCCACGTGGCGGAAGAACAACATTCGGGTTTGTCCCGTCGCCTCCCCCACCGACGGAGGAGGAGGCGGGGCAACCAAGGCCAAGCAGGAGGCGGCACCTTGTTGGCTGTCGAGCGAGTCGACGGCGCCCCAACGGGGGACACGTCAGGCATCGACCTCGCATCTGAGACGAAGACGAGCGCCGTTTCCCCGCAACACGCCAACTCCAAGCGGACGGACGACGCCAGCACGCTCGCAAAGGACTTGCTGGGCGTCACCCTCGTACCTGAGATGACGGTGCAGTCTGCCTCTGACGTGACTTCGTCACTGCCCGTCGACCAAGAGATACCGACCGATTCCCATCTCGAGCCTTTTGGATTCAGCCTCGACCCACCAAGCGACTTTGCTTCGGTGGACGCTTTCATAGTCCAAACCCTCCGGGGTACGGTATGCGGTCACCCTGGGACCGGCTGATAGCCGTCTCGACCTACGGGCCCTCGGGTTCCAAGGAAGATGACGAGCCCGACTTTTGTTGGGATTTCTCTGGACTTGGTAACCCCAGTGTCATGCGGGACTTCATGACCGCATGCGACTACTGCCTTTCCGATTGTTTCGACGGTAGGCGCAGCTTCGGCGACGAGGGCTGCGGCCTAGGTCGTGAATGTTTCCACGTCGATCTAGGGGGTCCCAGCGAAGGCAACTATCTTGGTATACCGGAAAATGGTGATCCCCCTAGGCATGCGCCTCGCGTTGACATCCTTCGGGAGCTAGCTGTGGTCCCAGTCCCTGCGGGGGGTCAGGACTCACAGCTCGAGCAAATCCGCGAGATGCAAGCCAGGCTCGACGAGGGAGCAGGAACACTTGAGCCGTTCCGCCGGGACATCGGGCAGGAATGGGCAGGCCAACCTTCGGCCGGAGAAGCGCGTCATCTATCCCAGGGCATCCAGCA
Organism: Zea mays; assembly: GCF_902167145.1. Lineage (NCBI taxonomy): Eukaryota > Viridiplantae > Streptophyta > Magnoliopsida > Poales > Poaceae > Zea > Zea mays. The sequence continues at coordinate 157,927,581 of NC_050096.1, forward strand.
CCGCATCGCCGACGATGTCAGGGCAAGGCCGCCACCGGCTTCCAGTGAGGTCGGCCAGAACCTGGCTGCAGCGGCAATACTTCTCCGCGCGATGCCGGAGCCATCAACCACCGAGGGGCGGCGTATCCAGGGAGAGCTCAAGAATCTCCTAGAGGATGCCGCGGTCCGATGGGCCGAAAGCTCTGCCTCCCGAAGGCAGGGGTACCCCTCGGAGCATCGCGCCGCGACTTCCCGATTCATGCGGGAAGCCTCGGTCCACACCAGGCGCACGCGCAACATAGCGCCTGCGGCCCCGGGTCGCCTCGGCAACGAGCACCATCACCGCAACCGTCGAGCCCACCTCGACGAGAAGGTGCGCCGAGGCTACCACCCCAGGCATGGGGGACGCTACGATAGCGGGGAGGATCGGAGTCCCTCGCCCGAACCACCCGGGCCGCAGGCTTTCAGCCGGACCATACGACGGGCGCCGTTCCGGACCCGGTTCCGAACCCCGACTACTATCACAAAGTACTCGGGGGAGACGAGGCCGGAACTGTGGCTCGCGGACTACCGGCTGGCCTGCCACCTGGGTGGAACGGACGATGACAACCTCATCATCCACAATCTCCCCCTATTCCTCTCCGACACCGCTCGGGCCTGGCTGGAGCATTTGCCTCCGGGGCAGATTTCCAACTGGGACGACCTGGTCCAAGCCTTCGCCGGCAACTTCCAGGGCACGTATGTGCGCCCTAGGAACTCCTAGGATCTCCGAAGCTGCCGCCAGCAGCCGGGAGAGTCTCTCCGGGACTACATCCAGCGATTCTCGAAGCAGCGCACCGAGCTGCCCAACGTCACCGACTCGGATGTCATCGGCGCGTTCCTCGCCGGCACTACCTGCCGCGACCTGGTGAGCAAGCTAGGTTGCAAGACCCCCACCAGGGCGAGCGAGCTGATGGACATCGCCACCAAGTTCGCCTCTGGCCAGGAGGCGGTTGAGGCCATCTTCCGGAAGGACAAGCAGCCCTAGGGCCGCCAACCGGAAGATGTCCCCGAGGCGTCCACTCAGCGTGGCACCAAGAAGAAAGGCAAGAAGAAGTCGCACGTGAAGCGCGATGCCGCTGACGTGGACCTTGTCGCCGCCGCTGAGTACAAGAACCCTCGGAAACCCCCCGGAGGCGCCAATCTCTTCGACAAGATGCTCAAGGAGTCGTGCCCCTATCATCAGGGGCCCGTCAAGCACACCCTTGAGGAGTGCGCCATGCTTCGGCGCCACTTTCACAAGGCCGGGCCACCTGCGGAGGGTGGCAGGGCCCGCGACGATGATAAGAAGGAGGATCACAAGGCAGGAGAGTTCCCCGAGGTCCACGACCGCTTCATGATCTACGGTGGGCAAGCGGCGAACGCCTCGGCTCGGCACCGCAAGCAAGAGCGTCGGGAGGTCTGCTCGGTAAAGGTGGCGGCGCCAGTCTACCTAGACTGGTCCGACAAGCCCATCACCTTCGACCAGGGCGACCACCCTGACCGCGTGTCGAGCCCGGGGAAATACCCGCTCGTTGTCGACCCCTTCATCGGCAACATCAGGCTCACCAAGGTCCTCATGGACGGGGGCAGCAGCCTCAACATCATCTACGCCGAGACCCTCGGGCTCCTGCGGATCGATCTGTCCTCGGTCCGGGCAGGCGCGGCGCCTTTTCATGGGATCATCCCCGGGAAACGCGTCTAGCCCCTCGGACAACTCGATCTGCCCGTCTGCTTTGGGACTCCCTCCAACTTCCGAAGGGAAACCCTCACGTTCGAGGTGGTCGGGTTCCGAGGAACCTACCACGCAGTGCTGGGGAGGCCATCCTACGCCAAGTTCATGGCCATCCCCAACTACACCTACCTCAAGCTCAAGATGTCGGGCCCCAACGGGGTCATCACCGTTGGCCCCACGTATCGACACGCGTACGAATGCGACGTGGAGTGCGTGGAGTACGCCGAGGCCCTCACCGAATCCGATGCCCTCATCGCCGACCTGGAGAGCCTCTCCAAGGAGGCGCCAGACGTGAAGTGCCATGCCGGCAACTTCGAGCCAGCGGAGACGGTTAAGTCTGTCCCTCTCGACCCTAGCAACGACACCTCCAAGCAGATCTGGATCAGCTCCGAGCTTGATCCCAAATAGGAAGCAGTGCTCGTCGACTTTCTCCGCGCAAACGCTGATGTTTTCGTGTGGAGTCCCTCGGACATGCCCGGTATACCGAGGGTGTCGTCGAGCACTCGCTGGATATCCAAGCTGGAGCCCGACCCGTGAAGCAGCCTCTGCGCCGATTCGACGAAGAAAAGCGTAGAGCCATAGGCGAGGAGATCCACAAGCTAATGGCGGCGGGGTTCATCAAAGAGGTATTTCATCCCGAATGGCTCGCCAACCCTGTGCTTGTGAGAAAGAAAGGAGGGAAATGGAGGATGTGTGTAGACTACACTGGTCTAAACAAAGCATGTCCAAAAGTTCCCTACCCTCTGCCTCGCATCGATCAAATCGTGGATTCCACTGCTGGGTGCGAAACCCTGTCTTTTCTCGATGCCTACTCAGGGTATCACCAAATCAGGATGAAAGAGTCCGACCAGCTCGCGACTTCTTTCATCACACCTTTCGGCATGTACTGCTATGTTACCATGCCGTTTGGTTGGAGGAATGCGGGTGCGACATACCAAAGGTGCATGAACCACGTGTTCGGCGAACACATCAGTCGAACGGTCGAGGCTTATGTCGATGACATCGTAGTCAAGGCGAGGAAAGCCTCTGACCTCCTTTCCGACCTTGAAGCGACATTCCAGTGTCTCAAGGCGAAAGGCATAAAACTCAACCCTGAGAAGTGTGTCTTCGGAGTCCCCCGAGGCATGCTCTTAGCGTTCATCGTCTCTGAGTGGGGCATCAAGGCCAACCCGGAGAGAATCGTGGCCATCACCAACATGGGGCCCATCAAGGACTTGAAAAGCGTACAGAGGGTCACGGGATGCCTTGCGGCTCTGAGCCGTTTCATCTCGTGCCTCGGCGAAAGAGGCCTGCCTCTGTACCGCCTCTTAAGAAAGGTCAAGTGCTTCACTTGGACCCCTGAGGCCGAGAAAGCCCTCGGGAACCTAAAGGCGCTCCTCACAAACGCGCCCATCTTGGTGCCCCCCGCTGCCGGAGAAGCCCTCTTGATCTACGTCGCCGCTACCACTCAGGTGGTCAGCGCCGCGATCGTGGTTGAGAGACGAGAAGAGGGGCATGCATTGCCCATCCAGAGGCCAGTCTACTTCATCAGTGAGGTACTGTCCGAGACCAAGATCCGCTACCCACAAATTCAGAAGCTGCTGTACGCGGTGATCCTGACGCGGCGAAAGTTTCGACACTACTTCGAGTCTCATCCGGTAACTGTGGTGTCATCCTTCCCCCTGGGGGAGATCATCTAGTGCCGAGAGGCCTCGGGTAGGATTGCAAAGTGGGCAGTGGAAATCATGGGCGAGACAATCTCGTTCGCCCCTCGGAAGGCCATCAAGTCCCAAGTCTTGGCGAACTTTGTGGCTGAATGGGTCGATACCCAACTCCCGACAGCGCCGATCCAACCGGAACTCTGGACCATGTTTTTCGACGGGTCGCTGATGAAGACAGGGGCAGGCGCGGGCCTGCTCTTCATCTCGCCCCTCGGGAAGCACCTACGCTACGTGATGCGCCTCCACTTCCCGGTGTCCAACAATGTGGCCGAGTACGAGGCTCTGGTCAACGGGTTGTGCATCGCCATCGAGCTAGGGGTCCGACGCCTCGACGCTCGCGGTGACTCGCAGCTCGTCATTGACCAAGTCATGAAGAACTCCCACTGCCGCGACCCGAAGATGGAAGCCTACTGCGATGAGGTTCGGCGCCTGGAGGACAAGTTCTACGGGCTTGAGCTTAACCACATCGCCCGACGATACAATGAGACTGCGGACGAGCTGGCTAAGATAGCCTCGGGGCGGACAACGATTCCCCCGGACGTCTTCTCCCGAGACCTGCATCAACCCTCCGTCAAGACCGACGACGCGCCCGAGCCCGAGAAGGCCTCGGCTCAGCCCGAGGCACCCTCGGCCCAGCCCGAGGCGCCCTCGGCTCGGCCCCCGAGGGTGAGGCACTGCGCGTCGAGAAGGAGCGGAGCGGGGTCATGCCTAATCGAAACTGGCAGACCCCATACCTGCAATATCTCCACCGAGGAGAGCTACCCCTCGACCGAGCCGAAGCTCGGTGGTTGGCACGGCGCGCCAAGTCATTCGTCTTGCTGGGGGACGGGAAGGAGCTCTACCACCGCATCCCCTTGGGCATCCTCCAGCGATGCATATCCATCGCCGAAGGCCAGGAGCTCTTACAAGAAATACACTCGGGGGGCTTGCGGTCATCACGCAGCGCCTCGAGCCCTTGTTGGAAACGCCTTCCGACAAGGTTTCTACTGGCCGACCGCGGTGGCCGACGCCACTAGAATTGTCCGCACCTGCCAAGGGTGTCAATTCTATGCGAGGCAGACACACTTGCCCGCTCAGGCCCTGCAGACGATACCCATCACCTGGCTGTTTGCTGTGTGGGGTCTGGACCTCGTTGGCCCCTTGCAGAAGGCACCCGGAGGCTACACGCACCTGCTGGTCGCCATCGACAAATTCTCCAAGTGGATCGAGGTCCGACCCCTAAACAGCATTAGGTCCGAACAGGCGGTAGCGTTCTTCACCCGCATCATCCATCGCTTTGGGGTCCCGAACTCCATCATCACCGACAACGGCACCCAGTTCACCGGCAGAAAGTTCCTGGACTTCTGCGAGGATCACCACATCCGGGTGGACTAGGCCGCCGTGGCTCACCCCATGATGAATGGGCAAGTAGAGCGTGCCAACGGCATGATTCTGCAAGGACTCAAGCTGCGGATCTACAACGACCTCAACAAGTTCGGCAAGCGATGGATGAAGGAGCTCCCCTCGGTGGTCTGGAGCCTGAGGACAACGCCGAGCCGAGCCACGGGCTTCACACCGTTCTTTCTAGTCTATGGGGCCGAGGCCATCTTGCCCACGGACTTAGAATACGGTTCCCCGAGGACGAGGGCCTACAACGACCAAAGCAATCGAGCTAACCGAGAAGACTCACTGGACCAGCTGGAAGAGGCTCGGGACATGGCCTTACTACACTCGGCGCGGTATCAGCAGTCCCTGCGACGCTACCACGCCCGAGGGGTTCGGTCCCGAGACCTCCAGGTGGGCGACTTGGTGCTTCGGCTACGACAAGACGCCTGAGGGCGGCACAAGCTCATGCCCCCTGGGAAGGGCCGTTCGTCATCGCCAAGGTTCTGAAGCCCGGGACATACAAGCTGGCCAACAGTCAAGGCGAGGTCTACAGCAACGCTTGGAACATCCGACAGCTACGTCGTTTCTACCCTTAAGATGCTTTCAAGTCGTTCATACACCTCGCTCACACACGAAGTCTAACCATCAAGGAAGGGTCAGCCTTGCCTCGGCAAAGCCCGACCCTCCCTCGGGGGCTAGAAGGGGGGAACCCCCTCCGCGTCAAAATTTTCCTCGGAAAAGATCTTTTCTACCAGAACGTCTTTCGTGCTTTTTGACTACTTCGAAAGTGGGATCCTGAAAACGACGGAGTACACGTAAGCAGCCAAGGCTGACCGAGCCGAGGGACTCCTACGCCTCCGAGATACGGATACCTCACTCATCACCTTCTGTGATAAGTAACTCACGCTCGGATAAGTGATTCCGCAGACCGAACAAGTCTTCACGCTCGAAAACTCTTCTGCGAAACGATTTTTTGGGCCTTCTCGACTATATCGATGGCAGAATCCTACGGACGAGTAAGAGCACACGTAAGCAGAAAGGTCGACCGAGCCGAGGGATTCCTACGCCTCCGGGATACGGATACCTCACTCATCACCTTCCGTGAAAAGTAACTCTCGCTCGGACAAACAATTCTGTTACCGACAAATAAGTCCAGATACTCGAAACAAAGGGAAAAGAAACGCAGCTTTACAACACGACGACAGTATGTTTGGGCCTCGGCGGCCGCAGAAAACATATGCACACTACAAGATAAACCGATCCTGCAGGCTCGGACCTTGACGGAGGGGGAGCAGCAGCGCCCTCGGCGTCAACCCCACCTTCGGCGAAGTCCGACCGAGCCTCGGACGGCAACGCGGTCGGAGGATCTCCACTCCAAAGGGCGACATCAGCACCACGCCTGGGCCATCGCCGCCAGGGTCTTCTCCAGGAATCCGGCCCGAGCAGACAGCTCGGCCGGCCACCCCAAAGCCTCAGCCAGCTGTCCCACAAGGACATCAGCCCGGCTTGTGGCCTCGGCAACTCGACTCTGGCATTGGTCCCACTAGTGGACGGCCCGGCCAGGCTCCGGCCGACGAAGTCTTCTTTTCGAGCCAACTCTGCCTTTGTCCATGCTGACACCGCTGCCTCTGGCTTCGGCTCATCGAAGAGCGGCCGAGGGTTCCTTTAACTAAGCAAGAGAAGCCTCGGGCGGCAGGGCCGACCGAGCTGAGGGACTCCTACGCCTCCGGGATACGGATACCTCACTCATCACCTTCGCACGAGGCAACTCACACTTGGTTAAGCGGTTCAGTTAGCCGACAGGCGAGTCCTAGTGCTCGAAATGAGGAAAAAACACGGCTCCGTGCCGAAAATACATACATGTTCAGGCCCCGACAGCCACAATGAACAAAACACCGGCACTCAAAGTGCCATTACAAACGGAACTCCGGTTCCGTCCCCGCGGGTACGAACAACCCCCCACATTGGAGGGCCCGCGGGGCGATAAAGCTCCGGGTGGCTCACCGCCGCCCGCTCCAGCAACAGCGACAACGACCTCCACGCCAGGTGGCCAAACTGCAGCGGCGATGGCCTCAGGGTGGATGCCGCTGCGACAATGCCCTTGTTCGCGTCTCCGCTCGAGGGGCGAGGACAAGCTATCAAAGCCAAAGAGCCGGAGGTCCGGAGCGCGGATGGTGGCGGTGATCCCGTCAGCGACGAGGACTTCTTCAGCCGCCACCACCTCGACGCAAACGACGGAAGCCATTTGCCCACCGGCAGATCCCCACTCGGATCCTCCCGGACGAGCGGAGCACCGACCTCCACGCAGAGGCGTCATACCGGTGCAAAGGCAGGACAGCCCTAGAACACAAACGCCGCCCTAGCAGCGCGCGACGTCTTGGACGGTCCTCCGGTGCGCGCGGCGCGACAACCGCTCTTGCGGCGAGAGGGGGCACAGGGAGCCGAGCCAGAGCCAGCTGAGCCAGCAAGCCCAACGCGCTGAAGCTGACGACGCTCGCCGTCGACTAGCCCTGCATTGTCGAAGTCCGACCCTCCCGCTAGGCCGGTGAGCGCCCCTCCCTTGAATGCTGAGGGAGAAGGTGACCCACGAACCCGCGCGGGAGGTAGAGCTCTGGCTCAGCCCGGCCTCCGCCCCAGCCAGGATGATGAAGATCCTTGAAGCTGAGGGCGGGACCAAGATCGCAGCCCGGCTTGCTTCTCCCCACCCATGAGCTGGTGGTCACCGTCTTGGGTGACCACCGGCGAGGGGATGCGGCCGGGCTGCCTGATGAAAATCCTTGAAGCCGAACGATGGCTGAAAGGTACCAACTTCCGCGAAGTTGCGTTCCTCCAACGACAGGGTGGAAGACTGCGAGTGTCCCCCATCCGGGGGCTCGGAAGGTGGAAAGACGCGAAGCATGAAGGGAGCGAGAAGACATGGTTGCCTTTCAAAGGGGGTCACCCTCCTTTTAAAGGCAACTCTCCCCACTTGCGTCCTCAGCCATCGCGGGCTGAGTCTTCTCCAACACGCTCCAAGGTCCTCCCCCTACGACACGGGGGCTGGGTCCCACGCGTCATGCAAGCTGGCCCAGGGCAGAAGAAGCCAAACCGCCGCGCGCGGTGCGCGCAACTGCCCAGCGGTTACGAGCATCCCTCCACTTTCACCCGGACCAGCGGGTGAAAGGGCGGACCACCATGCAGGCGGCATGCAACCACACAAAGGGGGCGCACCCTTTCAACTTCGACGCGTCCAGCATAGAGGCCCAGGCCCACACGTCATGTAACCGGCGCGCCGGTTGCTACATGCAAGAAACTGCACCGCCACTCGCGCCACTACCGTGCCTCCTCGACTGCGGAACCAGTACTGCGACTCGAGGCAACCCTACGCATGACCCAACAGTGCCAACCAGGCACATCGGTCACGGGTCAGTCAGCCGCGGGAGAAGGCGCGACGGTCGATATGGCCAGAAATGGGCCGGCAGTAATGGCGGTGGCAGGCGGGCGGAAGCAGCGGTCACGTCGTCAGACAAGCTCACGTCCCCTCCTGGGACAGCAAGAGAACCCTCTCCCACGGCGTGAAGACGGCGCGCCCGTGTTCCATTCCTCGAACGGCTCGCGCACGCGCAACGGCTGCCCCGCGAACCACTTGTCCCATCGCATTAACTCTGCAGCAGGACAGGCGGCGCCTTTGGCGGGCGAAGCAGGCGACACTTCGCGTCCGCCATAAAGACCGCGTCAAAAAAGGTGCGCCACGTCATTCGATTTCGTATCATTTTCCTCTTCCTCTTTCTCTCTCTTACAACAGGGACCGGGAAAGGGGATACCCCGAAAGGGATCCTTCTCCGCAAAGGAAACGGGCCCCGAGCCCCCCTACTGATCAGAGGTTCGAAGGCTGGCCCCTCGGAGGGGTTCAACAGCCGCCTCAGAGCGCTCGGGCTCCGCGCCCACTACTGGTCAGAGGTTCGAAGGCCGGCCCCTCAGAAGGGTTCAACAGCCGCCTCAGGCCACTGGGGCTCTGCGCCCACTACTGATCAGGGGTTCGTAGGCTGGCCCCCGAAGGGTTCACAGCCGCCTCAGACGCAGAGCGAGGGATGACCCTGGGTACGTTCGATACATAACCAAGGCTCGGGCTACGCTCCCGAGGTACCCTAGGACATTTCCGAGACCCACGGCAACGATTTTGTAACGAAATCCCACTAGAGGGAGGCATCAAGCCCTTGGACCCCGTCAAAAGGGGACCGGGTCCGGCAAATCACCCGCAGGTACTTTTGGAGCGCGCCTCCGGGCCACTAGCCGACCCATAACAAATGGGGCACGGGCGTCCACTCGGATTACCCGTTAGCAGCTCACTGGAGACACCATGTTCGGCGCCCTCCAAGGGCAACATGGCGCTTTTCCCCCCCTCCTCCTTGCAGAAAGGTGACGCAGGGGCGTATGTAAAAAGTCGAGTCTATCCTTGACCGTCCTCTCGCCCTGTGCGAAGGCTCGGGGGATGCTCTCGCAAACCCGGCTCCGGCCAAACCGTTGACAGCGTCAACATACCAGCCCGAGAACTTGGGACCCGACCGTGCACCCGGGCTACGGCCAGCTCGCATGAGGGAACAACCAGACCGGGTGAAGCATCGCGAAACGCATTAAGACCTCGAAGGAGTCAAACCACTCCTCCGAGGCCTCGAGGGCTACACCCGGCGGGTGCGCTCGCGTGCACCCACCGGAACAAAACGCAACCGAGAAAGGCCGGTCCCCTTGCAAAAAAGTGCGGCAAAAGCCTCCAAGCGAGTATTAACACTCCCTTCGAGGCTCGGGGGCTACTGTCGGGGACCATAATTAGGGGTACCCCCAAGACTCCTAATCTCAGCTGGTAACCCCCATCAGCACAAAGCTGCAAAGGCCTGATGGGTGCGATTAAGTCAAGGCTCGGTCCACTCAAGGGACACGATCTTGCCTCGCCCGAGCCCAGCCTCGGGCAAGGGCAGCCGACCCCGGAGGATTCATGTCCCGCCCGAGGACCCCCTCAAGCAACGGACACACCTTCGGCTGGCCCGAGGCCCAATCTTCGCCAAGAAGCAACCTTGGCCAAATCACCACGACGACCGACCGTATCGCAGGAGCATTTAATGCAAAGAAGGCCTGACACCTTATCCTGACGCGCGCCCTTCAGTCGACAGAGCCGAAGTGACCGCAGTCACTTCGCCGCTCCACTGACCGGCCTGACAAGAGGACAGCGCCGCCTGCGCCGCTCCGACTGTTGTGCCACTCGACAGAGTGAGGCTGACAGCAGCCAAGTCCGGCCTCGGGCGCCATAGGAAGCTCCGCCTCGCCCGACCCCAGGGCTCGGACTCGGGCTCGGGCTCGGCCCTGGAAGACGACGAACTCTGCCTCGCCCGACCCCAGGGCTCGGACTCGGGCTCGGCCCCGGAAGACGACGAACTCCGCCTCGCCCGACCCCAGGGCTCGGACTCGGCGTCGACCTCAGAAGACAGACTCGACCTCGACCTCGGAGGAGCCTCCGCCTCGCCCTACCCAGGGCTCAGACCGACCACGCCACAGGAGGGGCCATCATTACCCTACCCCTAGCTAGCTCTGGCTACGGGGGACAAGACCGGCGTCCTATCTGGCTCGCCCCGGTAAAACAAGTAATGATGGCGCCCCGCGTGCTCCATGACGACGGCGGCTCTTAGCCCCCTTACGGAAGCAAGGAGACGTCAGCAAGGACTCGACAGCCCCGACAGCTCTCCTTCCGCCAGGCTCCAGCGCTCCTCCGACGGCCACGACATCACACGAACAGGGTGCCAAAACCTCTCCGGCTGCCACGACGGCATGTACTTAGGGCACTAGCTCCTCTCTGCTAGACACGTTAGCACACTGCTACATCTCCCATTGTACACCTGGACCCTCTCCTTATGCCTATAAAAGGAAGGTCCAGGGCCCTCTTACAGAGGGTTGGCCATGCGGGGAAGGACGGGACGGCGCGCGCACAGGCCTCTTGCTCCCTCCCACGCGGACGCTTGTAACCCCCTACTGCAAGCGCACCCGACCTGGGCGCGGGGCAAACATGAAGGCCGCGGGTTTCCCCTTTTACACCTGTCTCCCTCCGGCTTTTTCCCCCCTTCGCGCTCCGTCTCGCGCTGACCCATCTGGGCTGGGGCACGCGGCGACAATTTACTCGTCGGTCCAGGGACCCCCCGGGGTCGAAACGCGAACAAGGTTACACGACACCTCCCCAGTACACGGTGCAGCTGTTCGAGAAGCACCGGGTGCCCCGCTGTAGGGTGAGGATGACCCTGGAGCCTCATCCCTTACAGCCAGGCTGGTGTTTGTTGGACTCCGAGTCTTTCGGATACCGGGCTGAGGATACTATCGAGGCCATTGCTCTCCACGGGCTGACCACCTTCTGTGGTTTTCACCCCTTGGAGCTGTCCACTCACCCCATTGTTTTGTTCCCCACGGAGAAGGAGGACGACCCAATGTGGAAGGATCGAGTGGAACATGCCAAGAATGTGTGGGCTCTATACCCAGGGCAGACTGCTCACCTCACGGTGCGATGCATGAATGCCTTGTATCGTCTGCAAGTGCTGCGAGGAGAGGCAATGTCTCAGCTAATGGCATTGTTGGAGGCTACCAAGATCACTCTAGACAACAGAGAGGAACTTTTGGTAGACCTATCCACCGAGATGGTGGAAAAGAACCTGCAGGTGGAACAGATGGCCAACCAGATCCAGGAGCTTGAGGAGCTACTGGGAGCCAGGGAGAACACCATTGAGGTTCTCGAGGATCAGCTGATCAACACTCAACAACAACTCGAGGAGGCTAACCAGCATTTGGATATGCACCATCAGGAGATTCAGGACATGGAGGCCAACGAGGATGTCGACATCGAGGGAGGAGTGGAGCCAAAGCCCGCATCTAGCCTGGACACTGCTGGCTCAGGGAGACCTCCTTCCCCCGAGTCAAGCGTTGCCTCGTTTGTCCATTGAGTTGCATGGATAGGGTTAGAAGTGTGTGGCGGTAGAACTCCTCAAAGCTAGCTTAGCTTTTGCACCCTTGGGGTACTAGGCTAGACAAAGTTGAGTCTTTTGGGTCACGGATGTAATCATAACAAACTCTTTTGGAAGTATGGATGATGAATGATGTCAGCTTTAATTTATGAAGAAAAGTTTTATGCCACATAGTATATTTTATGAATTATGCAAGAAAATATTGGTTTTACCCTTTCAAATCTTTCACCACGTATGAACCCTGACATCAGAAGTATGATATTGAGAGCATCCTTAATTTTTCAGATGGCAGGAAGAGTGTGTCGTGGATAGAATGAACGCATTCTTCCACCACCGCCACCGCCTCCTACCATGCAAGAGTTGATGGCTCAGCAGAACAAGATTCTGCGACAGTTGGCTCAGCGTCAGCCGCCACCTTAGCACTATGGTGGTGGTGACCACCATCAGCGTCCCCCAGCAGCAGCCACTTATCAGGAGTTCCTCAGCACCCAGCCGCCATTGTTCACTCGGGCAGAGGATCCGCTTGATGCTGATGTATGGCTCAGGGAAGTGGAATCCAAATTCCCACTACTCAATGGAGTCTGTTCAGATGTGGCTAAGGTCAGGTTCGCCACCCAGCAGCTTCGTGGACCCGCGCGAACATGGTGGGATCATTTCCTCGCTATGCAGCCAGTTGACCATGTGGTGGAATGGAGAGAGTTCAAGGCAGCCTTCAGAGGGCATCACATACCAGCAGGCATTATGGACCGCAAGCTTAATTAGTTTCTTGCACTTACTCAGGGAAATCGCATTGTGTTGCAGTACGCTCAGGCCTTCAATGACTTGTGTCAGTATGCCGGATATCATGCAGACACTAATGAGAAGAAGAGGGACAGGTTTAGGAGGGGCCTCAGTACTAAGCTCCGCGACCGTCTCAACACAGTCAGGGCCAACAGCTACAATGAGTTACTCAACATGGCCATTTCCTAGGAAGACTGCATCACAGCCCGCCAGGCAGAAAAGAAGAGGAAGACCCCTGTGGTAGGACCTTCAGCTCAGCCTCAGCGCTTCAGGATTGTATCTGACACTCAGAACAGGGGACCTCAGCAGCAGCAAGGACGTTGGGTGATCCGACCACAACAACAGCAGCAGGCACCCAACCGCTCTCAGCTCCCAGTTCAGAGGAACAACAATCAGCCGCCGCAGTAGTCGTACCGTCAGGTCAATGACAACAGATGTTTCACTTATGGTAACACTGGGCACTATGCCAAGAATTGCCCCAGGAACCAGCAAAGGCAGGGACAGAATTCCAACCAGAACCAAGGCAAGAGGCAGAAGGTGCAAGTGAGGCAAGGCAGGCTGAACTTCACCACCATGGCTGACATTCCAGAGGGAGCACCCGTCATGAATGGTATCTTTTCCATTTTGAATTAACCTGCAATCATTCTTTTTTATTCTGGTGCATCACACAGCTTTATCAGTGCAAAATTTAGTGCCAAATGCCAGTTACCTTTCCATCACACCAATGGGGGTATTACAATTTCAACACCAGGAGGCAGAGTTGCCACCTATCAAATCAACAGGCAGGTGCCTATAAAATTTGGTAGTCTTGTGATTAGAACCACCCTCCTCATCTTGGGTTTGGATAGTGTGGACATCATATTGGGAACTGACTGGTTATCCAGGCATCAGGCAGTACTTGATATTGCCGCAAGGGCCATTGAGATACACTCCCCTACTTGTGGTGAGACTACATTATATTTGCCAAACCAGGGTTGTACCCGTTCCTGTGCCTTCACGATGAAAGAGTCACCTGTTGAGAGAATCCTAGGTGTCTGTGACTACCCAGATGTTTTTCCGGATGAATTACCAGGGATGCCACCCGACAGAGACATAGAGTTCGCGATTGAATTGCAACCCGGAACTGCCCCTATATCCAAGAGACCTTATAGGATGCCTCCAGCGGAATTGGCGGAGTTGAAAAAGCAGTTACAAGAATTGTTGGACAAGGGATTCATTCGCCCAAGTACTTCTCCATGGGGATGTCCCACCTTATTCGTGAAGAAGAAAGATGAGAGTTTGAGGTTGTGTGTTGACTACCGCCCTCTCAATGCGGTGACCATCAAAAATAAGTATCTGTTGCCCTGCATTGATGTATTGTTTGATCAGTTGGTGGGAGCCAAAGTATTCTCCAAGATAGACCTTCGCTCTGGCTATCATCAGATAAAAATCAGGGCCAGTGATATTCCGAAGATGGCTTTCTCTACCAGATATGGGCTTTATGAGTACCTGGTGATGTCTTTCGGGCTGACCAATGCCCCAGCTTATTTCATGTATTTGATGAACTCAGTGTTCATGCCAGAGCTGGACAAGTTTGTGGTGGTCTTTATTGATGATAATCTGGTTTATTCCAAAAATGAAGATGAGCATACTGAGCATCTACACATCGTACTTCAGCGACTGCGCGATCATCGCCTATATGCTAAGCTGTCCAAATGTGATTTCTGGCTGAAGGAAATAAAATTTTTGGGTCACACCATTTCTCAGGAGGGAGTATCTGTTGATCCTGAGAAAGTCCAAGAAGTGATGGATTGGAAACCCCCTACCACAGTACGGCAGATCCGTAGTTTTCTAGGATTGGCAGGGTATTATCGGCGATTTATTCCGAATTTCTCCAGGATTGCCAAGCCAATGACTGAATTGTTAAAGAAAGGAATCAAGTATGAATGGAGCCATAAATGTGAGGATGCCTTTCATACACTAAGGCAACATTTGACAATAGCACATGTGTTAGCTCAGCCTGACAATGCCAAACCCTTTGAGGTTTATTGCGATGCTTCCGGTACTAGATTGGGATGTGTCTTGATGCAAGACAATAGAGTCATTGCTTATGCCTCCCGAGCACTCAGACCCCATGAGCAGAATTACCCCACACATGATCTAGAGTTAGCAGCTGTAGTTCATGCTCTCAAGATTTGGAGACATTACTTGATGGGAGCTCATTGTAATATCTACACTGATCATAAGAGTCTCAAATATATCTTCACTCGGGCTGATCTTAATATGAGGCAGAGAAGATGGTTGGAACTCATCAAGGACAATGATTTGGAAGTGCATTACCAACCTGGCAAAGCCAATGTTGTGGCAGATGCCTTAAGTCGGAAGGTCCAGTGCAACTGTGTGAGTATGGATGCAAAAATCACCACCCTGTGTGATGAGTTATGCAAGCTGAACATAGAAGTTGTTTCCTCTGGTGCCTTAAGTTATATTT
The DNA here is from genome assembly GCF_902167145.1 of Zea mays. Classification (NCBI taxonomy): domain Eukaryota; kingdom Viridiplantae; phylum Streptophyta; class Magnoliopsida; order Poales; family Poaceae; genus Zea; species Zea mays. The sequence goes on from NC_050096.1 coordinate 157,942,605, forward strand.
CAGTGGAGCCCACCTTACATGAGCAAATAGTCATGGCACAGATTGGTGACAAGGGTGTTCAAGTCATTAAGGAAATGATTGAACAAAAGGTGGACAAATACAAATGCTTCCGTCAGGACAGCAAAGGAATTCTATGGTTTGGAGACCGATTGGTTGTTCCCAAGAACCTCGAGCTTAGAAAGAAAATATTGGATGAAGCTCACCTTTCCAAATTCTCCATGCACCCCGGCAGTAACAAGATGTATCATGATCTCAGATCTTTATACTGGTGGACCAGAATGAAGAGGGAAATTGCTAAGTATATATCTGAATGTGACACTTGCCAGAGAGTCAAGGCCAGTCATTTGAAGGTAGCAGGCACCTTACAGCCCCTTCCCATACCATCTTGGAAATGGGAGGAGATTTGCATGGATTTTATCGTGGGATTGCCCAATACCTCCCGGCACCACGATTCTATTTGGGTCATTGTGGATAGATTGACCAAGACGGCTCATTTCTTGCCAGTTCATACCACCCACAAGACAGAGAAATATGCAGAAATCTATGTTGATCAAATAGTGCGTTTGCATGGAATTCTGAAGACCATTGTGTCTGACAGAGGAGCACTGTTTGTGGCACGCTTTTGGGAGCAGCTCCAAAAGTCACTTGGAACCACTGTGATTAGGAGCTACGCCTACCATCCTCAGACAGATGGTTAGACAGAGAGAGTGAATCAAATTCTCGAGGACATGTTGAGGGCATGTGTGTTGCAATATGGAAAGAATTGGGACAAGTGTCTTTCATTGGCAGAGTTCTCCTATAATAATAGCTACCAGTCCAGCCTAAAGATGGCACCTTTCGAGGCCTTATATGGGAGAAGGTGTAGGACACCGCTAAATTGGTCTCAAGCTGGAGAGAGGGAAATATTTGGACCTAACCTAGTACTCGAAGCAGAGGAGAAAGTCAGAGTCATTAAGAAGAACTTAGAAGCTGCTTAGGCCAGACAAAAGAGCTATCATGACAAGAGGAGGAAGCCTCTGCAGTTTGAAGTGGGAGATCATGTTTATCTTAAGGTGTCACCCACCAAAGGTGTTCAGAGATTTGGAATCAAGGGAAAGTTAGCTCCTCGCTACATTGGGCCCTATGAGATCAAAGAAACTTGTGGGCCTGTAGCATATCAATTGAAGTTGCCACCCCTTATGTCAGCAGTTCATGATGTGTTCCACGTATCTCAGCTACGAAAGTGTGTCCGCTTACCCACAGAAGTGTGACCAGAAATAGAATTGGAGATAGAACCGGACTTGTCCTATCAAGAGCACCCCGTCAAGGTATTGGATCAAAAGGAGAGATCAACGCAGGCAAGGTCGACCAGGATGTATAAGGTTCAGTGGAGCCACCATTCAGTAGAAGAGGCTACGTGGGAGACTGAGGATTTTCTACGTTCTCGCTTCCCCGACTTTCTACCCAAAGGAGTCGGTACGTAATCCAAAAACCCCACCCCCACCTGCCCTTTGAATCTAAATATAAGAAAAACTTATATGTTAAAGGTATAGTAAGCTTTGAAAATAACTTTAAAAGGACTTCCTTCTAAAGTTGCAAAGAGAATGACATTCGAAGAGCAGTTAACTAGAGAAACTTGGCTAAAGGGAATTGCAACACACCAGCACACCATCTTGGTACCCCCTACAGGATCCCTACCCAAAATCTCGGGGCGAGATTCCTTTAAGGGGAGAGGGTTGTAACACCTCAGGTGTTACCAAGGCACTGACTTCATACCTGCACTAATGTCCTGTTATCACATGTGGTTAATTGGAGTAGCAGGAGCACCTAAGACTTTGGAAGCATGAGTTAGCTAAGAAATGCAATAATCACCTTTGGCAAGAGAGGATTAAACCCTAGACCCTTCTTGAGCCCTTAGCTCCCAAAACCCTGGTATAAGGGAAAGGTTAAACAAATGTGAACAAATCATGAGTTAACCCTTAACCAAAGTTTAAGTAACATTATAGTCTACAAAATGCAGAGGGGAAACATTACAAAAAGACCCCTTAAAGACCCCAAATCCATTCTTTAAGTAGAAAGCACCCTAGAGCTCTCTAATTCTCTCCAAGTCAAAATTTAACCCTAATCTAGAGATCAGACGTGTTCACTTAGTAAATGGCGCCAAAACCACTTGGTCTGAATACCAAAAAGGTGCCAAACCACCTAAGGCACCCACTGGAAAAGTTTGAACCCTAGCCAAATTCGTTTGACATGATTTGGCATCACTTTTATCGTGGGGTGGACAGTGAGACAAGCCAGATTTGGCGTCCGCAAATCTTCTGACCTAGGGCTTATCTTCCCTTGGAACTTACATACAAGAGATAGCCATAGGTGCCAGGGAGAGGTCTGCGCCGGATTTTTGCCAAGAATCGCAGGTTTGCGATCTCAGCAAGCTTTTGAACATGGGCAGAAGAACACCTCCACGTGTTCGACGCGCCCTGAACGAGCTAGAGCATGCCCAGCGGCCGAACCCGCGCGCCCCGCGCCGCGCCAAGCCATGCCCGTGTCCCCTGCCCATGCTCGTGCCTATAAAGCTAGCCAAGGCTTCAGTCGTACGCCCCCGCGCGCTCTCGACCTCACCGGAGCACGAGATCGCCGGAGTTTGCCTTGCACACGGCGTGCCAGCGGCCGCCCGAGCACCCGCCACCGTAGGCCGGCCAACCAAGCCATCCCCAGTCCCGTCCGACCCTCGAGAGAGACTCTACGTGCCTCGGTGAAGCTCCCAGAGCAAGGAATCGAGATCTGCCTCGCCGAAGACGCCGGATCAAGGTCACCGGACTTCACCCGACTGCCAGCGAGCGTAGACCGAGCTCCACGGTGAGTTATTCTTCGATTCCTTGCAAGGGTCGACTCATTAGCACTCCGTGAAGCTCCCCGTGCTCTTGGATTGACCTATGTCGCCGTGAATAGGCCGGAGCACCCGCCGCCGACGAGCTCGCCCGCCTGCGCACGTGGACCGGCAGATTTCGGCCATCACCGTCGTCGAGCCATACCTCGTCGGGACCGCAAGGACTTCCCGAAGCCAACCCCACCCTTCGTCGGACCTCCCTCACCGCCGGTAAGCCGCGCCGCCCTTTTTCCTTCCGCGGGTACTGTTCAAAGGGGGGGAGGAACCTCGGGGAAGAAGGAATAAAAGTCAGGGGGGGTTTTGAACTGTCAGCGACTCAGATGAATAGTTGCGCAGGGGTATAAGTTAAAGAACTGGTTTAGGAAAAGCCCAGGGTCCACGGTGTAAACTGGTTTTCCAGAAAAGCTTTTTAACATTTCTAATTTAAATACAAACAGAACTTGTAAAATTTATAACTTCAGTTTTATTCAACAAAATTTAGTCAAACCAATTTTCCCAGATTCTAAATAATGTGAACTACTTAGGAAAAATACAAAACCCCCTAAGTATTGCAGAAGAATTTAAAGTTTGGAATTAAATAGTGTTCTGGCCAAAAACTAAATAAAAGATGGAAAAATAATACACTGTTAGACTAAGGATAAGAAAAATCAGAGAAGTACTTAATCACTCCCTAATCTGTTTAAAAATAGTAAACCCCTCAGTACACCAAGTTAAGGTAGGGTTTGCCATTTAAATCATTTTAGCCTAAAGTTAAAGAAAAGAGAAAAGGGAGTTTAAAATAAGAACCAGGGAGCAACCACATATTTGTTAGCTCACTTATTTAATATAGTTCACTGGAAAATTTTATTAGACCTTTATTTAGTACAAAAGAAATGAGATACCTTTTATTTTATGCAAACTATGAAAACTTAGGAAAATCCCAGAAAAATAATCCTGAAGAGGAACCACGCCCAGCCTTGTAATAACTAATATTTTGTTATTATGAATATAGGAAAAATATGAGTTCTGTTGTTTGATATTTTTCAAATAACAAGTTAGTTATAAGTATATTTTCGGCATTGAACTTTAGAAAATCATAACTAAAATCCAATAGGTCTTTTTCTGTGGAATTTAGCATAGAGGCCTAATATCACCAATGAATCTGGACAAAAATAAAATTTGGTACAGAGACCTCACTTAAATAATAGCTATAGTGTAAACTGCCCTTTTTCACTTGTTTTTGTTAATTTTGCGCGAGTAGTATCTGAATTAATCTCCACCTCAAATTTTTAGGAGACCCACCAATGTCAATATTTACCCACTAAAATTTTTATAACATTTTTTGAACAATGTTAACTAACCCTGATAGTTCAAAAATGCTTAATAAGAAGCAATAGAAAGAGAAAGGGAAACTTTAGGGAGAAATAGATGAAAATACAAAACCCTTAAGTATATCCAAAAAGAAACCCTAGAAAAACACTAAACTTAGTACTATTTTACCATGCATAACCTCTACAATTTATCATGCCATTATTATGCATCTATCTTATTCATTGCATTCGATAGACTGTAATCTCGATGACGGGGAATACATCCTCGTGTCGGAGCAAGGAGTTGCTCAGGTGGTAGCCCAGGAGCCAGCACCAGAGCCTGCCCTCGAGGATCTGCCTGCCCCAGCTTTGGAAGGCAAGCCCCGGTTTTATGCATAACCTACTTATTATGCTATTTTACTACACTTATTGTTTGTAGGTTTGTAATGTGCACTTAAGTGTAGGAGTTGTTTGAAACATTAGTTGCATGACTCAAGATACCTTTTGATATGGATACTAGTATGCTAGGTCGAGTAGCTGCTTTACTAATTAGGGATCTCGGTAGAAGTCGAGTGATTTTCCTAGCACTCGCGCGAGGTCAGGAATTGAATGTATCCATTTCTATATCAGAATAATGATGGTCTGTGGACACGGATCCATGGGGATGCATGGTCTACGAGATGAAATTGGAATAAGGATTAACGTGGGGATACCTATGTCAAGCGTTTGAACGTACTAAGCACATGCCGAGAAATATGGTAAATCGGTAAGCCTAGTACCTGAGTGAACCTGGCAGCAGATTGCCCTCCTCACGTGACCTGAGACGTGGTCTCCCATTCCGGTTATGGTGGGTACAAGTGTGGTCACTGCACGACGGCAGTCGGGGTCAGTGAGGCATTGTACGCCAAGGCGGTGAGCCCCTCTCTGCTGACGGGGAACCGATGGGGACGGTTGATGTGTGTGGGGACGGAGTGCCTCGCCACGTCGTGTGTTTAGGTTTACCTTGCAAGGATAAAAACTCGATTCGAATCGTCTGCTTCTCGCAGCTAATGAGACTACTTGATCCATTGTACTGCATTGAGTAACAAGTGGAAATGTGTTGGCAAAAGATGTTGAATGCTAAATGTTTGATACCATGTATGATTAGATAGGTACACATTAAGTCTTAAGAGAGTCACACTAAAACTTGAAAAAGCTAAAACTTGATTTTAGACTCAGCTAGTGCTTTTGGCAAAGCAAACCCCTCAGCCAAATAGCTGCATGTCTAGAGGTAGAGGAGTAGACTCCTCACACCGGGTAAATCTAGTTGAGTATTAGTATACTCAGCCTTGCTTGTGGCATAATTTTACAGGTTCTTTGGAGGACATGGTTGCTGGAGTGACTTGGCCGTCCATCTTACCATCGGGTTGGACAGTCGAGTGGGACCCTACCTCGGCAGAGGAGGAGCATGAGGAGTGATGGGACAGGCTTCCCCATCTCTCTATTTATTTATCGTTAGTTTTATTCCGCTGCATTCCGAACAATGATCACTGCTTTTTCTAAACTCCGATGATGTTGTAATAAATTTAATACTCTTTCATGTATGGTTTTATGTTTTATTGTATTTGCTCTGTGCCTCACCATCGAGTGAGTACGTGGTACTTGATCCTGTTAGTGGCCTCGTTAGACTAGATCCGAGGGACTGATGTTTTATTCTCATTTTTAAGTGTGGTCTAGCCTTTAAGGTGGGACTTAGGCACTTAAGTTGGAATAATTCGGACGGTTCCGCCACAGCCTCCCCGCGTCAAGTCACACCGGAGTGGCGACAAGAAGAAGAAAATGAAGAAAGTGGTCTACTACGAAAACGATTCTTCGTCGCCTTCCACCTCCGGCTCCGACGCACCGTCCGTCACTTCTAAGCGCCATGAGCGCAAGAAGTTTATTAAGATCCCCTTACGCTATCCCCGCATTTCCAAACGCACTCCTTTACTTTCCGTCCCATTAGGCAAACCATCGGTTTTTTACGGTGAAGATTATTGTATGTGGAGTGATAAAATGAGGCATCATCTAACCTCACTCCACTCTAGCATTTGGGACATTGTTGAGTTTGGAGCGCAGATACCATCCGTGTGGGATGAAGGCTACGACTCGGATGAGGTCACCCAAATCCGGCACTTCAACTCCCAAGCCACTACTATACTCCTCGCCTCTCTATGTCGAGAGGAGTATAATAAGGTGCAAGGGTTGAAGATTGCCAAAGAGATTTGGGATGTGCTAAAGACCGCGCACGAAGGAGATGAGGTGACCAAGATCACCAAGTGGGAGACGATCGAGGGGGAGCTCGGTCGATTCATCCTCAACCAAGAAGAGGAGCCACAAGCAATGTACAACCGGCTCAAAACCTTGGTTAACTAAGTGCGCAACCTCGGGAGCACCAAATGGGATGACCATGAAATGGTCAAGGTTATTCTAAGATCACTTGTTTTTCGTAATCCTACACAAGTTCAATTAATTCGTGGTGATCCTAGATATAAGCTAATGTCTCTCGAGGAGGTTATAGGAAAGTTTGTGAGCTTTGATTTGATGATCAAAGGCTCCAAACAAATCGTCGAGCAAGGCGCCACCTCCACACCCGAGGTGCAACCCGTCGCATTCAAAGCAACCGAGGAGAAGAAAGAAGAGTCTACATCAAGTAGGCTCCCCATCGACGCCTCTAAGCTCGACAATGAGGAGATGGCGCTCATCATCAAGAGCTTCCGCCAAATCCTCAAACAAAGGAGGGGGAAGGATTACAAACCCCGCTCCAAGAAAGTGTGCTACAAATGTGGTAAGCCCGGTCATTTTATTGCTAAATGTCCATTATCTAGTGATAGTGACATGGGTGTTGGGGACCTTCGGCGTCCGAAGGTCCTCAAAAACAGGATTTAACAGTATTTCTGTAGTACAATGTGTGAACAGGTACCCTCGGACTAAAGTCGGCATTGCAGTAGACCGGAATAATACGAAGCTTGATACAGAGCCGAAGGTGTTGAGCAGGAAAGCTTCGGCGTAACAGCAAAGAGTGGAACCGACTTAAAGATGAAAAGGCTATTCAGACCTCGATAGACTACTATAGAGTTATTATCAAATGTAAAGGGCATGAATGTAATTTTGTAAGGGCTGTGTCCCGTGTCTATAAATAGGTGAACAGTATCCCCGTACTGTTCACGCTGACTTGGCATTCGCTTTTTGCGTCACGCTTGTACTGTCATTTCCTTCCGATTGAAGGTACACTTGTAGTTCAGTAATATTTTTGTTTATGCTCAATAATAATAAATGATTGTTCATGTTTTCTTTTACATTCTTTATATTTCATCCTTCGTCATTGTTTGAATTTATGAAGGTATGACCTTCATAACCTTCGTCCGTAAGTCATTATATCCTAGGGGAAATAATGCTTCGGAGGACGAAGGGCGTTAACGATTAACATTTTCTATGTTGCCTTGTTCTTAACTATTAGCACTTGAGAACAAGTCCCCAACATTGGCGCCCACCTCCGGTGAACTCACTTCCATTTTTTGAGCTTTTCAACACCTTCGGCAAGCATCACCTTCGTCATGCCGCCGAAGAAGGCTTCAGCACCAGGGGCTGGCACGCTGCAGCCGCTGGACCCCAATCAAGACGTCCTTTCTCTTAGAGAGGCACGAAGCCAGAAGAGGAAGGCTACCAGTCCAACACCTCCGGAGGATGATCTAGATCAGGAGATTCAAAATCTGGAAATCCTTCAGCAGCAGGTTCAACGCAAGAAGGAGAAGATGGCCAGGCTAGCTGAACTGCAGAGGCAGATAGATGAAGCCTCTGAAGAAGTTCGTCATCTTGCTCAGGATGAGCAACACCGAAGGCCTCAGCATCAAGACCTTCATCAGGAGGGCTTTCCCAACGAAGATGACTGGTATGACAATTTCCATCATGGGAATTTTGTTTTTGATGATGCTTCTCCCCTGTCCGCTGAGTTACAGGCTACACCTTGGCCTCCGTCCTACAAGCCGCCTCAGCTCCCCGTATTTGATGGCCACTCAGACCCGAAGCAGTTTTTGATGAGCTACGAAGCAACAGTGTCTTCGTACGGTGGCAATGCTTCAGTCATGGCCAAATCTTTCGTTATGGTTGTCAGAAGTGTTGCTCAAACCTGGTATTCCTCCCTTCGACCAGGAACGATCACTTCATGGCAGAAGCTGAAGGATTTGTTGTTAACCAGCTTTCAAGGATTTCAGAAGAAGCCGGTCACTGCTCAGGCTCTGTTCCAGTGCACTCAGGACCACGAAGAATACCTTCAGGCATATGTCCGAAGGTTCTTGCGTCTGAGGGCACAGGCACCAACGGTGCCCAATGAAATTGTCATCGAGGCCATGATCAAGGGGCTTCGGCCAGGTCCGTCATCTCAGTACTTCGCCAGGAAGCCTCCTCAAACTTTGGAGAAGCTTCTCCAGAAAATGGATGAATACATTCGGGCCGACAATGATTTTCGCCAAAGAAGGGAGGAGGCTTTCAGGTTTTCTGAAATGACCAGGGGCTTCGGAGGGAGGTTTTACCCGAGGCATGTGAGATCAATTCACAATTCTACACAAAATGATGACAGAGGAAGTCAACAGCAAAGGCCACAATGCTCCTCACAGGCTTCTGGACAACAGCAAAGCTCCTTCCGGCCACCAGCTCCAAGAGGCAGAGGCGCCAGGGGCTTCGGAGGAAGATTTGGCGATCAACCGAGAAGAATCTTTTGCTTATTCTGCGGTGAGAACAAAGGCCATACTACCAGGATGTGCCATGTTACTATACAGAAGCAAAAGGAAATAGCTGAAGCAGCAGCACAACAAGCCCAGCCGAAGCAGGTCATGCATACAACTTCGTATCATTCGCCCTACATCCCAGAATATGTGGGCAACCATCCTGCAGTCTCTGCTGCTTCGGCGAGTCAGCCTCAAGCTTCCTGGCAACAGCCTCCGCCTCCACCTCCGTTGCAACAAGGCCAGCAGCCAGAAGGGAGCCAATATGCTCCGCATCAAAGGGACTTCAGAGAACAGTCCGAAGCTCGCACGGTCAATAGCACTGTGCCAGAATCAAAGCACATCTATTGACAAATATCCTACCTTAATAGCAATCTTTTTCATTCAGTTTTATTTTCTGTAATAAAGGACATTGTTTAGGTTTTATGTAATTAGTTTCGTTGATTCCTACAAGAGAAATATGCTTTCTTCACAGGCTTGTGATAATAAAAAGGACCTTCGGACTATCGAAAATTCTTCGAAGCAACAAAAAGTCGTTCTAAGGAACGCAGAGTAAGTTTGACGAAGTCACAAAAAGTCGTTCCGAAGGGAGCGCAGTGTAAGTTTTCTGCTCCAAAGTCGTTCCAAAAGGAATGCAGAGCATACAGCGAAAAGTCAACGCTGATACCGCCTAAGTAAAAGGCGAAGAAGCTCCAAAGACGTTCCTAAGGGAATGCAGAGCTTACAGCGAAAAGTCAACGCTGATACCGCCTAAGTAAAAGGCGAAGAAGCTCCAAAGACGTTCCTAAGGGAATGCAGAGCTTACAGCGAAAAGTCAACGCTGATTCCGCTGAAGTAAAAGGCGAAGAAGCTCCTAAGGGAGGCTTATAGCGAAAAGTCAATGCTGATTCACAAAAAGATTATGTGTTTTATCGCGCAAATATGCGTGTATCTTCGGAATATCACCTTACATAGCATAGCATCATCACATCATCTTTGCATAACATAAGCATCATACATCATACTGCATGTGGCATAAGGAAATATGATATCAATCTTCGGAAAAACGCTTTGAAAAAGGGGCAAATCATGCCAAGTAACAAGGAGAAACAATATTGATCTCTGAAGTATAGCCTTGAAGAATGTTTCTACGAAGCTTCAAAACTTTCCAGGATACTTCGGATATTGTTGTGATAAATGGTAATTCTTCTTCACGAAGCATGAAAAGAAGGGAAGGTGTTTTTTCGCCAAAGACTCAAAAAAGGTACGTATGTAAAGTTTCATGCATCGTAAAGAATTGAACCATAAAGAAAAATAAAACAAATATGTTACATACAGGATTACAAGATATTACACATGTTACATTTAAAATGTTTTTACAATAGCATCTAGTCTTCCCTAAGTACCACTTCTGCAGCTTCGTTCAACAGTCGATCGACAACTTCGTCCATAATAGCTTCAGCCATCTTTTTAATCTCATCGTCACCCTTAGGCCGTGCACCCGGAGATACTTCAGTAGGATCTGAGGAAGGACAGGACACGGCTACTTTGCTATTACAAATCATAAACAAATCTTAAAGCCTAAGATTACAACACGATAAAAACTATTAGTTGATACCTAATTGACCTTCGGCCTCTGCGCTCTTTTTAGCAGCCTCAGCTACTTCTCTAGCATCGTGAATACCCTTTTCACTTCTTCGAATAATTTCTCCGGCCATCTCTCGGCCACCATTATCCCAGATATCAGTAAAAAACTTTCCACCAATTATACTAGCTTCGGCCGAAGGATCTTTTGTATCTTCAAAGGACAAAGCAGCTTCGGACTGTGCTAAAATTTTTACATGTTCACAGCCCTCCTTCTCTAAGATAGTGGCAATCCCTCTGGCGCCAGAGAAGGCACATATATCTCCTCGGCTATTTAAAATTTCTTCAAAGGCTTCGGCTTCGTGGTTAATCCATTCGATGACACCTTCGGGATTGCCTCTTGAAAAGTTTTCCTCACTTGAGAATGCGCCGACCTTGGCGAAGCTAGCCTTTAATTTCTTGACACAATCTATAGATTTATTGTAGCATCTCTTTTTGGACGAACGAAGCTCTTCAACAGTCACTTCTAGGTGATCTGCCCATTGATCGCTGAGTTCACGCTTTGTTTCTTCAAGTATGCGTTCTTCCTTGGCTCTGGCCAGTTGTTTCCGAAGGTCTTCAATTTCGCGTTTCTGAGCTTCAGCTTGAATTTTAAAAGCAGCTTCGTCCTCTTTTATTTTATTTATCAATGAGTATAATATTTTGTCTTTTTCGAGACCTTCGTTCCTCAGTTCAATTACTTCGGAACGAAGGTTGCTCAGGGCTATTGTACACCCTTCGTCTTCAGCATCTTTCTGTGCTCTAAGAGCATTGCTAAGTATCAAGCCCTGCAAAAAGAAATATGTGTGTGTGTTAGTGGGTTTAAACGAACGGAAAAATACAAGGATTTCATATATCGTACCTTTAAGCTATTGTAAGCCAGGCTGTCGGCCAGATCGTTCTTCGACAGCACTGAGAGCCCGTCTTCTAAAGTCGGGAATCCGAAGCTCTTGCTCATCTCCCGGCAGACAGAAATTTCCTTGCTGTCGGGAAGACAATACAAGAAGTCTTCTTCTCCACTGCCATTAAATATTAACGCCCCCTTTGGATATTTCAGTTTTTGGGCATAATGCTGGGCCTCTTGTTCTTCTTTTTCTGATAATTTTTTCCCCGAAGCATGACGGAAAATATAATCACGAATTTTGGGGGATGCTTCGGGGGCAACAACACCGGTTTCTTCAACAAAAGTTGGCTTTGTTATTCTTTCTGCCTCACTTTCCAAAGGTTTTCCCTTTACGGGCTCTGAGGGCCCAGCTTTGGCTCCAGCCCCTTGCTCTGGGATTGTAGAACCAGAAGTTTCAACTGTTGTTTCAGGAGTAACAGCAGCCTTCTTCGGAGGTGTGCTCGAAGATTTGATCGTTTCTAGTACATCTAGCACATTAGCCATTCTCTTTCTCTTCGGAGTTACGGCTGGCACTTTTTCATTTTTTGCTGTCCCAATGATTGCTGTAGGACTCAAAACTTCTGATGTTTTGGAGCCCTCAGTTGTTTCCTTTATCTCTTCCATTTTTTCTGTGAATGGTGCTTCGGCCTTCTCTTTCGTTTCTGGTAACAAAATCTTTGATTGCTCCAATTTTGTCTTTGTTGGCACTTCGGCCGTTTCTGCGACTTCTGGCAGCAAAGTTGGCTCGGCTGGTTTTTTAGCTTCGGTGGCCGAAGAAGTTTCTCCGGTAAACTCAGGCACCGAAGCTGGTTCAATATAGCGCGGCCGATGCGTGAGAACCTTTATCTTCTTCCTTTTCGGTTCTGGCTCGCTAGGAGCAGCTGCAGTTTCTTCTTTTGCAGAGGTTGTGTTTTTTCTTTTCTGCCTTCGGGTGGGATAGCAATAGTCAGGGTAGACAAACCCAATAGCATCAAATACCCGATTCAGCCTCTTCTTTTTTCGGCCTCCGAAGGCTGCTGACATTGCAGTATCTTCGGCCTTCGAGTAGGTACCAAGCAGCTCATCACTTAAATTATCAATGCTTTTCAACCACTCATCATCTGGTTCAATAAATTTATCTCCAAACTTAAAAGTGTACTTAAACCTGACAAGTCCACCTTCGTCGGCCTCTTTAATGGTTTCTTGTGGCATTTCCCATTTCTCTGCAAGCGGCCACACCCTGGAAGCGATGTGCTCTTGTACTAAGTCCCTTGTTCCTATAAAAGAACAGACAATGCCGAAGGCTCTCTGGCATTCTTCGGCAGCTTCATTCATTTCAACCTTCGGCCTGCGAAGGCCGAAGCTTTGCCAAATAGGGCGCATAATTATACCCTTGATATCTTCTCGTGCTTTCAGATCATTTTTTACATAGAACCATTCTGTCATCCAGCCGCTGGGCCATTTTTTCCGAAAAGTTGGCACGGGGCAGCTTGATCCAGACCGAGAAACAAAATTGTAGCAGCCAAAGTTATTGTGATACTGTTCCTTACCCCAAGGTATTGTCTCGTATGATAATTCGTGCATATTGCAGAAACTTTTTGCATCAGGCTTCAGACCTTGGCTTCGCACGGCCCACACAAAGATATTCAGCCTTATGATTGCCTCGGGGGTAAGTTGGTGAAGATAGACTTCAAAAATCTTCAGCACCTCCACGACGAAGCTGCTCAAGGGCAATCGCAGCCCAGCCTTCAAAAAGCTTCGGAACACTACGACTTCATTCTCTTCGGGGTGTGGACAAGTCTTCTCCCCTTCGTCGGCCCTCACAACGGACAAATCCCGGAAATACCTTCCTCTCATGTTAACAAGATGATTCTCTTTGATAGTTGATTTACCATAAACTGAATGGCTTGGTCGCCAGGGGCGATCTTCGGAGTCTTCGCCACCACTGTCCACATCATAACTTTCACTGTCACCAGTATCTTCAGACAGCCCTTCCAGAATCTCCTTGGTGATTTTTTCTGTGTTGGTCTTCGACATCGCTATAAGAAATCCTAAGTTCTTCTCTTCATCAAGACTCAGCTTCATCTCAGCAGCAGCCTTCTTAGCAGCTTCAGACATCTTCGGAAACACTAAAAAACTGTTTTCAAAGCCGAAGCTTCAAAGCTGAAAGCTTAGCAAATCACAGCGCACAAGAGCTAAAAATTGAGTGAGCAGGAGTGGTTGGCCAGAAAGCGTGCAAAATGAGTTTGCGGTATGGCCGTATTTATACGCTCGGTGCGTTGAAAGTTGAAAGACCCCACTTGTCATTGAATGTTGCTATTCTAGCAAAGGGAAGGTGTTTTTTCGGACCTTCGGCGTAAAGCCTTCGTCCATATCGCAATCTAAATTTATTATTTCAAACAAATTAATATTGCGAGGGGCTACTGTTGGGGACCTTCGGCGTCCGAAGGTCCTCAAAAACAGGATTTAACAGTATTTCTGTAGTACAATGTGCGAACAGGTACCCTCGGACTAAAGTCGGCATTGCAGTAGACCGGAATAATACGAAGCTTGATACAGAGCCGAAGGTGTTGAGCAGGAAAGCTTCGGCGTAACAGCAAAGAGTGGAACCGACTTAAAGATGAAAAGGCTATTCAGACCTCGATAGACTACTATAGAGTTATTATCAAATGTAAAGGGCATGAATGTAATTTTGTAAGGGCTGTGTCCCGTGTCTATAAATAGGTGAACAGTATCCCCGTACTGTTCACGCTGACTTGGCATTCGCTTTTTGCGTCACGCTTGTACTGTCATTTCCTTCCGATTGAAGGTACACTTGTAGTTCAGTAATATTTTTGTTTATGCTCAATAATAATAAATGATTGTTCATGTTTTCTTTTACATTCTTTATATTTCATCCTTCGTCATTGTTTGAATTTATGAAGGTATGACCTTCATAACCTTCGTCCGTAAGTCATTATATCCTAGGGGAAATAATGCTTCGGAGGACGAAGGGCGTTAACGATTAACATTTTCTATGTTGCCTTGTTCTTAACTATTAGCACTTGAGAACAAGTCCCCAACAATGGGCGACGACAAGAAGGGAAAGAGGAAGGAAAAAAGAAAAGATACTACAAGAAGAATGGCGGCGATGCCCATGTATGCCGGGAATGGGACTCCAATGAGAGCTCCACCGACTCCTCCTCCGACGAGGACGCCGCCAACATCACCATCAACAAGGGCCTCCTCTTCCCCAACGTCGACCACAAGTGCCTCATGGCAAAGGACGGCAAGAAAAAGAAGGTACAAGCTAGAACCACCCCCAAGTATACTACATCTAGTGATGAGGGTAGTTCTAGTGATGATGAAGATGACTTGCTTAGTCTTTTTACCAATCTTAACATGCAACAAAAGGAAAAATTAAATGAATTGATAAGTGCCATTCATGAGAAGGATGAACTCTTGGATATCCAAGAGGAATTCCTTATCAAGGAAAACAAAAAGCATGTTAAAGTTAAAAATGCTTATGCTCAGGGAGTAGAGAAAAATGAAAACTTGTCTAAAGAGCTTAGCATTTGCCATGACACTGTCTCTAACCTTAGAACTGAGAATGACAAATTACTTGCTAGGGTTGAGAAGTTAAATATTTGTAATGATTCTCTTGTCAATCTTAAAAATGATAATGCTAGTTTAATCGCTAAAATTGAAAAATTAAACGAATGACTTTCTAGCCTTAAATTTGAAAATGACAAATTAATTGCTAAGGCTAAGGATTTAAATGTTTGCAATGATTCTATTTCCAGTCTTAAAAAAGAGAATGCCACTTTATATGCTAAGATAGAGGAATTAAGATCTTGCAAACCCTCTACATCTGGTGTTGATCATGTTACTATTTGTACTAGATGTAGAGATATTAATGTTGATGCTATTCATGATCACCTAGCTTTAATTAAACAACAAAATGATCACATAGCACAACTAACTAGTAAAATTAATGAGCATGAGATAGAAAATGAAAAATTTAAATTTGCTAGGAGCATGCTCTATAATGGGAGACGCCCTGGCATTAAGGATGGCATTGGCTTCCAATAGGGAGACAATGTCAAGCTTAATGCCCCCAAGAAATTGTCTAATTTTGTTAAGGGCAAGGCTCCCATGGCACAGGATAATGAGGGTTACATTTTATATCTTGCTGGTTATCCTGAGCACAAGATTAGGAGAATTCATACAAAGAAGTCACATTCTGTTTCTCACCATGCATTTTTGTATAAGAATGAGGCATCTAGCTTTAGGCAATCAACACATGTTAAATTGCCTAAAAGGAAAACTCCTGTTGCATCAAATGAGCCTAATGTTTCATTTAAGACTTTCGATGCTTCTTATGTGCTTACTAACAAATCAGGCAAAGTAGTTGCCAAATATGTTGGGGGCAAACACAAGGGCTCCAAGACATGTGTTTGGGTACCCAAGGTGCTTGTTTCTAATGTGAAAGGACCCAAGACCGTTTGGGTACCTAAGAACAAGGCCTAAACTTGTTTTGTAGGTTTATGCATCCGGGGGCTCAAGTTGGATTATTGATAGCGGATGCACAAACCACATGACAGGGGAGAAAAGGATGTTCTCCTCCTACGAGAAAAACAACGATCCCCAAAGAGCTATTACATTCGGGGATGGAAATCAAGGTTTGGTCAAAGGACTTGGTAAAATTGTTATATCACCTGACCATTCCATTTCCAATGTTTTTCTTGTAGATTCTTTAGATTATAACTTGCTTTCAGTTTCTCAATTATGCAAAATGGGCTACAACTGTCTTTTTTACAGATTTAGGTGTTACTGTCTTTAGAAGAAGTGATGATTCAGTAGCATTTAAGGGAGTACTCGAGGGTCAGCTATACTTAGTTGATTTTAATAGAGCTGAGCTCGATACTTGCTTAATTGCTAAGACTAATATGGGTTGGCTCTAGCATCGCCGACTAGCTCATGTTGGGATGAAGAATCTTCACAAGCTTCTAAAGGGAGAACACATTTTGGGACTAACAAATGTTCATTTTGAGAAAGACAGGGTGTGTAGTGCATGTCAAGCAGGGAAGCAAGTTGGTACTCACCATCCACACAAGAACATCATGACGACCGATAGGCCGCTTGAACTACTCCACATAGATCTATTCGACCCGATCGCTTACATAAGCATCGGCGGGAGTAAGTATTGTCTTGTAATTATGGATGATTATTCTCGCTTCACTTGGGTATTCTTTTTGCAGGAAAATCACAAACCCAAGAGACCTTAAAGGGATTATTGAGACGAGCTCAAAATGAGTTCGGATTAAAGATCAAGAAAATAAGAAGCGACAACGGGATGGAGTTCAAGAACTCACAAATCGAAGGCTTTCTTGAGGATGAGGGCATCAAGCATGAGTTCTCTTCTCCCTACACACCTCAGCAAAATGGTGTAGTGGAGAGGAAGAATAGAACTATATTGGACATGGCGAGGACCATGCTTGATGAGTACAAGACTCCGGACCGGTTTTGGGCGGAAGCAATCAACACTGCTTGCTACTCCATCAACCGGCTCTACCTTCACCGAATCCTCAATAAGACATCATATGAACTAACCGGTAAAAAGCCCAATGTTTCATATTTTAGAGTCTTTGGTAGCAAATTTTTTATTCTTGTTAAAAGAGGTAGAAAATCTAAATTTGTTCCTAAGGTTGTAGAAGGCTTTTTACTAGGATATGATTCAGACACAAGGGCATATAGAGTCTTCAACAAATCCACTGGATTAGTTGAGGTTTCTTGTGACATTGTGTTTAATGAGACTAATGGCTCTCAAGTAGAGCAAGTTGATCTTGATGAGCTAGATGATGAAGAGGCTCCATGTGTCGCGCTAAGGAACATGTCCATTGGAGATGTGTCTCCTAAGGAATCCGAAGAGCCCACACAAGCACAAGATCAACCATCATCTTCCATGCAAGCATCTCCTCCAACCCAAGATGAGGATCAAGCTCAAGGTGATGAAAATGAAGATCAAGAGGATGAGCCATCTCAAGAGGAGGACAATGATCACGGGGGAGATAACAATGATCAAGACAAGGAAGATGATCAAGAAGTACAGGGTCGAAGACCGCCACACCCAAGTGTCCATGAAGCGATTCAAAGAGATCACCCCGTGAACTCCATCCTCGGCGATATTCATAAGGGGGTAACAACTCGATCTCGAGTCGCACATTTTTATGAACATTACTCTTTTGTGTCTTCTATTGAGCCATACAAGGTGGAAGATGCATTAAGAGATTCAGATTGGGTGTTAGCGATGCAAGAGGAGCTCAACAACTTCATGAGGAATGAGGTATGGCATTTAGTTCCACGTCCTAACCAAAATGTTGTAGGAACCAAGTGGGTATTCCGCAACAAGCAAGATGAGCATGGTGTGGTGACAAGGAACAAAGCCCGACTTGTAGCCAAAGGATATTCACAAGTCGAAGGTTTGGATTTCGATGAAACCTATGCACCCGTAGCTAGGCTTGAATCAATTCGTATATTACTTGCCTATGCTACTTACCATGGCTTTAAGCTCTATCAAATGGACGTGAAAAGTGCCTTCCTCAACGGACCAATCAAGGAAGAAGTCTATGTTGAGCAACCTCCCGGCTTTGAAGATAGTGAGTACCCTAACCATGTGTATAAACTCTCTAAGGCGCTTTATGGGCTCAAGAAAGCCCCAAGAGCATGGTATGAATGCCTAAGAGATTTCCTTATCACTAATGGCTTCAAAGTCAGTAAAGTCGATCCTACACTCTTTACTAAAACCATTGCAAATGATTTGTTTGTATGCCAAATTTATGTTGATGATATCATATTTGGGTCTACTAACAAATCTACATGTGAAGAGTTTAGTAGGATTATGATTCAAAAATTCGAGATGTCTATGATGGGGGAGTTGAAGTATTTCTTAGGATTTCAAGTCAAGCAAATCCAAGAGGGCACCTTCATCAGCCAAACCAAGTATATTCAAGACATACTCACCAAGTTTGGAATGAAGGATGCCAAACCCATCAAGACACCCATGGGAACCAATGGGCATCTCGACCACGACACGAGAGGTAAATCCGTAGATCAAAAGGTATATCGGTCGATGATAGGATCTCTACTCTATTTATGTGCATCTCGACCACATATTATGCTTTCCGTATGCATGTGTGCAAGGTTCCAAGCCGATCCTAAGGAACTCCACCTTAGGGCCATGAAAAGAATCATGAGATATTTAGTTTATACACCTAAGTTTGGTCTTTGGTACCCCAGGGGATCCACCTTTGATTTAATAGGATATTCAGATGCTGATTGGGTAGGACGTAAAGTTGATAGGAAGAGCACATCAGAGACTTGTCAGTTTATGGGAAGATCCCTGGTGTCTTAGGCTTCAAAGAAACAAAATTCAGTAGCTCTTTCTACCGCCGAGCCGAGTACATTGCCGCAGGCCATTGTTGCGCGCAATTGCTTTGGATGAGGCAAACCCTTAGGGACTATGGCTACAAATTGAGCAAAGTCCCTCTCCTATGTGACAATGAGAGTGCAATCCGCATAGCGGATAATCCCGTTGAACACAACTGCACTAAGCACATAGCCATTCGGTATCATTTTTTGAGAGATCACCAACAAAGGGGGGATATCGAGATTGCTTATGTTAGCACCAAAGAACAACTAGCCGATATCTTTACCAAGCCATTAGATGAGAAAACCTTTACCAAACTTAGGAATGAGCTAAATTAACTTGATTCTCGGAACTTTGATTGACACTTTGCACACATAGCTCATTTATATACCTTTGATCATATCTCTTTTACATCTATGACTAATATGTTTTCAAGTGTATTTTTATACTAAGTCATAGATTGAAAGGGAAATGGAGTCTTCGGCGAAGACAAGGCTTCCACTCCACTTCTTCGGTATTATTTACCCTTCGTTGTCACTCCGCATCGCTCTCCACTTTGGTATAATCTTCACTCCTATTACTCATACCATTGCGGAGAAAGTAAAAAGGGATCATATTTCACTCACAAAGTATCTGTTTTTGGTGATTCATGCCAAAGGGGGAGAAAGTATTAGCCCAAAGCAAAAGGACCGCACCACCACCAATTTCAAAAAGCTTTTAAAGAAGTTTTTCAATTGGTATCTTATTTTTGATATAATTTCAAATTGGTATGACCTCTTTCAAAATTGATATCTAAAACCCTCTTGAACAATAAGAGGAGAATTTCATTGAGGGGGAGTCAAAGGAAAAGCATTTGAAACAGGGGAAGAAAATTTCAAATCTTGAAAATGCTTCTCGAAATCTTATTTATGTACCTTTGACTATTTGCAAAAAGACTTTGAAAAGATTCTCCAAAAGAATTTGCAAAAACAAAACAAGTGGTGCAAATTGTGGTCCAAAATGTTAAAAGGAAGAAAGCAATCCAAGCATATCTAGTGAAAGTTTAAAATTGGTTTAATTCCAAGCAACCTTTGCACTTACATTATGCAAACTAGTTCAATTCTGCACCTATATATTTGCTTTGGTTTGTGTTGGCATCAATCACCAAAAAGGGGGAGATTGAAAGGGAAATAGGGTCAAACCTTTTCCTAAATGATTTTGGTCGTTGAAATAGCCAACACAAATAATTGGACTAAGTAGTTTGCTCTAGATTACATGTTCTACAGGTGCCAAAGGTTCAACACAAACCAATAAAAAGATCTAAGTTAGGGTTCAAAAGAAAGGAGCAAAAGAAACTGAAGAGAACCCTGGTCTGGCGCACCGGACTGTCTGGTGTGCCACCGGACAGTGTCCGGTGCCCCAGGGTCCGTACAGGCTGAACTCTCCACCTTCGGGAATTTGCAAAGCCGCTCCCCTGTAATTCATCGGACTGTCCGGTGGGCCACCGAACTGTCCGGTGTGCCAGTGGAGCAACGGCTAAGAAGCGCAACGGTCGACTCCAACGGTCACTGCCAAACACTACAGTGCGCAACAGAGTCATAGCAACGCCAGAAGGCGCACCGGACAGTGAACAGTGCCTGTCCGGTGCGACACCGGACTGTCCGGTGCACCAAGAAGTTAGAGCTCCAACGGTCGAAACCGTTAGAACCCTAACGGTTGGGTGACGTGGCTGGCGCACCGAACAGTGTCCGGTGGCGCACCGGACTGTCCGGTGCGCCCATCGACAGCAGCCCTCCCCAACGGCTGTTTTGGTGGTTGGGGCTATAAATACCCCCAACCACCACTATTCAAGACACCCAAGCATTCACTACTCCTCATTCAATACAAGAGCAATACACAACACTCCAAGACACAAATCAAAGCCTCCGATCAAATCAAAGTCCACAATTCAACTCTAGTTTCTAGGACTTGTGAGAAGATCGACTTGTGTTCTTTTGTTGCTCTTGTTGCTTGGTTGGCTTTCTTTTTTCTCTCATTCTTACTCTCAAAGCCTTGTAAGCGAAGCAAGAGACACCAATTGTGTGGTGGTCCTTGCGGGGTCTAAGTGACCCGGGAAATCAAGGAAGAAAGCTCACTCGGTCTAGGTGACCGTTTGAGAGAGGGAAAGGGTTGAAAGAGACCTGGTCTTTGTGACCACCTCAACGGGGACTAGGTTTGCAAGAACCGAACCTCGGTAAAACAAATCACCGTGTCACTCGCTTTATTTCTTGGTTGATTTGTTTTTGCTCTCTCTTTCGGACTCGGTTTTATTTCTAACGCTAATCCCGACTTGTAGTTGTGCTTAAAGTTTGTAAATTTCAGTTTCCGCCTATTCACCCCCCCCTCTAGGCGACTTTCACACATTGTTGTTACTAGCCATTTTGTCCAACTTCGGGATGATAAAATCCACAATCAATGGAGTCCTTGGCTTTGATACTACTTGTAGGATCTAGGGCACCGGCTAGAGGGGGGGTGAATAGACAGTTTTGACTAAAATAAAGTACACTAGAGAAATTTAATCAAATCGACAAGAGATATAAAATTACTAGCCTTGATGAGACAACAAAATATAATGAGCAACTTAAGCTAACACCACAAAAGATAGACAATATACAAATTACCAAATATTGGTAAGTAATGTATAAAATTTGAGAGAGAGACATCGAAATTTATCCTGTGGTATCTGTGATTTATCGTTCACCCCTAATCCAAGTTGAGGTGGAATTCAAGCTCTCACTTGCTCCTCTACCAAGACACAGCTTGATCTTTGAGCCAAGTGGACTAGAACTCACTCAATACCTCGATTTCACTAGCGTCGCCTTTGCCGCTCCGGCGAGGTGGGCGCGAACCCCTCACAATCAATCCCACGGCTCCTCCACAGTCTTCACGGAGAGCTCGACGGAGACCACACCCAAGCCGTCTCGGAGGCAGCAACCTCCAAGAGTAACAAGTCGATGACGTTTGCCTGGTGTACCACCTAGTGCCTCAAAAGATCACAATGAATGCAAATGCACTAGAGCGTCTCAATCACTCACTAGAATGCATTCTCAATCAACGAGTGTGAGTATTTGAGTGGAAGGATCATAAATGAGCTCAATGTGTGCTAGGAGTGGCCAAGAGAGCCCTCACACACGAGCTCCACTTCTATTTATGGCCCCCAACACATACATAGCCGTAATGTGCAACTAGCATAGCTTCTGCGCACACGTGTACGGTTCGCGCCCCATGGCTAGATGGTCCGTCGTACCAGCAATGACTATATTGACCGTTTGAAACCTATCAGGGCTGTCAGAAAAGTCAAAGCTGGACAGTCCACCCTCCAGGGCGGATGGTCCGGAACCTAACAACTTGAAATAACACAGCGCTGGTCAGTCAAAGTAATTAGAGCGGACTGTCCGCCATTCATGGCCAGACGGTCCGCACATGGACCACTTACCGTTCGGCTTAAAACCTCGGATGGTTTGTAGTACAAGGACACAAAAACAAACCGACCCTGCCCAAACTCAATTCATCTTATGCGGACGGTCCGGCCTCCTGGATCGGACGATCCGCCAAGGGGAGACAGAGACAGACGGCCAGCAGACCTCTCTAGCAGAGTCATGGACGGTCCATCGACCACAGAGACAGAAGGTTTTGCACTAGTTCAAAAGAATTCTAATTTTGAAACCCGAAGCACTGTTATCCCTCATGAAAATGCTATCGTTTATGCTCTACGAGGCACTAAGTTTTACACCAATCAAGTTCATTGACCCCTCTTAATAGTACAACTGTGTATCTTATTAATCTGGTCAATTTCTTCTCTAAACACCTGCTAACCGGCAAAAGCAAAAACCTATTGTTTCACCTTTGCCTTCACTTGATCCACAATCAATGGTTATGAGTCCCAAAGACTTTACTGTTTCCTGTGGTCCAGTCCTGCATTCTTATTTCTCCAAGAATTGTTAGTCCACAGTCAGTTGTCATTAATTACCAAAACACCACTTAGGGGCCTAGATGATTCACACTTGGCCTTCCTTAACCATGACATACCAAGTATTAGATCTATAATGCTTTGTTCTAATACTATAGGTGTAGCCCAGAATTCCCTTCCCATAATTGTCAAGGTTAATCTGTTGGTCATATAATTTGCTTCAACAGGCCCTTTAGGGGTAATTACTATTAGTGGATTTTGCATATTTTGAAGGGGTAACTCATTTGTGTTGGCATATCAAGCAGAAATAAATGAATGCGTAGCTCCAGAATCAAATAATATAGCTGTAGGAATTGAATTAATATAAAACATAGCAATGGCGATGTCAGCTCCATCAGCGGTAGCATCGGCACTGACTTGGTTGACCCTAGCAATGCTAAATCCCTTGCCAGAACCTGGAGTTTGTTGCTTGTTTTGGACGGGCGTGCTGGCAATCCTCTGTGGACAAACATTGGCATAGTGCCCAACCTGACCACACTTGAAGCATGTGGTACCTGTACTCTGTCCTGCAAGTCTCGCCAGGGTGCCAGTGGGGACAGCCTGATGAGTCTGTGGAGTCTGTGGAGTCCCCTGTGGTGGATACTAAGCTGGGCGCTGACCTCCTCCAGTACGAGCCGGTCTACCCTAGGGTGGAACATAGCGAGGACAAACGCTACTCCTCCCCTGCCCCTAGGTGATAGCCTTCCTCTTCATTTCCCCCAGATGAACACGCTTGTGTTCAATAACCAGAGCCTTGTTAAGGAGCCTCTGAAATGATGGAAAGGTGTGAGCAACCAGTGAATACTGCAGTGGTACATTTAGTCCCTCCATTAAGTGTTCCTGCTTCCTTTCATCATCAGCCACTTCATCTGGAGCATATCTTGATAGTTGAATAAATTTGTCTCGATATTTGCTGACTGACATATTGCCATGCTTCAGTGATAGAAATTCCTTCTTCTTGATTTTCATCAGTCCGATAGGAATATGATAATTTCTGAATTGTGTGGTGAATTCTGCCTAGGTGATATTGTTGCCAGCATCATCGCCAGCAGTGTAGGAATCCCACCAATCAGCAGCAGGACCAGTAGGATGATCAGAAGCATAAAGCACCTTCTTCCGGTCAGAGCATTGGGCGGTATTGAGCATCTTCTTCACTGACTTCAGCCAATCATCAGCATGTAGAGAATCTGGAGAGCTGGCGAATGTCAGTGGCTTGTGACTCATGAACTCTCGGTGCTTGTCCCAGGGTGGAGCTGGTGGTGGTGGAGGAGGCATTGGTGCTTGTTGTTGTTGTACCATTCTTTCTTGCCTCATTTCTTCTCTCATCTCCTGCCTTTCTTGGCGCATCTCTTGATGTTCCTGCCGCATCTAAGCTTGCGTATCCGTCATAGTATTCGCCATCTGTTGCAGCATCTGCATCTGCGCTACAACCACTGGATCTGCCCCAGCCGGTGGAGGATTCGGAGGATCCATCTCTTCTTGTTGTTGTCTAATAATCTTCCAGTTGTGTGGGTTGGCAGGTAGATCAATTCCGCCTCCCTTCCTGGTATTGACCATCTGGTTAGAAATACATGGTAAGAAAGAATTGTAGGAAAGAAGAGTAATTGCGAGACATGATCTTTTGGGGGTTTTATTAGCTAAGTAGATTTTTGTGTCAACTACTAATGCTAATACATTACCTTATGGTGGTACATGCTAGAATGCCCTGCTATACTATTTCAATCAATCAAAGAAGCAAATATGGCATTTATGATCAGAATAATCATCCAAACACTTTAGATAGATAAATTAATTTTAATTTTGTCTTAGGTCTTCTATCTCTTTAGAGGGTCATAAATGTAGGATTCCAAAGTGTGAAATCCTCCTTGTCTTAGAATAGACAAGATAAGAGTAGTCAGAGTAGAACAACAAAAGGTGAGACAGGATCAAGATAAGTATAGAAAGAATCAGAGTAAGGTAAGTAGGTAAGGGTTTTGTCCAGTTCTATCTAGGTTTCGTCCTACAGTCAACATTTCCTCTGATACCACTTCTGTCACACCCGGATTTAAGGGATAAAGCCAGGTGCGTCTCATATGTGCGCCAAAGAAGAACATCACATATAATGACAAAGTGTATAGAGATAAATGTCACAACTCACAAGTATCATTATTACATAGCGGAAGTCTTACAAAAATAAATGATAACAATAAAGCGAACTAAATATTATTCCTTGGCGCCAACAAGTTGACTGGGAGACGCCACCTAGATGAGCTCGTACTCTTCATTGTAAGGCTCCTCTTGTACCACATGTTCTTCTCCTATGGGGGGTTTATATATCACAAGGGTGAGCTCACAAAAGATCATAGCTCAACAAGTTGTGGGGATTATGTGCATGAACTCACCAAAGGTGGGAGCTCATGTGAAGTGTAAGGCTGGTCAATAAATAAGAGGTAAAGTTGAGCATTGCTTTTAATAAGTTGGCCAAGTTTTATTAGCAGTTACTAAATGTAAGTAGATATCAAACCAGAGTAATAATAGATCAAAATTGATAATAAATCCCAATACGATGCAAATGACAAATTGAATTTAGTTCCATAAATTAATCATGCAAGAGTCTTCAGCTGCTCATGACCGCGAGCACTACTAGTGTACCAGTTTTACACTCTACAGGGGTTGTGCCCTGTACCCACAAGTCGTGTATCCCATCAGCCTGGGTTTGCAAGGCCCTTAAACACTGCCGAGGTGAATGGCTAGGGATCCACTACGAGGCCTTTACAAAGTTCCACTAGCTTCAGAAAACCCGCTACAGTTTCTAGGAAGAGCAATACAGGAATCCCCCGTCTGACCGCCAACGCAGCAAAATCAACCTGAGAACCTCCCTACACGCCTACTCCCCTACTGCCATTGCCCCTTTTGGGTAAGGTAGTCCTCCACTAGCTTTCCTAGTTAGTCAGCCAAGGGCGTCCCATTCCACCCTTGTGGTGGCACGTGTTTCTCAAGTTAAGCTCGATGTTCCAATTAACATAGTGGTCTTGTCATGAACAGAAATAGAATAATAATAAAGAATGACCATGTGTAATAGTTATCTCAACACCCAAAACCATATATAGTAATAGCAAAGACTACCCAAAAGTTCAGGGGTAAAAAGGTGTAAAGATAACCAGACTAGGGCGACCTATTGGGTCCCATCAAAATTAAGCATATGCATGATAAATGATTATAGAGAACATTATTGGGTAAATAAAAGTGGTCAAGGGCACAACTTGCCTTCAATGATCTCCTACTCAGCAACTTCTACCTGCTGAACACCTGAATCCTCGGCCACTGGCTCGTCTACTTGCCATAATACAAACAAACATGGTACAAGGGAGAAATTAACACCACATCAAACATGAATACAGAATACATAATAATAATCTCAGCATCATAACGAGGTCGTAGGAACAAGAATCACTAAATTCGGAGTTACAGATTTTAAGTTATGATTTTCCGAAGGTTTCATGTGTTCGATACAGAAATAATTAAGTGATCAATTTAATTACAGGTTTCATGCTAAAACAGAGACACTAGGTGATAAACAATATTAATACCAAATTAATGCAACTGGAATAAGTTCAAAAGGAGTTAAAATGTATTTTCTAGGAATTAAACAAGTTCTTGGAATTAATTTTGCACTAATAATTATTTTCCAACTGAATTTCCATAGTTTATTCCCTGATTGGACCGCGCGGATTATTATCAGAAAGTTCAGGGGCTTCTACGTAAATCGTCCTAAGACCCAGAGCACTCTACGCTGGACTGCGGGTTCATATGCCAGAAACAGAGGGGCTCTTGTGCTAATGTGTACAACGAAGGGGTAAGTACAGATCTCAGCCATCCGATTACATGCCGACGCACCAGATTAATTCAATGCCTTCACGAACCGGTATGCCGTGCGGATCCTTGGATCCAGATCCTACGGTTCTACGCGTTATGAAAATAGGATCCAGTTACAACCACACGATTCTAATATGACCGCCTGCATTCGATGAACTGAAGGGGTACTCTAGATTTGATCTACGCCGCCCATCAATGATCCCACGTTTCCCACCATCGCGACCCTTCGTCAAATCTTAACCGTTAGGCATGAGATTGACGACCCAGGACTTGTCTTCTTTCCCCCGTCGGCCAACCGCGGTGCCGCCGCCTGAAACGCTGCGAAGAGGTCACTGGCGCACACCGGCTCGCCGCCCCGGTAAACTAAAGTTTCTACCCTAGGTGCTACATGTAGCTAAGGGCATGGCGAACCCGGTAAAGCTCTCATACCTATGGATTGCACAACGTAGAGGCCGTATGCCCGCTTATGGCGGCTCACAGCGAGGTCCTAGCACCGGCGAGCAATACCGCACCCGCCAAACCCGTGCCGCCGCAGACCCTTTCCTCGCAATGCCCGCCGAGTCGCAACGAGCTTCTCGGGGTGGTCTCTGCGGGTAGAACGATGGCGGAGTCACCGATCCCCGGCAACATCTCTCCTTCACTCACTTTTTCGCTCGTCGGCGATTAACAATTTGGTGTAAGAGTTGGCTCAGTCCAAAGGCGAGGGACTAAAATACGCGGAGACCAGAACCCCTTTAAAGCCCTCAACCACCATCGCGCGAACCGCGCAACCAGCGCAGAAATCGGACCACGGCAGCTCTAGTTTCAACTTCCTCGGGTTGACGACGACGGTTGGCGCCTTGGGCCCACGTGCTAGAGAGACAGGGGTAATGCGCAGCGTGAGTAACTGTCCGCTGGGCTCCACATGTCAGCATTACCAGCGCGGAATATGGGAGCGTGGCACAGGCTGCCTGGCGGGCCCCATCTGTCAGCTGGCGCGCACGATGTCGGGCGCGCGCACCTGCGGGCTGGAGCCGGCTGGTAACTGGGCCGGGTGGAGTGGATTTTGGTCCACGAGGCTGTTTTATTCTTTTTCCTTTACCATTTCTAATTTGAATTTCTTTTCATCTTCAAAGTCTTGTGTTTTACATTCAAACTTGTTGTGAACTTTCTTTCTGAATCGAATGTATAATTTAAAATTCCAGTATGCACAATTTATATTTATTTTGTATTGCATTTTTCCTTCTTTTCTTAAATCTCCGAATTGTAGGTCATGCCTAAATTCCAAATTTTGGGTCACTAATGTTTTTCAATTAACATCGTTATTATTACTGTTAAATGCACAAACACACAAACTCCAGCATGATGCATATGTTATTTATGTGTCATGGGTTTAATTATTCACTTTTAAATATGTTATTCACATGTTCTAATAAATAGATGACACAAGATATGATGAGATCACCTCATTCCTTATTATTTACCATTTTGGGTATTACACTTGCTGAGCGATGACCATATGGGAGCTCACCCTTGCTATAACCACACTAGGTCAAGAGGTACCGCCAAGAGGAGGATCATAAAGATGAGTTCGGAGAGGTCTAGACCGTCGTCTCCTAGCCAACTAGGATTGTGGAGGATCATTGTCGTCATATGGTGTATTTTATTTAGTTATTTTGTAAAAAAATGTATTAAGTAATAAAGATATGACATTGTTTTCTATACACTAAGTCACCATATGTGTGAGACTTGATCCTGGCACACATGTGAGATGCATCTGGATTCGTCCTTAAATCATGGTGTGACAAAAATTGGCCTAGCTAGTTTGGCCATCCATTCTAGCTACGTTTTCAAAACATAGTCATTGTGACTCTAACATAGTGTGTAGAGAGGAGAAAAACTATCCTGGCTGGTTTGGGAATCGGCTTGCTTGGTTCATCTAGTCTGCACAACCGTGTTTTCTCTCACAAGTGCTTATATCATGATTTTCTCAGTTTTTTCAACACTTGTAGATCACATCTAGTACATAGTGTTTCATTCCTCTTGATAGTACAAACCCCTACTCTAGAAATAGAAATTCATAATTAATGCCAATTTAGGTTGTCATTCTTAATAATGAAACTTTCTAAATTAGATCAATCTAAGGGCTTTTAACACCTTCGTTGTTTTGAACTAAGATACCTTGAGCTATGACTTTGAGTTTGTCCAACCATTTGATCAAGACTCTGCTTATCAAACAAAGTCACTTTCCCAATGTTTTGATCCTCTACATCAACATGGCCATCATAGATTGATTAGTACCTCGATGAAATGAGGATCTTTCCTATTTGCATTAAGTAAGTTCTTTGGCTGCCAAACCACCATTTGTCCTTTACTATTATTTAATATCTCAAAGCCATTCCTTGCTATTTTAGACTCATTCCTAATTTGTATGAAATTTGCTATATTTGAGCCAAAGTACAATAGAACACACTTAAGACTTAATACATACAAGTAGGGTTGAAAACGAAGGTTAAAATTCTATCCCGATTCATATCATTTCCACATTTGACCTGCCCCATTTTCGTATCCGCGGAAAAATCCAGAAAAGGGAGAGGGTCTATCCTGCCCGTTTTTGTGGGATCCCGTTTTAGCCAAGTTGAACCTATATCTATATCGTATTAAAAAATTCAAGACCAATCCAATATGCATTATTGTATTAACTAAATCCTCATATCCTTAGGTGACAAGTTATAACTGTCACACCCGGTTTTAGAAGGCAAACCGAATGCGAACCATGTACGTGCCAGGATCAGTTATTCACGTACACAGCAGTTACATAACATGGACATCATCACACAGTGCTCAAAATAGTATTAAAAGGGAATAATAGTTGATTACATCATACATCTGAGACGTCCATATAGTTCTTACAATAAATCAAAGTGCGGAAAAGAAACGTAGATAACTGCGGCCTTCACAGGCAGCCGACTGGGGGTTGCCGCTAACCCACTCCTAGAACTCGTCGTAGTCTTGGAACTCCTGGAAGTCTCCTTCCAAAGCTTCATCTTCGCCTGAGCAGTGGTTGCAATGCTGACAACCTGGGGGGGTTTGGTGTGTAGAGCAAGGGTGAGTACACATCAACATACTCAGCAAGTATCATGTTTGGCTGTAGTGGACTAGCTTTATGTGGGGATAAGTCAAGCAGTTGCTTTTAGTTGGTCAGATTATTACTTACTAGTAGAAAGCCAAGTTTTAGCATTACCCAAGTTATTAACCCGATGTACCCTTTCCAAACGAAAAGAATACCACTTACCAGCACCATAGTCATAACCAAAACCATCGATTCTCATAGCCACCTGTACCACAATGTCTCTGATCAAGTACCACTAATCACTGGAGCTCCCTTGGCCGCTCATAACCGCGAGCACGGCTGATATATCAGTTTTCAAACACTCTGCAGAGATTGTGCACTTTACCCACAAGCCGTGATTCCCTTTCTGCCCGGAGAGAGCTACTCCCCATTGACCACTACCTAGGTGGCCTAGCAGGGCATCACTACGTAGCCTTTACTAAGATTCCCCGGGGCTGTAGCCACCCGTTAGGTTTCCTAAATGTACCGCACTCCTCCCCAAGGGACAAATCAACCTTGGCAGAGCGAGCCGCATACACCGAGCCCCATTGACGGCACGACGGCTAAGTGAACTACATCCCGGATCCTCTAATTATTCAGCTAAGGGCACCCCATTCTACCCTCATGGTTGCACTGTTTTCCCGGGCGGTCATCCATAGAACAGGTCCTTACGGAGAGGTACTCGAGAAACCGCTCGAGCCCCCTTAAAGCCACAAGTACAACATCATAATAAGAGAAGGGAAAACAGCGTATCATAGATAATCTCATCATGTTCATTGATTAGAGTTGAGCAATAGCATAAAGCTAACTAATAATAATAATAATCCAACCCAGATAGGTAAACAAGGACATGGACAACAAAAGCTAGTCAATCCTTAGGTATAAATGTGTAATGCGGGAGGTGAATTAAATAATGAATAGGACAGAGATAGGTCAAAGGACACTTGCCTCCACCAACCGACTGCTGCTCAGGGGCTTCTCCTGCGAGTTCCTCGGGCTCTTCGACCGGATCGTTCTCTATGCGATTGCAAGCATACATACATTCATCCATTTAAATTGGGAAACAAACAGTACATCATACAAGGGAACAAATAAAGTGAATATGCATCAAGTATGACATTCGATATCGCATTCATTATGGTTAGAAAGAAACGGGAAAAGGTCTCGCAGGGGTTAAAGCTTATGCACTAACGATTAGTTACAATTGGTTCTAACAAAAGAATTTAGTTATATGCACTAATGGGAACCTAGTCATTTTTAGTTGATCAATATTGAACTGGATAAACAATTGATTATATGAATCAACTAGCGTAACGGAATTCCAAATTAAATTTCCTGTTTCAATAACATGAACAATGATTAACCTGCCTAAAATAAAACACATACCAGTAATAAAAATAAAATGAAAATAAAATAAAAAAAGAGGGGGGCGGTTGAACCGGCCAGGGGGCGGTTGAACCGGCCTGGGGCACGGGCGGCTGGGCAGGGCGCGGGCGTGGGGCAGGGGGGCGGCCGAGCTGGGGCGCGCAGGGGGCGGCCGGGCTGGGCGGCCGAACCGGCGGGGGGGCGGCCGAGCTGGGCGGGCGGGCGGCCGAACCGGCCAGGGGGCGGGGCAGGGCGCGCAGGGGCGGCGGCGGCCGAGCCGGCCAAGGGCGGCCGAGCTGGGCAGCGGGCGCGCAGGGGCGGCAGCGGCCGAGCCGGCCAAGGGCGGCCGAGCTGGGCAGCGGTTGGGCCGGGGAGGGGGAGGGAGGAGAGGAGGGGGAGAGGGAAGGGAGGAGAGGGGGAGGGGGACCTCACCGGGGACGGGGACGGGCGGCCGAACGGCGGGGCGGCCGAGCTGCAGGGGCGGCCGAGCTGCAGGGGGCGGCGGCTAGGGCAGGGGGGCGGCGGCTGGGGTGGGGAAGAGAGAGAATGAGAGGGAGGGAGAGGGGTTTTGGGAAAAATAAAGGGAGGGGGGCGGCATGGGCCAACTGGGCCCAAAGGGGCGCGCGGGGGGCGGCTGGGCCGGCCAGGGCGCGGCCCACGGTGCGGGGGAGAGAAAAGGAAGAGGGAGAGAAAGAAAAAAGAAAAAGAAAAAGAAAGAAAAGGTTTTTCTTCTTTTCGAAATCCGATCTTCTTAGATGAATGCACTTACATTCCTAAGCAATCAAAGAATGCATAGTTCGGCATGGTGCATCAAACAACATAAGGTAATTTAGGGTTTTTTCTTAACACGGGAATTCCAAGCCAAACCCCGCTAAAACTTTGGAAAAGGTCAAAGTTTAGCGAGGGAACGAGAAAAGAAAAGAGTAACGCCCGAATTTGGTGAGAGAAAAGAAGAAAAAATTCTACCCCCAAATTCAGGGCGTTACAAACCTATCCCCCTTAAAAGAATCTCGCCCTCGAGATTCAGGGCTGGCTAGCAAAGAGCTCTGGGTACTTAGCCATCAGATCATCTTCACGCTCCCAGGTTGCTTCTTCCTCTGGGTGGTGATTCCATCTGACTTTGCACATTCTGATGGTCTTCCTTCGGGTGACTCTGTCTGCAACCTCAAGGATTTGCACTGGCTTCTCAACGTAGGTCAAGTCCTCCTGGACTTCAAGACCTTCCACTGGCAACTGCTCTTCTGGCACACGCAAGCACTTCTTCAACTAAGACACATGAAAGACATCATGCACAGCAGACAAATTTTCTGGTAGACTGAGCTGATAGGCCACTTCTCCACGTCTTGCAAGAATCTGATACGGACCAATGTAGCGGGGTGCTAACTTGCCTTTCACTCTGAATCTTCTGACTCCTCTGATCGGTGACACTTTCAGATAGACAAAGTCTCCGACTTCGAAACTCAGCTCTCTTCTTCTTGTGTCTGCATAGCTTCGCTGTCTTGATTGCGCTATCTTCAGATTCTCTCGGACCATCTTGATGTTCTCTTCGGCTTCCAGCAAAATGTCTGGCCCAAACACTTGCTTTTCTCCAGGCTGATCCCTTTGCAACGGAGTTCTACAACTCCTTCCATAGAGCGCCTGAAATGGTGACATCTTCAAACTAGCCTGGTAACTGTTGTTATAGGAAAACTCTGCATAAGGCAATCTCTTGTCCCATCCGGACTGATCTTGCAACGCATAGGCTCTCAACATGTCTTCAAGAATTTGGTTGGTCCTTTCGGTCTGGCCATCTGTCTGCGGGTGATAAGCTGAACTGAAATTCAGATGCGTGCCCAAGGCTTCATGCAACTGCTGCCAGAAATGAGAGGTGAACTGTGTTCCTCTGTCTGACACTATCTTCTTTGGCACACCATGAAGACAAACGATCCGAGACATATACAACTCTGCCAATACTGCACTGTTGTAGTTGGTCTTGACAGGTATGAAGTGGGCTGACTTGGTCAAGCGGTCCACTACTACCCAAATGGAATCGTAGCCGGCTCGAGTGCGAGGCAATCCGACTATGAAATCCATACCAATTTCATCCCATTTCCACTGAGGGATCTGCAACGGTTGCAACAATCCAGCAGGTCTCTGGTGCTCTGCCTTAATTCTTCGACAACTATCGCACATAGCCACATGCTCTGCGATTTCCCTTTTCATTCCGTACCACCAGAATTTCTTTTTCAGATCCTGATACATCTTCTCACTGCCAGGGTGAATAGAATAGGCTGTCTCATGAGCTTCCTTAAGAATCAACTCCCGAATGGACTGGACATTGGGAACACACAAGCGGTCTTTGAACCATATCACGCTTTCTGCATCTTCTCGAAAATCTTTGCCTCTGCCATCTAGAATCAGTCGCCGGATCTCACTGATCTTCTCATCATTATTCTGCGCTTCTTTAATTTCGCGCTCCAGGGTAGGTTCCAACTCAACTGTGACTCCTCGCGAATTGTTCAGAAATCCGAGACTCAACCTGTCGAACTCCTTGGCCAACTCATAAGGCATCGGACGAGCGACCATCAGATTGACTTGACTCTTTCTGCTCAAAGCATCTGCCACTACGTTTGCTTTGCCTGGATGGTAATGAATCTCCAACTCATAGTCTTTTATCAACTCTAACCATCTTCGTTGTCTCATGTTCAACTCTGACTGGGTGAATATGTACTTCAGACTCTTGTGGTCTGTGTAAACATCGCATTTCTGTCCATACAGATAGTGCCTCCATGTCTTCAGTGCGTGAACCACTGCTGCCAACTCTAGATCATGGATTGGGTAATTCTTCTCGTGAACCTTCAGCTGTCGGGACGAGTAAGCCACAACTCTTCCCTCTTGCATCAACACACATCCCAAACCTGTGTAACAAGCATCACAATACACCGAAAAGGGCTTGTGCACATCAGGCAAGACTAGGACAGGCGCTGTAGTCAACTTCTCTTTCAGTGCTTCAAAGGCCTCTTGGCATTTCTGGGTCCACTTGAACTCAACCTTGTTGCCTAGCAACACTGTCATAGGTTTCGCAATCTTCGAAAACCCTTCAATGAATCGCCGATAATATCCGGCCATTCCAATGAAACTCTTGATTCCTCTAGCATCTATTGGCGCTTTCCAGTTCAGAATGTCTGCCACTTTCTTCGGATCCACAGCCAAACCTTCTTTGTTGATTATATGACCCAAGAACAGGACTTCATTGATCCAGAACTCACACTTGCTCAACTTTGCATACAACTGGTGCTCTTGCAATCTCTGCAATACCATCCTCAAATGATCTGCATGCTCTTCTTCGCTTTGAGAGTAAATCAGAATGTCATCAATGAATACCACCACAAACTTATCAAGGTAATCCATGAATACACTGTTCATCAAGTTCATAAAGAACGCTGGCGCATTGGTCAAACCAAAAGACATCACTGTGAACTCATACAAACCATACTTGGTAATAAATGCCGTCTTCGGAATGTCCGAAGGTCGGATCCTGAGCTGATGATAACCTGACCTCAGATCAACCTTGGAGAACACACTGGCTCCTCTCAACTGGTCGAACAGATCTTCTATTCTGGGCAAGGGATACTTGTTCTTGATCGTGACTTCATTCAAAGCTCGGTAATCGATACACATTCTTTTGGTGCCATCTTTCTTTTCTACGAGAAGACAGGGGCGGCCCAAGGCGAGGTGCTTGGCCGGATGTAACCTTTCTCTGACAGCTCATCAATCTGCTCCTTAAGCTCAACCAACTCTGGTCCAGATATTCTGTAAGCTCTCTTAGAGATAGGGGCGGTTCCAGGAAGAAGCTCTATGGCAAACTCAACTTTCCGCTCTGGTGGCATACCCGGTAAGTCCTTTGGAAACACATCTGGGAACTCAGACACAACCTTGATACTCTCAATTGGGTCTGCTTCACTGCTATCAACGGCCATCTGATAACAACTTCCTTTCTTTGGCTCAGGCGGGACTAACTCGGTCACCACTTCCTCTCCTAGTGGAGACACCAACTTGATTGTCCTTTTATCATAGCTGATAACTGCCTGATACTTATCTAGCCAATTCATCCCTAGGATGACATCTATTCCCTGAGTACCCATTACTATAAGGTTGGCGGGAAACGCTATCCCCCTTATTTCCACACTTATATTCAAACAAATGCTATCGGCTCGAATTCTACCACCGGCTGAGTCAATTTGAATGGGGGTTGACATGGTAGTAATTGGAAGATTATGTGCTTCTACCCATGATGCAATAATGAAAGAATGCGTTGCTCCGGTATCAAATAACACTTCTGCAATATGGGAGTCGACTGGGAACATACCTACTATCATGCCGGGGGTCTCCTGAACTGCTTCCGCCTCCAAGTGGTTCAGTCTCCCATGATTGTAACGCGGCTGAGAGCGATTGCCTGCTCCAGGCTGAGACACGTTCTGCTTCGCTGGGGCATTGGGGCCTGACTGCTGCTGGGCTGCCTTCTTCAGACATTGCATCACCCAGTGGCCTTGCTCTCCACAGTGGAAACACGCCCTGTTTCCAACCTGAGCTGGTGCTGCCTGATTGTTCTGCTGGTTTGCTGGGGCAGGAAGACGAGGTGCTTGCTGATTCTGCCTCTGAAACTGACCTCCTGACTGATTGCTCTGACGGTTCTGATACTGATGCTGAGGATACTGCCTTTGGAACTGCTGATGCTGCTGAGGTGGACGCTGGTTCTGCCTGAACTGCTGAGGTTGATTGCCTGAGAAACGAGGACGACTGCTGCTTCCAGGCTGGGGTCCACTGATCTTGCGCTTACGATCCTCCATCTCCTTACGCTTCCTCTCTGTCATGATTGCTCTATCAATCAGGTGCTAGAATGTCGGGAAGGTGTGATTCATCAGTTGGTACTGCAGAGGGTCAACCAAGCCTCTCAGGAAACGGTACTGTCGCTTGGCGTCGGTGTTGACATCTTCAGGAGCATAACGAGACAATTGCAGAAACCTGTCTCGATACTCACTGACAGACAACGGCCCTTGCTTGAGAGCCAGGAACTCCTCCTTCTTCACTGTCATCAGACCTGCAGGAACATGGTACTGACGAAAACTACTTCTGAACTCTTCCCAAGTGATAGCGTCAGGGTGGGCATGGGTGGCGAGGTAAGACTCCCACCATGATTGGGCTGCTCCTCTCAACTGACGGGGACCATACAAGACTTTCTCCCTGTCATCGCACTGAGCGGTATACAACTCCCGCTCCACAGTGCGCAGCCAGTCTTCAGCATCCATGGGGTCAGAAGAATGAGCGAACGTTGGTGGATGACCTCTCATGAATTCAGCACGCTTGTCTCTGGGCATCTGAGGCATCTGAGGCTGAGGTGGGGCCTGCTGCTGTTGCTGCTGCTGCTGAATGGCGGCCAAAGTCTGACCGATGGCTTGAACTGCCTGAGTCTGCATCAGAAACATCTGCTCGATGGACATCGGGGGCGGGGGCGGCAGGTGCTGCTGCTGGGGCACCTCATCCTGTTGAGCGGCTCGCTCCTGCTGAGCACGCCTTCCTCCTCTACGCCTGTTCTCTGACATCTGCAGAATGCAACCACACATCAGAACTGATCTGGCAAGTCTTGCAGCATAAGAAAAGAGTAGAGGATTCTTCAACAGCACTGAACAGATGAGCATCTTCACTGATCTCCAACACAGACCACACAGCTTCTCAGATAAAGAGGAAAGGGGAATAAAAGGTTTCCCAACTATATAACTAACTCCATTAACATAATAGGTAAACCAAAATGCAGGGGATACCCACACTCTGGTGACAATCATTACAAAGATCCAAACCAAACATAGTTCATCATGACAAACATAAATGCACAGGATATAGCAAACTACCCTGTCTAACTAAGACTAACTAAAACTGAGACTAACGCTAAGACTGAAGCTTCTATGTATATATATATTTCGTATTAATTACAAGATCCAACTCTAACGATCTATGGTTCTAGAGTTATCTTGGTCTTGCAGTCGGGATTGCCATAAGACTGGTGTCCACGCCGAGGTGAGTGGTACAGGTGCTGAGTCCCGACGGGAGCGGGGGAACCATCCTCCAGGTGACGACGTTCCGCGCGCTCAGCCCGCAGCAGGGCGATCTCAGCACGAGCCCTACTCAGCTCGTCCAATGCATGGTCCAGCTCCGTGTTTAGCACGACGGCTAGGTTGACTGTGCTGCTCAACCTAGGATTGCCCTCACCGACGGGTGAGACAATCACGCCTCCTGTGCTGCCAGATGAACGGCGGGGGTAATACCTCAGGTCAAGACCGTCAGCTACCCCACCGAAAACCGAGCAGTAGTGCGAAAGCGCACGCCGTGCAGCATCTTGCATGGCTGCCTCAGCTGAGTCCCACTCAGAGATAGAATAGTGCTCTGAGCAGGCCTCCGCACCCTGGAGACTGTTCTCCGGGCGGCGCACCAAGCAAGTTGCCTCCCAGCGGTCCGGGTAGACCCCGCGACAGTGCTGGTAGACCACACAGCGATACTTGATGGACCAAGTATGCCGGTTAAGTGCCCGACGTAGCAGGGTATCGAGCGCATCGTGGAAGTGACACCCGCGAGCAGCGTCGCGAGTGATGGATCGAGCAAACCATCCTTCCAGCTCATGGTTAGCAGAGAAGTCGGTGTCGTGGCTCGAGTTGTCGTCGCCATCTCCGTCGTCTGGATCTCCTCCAGCAGCTGCTCCAGGGGCTGGGGCGCCCTGTGGTGGTGCAGGGGGCGCCTCCAGGGGAAGCACAGGGGAGCAGCTCCTCACAGACTCTATCTCCTGGTGGAGCGAGAAGGAAGAGCCCTGTTGCTCCTGCTCCTGTCGTCGACGTTCCTGCTCCTCATGCAGGCGGTGGTGCAGTCTCTCCAAGTGGCTGGACTGTCCGGCTACGGGACGGCGAAGCGGACGCTCAGCAAGGCGGGAGGGTAAGAAGGGGATGACGGACTTACGTGCAGTGTGTCTAAGTCGAGCCATCTATAAAAGACATCGCAAGCAAAAGGGTGAGAACAGAATTAATACGACCAGCAAATAATGAATCATAAGTAAATGAAGGATTAGAATAAAACATGATTTTCAGCAAGGTATAATATATAGTAGAACATAGGTTTGATCGGTATGACCAACTTTTGAAGGGATATCAGAGTCAAGGAAGGGACAGAGGTCTATAGTCCTTAGAACGACCATTCTACTCTAGGTTAGCGGTCCTACAGTCAGCACGGCTTTGATACCACTTATGTCACACTCGGTTTTAGAAGGCAAACCGAATGCGAACCATGTACGTGCCAGGATCAGTTATTCACGTACACAGCAGTTACATAACATGGACATCATCACACAGTGCTCAAAATAGTATTAAAAGGGAATAATAGTTGATTACATCATACGTCTGAGACGTCCATATAGTTCTTACAATAAATCAAAGTGCGGAAAAGAAACGTAGATAACTGCGGCCTTCACAGGCAGCCGACTGGGGGTTGCCGCTAACCCACTCCTAGAACTCGTCGTAGTCTTGGAACTCCTGGAAGTCTCCTTCCAAAGCTTCATCTTCGCCTGAGCAGTGGTTGCAATGCTGACAACCTGGGGGGGGTTTGGTGTGTAGAGCAAGGGTGAGTACACATCAACATACTCAGCAAGTATCCTGTTTGGCTGTAGTGGACTAGCTTTATGTGGGGATAAGTCAAGCAGTTGCTTTTAGTTGGTCAGATTATTACTTACTAGTAGAAAGCCAAGTTTTAGCATTACCCAAGTTATTAACCCGATGTACCCTTTCCAAACGGAAAGAATACCACTTACCAGCACCATAGTCATAACCAAAACCATCGATTCTCATAGCCACCTGTACCACAATGTCTCTGATCAAGTACCACTAATCACTGGAGCTTCCTTGGCCGCTCATAACCGCGAGCACGGCTGATATATCAGTTTTCAAACACTCTGCAGAGGTTGTGCACTTTACCCACAAGCCGTGATTCCCTTTCTGCCCGGAGAGAGCTACTCCCCATTGACCACTACCTAGGTGGCCTAGCAGGGCATCACTACGTAGCCTTTACAAAGATTCCCCGGGGCTGTAGCCACCCGTTAGGTTTCCTAAATGTACCGCACTCCTCCCCAAGGGACAAATCAACCTTGGCAGAGCGAGCCGCATACACCGAGCCCCATTGACGGCACGACGGCTAAGTGAACTACATCCCGGATCCTCTAATTATTCAGCTAAGGGCACCCCATTCTACCCTCATGGTTGCACTGTTTTCCCGGGCGGTCATCCATAGAACAGGTCCTTACGGAGAGGCACTCGAGAAACCGCTCGAGCCCCCTTAAAGCCACAAGTACAACATCATAATAAGAGAAGGGAAAACAGCGTATCATAGATAATCTCATCATGTTCATTGATTAGAGTTGAGCAATAGCATAAAGCTAACTAATAATAATAATAATCCAACCCAGAAAGGTAAACAAGGACATGGACAACAAAAGCTAGTCAATCCTTAGGTATAAATGTGTAATGCGGGAGGTGAATTAAATAATGAATAGGACAGAGATAGGTCAAAGGACACTTGCCTCCACCAACCGACTGCTGCTCAGGGGCTTCTCCTGCGAGTTCCTCGGGCTCTTCGACCGGATCGTTCTCTATGCGATTGCAAGCATACATACATTCATCCATTCAAATTGGGAAACAAACAGTACATCATACAAGGGAACAAATAAAGTGAATATGCATCAAGTATGACATTCGATATCGCATTCATTATGGTTAGAAAGAAACGGGAAAAGGTCTCGCAGGGGTTAAAGCTTATGCACTAACGATTAGTTACAATTGGTTCTAACAAAAGAATTTAGTTATATGCACTAATGGGAACCTAGTCATTTTTAGTTGATCAATATTGAACTGGATAAACAATTGATTATATGAATCAACTAGCGTAACGGAATTCCAAATTAAATTTCCTGTTTCAATAACATGAACAATGATTAACCTGCCTAAAATAAAACACATACCAGTAATAAAAATAAAATGAAAATAAAATAAAAAAAAGAGGGGGGCGGTTGAACCGGCCAGGGGGCGGTTGAACCGGCCTGGGGCAGGGGCGGCTGGGCAGGGCGCGGGCGCGGGGCAGGGGGGCGGCCGAGCTGGGGCGCGCAGGGGGCAGCCGGGCTGGGCGGCCGAACCGGCGGGGGGGGGGGGGCGGGCGGGCGGCCGAACCGGCCAGGGGGCGGGGCAGGGCGCGCAGGGGCGGCGGCGGCCGAGCTGGCCAAGGGCGGCCGAGCTGGGCAGCGGTTGGGCCGGGGAGGGGGAGGGAGGAGAGGAGGGGGAGAGGGAAGGGAGGAGAGGGGGAGGGGGACCTCACTGGGGACGGGGACGGGCGGCCGAACGGCGGGGCGGCCGAGCTGCAGGGGCGGCCGAGCTGCAGGGGGCGGCGGCTAGGGCAGGGGGGCGGCGGCTGGGGTGGGGAAGAGAGAGAATGAGAGGGAGGGAGAGGGGTTTTGGGAAAAATAAAGGGAGGGGGGGCGGCATGGGCCAACTGGGCCCAAAGGGGCGCGCGGGGGGCGGCTGGGCCGGCCAGGGCGCGGCCCACGGCGCGGGGGAGAGAAAAGGAAGAGGGAGAGAAAGAAAAAAGAAAAAGAAAAAGAAAGAAAATGTTTTTCTTCTTTTCGAAATCCGATCTTCTTAGATGAATGCACTTACATTCCTAAGCAATCAAAGAATGCATAGTTCGGCATGGTGCATCAAACAACATAAGGTAATTTAGGGTTTTTTCTTAACACGGGAATTCCAAGCCGAACCCCGCTAAAACTTTGGAAAAGGTCAAAGTTTAGCGAGGGAACGAGAAAAGAAAAGAGTAACGCCCGAATTTGGTGAGAGAAAAGAAGAAAAAATTCTACCCCCAAATTCAGGGCGTTACAATAACACAAGAGGCCATTCTAGCCACCCGGTGTCATCAATGATAAGTGGCCTAATGGCTCAAACAACACCGGCAATAGCTATTATACACCACTATCAAGCAAACAACAATGGAGTATTGCCTCTCTATATCTATTTGTTTCATGTTGTTGTACTGCTAATGAGTCACCGTTAGGCATCAATATCATGTGTGTTTGTATTAAATTACGAGTTTTCGCTTAATATTCCTGTTCCAGTGCGTTTTCATACACTCATTTATTATGCTCTCGTTTTTGTTCTCGACTATTCTAGACTCGTTCTAGTTTCTGGTGATAAAATGCAGAAACAGAGACAGGAGAGGGGTCTTCCCGCCCATTTTCATCCCTACCTACACGTCACATGAAACACATTAGTCTCTTATTCATATTATTATTCAATCCATCAAAACCCACATAGTGCCTAGATGCACTTTCACAACCATACTATTAGGGGTGAGCACATTAAGCAAACAAATGGCCTGACAGACTAGTTCATGTAGAGAGGAACCCAAAGAATGAAGTCTAGCTCAAATCCAAGAATGATAGAGAAGTTGGAGTCAAAACATGAACCTTTTGCAAGCATAATAGTCCTCAAAATAGAAAATGAATAGGTTGGTCAATTAGTTTGTGTGCTCAATGGTATCCTTTATGATGGGTACTGCTCTCATCAAGTGGCTAGACAGTCTCTGACTACAAAGTCAAGGATGCGCTAGACAATTGAAGACATGTTTGACCAAAGTCATTGAGAGAACCTAGAGGGAGGGTGAATAGGTGATCCTGTAAAAATAGATCAACAAAATAAACTTGAAGTAATATAGGATTAGTGAAATCAAAAGGCCAAGTCCAAATGAAGAGAATGAGTGGGACTTCTTCACTTAATTGTTCTCACAAGGTGAGTATTAAAATTAGAGAAATTATGAAGTGAAGTGAACTACTAGAATGAGTAGAATCGCTATAAGGTAAAGAGACAAGTGACACATCGATTTTATCCCGTGGTTCGGTCAAGCGTAAATTGCTTGCCTAATCCACGTTGTGGTGTCCCAATGGACGAGGGTTGCACTCAACCCCTAACAAGTGATCCACTGATCAACTTGAGTACCATAGTTCTCTTCCTTATCTTAACCTTTCCCGTTGTGAGGAATCTCCACAATTTGGAGTCTCTCACCCTTACACAATTGATCTCAAGTAAACCACAAGAGTAAGGGGGAAGTAGAAACACACACAAGAGACAAAATCGATGCAACACACAAGTTGAGAGAGGAGCACAAGAGACAACACAATGGAATTTTAGCTCAAACACTTGCTCTAATCTCATTCTATCGAATCAAAAGTGTGGTCACAGTGCCTCGGCGTTGTAGAATGTCCAGTGAATGCTTGGTATAGTGCTCCATGCGCCTAGGGGTCCCTTTTATAACCCCAATGGACCTAGGAGTCGTTGGAGCTCAATTTGGTAGGCTTTGGTTGCCTTCTGTCCACGGGTGCACCGGACTGTCCGATGCACACCAGACAGTGAACAGTGTAGCGATAGAAAATCGCGTGATTGGTTGGTTTCCAATTTTGGGGGCACCAGACTGTTTGGTGGGTGGCACTAGACCGTCCGGTGCACCATGTGACCGTTGGCCCTCTACCGACGTGGCAGCTAACCGTTGGCTAGCTAGCACACCGGACTATCCGGCGCTCCACGTGGACGGTTCAGTGAATTATAGCCTACGCAGGCTAAATTCCCGAGAGCACACAGTTGGTCGAACCGTGCACCGGACTGTCCGGTGCACACCAGACTATCTGGTGGGTAGCACCGGATCGTCCGGTGCTTCACAGTCCAACACAACTTCTCCTTTTTCTATCTTGTTCTCTTTTGCTCCTTTTGACATATCTTCATAAAGTCCCTAGCACTTAGACAAATATGATTAGTACCCAAAACAATTGACTAAGTGTCCAGAGCTTACCTTTTTCACTTGGTCCATCAAAGATTTGTATTATGACCTCTTTCAAGATCAATTCATTTCATGTACCTATGCTCATTGCTTATGTTAGTCTAAACATAATGCTGTGTGCATTTAATCACCAAAACAATATAGAAATGGCCCAAGAGCACATTTCCCTTTCAATCTCCCCATTTTTATGATTCATGCTAACACATCAAAAGCAACTCAAAATGCACTAACATATCCAAATGCGAGCTAAAAAGTGCAAATTGATGTCAAACTTAAAGCCAGATAAATTTGTCACAGGATTTGGCATATTTGGATCATTTTTGCCACCACTCAAAACAAATTCATTTTCCTATCTCTATGCCACAACCACTTTGTTTTGGAAAATCAAAATATCTTTCAATACTAGTTTTGATCAAAATCTAGAATCTCCCCTTTTTCCCATAATCAATTCCCCCCCGACAAGAGAGTAGTTTTTGCAATAAGAGGGGTTTGATCAAAAGCCAAGTATACTTACACTAGAATTTTGCAAAATTCACAAGTGGTAGTTGATCCAGTTGTTTTGGCCTTAATTTATCTCCCTTTGGCATTAAGCACCAAAATAGAAGAACTAATGGCCTTTTAACCCCATTGCCTCACAAAAATTGCAACAAAAAGCCAAGGGCAACGAGAGAACGCAACAATGACTTGGAACAAAGGTCAGTGATACCGGAATGCAGTGGAAGCCTCCTCTTTGTCCAAGTCCACCTTTTCCTTTTCAATTCATCTTTGAGACTGTAATTTTAGCACTCAAGCAAACACATTAGTCTCAAAGAGTCAAGTTGTAACACCTCCTCCCCCTAAACATATGCATCATTTGCATAAGGACTTGTGAGGTCCGGGGATGAATTGTACAACTTGAGCACCAAACTAAGCAAGTAAAAAGACTATGATGCTGAAAAGAACAAGATCAAAGGCATAAAACACATGTATGTTATAGATCAATCCAAGTTCCACGAATCTAAGACATTTAGCTCACTACACAGCCTACAAAATCTTTTCTCATCTAAAGGCTTGGTGAAGATATCGGCTAGCTGGTTCTCGGTGCTAATATGGAAAACATTGATATCTCCCCTTTGCTGGTGGTCTCTCAAAAAGTGATGTTGGATATCTATGTGCTTGCTGAGGCTGTGTTCAATAGGATTATCCACCAAGCGGATTGCACTCTCATTATCACATAGGATTGGGATTTTGGCTAC
This sequence comes from Zea mays, assembly GCF_902167145.1. NCBI lineage: Eukaryota > Viridiplantae > Streptophyta > Magnoliopsida > Poales > Poaceae > Zea > Zea mays. The sequence goes on from NC_050096.1 coordinate 157,986,773, forward strand.
AATCTGAGCAAAGTAGTTGCGCGCAACACTGTCCTGCAACAACATACTCGGCCTCGACGGTGGATAGGGCAACAGATGTTTGTTTCTTAGAGCTCCAAGACACTAGGGACCTTCCTAGAAACTGACAAGTCCCCGATGTGTTGTTCCTATCAATCTTGCACCGGGCATAGTCAGAATCTAAATATCCGATTAAGTCAAAGGTAGACCCCTTTGGATACCACATCCCGAAGCAAGGCGTATGAACTAAATATCGAAGGATTCACTTCACGGACACAAGGTGACACTCCTTGGGGTCAGATTGAAATCTAGTACACATGCATACACTAAGCATTATAGCCAGTCTACTAGCACAAAGATAAAGTAATGCCTTTTGATCAATGGAATTACCTGCCTTGTCGAGGTCCAAGTGTCCATCAGTTCCCATGGGCGTCTTAGCGGGCTTTGCGTCCTTCATCCCAAACCTTTTTAGCAAGTTTTGAGTGTACTTTGTTTGGGATATGAACGTTCCTTCCTTGAATTGCTTCACTTGAAATCCAAGGAAGTAGTTCAACTCGCCCATTATCGACATCTCGAATTTCTGCATCATTACCCTGCTAAACTCTTCACAAGACTTTTGATTAGTAGAACCAAATATTATGTCATCGACATATATTTTGCATACAAACAAATCATCATTACAAGTCTTAGTAAAAAGAGTAGGATCCGCTTTCCCGACCTTGAAAACATTGGGAATGAGAAAATCTCTAAGGCATTCATACCATGTTCTTGGAGCTTGCTTAAGCCTATAGAGCGCCTTAGCAAGCTTATAAACATGGTCAGGATACCTATCATCCTCAAAGCCAGGGGGTTGTTCCACGTATACCTCCTCCTTGACTGGTCCATTGAGGAAAGTGCTCTTCACGTCCATTTGAAACAACTTAAAGGAATGGTGAGCAGCATAGGCCAAAAATTCTTAAGGTATCGACAGAGATCAATTCTTGAGCTATTCGTGTTGTTGTGGTGGGAGCCTTACAAGCCTTAGTGATTTTAACATAGTTTGGGATTCACCATCCTAGAGTTGGAGAATAAATATTCATCTTATTGGATCTTTAGTCTTAGTGATTCATTCAAGGATGCTTAACCCTATGTGGGTGTAACAACGTGAATTGGGGGAGCAACACCTCAATACCACATGAAGACCCCATATTGTTACTCTCTACTCTTTACTCATTGCATTTAATTCATGCCTTAATTTTGCTTTGTGCTTATAAATATGTGCAATACGTTTTTAGAGCGAGAATCTCTAAGGTTGTCTCCATGGTTTAGGGTTTTACTTTCTGCAACTGAGGGTATCTTTCTTACCATGTGGAGTTTACTTAATGCGATGACCCCAAGAATCATTTTAGCGTGTTCTTTCTTAGTTCTAGGATCTAAACACACAAGTGGATGAAGTGGTTTTTGCTTTGTTAAGGTTGCTACTTTAAATTTTGGAACCCTAATTGCACCCTCTCCCATTGCCATTATTCTTTCACTCGTTGTTGGCATGAAGAGCTACCATCAACATGAACAATCGATAAAATTATTTGGCCATAGATTAAGGTCCATTGACTTCAAGGTATGTGAGCATGTGGGGGACAGATATCCCCCAGGTCCACTAAAAGAGTAAAAGACCTCACGAAAGGCCCAAGGGCCCAATAAATCGTAAGGTCGTTCTTTCGTGGGCCTGGGAGGGAGAATCAGCAAAGCAGGTCGACGTGAGGCCGGATTGATGCCAGCTCGGACGGCCCACAACGTCGAGCGAGCGACCACAACAGAGATCCGACTTTCCCGCGATGGAGCCCCCATGCAACGGAGCCATGCGAGGATAGGTCGGCAGAACTACAGGGAGATAAAGTCAAATAGTTCACTATCTTTTAGCTACACGTTGTTATCATATCCACGTGTATTGCCCCACGGTCGAGTATATAAGGCCTAGGGGGCACCCCTTCAGAACGATCGACCCTATTACTCAGCCATCCACCTCAACTCTCTGCATTCTCAATTCGGAGAGCTCCCTTGTAACCTCATTCACCAAGCATACTCACCAGGACGTAGGGTGTTACGCATCTCTAAGCGGTCCGAACCTGTAAACATTGTCCACTGTTCCTCGTGCATCTGGCACGAACCATTTTGCTACAGTCGTCGACACCGCCCTACTCCTAAAAACACCTCAAGGGGCAACCCCGGGTGTGCGGTCGGACCCAAAACCCCGACATAGCATGTTGGTTTTCTATTATTGGCTTATTCCATAGCTTATTGTTGGCATCGACTTGTCCAACTTAATTGTATGCAATGCTAACACCATTAGATCATAAAGGATTGTAATCCTAGATTCCAACCTTAGATTTTGCCATGAAAGCTTATCAAGAGGTGCCAATCCCAGACATGAATAGTGTACAACATTGATAGGGTCAAGGTATATCTGTATATTTGGGTTGTCCGGCCTGGCTCTGTCGGTGTTTTGGGTCCGACCGCACACCCGGGGTTGCCCCTCAAGGTGTTTTTAGGAGTAGGACGGTGTCGACGACTGTAGCAAAATGGTTCGTGCCGATCGCACGAGGGACAATGGACAAGATTTACAGGTTCGGGCCGCTTAGAAACGCGTAACACCCTACGTCCTGGTGAGTATATGAGCGTGGTTACAAGAGGATTCTCTGGATAGAGGGCGCAGAGAGTTTTCGTGGGTGGCCAAGTGGAGCAGAGTCGATCGATCTGAAGGGGTGCCCCCTAGGCCTTATATACTCGGCCGTGGAGCATTACATGTGTTACGATAACAACAAGTAGCTGAAAGATAGTCAACCTCTTGAGTTTATCCTTACGTAACCTCCGCCGACTTATCCTCGCATGGCCCCGTTGCGTGGGGGCTCCAGCGCGGGAAAGTCGGGTCTCTGTTTGTGATTCATTCGTTCGACGTTGTGGGCCGCCTGTGTTTGCACTAATCAGTCCCACGTCTTCTTTATTGGTTGTCTTTCCCTAGGCCCACGAAAGAATGACCTTACGAATTATTGGGCCCTTGGGCTTTTCGTGAGGCCTTTTACTTCTTTAGTGGACCCAGGGGATATCTATCCCCCACAAGCCCCCGATCTTTGAGTTAATTTAGAGGTAATCAACTCAAAGATCCAAGGTCCAGAAAATGACTTCCTGCTGCCTCCTCTGGCTCTGATCACTCGTTCGACCAAAGTTTGGTTTTGTGCTTGTGCCTTAGAGGTCGGCATTTTGGATTGTAAGACTCTGGACTTCATTGGGTGCACCGGAGGTGCACCCAATGGGTGTAGCCCCCGATCTTTGAGTAGATTTTAGAAGATAATCTACTCGAAGGTCTTCTCCGAAGATTTTCTCCATTCGCGCTCCTGCATCTCAGTTGAGGATTGATCTTTCCAATCTTGTTCTACGCCTTAGAGGTCGGCACTATATTGATTTAGAATGATAATCCATGGGGTGCACCGAAGGTGCACCCAATGGGTGTAGCCCCCGACCTTCAAGTGGATTTTTGAGGATAATCCACTCGAAGGTCTTCCTTCTGTGTCCTTTTGCTGAAAATTATCCTTTCTGCTTGTAAAAAATTGGCATGATGTCATCCGCGCTATGTCATCAATTTTATGCTTCAGAGGTCAGCATGTATTTTGTCTTTTGCAGCCGAGTTCGCAATCCATCCATATCTCGCTAGGTAGTGTAATTTATTTGCTCTGTGACTGATTGGACATTTGATGGACGTTCTCTGTCTAGTCCTCAAGTCATTTCTGTCGACCATATTTTGCACTCTACTGGCTATATTTGGCTTCCCTCTAACTCTTGTTGATATCTCATTTTTGTCTTGAGGTATTCACTGCGTGCTCTGCACAGATGTGACCGTTTGAAAAATATACTGATAATTCCTGGGCGTCCCCCCCCCAATGGGTGTGGTCAAGGGACGGCTTGGTACGCTGAGTGTTTTAGCCGGTTTCCTCTGAGTAGTAATGCGATGGGACGGCTAGTGTAATCATATCTTTTGCACTGTTGACTGGAGTCCCAATGGGTGTAGTGTTGCATGAAACGGCGTCCGCCTTCTGACGTGTCTTCGGGTGGGTGGAAGTGCTTATTGAATGCCTTGCGACTGTTCAGTGACCGCGGTTAGAAGTGAGCGGTTGCCTTTCCCTTCTATAAATGACCCCTTTGCTTCTCTGGTTTCTTCACATCTCTTCGCTGCTCCTTACTGCCTCTTCCCTTTCTTCTCTCCCAAAGCTTCAACCATGGGCAAGAACAACAAGCGTAAGCGTGAGCCGACTCCTCCATCGGAGGAGTTTGGTGACTCGGAATACTCGGAGGAGGAGTTCTCCTCCGAGTCCGAGGGGTCTCCGGCTCTCGTCTCTCCCCCGGCGTCGTCCGATGACTCGGACGACTCCCAGGGGATAGCCGCGGAGGTCTGGACGTATATCCGGGCCGTCGAGCGCGCCGGGCTCGAAGGCTCGGATGAGTCGGAGTGCTCCTCGGATGAGGAGGACTCGGACGGCGGCGACGAGGGTGAAGACGACGACGACGACGATGACGACGACGACGGCGACGGTGGCGGCAGTGGCAGTGGCAGGGGCGGCGGCGACGGCAGCAGGGACAGCACCCAGGGCGACAGCAGGGGCAGCACCAAGGGCAGCAGCAGGGGCAGCACCAAGGGCGGCGGCGGCGGCAGGGGCAGGGCCAGTGGCTAGACGCCACTGGTTTTCTTAGATATTAGTATAGTTTAGTATAGCTAGAATAACGTAGTAGTAATTAGTGTAGTTTAGTAGTAGTGGTAGTGTAGAGTAGTATATTGTAGTTTAGCAGTAGTAGTAATGTAGAGTAGAATTAGGGAAGTACCAACTCATGAAGAGTTGGTTTGTAAGCTCGTCAACTTTCCTTTAATGAAGTATATCGTTTATCCCCTCTTTTTGATGACTTGCCACTGCTTTTGCTGAATGTTGAACTGATTCTTTTGATATAGTAGAAACAGCGCCGAGCGATGTGAAGATTGACATCAGCGTTTTAGAAGTAGCACTGAGCAATCGAACACAAGACCAGCGTTTTAGAGGCAATGCCGAATGATAGAAGGTCGGCATCGGCATTTTAGAAGTAATGCCAAGCGACAAAATACGGGGTCGGCTTTTTAGAAATAACGCCGAGTGATAGAATATCGGCGTCAGCATTTTAGAGGTAATGCTGAGCGTTTGAACACGTGGCCGGCGTTTTAGAGGCAGCGCCAAGTGATTTGAAGGTCGGCGTCGGTATTTTAGAAGTAATGCCGAGCGATTGAACACGGGGTCGGCGTTTTAGAGGCAGCGTCGAGTGATTGAAGGTCGGCGTCGGCATTTTAGAAGTAATGCCGAGCGATTGAACACGTGGTCGGCGTTTTAGAGGCAGCGCCGAGTGATTGAAGGTCGGCGTCGGCATTTTAGAAGTAATGCCGAGCGATTGAACACGTGGTCGGCGTTTTAGAGGCAGCGCCGAGTGATTTGAAGGTCGGCGTCGGCATTTTAGAAGTAATGCCGAGCGATTGAACACGTGGTCGGCGTTTTAGAGACAGCGCCGAGTGATTTGAAGGTCGGCGTCGGCATTTTAGAAGTAATGCCGAGCGATTGAACACGTGGTCGGCGTTTTAGAGGCAGCGCCGAGTGATAGCCAGCTTCTCAAGTTACTTTGAGGAAAATGGCCGAGTGATGAGGTGGCACATCGGCTTTCTTGGAAATAACTGTTAGATATCCACGTAGCTTGCTGGGATTTCGGAGATGACCGCCGGGTGATGACTGGGCACTTTTGAAAAGGTATCTGGCTCAAGAATATCCCTTAAGAGTCGCGCTTTCAGCCGCCTTTGCTTTCCGTGCCCTAGTTCTTGCATTTCCGCATCTGAGTCTTCTCTGCCACTCGCCTCCTGCTCTGTTTCGCCAGCGAGAAGCAAGATGGCGCCCAAGAGGAAGACCGCGAACTCGTCTGCTGCAGTGATCCCCGCCATCGATCCCAACAGTCAGTTGCCCTTCGCAGGTAACCATATGTCTGTGATTTCTGAAGTTGAGCTTCTCCGCCTTGTTTCCATCGGGGTTCTCCCTCCACGGGAACTCTGTTCTTGGCGCTCTTGCCATGGGACTACTGTCCCAACCGAAGATACCCACGAGTCAGTGGTTTACACTCCTTTCCTTCTTCGCGGCCTCGGCCTTCCCATATCTCCTTTTTTCCGTGGCATCCTTGATTTTTATCACATCAACCTGACTCACTTGAACCCTAACTCCATTCTCCAAATCTCTATTTTCGTTCACCTTTGCGAAGCTTATCTTGGTGTGCTGCCGCATTTTGGCTTATGGAAGTATCTGTATCACAGCCGTCCTGGGATGGCCGGGGGGCAACATCAATTGGTCGGAGGTGCCAGCTTAGAGATGCGTCGGGGGCGGAAGACTGAGTATCTCGAGATACCCCTTAAAGACAGCATTAAAGGTTGGCGTCTGGAGTGGTTTATAATGGATAATTATGGAAATTCTCTCCCTTCCCGCTCGGGAAGACAGGCAGACGTTCGTACTCCGAGTTGGACTGAATCTCCCACGGACCAAGAAGTAGCCGAAGCGGGCGTGTTGCTTACTGAAGTTGGATTACTGAAAGAGAGAGGTCTGACTGCCGAAGCCGTGGTCACAGATTTTGTGTTCAAAAACATTCAGCCGCTGAAAGACAGGGCCTATCCGGCATATCTTTACCGAGGGCTGGCCGACTCAACCCGAGTTACTAATAGGAGAATTCCTTCTGTGGATTTGGTGAGCCGGCTTGAAATGATCCTCAGGGGTAAAGTTTCGAACGTTGGAGCTCCAGTGGCATACTCGGCTTGGAACCTACTTTCTTCTCAAGCCTTCACTCTTTTTGTGTCCAATCCACCCGTGACAGATAGCAATTTGGGTCTTAGAGTGCGACCCTCTGCTGAAGAGGTCCATTCTTTAGTTGCTTCGCTCGGGGAGATACCTGATGATGAACGGCAGATTTATTTTGAAGTGCATCTGAACCCTAGTGATGCAGACATAAATGACATGCTCGATCTGCTAGCTGAGGATTCATCTGATACTGCTCCTGATGGTACATTGGCGGTGGTGCCGCTTCCAGAGGTTGATGTGACCTTGGATGTCTCGAAGCCTGTCAATGCTCGCCCGAGGCGTCCCAGCCGAACCAGTCAGCCCGAGCCTTCTGCTGATGAGCAGAAGAAGAAAAGAAGACGCCTCCGGCGAGTGTCTAGCTTTGATGAGGATGCCAGCACCTTAGCTCCTGCTGCTGAAGAAATGACTGCAACTGGCCTTGCTGACATTGATCCCAATGGGTGTGCTCCGCCTGCTGCTGACCTTAATGAGGATGCTGTTTGTGCTGTTGCTGTGGAAGATGAAGAGGAAGAGAACGAAACTCCATTAACTCGGAAAAACAGTCGGCAGTTCGTTGCTAGCGGTGGTAGTAGTGGGGTTCCTTCTCCTGCCTTGTCTGCTCTTATTGGTCTGCAAGAACTGTCCATGGCCAATTTTGATCAAGCTCTAGAGGATATGGTCCCTGAGAACTTGCTGTTGGAACCTGCAGACGCTGATGCAACAGAAACTTGTGCAGCCGTGCCAGATGCTGGGTTGAGGTCGTCCCGTGCCTCGTCGACCTTAGAGCACGATCTCGAGGGCCGGGATGATGACTTGGATCGTCCTGATCCTGTGGAAGTAGCTGAAGGCCCGTCGACCTTAGAGGTGGTCACGGCAGAGAGCTTGGATCCTTTGAATAGTGCTGACATGTGCCCAGCCCCCGAGGGTGTTGCCGGGGAGGACTCAGCTCAGGTGAGGAGCGTAGGCCACTACCCAGCCCCCGAGGGTGTTGCCGGGGGTGACCCGGCTCAAGTGGGCAGTGCCAACCTTGACCCAGCCCCCGAGGGTGTCCGAGCGAGGTCTCCCTCCTGCACTTCCATGGATGTTCACGTGGGTTCACCTCCACACTCTGGCGGCATGGTGGTGGCTCAAGCTCCAGATCAGGGGGTCGCTTTAGAGGGCAGCATCCCCACTGGTCTGGTGTTAGGCTCTGCTGAATGTACTGAGCTCGTTCCTGCTGGTCTACTGCAAGCTGCTTCGGGTGGTGGTCTGACACCTGATTATCAGCTGATTTCTCCTGACTTGGGGATCCCTTCGTTCTTTTCCAACCTCCAGGTGCTGTGCCGTGCTTTAATTTGATCTCTATGTTGCATGAATTGCTGTCATTATGCTCATCTGTTCTTCTCGTCAGGCTTTGGTGAATGGATTGGCCAGTCAACTGAAATCACAGGGTGCTTCTACCCCAGAAGTGGCGTCATCTCTCGAGCGTTGGAATCCAGTGTTGCTTCATCGTCGTGTATCTGAGTTGGAGGCCACCAATGCTGGTCAGTGTCCTTTCTTCTTCTTCTTTATTCTTGCCCGTAGGTTGTTTTACCTTCTGACCTCATTTTGTTCGAATACTTCTTGATAGGGATGACTCGGCAGATCACAGTTCTTGAAGAAAAACATTCTCAAGATCAAGCTGAAATGACTCGACGATGCGCTGACTTCGAGGAGAAGTATTCTCAAAGTCAGATCGAGTTGAGTCAGGTCTCTGCGGCTTTGGATGATGCTAACGCTCTGAGTTCTTCTCTTCATGTCCAGCTTAACTCTGAGAAGGTAGCTTACGAACCTGTGCTTCGCCTTATCATGCTCTTGGATTCTGAATGAGTTTGATTTTTGCTTGTAGGAAGAAAAACGTATCCTTGCTGCTTCTCGCGACAACTTGGACAGATTGTACCGAGATTCCAGTAGCTCGCTGACCATCTTGGAGAGGAGCCACCGCTTTACGATGGAGGAGCTTGACAATCAGCGCCGTCAACTGCAAGAATCTTCGGACGAAGTGGCCCGCCTTACACAGTTGCTATCAGCAAAGGATGCCACCATCAAGGAACTCCGAGCTTCCAAGAAAACCATTGCCCGGGAGTTAGAAACTGCTCAGCAGGCTGTTAAAGTTGCTGAAGAAGCTGCTGTCACTTTCAAAGCTCAGCGCGATAAGGCCCTGGACAAGGCCATTCGGGCGGGACGAATCTTGATGAGAAGACCTGGCGTGGTTGTCCCCGAGGATATAAGAGCCGACGTGGTTGCTGCCCCTGATTCCTCGAATCGCCCTTCTTCGTCAGTCGTTCCTGAGAGAGACATTGGAAAATAAAGAAACAGTTCGCGTGCTCTGAGCGCGCAGTTAGCATGAGCAAGCATTCATTTAGAGGACATCAGCTTATCATTCGAATGTTATGATATCTTTCTTATCGTATCAGAATTTATTAGTTTGCAAATTTGTGGTAATGCTACATGATAATTATGAAGTTTGTTTGTGGGATATGGAAGTCATCCCCTGAACTTCATAAGCGCGAGTATGCTATACCGGTTTAAGCCGTCAATGACTTTTAGCCGGTAACTTCCGTTAGTAGGGTTTAGTGATCGCCCTAAGTAAAGTAAGCGTAAGCATGTTGCACCGCCTTAAGTCGTTGCCGACTTAAGTCGATTGTTCCGTTTGTAGGGCATAGTGGTCACCCCGAGTTAAGTAAGCGTGAGCATGTTGCACCGCCTTAAGTCGTTGCCGACTTAAGTCGATTGCTCCGTTTGTAGGGCATAGTGGTCACCCCGAGTTAAGTAAGCGTGAGCATGTTGCACCGCCTTAAGTCGTTGCCGACTTAAGTCGATTGCTCCGTTTGTAGGGCATAGTGGTCACCCCGAGTTAAGTAAGCGTGAGCATGTTGCACCGCCTTAAGTCGTTGCCGACTTAAGTCGATTGCTCCGTTTGTAGGGCATAGTGGTCACCCCGAATTAAGTAAGCGTGAGCATGTTGCACCGCCTTAAGTCGTTGCCGACTTAAGTCGATTGCTCCGTTTGTAGGGCATAGTGGTCACCCCGAGTTAAGTAAGCGTGAGCATGTTGCACCGCCTTAAGTCGTTGCCGACTTAAGTCGATTGCTCCGTTTGTAGGGCATAGTGGTCACCCCGAGTTAAGTAAGCGTGAGCATGTTGCACCGCCTTAAGTCGTTGCCGACTTAAGTCGATTGTTCCGTTTGTAGGGCATAGTGGTCACCCCGAGTTAAGTAAGAATGCAAGTCAATCATAAACGAACCGAGTATCCTTGAAATCTATCTTTATTGATGACATATTTCCACTTTACAGAGTACATGGCCGCCCCGGCTGTTTTGAAGTACAGCTAGGGGTAAAACTTTCTGAGGTGCTCTATGTTCCAAGAGTTCCCGACTTTTGTACCATCCGTCTGGGTGAGGCGATACGATCCGGGCCGAGTGACCTCTGCTACTATGAAGGGTCCTTCCCATAAGGGTGATAGCTTGTGCCGTCCTTCCCCCGTTAGAATTCGGCGGAGGACGAGGTCCCCTACTGAAAAGAACCTTTGCCGCACAGCCTTATCGTGATAGCGCCTTAGAGTCTGCTGATATCGTGCTGATTGTATTACTGCATTCAGTCGTTCTTCCTCAAGTATATCAATATCCTCCAGCCTGGTGGCCTCAGCTTCCGCTATGCTTTCGAAGATCAATCTTGGTGCCCCAAACTTGAGGTCAGCAGGTATCACTGCCTCCGACCCATAGACCATGAAGAAAGGAGTGTTTCCATGCAGGGCTCGGCTAGGTTGGGTTCTCAAGCTCCAAACAACATAAGGCAATTCTCTTATCCATTTTCCTGCGAATTTTTCATTTTTATCAAAGACCCTTTTTCTAAGTGCCTCCAATATCATTCCGTTGGCTCGCTCAACCTGCCCGTTGGCTCTCGGATGGGCTACAGATGCATACTTGATCTGAATGCTTTTTTGCTCGCAGAAGTCAAAGAATTCTGAACTGGTAAAGTTGGATCCCAAGTCAGTGATGATACTGTTTGGTATCCCAAATCTGAATATTATGCTTTGTATGAATTCCACGGCTTTAGCAGAGGTCAAAGAGGCAATGGGCTGGAACTCTATCCACTTAGTGAATTTGTCAATTGCCACCAATACATGGGTGTATCCTCCTTGAGCCTTCTTGAAAGGTCCAATCATATCCAATCCCCAGCATGCGAAAGGCCAAGTTACTGGTATGGTTTGTAGCTGCTGCGCTGGCATGTGCTGTTGCTTCGACAGATATTGGCAAGCTTCGCATCTCTGAACTAACTCGGCTGCATCATTCTTCGCCGTCGGCCAATAGAATCCTGACCTGAAAACCTTCCCGACTAATGTTCTGGATGCTGCGTGTATCCCACATTGCCCTGCATGGACTTCCTCCAGAAGTTGCTTCCCAGTGGACAGGAGAACGCACTTCATGAGGACGCCTGACGCGCCCCTCCGGTATAATACCTCCCCAATGAGTGTATAGTGAGCCGACTGTCTGGCAATGCGCTCTGCTGAGTTCTTGTCGTCCGGCTCTTCTTCGTTCTTTATGTACTTAATGATCGGCCTCCTCCAGTCATCAGAGTCTGACCCGGGTTGATCTACGATGTTGCACTCTTCTGTTTGGTCTATCGAGATACTCGGCCGTGTAATTTCCTGCACGAAAACTCCGGGTGGGACCTGAGTTCGACCGGATCCGAGCTTGGATAGTGTATCAGCTGCTGTGTTACGATCCCTTTCCACATGATGAAATTCCAGACCCTCGAACTTATCTTCCAGCTTTCGAACGGCAGCGCAATATCTTCCCATTGAATCACTTGAACAATCCCATTCTTTGTTTATCTGGCTAATGACTACCAGAGAGTCTCCATATACCATCAATCTCTTGACGCCCAGTGATATGGCGATTTTTAATCCGTGTATCAAGGCTTCATACTCGGCTGCGTTGTTAGAGGCCGGGAATAGTAGCTGGAGAGCATACTTAAGGTGCTCGCCTCCAGGTGCAGTGAAGAGAATTCCTGCTCCTGCTCCTTGCAGCTTCAGCGAGCCATCAAAATACATTCGCCATACTTCTGTGGTTTCTGGATTATCCGGAACTTGCTGTTCTGTCCACTCTGATACGAAATCGACCAGTGCTTGAGTTTTGATGGCAGTGCGAGGTCGGAACTCGATATCATGGGATCCCAACTCGCAAGCCCATTTGGCTATTCGGCCAATGGCTTCCTTGTTGTGAAGAATGTCCCCTATTGGAAAACCAGTAACTACTATGACTTTGTGATCGTCAAAGTAGTGGCGCAGCTTGCGGGCAGTTAGAAGTACTGCATATAATAGCTTCTGAACTTGAGGATATTTTTTCTTCGATGGGCCTAGAACTTCACTGATGAAGTAGACAGGATGTTGTACCGGGTGAGCATGCCCTTCTTCCACTCGCTCGACTACCAACGCAGTGCTTACCACGTGAGTCGTGCAAGAGATATATAGCAGCAAATCTTCAGCCGGCTGAGTCGGCGTGGCTCGCTGGGGCGGTTTCAATACTGGCGGTGTTGTCAGGAATTTTTTCAGTGCGTCTAGAGCTTCTTGTGCCTCTGAAGTCCATTGAAACTTATCCACCTTTTTCAACAGTTTATAAAATGGCAGACCTTTTTCTCCCAGTCTGGATATGAATCTGCTCAGGGCTGCCATACATCCTGTGAGTCGCTGAACCTTCTTTTGTGATCGAGGAGCTTCCATTTTCATGATAGCTTCAATCTTATCTGGATTAGCCTCAATTCCCCGGTGGCTGACGATAAATCCGAGCAACTTTCCTGCTGGTACCCCGAAAACGCATTTTTCAGGATTGAGCTTCCATCTATATCTTCTCAAGCTGTTGAAAACCAGCTGTAAATCTTCGATGAAGTTTTCTGGATTCTCAGTTTTGATCACCACGTCGTCTACGTAAGCCTCCACACGCTTGCCCTAGTGATCGGCTAAGCATGTTTGAATAGCCCTCTGATAAGTCGCTCCAGCGTTTTTGAGGCCGAACGGCATGGAGGTATAACAGAAAGCACCAAACGGGGTGATGAACGCCGTTTTTTCCTCGTCTTCTTTTGCCAAACTAATCTGATGATACCCAGAATAGCAATCTAAGAAAGACAGCATCGAACATCCAGCGGTGGAATCCACCACCTGATCTATCCTCGGGAGCCCGAAGGGATCCTTCGGACAGTGTTTGTTGAGATCAGTATAGTCGACGCACATGCGCCAATCCACTTTATTCTTTTTGAGTACAAGAACAGGGTTGGCTAACCACTCGGGGTGCAATACTTCTCTAATAAATCCGGCCGCGACCAAGCGGGCTAACTCGGCACGAATGGCTTCTCTCTTGTCGGGCGTGAAACGACGCAGCTTTTGCCGGATCGGCCTCGCCTGGGGATAGACCTTCAATTTGTGCTCGGCCAGTTCTCTTGGGACTCCCGGCATATCCGCAGGTTGCCATGCGAATACGTCTCGGTTATCTTGCAGGAACTGGACGAGCGCGCTTTCCTATTTGTCACTCAAACTGGAGCTGATGATGGCCGTCTTGCGCTCATCAGCGAACCCCAGGTTGATCCGCTTGGTGTCTTCAGTCGGCCGCATAGAGGTCGCGGCCTGAGCTTCGTTTGTCGGCACGGCGAGGTCTTCATCAGGCTTAGAGTTCGCCGGTGTAGAAGGAATCGCTGATGGCTTGGTGGTGAGGGCTGCTTGGATGGCCACTCGGAAACATTCTGCGGCGCCTTGGAAGTCGGCGCGCACAGTTATGACTCCTTGTGGTCCTGGCATCTTCAGTATCATGTACGTGTAGTGTGGGATGGCCATGAACTTGGCCAGCCCTGGCCTCCCGATGATGGCGTTGTACCCGCAGTCGAAGTTCGCCACCTCGAACCTCAGGAACTCGGTTCTGTAATTATCCGGAGTCCCGAAGGTGACCGGCATGTAGATGTGGCCCAGCGGATACTCCCCTTCCGTCGGCACGATGCCGAAGAAAGGAGTGTCTGACTCGTGGAGCTCTTTGAGGTGAACTCCCAAGCCTTGAAGCGTACGGGGGAAGGTGACGTTGATGCTGCTCCCCCCGTCCACTAGCACCTTCTTCACCCGGCTCTCTCGGATCACCGGATCGACGAGGAGCGGGTATTTGCCTGGGTGGTCGAAGTTGAGCCATTGATCCTCCCGAGTGAACGTGATTGGGTGCTCCGACCACCGGTACGGGGCGGGAGGGCCGGTGGTCGCCACCAGTATCTGGCGGTCGTTGAGCTTTTGTTGTCTCTTGTTCTCCTGCGACCCATGTCCGCCGAAGATGACGTTGACCTCCCTGTCAACGCGCGGGAAAGCTCCTCCTCCCCCCTCCTCCGGCTGATGGGGCTGTCGTGGTTCATCTGGTCCTCCTCTCGGCGGAGGAGGTGGTAGAGGTTGGAAGGGTCGGCCATGCCCGACGGAGTGCTTGAAGTCCCGGCAGTTGCGGAGAGTGTGGCGCATATCCTTGTGGTACGGGCACTGGGCGTCGAGGATGTCGTCCAGCGTGCGTTCGCCTCCACGAGGTCCTCCTCGGGCGCGAGAGGCGGGTGGTCCGGCGGCGTGTACCTCTTCGCGAGGCCTCTTCTCCCAGCGCTTGTCGGGCGGCTGGTTCGCGTCGCGTCGTGGTACCGCCGGTGCGGGCTTTGCTCCTCCGATGAGGTCCTGGGCCCGCTCGTTAGCGGTGATGTAGAGGTCGGCTTCCCGGAACAGCTCCTCGGAGGTAGTCGGCGCCTTTTGCAGTATGGCTCGGACGAAAGCCGAGTCGTTAGATCCTCTGTAGAAGTCCTCGATTACGGCCGCCTCCGTGACCTCGGGGATGCGGTTTCTCATGGTCTGGAACCTTTTAAGGTATGACCTGAGAGTCTCATCCCCCCGGCGCTTGATGGATTTGAGGTCCCATGGTTGCGCTGGCTTGTCGGAGAGAGACTGGAAGTTGGCGGTGAAACGTCGACTGAAGTCTCCCCAGTCGTCGATGCAGTGTCGGGGTACATGTCGTAGCCACTGCAGCGCGTCTTGCCCGAGGACGATGGGCAGATACGCAGTCATGACGTCCTCGGATGCCCCGGCGGCCCGAGCAGCGGTGGTGTAGACGGCTAACCAGCCCCCCGGATCCTGCTTAGGTTCATATTTGTCGACATTGGATACCTTGAAGTTGGGAGGCCATTGGATGGCCCTAAGGCGCGGAGTAAGGGCGGATACTCCGCACGTGTCCTCCTGTCGTCGAGGATGTCGTCTGTCCCGGGGAGGGGAGTGGCGGTGGTGGCTCCTCGACCGTCCCCGGGTGGTTCCACCAGTTGAAGCTGTTGCCGACTCAGTTCGGGTGGCCTGGCTTTGGGTCGGGAAGCCATGATCTCGATCATACTCCTCTCGACGGCGAATTTCGTTCTCGTGCCGCCGTTCGCGCGAAGCATTGATAGAGCTTCGCGCGTCTCGGCGACTGTTGATGGCGTGTCGCAGATCGTTCGGCGGATGAGCGAGCGGTAGAAGATGGTTAGCTGCCTGAGTGAACAGGCGCCGGTATCCCTCGGCGTCGGGGGTCCGAGGAAGTCCGTCAGCTATCCGGGCCAGAACGCCTCCGACTTCGCTCGGCGTATTCATGGCTCGGGCGAAGTCGGGGTTCAGGTTGCGCCCGAAGAGCGGATTCTCGCGTCGTTGCCTTGCATCTTGCTCGGCTTGCTCCTGAGTTCGACGGCGATCTCGTCGTCGGGAGTTCCTTCGTTCCCTGAAGACACGTTCTTCCGGAGTTTCTCCTATCTCTGAGACCTCGTCTCGCGAGACAGGTTGCTCCGGATCCCGTTCTCCAGCTGCGTGATGTCGTCGAACGTTCCTGCGCCGATTCCTTCGTCGGCGGGATTCTCGCTGAGGCGGTTCTTCTCCAGGCGCGGTCGGTTCATCGTCGGAGACGGCGGGTGATTCTGCTCTCCCGATGAAGAGGACGTCGGGGTAGAACGGTATTGCTGCCACGGCGGCTTTCTTTCCGTTCTCCTTTGAGGTCGGAGGAACGGGAAGAACGACTGGCCTCTCCCTGGTCTCCTTCTTTCTCACGACCCGTGTCCATTCTTTCGTTGAAGTAGACAGCGGAGTCTTCCGGGTCAGCGAGCTTCTCGCTCCAGCCTCCCCGGAGACGATCTTTTCCCGAAGAGCCGGAAGTAGCGTCTTTCCAGCATTTTCGGAGTTTGTTGGTGGAGACTTCTGTTCTGGCAGATCCGCGAGGCGGTGTAGAATTCCTTCTTCGTCCGCCACGGAGGAGATTGTCCCGAAGCAGAATGTGGATCCGGGACGCATGGTGATCTTGCTGTGGAAGGTGACGGCCATTGAGCTAGCTTGGATCGTCGACACACCCCCTACCTGGCGCGCCAGCTGTCGGTGTTTTGGGTCCGACCGCACACCCGGGGTTGCCCCTCAAGGTGTTTTTAGGAGTAGGACGGTGTCGACGACTGTAGCAAAATGGTTCGTGCCGATCGCACGAGGGACAATGGACAAGATTTACAGGTTCGGGCCGCTTAGAAACGCGTAACACCCTACGTCCTGGTGAGTATATGAGCGTGGTTACAAGAGGATTCTCTGGATAGAGGGCGCAGAGAGTTTTCGTGGGTGGCCAAGTGGAGCAGAGTCGATCGATCTGAAGGGGTGCCCCCTAGGCCTTATATACTCGGCCGTGGAGCATTATATGTGTTACGATAACAACAAGTAGCTGAAAGATAGTCAACCTCTTGAGTTTATCCTTACGTAACCTCCGCCGACTTATCCTCGCATGGCCCCGTTGCATGGGGGCTCCAGCGCGGGAAAGTCGGGTCTCTGTTTGTGATTCATTCGTTCGACGTTGTGGGCCGCCTGTGTTTGCACTAATCAGTCCCACGTCTTCTTTATTGGTTGTCTTTCCCTAGGCCCACGAAAGAATGACCTTACGAATTATTGGGCCCTTGGGCTTTTCGTGAGGCCTTTTACTTCTTTAGTGGACCCAGGGGATATCTATCCCCCACAGGCTCGGCCCCATGCCTAAAATGGTATGACACGTTTCAATTCTAAGCCAATCTGACACACAATAATTATGGACTATACCGGGCTAGCCCATGGGCTAAGTTGTCGACCCATGACCTAACATATTTTTGCTTACACGTACCGGACTTAATTCAGGCGATCCGAAATGAAAAAAGCTTGAAATTCAAATTCCGGTCTGAAATAGAAAAAACCTAAAATCCAAATTCTGGCCTAAAAACTACAAACAACCCACAAATATGACCAGAATTTAGAATAGAGAACATAACACACCTCCATAGTTCCAGATTCCCTTTTAAATAACCATACATGTTGCAATCTAGTTTACCAATTATATCACATCAAGGATACATTACAAAATTCTAGTAAGTTACTCGTAGTACATATCACACAATACAGAACCCCATCACAGATTTGACCAAACAAAAAAAAGACAAACAAATTTGATAAAAAACTTAATATTTCTATTTAGTTACTAAAGCCATTAACGTGTTTTTTTGGTGATAACAAACCATTTTAGGTTCTGAATGGCCTTTTTAGTGTCGGCCATAAATGTGTTATGCATGCGCCCGCCAGTGGGCACTACCTCAGCGCCTAAGCATGACCCGAGATATAGGGCAAGGTAAGCAAGCTCAATATTATTGATAAGAAACGACAAAACTATAGCTAGCTTAAGTTAAAGAACCGAACTCATTCTTCTAATCTCAGTACACCTCACAACAAATACATACTCCCTCTCGGTCATGAAATATAAGAATTTAGTTGTCCTCAGTTAATTCATCATAAATTTGTCTAAATGTATAGCAAAGTAAAATGATACTTTTAATACCAGATGAGTTCAGTAGATACATTGTGAAATGTATTTTATATGTGTTAATGTTTTTTAAAATAACTCCGGTGAAGCTGATAACTTGACTTATAACAGCTGCAATGCCAAGATATTTCAGGATGGATCAGAGTGATGACACCAATATTACAATACAGTTGAAAATACTCTCTCCGTTCTTTTTTATTTATCATTGTTTATTTCAAAAATAAACTAGCAGCCGACAAATATTGGAGAACGGAGATACTACCATTCCGTTGCTCCTAGCTAGGGATGAATGTCGGATGTGTCAAATACGATATCCAATCCTTATAAAGGCTTGTTCGTTTGTTCAGGAATGGACTTGGAATCGTTCCATCTAATCAAAACTTATATAACTTAGAGAAAAAATCTAGCTAGAAATTGTTCCAGGCCTCCGTTCCGTGAAAACCAAACGACACCAAAGTATATTCCAACTTTAAACATACCGAGTAATATATAGTATGCATATCCAATATATGAATTTATGTAAAGATTACTTAGGTCTGTTTGAAAACACTCAGTTTCTAAAAAACTGATTTATAGAAATTGAGTTGGTTTCAAATATATCAGTTTATGACTTATTTTATAGAAATTAGATTACTAATTTCTTAAAAATAAAAAATTGGTCTCTCCTAACTAAAAGATAAAAACTAGTTCCTTAAAAACTGAGTTGCTTCCAAAATAGTTCTTAATTAGTATTTAAACACTTTCGGACGGATTAATACCGAGAAAATACCCATCCCGTATTTATCGCACTCTCGGACACTGCTAGCTCATCAGTAAAATACGTACGTTATCCCAATTCACTATCATTTGCATGACTAACCAAACCCATTCTGCATAACCACGTAATTAAGCAGATGAGTACGTCCGTACACGTATAAATACATAAGAACACTATAATCTACCAGCTCGGGTGGGCCCTAGCTAACGAGCACTTGGGTCGCCAAGCTCAGGCAGGCACCACCAAGAGAGCAGACCGGCTCGCTTTCACTTTATTTTGGCTTTTGGTGGTGTATAAATACGGGGCACCAGCAGAGGGGCCTTCATCTCGCCTCCTCGCGTCCGATCGATCCCCATCCCCTTCCATTGCGTGCTGGAGCCCTCCTCCGCGCGCTTTCTCTGGTGACGCCGTCCATGTCTCCTCCTCTCTTCCTGCACACTGATTGAGGTCTTCATTCTTCTCTCTCTCTCTCTCCTACTGTTAGCTACCTAGGGTTTGCCATGGCCATCACCTTTTTTGAGCCATCACACTTTACTCTCTCTCTCTTCACCCATGACACATCCATCCAGCCACCCCCACTAGCTCTCTAGCTAGCCATCCTCCTCATCACCCTCTCCGCCTCTGTCTCTTGCTGTCTTGCGGCACTGTTCTTAGCTGCAGGTAGCTCCGTCCAGCTCGACGGTTCTCTCTTAGCAGCTAAGGAAGGCGACATAAATTATAAAAGGCGCCACTTGAGGGCAGGGCCAAGGAAAGTTGTGGTTTCCAACTCCTCACCTCACACACTCTCTTCTTCTCTCCTTCGTTCTCCCTCGCAAAGTCAGGGTCACTGAAAGTAGCGGAAGAGCCCAAGTAGTTCTTCGCCACCGGTACCGCATCGATCATCATGGTGTTCTCCTCGCTCCCGATCTTCCTAGACCCTCCCAATTGGGGCCAGGTAATTGGTTTATCCAATCATATACTCTTCGTTCCTTACTTTTAGTTTCGTCATGCACAAGCATGACGAACTGGTTTCTCTCTCCGTTTCCTAATTATTATTTTAGAGTGAATCCGGCCTTTTTCCAATACGAACTTCAAATCTCTGGTTGATTGATCGCTGTGATTCGCAAGTTTGTTTACTACCTATGCTCATGCCCTGGTTGAGCATAGACACAAAGGAAGGGCATCATTATAGGCATGTTCTTGAATATACCGTGCTTTGAATTCCAGCCTTTATTAATTGATTCGTTATACATACAGATGCAGATGCAGATGCAGCAGCAGTCACCGCTCCAGTGTCTCCTCGGCAGCGGCGGTGGCAGCGACCACCACCACCTCATGCCTCCTCCGTCCGGCCTGGCGCCGCTGCCGGGGGGTCCTGCTGACACAGCGGCGAGCGGTCCGGCGGGAGGCGGCTCGTCCACCTCGGCCTCAGTGCAAGCCGCGGCGGGAGCGGGGGCAGGGGCGCAGCCTCGCCCCGTGGTGTCGATGGCGGAGCGCGCCCGGCTCGCGCGCGTGCCGCTGCCGGAGCCCGGCACGCTCCGATGCCCGCGCTGTGACTCGACCAACACCAAGTTCTGCTACTTCAATAACTACTCGCTGTCGCAGCCGCGCCACTTCTGCAAGGCGTGCCGCCGCTACTGGACCCGTGGCGGCGCGCTCCGCAACGTGCCCGTCGGCGGCGGGTGCAGGCGCAACACCAAGCGCTCCAGCAAGAAGTCGTCCCGCGGCGGCGGCGCGGGCGCCACGGCGGCAACCTCCTCGTCCTCGACCACCTCCACCTCCACCACGGCCACTACCACCACCACCACGAGCGCGGCCATGGCGGCGGCCGAGGCCATCGCCGGCATGCAGGCGCAGCTGCCCCACCTCGGCCTCCCGCCCGCAGCGGCCGCCGCGGCGCTTGAGGCCTCGCTGGAGGGCTACCACCACTACCTCCCGCTCCAGATGCAGCCGCAGTTCCTGCAGCAGGCTGGCCTGCACGGCTACCATTTCGCCGACGACGGCACCGGCGTCCTCGCAGCTGACGGGTTCCCGAGGGGCGTCGTCGCCTCGGGGCTGCTCGCGCAGCTCGCGGCGGTGAAGATGGAGGAGCACGGCAGCAACGGCGGAGGTGCCATCGCGGCGCATCATGAGCAGCAGTCCTACTGGCCCGGCAGCACCGGCGGTGGCGGTGGGTGGCCGGTGGAGTTCTTGTCGGGGTTCAGCTCATCCTCGTCGGGGAATGTGTTGTGAGTTGCATGTGGCCGCGTCCAGGTCCACCTGGGCATGCATGATGGGGGGCATGCATGCATGGATGCTGATGAAGCTGAACTAGCTCACCATCCTCAATTAGTTCTAGGGTTTATGTGGTGTTTGGAACTTAATTGGCGTCGTCTTCTTCAATTAGGCTGGTGATGATCTTGTGTTGGGGTAAGGTTTTTACATGTTTTTTTTCTTATGAGTTTTAAGCTGGTTAATGTCGTGCAGTTGGTAGTTTTGCATGTAGTGGGAAGTGCATGTGTTGACTCATGGAGGTTATATGTGTCAGGTTACTTAACTATACTATGTTTAATTATATGAGAACTTGGTGGGCATAGTTGTACTAGTACAACCCGTTTCTAAATTGCAGATGTGTGTTTGGATGTTTTATTGTTGATCGAAATGTTGGAAAAGTTATGAGGTGTTTGGTTTGATGAACCACTCTATCCAAAATGAAGTGGTGCATAATGGGTCCATTCCTCAAATTTGGTGGGATAACTCTATTCCACATATTAGTACTAAACAACTAACTATAAGCAATGAGGTGGTGATAGATTAACTTACTTCATTCCACAAACCAAACAAAAAAAATGAGGAGTGAGAAGATGATGGACTATATTATTCCTCAAACCAAACACTCCATTAATGAATGAGTATAAATGGCTATGTTCGCCCATTTAAAATTTGATCGACATGATGATATCAGCTGAGTGGCCATATTTGATCAACATGACCATACCTGACTAAAATGTTTTGATCTACATTTCATATTTATGGAAATCAAGTCTCAATTTGATGGAATCTGTTCTTCCACCTCTTGAAACTCATGAATCCCCTTGAGTCCAATGACGGAGGTAGCAGTGAGGTGGACGGGGCTCGAGCCCCCTACCGTTATCGAGCCTATGGTGTCCACTGAAACTTTCCAAAATTTCAAAACATACAAATATAATGTAGGTGTGGCTCATATATTGTACTCCCTCCGTCCATAAATGTTTGTCGCTATGGTATTCGTGCCAGTCAAACTTTGTTAAGTTTGACTAGCTTTGTAGAATATATTAGCAACATTTGAAATATGTATCTTCGAATAAGTTGAGTACAAAAATAGATTCAAAGATATATCTAATGATATTAATTATGTACTATAAATATTAATATTTTCTTATATAATTGTGGTCAAAGTTAAAATTGATTGACCATTCGAAAAGTGAGAATGACCAACATTTGTGGACGGAGGGAGTAGCGATTTAGTTCAGTCCCTCGTAATTTTTTTATGGCTCTGTCCCTGTTTGAGTCCGATAACTTGTATGAGGATTAAAGAGTATTTCCTCGCATTCAATTTTGAAAATTTGGCTGGTACAGCTACGACTACATCTACCATTTTTTTATCAAACTTAATCATGTCCTAATTTGATTATATCCTCATGTTAAACTAGCTCTTGGAACTTATTGGGATTCATGGACTATCTCTCCTGAGAAAATTTAACATGGCAACTAAGTAAGACTAGATTTTCTCACTGACCAGAAGCTAGTTGATGTATTCATTCACAATTGATTCAGTGCTATGTAGGTTTGCAACATTGAGCCGAACACACTCACTTGTCAGTGTTGAGGTTGGATACTTTTTCCTTCATCTAAAGAAATAATAGCTAGCTCATGAAACGTTGAGAAGTTAAGAAAGGGAATTTTTAGGTGACAAAGAAATTAAACTTAATTTCAATTGTACTTATGTTCAACAAAAGGTTTTATTTTTTCTATAGGGATATTTTACAAAAGTTCAGGGCTGGTTTGCTGACCAGGGATCACTAGGGGATTGGAGGTGATTGAGAGGGAAATTAGTTCATTTCCCACTCAATCCCCTCCAATCATCACATGATCCCTTTGTCACCAAATCAGCCCTCATAGTGTGAAATAAGCCTAGCTTGCACTCATCTGCAATCTTATTTTGAAGAAAAAAAAAAGCTATAGCGAAAGAAAGACTCTAAGATTACCACAGAGTTAACTAATCATCATTGTGTTCCCTGCAGAATCCATCAAAGATCATTCTTATATATGCTTAGTTTGAATATTTAACCATATAACTGGCATTCTAGATTCTCTTGCTAATATAAATAAATATACAAGCAGTAGAGTTGCCTCCAATGATCTGGCTAGTTATGGTGCTCTGCTGGTCGAGTTGCTACTGCCTACTACACACAATCGTTTGTTCCAGCAGGATATATAGCTCACATGATTAGCAGCTAACTAATGTTTATTCCTAAGATCACAAAGAAACTGGCTATATATGATGCCCCTCCTGTTCGTTCCTCGCGATCTCCGCAGCGCAGTTATCTATGTCCCCCCTGCAATCCTTTCTCGATGTTTGGTGATGATGACCACTACTGATGTGATCTCATTTCTCAATCCGGCCCATCAGATTAAACAATACAATCCATCAGGAATGGCGTCTTATATATTATATTAGTAACTAACTACTAAGGCTGCATGATCCGTCTGCCACTTGCTGCCTATAGATGGCAAGAACCAATTACCCGTTTTTAGTCAGAGAGAGAGAGAGAGAGAGAGATGGCCGGTGTGTGGTGTAAACGACGATCGAGAGAAAAAGCTAGAGGGCGAGACCACACACTGGAAGCTTTCCTGCCTCCTAATTCAAATTGGTCCCACAAACCAATCTTGAGAGAGAACACCGCAGTAATGGCGGGGACTCCTTTGTTGGATGTGGCGTCCTCCGCGACGGCGCACGGGTCTTTCCCAAGGTGCGGCCGTGAAGTTTACTCAGAGCGTGATTTACAAAAAACTGCCTCGGTCCTTCCACTGCCGATCTAATTAAGAAGGCTAAGGCGTTTGGAAGGCCGAGATCCTGTTTGCTACGAGGCAGTCAGAGTAAGGTTGACGGGAGGTTCTCCCTTCTTAAGCCGGTCTCTTGCCCAGGGAACTTGTGCAATACGCGATCTCCTTCGTATGCAGAGATGGCCGCTAGACCACCACCTCCTATTAATCGGGCAGGGGACTCTGACCACCGGCCTGTGCCTTCGGGTAACAGAAATCCGACTATGGCGGCACCTTTGCAAGGAGGTGGATGGCGGGGGCAGGCACCCTCGCGGCACGGGCATGGAGATGGCGCATTTTTGCATCGTCGAGGCGCTGGGCGTGGTGCTTGTCATGGCCGGGGCAATCAAGGGATGCCTGGTCGTGGCCTAGCTGGACGAGGAGGACGCTTCCCTCCACAGCCTCGTTACCAGAGGAGGGTGGAAGGTTTTACGGCTAGCCATGAAATGGCGCCTGGGGATGAGCTTCCTGCTGGGACTGCAGAGGTGGTAAGGACCACGGCTAAGCCTCTCTCAACTTCATTGGATCCAGGTACAATTTCTAAGGCCAAGAAACCAAAGAATCCTTTCTGTTTTCGATGCAAGTTGAGTGGTCATATGAATGAGGATTGCAAAGCAATTTTAGACTGTGTGGTCTGCAATAAGAAGAACTCGCATGTGGTAGCCAAGTGTCCTCTTCTGAAATTTCCTAGGCCGGATGCTTCCTTTTTTGGCTTTGGAAATAATGATTTGGGTTTCTTTCGCATACCAGAATTTGATTATAAGTTAGAAACACCGGATCCAGCCCCGACTGCCCTCATCAAAGTAACTGGGGGAAAACTTACGCCTGCGGCAGTGCAGACGGAACTGGCTCGTTTCATTACTAAGGACTGGACTTGGGAAGCTTTGCCCCATAGTGAGGAATCCTTCTTGGTGGTTTTCCCTTCGGTTGAGGAATTACAGAGAATGGTTGATGTGGACTTCACCCTTAAAAATCATGGTGTGACTCTCACTATCTCGGAATGGAAAGATGCTAGTGATGCTGATCCTAGTTACCAGCTTGATGAGGTATGGGTCCATATCAAGGGGGTTCCCCATGCTTGGAGACATTACCTAGGATTTTGGGCTCTAGGCTCGGTGATTGGAGCGACCTTGGATGTGGATATGTATACATATAGAAAAATGGGAGTGATTAGAGTGCTTGTTGGAATGATGAACAGAGATCCTCTCCCCCTTACCACTGACATTGTCTTTGGCACTAAAGGATATGAGATCACTTTTGTTTTGGAAGATGAGAAATTCACCCCTGCAGACCCTGTGGTGTTCACAGATGTCCCACGATGGGATGGCGATGGTGGCGGGGATATTGGAGATGACCAAGATGACAAAAACCCAGGTCATGCAAAGAAGAAACAAAGAAATGGATGGAGTGTTGGTGGGTCTGGTGCTTCATCGGGTGGGGGAGATAGTGGGGGAAATGATGTACCTATGCTTGATGCTGCTGCTCTTCCCCTCACAACGTCTCTACATGGCCCTTTCTGTAGTTTGTTTAGCTCTGATGGCTCAACTGACGCTGCAGATCACTCATCAAAATATTCAGGGGTTCATAACCCAGTTTGTGAGGTGGGAGCAGGTACATTGCTGACTCCTGTTACCGCTCAGATTGACTTGTGCGTGACTATGGGAAACTCTACTTTGAATAACACTGATCTGAGAAAGGTAACTAATGACATCTCTATTGAACCTGTCTATTTGTCTCCATCCATGCAGAATAAAATGCTGATGCCTATTGTTTCTCAGGGAATGTTTGGTTCCCTGGTGCAGGACACTCAGGAAGCAAGGGATGCATGTGATGATGACTTTGGTGGTTCACTGTGCTCTTCTGGAACAGGTTCAAAATTTTATCCCCTTCACAATGGTCTGTTCATTAGAAGAAGTACTCGTTCCAATGTTTTAGATGCTAATGGTCTTCCCCGGGCAGATGAGGATGCGACTCTAAAGGCTATGAAAAGGGCTTCTAGGCGCAATTTGGATGGGGATTTATGTGGAAAACAGCTAGCTGATCGTTTTCTACTACCAGCTGATAACTCACAGGCTACGCAGATTTTGTCAGGTATGAAAAACCCAAATATTACTGCTATTAGCTCTTTAGCAGATTCCATTTGTGCCAATAGACTTGAGAAGTTAGGTTTTAAATTGGGATCTAGCGAGGCTGCTGTTAATATGTCAATTAATATTTTGAAAAAAATGGAATTAGACAGGATGACTGCGATTAATAAATCAGTATGCACGTCAGATTCCCTTAGTGGGGAAGATAGCAATTTGGGCTTGCCTGGTAATGGTAGCGATGATGAGACAGATAAAATAAATGTCGATGTTTTAGACCTCCTTATTAAGGATGTAGCGGAAGTGGATTTTGATGATGTAGACCTAGACACAAAAATTTGTGAACTAAGGGCCTCTACACGGAAATCAAAAAAGCACTCCAAAAAACCTGGAGGTAACAAATCAAAAACAAAAAAAAAGTATCTCAATGAAAGGCATTTTCTGGAATAGCAGAGGTCTATCAGACTTGGCTAAATATCGTTACATCTCGGATGCCGTGCGAGACTCCAATCTCGATTTCTGTGCGATAATGGAGACAGGAAAGCAGGACATGTCAAAATCAAATCTGGCACGTCTGTCCGGTAGTGTGGAGTTCGTTTGGCATTACCTCCCTCCGAAAGGTAGATCTGGAGGCATCCTTTTGGGTGTAAGAGCAAAGGTGTTTGATGTTTCCCTTATTCATGAAGGAGAATTTCATATTAAGTTTCATATATGCAATAGAACAGATAAATTTAAATGGTCACTGATGGCTGTGTATGGCCCAGCTCAAGATGAATTTAAGTCTGCTTTCCTTGCGGAGCTTGTTCGAGCTTGTCAGCATAACCCTCTACCTTCCCTCATTGGTGGGGATTTTAATATCTTGCGAAACAGCAGGGAGAAAAATAATGATAGGTTCAATAATCGTTGGCCGTTTCTTTTCAATGCTGTGATTGATAGCTTTGATTTAAGAGAAATAGCTTTAACAGGAAGACAATACACCTGGGCAAACTCTCTCCCTAACCCGACCTATGAAAAGTTAGATAGAGTCCTTTTGACGACTGATTGGGAATTTAAATACCCTCTGGTCTCGGTTCATGCGCTGGACAGAGGGGTTTCTGATCATTCACCTTTGCTTCTTGACACTGGAACTCCTGCCCTCTTTGGAAGTAACAAACTGTTTAAGTTTGAACTACTTTGGCTTCAGCGGGAGGGTTTTCAAGAACGGGTTAAGCAAATTTGGACTAACACATTCAAAGGTCGTAATTCGGTACAAAGATGGAATAACAAGTTGAGTGCTCTGCGGAGATTCATTAGAGGATGGGCAGCTCAAATGAATGGGGAGTACAAGAAAAAGAAATCAGATCTTCAAAACACTATATGCTCTTTAGATGTTCAGGCCGAAGTCAGAGATTTGAATGTGGAGGAGCTAGAATGCTTGTCTCAGGCTAGAGAGAACTTGATCAAACTTCTGAGAGAAGAAGAAATTAAATATTACCAACGGGCAAAGGAAAAGCACATCCTCCTAGGAGATAATAATACTAGATATTTCCATATGATTGCCAACGGAAAGCACCGAAAAAAGCGGATTTTATCGCTCGAAGATGGCAGCAATAAAATTGAAGGACATGCTAATCTAAAAAACTTCATCACAGATTACTATAGGGGTTTGTTTGGTGAACCGGAAGAAAATTCCTTCACTTTAGATGAATCCATAATTCTTGACCTACCTCAGGTATCCAGCCAGGAAAATATGTTACTCACATCTGAGTTCTCCGAAGAGGAGATTAAAGAGGCTATCTTTTCAATGAAACCCAACAAAGCTCCCGGTCCGGATGGTTTTCCTGCTGAGTTTTATCAGCAGTTCTGGGAGACCATCAAGGGGGATCTCGTGCAAATGTTTCGGGATTTAGACAAGGGCGAACTCCCCTTGTTCAGCCTTAATTTTGGAATCATTACTCTCATCCCTAAAGTCCTTCATGCAAATGTTATCCAACAATACAGACCAATATGCCTCCTTAACGTGAGCTATAAGATTTTTACCAAGGTAGTCACGAACAGACTAAGCGTGGTAGCAGATAAGGTCGTTAGCCCATCACAAACTGCCTTTATTAAAGATCGAAATATTCTCGAAGGAGTAATCATTCTTCATGAAACAATTCACGAATTACATCGAACAAAACAGAGCGGAGTAATCCTAAAACTAGATTTTGAGAAAGCATACGACAAAGTACGGTGGCCGTTCCTTTTACAAACACTCCGGATGAAAGGCTTCTCGTCCAAATGGATTTCTTGGATTGAGACTTTCATTTCAGGCGGAAGTGTAGCTGTAAATGTTAATGATGATATCGGACACTACTTTCAAACAAAAAAGGGACTCCGTCAAGGGGATCCTTTGTCCCCCCTCCTATTTAATATTATGGTGGACATGCTGAAAGTTTTCATTAGTCGGGCAAAATTGGACGGGCAAGTTGTGGGAATCATCCCCCATCTAGTTGATGGTGGGCTTTCGATCCTCCAGTACGCAGATGACACTATACTCTTCATGGATCATGATCTGGACAAAGCTCGCAATTTGAAGCTTCTTCTATTTGCTTTTGAACTAGCTTCAGGTCTTAAGATTAATTTCCACAAGAGTGAGTTGTTCTGTTTTGGGGATGCCCATGAGCAGGTAGAGTTGTACACGGAACTCTTCGGGTGCAAAGCCGGCAACTTTCCAATCAATTACCTTGGCATCCCAATTCACTTCAAAAAATTAAGAAATCGGGATTGGGCTAGAGTTGGAGAGCGCTTTGAGAAGAGACTCAGTAGCTGGAAAGGGAAACATCTCTCCATCGGAGGCCGTCTGACTTTGATTAATTCAGTTCTTAGTAGCCTGCCGATGTATATGATGTCTTTCTTCTCCATCCCCAAAGGAGTTATCAAGACATTAGATTATTTCCGTTCAAGATTCTTTTGGCAGGGGGATGAAAACAAAAAAAAATATAGGCTTGCTAAATGGTCTATTCTGTGCCAACCAAAAGACCAGGGAGGAATTGGAATCCTAGATTTGAACATTATGAATAGAGCCCTTCTTAGCAAATGGTTGTATAAATTGCTTAACTCTGATGGTATGTGGCAACAATTGCTCCGTAATAAATACATAGGTTCAAAATCACTGGCTCAAGTGGAATGGAAAATTGGTGACTCCCACTTTTGGTCTTGTCTAATGAAGGTAAAACCAGACTTTCTACGCTTCGGAACCTTTCTGGTTAATGACGGATCTCAAGTAAGGTTCTGGGAGGATAGCTGGCTGGACGGGTCCCCGCTGAAAGATCAATATCACTCCCTGTATAACATTACAAGACCCAAATCAATAACTATAGCGGAAGCTATGAGCTCCTTCCCTCCTAACTTTTCCTGGCGACGACAACTTTATGGATCCAACTTGGTGGATTGGATTTCCTTGTTGTCACGTATAGAGGGTTTGGAGTTGTCCCTTGACCGTGATACATTTTATTGGAACCTTACCCCAAATGGGAAGTTCTCGGTAAAATCGTTTTACACAGCCTTAAAGTTTAGTACTACCCCTAATGTAAACAGAGACATGTGGAAGATGAAGGCCCCTTTGAAAATTAAACTTTTTTTATGGTATTTACGAAAGGGAGTAATTCTCACAAAAGATAATCTGGCCAAACGAAACTGGCATGGAAGTTTAACTTGTGTTTTCTGCCATAAGGAAGAGACCATCAACCACCTTTTCTTTGAGTGCCGTTTAGCTCGGTCAGTTTGGAATATTGTACAAATGGCTACCGGCTTCAATCCACCGCATAATGTAGAACATATGTTTGGGGGATGGCTTCTGGGCCTGAATAAAATACTGAAATCTGTGTTTCTACTTGGAGCGGCGGTCTTGTGCTGGGCTCTTTGGACCGGTAGAAACGATTTAGTGTTTGAGAAAAAACTTTATTGCTCTCCTTTGCAGGTTATCTTGTCGGCGTCACATTGCCTTTCACGGTGGGCTATTCTACAGAGGAAGGAGGTTCGTCCTATGGTTGTAACAGGATCACGAACCTTGGTGAGGGTGGCCATGGCGTTTTTCTCCCGGAGGCACGGGTGGCGATCTAGACTTCGGATCGGTTATCATTAGATCAATGTCTTTGTTGGTTTTTTTAGTTGGCTATGTGCATTAGGCAGAGGCCGGAAGTTCTGTACCAAGGAGTTGTATCCTCTTGATGTAATGACTTGGTATTTTCAATATAAGCTTCCTTTATCTAAAAAACAATCACATAGAGAAGAATGCATGAGACATGGGAACACTTTTATGTGCGGTGGGGAGTGTGCTGCCAAGATTTGCATGTCGTCTTACGCTTCAGATAATGCCGGTAATACATCCTCCACGAGTATATTAATCTGATATGCTATGTTCGTTCTCGAATATTTATCGTTGGCTAGTTCATTTTTAAAGTAAACGGCGACAAATAAAAAATAACGAACGAGTACTTTCCGTTTGATCCGATCGAGCTGAGAGGACGACATGCGTTTTCATGCACAGCGCCACAGCCTCTCTAGAGAATGTAAGAACTGCACATAAACTACCAGTGCAAAAGCAGTCAATGTCAGTGTACTACTGCTTGCTGCTAGCTGCCGGCCGGCCGGCGACGAACTGGTAGTCCGAACTCGAAAGAAGGTGCATACACTCTGAAAAGAAGTGATTGCATACGTACGTACGTATTATATAGTACTCCTAGAATGTTAGTGTATATACTATGTGTAAAGAAATATGCAAGGTATAGTTACAGTAGTCTCTTATTGGGCTATCTATATAAAACAATATTTTGTATGACCATATGCTTGACACATGCCCTCACAGGAGTTTGAGCATGAGCATGTGACGGAGGACTTGTTTTCTAGATATGTTTGGGCTCTGATGGTCTAGTCTACAGATCGATAGTCATTAGATTTGCTATTAATTTTTTTTAAATTTCCCTTCATGCATGCTGGTCGTGCCTTTTATAGTCAGCAGGCAGAGAGAGGCAGCTGGGAGTGTTGCAAAATCTATGTACCAACTCAAACTCGATGTACGTAGTGCTGTATTTGGTTAATAAGAGCTTCCATATTATTCCAAAAATGAAAAAGAAAGAAATGTACAGAAAATTAAAAAAAAACAAGTGGCGTGCATGGTCGACGGGAACAAATCAAACGATGAAGAGGCCAGGCGACGGGATGCATGCATGAAATTCCGAGCACTCGATGAGGTCAGGCGGTTGAGGAATACTCCCTCCGTTTCTTTTTATTAGTCGCTGGATAGTGTAATTTTGCATTATCCAGCGACTAATAAAAAGAAACGGAGGGAGTATTGCTTTTGGCATCAAATGATGATGGCGTCGATCGGATCGGATCTCACACCAATCAGGTAGCTGGTCGATCATCACCGCCGACGTGTGTGTGTGAGTAGTGCTACGACCACCGGACTGATGACTGTGCCTAGCTTTAATATAATTGGGTATTTGCAAAGGTATGTATGGTGTAGACAGGCAGGGATGGCTCAGCAGAATCATCACTCACTTTGAGCCCTACGATGGACATGGATGTCCGGTAGGAGATCATATATCAGATGCAGAACTAATTAAAGACGGTTTTTTGCTTCTTGCATAAACAACAAGGATCATCAGCATCATTGCTCGGAATCACCTTTCAGGTATTAATAATTATTAGATGAAGCATATATATATGCATGCATGTTTTTATGGTGTGGCACATATATATCATATATAGTTCACTAGGTGGGACTTGGGAGTCTGACGACAAAGATATATAGAATTCATGCAACTAGCTAGATTTACTCCCAAGAAAAAGACTGGTACGTAGCACTCTCCTGTGTTAATTAAACAAAACAAAAAACATGCTGCCGCTGTGAGTGACGATGCCGCTGCTGCAGTCGCCATCAGAGGGAATCTGCGTGCTTTGAGAGATCTGCTTTTGCAAACTCCAATGCAGCCTAGCCACCTCTCTCTCTCTGCCTCTGGCGCGGCGCGGTCATGCAGTGTGTGAGCGTAGGAGGCGAGAGAGGAATAAAGCGAGGTGGCGCAAGGCCTATGCGAGACGATATCACATCAAAGAAAGAGAAAGAGAGACGAGCGAGCTCCGGGCCCCCCACCCCCCAACCCGGGCCCACGCCGACCCCTCTATCCATCCACCTACGACGACGATGAACGGATCGCGCGCACACAATGATGGCAACGGCATCAGCTGAGCAGCAGCAGCAGATGTGTTGGAAGGGACAACGTGCTGACAAAAGCTGCGGGCTGGAAGTTTGCTAACTCAGGTGCACATGCTTTCTTGTGCTGCCGCTGCCCTTGGGTACTTGCACTCTTGCAGTGCCTATGCGTGCCCTGTGGGCTGTGATGCTGGTCGATCTGCATGCGTTGATAGGTTTATGTGTTCGCCAAGATTCGTTGGTTTGGTTCACTTCACTCTGATCAAAGCACGGGA
Organism: Zea mays; assembly: GCF_902167145.1. NCBI lineage: Eukaryota > Viridiplantae > Streptophyta > Magnoliopsida > Poales > Poaceae > Zea > Zea mays. Next base: position 158,018,816 of record NC_050096.1, read on the forward strand.
TTGAAACGAAACAGAAGAATGGACTAGTGTGATCAATTCGAGTAAACATCCCCTTAGATCAAATTAAATTAAATTAAATTAGCCTCGTGGTCTAGGTAGGCTAGGCTAGCTCTCCAATCCAGCCCTCCTAGCTAGCTTTCCCTTGCTTCCCCCTAATTAAAATAAAATATACGCGTAAACCAGTCAAAAAAGGAAGGCGACAGTGCATCGAGACCAGATAGAAGCCCTACTCCCGGGCTCCGGCACACAGGCACAGCTAGCTGCTTGGGTTGGGTGTGTGTGTTGCAGGCAGCATGCAGGGATCGAGCACGGAGTCCGATGCGTACCGGCCGATGGCTGCGCTTGTCAGACAGGGAGATGCCTGCTCGCGACAAAACAAAAAGCGCAGCTGCTATAGCTAGCCAAACAATTCCCTTCTTCTGTTTCTTCCTCTTTTTTTTTTTGCTTCTGTGTCTGGTTTCCCTGTTCGACGCTCCGGCGGTCCGGCCATCTCTTTCGTCCATGTGCTCGTCAATCTGTCTGAGCATGAAACAGGCGATCAGCTGGTCCAGTAACGTAAAGCAGCAGCAGCGGGCAGCAGCGGCAGCTTCAGCTTCAAGTTTTGCATCTCTTCAGATGTCTCGCCATGTGTGTGTGTGACAGCCTAGCTAGCTAAGATATGTGGCCGCCCGCCGTCTTTGCGAGCGTGTTCGCTGGTGTCAGAGAAAATCCAGAGAACTAGTACTGGCCCTGGCCGGCCGGCATGTAGTGGTAAGCTCTAGGTGTGCCTGCAGTGCTTCCTTTTGACCCCCTATCACACAGCATGGACGACTCTCCGAATCCATCCCGTACGTACTGGCGCTCGGTATGCGTGCGTCTCTGCTCCTGGAAGCCCTCATCCTCATGCATGGGATCGGAGACGTTTGCAGTGCAAGAAACCTGTTTCAAATTAAACGTGGATGTTTATTTTTTTGCGTGGATTCGACGTGAAACAGGGAGAATTCGCACGTGAAACCGGGAGAAATCTAGCGTCTCAAATAGGGAATCGATCATTACTACAATTTGGCTCTACACAAGAGCCATCGCGGTACGGTATGCCTTTTACATCCCAAGTGGTTCGGATAGAAAATCGACTGTGATGTCCTAGACAATTCGTATCACAGACAGTTCTCAATCAGACCTGGTTCACTACCGGAAACGGGCGCTTTGCCGAGTGCCCGAAGCACTCGGCAAAGCCTTAAAACACTCGGCAAAGGCTTTGCCGAGTGTGACACTCGACAAAGAAGGCTCGGCAAACAGTGCATCGTCAAAGCCTTCTTTGCCGAGTACTTTTTCTCGGGCACTCGGCAAAGAGGTTTGCCGAGTGCCAGGGAGCACTCGGCAAAGAAAAGCGGCCGTTACGGCGACGGGGTGACAGAGACGGCTCCTTTGCCGAGTGTCAAGGACGGCACTCGGCAAAGGAGTTAACTTTGCCGAGTGTCCGCCTAGTAGCACTTGGCAAAGATTCAACCTTTGCCGAGTGCCCCCTGGGACACTCGGCAAAGAGCCCGCCACGGAGGGTCCCCATGTCAGGTTCTTTGCCGAGTGCTATGTGCGGCACTCGGCAAATCGTGCCTCTTTGCTGAGTGCCAGCGACATTACACTCGGCAAAGTCCCTAAACCGGTGCCCAGGTCTGTGCTCTTTGCCTCCATCTCGTGACGTTCCCTCCTCTCTTCTTCTAGTTGGGTTTGTAATATTACAAGCCAACGTTATAGTAACTCAAAGAGTAGGTATATAACTCAAGGAAGGATGAGTTACAGAAGCACTAACCTCGAGTTGCTGTATGCGATGCTGTGAGCTGTCGTGCCGAGGTCGTATGGCTGGACTAAAGCCGGTGCTCCTTGCTCTCACCTGAGACAGAGTGGGAGTGGAGGACGAGTCGATTGCCCCGTCGGCAATCCAGTACCGCCCATGTCTCTTGCGTCCTCCGACCCTCATGAGCACATCGGGGTCGATCGGCTCGGTGCTCGGATCATATTCTGGGCCATGGACCTCCTGCGCCATGGCGGTGTAGTCATGGAGGCGGCTGTAGACGGCGGGGTTGGTGTAGGCCTCGGGCCCGTCATCCGGGTTGTAGGTGACGTCGGTCGTCGCCTTACCCTTATGGGCCATAGCATAGGCCGAGAAGGTGGAGCAAGGCCGGCCACCATGTGACACCGACTGCAAAGAAAACCAACGAGATAGTTAGAAATAATATCTAACTCAGTGTTATATATCTAAATAAAAAAGATGGTGTACCCATGCTTCGGCATATTGGCCCAGGCTCCGGCTGCCTTGGTGGTGGGAGGGGCCTTGCATCATCAAACGCCGTTCCCGGCTAGCGGTGTGCGCCTCGTCCCACTCAGCCGAACACCACCTATCCACCATCTGCTCCCAGCACAGAGGATGTGCGGCTCACCAATATGGAATCATCTACAAAGTAAACACGTAAAGTGCATATCAGAAGATAAAATAAAATTCATGCATGGAGTACTGGTACCAAAAATGCATGACTTTACCTGCAGGTACTGCTGTCGGTGTTTTGGGTCCGACCGCACACCCGGGGTTGCCCCTCAAGGTGTTTCTAGGAGTAGGACGGTGTCGACGACTGTAGCAAAATGGTTCGTGCCGATCGCACGAGGGACAGTGGACAAGATTTATAGGTTCGGGCCGCTTAGAGATGCGTAACACCCTATGTCCTGGTGAGTATGCTTGGTGAGCGTGGTTACAAGAGGGCTCTCTGGATTGAAAACACAGAGAGTTGATGAGGGTGACTAAGTAAGATAGGGTCGATCGTTCTGAAGGGGTGCCCCCTAGGCCTTATATACTCGACCTGGGGCAGTACACGTGGATATGATAACAACAAGTAGCTAAAAGGTAGTGAACCTCTTGAGTTTATCCCTACGTAACCCTCGCCGACTTATCCTCGCATGGCTCCGTTGCATGGGGGCTTCAGCGCGGGAAAGTCGGGTCTCTGTTGCGATTTACTCGCTCGACGTTGTGGGCCATCCGGGTTTGCTCCAATCCGGTCTCACGTCGCTCTGCTTTGTTGGTTGTTTCTCCCCAGGCCCACGAAAGAATGACCTTACGATTTATCGGGCCCTTGGGCCTTTCGTGAGGTCTTTTACTCCTTTAGTGGACCCGGGGGATATCTGTCCCCCACAAGCCCCCGATCTTTGGGTTAATTTAGAAGTAATCAGCCCAAAGATCCCAGGTCCAACTTGCGGGTGTTTTGAAGAAGAACGTCTTCCTGCTGTCTTCTCTTGCTCCGATCACTCATTTGACCGAAGCTTAGTTTCATGCTTGTGCCTTAGAGGTCGGCATTTCAATTTTGTAGGATTCTGAACTTCATTGGGTGCACCGGAGGTGCACCCAATGGGTGTAGCCCCCGAGCTTTGAGTAGATTTTAGAAAACAATCTACTCGAAGGTCTTCCCTAGAAATTATCTCCATTTGTGCTCCTGCATCTTGGTTGAGGGTTGGTCTTTTAATCTTGTCCCACGCCTTAGAAGTCGGCACTATTTCGGTTTGGAATGATAATCCATGGGGTGCACCGGAGGTGCACCCAATGGGTGTAGCCCCCGACCTTCAAATGGATTTTTTAAAGATAATCCATTCGAAGGTCTTCCTTTCGTGCCTCTTTGCTGAAAATTATCCCTTTCGTTTGTAGAAATTGGCATGAAGCTATTTTGCATTACGCTTTGGAGGTTAGCATTATGTCATCAATATTTTGCTGCAGAGGTCAGCATATATTTTGTCTTTAGCAGCCGAGTTTGCAATCCATCCATATCTTGCTAGGTAGTGCAATTTATTTGCTTCTGCGACTGATTGGACGTTTGATGGACGTTCTCTGTCTAGTCTTCACGTCGCTTCTGTCGGCCATATATTGTACTTCGCTGGCTATATTTGGCTTTCCTCTGATCCTTACTGATATCTCATTTTTGTCTTGAGGTATTCACTGCGTGCCCTACACAGATGTGACCGTTTTGAAAAATATACTGATAATTCCTGGGCGTCCCCCCCAATGGGTGTGGGCAAGGGACGGCTTGGTACGCTGAGTGTTTTAGCCGGCTGCTTCTGAGTAGTAATGTGATGGGACGGCGAGTGTAATCATATCCTTTGCGCTGTTGACTGGAGTCCCAATGGGTGTAGTGTTGCATGAAACGGCGTCAGCCGTCTGACGTGTCTTCAGACGGGTGGAAGTGCTTATTGAATGCTTTGCGACTGTTCAATGACCACGGTTGGAGGTGAGCGGTTGTCTTTCCCTTCTATAAATAACGCCGTTGCCCCTCTGGTTTTTTCACATCTCTTCGCTGTTCTTTACTGCATCCTTCTCTTCTCTTCCGTCTGCTTCCGCCATGGGCAAGAGTAACAAACGCAAGCGCGAGCCGACTCCTCCGTCGGAGGACTTCGGCGACTCGGAATACTCGGAGGAGGAGTTCTCCTCCGAGTCCGAGGGGTCTCCGGCTCCCGTCTCTCCCCCGGCGTCGTCTGATGATTCAGACGACTCCCAGGGGATTGCCACGGAAGTCTGGACGTACATCCGGGCCGTCGAGCGCTCCGGGCTCGAGGGCTCGGATGAGTCGGAGTACTCCTCGGATGAGGAGGACTCGGACGGCGGCGAGGACGAGGATGACGACGACGACGACGGCGACGACGACGACGGTGACGGCAGCGGCAGCGGCGGGGGCAGCGGCGGCGGCGACGGGAGCAAGGGCAGCACCAGAGGCGGCAGCAGCAAGGGCAGCACCAGGGGCGGCGGCGGTGGCAGCAGCAGCAAGGCCAGTGGCTAAGCGCCACTGGTCTTTAGATATTAGTATAGTGTAGTTAGAATAATGTAGTAGTAATGTAGAGTAGTATAGCGTAGTATAGTAGTAGTAGTAATGTAACGTAGTAATAGTAGGGGAGCATCAACTCGCAAAGAGTTGATTTGTAAGCTTATTGTCTTCCCTTAATGAAAGATTGACGTTGGCTTCTTCTTGATGACTCGCTTTGCTTGATTATAAAACTGATTCTCTTGAGACAGTAGATGAATAACTTGGGCATCACACTGACGCTTCCAGAAGTAGCTGCCGAGTAATCTTGTAGTCGGTATTGGCGTTTTAGAGCTAACGCCGAGCGATTGAAGATCGACGTCGGCATTTTAGAAGTAATGCCGAGCGATCGAACACGAGATCAGCGTTTTAGAGGCAACGCCAAGTGATTGAAGGTCGACGTCGGCATTTTAGAAGTAATGCCGAGCGATTGAACACGAGATCAGCGTTTTAGAGGCAACGCCGAGTGATTGAAGGTCGACATCGGCATTTTAGAAGTAATGCCGAGCGACTGAATATGAAATCAGCGTTTTAGAGGCAACGCCGAGTGACTGGATGGTGACGTCGGCATTTTAGAGGTAATGCCGAGCGACTGAATATGAAATCATCGTTTTGGAGTCAACGCTGAGTGATAGCCGACCGCATGAGTTATTTTGAGGATGATAACCGAGTGATGAGGTGGCGCATCGGCTTTTTGGAAATAACTGCCAGATGACCACGTGGCATGCTGGGGTTTCGAAAATAACCGCCGGGTGATGACTGGGCACTTTTTGAAACGGTATCTGGCTCGAGAATATCCCATAAGAGCTGCGCTTTTAACCGCCTTTGCTTTCCGTGCCCTAGTTCTTGCATTCCCGCTTCCGAATCCTCTCTGCCATTCGCCTCCTACTCTGTTCGCTGGTGAAAATCGAGATGGCGCCCAAGAGGAAAACTGCGAGCTCGTCTGCTGCGGTGATCCCTCCAATCGACCCCAACAGCCAGTTGCCTTTCGCAGGTAACCATATGTCCATCATTTCCGAAGCTGAACTTCTCCAACTCGTATCCATCGGGGTTCTTCCTCCGCGGGAACTCTGTTCTTGGCGGATTTGCCACGGGACTACTGTCCCGACAGAGGATACCCACGAGTCTGTAGTTTACGCTCCTTTTCTTCTCCGCGGCCTCGGCCTTCCCATCTCTCCCTTTTTCCGTGGCCTCCTTGATTTCTACCACATTAACTTGACCCATTTGAACCCTAATTCCATTCTGCAAATCTCCATTTTCGTTCACCTATGCGAAGCCTTTCTTGGCGTACTGCCGCATTTCGGTTTATGGAAGTATTTGTATCATTGTCGCCCTGGGATGGCCGGGGGACAACATCAGTTGGTCGGAGGTGCCAGTTTGGAGATGCGCCGCGGGCGGAAAACTGAGTATCTTGAGATTCCCCTCAAGGACAGTATTAAAGGATGGCGTCTAGAGTGGTTCATAGTTGATAATTATGGAAATTCTCTCCCCTCCCGGTCGGGAAGACAGCCAGACGTTCGCACTCCGAGCTGGACCGAGTCTCCCACAGATCAGGAAGTGGCTGAGGCAGGTGTGTTGCTAACTGAAGTTGGACTGCTGAAAGAGAGAGGTCTAACTGCTGAAGCTGTGGTCACTGACTTTGTTTTCAAGAACATTCAGCCACTGAAAGACATGGCCTATCCAGCATATCTGTATCGAGGGCTAGCCGACTCAACTCGGGTTACCAATAGGAGAAGTCCTTCTGTAGACTTGGTAAGCCGACTTGAAATGATCCTCAGGGGTAAGGTGTCAAATGTTGGTGCTCCAGTGGCATACTCAGCCTGGAACCTGCCTCCTCCCAAAGCCTTCACCCTTTTTGTGTCAAATCCGCCTGTGACTGATGGCAATTTGGGCCTTAGAGTGCGACCCTCTGCTGAAGAAGTCAGTACTTTGGTTGCTTCGCTTGGGGAGATTCCTGATGACGAACGGCAGGTCCATTTTGAGGTGCCCCTGAACCCTAGTGATGCGGACATAAATGCCATGCTTGATCTGCTAGCTGAGGATTCCTCTGACGCTGCTCCTGCTGGTACGTTGGCAGTGGTGCCCCTTCCAGAGGTTGATACAACTTTGGATGTCCAGAAACCTGTCAGTACTCGCTCGAGGCGCCCTAGCCGAACCAATCAGCCTAAGCCTTCTGCTGATGAGCAAAAGAAGAAAAGAAGACGCCTCCGGCGAGTATCCAGTTTTGATGAGGACGCTGGTACCTCAGTTCCTGCTACTGAAGAAGTGCCTGCGACTGGACTTACTGACGCCGACCCCAATGGGTGTACCCAAACTGCTACTGATCCCAATGGGGGTGCTGCTTGTGTTGTCACTGTGGAAGATGAGGAGGAAGAAAATGAAGCTCCTTTAACTCGGAAAAACAGTCGGCAGTTCATCGCCAGCGGTGAAAGTAGCGGAGTTCCTTCTCCTGCTTTGTCTGCCCTCATTGGTCTGCAAGAACTGTCCCTGGCCAACTTTGATCAAACTCTTGAGGATATGGTCCCAGAGGACTTGTTATCAGAGCCAGTGGATGATGATGCAACGGAGGCTTGCGCTGCCGTGCCTGATGCTGGGTTGAGGTCATCCCGTGCCTCGTCGACCTTAGAGCGCGATCTCGAGGGTCGGGATGCTGACTTGGATTGTCCTGGTCCCATGGAAGTGGCTGAAGGCCCGTCAACCTTAGAGGTGGTTACTGCGGAGAGCCTGGACCTCAAGAATGGTGCTGACACATGCCCAGCCCCCGAGGATGTCGCCGGGGATGACTTAGCTCGGGTGAAGAGTGTAAGCCACTACCCAGCCCCCGAGGGTGCTGCCGGGGATGATCCGGCTCAAGTGGGCAGTGCCAACTATGACCCAGCCCCCGAGGGTGCCCAAGCAGGGTCTCCTTCCTGCACTTCCATGGACGTTCACGCGGGTTCACCTCCACACTCTGGCTGCATGGTGGTAGCCCAAACTTTGGACCAGGGAGTCGCTTTAGAGGGCAGCGTCCCCGCTGATCTGGCGTTTGGCTCTGTTGAAGGCACTGAGCTGATTCCTACTGGTCCGTTGCAAGCTGCTTCGGGTGGTGGTATTGCGCCTGGTTATCAGCTGATTTCTCCTGATTTGGGGATCCCTTCGTTCTTTTTCAACCTCCAGGTACTGTGTTGTATTTTAGCTTGATCTTTACGTTGCATGAACTTTTGTCATTATGTTCATCTGTTCTTCTCATCAGGCTTTGGTGGATGGGATGGCTAGCCAGCTGAGATTGCAGGGTGCTTCCGTCCTAGAAGTGGCTTCGTCTCTTGCGTGTTGGAATCCAGTGTCACTTCATCGTCGTGTATCCGAGCTGGAGGCAACTAACGCTGGTTAGTGCCCTTTTTCTTCTCTTCGCCTTTGTTGCGGACTGTTTTACCTTCTGACCTCGTTTTGTTTGATTACCTCTTGCTAGGAATGACTCGGCAGATTGCAATTCTTGAGGAAAAACATTCCCGAGATCAGGCTGAAATGGTTCAACGGTGCGCTGACTTCGAGGAGAAGTACTCTCAGAGCCAAACTGAACTAAATCAGGTCTCCGCTGCCTTGGATGACGCCAATGCCCTGAGTTCTTCTCTTCATGCTCGGCTTGACTCTGAAAAGGTAACTTACAAAACTGTGCCTTGCCTTGCTATGCTCCTATTACTTGCTTGGTTTCTGAAGGAGTTGATTTTTGTTTGCAGGAAGAAAAACGTATCCTTGCTGCTTCTCGTGACAATCTTGACAGATTGTATCGTGATTCTAGCAACTCGCTGTCAATCTTGGAGAGGAGTCACCGTTTTACAATGGAGGAACTGGACAATCAACGTTGTAAGCTGCAAGAGTCTGCGGACGAAGTGACCCGACTTAAGCAATTGATATCAGCGAAGGATGCCACCATCAAAGAACTCTGAGCTTCCAAGAAATCCATTGCCCAGGAGTTAGAGGCTGCTCGGCTGGCTGCTAAAGTTGCCGAAGAAACTGCTGCTACTCTCAAAGCCCAACGCGATAAAGCCATGGACAAGGCTATTCGGGCGGGACGAATCTTAATGAGGAGACCCGGCGTGGTTGTTCCTGAAGACATAAAGGCCGACGTGAATGCTGCCCCTGATTCCTCGAGTCGCCCTTCTTCGTCGGTCGCTCCTGAGAAAGACATTGGGAAATAGAGAAACATTTTGCGTGCTCTGAGCGCGCGGTTAGCATGATCGAGTATTTGTTAGAGGACATCAGTTTATCATTCGAATGACATAATTACTCTCTTAATGTATCAGAATTTATTGGTTCGTAAATTTGTGGTAATGATGCATGATGATTATGAAATTTGTTTGCGGGATATGGAAGTCATCCCCTGAATTACATAGGCGCGAGTATGTTGCACCGGCTTAAGCCGCTACTGACTTTAGCCGATAGCTCCGTTAGTAGGGTATAGTGGTCACCCCGAGTTAAGTAAGCATGAGCATGTTGCACCGCCTTAAGTCGTTGCCGACTTAAGTCGATTGCTCCGTTTGTAGGGCATAGTGGTCACCCCAAGTTAAGTAAGCGTGAGCATGTTGCACCGCCTTAAGTCATTGCCGACTTAAGTCGATTGCTCCGTTTGTAGGGCATAGTGGTCACCCCGAGTTAAGTAAGCGTGAGCATGTTGCACCGCCTTAAGCCGTTGCCGACTTAAGTCGATTGCTCCGTTTGTAGGGCATAGTGGTCACCCCGAGTTAAGTAAGCGTGAGCATGTTGCACCGCCTTAAGCCGTTGCCGACTTAAGTCGATTGCTCCGTTTGTAGGGCATAGTGGTCACCCCGAGTTAAGTAAGCGTGAGCATGTTGCACCGCCTTAAGTCGTTGCCGACTTAAGTCGATTGCTCCGTTTGTAGGGCATAGTGGTCACCCCGAGTTAAGTAAGAATGCAAGTCAATTGTAAACGAGCTGAGTATCTTTGAAATCTCTCTTTATTGATGATATATTTCCACTTTACAGAACACATTGTCGCCCCAGCAGTTTTGAAATACAGCTAGGGATAAAACTTTCTGAGGTGCTCTATGTTCCAGGAGTTCCCAACTTCTGTGTCATCCATCTGAGTGAGGCGATACGATCCGGACCGAGTGACTTCTGCTACTATGAAGGGTCCTTCCCATAAGGGTGATAACTTGTGTCGTCCCTCCCCCGTTAGAATTCGGCGGAGGACGAGGTCTCCTACTGAAAAGAACCGTTGCCGCACAGCCTTGTCGTGATAGCGCCTTAGAGTCTGCTGGTATCGTGCTGATTGGATTACCGCATTCAGCCGTTCTTCCTCAAGTACATCAATGTCCTCCAGCCTGGTGGCCTCAGCTTCTGCTATGCTTTCGAAGATCAACCTTGGCGCCCCAAACTTGAGATCAGCAGGTAGCACTGCCTCCGACCCATAGACCATGAAGAAAGGAGTGTTTCCATGCAGGGCTCGGCTAGGTTGGGTTCTTAGGCTCCAAACAACATAAGGCAATTCTCTTATCCACTTTCCTGCGAATTTTTCATTCTTATCGAAGACCTTTTTCCTGAGTGCCTCCAATATCATTCCTTTGGCTCGCTCAACCTGCCCGTTGGCTCTCGGATGTGCTACAGATGCGTACTTGATCTGAATGCTCTTTTGCTCGCAGAAGTCGAAGAATTCTGAACTGGTGAAGTTGGATCCTAAGTCAGTGATGATACTGTTTGGTATCCCGAATCTGAATATTATGTCTTGTATGAATTCCACGGCCTTAGCAGAGGTTAAAGAAGCAATGGGCTTGAACTCTATCCATTTAGTGAATTTGTCAATCGCCACCAATACATGAGTATATCCTCCTTGAGCTTTCTTGAAAGGTCCAATCATATCCAGTCCCCAGCATGCGAAAGGCCAGGTTACTGGTATGGTCTGTAGTTGCTGTGCTGGCATGTGCTGTTGCTTTGACAAGTATTGGCAAGCTTCGCATCTCTGAACTAACTCGGCTGCATCGTTCTTCGCTGTCGGCCAATAGAATCCTGACCTGAAAACCTTCCCGACTAGTGTTCTGGATGCTGCATGTATTCCACATTGCCCTGCATGGACCTCCTCCAGAAGTTGCTTCCCAGTGGATGGGAGAACGCACTTCATGAGGATGCCTGATGCGCCCCTTCTGTACAATACCTCCCCAATGAGTGTATAGTGAGCCGACTGCCTGGCAATGCACTCTGCCGACTTCTTGTCGTCTGGTTCTTCTTCATTCTTTATATACTTAATAATCAGCCTTCTCCAGTCATCAGAGTCTGACTCGGGTTGATTTATGATGTTGCACTCTTCTGTTTGATCCATTGAGATACTCGGCTGCAGAATTTCTTGCACGAAGACTCCGGGTGGGACATGAGTTCGACTGGATCCGAGCTTGGACAGTACATCGGCTGCTGCGTTCCGATCTCTTTCTATATGATGAAATTCCAGACCCTCGAATTTATCTTCCAGCTTTCGGACAGCAGCGCAGTATTTTCCCATTGAATCACTTGAACAATCCCATTCCTTGTTTATCTGGCTGATGACTACCAGAGAATCTCCGTATACCATCAATCTCTTGACGCCCAGTGATATGGCGATGTTCAATCCGTGTATCAAAGCTTCATACTCGGCTGCATTGTTAGAGGCCGGGAATAGCAACTGGAGGGCGTACTTGAGGTGTTCGCCTCCAGGTGCGGTGAAGAGAATCCCTGCTCCCTGCAGCTTCAGCAAGCCATCAAAATACATTCGCCATACTTCTGCAGTTTCTGGATTATCCGGTACTTGTTGTTCTGTCCACTCTGATACGAAATCAACCAGTGCTTGAGTTTTGATGGCAGTGCGAGGTCGGAACTCAATGTCGTGGGATCCCAGCTCGCAAGCCCACTTGGCTATTCGGCCAATGGCTTCCTTGTTGTGAAGAATGTCCCCTATTGGAAAACCAGTGACTACTATGACTTTGTGGTCGTCAAAGTAGTGACGCAGCTTGCGGGCAGTTAGAAGTACTGCGTATAATAGCTTCTGAACCTGAGGATACTTTTTCTTCGAGGGGCCTAGAACTTCACTGATGAAGTAAACAGGATGTTGTACTGGATAGGCGTGTCCTTCTTCTACTCGCTCGACTACCAACGCGGTGCTTACCACGTGAGTCGTGCAAGAGATATACATCAGCAAATCTTCAGCCGGTTGAGTCGACATAGCTCGCCGGGGTGGTTTCAGTACTGGTGGTGTTGTCAAGAATTTCTTCAGTGCGTCTAGAGCTTCTTGTGCTTCTGAAGTCCATTGAAACTTATCCACCTTCTTGAGTAGCTTGTAAAATGGCAAACCTTTTTCTCCCAGCCTGGATATAAATCTGCTCAGAGCTGCCATACATCCAGTAAGTCGCTGAACCTTCTTTTGTGACCGAGGAGCTTCCATCTTCATGATAGCTTCAATCTTATCTGGATTAGCCTCAATTCCCTGGTGGCTGATGATAAACCCGAGCAACTTTCCTGCTGGTACTCCGAAAACACATTTTTCGGGATTGAGCTTCCATCTATATCGTCTCAGGCTGTTGAAAACCAGCTGTAAGTCTTCGATGAAGTTTTCCGAATTCTCTGTTTTGATTACCACATCATCTACGTAAGCCTCCACACGCTTGCCCCAGTGATCGGCTAAGCATGTTTGAATGGCTCTCTGATAAGTCGCTCCAGCGTTTTTGAGACCGAACGGCATGGAGGTATAACAGAAAGCACCAAACGGAGTGATGAACGCCGTTTTTTCCTCGTCTTCTTTTGTCAAACTAATCTGATGATACCCGGAATAGCAATCTAAGAAAGACAGCACAGAACATCCGGCGGTAGAGTCCACCACCTGATCTATCCTCGGGAGCCCGAAGGGATCCTTCGGACAGTGTTTGTTGAGATCAGTATAGTCGACGCACATGCACCAATCCACTTTATTCTTTTTGAGTACAAGAACAGGGTTAGCTAACCACTCGGGGTGTAATACTTCTCTAATAAATCCAGCTGCAACCAAGCGAGCTAACTCGGCGCGAATGGCCTCTCTCTTGTCGGGCGTGAAACGACGTAGCTTTTGCCGGATCGGCCTCGCCTGGGGGTAAACCTTCAACTTGTGCTCGGCCAGTTCTCTTGGGACTCCTGGCATATCCGCAGGTTGCCATGCGAATACATCTCGGTTGTCTTGCAGGAACTGGACGAGCGCGCTTTCCTATTTGTCGCCCAAGCTGGAGCTGATGATGGCTGTCTTGCGCTCATCAACGAACCCCAGGTTGATTCGCTTGGTTTCTTCAGTCGGCCGCATAGAGGTCACGGCCTGAGCTTCGTTTGCTGGTACTGCGAGGTCCTCCTCAGGCTTAGAGTTTGCCAGTGTAGAAGGGACCGTCGACGGCTTGGTAGTGAGGACCGCTTGGATGGCCACTCGGAAACATTCTGCGGCGCCTTGGAAGTCGGCGCGCACAGTTATGATCCATTGCGGTCCTGGCATCTTCAGTATCATGTATGTATAGTGCGGAATGGCCATGAATTTGGCCAATCCCGGCCTTCCGATGATGGCGTTGTACCCGCAGTCGAAGTTCGCCACTTCAAACCTCAGGAACTCGGTTCTGTAGTTCTCCGGAGTTCCGAAGGTAACTAGCATGTAGATGTGGCCTAGCGGGTATTCCCCCTCCGTCGGCACGATGCCGAAGAAGGGAGTGTCTGACTTGTGGAGCTCTTTGTGAGGTGAGCCCCCAAGCCTTGGAGCGTCCGGGGGAAGGTGACGTTGATGCTGCTCCCCCCGTCCACTAGCACCTTCTTCACCCGGCTCTCTCGGATCACCGGATCGACGAGGAGCGGGTATTTGCCCGGATGGTCGAAGTTGAGCCATTGATCCTCCCGAGTGGAAGTGATCGGGTGCTCTGACCACCGATATGGGGCGGGAGGACCGATGGTCGCCACCAGTATCTGGCGGTCGTTGAGCTTTTGTTGTCTTTTGTTCTCCTGCGACCCATGTCCGCCGAAGATGACGTTGACCTTCCTGTCGACGCGTGGGAAAGCTCCTCCTCCTCCCTCCTCCGGCTGATGGGGTTGTCGCGGTTCATCCGGTCCTCCCCTCTGCGGAGGAGGAGGTAGAGGTTGGAAGGGTCGGCCATGCCCTACGGAGTGCTTGAAGTCCCGGCAGTTGCGAAGAGTGTGGCGCATGTCCTTGTGGTATGGGCACTGGGCGTCGAGGATGTCGTCCAGCGTGCGCTCGCCTGCGCGAGGTCCTCCTCGGGCGCGAGAGGCAGGCGGTCCGGCGGCGTGTACTTCTTCGCGAGGCCTCTTCTCCCAGCGTTTGTCGGGTGGCTGGTTCGCGTCGCGTCGTGGTGCTACCGGTGCAGGCTTTGCTCCTCCGATGAGGTCCTGAGCTCGCTCGTCGGCGGTGATGTAGAGGTCGGCTTCCCGGAACAGCTCCTCAGAAGTAGTCGGCGCCTTCTGTATTATGGCTCGGACAAAAGCCGAGTCGTTGGATCCTCTGTAGAAGTCCTCGATCACGGCCGCCTCTGTGACCTCGGGGATGCGATTTCTCATGGTCTGGAACCTTTTGAGGTACGACCGGAGAGTCTCATCCCCCCGGCGCTTGATGGATTTGAGGTCCCACGGTTGCGCTGGCTTGTCGGAGAGGGACTGGAAGTTGGCGGTGAAACATCGACTGAAGTCTCCCCAGTCGTCGATGCAGTGTCGGGGTAGATGTCGTAGCCACTGTAGCGCATCTTGCCCAAGGATGATGGGCAAATACGCGGTCATAACGTCCTCAGATGCCCCGACATCCCGAGCAGCGGTGGTGTAGACGGCTAGCCAACCCTCTGGATCCTGCTTAGGCTCATATTTGTCGACATTGGATACCTTGAAGTTGGGAGGCCATTGGATGGCCCTAAGGCGCGGAGTAAGAGCGGACACTCCGCACGTGTCCTCCTGTCGTCGGGGACGATGTCTGTCTCGGGGAGGGGAGTTGTGATTGTGGTTCCTCGACCGTCCCCGGGTGGTACCGCCAGTTGAGGCCGTTGCCGACTCAGTCCTGGTGGCCTGGCTCTGAGTCGGGATGCCATGATCCCGGTCGTACTCCTCCCGACGGCGAATCTCGTTCTCATGCCGCCGTTCGCGCGAAGCATTGATGGAGCTTCGCGCGTCTCGGCGACTGTTGATGGCGTGTCGTAGATCGTTCGGCGGGTGAGCGAGCGGTAGAAGATGGTTGGCTGCCTGGGTGAACAGGCGTCGGTATCCCTCGGCGTCGGGAGTCCGAGGAAGTCCATTAGCTATCCGAGCTAGTACTCCTCCGACTTCGCTTGGCGTGTTCATAGCTCGGGCGAAGTCGGGATTCAGGTTGCGCCCGAAGAGCGGATTCTCCCGGCGTTGTCTTGCGTCTTGCTCAGCTTGTTCCTGAGCCCGTCGGCGATCACGTCGTCGGGAGTTCCTTCGTTCTCTGAAGACGCGTTCTTCCGGAGTTTCTCCTATCTCCGAGACCTCATCTCGCGAGACAGGCTTCTCCGGATCCCATTCTCCGGCTGCGTGATGTCGTCGAACGTTCCTGCGCCGATTCCTCCGTCGGCGGGATTCTCGTT
Organism: Zea mays; assembly: GCF_902167145.1. Taxonomy (NCBI): domain Eukaryota; kingdom Viridiplantae; phylum Streptophyta; class Magnoliopsida; order Poales; family Poaceae; genus Zea; species Zea mays. The sequence goes on from NC_050096.1 coordinate 158,034,194, forward strand.
GAGGCGGTTCTTCTCCGGGTGCGGTCAGCTCGTCGTCGGAGACGGTAGGCGACTCCACTCTCCCGATGAAGAGGACGTCGGGGTAGAACGGAGCTGCTGTCGTGGCGACTTTCTTTCCGTTCTCCTTTGAGGCTGGAGGAACGGAAAGAACGACTTGCTTTTCCCTGGTCTCCTTCTTCCTCGCGATCCGTGTCCATTCTTTTGTCGGGGAAGTAGACAACAGAGTCTTCCGGGTCAGCGAGCCCTCGGCCCCCGACTTTCCGGAGACGATCTTTTTCCGAAGAGCTGGAGGTTGCGCCTCTCCGGTGTTTTCGGAGTTCGTTGGAGGAGACTTCTTTTCCGGCGGATCCGCGATACGGTGTAGAATTCCCTCTTCATCTGCTACAGATGAGATTGTCCCGAAGTAGAATACGGATCCGGGACGCATGGTGATCTTGCTGTAGAAGGTGACGGCCATTGAGCTAGCTTGGATCGTCGACACACCCCCTACCTGGTGCGCCAGCTGTCGGTGTTTTGGGTCCGACCGCACACCCGGGGTTGCCCCTCAAGGTGTTTCTAGGAGTAGGACGGTGTCGACGACTGTAGCAAAATGGTTCGTGCCGATCGCACGAGGGACAGTGGACAAGATTTACAGGTTCGGGCCGCTTAGAGATGCGTAACACCCTACGTCCTGGTGAGTATGCTTGGTGAGCGTGGTTACAAGAGGGCTCTCTGGATTGAAAACACAGAGAGTTGATGAGGGTGACTAAGTAAGATAGGGTCGATCGTTCTGAAGGGGTGCCCCCTAGGCCTTATATACTCGACCGTGGGGCAGTACACGTGGATATGATAACAACAAGTAGCTAAAAGGTAGTGAACCTCTTGAGTTTATCCCTACGTAACCCTCGCCGACTTATCCTCGCATGGCTCCGTTGCATGGGGGCTTCAGCGCGGGAAAGTCGGGTCTCTGTTGCGATTTACTCGCTCGACGTTGTGGGCCATCCGGGTTTGCTCCAATCCGGTCTCACGTCGCTCTGCTTTGTTGGTTGTTTCTCCCCAGGCCCACGAAAGAATGACCTTACGATTTATCGGGCCCTTGGGCCTTTCGTGAGGTCTTTTACTCCTTTAGTGGACCCGGGGGATATCTATCCCCCACAACTGCTCCCTGGTCAATGGCATGGTTTGGGCTTGAGGTTTGGTCACCCTCTCCCCAAGGACGGAGCCGTGGTAGGTGATGATGGCCTGGATTCGGGCCTCATAGTGCATGTCCACGACGAGCTTCTTACAGCTCGTGGTGGCCACCACATCCGCCCTAGCCTCGTATCTAGCATCACATCTGAAGAAATCCTGCATACAAAAACGATGTATCCATACATTATTTCAAGAATTTGCAACGAATGCGACATATTTTACATTATACTAAGACTTACCCACAACTCTTGCTTCACCCGCTCCGCCTTGTTATTGAATTCCCGGCCGTCCCGGTCTACTGCATCGGGGGCGACGACGTAGTGGTCGAAGGTGAAGGCTGGGCCCGTCACTCCGGCGTACTCCATAAGTCCAGGGAAGTGTTCCCTGCACAGCAGGTCGAGGATGCCATTGGGGGGGCGACGATGACCCCCAGCATAATCCAAACCCGTCCAAGACATGTCCAAGTGATAAATAAAAAGTATTAGTTTATATTATGATTTTGAACACATAATATGAACAAGAATGAAGAACATAAAGTTACATACCTCTCCCCTTCCGGCCGAATCAGCGGCCGCCTGTCCCGAAGTATGGGACACTGAGGGAGACTCGCGGGGCCTCGCAGGTAGATGCTCCTCGAACTTGAGCCACCTAAACCTGAGGCGTCCTGCTGTTGGTCGTCATCGTCCTGCTGCTGGTCGTCGTCGTCCTGAGGCGCCGCCTGCTGCTGCGCTGCCTGCTCTACCTCGTCCTGCTGCGCTACCTGCTCTGCCTCGTCCGCCGTCCTACTCCTCCTCCCCCTCCTCCTCCTCAGCCAACCACCCACCATATTTGTCCAACAACCTGCAATTAAGAGTAAACAAGTCATATAGCATTACATTGGACGACGCCGATTAAAAATAGGTGCGAAATAAAAAGTCACTATCAAGATGTATTTAAAAATAGGTGCGAAATAAAAAGTCATATAGCATTACATCGATTAAAAATAATCTTCATATGTGTCGGGGTTAGCCGGATCATAACTCTCATCATCACTATCAAGCATTTCAATCTCAACACCATCGGAAGACGCAAGTTCGTCATTAATGTCATTGCCTTTGAAAGGACCACGATGCCCAAGAGGGGGGGGGGTGAATTGGGCTTCTCTAAAAATCAACACTAATTAAAACCTAAGCAAGAGCTAAGCAAGAGCCCAACTTCACCCCAACAACTAGCACTAAGAATATAATACTAGAAATGCAACAAAGCTAAGACAATACTTCAAATACTTGCTAAACAAATATACAATGTAAAGTGCTTGAATTAAGTGCGGTATGTAAAGCAAAGTTTAGAATACTCCTCCAATTTTTACCGAGGTATCGAAGAGTCGGCACTCTCCACTAGTCCTCGTTAGAGCACCCGCGCAAGGGTATCGCTCCCCCTTGGTCCTCGCAAGAACCAAGTGCTCACTATGAGATGATCCTTTGCCACTCCGGCGCGGTGGATCCCTCGAGACCGCTTACAAACTTGAGTCGGGTCACCAACAAGATCTTCACGGTGATCACCGAGCTCCCAACGCCACCAAGCCGTCTAGGTGATGCCGATCACCAAGAGTAACAAGCTGTAGACTTTCGCTTGACCAAGAGAAGCCTAATGCAAGTGGTGTGTGCTCTAGGTGGCTCTCACTAGCGCTAATGAGGAACAAACGCGGATTATGATTCTCTAATCTCCTCACTAGGCTTTTGGTGCTTGCAATGCTCTAGCAATGTGCTGGAATAAATGTGGAGTGCAAGACATTGAATATGGTGGGTGGAGGGGGTATAAATAGCCCTCACCCACCAACTAACCGTTACAGGCATTTCACTGCGCAATGGCGCACCGGACAGTCCGGTGCGCCACCGTTGCGCCAACGGTGCGCCACCGGTGCGCCAACGGTGCGCCACCGGTGCGCCAACGGTCGTTTCCAACGGCTAGTTCTGACAGCTAGCCGTTGGACTCATGGCGCACCGAATAGTGAACAGTTCACTGTCCGGTGCACACCGGACAGTCCGGTGCGGTGTCCAGTGTGCCACTAAAATTCAACTCTGAAAGCTGCGCTCTCGGGTTTCTGCGGAGGGAAAGCCTCTGCCGTGGACCAGCCTGGCCCCACCTGGCAGAGGGTGCACCGGACAGTCCGGTGCACACCGGACAGTCCGGTGCCCCAAGGCCAGAAACACTAACTCTTGTTTTTCAGCTGATTTTCAAATCGGTTTTCGCTCTAACTTGTGTGTGAGTTATAGAGTGACACCTAGCACTGTATATGAGTGTGATTGTGCACCAACACTACACTAGAACTCTCTTGGTCAAACTACTCATCGACAACCCCTCTTTATAGTACGGCTAAAAGAGAATAAAAGACCTAACCAAATCGCGAGTGTCCACATCTCCTTGACACTCGGACTCCGTAGACCTTCACCTTTTGTTTCGTCGTTTTAGCCGTCGCTTCGAGTTCTTATCTCCGGGATTGTTTTCACCGTTGTAGTACTTCTACCTGTCATGCGACCTAACTTACCATTTGTCTCTGCAAAACACACGTTAGTCACATATAATATTACGTTGTCATTAATCACTAAAACCAACCAGGGGCCTAGATGCTTTCAGCCTTCAAGGATTACTAAGTCATTATCATTTTGCACCTCATCATCCTCCTCATCAACAACCATTTCAATGTCTACGTCCATTCCGATAGCTTCAGTTAAGTCTATCTCAAATCGCCCTTCTAGCCCATCTTCTTGGAAGAACTCTCCATCATATGTGTCCGGGTCTAAGTTGTAATCTTCATCGTTAGGAACAGGTAACCTCCCGTGCGGCGATACCTTATACACAACATCCCAACCCTTAAGATGTTCTTTTGTTTGACACGCATATGGGAGATAATACACTTGTGTGGCCTGTTGGGCCACGATATAGACATCATCTCCTGCTAAGGTGGAATCTTGTCGAATTTCGACTATCCCAAGATTAGAATGTGTCCGTCTCGTCACTTGAGGGTCAAACCAAATGACATTTGAATATCACTGGAGTAAGAGGTTTGGAACCATAAAAATTGAGCTCATATATTTCTTCGATTCGTCCATAAAAATTGTTGATGTTTATCGAAGGACGAATATTTGCCACCCTTTTTCAACCAAATGAACCTGAGAGCTTCCTTGCAAACTGGGCATGGGAACTTACCGTGAACACACCAGACACAGAATAGCCCATAGGCCGGTAAGTTATGCATGGAGTACTGGTACCAAACATGCATTCTGAAGTTTGTCTTCGTAGCTCGGTGATACGTCCATACCCCTTCCTCCCAGGCACGTACCAATTCATCGATCAAAGGCTCCATGTACACGCCCATTTTATTCCCCGGGTGTCCGGGAATTATCAACGACACGAATATATTCTGCCTTTGAAAGCACACACCAGAGGGGAGATTGATTGGGATAACAAACACGGGCCAACATGTGTATGGGGCAGCGCTCATTCCATAGGGATTGAACCCATCTGTGGCCAACGCAACACGTACATTACGAGCCTCTTCGGCTTTCTCACGGTGAATGGCATCAAAGTGTTTCCATGCTTCACCATCGGATGCGTGCACCATCTTATCAGGATTGTATCGTTTTCCATTTTTGTGCCATGTCATCTGTTTCGCGGATTCCTCTGTCATGTACAGACGCTGGATCCTTGGTATGAACGGAAGGTGTCGTAGGATTGTCAAGGGGATGTCGAGCTGCCTCTTCTGTGATAAAAATTGTATAAAACACAAACAAAGTCAGAACATGTGGATTTTTATCACAGCCTGTACATATGATATCATGACACGTGGACAAGTTTCATGATTTTCTGATTTTGTTTGTGTTTTATACAATTTTTAAACATGTGGATGGCAAGTTCACGGCCATGTTTAGTGAACATGTTGCTCGAAGTTTCCGGTCCGCTCCTGGAATCGGTCGTAACTTATGCTAAGTAACATGAATATCATTTTTGCATGCACGGTTTTTCAAGTTTCGAGTGACCTGCAGTTCAAATCTGAATTTTCCGAAGAAATTCAAATAAACGAACTAAATCTACTAACGATTGAAAACTCTGTTATAATTGTCCACAAATGATACATGTAGGTCTACATAGTGTAGGAACATACCACAAAAAGTTTGGGAGACAAAATAAAAATATACTTTGCCGAGTGTCTAAAGAAGACTCTTTGCCGAGTGCCAACCCTCGGCTCTCGGTAAAGACTGACGGCCATTTGCCGAGCGCCACCTTTGCCGAGTGTTTCACACTCGGCAAACGTGTCTTTGCCAAGTGGGGTCCTGTGCCGAGTGTCCAGCACTCGGTAAAGAGGCTCGTTCCGAGAGCCTAACTTTACCGAGTGCGGCTCTCGGCAAAGCTTGCTTTGCCGAGTGCCCGACAAAAGGCACTCGGCAAAGAGGCCGACACTCGGCAAAGCCTCGGATTCCGGTAGTGGTTGTGATTTGTTTACCACACTACTACCAACGTTCTCAAATATATGAACTTTGACAACTCGTCTTATTAAAAAAATTGTGAATTACCATTTATTTTGTTATGATTTGTTTTATCACTTAAGATTATTTGAGCATGACTTGAAATTTTACATTTTCGAATAAATATTTTGAATAACACGAGTGGTCAAAGTTTTCCCAAAATAATCAACGACGTCTTATATTTAAGAACGGAGGGAGTAATATTTTTTAACAAGTAGCTATCAGGTACATAAGGCTAATCACAATGGAGGTTTCATGAGGTGTTTCATATATTAATTAGCCTACCACATCAGTTATTTGGATGACATGTCACATCATTTAAGAAGAAAGAGTTTCATGGGTATGAAACCATGTTAACTCGTTTCCAAGGTCTTGGAAACTGTGTGAAACCTCCACTGAGAGTGTTTTGTTTCATCTTCATATAATTGAGTAAATCCTATTGGTTATTTATATGCAACATTTAAGAAGTATGTTGACATATGTGTTGGTCACTTGTTCTCAAATGTTGTGAATCAAGAACAAGGCAACACAATTGTTAATCATTAAGAACATTCGTCCTTCGAAGCATTATTTCCTTACGGGTATAATGCTTCTCAGACGAAGGTCAAGAAGGGTATACCTTCATCATATCAATACAAGGGTAGGAATGCGAAGGAATAAGTATATCATATCTTAATAATCCATTTATTCTTGCATTCCATAAAACATATATAAATATCAACAATGTTAATAGTACATTGAAACCTTCGGCTTGCTCGAAGGCGAGGATGTGAAAGAGTAATACAATCCATCGTGAACAGTACGGGGGTACTATTCATCTATTTATAGGCACGGGACGCAGCCTGGGTGAAATTACATTCATGTCCTTGGACATTAGTTTACAAACAACTTAAACTAAGAAGGTCTAACTAGTCCTTTTTTATTCTTTGCTTGGTCTGGGCCGAAGCTACTAAGCTTCAGCATTCTGCATTGTTGCTTCTACGCAGAGTCTTCGTCTTGAGAACCTTCGGCAGAGAAGAAAACCCCCAACAGTAGCCCCTTCGCGGTGCTAGATCGTTTTTTCGTAACGAACTCGTTCCGCGAAAAACACAAAGGCTTCAGGATGTCAAAGGTCCGAAAAACACCTTTCCTGAGCTTGTTATCGAAAAACGATTAAAATATTCCGATCGTCGAGCGGTCCTCTACTCAGCCAGTTAGGCGGTCTGGCGGTTCGCCTTCTTCCCCTGCAGCACTATATAAGCAGATAGGTTGGTGAGGAGTTACCACAACATTCATTACCATTGCACTGTTGTGCTGTTAAAAATTTTAACCAAAGCCGAAGCTTTCCGGATTGCTCTTTTTAGACACACTCTTCGTCTTTCAAAGTCAGCTTCGTCTTAAGGAACCGTAATACTTGAGATGGCCCAAGTAAGATCCACTGCTAGGGTGTCCCGTGAGGGGGATGATGCTGAAATGACAGAGACAACGCTAATATCAGATATGATGAGGCGATCGGGTTTAGTTGTGGCGGAAGAAGCTGTTGCCGAAGGTGACACTTCCGAAGCTGAGATGATGAGTGATGATGAGTTTGAAGAAGACAACAGTATTTTGAGCCCACCGAAACCGAGCCATATTGAATTTGGAAAATCTACTGTGTCAGTGGAGGACCTGGTTATGATGAAGAAGCTGGGCTATTTTGGGGAAACTGAGAGTAAACTTATTCGTTTTTCTGGTGAGGAAGTGGTTCCAGAGCCGAAGGAGGATGAAGTTGTTGTTTTTAAAAGCTTCTTCAGGGCAGGGCTTCGGTTCCCTCTATATGATATAATAGAAGAGGTTTTGAATAAGTTTGAGATATACCTTCATCGGCTGACGCCAAATGCCATTATCAGGATGAATGTTTACATATGGGCTCTCCGAAGCCAAGGCATGAGTGCCAATGCCGAAGGTTTCTGTCGAGTGCACGAGTTGCACTATCAGACGAAGGCCAGGGCAGATGGCCTGCACAAAAACTTTGGATGCTATAATTTTGCGTACCGAAAGGACACCAGGGCGCCTGTAATTGGCTACCACACCAAGTGACTGACCGAGTGGACAAATGAGTGGTTCTACATAAAAGCTGACGAGAAGAAGAGGGAAAAGTTGATGACTATGGTTATGAGTCCCATGAGATTGAGCTTCGGGACGACAAGGCCATTGTGCCATATGCAACTCGGCTCCCCGTGCCAGCTGGTCGAGGTTGAATTCAGAGTGGTGGCTGCTGACATTAGCACCAGAGATTTAGTACAAGAATACCTAGCGAATAAGACCTTTCCGACCTCCAGCGGTTGGGGGATGCTGAAGAAGAAGGAAGGGGAAGAAATACGAGCTTTTCCGATTCCCCTACTGTTTCAAATTTGAAAAACGATGCAAGAAACCATGCACTGAATGGCTAGAAAGGATTGAAACTATGTGCAATGAGATTCTCGGTAATTACACAAAGAAAGAGGATCAACTGATGACTGCTGCCTTCGGCACCCGGCCGAAGCGAAGGCTAAATCGGGTAATGGATGCACTGAACTTCGAGTATCCAGACTATGAAAGACTTGACGAGGGGGCCGGAGGAGCAAAAAGAAAAAGAGTTGGCAGCGTTCTGAGCAGGCAAGTTGCCCGGTCCGTGAAGGCGGACGATGAGGCTCTGAAGAAAGCAGAGCCGGAGCTGAAGACACCAGCTCCTAAGAAAAGGAAACTTGAGATACCTTATGCCGATCCAAAGGTAGATGAAGTGCTGGAGAAAACCTTGAGCCCTTCGTCACCTTTTGCTGCCGAGGTGTAAGAAATTTTGAAGGTAATGATTGAATCCCCACCATTCAAGCTGATAAGCCCTCTGGGATCGAAACTGACCAACCTTTTACAGAAGAAGAAAATGCCTTCGGCCATGGAGGAGAAGGTTGGAGGGCAGAAGAAGCGACAGATTGTGAATGTAATGCAGGCGATTGAGCAAACGTCGCCTTCAGCTTCGGTAGTGAAAGCAGTGATTCCTTCGACACTGAAGATGCTGGCGGAGCCGAAACTAAAGAATTTGCGGCCACAATGTCAGAAATTGACAAACTTATATCAGATGTGGTTGCAGAGAAGACAGATGTGGTTGCGGAGAAAAGCATGGCCGCAGTGCCTGATAAAGGAAAGAAAATTGAAGTTGCCCCTTCGGAAGAGAAAGATTTTGACCTTCGGCACCTGGGTGGCCAGGAACTTTCCGAGGAAGATAAGTTAGAGTTAAAAGAATTCGCTATGTCTTATGGTTACCAATCGGAGTCCATACTCTTCGGTGGGGTCGATGAAGAAATCTTGGGATGCATTCACGACCGCGCGGGGGCGAAGATTGTAGGCACCTTATCCAAGAGTGTTGAATTCCCAAAGTTGGAGAGTGACATTAGTTGCTACAGGCGGCAACATATTATCGGTAGTTTGTTTTATTCCAATTTCAAGGTGAGGTTTTTCTCTAAAATTTTTAATATCACCTTCATAGCGGTTTGAGTATTCTAATTTTAACTTGTTTTGCAGAGTATGTTATTAAGCAAAGCCTTGAAAATGCAGCAGGATGCCGAAGATAGAAAAATGAAGTTATTATTGAAGGCTTAGAAGATAAAATTAAGAAATTTGAAGATTCTTTAAAAGAAAAAGACAGCCTACTGCATTCAGCCGAAGGCTCCCTCGCGGAAGCGCGGGTTCAGGATGATAAGCTGAGCAGAGAGCTAGACGAAGCTCGAACAACCTTGAACGAGAGATCATAGTGCTTCGACCGCAAAACGAAGGAACTGAAAGCAAAGGTCGAAGCCGAAGCTAAAAAGAATGAGAAGCTAAGTGAAACTGTTAAGGACCTTCTGGATTAATGCTCCGGCTTTGCCACCGGATGTATTACTCGATTGAAGGGGATATTTAACTCAGTCGGAGCCACTTCCGATGAAATCACCCCTTCTATCGAAGATATCCCTGGGGCCTTCGAGCATATCGAGAATGAAGTGGAGGCCCTTAATGAAGTTATAACTGGGCACAGAGATTTATGTGCTCTGGTGGCTTCACGCGGCACATCTGCAGCATTCATGAAGGTCGGATGCAATCACGCGAAAGCCGTCAACAAGCGAAACTTCAATCTTTCATCATCGGATTTGGTTGACATTCCGACCGAAGCCCGAAGTATAGAAAATAGATTTATTACCCAAATTTGGGCAAAGGGTGGGCATGAATTGGCCGGGGATGAAGCACGGAAGCTGCTTAACTCAGTATGAAACTTTACGTTTGTTCTTTTACCTTGATTTTTCCTTACTAAAATTCCGATTACCTTATACCTTGTTTTTCTGCAGAATGATGACACTGAAGGTCTCTAAGCCGAAGCTTGTTCTGAAACACTGAAAAGCACAGAATCTCCTTTTGTATTTATCTGTAGAAAGACATAGAAACTCTTTGTATTATATGGCAAAAAATTGTAATTGACAGTTGGACAAATTATTGTAAATATTTATTATTACCTTGTAATACCATTTTACCTTTCGCTCATGTGTGAACTGCTTAACATAGTGCCTTCTTCTGAGCCAGAGGTAGAGAAAGAAACTCCTTCGACGCCCTCTGCTGCTGAAGTAGAAGAAATTCTGAAGGTAATGACTGACTCCCCACCCTTTAGGCTGCTAAGTCCACTGGGATCAGAACTAACACTATTTGTACAGAAGAAAGAACAACCTTCGGCTGCCAAGAAGAAAGTGAAAGAACCAAAGAAACGACGAATAGTAAATGTGATGCAAGCCATTGAGCGGACGCCGCCTTCAGCTTCGGCAACTATAGGTGCCGAAGGTAAAGCTGCTGCTATGGAAGCCAAGGATGCCATTGAAGCCGAAGCTACAATGTCGGATGTTGACAAAATTATATCAGAGGTAGCTAAAGATGTTACTGCAGATGAGAACGTGGCCACAACACCGGATGAGGAAAGGGTAATTGATTTCGGTCCTTCGGGCAAAGAAGATTTCGATCTTTGGCACCTGGGCGGCCAGGAGCTTTCGGAAAAAGAAAAATTGGAGCTAAAAGAGTTCGCCATGTTGTGCGAATACCAACCGAGAGCTTTGGTCTTCAGCGGGGTTGATGAGGAGGTCTTGAGATGCGTTTGTGACCGCGCCGGGGTGAAGATAGTAGACACTTTATCAAAGAGTGTCGGCTTTTCGAAGCTAGAGACTGATATCAGTGGCTACCGACAGCAACATATTATCGGTAGCTTATTCTATTCCAACTTCAAGGTGAAACCTTTGACTAAGTTATTATTATTATCCTTGTGATGAATTGAATGTTCTGACTATAACTTGTTGTTGCAGAGTATGTTGCTAAGCAAGGCATTGAAAATGCAGCAGGATAATGAAGATAGGAAAAATGATATTATAATTGAAGGCTTGGAAAATAAGATAAAAGCACTTGGAGCTTATCTGGAGAAGAAGGATTTCCTGCTGCAAGCGGTCGAAGGCTCCCTCATGGAAACACAATCTCAAAACACTAAATTAAGCGAGGAACTTGAAAATACTCGAACAATTTTGAACAAAAAATCAGAGCACCTCTACCAAGAAATAAAAGAACTGCAAGCAAAAGCTGAAGCCGAAGCTGAGAAAAATACGAAGTTGCAAGAGTCTTTGAAAGACCTTCGGATCAAGTGCACCGATTTTGCCACCCGGTGCGTAAACCGATTGAAGAGAATTTTCAACTCAGTTGGAGCTGCTGCCGAAGAGATTGCCCCTTCAGCCGAAGACATCCCCAGGGTCTTCGAACATATTGAAATCGAAGTTGAAGCCCTCGACGAAGTTATAAGCGGGCATGGAGATTTCTGTGCCTTGGTAGCTTCTCGCGGGACGACTGCTACGTTTATGAAGGTGGGATGTACTCACGCCAAGGTGGTTAACAAGCCAACTTTTAATTTTTCGGCGTCAGATATAATTGATATCCTAGCCGAAGCTCGAAGCACAGGGAACATATTTATTACTCAAATTTGGGCTAAGGGCGGGCACGAGCTGGCTGGAGATGAAGCTCGAAAATTGCTTGATTTGGTATGAGACTTTTACCTATCTTTTACCTTTGTTTTCCTTCATTTCCGATTACCTTATACTTTGGTGGCACGGAAGGTTGTTGAGCCGAAGCTTGTTCCAAAGGGCTGAAGACTCTTGTAGCTTCGTTTTGCAATTATCTATAAAAAACTTAGGATCTCTTTTGCATTATTTGACAAAAGATTGTAATTATTAGTTGAACAAAACATTGTACATTTTTGTCCATACCTTGTAATATAATTTTACCTCTTTTGTCCATGTGTGAATTGCTTTGCTGTGGACGAAACCCACATTTACAATTTTTTGAGCCGATGGCGAAAAACACCTTCCCTTCTTTTCGTTCACATCAAAGCATTTTTTTCATTAAGAACGAAGTGCCTCCACACACCATGAAGTTTTTATCTGATACGAAGCATCCTCGTATTCAACGAAGCATTTTGTCACCACAGACAGGCATCTTTTTCCTTTCCTGTTAACACCTGTGCTTTATGTCATGATGATGATGATGATGATGGCCCTACGAATGTCTAATGAATGTTTGTATGAATGCAAAAATGATGTGATGGAATATGCAAATGTATGTCCCAAACGCACACGAAACCACACCCAGACTCTGTATCCCCTTAGGAACGACTTTGAAGCTAAGCTCTGCATCCCCTTAGGAACGACTTTGGAGCTTCTTCACCCTTTACTTGGGTGGTATTTAAGCTCTGCATCCCCTTAGGAACGACTTTGGAGCTTCTTCACCTTTTATTTTGGTGGTATCTTGGCTCTGCATTACCTTAGGAACGACTTTTGAGCTTTGGAACTTACTCTGCGCTCCCTTAGGAACGACTTTGTAGCTTTGTCGCCTCTTAGGTGACAATTTAGCTCCACATTCCCTTAGGGACGACTTTTGAGCTTCTCCATAAGGTGCGGTTCATGGCGTTACATTTTACATGTGGGGGAATTTGGCCCTTGTATTACATAGGGCTAAACAAGAAAAAATTGAAAATTACAACCTATGGCCCCATTAAAAACCTTTCCCCTTGTGAAAGGAAAAGGGTGCCATAGGGAAAAATAAGAAAATTACATCAATTACACATAATATCGTCGAAGCTCATCCGCATTCCAAGACCTGGGTATGTCGTTGCCATTCATATCCTTCAGCCTATAAGAACCGGGTCTTGACGAAGATACTACCAAGAAGGGGCCTTCCCATTTGAGCTGAAGCTTTCCTACTGTATTGGGGTTAGCCACCCTTCGAAGCACTAAATGACCTGGCTTGATATTTTTTTAATCTAACTTTTTTGTCACGCCACTTTATCGTTTTGGCCTGGTATTTGTTGATATGCTCTATGGCTTGAAGCATTTTCCCTTTTATGGTATCTTTTGTCACTTGGCAGTCAGTTTCATCCTCTGTTGAAGCTAAGGTTCTTATTGAACACGTTCTTGCTTCTTCCGGTGTTATTGCTTCGTCACCGAACAGAAGCTTGAATGGAGTGAACCCTGTTGACCTTGATACAACAGTGTTGTGGCTCCAAACCACCTTTATTAATTCATCTGGCCACTTTCCTATAGGCTGATTGAAAATTGACTTCATTATTCCTATCATTATGATTCCATTTGCCCTTTCTACCAACCCATTTGACTCAGGATGCCTCACTGATGCAAAGTGTATTTTTGTGCCCATTTGACTACAAAAAGTTTTGAAGTTTTAGCATCGAACTGAGTTCCGTTACCAACGGTAATAGCCTTCGGCACTCCGAATTGACAAACGATACTTTACCAGAAGAATTTTTGTACTGTAGCCAAAGTTATTGTAGCCAGAGGCTTTGCCTCAATCCACTTGGAAAAGTATTCTACCGCCAACACAACATATTTTAGGTTGCCTTGTGCTGGTGGTAGCGGTCCTAACAAATCCAAACCCCATCTTTGCAGTGGCCAAGTTGGTTGTATTAGTTGAGTCAAAGACGAAGGTTGCTTCTGATCTCTGGCGCATCTTTGGTAATTTTCACATTTCTGTACTAATTCTGCCGCATCCGAAGCTGCCTTCGGCCAGTAGAAGCCTTGTCTGAAAACCTTCCCCAGCAAAGGTCTAGACCCAATGTGAGCCCCACACAGTCCTGCATGTATCTCTTTCATTAATTCTAGTCCTTCGGTTCTGGATAAACACTTGAGCAATGGAGAGCAAACTCCGTGCTTGTATAACTCCCCTTCTATTATTACATATGGTCTTGTCCTTGCCTCCATTCTTTTATTATAACCTTCGTCGTCCGAAAGACAGTTGCCCTGGAGAAAGGATACAATTTTCAGTCCTCCAAACTTCACTATGTACTAGTGAAATTATGAGCACTGCTCTTTCCATGAGCTCAACCGAAGGTGCTTTTATTGTTTCAAAAAATACTTCTGAAGGAAAAGGGAGCCCCTGTGCCGCTGATTTAGCTAATAGGTCTGCTTGCTCGTTCTCTCCCCTTGGAATATTTTTTACAGAAAATCCTTCAAAGGAAGCTTCCAACCTTCGGACTGCATCTAAATACTTTTCAAGCTGCGGGTCTCTTGGCTTGCAGCTTTTGTTCACATGACCCGAGATAACCTATGAATCGGTCTTGAGGATTGCCCTTCTTACTCCCATTGCCTTTAGCTTCCGAAGCCCCAAGAGAAGAGCTTCGTACTCGGCAATGTTATTTGTACATCTAAAGTCCAATTTTATTGCATAACATGTCCTGACTTTGGAAGGTCCAACCAGGACAGAAGCTGCCCCTGCACCGAAGGTCCCCCACGACCCATCGCAAAATACCGTCCAAGCTTCGGTATCTTTTGTTGTTTCTTCATCCTGAGCCCCTGACGTCCAATCAGCAATGAAGTCTGCTAAAGCTTGAGATTGTATTAAAGATCTATGTACATAATCAATGGTGAATTCATTGAGTTCTGCGGCCCATTTTCTGACCCTTTCTATTGCTTCCCTATTCCTCATTATGTCCTTTAAGGGCTATGATGAAGGCACTATTATATGATATGCTTGGAAGTAATGCCGAAGCTTCCTGGAGGCCATCAATACAACATACAGTAACTTCTCCAATTATGTGTAATTTCTCTTTGATGGACTGAGTACTTTGGAGACGAAGTATACTGGTGCTTGCTTTTTTGTTTGGCCATCTTGCTTCTCCTGTACAAGTGCCGCACTAACCGCAACATGGGAAGCAGCCACATACAGAAGTAATGGGGTCCCTGATGAAGGTGGGGTTAGAGTTGTTAGATCTATCAATATTTCAAAGCTCAAAAGAAAGGTAGATTCCTTTCTGTTGATCTTGAAATAAATCTGTTTAATGATGCTAGTCGTCCTACTAACTGTTGAGCCCCCTTTTTTGAATTTGGCGGCTCCATCCGAAGGATGGCTTCGATTTTGCTCAGGTTAGCTTTGATGCCCTTTGTCGATACCAGGCAACCAAGAAATTTGCCCTTCTTCACTCCGAAGACACTTTTCTAGATTCAACTTGAGACCAGCTTGTCTGAAATTGGCAAATGTTTCTTGCAAATCAGCGACATGATTTTCTTGCTTTGTGCTTTTTACTATAATATCATCAACATATGTCAGCACATTTCTGCCAATTTGAGAATGGAAAACTTTTACAGTCAGTCTGCTGAAGCTTCCTCCAGCATTCTTGAGCCCCTCTGCATCCGAAGGTAGCAATAAGTGCCACTAGGAGTTATGAAGCTTGTCTTCGGCTCATCCTCCTTTTTCATCCATATTTGGTGATAGCTGAGTAGCAATCTAATAAGCTCATGAGTTCTGAAGTAGCTGCTGCATCTACTAGGGAGTCTATTCTTGTCAATGGAAATTCATCCTCTGGACATGCCTTGTTGAGATCTGTAAAATCAATACACATCCTCCATTTTCCGTTGGATTTCTTTACCATGACTATATTTGCCAACCACTCTGGGTGTGTTACCTCTCTAATAACACCGACACTTAGAAGTCTTTTTACTTCATTTCGTGCACCTTCGGCCTTGTCATCAGACATTTTCCGAAGTCTCTGCTTCCTTGGTCTGAAGGATGAGTCTACATTGAGTGAGTGCTCGATGATGTCCCTGTTAACTCCGCAGAGATCATTGGTTGTCCAAGCGAAAACATCTTTGCTGTTAAATAAGAACCTTAACAAAGTATTTTCTTGCTCATTAGATAACTGAGACCCCAGTAGCACTTTTTGCTCTGCTATATCTTCACACAAAAGCATAAGCTTTGGCTGATCCGCTGAAGCAGTTTTTTCTCTTTTATGCTTATACTGCTGATAAGCTTCGGTTTCATCTATGTTGTGAATAGCCTTCGAATCTGTCCAACTTCCTTCGGCTCTCCTAGCAGCTTCTTGACTCCCATGCACAGCAATGGACCCTTGTTCCAATGGTATCTTCATGCAGAGGTATGCTGGGTGGAGGATAGCTTTGAAGGCATTTAGCGTCCCTCAACCAATGATTGCATTGTATGGATACTCCATGTCAACAATATCAAAAACAACTTGCTTTGTCCTTGTGTTGTGAATGTAGCCAAAGGTGACTGGCATTGTTATCTTGTCAAGTGCCACTATCTGTCTCCCTCCGAAGCCACATAGAGGATGTGTTGCATCATGTATCTTTTCATCTAGCTCTTGCATTTGCCTGAAAGCCTTTGCACAGATGATATCTGTTGCACTGCCTGTGTCCACTAGGACATTGTGGACTAGAAATCCCTTGATAACACAAGATATGACCATTGCATCGTTGTGAGGATAATCCTTAAGCTGAAGGTCTTCCTGAGAGAAGGTGATTGGAATATATGACCATTTGGAACTAATGAAGGGTCCTTGCACCCCAACATGTTGTACCCTTCTCTGTGATTCTTTCTTCTGCCTCTTGTTATCTGGTTCAGAAGTTGAACTGCCTGCGATCGGGAGCACTAGCTTCATAACCGAAGGTTGGTTGCTTTGTAGAGCCATCGTCATAGTTGTGGAAGTGAGTACACCGGAGGTGGGCGCCAATGTTGGTCACTTGTTCATAAATGCTACAGATCAAGAACAAGGCAACACAATTGTTAATGGTAAAAGACCTTCATCCTTCGAAGCATTATTTCCTTTAGGATATAATGATCTTCAGACGAAGGTCATGAAGGACGTAGCTTCATCATCTCAGTATGTAAATATGAATATAAATGTAAATACGATTAAGGGTGTGAAAGAATACTAAAGAATGAAAGATAATGATCAGATCCTCACAATTTATTTATATTCATATTCACATATAAGAATCAGCATTAACGATATTTATAATACAATTGTACCTTCGGTTCGCCAGAAGGTAAGAATGCAAAGATGACGCGAGAGAGAGAGATTACAATCCAGCATGAACAGTAAGGGGGTACTGTTCATCTATTTATAAGCTCGGGACACAGCCTGGACACAATTACATTTATGTCCCCAACATTTACATGCAATCATAATGTGAGTGATCAAGGACTAAACAGTCTTTTTCCCTTGAGTCGGTGATGACCTTGGGCTTTGTCATAATACTAAGTCGAAGCTCCTTCAGTCATAGCTTCGGCTTCCATCCGCGTCATCATGTTGTGTATGCCTTTGTATTGTCTTGTCCGAAGGTGTTTTTGCCTTAAGGACCTTTGGCGGGGAAGAAGACTCCCAATAGTTCACTAAATAAGAACATGGCCTAGTTTTGGGTTTAGGCAAACAAGTCACCAACATTCTATCAACACCTCAAGTACAAGAGCAAACACATATAACACCTGAACAGATTACCTAAGAAATGGAGGACAACTTGTGATATCCTGGCCCCTGGGATGGTGATTTCTTGGCCCAAGGCTTAATAGAATTAATAGAGTATCCATACCAACAAGGTGCATCTTCTTTTTCGGAAGCCTATCTCGAAAGAACCTCCAAGTTAAGTGTGCTTGGCTTAGAGCAATTTGGGATGGGTGACCGACCGGGAAGTTTTCTCGGGTGCGCATGAGTGAGGACGAAGTGCGCACAAAAGACTCGTGTTGGTCTATGGAGACAATATATGATCCTAAAGAGCTGCCAGGAGTAAGTACCACCGGTCCAGGGATTGGACGGGGTGTCACAAGTGGTATCAGAGCCGACCCTCGCGGTTTCATGGGCGTGTGTGGGTTAGGGGGTTCAAGTATATGACGCATGGCGCATGTGGGCCCGGAGTGGTCACATGGCATGGCATATGACGACACTAGACACACAGATGTGGCTAAGAGGGGAGGTTCCCGGATTGGGGTTGACCGACGAGGACGTCGGTCTTCTAAGGGGGGTGGATTGTGATATCCTAGCCCCTGGGATGGTGATTTCCTGGCCCAAGGCTTAATAGAATTAATAGAGTATCCATACCAACAAGGTGCATCTTCTTTTTTGGAAGCCTATCTCGAAAGAACATTCAAGTTAAGCGTGCTTGACTTGGATCAATTTGGGATGGGTGACTGACCGGGAAGTTTTCTCGGGTGCGCATAAGTGAGGACAAAGTGCGCACAAAAGACTCGTGTTGGTCTGTGGGGACAATATATGATCCTAGAGAGCTACCAGGAGTAAGTACCGCCGATCCAGGGATTGGACGGGGTGTTACACAACTATTTCATTGAGGTTTATAATACAACATTACACCACATTATCTACAATCATCGGCTACTGGAATAAAGATGAGAGAAGCATTTTGGTGCACAGGTGACAAACACGATGCAACAATCAAGATGCATGCTCATCCTATGCATCCTCACAAATTTTGCCAACATAATATGGCAGTAACGTTCTATCTCGGTGGCATACCTACATCTCTCTCGGTATTTTGCTAGTCGTCAGCTACACGTACGTTTTCGAGGTTAGTGTACCTGTAGAAAATTCCATCACAGCCCAATTCCCAATGATGCAATTCACACATGACAGTTTATCACAGTTTATACTCCATATATTTCTATATGGAGGCTAGCTCTTCATTAAGCGCCAAGCCACGCATAGGCGTCGCTGCCACACTTTAACCATAGGGCAACCCATTATGGTAACTTACCTTCTTACTTGATCTGCGTCGTTGCAAGTACATTACACTTCTCAGTATTCCCATGTCTGTATACCCATGGGGTACTGAATCCCGAAAAAGTAATTATTCTACATCGCAGCCTTCATATATACATATGTAAAACATGTATATAATCAAGAGCTTTTTATACTCTCCCCTAGACCGACGTTTGTTCGGTCTTGCTCTCACATCTTACCTTACCTTGAGCGTCGATCCATTCAAGACTGAATGGCCTCAAAAACAACATTACACATGTATGCAATATCCCCCCGGTTGTGGGTTAGTGTTTTTAACTAAGCCACCTGATAGGCCTTAATTTAGGGCTTAATAGAGGAAGTTGCTAGCATTATAGTTTTTCAAATATGTTTTTCAAAACCAAACAATGTGTTTACTTAAAAATAGGTTTTCCCAAACCAAAACATTGTTTTGAAAATACATATGTGATCGTATATACTTAATCTTGCTCCGATACCAGTTGTGGCAGAACCTTTCAAGTTATTGGGCCTACATGCACCTGTCCTTGTCTTAAAGACATCATACGGCTATGCATGTGCACCAGATAACTTAACAGGATCCGTCCGAGTGTCCCAAGGACCCCGAATAAACCACTTGTAATCAGGATCGCAAGATTAAGTAAACACAAATCACACACCAACATTTGCAGCGGAATTTCTTTATTACAAAAAGTTACAAGTTACAACAAATTTACATTATCTTTATCAGAGTGATTACAAAAGTGATTCAAAGAAATATACTTTGAAATGTTATAAATATTTATAAGTTTGAAATATATGCTAGCTCAATGACAATCCTCAATAAGAAGCATAGAAGAGCTACTTTAACCTATAAGAAGGTCGTGCCCACCGGCGCTTAGCACCTTCCACAGCAGCACAAATCTAGTACCTGCAATAACATGGGTTCGAAAACCCTGAGTACAAAGTGTACTTTCGCAAGCCTTACCCGTCTAAGGAAAAAGACTCTCAAGGATATGCTGGTTTTTGGGAATCAAGGTAAAGTTTATCGAGATTCAAAGACTCTTTTGCAGAAAAGCTTACTATGAGTGGATCCTTAAAAATCCATTTTTACTTGTTAGGTTAAGTAAAGTTACCTGCATCTAGAGTTCTTTCTATCCTAGTTCAAACACTTGGCCTATACTAGCTATCTTTTTATCATCCCTTTAGTTCACTGGATTGCTACGTGTAAGACAGTGACCAAGTCTTCATGTCCGAGAAGTAACGACGATCCGAATCGATTAATACCCAGCTGGGAATCTCCAACCACACGACATATGTAGCACTTAACCCTTGCATATGTCAACTCGCCACCGGGTTTCTCAAGACCAGAACATGTTCACGCCAACCGAGAGCACAGATACACCACCGTCCAGCCTCTTGCCACGGAGGGTACACGCTACTCTCTCCATCTCTCCACTCCCATTGTGTGGTGGCCTTTCTGGTATTGGTCCGACCGAGGCAAAGCTTACCCATGATGAGGCATGTGGCCAGTTAAAAGGTCCTCAATCATCAAGCCTACATCGACACGGTCCTTAATCGACACAGACGGAGACACTACACCGAGACTTCCTTCTCGTGCAAGTCACGCACCCGGTCTCGAATGCACGAGAAGGAAGTCTCTGTGTAGTGTCATCGTCTGAGTCGCTTAAGGACCAAACCGATGTAGGCTTGATGACCGAGGACCTTTTAACTGGCCATATGCCTCATCATAGGTAACCTTTGCCTTGGTTGGACCAATACCAGAAAGGCCACCACGCAATGGGAGTGGAGAGATGGCGAGAGTAGTGTGTACCCTCCATGGGAAGAGGCTGGACGGTGGTGTATCTGTGCTCTCGGTTGGCGTGAACCCGTTCTGGTCTTGAGAAACCAGGTGGCGAGTTGACATATGCAAGGGTTAAGTGATACATATGTCGTGTGGTTGGAGAACCCATTCTCGGACATGAAGACTTGGTCACTGACTTACACGTAGCAATCCAGTGAACTAAAGGGATGATAAAAGACGGCTAGTATACGCCAAGTGCCTGATCTAGGATAGAAAGAACTCTAGATGCAGGTAACTACTTAATGTGATAATAAAAATGGATTTTAAGGATCCACTCATAGTAAGCTTTTCTGCAAACAGAGTCTTTGAATTTTGATGAGCTTTATCTTGATTCCCAAAAGCCAGCATATCCTTGAGAGTCTTTTACCTTTGACGGGTAAGAATTGCAAAAGTACACTCCGTACTCAAGGTTTTCGAACCCATGTTGTTATAGGTGATGAAACAACCGAGTTCTGCTGTTTCTGCTCAAAGGTGGTGCCAAAGCAGGAGGAAGAACACTAAACTTATTTGGGGGAGGGTGTTTTGCCTCCCAGTTATGTAATAATAAGTTCTGCACTCGAACACCCGGTTATGTAATAATTACTCTCTCTATATTTTTATATGAATGTAAATTATGTTATTGTAATCCTTTCCGCTCATTCTCTACTCCGATTATGTGTATTGTCTGTGTGATGGGTTAAGCGCTCTTGGGCAGTATGATGATGATACAGATAACCGAACTTGTCGAGTCATTACCCGCACCTGCATGACTATTTGATGTCCTTAGGACAAGGACATCTGTAGGTGGGCCTAATACCTTGGAAGGTTCTGTGACAGCTGGTATCAGAGCGAAGCACGTCTCTTCGGACATTACGTAGTACTTCAAAATTTTTTTAAGCACTTACCATAAAACATTTTTTCATTCTTATCTAATCACTTTCTGGTATTAACTTACCTTTTGAAGTCGGGTAACCGAGTGCCAAATAATAGTATACGTAGGAGGTAGGGGATCAACGAAGAAGTTGATTCCATAATCATTAGGTTATGCATGCATCATGTTTAAACTATACTAAATAAATCTTCCCCTCTTATGGAGATATGGCGCGTACCAAGACCACCCAACGAAAAGCAACCGGACCTCGAGGTGTGCCCCGGCACCAGTTGGCTCCTAGACATGAGGGGAGTAGCAACGGAAGCAACGGTCCAATAGGGGATCTGGAGACCAGGGTGGAACGACTCATGTTAGAACTACGCCATGGAAATAGGGAGCGTGTGCGAGATAGTCGCCGCATTGCTGAGCTGTCAGCGGAGGTTAATTGCTTGCAGCAGGAAATTGCGGAACGAGACATGGCTATTGACTGGGCCATAAATTCGTGCTCTTTCACCTGGTACTGCGAGGCAAATGCTCTAGCCCGGGTAGCGGAACTAAGCACATCCCTGGAAAATCTGCAAGCGTATTGTAACACCCTGCATGAAGAGGTGCACGTGTTATATGACTGGCTGCATTCGAATGTACCGCCAGAGGTTGAAGCAATGGGAGCCAGACCATCTGGAGCAGCTAGTGGAGGACCTGATGGGGAGTTGGACCTTTTTGGAGCCCCTCCTTCCATGAACATCGCAGATGAATGTTCTCCCGAAGATGACAGTGGAGCAGCCAAGGACGAAGATAATTAGAGTAGTGTAGTATATGTAGTGTCCTTATGTAATATGGAAGTTGAGTTGTACTAATGAGTATGTATAATTAGTACTAGTTTGGCATGATGTAATAAAGGTGATGTACATTCAGCATGTAATAATCCAGTATATTTTCTTCCTCAGATGCTATCAAGAACTCATGCTCATGACGGGGCGGGAACTTCCCGCGGTGGGGAGGAAACTCCAAACCTGCCACCTGTACCTCCTACATTGGCTGAGGCTATCGCTGCCTTAGTCAATGCTACCGCTGACAACAAACGTTTCCTGCGTGAACTGGTGGGGAATCAATTTCAGCAACATGGAGGCAGAGGTCAACCTCAAGGGCCACGAGACGCCACATATTTAAAGTTTTCTGAAACCCGCCCACCGCTTTTCGTTAAAGCAGAAGAATCTCTGGAAGCAGATGAATGGATACGGGTTATGGAGCAAAAATTTAGACTGATCTGATGTACTGAAACACAGAAGCCCCTATTCGCCGCCCAACAGTTGAGAGGTCCTGCCAGCACTTGGTGGGCAAATTTTTCAGCCATTCAGCCCGCTGGACATCTGGTCACATGGGCAGAGTTCAAACAGACATTCAGGGAACATTACGTTCCGGAAGGGGTTCTATAGAAGAAGATGGAGGAGTTCATACGTCTGAAGCAAGTCTCAACAAGTTTAATCATCTCTCCCAATATGCTATCAATCAAGTGGACACAGATTTGAAAAAGAAAAATTGCTTGATGAGAGGGTTGAATGATCGACTCCAACACAAGATGGCCACATGTCTGGATCTCAACTATAGCAGGGTTGTAAGCACAGCACTGGCAGTGGAAGCTAAGAATTCGAGACAAGGAAAAACCAAGAGATATGGGGGTGAAGGATCATCTCAGGGGTCTAAAAAGCGGACAAGGTTGGTAATTCGTCTCTTCAACCGAAATCGTTCTTCTCCTCGTCCACCCACATATCCCTTCAAGCAACCAGTGTTCATCCGTCCCACTCTTGCCCCCGCCCAGAACAATCAGCCGGGTGCCCCTAGTGCTCGTTTCCCCGCCCTACCCAGTTCCTCAAGTGGCTTCTTTAATTGTGGGAAGTCTGAACATTTTATCAAAGACTACCCCTATCCAAAGCAGAATAAATCAACTTTTCAACAGACTTCTGGGAACGCGACTCAAGGAAAGGGAAATGTGGTCGACCCTCCAGCGGGTAAGAATATGAAGAAAACTAGGTGAGTTTATTACACCCAAGTGGAGACTACCCTGGAAGGAGAACTGGTGATGATGGGTACGTTTCTCGTTGCTAACCATCCCGCCGTTATCCTTTTTGATACTGGTGCATCACATACCTTTATGAGCAAGACTTTTGTGGTGAAGCATTCCATACATAGTACTGAATCAAGGGAGGGATTTGTTATTCACTCACCTGGGGGCCAAATATTTACTAAGGAAGTAGTCTTCCACGTACTCGTAACATTGGCCGGACATGAGTTCCCTACTAACATGATTTTTATAAAGGGACAAGATATAGATGTAATTCTAAGCATGAATTGGTTAGCCCAGAATAAGGCCATCATCAATGCAGATCAACCATTCAATTGAGTCATGGACAAGAAGTCAAACTGTTCATCCATATATCTGTCCGAGTAAAAACATCTAGACAAGTTTTTGAGGCCATAGTACAAGAAATACAAGATATTCTGGTTGTGTGTGAATTCCTAGATGTATTCCCTGAAGATTTGCTCGGGTTACCTCCAGAAAGGGACGTGGAATTTGTGATCAAATTGAAGCCCGGTACGGCTCCTATCTCCAGAAGGTCGTACCGTATGCCACCCAATGAGCTGGCGGAACTCAAGACACAATTGCAAGACTTACTGGAGAAATGATTTAATAGACCGAGTTCATCGCCATGGGGATGTCCAGCAATCTTTGTCAAGAAGAAGGATCAGACTCTTCGAATGTGCATGGACTATAGACCACTCAATGAAGTTACTATTAAGAACAAGTATCATCTCCCTCGAATCGATATTTTATTCGATCAACTCACTAGAGCCCGGGTGTTTTCTAAAATTGATCTCAGATCGGGCTATCATCATATCAGAATTCGACCTGAGGATATACCCAAGACCGCTTTTACTACTCGGTATGGGTTGTTTGAATATTTGGTTATGTCTTTTGGATTAACAAATGCTCCAGCCCACTTCACATACTTGATGAATTCGATATTCATGCCCGAATTAGACAAGTTTGTGGTGGTCTTTATTGACGACATTTTGATTTATTCCAAGAATGAGGAGGAGCATGCAAAACATTTGCGGATCGTGTTAACGTGCCTGAGAGAACATCAGCTTTATGCCAAATTCAGCAAATGCACGTTCTGGTTGGAAGAAATCCAATTTCTTGAACATGTTTTGTGTGCCAAAGGGATTGCGGTTGATCCTAGCAAGGTCAAGGATATTCTGGAATGGAAATCACCCACTACAATGCATCAAGTTCGAAATTTCCTTGGATTGGCTGGTTATTACCGTAGATTTACCCCGGCTTACTCCAAGATTGTTAAACCCATTACTGGGTTATTGAAAAATGATACTAAGTTTGACTGGTCCTCTAAGTGCAACGAGGCCTTTGAAGAACTGAATGTATTGTTGAACACTGCATCGGTTTTGGCCCAACCGGATATTGAAAAACCATTTGATGTTTATTGTGACGCATCAGGAAGTGGACTTGGATGTGTCCTGATGCAAGAAGGATTAGTAACAGCTTATGCTTCAAGGCAGCTGCGCCGACATGAGGAACATTATCCCACACATGATTTGGAACTGGTTGCGGTAGTTCATGCCCTTAAGATTTGGCATCATTATCTGCTGGGGAATATATGTCACTTATATACGGATCATAAGGGTTTGAATTATATCTTCACCCAGTCAGAGCTAAACATGAGACAAAGAAGGTGGCTCGAGCTAATCAAGGATTATGACTTGGAGATTTATTATCACCCAGGAAAGGCTAATGTGGTGGCAGATGATTTAAGTCGTAAGGCCTCTTGGCATTGTCTCACAGTAAGAACACCTGACACCACTTTATGTCAAGAAATGGAAAAGCTAAATCTGGGGATAGTACAACAAGGAACTTTAACACATTTCAAGCTTGAGTCAATTATTCTACAAAGGATTATTGATGCTCAAAGAATAGATAAGTGTATGAAATATATTCATGAGAAA
Organism: Zea mays; assembly: GCF_902167145.1. Classification (NCBI taxonomy): domain Eukaryota; kingdom Viridiplantae; phylum Streptophyta; class Magnoliopsida; order Poales; family Poaceae; genus Zea; species Zea mays. The sequence continues at coordinate 158,059,645 of NC_050096.1, forward strand.
ATGGAGGCCAGCAAGGCTAATTGTTTTAGGAAAGATGATCAAGGAGTGATATGGTTTAAAGACCGCATAGTGGTGCCAAAGGATGCTGAAGTCCGTCAACAAATCTTGGAAGAAGCTCATCTTAGTCGGTATTCCATTCACCCTGGAAGCACTAAAATGTATCAAGACTTGAAACAACATTATTGGTGGACTAAGATGAAGATTGAAATCGCACGCTATGTGGCAAAATGTGACACTTGTAGACGTGTCAAGGCAATACATATGAAGGCCGCTGGACCGTTACAATCCTTGCCAATCCCAACCTTGAAATGGGAAGATATCATTATGGATTTCATTGTGGGATTGCCCAAGACAGCTAAAGGATTCGACTCTATTTGGGTCATAATTGACCGGCTCACAAAGACAACACATTTTCTTCCTGTTAAAACGAATCACCCAGTTGTTATTTATGCTCAGTTGTACATTGCTCGCATTCTCGGTCTGCATGGAGTTTCAAAGATGATAGTGCCGGACCAGGGACCGCAATTCGTATCCAAGTTTTGGAAAGAGCTGCACAAATCTCTAGGCACTAAATTGCTCCACAGTTCAGCCTATCATCCTCAGATGAGCGGACAAACTGAGAGGGTGAATCAAATACTTGAAGACATGCTATGAGCCTGTGTCTTGGAGTTCCCACAGAAATGGGATGATTGTCTATCGTTGGCATAATTTTCTTATAATAATAGTTATCAAGAAAGTATTAAGATGGCACCGTTTGAAGCTCTGTACGGACGACGATGTAGAACACCCTTAAATTGGTCAGAACCCAGAGAACGGTGGTTTTTCAAGCCTGATTTGGTTAAAGAAACAGAAGAAAAGGTCCAACGTATAACACATAACCTGAAAGAAGCTCAAGCTCGGCAGAAAAACTATGCAGATAAATGACGTCAACCTTTGGTTTTTCAAGCCAACGATCATGTGTACCTGAAAGTATCACCAATGAAGGGTGTTAGAAGATTTGGGGTAAAAGGAAAATTGGCACCCCGATATATTAGTATGTTCCCAATTCTTGAGCGATGTGGACAAGTGGCGTACAGACTTCAATTACCAGCATCATTGTCTGCGGTGCACAATGTGTTCCATGTATCTCAGTTAAAGAAATGCCTTCAGATTCTGGATCGAACTATAGATGTGGTGGATGTTACCTTGGAACCAGACTTGACATATTCAGAACATCCCATTCGAGTTCTGGATCAGAAGGATAGAATCACCCGAAAGAGGACTCTCAAGTTTTATAAGGTACAATGGAACCAGCACACTGAAGAAGGAGCTACCTGGGAAACTCAAGACTTCTTAGAGAAAAAATTTCCTAGGTTTTTAGCTTCATGTAATCTGTAAAATTTATGTAATTTTTTGTTAAGTTGGAACAAACCCCACACCACTCACTGCTCTGTAAGATAAATAAGGAAATAAAGTGGTGACGTGTTTCCTTTTCCATTACTTACCCCAGAACCTTAAATCTCGGGACGAGATTCTTTTATGGGGGGAAGGATGTAACACCCCTGGTATTACAAGAACTAAAACTTGGGCATAACATCATATACATTGACATTTCATTATGTATGTTACACCTAGAGTGCATCCACTAGGCTAAAACTTCAAAACAAGTGTGATGTGATGGTTTGAAGTGATCCTTAACCCTAGGATAGAGTACATAACCAAAGAATATAGGTATGTGGGTGTTTGTGAAAACAACTTGAGTTTTATCTCAAAGGTTAGTGGAAATATTCATAAGGGACTAAACTTGGAGGATTTGAGTGGCACATTAACCCTAGAACACTCAAAACCCTAATTGAAACCCTAGAAACCCTAATTAGTGCCCTACAAGGTGATTTCAATTTCTATGCACTTTTGGACCAAAGTGCATATGTCAAAGTGATAGAGTAACAAAAATTAAGCAATTTTACATTTGGAGATTTCCAAGTTTTGTGGAACAATTTGGAGTAAATTGCAAAAAGTCTCAAAGGCACCATATGGCTTAACTCTGAAAACAGTGCAATTGGGCTGACTTTGGGACCTTGTATCTCTTAATCCATGGAGATTTTTCCATGTGTCATCACAACAAAATGGTAGAGCTATGTTAGTAGTTCAAATTTGATTAAGTGATCTAGCCCAAGGACTATACAGAAATTGGAATAAAATGGACTTGAAGTTAGAGTGTTAGTCGGATCAAGCACTAAAGTTTAACTGACACTGAACTCTGATGGACTTTAGAGCCAATTTGTGCTTGATCGAGTGATCAAATGACCAGGGTTCCTATAACCAAATTGAAGCTGGTATATAGGTCAATAACTTTGATGTAATCAGGTTAGTAGCTCATCACATAGGAATTGAAGAAAGACGCCTCTGAAGATGTTCTGTCAAATGAACTGAATAGGGTCGCGATGGTACAGTAACTGAACAAGATACCAGATTCAGTGAACTTCGCTGCCGGTGAACTCCGCGCCGAGATTCACACCAGCCGCTGTGATTCGTGCTCAGCTCGGGAAGGTTATCACCGTGGACATGAAAAGATCGGAGAGGGAGTGGATCGAGCCGACCTCACCGAACCCACTTGCCCGACGACGTGTCCGTGCGACTGTCGTCGTGGTTGCCGCCATTTACTTTGGTCACGCCATGCCATAGGCCGTTTTACCACGTCATCGTGAGTCGTGGAGAGTAACCAGCGACTGCCGTAAACTCCTGCCCAGTGAGCGCCACGATAGAGGAACTCCGGTGACTCATTCTCCTATCACAGCAGGCTCTTCTCCGTCCAAATTCGTTGTACTCCTGGTCGCCCTCTATAAATTGAGTTTTCAACGTGCTCCGCTAGCATGTTACGAACCCAGAGCACCGCTCCTTGCCCTCGATTAGCCACCACAGCCCTCGAATTTGGAATTTCTCTCAAATCGGCCAAGAACGCCGCCGTGTGACCTCGCGCCGTGGCCAGCCGATCTCAGGTACGTTCATCCCCTTCCGTGACATGTTTTAGCATCCTTGACCTTTAATGTTTCTCATCGGCCCAACCGATTGAGCGCTACTGCGTTCTGGCATCGAGAACATCATCTCGCCACCGCGGAACGCCTCCGAGAGCACACTCACGTCGACCCACTCTTCCATCCCCGTTCGGTCCAAATTAGTGCATGTACCCGGCCTCTGGAGAATCACTGAAACTCACCGTAGCTTCAATTTAGGCACTACCGCGTTTTGTTGCTCAGAACACGCTCACCGGAGTCCTTACGCCGCCATGACCGTGAACAAGCATCAATTAGAGTCGAACCCATCCAATTGTGTGAGGGCTTTTGTTCGGGTAGGCTTGCGCACGATGTCCGTATGCTTGTTGTCTCCGGTACGGGTTGCCGTCGCCGGTGAATCGTGACTCCGGCCATGTGCTCGGCACAGCCCCGTCGTGGACCGAGAGCCGTGAAGAAATATAAGTGCAAGGGGTTTTGTGCAAATGTCAGTGAGACAGGTGAACAATGGCGCGGGCTCTTTACGAGTTATTTGAATAACTGGGGGCCTCTGCACAAAGTCGCCAGCGCGGGCGCGCACGTGTTTCTCCTGTCTGCGGACTGGCTTGGGCTGAATTCAGCCCATCACTATTCATTCTTTTTCATTTTCTTTTACTGGTAGAAAATAGTAGAAAACTGGTAAAATCATGAGACCCATTTTTCTAGACTCCTTAAATCACATAGTATTTAATAAAAATAGTTCCAAGATTTTTAGTCCAAAACTTGAATTATGTAGCCCTTAAAGGTGTTCAAACCAAGCCCTTAGGAATTTTAGAAATAAATTAGTAACTCCAAAAATGGTAAACCTTTTTGGTTAGGCTTAGTATGATGATTGAAGACCTTGGGTGAAGTTTGAAATGATTTGGACACTATTTGATCACAAACCTAATAACTAGTCTCCTAGAGTTTAGCTGCTTAATACTAATAACATACCAACTTAGGAAACCCTAGTGATTAGTGTGTACCGTGAAGGAAAGTTGTATTCATGATACAACTTAGTATGTTTCTATTATGTAACTGCATATTCATAACATCACTTGACCATTCATGAACATGTATTGTCGTGTATAGAAAAAGAGGAAGAAATTGTGGTTGAAGAAGAAGTTGTCACTCAAGCTGAGAATCCTCCAGCCGAGAATAACTTCTACTTTGACATCTGTGGAGTAGACCCAGAACCTCCTACAACACATGGCAAGCCCTGGTGCATTTACCCCTTTCCTTGTTGTTTTAAAATCTTTATCACCTTATATGATGCATTAGGTGATAGGAGTTGTGTGTTAAACAATTGCTGCATTCCCTTCCTTGGAACTGATTACCATTCCTTGATACCAGATTTACTTAAAGTTTTCTGATGCTTAGTTGTGCTTTAGAAAACAAAATGTTTTGTTCTAAACAAAAGGTGATGCTTCGTATGGGATGGGGATTTTACAAAGAAAATACTTATGATGGTGAATCCATCATGGCCGTGATGGGTTCAACATCTAAAAAGATGTACCTCTGCCAGGTACCAAACTTTGGGTTTAAATGATAAAGTCGAGACCGGGCGGGTGACTTGCACGAGAAGGAAGTCTCGGTGTAGTGTCGTCTTCTAAGTCGCTTAAGGACCGAACTGATGTAGACTTAATGATCGAGGACCTTTTAACTGGCCATATGCCTCAACATGGGTAAGCTTTGCCTCGGTCGAACCAATACCAGAAAGGCCACCACGCAATTGGATTAGAGAGATGGCGAGAGTAGTGTGTACCCTCCGTGGCAAGAGGCTGGACGGTGGTGTATCTGTGCTCTTCGTTGGCGTGAACCCATTCTGGTCTTGAGAAACCCGGTGGCGAGTTAACATATGCAAGGGTTAAGTGAACTGAAGGGATCCCCAGCTGGGTATTAATCGATTCGGATTGCTGTTACTTCTCGGACATGAAGACTTGGTCACTGACTTACACGTAGCAATCTAGTGAACTGAAGGGATGATAAAAGATGGCTAGTATAAGCCAAGTGCCAGATCTAGGATAGAAAGAACTCTAGATGCAGGTAACTACTGAACCTGATAATACAAAAATGGATTTTAAGGATCCACTCATAGTAAGCTTTTCTGCAAACAGAGTCTTTGAATTTTGATGAGCTTTACCTTGATTCCCAAAAGCCAGCATATCCTTGAGAGTCTTTTACCTTTGACGGGTAAGACTTGCGAAAGTACACTCCATACTTAGGGTTTTCGAACCCGTGTTGTTGTGGGTGATGAAACAGCCGAGGTCTATTGTTTCTGCTCAAAGGTGGTGCCAAAGCAGGAGGAAGAACACTAAAATTATTTGGGGGAGGGTGTTTTGCCTCCCAGTTATGTAATATTAAGTTCTGCACTCGAACACCGGTTATGTAATAATTACTCTCTCTATATTTTTATATGAATGTAAATTATGTTATTGTAATCCTTTCTGCTCATTCTCTACTCCGATTATGTGTAATTTCTGCATGATGGGTTAAGCGCTCTTGGGCGATATGATGATGATACAGATAACCAAACTTGCCGAGTCATTACGCGCACCTGCATGACTGTCTGAGGTCCTTAGGACAAGGACATATGTAGGTGGCCCTAATACCTTGGGAGGTTCCGTGACATGTTTCATCCACTTTATGTAACACCCCAGGTGTTACCAAGACCATGGTTACATCTATGCACTAATGACTGTGATCACATGTGGAAGAAAAGAAGAACATAAAACCTTGGAAACATGGGTTAGCTAAGAGAAGTTAATGGAAAGGGTTTCAACCACACAATTGGAACAATGGTCATGAGGACCCAAGGTGATTAAACCCTAAGGACACCTAAGAGCACTAGACTTTTAAGCCAGGGATCAATGGATAAGTTAACCAAATTGCCAAAGCATGATCTTAGTCCTTAAACAAGTTTTAGTAACCTTGTAACCTAACAAATGCAGGGAGGGAACATTGCAAAAAGACCCCTTGAATACCCCAATTTCACCCCCTTAAGGAGAGAGCACACTAGAGCTCTCTAATTCTTTCTAAGTTAAATTTTGAACCTAATCTAAAGATCCACCGTGTTCACTTAGTAAATGGCACCAAAACCACTTGGGTTGTATACCAAAAAGGTGTCATACCACCTAAGGCACCCACTGGAAAAGTTTGAAATCGAGCCCAAAACGTTTGACAAGATTTGGCATGGTTTTTGTCGCGAGGTGGACAGAGGGACAAGCCAGATTTGGCGTCCGCAAATCTCCCTACCTAGGGCATATCTGCCATGGGAACTCACATACAAGAGACAACCCTAGGTGCCAGGAGGAGGCCTGCGCCAGATTTTTGCCAAGATTCGCACGCTTGCGATCTCGGCAAGCTGTTGAACAAGGGCAAAAGAACACTTCCACGTGTTCGACGCGCTCTGATCGCGCCAGAGCACGCCCAGCGCCCGACCCCACGCGCCCCGCACCGCGCCAAGCCGTGCCCGTGTCCCCCGCTCACGCCCTCGCCTATAAAGCCCCCAGGGACTTCGACCGTACTCCTCCACGTGCTCTCGATCTCACCAGAGCCAGAGATCACCGGCATTTGCCCTGCAGACGGCGTGCCAGCGGTCGCCCGATCCCCCGCCACCGTAGACCGGCCAGCAGAGCCTCTCCCAGCCGCGTCCGACCCTCGGAGTAGACTGTGCATGCCTCGGTGAAGCTCCCCGAGCAAGGAATCGGACTTTGCCTCGCCGGAGAAGCCAGTCCATGGTCGCCGGACTTCACCCGATCGCCGGTGAATGTAGACCGCGCTCCACGGTGAGTTGTTCTTCAATTCCTTGCACATGTCGACTCACCAACACCCCCATGATGCTCCCCGTGCCCTTGGACTGACCTATGCCGCCGTGGTTAGGCCGGAGCACTCGCCGCCGACGAGTTCACCCACCTGCGCGCGTGGACCGGTCGATTCCGGTCACCCCCGTCGTCGAGCCGTACCTCGCTGTGACCGCCAGGACCTCCCGAAGCCAACCCCGCCCCTCGCCGGACCTCTCTCGCCGCTGGTAAGTCGCGCCGCCCTATTCCTTTCCGCGGTTACTGTTTACATAAGGGGAGGGACCTCGGGGGAGAAGAAGAAAAGGCCAGGGGGTTTTGTGCGCTGTCAGCGACTCAGGGGAATAGTAGCGCAGGGGTATAACTGAAAGGATTAGTTTAGGAAGAACCCAACGTCTTCGGTGCAAATGGTTTTTCCAGGAAACCTTTTTAAATATTCTGATTAAATCCAAATAGAACTTGAAAAATTCATAACTTCAGTTTGGTTTACCCAAATCGAGTCAAACCAATTTTGCCAGATCATAAATGATGTAAACTACTTAGGAAAAATATAAAACCCTTAAGTGTTACATAAAACTTTAAGGTTTTGATTTAAATGATTAACTGGTCAAAAGCTAAAAGAAATAAGGAAAAATAGCTACACTATTAGACTGGGGTTAAGAAAAATTAGAGAAGTACTTGATCACTTCCTAACCTGTTTAAAAATAATAAACCCCTCTGTACACCCCATTAAGTTAGAGTTTGCCATTTAAATCACTTTTTGCTTAAAGTTAAAAAAATATAAAAGGTGGTTTAAATAAAAAACCATGGAGCAGCCACATTTTTGTTAGCTTTCTTATTTAGTATAGTTCACTAGAAAATTTTATTATACCCTTGTTTAGTACAGATGAAATGGGATACTTTTTATTTTAGGAAAACAAAGAAAACTTAGAAAAACCCTAAAAAAATAACCCTGAGGAGCAAACACCCCAAACCTTGGGATAACAAATGTTTTGTATTTATAAACCTAGAAAAATTATAAGTTCTGTTGTTTGACATTTTTCAAATAACAAGTTAGTAGTAAGTGCCTTTTTAACATTAAACTTTAGAAAATTACAACTAAATAACCACCAAATAACCTTCTGTGACTTTTGGCACAGAAGCATGTTATTACCTTAAGATACCAGCAAAAATGACCCTTAAGACAGAACCCACACCTAGATAAGAGTTGTAGTGCAAAGTGACCCCCTTTGCCCCAACTTTTTTTATTTTGTCCCAGGATTATTCTAATTATTCTGGACCCCAAATTTATAGGACAGGTTACAGTGACCAATAGTAACCACTGTAATTTTTATAGAATTTTTGGAAAAACTTAAATTACTGTTGTAGTTCAAACACACTAAAAAATCGTAAATAGAAAAGGAAAAAGGGGATTAAGGGTGGAAACTAATGTTACCCTAACCAAACCAGCAAAACCCCCTTAAATGCCTACTAAAACATCTAAGGGGCAATCCAAGTTTCAATCCACTGTGCTTATCCCTAGATAAAACCCAAACCTAAATTGATAAGCATAAACCACTAAGAGCCACGTATGACCAGGAAACCCTAAGTTACTAACTAACTTAGTTTTTCTTCACTTAGCATAATAATTACTAAGTCATGCATAATCATAGCATACATATTCTTATTCATTGCATTCGATAGATTGCAACCTCGCTGACGAAGAGTACGTCCTCGTGCCGGAGCAAGGAGTTGCTCAGAAGGTAGCCCCGGATCCAGCACCAGAGCCTGCCCCAGAGGATCTGCATGCCCCAGCTTTGGAAGGCAAGCCCCGGTTTATGCATAACCAGTTCTATATATTATTTTACTGCACTTAATGATTGTAGGATTGTATTGTGCACTTAAGTGTAGGAGTTTCCTGAAACCCTAGTTGCATTACCTCAGGATTTCCTTTGAAATGGATACTAGTATGCTAGGTCGAGTAGCTGCTTTGCTAATTAGGGATCTTGGTAGAAGTCGAGTGATTTTTCAAGCACTCGCGCGAGGTCAGGAAATTGGTTGTATCTACTTTCATATCATACTGATATTGGTCGGTAGACACGGATCCATGGGGATGCGTGGGCTACAAGATGAAATTGGAATAAGGATTAACGTGCGGATACCTGTGTCAAGCGTTTGAACGTACTAAGCACATGCCGAGAAATATGGTAAATCGGTAGGCCTAGTACCTGATTGAACTTGGCAGTGGACTTTACCCCTCACACGACCTGAGACGTGATCTCCCATTCCAGTTATGGTGGGTACAAGTGTGGTCACGGCACGACGGCAGTCGGGGTCAGTGAGGCATTGTACGCCAAGGCGGTGAGCCCTGATCTACTGACGAGGAATCGATGGGGACGGTTGATGTGTGTGGGGACGGAGTGCCTCGCCATGTCGTGTGTTTAGGTTTACCTTGCAAGGATAAAAACTCGATTTGAATTGTCTGCTTCTCGCAGCTAATGAGACTGCTTGATCCATTGTACTGCATTGAGTAACAAGTGGAAATGTGATGATTTGGCAAAAGATGTTGATTGCTAAATTGCTTGATACCATGAATGAGTAGATAGTACACATTTAGTCTTAAGAGAGTCACACTAAAACTTGACAAAGCTAAAACTTGACTTTTAAACTCAGCTAGTGCTTTTGGCAACCAAACCCCTCAGCCAAACAGTTGCATGTATAGAGGTAGAGGAGTAGACTCCTCACACCGGGTAAGTCTAGCTGAGTATTAGTATACTCAGCCTTGCTTATGGCATAATTTTTTACAGGTTCTCTGGAGGACATGGTTGCTGGAGTGACTTGGCCGTCCATCTTGCCACTGGGATGGACAATCAAGTGGGACCCTGCCTCGGCTGAGGAGGAGCATGAGGAGTGATGGGACATGCTTCCCCATCTCTCTGTTTATTTATCGTTAGTTTTATTCCGCTGCATTCCAAACAATGACGACTACTTTTGCTAAAACTCCGATGATGATGTAATAAATTTAATACTCTTCAATGTATGGTTTTATGCTTTATTGTATTTGCTCTGTGCCTCACCATCGAGTGAGTACGTGGTACTTGATCCTGTTAGTGGCCTCGTTGGACTAGATCCGAGGGATTGACGGGTTATTCCCATTTAAGTGTGGTCTAGCCTCTAAGGCGGGACTTAGATACTTAAGTTGGAATAATTCGGGCAGTTCCGCCACAGCTGGTATCGGAGCTCGTACCACCACAGAGGAATCAATAAACTATAAATATCATCCTTTTTCAAAGTAAAACTGGTTAGAAACAAATGTCGGATAGACCGTAGGATGATCAGGCTAGGACTAGGACGTGGAGCCTTAGGATGATAGATGGGTAGCTAGGTGGCTAATTGAGTAAGCCCTACAGGCTACTATAAGGGATGGGAGTCCCCCCTATTCCCTCTAAATTGAAATGAGGTAGTTCAGGACGAGCATGCATGCATCCTTAATTAAACTATTTAGTAATTGGGTAAGAACTTTAATACACAATGATGACAAATTAAGTACCCCAGTACCAATGTCGTAGTTATAGAGAGGCTGAGTTGTGATCCCTTTTATTTTTATAATTCTTTTTATTTTACTTACGCTTAACCGTACACAGATGACTTCTCACGGATCCTCGGACGAAGGAAATGCACAGTCCCACACGGACGGACTTGCACGAGAAGGTTTCCCCCGTATCTTGTGGGAGGTCCTTCAGGGAGCTGGTTACACGACGCCTCCCCAATACGCGGTGCAGTTGTTCGAGAAGCATCGAGTGCCCCGCTGTAGGGTGAGGATGACCTTAGAGCCTCATCCCCTACAGCCAGGATGGCGTTCGTTGGATTCAGAGTCTTTTGGATATAGGGTTGAGGATACTATGGAGGCAATCGCCCTTCACGGACTGACCACCTTCTGCGGATTCCACCCCTTGGAGCTGTCCACTCACCCCATTGGTTTGATCCCCCGCGGAGAAGGAGGACGACCCAATGTGGAAGGTCCGAGTGGAGCATGCCAAGGATATCTGGGCTATCTACCCAGGTCAGATTGCTCACTTGACGATGTGGTGCATGAATGCCCTGTATCGTCTGCAAGTGATGCGTGGAGAGGCAATGTCCCATCTGATGGCATTGTTCGAGGCAACCAAGATCACTTTGGACAACAGAGAGGAACTTGTGGTTGACTTGTCCACTGAGAAGGTGGAAAAAGACCTACAAGTGGAACAATTGTCAAATGAGATCCAAGAGCTTGAGGAGCTAGTGGGAACGAGGGAGAACACCATCGAGGTTCTCGAGGATCAGCTTATCAACACTCAGCAGCAACTCGCGGAGGCTAACCAGCATCTGGATATGCACCACCAGGAGATCCAGGACATGGAGGCCAACGAGGATGTCGACATCGAGGGAGGAGAGGAGCCTGCCTCCAGCTTGGACACTGCTGGCTTAGGGAGACCACCTTCCCCCGAGTCGAGCGTTGCCTCGTTTGCTCAGTAGGTCATCGAGATAGAGTTAGAAGTCTGTGGCGGTAGAACTCCTCGAAGCTAGCTTAGCTTTTGCACCCTTGGGGTACTAGGCTAGATAGAGTTGAGTCTTTTGAGTTACTGATGTAATCATGACAAACTCTTTTGGAAGCATGTATGATGAATGATGCCAGTTTTAATTTAAGAAGAAAAGTTTAGGCCATGTGGAATCTTTTATAATTATGCAAGAATATATTTGTTTTACGCTTTTGACTCTTTCACCACGATTGAACCTTGAACCTCAGAAATGTTATATTGAGAATATACATGATTTTTCAGATGGCAGGAAGAGCGCGTCGTGGTCAGAATGAGCGCGTTCCTCCACCACCGCCACCGCCTCCTACTCTGCAAGATTTGATGGCTCAATAGAACGAGATCTTGCGATAGCTAGCTCAGCGTCAGCCACCACCTCAGCACTATGGTGGTGGTGATCATCAGCGTCACCCTGCAGCAGCCACTTATCAGGAGTTCCTCAGTACCCAGCCACCATTGTTCACCAGGGCAGAGGACCCACTTGATGCTGATCTATGGCTGAGAGTAGTGGAATCCAAATTCCCGCTACTCCATGGAGTTTGTTCAGAGGTGACTAAGGTCAGGTTCGCCACCCAGCAACTTCATGGACCCGCGCGGACATGGTGGGACCACTATCTTTCTATGCAACCAGTTGACCATGAGGTGGAATGGAGAGAGTTCAAGGCAGCTTTTAGGGGCCACCATATACCAGCAGGCATTATGGACCACAAGCTCAATGAGTTTCAGGCACTCACTCAGTGAAACCGGACAGTGTTACAGTATGCTTAGGCCTTCAATGACCTGTGCCAGTATGTTGGATATCATGCAGATACCGACGAGAAGAAGAGGGACAGGTTCAGGAGGGGGCTCAACACTAAGCTCCGTGACCGTCTCAACACAGTCAGGGCCAACAGCTATAATGAGTTAGTCAACATGGCCATTTCTTAGGAGGACTGTATCACAGCTCATCAGGTAGAGAAGAAGAGGAAGACCCCTGTGGCAGGACCTTCAGCCCAGCCACAGCGCTTCAGGATCGTGTCTGACACTCAGAACAGAGGACCCCAGCAGCAGCAAGGATGTTGGGTGATTCGACCCCAACAACAGCAGCAGGCACCCAACCGCCCTCAGCCCCTAGTGTAGAGGAACAATCAGCAGCAGCAGTACCGTCAGGCCAATGACAACAGGTGTTTTACATGTGGTAACACCGGACATTATGCTAAGAATTGCCCCAGAAACCAGCAGAGGCAGGGATAGAATGCCAACCAGAACGAAGGCAAGAGGCAGAAGGTGCAAGTGAGGCAAGGCAGACTGAACTTCACCACCATGGCTGACATTCTAGAGGGAGCACCCGTCATGACTGGTATCTTTTCAGTTTTGAATTATCCTGCTATTATTCTTTTTGATTCTGGTGCATCACATAGTTTTATCAGTGCCAAATTTAGTGCCAAATGCCAATTACCTTTTCACCACACCAATGGGGGTATTACAATTTCAACACCAGGAGGCAGGGTTGCCACCTATCAAATCAACAGACATGTGCCTATAAAGTTTGGTAGTCTGATAATTAAAACCACCTTCCTCATATTGGGTTTGGATAGCGTGGATATCATATTGGGAACTGACTGGCTAACAAGACATCAGGCAGTAATTGATATTGCAGCTAGGGCCATTGAGGTGCACTCGCTGACTTGTGGTGAAACCACATTATATTTGCCCGATCAGGGTTGTACCCGCTCCTGTGCATTCACTATGATAGAATCCCCGGTTGAGAGAATCCCTGTGGTCTGTGACTACCCAGATGTTTTTCCGGATGAATCGCCAGGGATGCCACCCGATAGAGACATAGAGTTCACAATAGAATTGCAACCCGGGACTACTCCTATATCCAAGAGGCCTTATAGGATGCCTCCAGCGGAATTGGTAGAATTGAAAAAGCAACTGCAAGAGTTGTTGGACAAAGGATTCATTCGCCCTAGTACTTCACCATGGGAATGTTCGGCCTTGTTTGTGAAGAAAAAGGACGAGAGTTTGAGAATGTGTGTCGATTACCGCCCTCTCAATGCGGTGACCATCAAGAACAAATACCCACTGCCCCGCATTGATGTTTTGTTTGATCAGTTGGTGGGAGCCAAAGTGTTCTCCAAGATAGACCTTCGCTCGGGCTACCATCAAATCAAGATCCGTGCCAGTGATATTTCGAAGACGGATTTCTCTACCAGATATGGGCTCTACGAGTTCTTGGTGATGTCTTTTGGACTGACCAATGTCCCGGCTTATTTCATGTATCTGATGAACTCAGTATTCATGCCGGAACTGGACAAATTTGTGGTGGTTTTCATTGATGATATTCTGGTCTATTCCAAGAATGAAGACGAGCATACTGAGCATCTGCACATCGTGCTTCAGTGACTGCGTGATCATCGTATATATGCTAAGTTGTCTAAATGTGAATTCTGGCTAAGGGAAATTAAATTTTTGGGTCACACAATTTCTCAGGATGGGATATGAGTTGATCCTGAGATGGTACAAGAAGTGATGAATTGGAAACCTCCTACCACAGTACGACAGATTCGGAGTTTTCTGGGAATGACAGGGTATTATCGATGATTCATTCCGGATTTCTCTAGAATTGCCAAGCCAATGACTGAATTGTTGAAGAAAGGTGTCAAGTATGATTGGAGCCAGAAGTGTGAGGATGCCTTTCATACACTAAGGCAGGACTTGACAACAACACCAGTGCTAGCTCAACCTGATAACACCAAGCCCTTTGAAGTTTATTGTGATGCTTCCGGTATTGGATTGGGATGTGTCTTAATGCAAGACAACAGAGTCATTGCTTATGCCTCCCGAGCACTCAGACCCCATGAGCAGAACTACCCCACACATGATCTGGAGTTAGCAGCTGTGGTTCATGATCTCAAGCTATGGAGGCATTACTTGATGGGAGCTCATTGTAACATTTACACTGATCATAAGAGCCTCAAATATATCTTCACCCAGGCTGATCTTAATATGAGGCAGAGGAGATGGTTGGAGCTAATCAAGGACTATGATTTGGAGGTGCATTACCATCCTGGCAAAGCCAATGTTGTGGTAGATGCCTTAAGCAGGAAGGCCCAGTGCAATTGTATGAATACGGATGCGAGAATCACCACCCTATGTGATGAGTTGTGCAAGTTGAGAATAGAAGTCATTTCCTCCGGTGCCTTGAGTTATATCACAGTGGATCCCACTTTACAAGAACAAATAGTCATGGCACAGATTGGTGACAAGGGTGTTCAGGTTATCAAGGAAATGATCGGACAGAAAGCAGAAAAATACAAATGCTTCCGTCAGGACAGCAAAGGAATTCTATGGTTTGGAGACCGACTGGTTGTCCCCAAGAACACTGAGCTTAGAAAGAAGATATTGGATGAAGCTCGCCTTTCAAAATTTTCCATGCACCTCGACAGTAACAAGATGTATCATGATCTCAGATCTTTATACTGGTGGACCAGAATGAAAAGGGAAATTGCTAAGTATATATCTGAATGCGACACCTGCCAGAGAGTCAAGGCCAGCCATCTGAAGGTAGCGGGCACTTTGCAACCCCTTCCCATACCATCTTGGAAATGGGAGCATATTTGCATGGATTTTATCGTGGGATTGCCCAATACCTCCCGGCACCATGATTCTATTTGGGTCATTGTGGATAGGTTGACCAAGACCGCTCATTTCTTGCCAGTGCATACCACCCACAAGACAGAGAAATATGCAGAAATCTATGTTGATCAAATAGTGCATTTGCATGGCATTCCGAAGACCATTGTATCTGACAGAGGAGCACTGTTTGTGGCACGCTTTTGGGAGCAGCTACAAGAATCACTTGGGACCCATGCAATAAGAAGCTCAGCATACCATCCGCAGATAGATGGCCAGACAGAAAGAGTGAATCAAATCCTCGAAGACATGTTGCGAGCCTGTGTGTTACACTATGGTAAAAATTGGGACAAGTGTCTTTCTTTGGCCGAGTTCTCTTATAATAACAACTATCAGTCCAGTTTGAAGATGGCACCTTTTGAAGCCTTGTATGGGAGAAGGTGTAGGACCCCGCTGAATTGGTCACAAGCTGGAGAGCGGGAAATATTTGGACCAGACTTGGTACTTGAAGCAGAGGAAAAGGTCAGAGTCATTAAGAAGAACCTAGAAGCTGCTCAGGCCAGGCAGAAGAGCTATCATGATAAGAGGAGGAAGCCTCTACAGTTTGAAGTGGGAGATCATGTTTATCTTAAGGTGTCACCCACCAAAGGTGTTCAGAGATTTGGAATCAAGGGCAAGTTAGCTCCTCGCTACATTGGACCCTATGAGATCAAAGCAAATTGTGGACCCGTAGCCTATCAATTGGAGTTGCCACCCCACATGTCAGCAGTTCACAACGTGTTCCATCTATCTCAGCTACGGAAGTGTGTCCGCTTACCCACTGAAGTATTACCTGAACCAGAAATTGAGATAGAACCAGACTTGTCTTATCAGGAACACCCCATCAAAGTGCTGGATCAAAGGAGAGATCAATGCGGGCCAAGTCGATCAGAATGTATAAGGTTCAGTGGAGTCACCATTCAGTAGAAGAAGCTACGTGGGAGACTGAGGATTTTCTACGTTCTCGCTTCCCCGACTTTCTGCCCCAAGGAGTCGATACGTAATCCAAAACCACACCCACCTGCCCTTTGAATTCAAATATAAGAAAAACTTAGATGTTAAAGGTAGTGTAAGCTTTGAAAATAACTCAAAAAGGACTTCCTTCTGAAGTCGCAAAGAGAATGACATTCAAAGAGCAGTTAACTAGAGAAACTTGGATAAAAGAAGGAGCAACACACCAGCACACCTCCTTGGTACCCCTAAAGGATCCCTACCCGAAATCTCGGGACGAGATTCCTTTAAGGGGGAGGGCTGTAACACCCCAGGTGTTACCAAGACCATGGTTACATCTATGCACTAATGACTGTGATCACATGTGGAACAAAAGAAGAACATAAAACCTTGGAAACATGGGTTAGCTAAGATAAGTTAATGGCAAGGGTTTCAACCACACAATTGGAACAATGGACATGAGGACCCAAGGTGATTAAACCCTAAGGACACCTAAGAGCACTAGACTTCTAAGCCAGGGATCAATGGATAAGTTAACCAAATTGCCAAAGCATGATCTTAGTCCTTAAACAAGTTTTAGTAACCTTGTAACCTAAAAAATGCAGGGAGGGAACATTGCAAAAAGACCCCTTGAAGACCCCAATTTCACCCCCTTAAGGAGAGAGCACACTAGAGCTCTCTAATTCTTTCTTAAGTTAAATTTTGAACCTAATCTAAAGATCCACCGTGTTCACTTAGTAAATGGCACCAAAACCACTTGGGTTGTATACCAAAAAGGTGTCATACCACCTAAGGCACCCACTGGAAATGTTTGAAATCGAGCCCAAGAGGTTTGACAAGATTTAGCATGGTTTTTGTCGCGAGGTGGACAGAGGGACAAGCCAGATTTGGCGTCCGCAAATCTCCCTACCTAGGGCATATCTGCAATGGGAACTCACATATAAGAGACAGCCCTAGGTGCCAGGAGGAGGCCTGCGCCGGATTTTTGCCAAGATTCGCACACTTGCGATCTCGGCGAGCTGTTGAACAAGGGCAGAAGAACACTTCCACGTGTTCGACGCGCTCTGATCGTGCCAGAGCACGCCCAGC
Organism: Zea mays; assembly: GCF_902167145.1. NCBI lineage: Eukaryota > Viridiplantae > Streptophyta > Magnoliopsida > Poales > Poaceae > Zea > Zea mays. The sequence goes on from NC_050096.1 coordinate 158,076,703, forward strand.
GCCCGACCCCGCGTGCCTCGCGCCGCGCCAAGCCGTGCCCGTGTCCCCCGCTCGCGCCCGCGCCTATAAAGCCCCCAGGGACTTCGACCGTACTCCTCCGCGTGCTCTCGACCTCACTGAAGCCAGAGATCACCGACATTTGCCCTGCATACGGCGTGCATGCGGCCGCCCGATCCCCCGTCACCGTAGACCGGCCAGTAGAGCCTCTCCCAGCCGCGTCCGACCCTCGGAGTAGACCGTGCATGCCTCGGTGAAGCTCCCCGGGCAAGGAATCGGACTTTGCCTCGCCGGAGAAGCTAGTCCACGGTCGCCGGACTTCACCCGACCGCCGGTGAACGTAGACCGCGCTCCACGGTGAGTTGTTCTTCAATTCCTTGCACGTGTCGACTCACCAACACCCCGTGATGCTCCCCGTGCCCTTGGTTTGACCTATTCCACCATGGTTAGACCGGAGCACTCTCCGCCGATGAGTTCACCCGCCTGCGCGCGTGGACCGGTCGATTCCGGTCACCCCCGTCGTCGAGTCGTACCTCGCTGTGACTGCCAGGACCTCCCAAAGCCAACCCCGCCCCTCACAGCACCTCTCTCGCCGCCGGTAAGCCGCGCCACCCTATTCCTTTCCGCGGTTACTGTTTACATAAGGGGAGGGACCTCGGGGGAGAAGAAGAAAAGGCCAGGGGGTTTTGTGCGCTGTCAGCGACTCAGGGGAATAGTAGCGCAGGGGTATAACAGAAAGGATTAGTTTAGGAAGAACCCAGGGTCTTCGGTGCAAATGGGTTTTCCAGGAAACCTTTTTAAATATTCTGATTAAATTCAAACAGAACTTGAAAAATTCATAACTTCAGTTTAATTTACCCAAATCGAGTCAAACCAATTTTGCCAGAACATAAATGATGTAAACTACTTAGGAAAAATATAAAATCCTTAAGTGTTACAGAAAACTTTAAGGTTTTGATTTAAATGATTAACTGGTCAAAAGCTAAAAGAAATAAGGAAAAATAGCTACACTATTAGACTAGGATTAAGAAAAATTAGAGAAGTACTTGATCACTTCCTAACCTGTTTAAAAATAATAAACCCCTCTGTACACACCATTAAGGTAGAGTTTGCCATTTAAATCACTTTTTGCTTAAAGTTGAAAAAATATAAAAGGTGGTTTAAATAAAGAACCAGAGAGCACCCACATTTTTGTTAGCTTTCTTATTCAGTATAGTTCACTAGAAAATTTTATTATACCCTTATTTAGTACAGAAGAAATGAGATACCTTTTATTTTAGGAAAACAAGGAAAACTTAGAAAACCCCTAGAAAAATAACCCTGAGGAGAAAACACCCCAAACCTTGGGATAACAAATGTTTTGTATTTATAAACCTAGAAAAATTATAAGTTCTCTTGTTTGACATTTTTCAAATAACAAGTTAGTAGTAAGTGCCTTTTTAACATTAAACTTTAGAAAATCACAACTAAATAACCTTCTGTGACTTTTGGCACAGAAGCATGTTATTACCTTAAGATACCAGCAAAAATAACCCTTTAGACAGAACCCACCCTTAGATAAGAGTTGTAGTGCAAAGTGACCCCCTTTGCCCCAACTTTTGTTATTTTGTCCCAGGATTATTCTAATTATTCTGGACCCCAAATTTATAGGACAGGTTACAGTGACCAATAGTAACCCACTCTAATTTTTATAGAGTTTTTGAAAAAACTTAAATCACTGTTGTAGTTCAAACACACTCAAAAATCATAAATAGAAAAGGACAAAGGGGATTAAGGGTGGAAACTAATGTTACCCTAACCAAACCAGCAAAACCCCCTTAAATGCCTACTAAAACATCTAAGGAGCAATCCAAGTTTCAATCCACTATGCTTATCCCTAGATAAAACCCAAACATAAATTGATAAACATAAACCACTAAGAGCCACGTATGACCAGGAAACCCTAAGTTACTAACTAACTTAGTTTTTCTTCACTTAGCATAATGATTACTAAATCCTGCATAATCATAGCATACATATTCTTATTCATTGCATTCGATAGATTGCAACCTCACTGACGGAGAGTACATCCTCGTGCCGGAGCAAGGAGTTGCTCAGGAGGTAGCCCCGGATCCAGCACCAGAGCTTGCCCCAGAGGATCTGCCTGCCCCAGCTTTGGAAGGCAAGCCCCGGTTTATGCATAACCAGTTATATATATTATTTTACTGCACTTAATGATTGTAGGCTTGTATTGTGCACTTAAGTGTAGGAGTTGCCTAAAACCCTAGTTGCATTACCTCAGGATTTCCTTTGAAATGGATACTAGTATGCTAGGTCGAGTAGCTGCTTTGCTAATTAGGGATCTCGGTAGAAGTTGAGTGATTTTTCTAGCACTCGTGCGAGGTCAGGAAATTGGTTGTATCTACTTTCATATCATACTGATATTGGTCGGTAGACACGGATCCATGGGGATGCGTGGGCTACAAGATGAAATTGGAATAAGGATTAACGTGCGGATACCTGTGTCAAGCGTTTGAACGTACTAAGCACATGCCGAGAAATATGGTAAATCGGTAAGCCTAGTACCTGATTGAACTTGGCAGTGGACTTTACCCCTCACACGACCTGAGACGTGATCTCCCATTCCAGTTATGGTGGGTACAAGTGTGGTCACGGCACGACGGCAGTCGGGGTCAGTGAGGCATTGTACGCCAAGGCGGTGAGCCCTGATCTACTGACGGGGAATCGATGGGGACGGTTGATGTGTGTGGGGACGGAGTGCCTCGCCATGTCGTGTGTTTAGGTTTACCTTGCAAGGATAAAAACTCGATTTGAATTGTCTGCTTCTCGCAGCTAATGAGACTGCTTGATCCATTGTACTGCATTGAGTAACAAGTGGAAATGTGATGATTTGGCAAAAGATGTTGATTGCTAAATTGCTTGATACCATGAATGAGTAGATAGTACACATTTAGTCTTAAGAGAGTCACACTAAAACTTGACAAAGCTAAAACTTGACTTTTAAACTCAGCTAGTGCTTTTGGCAACCAAACCCCTCAGCCAAACAGTTGCATGTCTAGAGGTAGAGGAGTAGACTCCTCACACCGGGTAAGTCTAGCTGAGTATTAGTATACTCAGCCTTGCTTGTGGCATAGTTTTTTACAGGTTCTCTGGAGGACATGGTTGTTGGAGTGACTTGGTCGTCCATCTTGCCACTGGGATGGACAGTCGAGTGGGACCCTGCCTCAGCTGAGGAGGAGCATGAGGAGTGATAGGACAGGCTTCCCCATCTCTCTGTTTATTTATCGTTAGTTTTATTCCGCTGCATTCCGAACAATGACTACTACTTTTGTTAAAACTCCGATGATGATGTAATAAATTTAATACTTCTCAATGTATGGTTTTATGCTTTATTGTATTTGCTCTGTGCCTCACCATCGAGTGAGTACGTGGTACTTGATCCTGTTAGTGGCCTCGTCGGACTAGATCCGAGGGATTGACATGTTATTCCCATTTAAGTGTGGTCTAGCCTCTAAGGCGGGACTTAGACACTTAAGTTGGAACAATTCGGGCAGTTCTGCCACAGTTTAGCCCTTGAGTATTGACTAGGTGAGGCGGGAGAATGTAGATCTGACATTTTTATGCCTTCAGGCATTCTTTCGATGCAGTAAGTACCAAAGGGTGTAATGAAATTGGCATTTGCTTTGTCCTCCTCATGGAGGTATATCTGGCGGTAGCTAGAAAAACAGTCAAGCAGTGACATGACTTTGTAGCCTATTGCATAATCGACAATTTTGTCTATACGGGGGAGGGGGAACTCAGCTTTTGGAGTAGGCCTTGTTTAGACTAGTTAAGTCTATACACATGTGCCATATGTTGTTCTTCTTCCTGACCATATCTTCAACAATTCAATCATGGGCTTCGCATTTCGTGAGAAATCCGGAATGAATCTCCGATAATAACCAGCCAATTCCAGAAAACTTCGAATCTGACGGACAGTTGTTGGCGGCTTCCAGTTCATCACCTCTTGCACCTTATCCGGATCAACATCTATGCCTGCTTGAGAGATAGTGTGACCCAAGAATTTGATTTCCTTTAGCCAGAAATCACATTTTGATAGTTTGGCATAAAGACGGTGCTCTCGCAGACGTTGAAGCACTACATGCAAATGACCGGCATGCTCTTCTTCGTTCTTTGAGTACACCAAGATATCATCGATGAAAACCACCACGAACTTGTCCAGTTCAGGCATGAAGACAGAATTCATCAGATACATGAAGTATGATGGTGCATTAGTCAGCCCAAACGACATCACCAAATACTCGTACAGCCCATATATGGTTGAGAAGGCAGTCTTCGGAATATCACTTGCTCATATCTTGATCTGATGATAGCCGGAGCGAAGGTCTATCTTGGAAAATAGTTTAGCTCCGACCAATTGATTGAAAAGAACATCAATACGAGGCAAAGGATACTTATTTTTGATAGTCACCGCATTGAGTGGGCGGTAATCTATACATAGCCTCAAGCTTTCATCCTTCTTCTTCACAAACAAGGCTGGACATCCACAAGTCGAAGTACTTGGGCGAATGAAACCCTTGTCTAACAACTCTTGCAATTGTTTCTTCAATTCTGCCAATTCAGCGGGTGGCATCCGGTAAGGCCTCTTGGAAATAGGTGTTGTTCTCGGTTGCAACTCGATGGCGAATTCAATATCCCGGTCTGGTGGCATTCCTAGCAATTCATCAGGAAAAACATCTGCATACTCATAGAACACTGGAATCTTCTTCAAAGGTAACTCTATCATAGCAAAAGCACATGATCGAGTAGAGTCTTGGCTGGGTATATACAATGCAAGGTCTCCGAAGGTAGGAGAACGGATTTCCAGAGCTCTGGCAGCTACATCCAACACCACTCGGTGTTGAGTCATCCAGTCAGCTCTGAGAATGATGTCCATACCCTCTAACCCCAAAATCAGGAGTGTGGTTTTGAAGATCTTGCTTCCCAGTGAGATAGGCACATTAGAGTTTAATTAGTTTGTTGCAATTTTCCCCCAGGCGTTGCTATCATGAAAGACCCTTTTGTATGATAGAAAGGCAGTTCACATTTAGCACTGAACTTCTGGCTAATGAAGCTATGAGATGCACCAGAATCAAACATAATTAATGCAGGTTGATTAAAAACTGAAAAGATACCAGTCATGATGGGGGCTCCTTCAGGTAACTCCTCCAGAGTAGTGAAGTTGAGCTTCCCTTGCCTGACTTGCATCTTCTGCTTCTTTCCTCTGTCTTGATTTGGTGCTGGCATCTACCTCTGCTGATTCCTTGGGCAATTCTTGGCATAATGGCCCACATTGCCACAAGTGAAGCACTTGTTCCCATTTTCGTGGTGGAACTGCTGCTGCTGGGGTTGATTGTTCCTTGGAGCGGGAGCTGGAAAGCGGTTGGGTGCTTGCTGATGTTGAGGTGGTCTGATCACCCATCTGCCTGCCTGCTGCTGGAATCCTCTGCTCTGATTGTTGGAAACAATCCTGAACCTCTGGGGTGGAGCAGAGGGTCCTGCCATTGGTGCCTTTCTCTTCTTCTCTGCCTAGTGAGCCACAATACAGTCTTCCTGTGAGATGGCCAAATTGACCAACTCATTGAAGCTATCAGCCCGGACAGTGTTGAGACGCTCACGGAGCTTGGTGTTGAGACCCCTGCGGAAGCGGTCTCTCTTCTTTTCATCAGAGTTTGCATGATAACCTACATACTGGCACAGGTCGTTGAAGGCCTAGGCATACTGCAATACAGTGTGGGTCCCTTGATTGAGTGCCAGGAACTCATTCAACTTGCGGTCAAGAATCCCAGCTGGAATGTGGTGTCCCCTGAAGGCAGTCTTGAATTCCTCCCAAGAAACTTCTTGACCAGCAGGTAGCATGGCGCGAAAGTGGTCCCACCATGTTCGAGCAGGTCCGCGAAGCTGCTGCGCGGTGAAGCGAGCCTTGGTGTCATCAGGGTAGTCTCCCATGAGGAGGGGAAACTTGGACTCCATGACGTGTAGCCACATGTCGGCATCTAACGGATCCTCTGCCTTGGTGAACAAAGGCAGTTGCGTGCTCAGGAATTCCTGGTAGGTCGCCGCGGTCGGAGATCGCTGCGGCTGGCCTCCACCATACTGCTGAGGGTGGGGCTGGCGCTGCAAGAGCTGTCGCAGAATTTCGTTCTGCTGAGCCATCAACTCCTGCACCGTGGGAACTGGAGGAGGTGGCGGGGGAACTTGCTCCTTCTGCCCGCGACGCTACCTAGCTGCCATCTGAAAACAGAGATTGCTGCCATTGTTATCCCAATTCAAAACTCTGAACAATATGGTTCATATCACACGGAAAGAAAATGTCATAACATAACATCAATTTGATCGAGGATAACATGGTTACAATCACTTCATTGCTCTCAAAAGTCCTTAAGGGTTACATTAATTAGGGGAAAGTACTCGTAAGCCTAGTCCAAAATCTGACGTCCACTGAGCTCGCGTGGGTTTCTATCCTCCTAACGCGTCAAAATGACCCATCAACCCTGAGTAGCGGAAGCAACACTGTATACGGGCGAAGGGGGCATCTCGGAGGCAGTCGCATTGGTACCAGGGGATGGTCCTAACTCCTCGGGAGCCTCCTCTCCCTCGCTTTCGGCTTTGTTGGCCTCCATCTCCAGGTGGTGCTTGTCCAGGTGGTCGTTAGCTTCCTCAAGCTCCTGCTGCACATCGTGGAGCTGGTTTTCTAGGACATCAATGGTGTTGTCTCGGATCTCCACCTGCTGCTCCAGGGTGGTGATGCACTGGCTCAATCGTTCCACCTGTAGGTCCTTCTCCACCAACTCTGAGGACAGGTCGACCACGAAGTCCTCTCGGCTGTCGAGGGTGAGCTTGGTGGTCTGAGCGAGGTTAGCAAGGTGTGCCATAGCGTCGCTCTGCAGGGCCTATAGGTGGTACAGTGCGCTCATGCACTGAACAATGATCATCCTCCCAACTAAGTCGGGATACATAGCCCACACGTCCTTCACATGGCTCACACGGTTGCACCACATGGGGTCATCCCTCTTCTCAGCAGGGAAGAGTCCCAAGCGGTGCATCACCATCTCCAGGGGATGGTAGCCATAGAAGGTCTTTAGGGTCTTCAAAGCTGCTGCCTCGGTGGTGTCATCCGTCCTGAATCCAATAGTCTCGGAGTCAAGAGAACGCCAACCCGGCTGAAGGGGTGTGCCTTCAGAGTCAGTCAGACTCGGCAACATGGCACCCGATGATCCTCGTAGAGCTGTACCATGTACAGAGGGGGCGTAGGGTAACGAGCAGAGTTGAGCACCTCCCACAAGATGGAAGGAAAACCCTCGTGAGAAAGGAAATCGGAACTAAAACGAGTGTCTCCTCCATTGGCAGGGGTGGGTGAAGTCATATGTGGAAGAGGATCAGATGTAAAGGTTATGGTAAAAGGAAGAAAAACAAGAGGGCCTAGGTTGTTAAAAGGAAGTGGGTTAGATCAAATTTTTACTCCTTTAATTTCTAATCCTTTTGTGTTTTGTAATGCATGCATGCTGAAAGGAATGTCTCCTCACCGAGTCAGAAGGGTGCCTTTGGGGCATCCTTAAAATACTAAGATCGACCCATATGGCCTACTTAACTAGCCACCTGCTTCCCCCCACTATTCCTAAGGCCTTTCGTCCTAGGTCTAGCGTTCTAGTCCTGACGATTCCAATACTGGTTTTATAAGCAAGTTTTATTTTTGAAAAGTTGGTATTCACGATTTTTTGCTTTCTCTATGGTGGTATTTGCTTCGATGCCAGTTGTGGCAGAACCACCCGAATTATTCCAGCTTAAGTGCCCAAGTCACGCCTTAGAGGTCGCAACACACTTAAATCAGAATAACCCGTCAACCCCTCAGATCTAGTCTGATAAAGCCACTCATCGAGGATCAAATACCACTAACTCACTCCATGGTGAGTCACAGAGGAAATACAATAAAACAGGAAACCTCGAATTAAAGTACTAGAGTTATTACATAAATCGAAGTTTTCCAAGTAAACTGAAACAAGTTCATAATTTAAATTGCAGCAAATAGTTGATAACATCGAATGATGAGGAATCAGGCAAGGCCTAGCCCACTACTCCTCCTGCTCCTCTCCTGCTGGAGCAGCATCCCACTCGACCGTCCAACCCGGTGGCAGGGTGGTAGGCCAAGTCACACCATCAACCATATCCTAAAGAGTACCTACAAAAGTTGTGCTACAAGCAAGGCTGAGTATACTAATACTCAGCTAGACTTACCCGGTGTGAGGAATTTACTCCTCTACCTCTAGACAACGCAGTTGTTTGGCTAAGGGGTTTGGTTTGCCAAAAGCACTAGCTGAGTCTAAAAATGAATTTTAGCTTTTCCGATTCTAGTATCATTAATCTTAGCTAAGTTTGCTCCTTCTAAGCATACATGGTAGCAATTATTTAGTACAATCAACATGTTATCTCATGTAAAACCTCATTTCACTTCTTACTCGATGCAGTACAAGGGGTCAAGCAGTCTCATTAGATGCAAGAAGCAGACGATTCAAATCGAGTTTTTAAACCTTGCAAGGTAAACCTAAACACACGACATGTAGGGGCACTCCGTCCCCACACATATCAATCGTCCCCATCGATTCCCCGTTCGCGGTCAGGGCTCACCCCCTTGGCATACAATGCTTCACTGACCCCGGCTGCCACCGTGCAGTGACCGCACTTGTACCCACCATAGCTAGCATGGGAGACACAGTCTTTCACTCAGGTACTAGGTTTACCGGTTACCATATTTCACGACATGTGTTTAGTATGTTCAAACGCTTGACTCAGGTATCCACACATTAATCCTTAGTTCCTTTTTCCCGTCTCATGGACAAGGCATCCACCCTGGATCCATAGATACCATTATCAAGATGAATACAATCAATTCCGGACCTCGCGCGAGTGCTAGAAAAATCACTCGACTTCTATCGAGATCCTAATTAGCAAAGCAGCTACTCGACCTAGCATACTAGTATCCATCTCAAAAAGGAATCCTGAGTTAATGCAACTAAGGGTTTCAAGCAACTCCTACACTTAAGTGCACATTACAAGACTACAAACATTAAGTGTAGTTAAGTAGCATATATAAACTGGTTATGCATAAAACTGGGGCTTGCCTTCAAATGTTGGGGCTGCGGGGAGATCCTCGGTGGCAGGCTCGGGAGCCGGCTCCTGGTCTTCCTCGTGGACAGCTCCTTGCTCGGGAATGAGCACGTACTCTCCGTCGGCAAGGTTGCAATCTAATGAATGCAATGAGTAAGATACATGCATGGCATGATATGCAATTTAGCAATTAAAATTTGATGGTGAATGATCAAATTAATAAGGTAAGGCTTATACTTACCACTGGAAATTTTGGTGGTACACTTAGCCATTTAGGGTCAAGTTTGGTTAGGTTGAATGGCCAGATTATTTTAGTGTTCCACTGATTTTTCTTTTTATGTTTTAGTGAAAGTTTATTAAGATTCCTAGCTGAATTCATTGGGGTGAGATTCATTATTCTTTCTGATTTATATCTTCTTTTCCTTTTCTTTTATGCCTTTAAGGTGGGTTTGAATTACAAGCTAGTTTTATAAATTTCCAAAAATTCTGCAAACTTTACAGTGGCTTCTCACTGGTGTATAACTCTCTGTCTCAGAAATTGGGGCTTCAAACGTTAAGGGTTCTCTTTGTACAAAATTATCAAATCTTAGGGCAGAGGGGGTGCTTTGAACTACCACTCTCCTCTAACAGTGGATTATTCCCTAAGGCTTATTTTTGCTGACATTTAGGTGTAATAACATGACTTTGTACCAAATTTTAGTCACTAATACTTATTAGGCATTTTACTGTGATTTTCTAAAGTTTTTGGCCAATGGGGTGCTTTCTACTACCACTATACTTGAAAAATATTAAACAAAATATTTCTAATTTTTTTTCTATCTTCTTCTTTGTGCAAGAGCAGTCATTCTAGAATTTGACAACTTTTTGCTTAAGGGAAGAGGGGTAGAAATGATTGGATTATATGGCCTTTTTCATGGGGTAGGGGGTAATGGGTGTTATCTTGTATTTTGAATAGGTTTTGTATTTTTCTCTAGTGGTCTACTTCATCAATAATTTGGTAAAAATTCATTTGCCTACTTGAAAGTCGCCTGGAGTGGGGTGGATAGGCGGAATCTGAAATTTATAAATTTAAGCACACACTACAAGTCAGGGTTTGTCGGCGTTTCGGACCCGCGAGGACCGTCAACCGACCAGTGAATTTGTTGCTGCGTGCCCCTGCCCAGATGGGTTGATGCAAGATGGAACACAAGAGAGGGAATGAGGCTTATATGTTATCTTGCACCGGGGTGCTCGTAGTAGGGGTTACAAGCGTCGCGAGAGAGCGAGGGCGAGAGCGAGAGCGAGAGAGAGAGAGAGAGAGTCCCTGCGTGCGTCCGTCTCTGCTTGTCTCGTCTGCCCCGCCCATCGCGTCTCAACGTCCCTCTGTGTGAACATGACCTCTGTGTAAACGTGACCTCCCCCCCTTAGGAAGGCCCTGGACTTCCCCTTTTATAGATACAAGGAGATGGCCCAGCTGTACAATGGGGTGTAGCTATGTGCTAACGTGGCTGGCGGAGAAGTGCCTTGAGCCTTGTACACGAGCTAACGTGGCCGTCGGAGAAGTGCCTTGAGCTCTGTAGAAGCACAGCTGTCGGTGTGGCATGGATCCTGCTGACGTTGTCTTGCTTCCGTAGGGGGTTTGAGAGCAACCGACGTCATGGGCGCACGCGGGGAACCATCATTACCTGTTACCGGAGTAACCTTAGATGGGACACCGGTCTTGTTCCTTCGTAGCCTAAGGCAGCTAGCTAGGGGTAGGGTAATGATGTATCCCCTGTAGCGTAGTCGGTCCGAGGCCCAGGTCGGGCGAGGCACAGACTTCTCCTGAGGCCGAGGCTGAGGTCGGGCGAGGTTGTGACTCCTCCCGAGGCTGAGGCTGAGGCCGAGGCCTAGGGTTGGGCGAGGCGGAGACCTTCTCCTGAGGCCGAGGCCGAGGTCGAGGCCTGAGGTCGGGCGAGGCGGAGCTCCCTGTTGCGCCCGAGGCTGAACTCGAGGGAGGTCACGACTTACTGTTGCTAGTCTTGCCCTAGTGGTTGGCACAGTAGCCGGAGCGGGCGAACAATGTTGTTTCCCTGTCAGAACGGTCAGTAAAGTGGCAAAGTGATTGCGGTCACTTCGACCTTACCGACTGATGCACGCGTGTCAGGATAAGGTGTGAGGCGATCTCCGCATTAAATGCGCATGCGATACGGTCGGTTGGGAGGGAGATCCGGCCGAGGTCGTTGCACGACAAAGTTCGCCCAAGATGGGCTTCAGGCGAGCCGAGGGTGCGCTCACTGCCTGAGGAGGCCCTCGGGCGAGGCGTGAATCCGCCCAGGACTACTGTTCCTACCCGAGGCCGAGGCCAGGGTCGGATGAGGTTGCGTCCCCTGGTAGACGAGGCCCTGACTTGAACCGCGCTTTATCAGCTGTTTATGGTTTGTTCTGACGATGTTTTCCAACCGCGTTTAGGAGTATTGGGGGTACCCCTAATTACGGTACCCGACAGTAGCCCCCGAGCCTCTAAGGGAGTGTGGGCACTCGCTTGGAGGTTCTTCCGGATTTTTGCAAGGGGACTGGCCTCTTCCAGTTATGTTTGGTTCCGATGGGTGCGCGCGAGCGCACCCGTCGTGTGTAGCCCCCGAGGCCTCGGAGGAGTGGTTTGACTCCTCTGAGGTCTTAATTCTTTTTGCGATGCCTCGGTCGGCCTTGTTGTTCCCTCATGCGGCCTGGCCGTAGCCCGGGTGCACGGTCAGGCTCCAAGTTTTCACGCTGGTTTGTTGACGTGGTCAACGGTTTGGCCGTAGCCTGGTGCGAGAGCAGCCCCCGAGCCTCTGCACGGAGCGAGAGGACGATCAAGGACCGTCTCGACTTTTATTGTACGCCCCTTCATCGCCTTTCTACAAGGAGGAAGGGGGGAAAGAGCCATGTTACCCTCGGAGGGCACCGAACATGGTGTTTCCAGTGAGTTGCTAGCGGGCGATCCGAGTGGACGTCCGAGCCCCGTTTGATAAGGGTCGGCTAGTGGCCCAAAGGCACGCTCCAAAAGTACCTGCAGGTGATTTGTCGGACCCGGACCCATTCGATAGGGTCCGAGGGCTCGATGCCTCCCTCCGGTGGGATTCCGTTACAAAATCGTTCCTGCTGGTCTCGGAAATGTCCTAGGGTACCTCGGGAGCGTAGCCTGAGCCTCGGCCATGTAACGGACGTACCCAGGGTCATCCCTGACTCTGCGTGCTCTGGGGCGACTGTCGAACCCTTCCGAGGAGCCAGCCTTCGAACCCCTGATCAGTAAAGGGCTCGGAGCCCGAGTGCTCTGGGGCGGTTGCCGAACCCCGGAGGGCGCAACCTTCGAACCCCTGATCAGTAGAAGGGCTCGGGGCCTATTTCCTTCGCTAGGAAGAGTCCTTTTCGGAATATCCCCTTTCCCGGTCCCTGTGGCAAGAGAGAGAGACAGAGAGGAAAAGGAAAAGGATATTAATTTAAATAATGTGGCGCACCTTTTTTGTCGCGGCCATCATGACGGAGGTGAAACGGCGCCCGCTTCTCCTGCCAGAGGTGTCGCTTGCCCTGCCAAGGAGTTAATGCGATGGGACGGGCGATTCGCGGGGCGTATGTTGCGCGTGCGTGAGTCGTTCGAGGAACGGGACACGAGCGCGTCGTCTTTACTCCACGGGAGAGGGCTCCCCTGCCGTTTCAGGAGAGGATGCGAGCCTGTAGGTGATTGGACCGCTTCTTCCACACGTCCGTTGTTGCAATTACTGCCGGTCCGCTTTTGGCCATATCGACCGTCGCGCCTATCCCCGCGGCTGACTGACCCGTGATCGTTGCACTTAATTGGCACTGTTGGGTCATGCGTAGGGCTACCTCGAGTCGCGGCACTGGTTCTGCAGTCGAGAAGGCGCGACATTGGCGCAACTGGTGGTGCGGTTTCCTTGCACGTAGTAACCGTTGCGCCGGTTACATGACATGTGGGCCCGGGCCTCCATGCTGGACCGCCGGATGCGACGAAGCCGAAAGGGTGCACAACCGTGGTGCGGTTGCATGCTTCCTGCGTGGCGGTCCGCCCTTTCGACCACTGGTTTCGACGAGGATGAGGGAATGCTTATAACCGCGAGACGGTTACATGCTTTGTGTGCGGCGGTTTGCCTCCTTCGCGTTTCGGGTCAGCTCGCATGATGTGCAGGACCCAGCCCCCGTGTCGTAGGGTGAGAACCCCGGAGCACGTCGATGGAAACTTTGCCCGTGACACTTGGGGGTGCGAGTGAGGAGATCTGCCTTTAAAAAGGGGTCAGTCCCCCGGGCAGTAGCCATGCCTTCACACTCCTCGCATTCATCGCGCCCTTCCACCTTCCGAGCCCCTAGATGGGGTGCACCTATGTTGCCCTCTTCTTGCTGTTGTTGGAGGAGCGCAACACCATGGGGTTGGCGCTCTTCAGTCATCGCTCGGCTTCAAGGATTTTCATCATGCAGCCCGGTTGCAGTCCTTCACCAATGGTCATCTGTAGGGATGATCACCAGCCTTGTGGTGGGGAGAAGCAAGTCGGGCTGCGACCTCTACCCCGCCCTCAGCTTCAAGGATGTTCATCATCCGGGCTGGGGAGGAGGGTGCGCCGAGTTGGGTCCTGCCTCCCGCGTGGGCCGGTGACACGCTTCTTCCTCCAGCATTCGAGGGAGAAGGACATCCTCCAGCCCTACGGAGGAGACGTCCTCCAGCTATGCGGGGGAAGGCGAACTGCTGCTGCCTGGTCAGGGTGTAACTGTCCGTCCTCCACCCGGGCGACGGTCGTGCCGTGCGCAGGTGGCTGCTGTCGCCGGTGCTGAAGTGGTGGCCGCCGCTGGTGAGGCTTCCCACAGCAGCGGTTGCCTCCACCGACGAGACCGTCAACGCCACCTGCGCTCCGGACCTCCGGTTCTTTGGCTTTACTGGCTGGTTCTCGTCCCCCATGAGGGGACGTGAGCGGGGGCCTTTCAGCAGTAGTGTTTGCCCTGAGGCCATCGCTGCTGCTGTCTAGCCGCCCGAGGCGGAGGTCGTTGTCGCGCTGCTGGTGCAGTGGTCGCCGGTGAGCCACCTGGAGTTTGTTATCCCGCAGGCCTTCTGGTGTGGAGGTTGTTCATTCCTGCGGGAATGGACCTAGTGTCCCGTTTGTAATGGTACTTGCTTGAGAACGAGATGTAATAGCTTTAAGTACTAAGACATCTGCCGTAGGTCGGGACAACCGCCGAGGGCGCTGCTGACGTCTAAGTCTAGGTACCATTGTTACCCCAAGTACGTGTGTTTGTTCTTTGTGGCTACTGAGGCCTGAACATTTGGGGTATAAAGCCATGTTTCTTTCCTCTTGTTTCGAGCATTAGGACTTGTTCGTCGGTAGCAGAATCACTTATCCGAGCGTGAGCTACCTTTCGTGGAAGGTGACGAGTGAGGTATCCATATCCCGGAGGCGTAGGAGTCCCTCGGCTCGGTCGGCCTTGCCGTTCAAGGTCTCTCTTGCTCGTCATTAGGATTCTGTTATCGACGCAGTCGAAAGGCCCGAAAGTCGTTTTGGCGGAAAAAATTTCCGAGGAAAGATTTGACGCAGAGGGGGCTTCCCCCTTCCTAGACCTGAGGCGACCGCTTGGGCCAGGACCCTTGCGGAGGGTCTGGCCGTGGTCGTCGTGTCTGCCCGGTCTACCCGAGCCATGGCCTCACAGCAGCGTGCCCGGGCCGAAGGTAAGTTTTTCCCGCTCTATGACTTTGTCTTTGTCTCCATTCTTCACCTTGCGTCTGAAGAATTTCGTTCGGCTGTCTGCAGGGTTCGAGACGGCTCTTAGCGAGGCCGTCAAGAACTGCAAGGCGCTTGCCGAGGCGGCTGAGCAGAAGGAGGCCGAGCGTGTGGCCTTGTCCGAGGCTATCTCGGCCCTTTGCCAGGCCTTCGGCCTCGACGGCGTCCCCTCGGGTAGCTCCCCCCAGAGTCATCTGCGGGCCTTGGGCGGCCATGTGCGCAACAAACTCCGCGGGGTGCTGCACCACGGTGTTAGGCGGGCCTTCGCCGTGCTTGCTTCCCACTACGACGTGGATCTGGAGCGGGTTAGCGAGGGGTACTGCTTACCCGACGAAGAGGAGGCTGCCTTAGCCAAGGTCCAGAGGCTTGACGCGGCTGTCGAGGGCCCGAGTGCGGCGCTGGCTTCCTCCTTTGCGGTGGAGGTCCTTCCGCCCGTGTCGCCGTCTGATGCCGTGCCAGATCCTGCCGAGGGTGGAAATGACGCCGAGGGTGCCGCTCCTTCTCCTGCCACTGTCTGAGCCTGCAGGAACATTTTGCTTCAAGTATGCGTATGTTTTTTGTGGCCGCCGAGGCCTAAACATTTTAATTATCGGATTATAAAGCTGCGTTTTCTTTCCTCTCGTTTTGAGCATTAAGACTTGTTCGGTAGCAGAATCCCTTGTCCGAGCGTGAGTTACTTTTCGCGGAAGGTGATGAGTGAGGTATCCGTATCCCGGAGGCGTATGAGTCCCTCGGCTCGGTCGGCCTTGCCGCTTACATGTTCTCTCGTCGTTTTTAGGATTCTGTTATCGATATAGTCGAAAAGCACGAAAGCCGTTTTGGTAGAAGACTTTTCGAGCGTTAGGACTTGTTCGGTAGCAGAACCGCTTATCCGAGCGTGAGCTACCTTTCGCGGAAGGTGATGAGTGAGGTATTCGTATCCCGGAGGCGTAGGAGTCCCTCGGCTCAGTCGGTCTTGCGCGTTCAAGGTCTCTCTCGCTCGTCTTTAGGATTTTGTTATTGACGCAGTCGAAAAGTGCGAAATTCGTTCTGGTAAAAGACTTTTCCGAGGAAAATTTTGATGTAGAGGGGGTTCCCCCCTTCTAGCCCTCGAGGGAGGGTCAGGCTTTGCCGAGGCAAGGCTGATCCTTCCTTGACGGTTAGACTTTTATTTATGCATGTAAAGAAAAGCGAGATACATGAATGACTTGAAACATTTTAAGGGTAGAAGCGACGTAGCTTTTGGATGTTCCAAGCGTTGTTGTAGACCTCGCCTTGATCGTTGGCCAGCTTGTATGTCCCGGGCTTCAAAATCTTGGTGATGATGAAGGGCCCTTCCCAGGGAGGAGTAAGCTTGTGGCGCCCTTGGGCGTCTTGTCGTAGCCGAAGTACCAAGTCTCCCACTTGGAAGCCTTGGGGCCAAATCCTTCGGGCGTGGTAGCGTCGCAGAGACTCCTGATACCGCGCCAAGTGTAGTAAGGCCACGTCCCGAGCCTCTTCCAGCTGGTCCAATGAATCTTCTCGGCTGGTCTGGTTGCTTTGGTCGTCGTAAGCCTTTGTCCTCGGGGAACCATATTCTAAGTTTGTGGGTAGGACGGCCTCAGCCCCATAGACTAGAAAGAACGGCGAGAAACCCATGGCCCGGCTCGGCGTCGTCCTCAGACTCCAAACCACCGAGGGTAGTTCTTTTATCCACCGCTTGCCGAACTTGTTGAGGTCGTTGTAGATCCTTGGTTTCAGTCCCTGCAGAATCATACTGTTGGCGTGCTCCACCAGCCCATTTCTCATTGGGTGAGCTACGGCGGCCCAGTTCACATGGATGTGGTGGTCGTCGCAGAAGTCCAGGAACTTCTTCTCAGTGAACTGCGTGCCATTGTCGGTGATGATGGAGTTTGGGACCCCAAAGCGATGGATGATATTTGTAAAGAACGCCACCGCCTGCTCGGACCCGATGCTGGTTAAGGGTCGGACTTCGATCCACTTGGAGAATTTGTCGATGGCGACCAGCAGGTGCTTGAAGCCCCTGGGTGCCTTCTCCAAGGGAAGGACAATGTCTAGACCCCATACGACAAACGACCAAGTGATGGGTATTGTTTGCAGGGTCTGAGCGGGCAGGTGCGTCTGTCTCGCGTAGAATTGACACCCTCGGCAGGAGCGTACAATCCTAGTGGCGTCGGCCACCGCGGTCGGCCAGTAGAAACCTTGTCGGAAAGCATTTCCCACGAGGGTCCGAGGTGTTGCATGGTGACCGCAAGCCCTCGAGTTATTTCTTGTAACAGCTCTTGTCCTTCGGCGATGGATATGCATCATTGGAGAATGCCTGAGGGGTTGCGGTGGTACAACTCTTTTTCATCACCCAATAAAACGAACGACTTGGCGCGCCGAGCCAGTCGCCGAGCTTCGGCCTTGTCGAGGGGCAGCTCTCCTCGGAGGAGATATTCCAGGTACGGGGTCTGCCAGTTTTGGTTTAGCGCAACCCCATTCCGCTCTCCCTCGATGCGCAAGGCCTCACCCTCGGCGGCCGAGGGTACCTCGGGCTGGGCCGAGGTCTCGTCGGGTTCGGGCGCATCGTTAAGTTTCACGGATGGTTGATATATGTCCCTGAAGAAGACGTTTGGGGGAAACGTCGTCCGTCCCGAGGCTATTTTCGCCAGCTAATCTGCGGTCTCGTTGTACCGTCGAGCAACATGGTTGAGTTCCAGCCCGTGGAACTTATCTTCCAAACGTCGAACTTCGTCGCAATAGGCCTCCATTTTTCGATCGTGGCAGTGGGAGTTCTTCATGACTTGGTCAATGACAAGCTGCGAGTCGCCCCAAGCGTCGAGGCGCCGAACCCCTAGCTCGATGGCGATGCGCAACCCATTGACCAAAACCTCGTACTCGGCCATGTTGTTTGATGCTGGAAAATGGAGGCGAATCATGTAGCACACATGTTTCCCGAGGGGTGAGATGAAGAGCAAGCCAGTGCCTGCTCCGGTTTTCATCAACGACCCATCGAAGTACATGGTCCAAAGTTCGGCTTGGATTGGAGCTGTCGGCAATTGGGTGTCGACCCATTCAGCCAGGAAGTCCACCAAGACTTGATATTTTATGGCCTTCCGAGGGGCGAATGAAAGTGTTTCGCCCATGAGTTCCACTGCCCATTTTGCTATGATACCTGAGGCCTCTTGGCACTGGATGATCTCTCCCTGGGGGAAGGATGACACCACAGTCACCGGATGAGACTCGAAGTAGTGTCGCAACTTTCTCCATGCCAGAATTACTGCGTACAGTAGCTTCTGGATTTGTGGGTAGCGGATCTTGGTCTCGGATAGCACCTCGCTGATGAAGTAGACCGGCCTCTGGATGAGCAGCGCATGTCCTTCTTCCCGTCCCTCGACTACGATCGCGGCGCTGACCACCTGAGTGGTTGCGGCGAAGTAGATCAAGAGGGCTTCTCCCGCAGCGGGGGGGGGGGGCACCAAGATGGGCGCATTAATAAGGAGTGCCTTCAGTTTCTGAGGGCTTCCTCGGCCTCGGGGGTCCAAGTGAAGCACTCGGCCTTCCTTAAGAGGCGGTACAAGGGCAATCCTTTCTCGCCGAGGCGCGAGATGAAGCGGCTCAGAGCCGCAAGGCAGCCCATGACCCTTTGTACTCCTTTTAAATCCTTGATGGGTCCCATGTTGGTGATGGTCGTGATTTTCTCCGGGTTGGCCTCGATGCCTCGCTCGGAGACGATGAACCCTAGGAGCATGCCTCGGGGGACTCCGAAGACACACTTCTCGGGATTGAGTTTCACGCCCTTTGCACGCAGGCACCCGAAAGTTACTTCGAGGTCGGAGAGGAGGTCGGAGGCCTTCCTGGTTTTGACGACGATGTCATCGACGTAAGCCTCGACTGTTCTGCCGATGTGCTCTCCGAACACATGGTTCATGCACCTTTGGTAGGTTGCACCTGCATTCCTCAAGCCAAATGGCATAGTAGTATAACAATACATGCCGAAAGGTGTGATAAAAGAAGTCGCGAGCTGGTCGGACTCTTTCATCTTGATTTGGTGATAACCTGAATAGGCGTCGAGGAATGATAGGGTTTTGCACCCAGCAGTGGAGTCCACAATTTGATCAATGCGAGGCAGAGGGTAGGGAACGTTTGGACATGCTTTGTTTAAACCAGTGTAGTCTACACACATCCTCCATTTCCCACCTTTTTTCTTTACAAGTACAGGGTTAGCTAACCATTCTGGATGGAATACCTCTTTGATGAACCCTGCAGCCATCAGCTTGTGGACCTCCTCGCCTATGGCCCTGCGCTTTTCTTCATCAAAGCGGCGCAGGTGCTGCTTCACGGGTCGGGCACCGGCTCAGATGTCTAGCGAGTGCTCGGCGACATCCCTCGGTATGCCTGGCATGTTCGAGGGACTCCACGCAAAAATTTCGGCGTTTGCGCAGAGAAAGTCGACGAGCACTGCTTCCTATTTGGGGTCGAGCTCGGAGGCGATCCTAACTTCCTTGCCGGCGTCGTTGCTGGGGTCGAGAGAGACAGATTTAACCGCCTCGGCTGGTTCGAAGTTGCCGGCGTGGCGCTTCGCATCGGGCGCCTCTTTCGAGAGGCAATCCAGGTCGGCGATGAGGGCCTCGGACTCGACGAGTGCCTCAGCGTACTCCATGCATTCCACGTCGCACTCGTAAGCATGGCGGTACGTGGATCCGATGGTGATGATTCCCTTGGGGCCCGACATCTTAAGCTTGAGGTACGTGTAGTTGGGGATGGCCATGAACTTGGCGTAGCACGGTCTTCCCAGCACCGCGTGATAGGTCCCTCGGAACCCGACCACCTCGAACGTGAGGGTTTCCTTTTGGAAGTTGGAGGGAGTTCTGAAGGAGACGGGCAAATCAAGTTGCCCAAGGGGCAGGACGCGCTTACCGGGGACGATCCTGTGAAAGGGTGCTGCACCGGCCCGGATCGCGGACAGATCTATCCCCAAGAGCCCTAGGGTCTCGGCATAGATGATGTTGAGGCTGCTGCCTTCGTCCATGAGGACCTTCGTGAGCCTAGCGTTGCCGATGATGGGGTCGACGACGAGCGGGTACCTTCCTAGGCTCGGTACGCAGTCGGGGTGGTCGCCTTGGTCGAAGGTGATGGGCTTGTCGGACTAGTCTAGGTAGACCGGCACCGCTACCTTCACCGAGTAGACCTCCCGGCGCTCCTGCTTGCGGTGCCGAGCCGAGGCGTTCGCCAGTTGTCCGCCATAGATCATGAAGCAGTCGCGGACCTCCGGGAACTCCTCTTCCTTGTCGCCCCCCTTCTTGTTCTTGCCTTGGTCCTTGCCGCCTTCTGCCGAGGGTTCGGCCTTGATGAAGTAACCCCGGAGCATGTCGCACTCCTCGAGGGTGTGCTTGACGGGACCCCTATGATAGGGGCACCACTCCTTGAGCATCTTGTCAAACGTGTTGACTCCTCTGGGAGGCTTCCGAGGATTCCTATGCTCGGCAGCAGCGACGAGATCCGCATCGACGGCGTCGCGTTTTGCTTGCGCCTTCTTCTTGGCCTTCTTCTTCGTGCCACGCTGGGCGGACACCTCGGGGGCGTCTTTCTTCTGTCTTCCCTGAGGTTGCTTGTCCTTCCGGAAGATGGCTTCGACCGCCTCCTGACTAGAGGCGAACTTGGTGGCGATGTCCATCAATTCGCTCGCCTTGGCGGGAGTCTTGCGCCCCAGTTTGCTCACCAGGTCTCGGCACGTGGTGCCGGCGAGGAACGCCACGATGACGTCCGAGTCAGTGATGTTGGGCAACTCGGTGTGGCGGAACTGCCCGAATTATTCCAACTTAAGTGCCTAAGTCCAGCCTTAGAGGCTAGACCACACTTAAATGGGAATAACACGTCAATCCCTTGGATCTAGTCCGACGAGGCCACTAACAGGATCAAGTACCATGTACTCACTCGATGGTGAGGCACAGAGCAAATACAATAAAGCATAAACCATACATTAAGGAGTATTAAACTTATTACATCATCATCGAAGTTTTTGCAAAAGTAGTCATCATTGTTCGGAATGCAGTGGAATAAAACTAACGATAATTAAACAGAGAGATGGGGAAGCCTGTCCCATCACTCCCATGCTCCTCCTCAGCCGAGGCAGGGTCCCACTCGACAGTCCAACCCGGTGGCAAGATGGACGGCCAAGTCACTCCAGCAACCATGTCCTCCAGAGAACCTGTAAAATTATGCCACAAGCAAGGCTGAGTATACTAATACTCAGCTAGACTTACCCGGTGTGAGGAGTCTACTCCTCTACCTCTAGACATGCAGCTGTTTGGCTGTGGGGTTTGGTTGCCAAAAGCACTAGCTGAGTTTGTAAATCAAGTTTTAGCTTTGTCAAGTTTTAGTGTGACTCTCTTAAGACTAGATGTGTACTATCTACTCATTCATGGTATCAAGTAAATTTATCAATCAACATCTTTTGCCACATCATCACATTTCTACTTGTTACTCAATGCAGTACAATGGATCAAGTAGTCTCGTTAGCTGCGAGAAGCAGACGATTCGAATCGAGTTTTTATCCTTGCAAGGTAAACCTAAACACACGATGTGGCGAGGCACTCAGTCCCCACACACATCAACCGTACCCATCGATTCCCTGGCAACAGAAAGGGGCTCATCGCCTTGGCGTACAATGCCTCACTGACCCCGACTGTCGTCGTGCAGTGACCGCACTTGTACCCACCATAACCGGAATGGGAGACCACGTCTCAGGTCGCGTGAGGAGGGCAATCTGCGGGCAGGTTCAATCAGGTACTAGGCTTACCGATTTACCATATTTCTCGGCATATGTTTAGTACGTTCAAACGCTTGACACAGGTATCCGCACGTTAATCCTTATTCCAATTTTCATCTCGTAGACCACGCGTCCCCATGGACCCGTGTCCATAGACCATCATCATTCTGTTATCAAAGTGGATACAACAATTCCTGACCTCGCGCGAGTGCTAGAAAAATCACTTGACTTTTACCGAGATTCCTAATTAGCAAAGCAGCTACTCGACCTAGCATACTAGTATCCATCTCAAAGGGAATCCTGAGTTCATGCAACTAGGGTTTTCAGTCAACTCCTACACTTAAGTGCACAGTACAAGCCTACAAACATTAAGTGTAGTAAAATAGCATATATAAACGGTTATGCATAAAACCAGGGCTTGCCTTCCAAAGTTGGGGCAGGCTCTGATGCTGGATCCGGGGCTACCTCCTGAGCAGCTCCTTGCTCCGGCACGAGGACGTACTCTCCGTCAGCGAGGTTGCAATCTATCGAATGCAATAAATAAGAATATGTATGACATGATTATGCAGGATTTAGTAAACATTGTGCTAGGTGAAAGAAAACTAAGTCAGTTAGTAACTTAGGGTTTCTTGGTCATACGTGGCTCTTAGTGGTGTATGCTCATCAATTTAGGTTTGGGCTTTGTTAGGGATAAGCATAGTGGGTTTGTAACTTGGATCTCCCTTAGATGTTTTAGTAGACAGTTAAGGGATTTTACTGGTTGGGTTAAACTGACATTACCCTCATTATTTATTTCCTTTTTCATTTTCTATTTATGAATTCTAGGGTGGGTTTGAACTACAACAGTGATTTAACCTATTCCAAAAATTCTGAAAAATTTACAGTAGGTTACTATTGGTCATTGTAGTTTGCCCTATAAATTTGAGGTGAAAACTAATTCAATTACTACTTGGGAAAAATTTACAAGGATAGGTCTTAAAAGAGCACTTTACACTATAGCTATAATTTAATTGAGGTTTTTGTACCAAATTGTATTTTTGTCCAAATACATAGGTGATATTAGGCCTCTGTGTTTAAAAATCACAGAAAAAGGCCTACTGGATATTTAGTTGTGGATTTCCAAAGTTTTATGTCAAAAAGGCACTTACTACTATCTTGTTATTTGAAAAATGTCAAACAACAGATTTCATATTTTTCCTATGTTCTGAATAACAAAACATTAGTTATCCCAAGGTTTGGGGTGTTTTCTTCTTGGGGTTATTTTTCTAGGGGTTTTCTAAGTTTTCCTTGTTTCCTTAAAATAAAAGGTATCTCCTTTATTTTATGCTAAACAAGGGTATAATAAATGTTTCTAGTGAACTATACTGAATAAGTAATCTAACAAAAATGCGGGTGCTCTCTGGTTCTTTACTTAAACCTCCATTAATATTTTCTCTAACTTTAGGCTAAAAAGGATTTAAATGGTAAACTCTACCTTAACTGGGTGTACAGAAGGGTTTATTATTTTTAAACAGGTTAGGAAGTGATTAGGTACTTCTCCAAATTTTCTTAACCTCAGTCTAACAGTGCAATTATTTTTCCTCCTATTATTAAGCTTTTGGCCAAATCAATATTTAAATCCAAACCTTAAATTCCTTTGCAATACTAAGGAAGTTTTGTATTTTTACTAAGTAGTTCACATTAGTTAGAATCAGGCAAAATTTGTTTGACCAAATTTGGTTGAATAAAACTGAAGTTATGAAGTTTACAAGCTCTGTTTGCATTTAAATTAGAAATATTAAAAGGTTTCCTGGAAAACCAGTTTACACCGAGGACCCTGGGTTTATTCCAAATCAATCCACTTATTTCTACCCTTGCGCCACTATTCCCTTGAGTCACTGACAGTTCAAAAATCTCCTCGACCTTTCCTTCTTCCCCGAGGTCCTTCCCCCAATGAAAACAGTACCCGCGGGAAAGAAAAGGGCGGCGTGGCTTACCGGCGGTGAGAGAGGGCCGGCGAGGGGCGGGGTTGGCTCCTGGAGGTCCTGGCGGTCACATTGGTGTACGACTCGACGGCAGTGGTGGCCGGAATCGGCCGGTCCACGTGCGCAGGCGGGTGATCTCGTCGACGGCGGGTGTTCCGGCTGAACCACGGCGATCTGGTTCAATTAAACGGTGCGATGAGCTCTACGGGATGACGTAGAGGCTATGTGCACAAGGAATCGAAGAATGGGGCAGAGATTTACCCGGTCTACGTTCACCGGCGGTCGGGTGAAGTCCGGCGACCGTGGACTGGCTTCTCCGGCGAAGCAAAGTCCGATTCCTTGCTCGGGGAGCTTCACCGAGGCATGCACGGTCTCTTCCGAGGGTCGGGCATAGCTGGGAAGGGCTCTGTTGGCCGGTCTATGGTGGCAGGGGATCGGGTGGCCGCGGGCACGCCGTGCGTGGGGCAAACGCCGGTGGTTTCGGGCTCCGGTGAGGTCGAGCGTGCGCGGAGGAGTACGGTCGACGCCTGAGGGGGCTTTATAGGCGCGGGCGTGAGCAGGGGACACGGGCACGGCTCAGCGCGGTGCGGGGCGCGCGGGGTCGGGCGCGGGCGTGCTCGGGCGTGCTCAGAGTGCGTCGAACACGTGGAAGTGTTCTTCTGTCCGTGTTCAACAGCTCGCCGAGATCGCTAGCGTCCGAATCTTGGCAAAAATCCAGCGCGGGTCTCTTCCTGGCACCTAGTGTTGTCTCTTATGTGTGAGTCCCCATGGCAGATATGCCCTAGGTAGGGAGATATGCGGGCGCCAAATCTGGCTTGCCCTCTGCCCACCTCGCGACAAAAGCCATGCCAAATCATATCAAACCTCTAGGGCTCGGTTTCAACTTTTTCCAGGGGGTGCCTTAGGTGGTATGCCACATTTTTGGTATACAACTTAGGTGGTTTTGGTGCCATCTACTAAGTGAACATGGTGGATCTTTAGGTTAGGTGTAGAATTTGACTTAGAAAGAATTAGAGAGCTCTAGCTCTCTTTCCACTTAAGGAGTGGATTTGGGGTTCTTTAAGGGGTCTTTTTGCAATAATTCCTCTCTGTATTTGTAGATTAATATGTTACTTAAACTTTGGCTAAAGGTTAAATCATTATTTGCACATTTGCTTAACCTTTCCCCCATCAACCAAGGTTTTAGGAGTTAAGGGCTCAAGAGGGGTCTAGGGTTTACTCCTCTCTTGCCTAAGGTGATAATTGTACAAAGGCTTGGGTAATGCTTTTGGTCATTAACCTTCTTGGTTAATACATGGTCCCCAAGGTTTTTATGCTCTTCTTTTCAAGTTTCTACCACATGTGATCACAGTCATTAGTGCATAGATGTGCCATGGCCATGGTAACACCTGGGGTGTTATAGCCCTCCCCCCTTAAAGGAATCTCGTCCCGAGATTTTAGGTAGAGTCCTCTGGAGGGGTGCCATGAAGGCGTGTTGGTGCGTTGTTCCTTCTTGGATTCAAGTTTCTCTAGTTAACTGCTCTTCGAATGTCATTCTCTTTGCGACTTCAGAAGGAAGTGCTTTTTAAGTCATTTCCACAATTTATACTACCCTTAACATCTAAGTTTTTCTTCTATTTGAATTCAAAGGGCAGGTGGGGGTGGGGTTTTGGGTTACGTACCGACTCCTTTGGGCAGAAAATCGGGGAAGCGAGATCGTAGAAAAGCCTCAGTCTCCCATGTAGCTTCTTCTACTGAATGGTGACTCCACTGAACCTTATACATTCTGATCGACCTTGCCCGCGTTGATCTCTCTTTCTGATCCAATACCTTGACGGGGTACTCTTGATAAGACAAGTCTGGTTCTATCTCAATTTCTGGTTCAGGTAATACTTCAGTGGGTAGGCAGACACATTTCCGTAGCTGAGATACATGGAACACACTTGGTGGGTGACACCTTAAGATAAACATGATCTCCCACATTAAACTACAGAGGCTTCCTCCTCTTGTCATGATAGCTCTTTTGCCTGGCCTGAGCAGCTTCTAGGTTCTTCGTAATAATTCTGACTTTTTCCTCTGCTTCAAGTACCAAGTCTGGTCCAAATATTTCCCTCTCTCCTGCTTGAGACCAATTGAGCGGGGTTCTACATCTTCTCCCATATAAGGCTTCAAAAGGTGCCATCTTCAAACTAGACTGATACCTGTTATTATAGGAGAATTCCGCCAAAGAAAGACACTTGTCCCAATTTTCACTATAGTGTAGCAACAGGCTGGCAACATGTCTTCGAGGATTTGATTTACTCTTTCTGTCTGGCCATCTGTCTGCGAGTGATATGTGGAGCTTCTTATTGCATGGGTCCCAAGTGATTCTTGTAGCTGCTCCCAAAAGCGTGCCACAAACAGTGCTCCTCTGTCAGATACAATGGTCTTTGGAATACCATGCAGACGCACTATTTGATCAACATAGATTTCTGCATATTTCTCTGTCTTGTGGGTGGTATGCACTGGCAAGAAATGAGCGGTCTTGGTCAACCTATCCACAATGACCCAAATAGAATCATGGTGCCGGGAGGTATTGGGCAATCCCACGATGAAATCCATGCAAATGTCCTCCCATTTCAAAGATGGTATGGGAAGGGGTTGCAAAGGGCCTGCTACCTTCAAATGACTGGCCTTGATTCTCTGGCAGGTATCACATTCGGATATGTACTTGGCAATTTCCCTCTTCATTCTGGTCCACCAGTATAAGGATCTGAGATCATGATACATCTTATTGCTGCCCAGGTGCATGGAGAATTTTGAAAGGTGAGCTTCATCCAATTTCTTCTTTCTGAGCTCAGGGTCCTTGGGAACAACCAATCGATCTCCAAACCATAGGATTCCTTTGATGTCCTGCCGGAAGCATTTGTACTTTTCTGCCTTCTGCTTGATCATTTCCCTAATGACCTGAACACCCTTGTCTTCAATCTGTGCCCTGACTATTTTCTCTTGCAATGTGGGCTCCACCGAGATATAATTTAAAGCACCCGAGGAAACAACTTCCAGGTTTAGTTTGCACAACTCATCACATAGGGTGGTGACTCTTGCATCCATGCTCATACAATTGCACTGGGCCTTTCTACTCAAGGCATCCGCCACAACATTGGCCTTGCCAGGATGGTAATGCACCTCCAAATCATAGTCCTTGATTAGTTCTAACCATCTTCTCTGCCTTATATTTAGATCTGCCTAAGTGAAAATGTATTTGAGACTCTTATGATCAGTGTAAATGTTACAGTGGGCTCCCATCAAGTAATGTCTCCATATCTTGAGAGCATGAACCACAGCTGCTAACTCTAGATCATGCGTGGGGTAATTCTGCTCATGGGGTCTGAGTGCTCTGGAGGCATAAGCAATTACTCTGTTGTCTTGCATTAAGACACATCCCAATCCAGTACCGGAAGCATCGCAATACACTTCAAAGGGCTTAGTGTTGTGAGGTTGAGCCAGCACTGGGGCTGTTGTCAAGTGTTGCCTTAATTAGTGTATGAAATGCATCCTCACACTTCTAGCTCCAATTATACTTGACTCCCTTCTTCAACAGTTCAGCCATTGGTTTGGCAATTCTGGAGAAATCCGGAATGAATCGTCGATAATACCCTGCCAATCCCAGAAAACCTTGAATCTGCCTCACTGTGGTAGGAGGTTTCCAATCCATTACCTCTTGCACCTTCTCAGGATCAACTGATATCCCATCCTGAGAAATTGTGTGACCCAAGAATTTAATTTCCTTCAGCCAGAATTCACATTTTGACAATTTGGCATACAACTGATGGTCACGCAGTCTCTGAAGTACGGTATTCAAATGTTTAGTGTGCTCAGCTTCATTCTTGGAATAACCAGAATATCATCAATGAAAACCACCACAAATTTGTCCAGCTCTGGCATGAATACTGAGTTCATCAGATACATGAAATAAGCCAGGGCGGTCAGCCCAAAAGACATCACCAAGAATTCATAGAGCCCATATCTGGTAGAGAAAGCCGTTTTCGGAATATCACTGGCACGGATCTTGATCTGATGGTAGCCCGAGCGAAGGTCTATCTTGGAGAACACTTTGGCTCCCACCAACTGATCGAACAAAACATCAATGCGGGGCAGTGGGTATTTGTTCTTGATGGTCACCGCATTGAGAGGGCGGTAATCGACACACATTCTCAGACTTTCATCCTTCTTCTTTACAAACAAGGCTGGGCATCCCCAAGGTGAGGTACTTGGGCGAATGAACCCCTTGTCCAACAACTCTTGCAGTTGCTTCTTCAATTCTGCCAATTCTATTGGGGGCATCCTATAGGGTCTCTTGGATGTAGGAGCAGTTCCGGGTTGCAATTCAATTGCGAACTCAATGTCTCTATCAGGTGGCATCCCTGGCAATTCATCCGGGAAAACATCTGGGTAGTCACAGACCACAGGGATTCTTTCAACTGGTGACTCTAACAGAGTGAATGCACAAGAACCGGTACACCCCTAATCAGGCAAATATAAAGTAGTCTCGCCACAAGTAGGGGAGTGGATCTCAATGGCCCTTGCTGCAACATCGAGTATTACCTGATGCCTAGATAACCAATCAGTTCCCAATATAATATCCACACTATCCAACCCTAAGATGAGAAGGGTGGTTCTAATCACCAGACTACCAAATTTTATAGGCACCTGCCTGTTGATTTGATAGGTGGCAACCCTGCCTCCTGGTGTTGAAATTGTAATACCCCCATCGGTGTGGTGAAAAGGTAATAGGCACTTGGCACTAAATTTGGCACTGATAAAACTGTGTGATGCACCAGAATCAAAAAGAATAATAGCAGGATAATTCAAAACTGAAAAGATACCAGTCATGACGGGTGCTCCCTCTGGAATGTCAGCCATGGTGGTGAAGTTCAGCCTGCCTTGCCTCACTTGCACCTTATGTCTCTTGCCTTGGTTCTGGTTGGCATCCTGCCCCTGCCTCTGCTGATTTCTGGGGCAATTCTTGGCATAATGTCTGGTGTTATCACAAGTGAAACACTTGTTGTCATTGGCCTGGCGGTATTGCTGCTGCTGTTGATTGTTCCTCTGAGTTGGAAACTGGGTGCGGTTGGGTGCCTGCTGCTGCTGCTGTGGGCGGATCACCCAACGCCCTTGCTGCTGCTGAGGTCCTCTGTTCTGAGTGTCAGACACGATCCTGAAGCGCTATGGCTGAGCGGAGGGTCCTGCCACAGGGGTCTTCCTCTTCTTTTCTGCCTGACGAGCTGTGATACAGTCCTCCTGAGAAATGGCCATGTTGACTAACTCATTATAGCTGTTGGCCCTGACTGTGTTGAGACGGTCACGGAGCTTAGTGCTGAGCCCCCTCCTGAACCTGTCCCTCTTCTTCTCGTCCGTGTCTGCATGATACCCGGCATACTGGCACAGGTCATTGAAGGCCTGAGCATATTGTAACACTGTCCGGTTCCCTTGAGTGAGTGTCAGAAACTCGTTGAGCTTGCGGTCCATAATGCCCGCCGGTATATGGTGCCTCCTGAAAGCTGCCTTGAACTCTCTCCATTCCACCTCTCGGTCCTCTGGCTGCATAGCAAGAAAATGGTCCCACCATGTCCGCGTGGGTCCGCGAAGCTGCTGGGTGGCAACCTGACCTTAGTCACCTCCGAACAAATTCCATGGAGTAGCGGGAATTTGGATTCCACTACTCTCAACCATACATCAGCATCAAGGGGGTCCTCTGCCCTGGTAAATAGTGGTAGCTGGGTACTGAGGAACTCCTGATAGGTGGCTGCCGCGGGGTGACGCTGATGATCACCACCACCATAGAGCTGTGGTGGCGGCTGACGCTGAGCTAGCTGTCTCAAGATCTCATTCTGCTGAGCCATCAGCTCCTGTAGAGTAGGAGGCGGTGGCGGTGGTGGAGGAACGCGCTCATTTTGACCACGACGCGCTCTTCCAGCCATCTGAAAAATCATATATATTCTCAATATCACATTTTAGGGTTCAAGGTTCAATCGTGGTGAATGAGTCAAAAGGCGAAACCAATATATTTTTGCATAATTATAAAAGATTCCACATTGTCCAAACTTTTTCCCTTTAAATTAAGACTGACAACATTCACCAACCATGCTTCCAAAAGAGTTTATCACGGTTACAACAATAGCCAAAAAGACTCAACTCTATCTAGCCTAGTACCCCAAGGGTGCAAAAGCTAAGCTAGCTTCGAGGAGTCCTACCATCACAGACTTCTAACTCTATCCTTGCGACCTAGTGAGCAAACGAGGCAACACTCGACTCGGGGGAAGGTGGTCTCCCTGAGCCAGCAGTGTCCAAACTGGAGGCAGGCTCCTCTCCTCCCTCGATGTCGACATCCTCGTTGGCCTCCATGTCCTGGATCTCCTGGTGGTGCATATCCAGGTGCTGGTTAGCCTCTGCAAGCTGCTGCTGGGTGTTAATTAACTGATCCTCGAGAACCTCGATGGTGTTCTCCATCGTTCCCACTAGTTCCTCAAGCTCTTGGATCTCATTTGACAGTTGCTCCACCTGTAGGTCTTTTTCCACCATCTCAGTGGACAAGTCAACCACAAGTTCCTCTCTATTATCCAAGGTAATTTTGGTTGCCTCCAACAATGCCATCAGATGGGACATTGCCTCTCCACGCATCACTTGCAAACGATACAGGTCATTCATGCACCGCACCGTCAAGTGAGCAGTCTAACTTGGGTAGATAGCCCAGATGTCCTTGGCATGCTCCACTCGGTCCTTCCACATTGGGTCGTCCTCCTTCTCAGCGGGGAACAAGCCAATGGGGTGAGTGGACAGCTCCAAGGGGTGGAATCCACAGAAGGTGGTCAGTCCGTGAAGAGCAATCACCTCGATAGTATCCTCGGCCCGGTATCCAAAAGACTCAGAGTCCAGCGAACGCCAGCCTGGCTGCAGGGGATGAGGCTCCAGGGTCATCCTTACCCTATAGCGGGGCACTCGGTGCTTTTTGAACTGCTATACCGCGTACTGAGGAGGCGTCGTGTAACCAACTCCCTGAAGTACTTCCCACAAAATACGGGGGAAACCCTCTCGTGCAAGCCCGTCAGTGTGGGACTGTGCATTCTCTTCGTCCGAGGATCCGTGAGAAGTCATCTGTGTACGGTTAAGCGTAAGAATTATAAAAAGAGAAAGGGATCACAACTCAGCCTCTCTATAACCATGATAGTGGTACTGGGGTACTTAGTTGGTCATCATTTGTGTTAAAGTTCTTACCCAGTTATCCAATTGTTTAATTAAGGATGCATGCATGCTCGTCCTGAACGACCTCACATCAACCTTAGAGGGAATAGGGAAGAACTCCCCATCCCTTAAGGTAGCCCATAGGGCTTAATCACTTAGCCACCTAGCTACCCCTCTATCATCCTAAGGCTTCACGTCCTAGGTCTATCCTGATCGTCCTACCATCTATCCAACATTTGTTTCTACCAAGTTTTATTTTGGAAAAGGATGGTATTTATAGTTTATTGACTCCTCTGTGGTGGTACAAGCTCCGATACCAGCTGTGGCGGAACTGCCCGAATTATTCCAACTTAAGTGCCTAAGTCCCGCCTTAGAGGCTAGACCACACTTAAATGGGAATAACACGTCAATCCCTCGGATCTAGTCCGACGAGGCCACTGACAGGATCAAGTACCACGTACTCACTCGATGGTGAGGCACAGAGCAAATACAATAAAGCATAAACCATACATTAAGGAGTATTAAACTTATTACATCATCATCGGAGTTTTTGCAAAAGTAGTCATCATTGTTCGGAATGCAGCGGAATAAAACTAACGATAATTAAACAGAGAGATGGGGAAGCCTGTCCCATCACTCCTCATGCTCCTCCTCAGCCGAGGTAGGGTCCCACTCGACAATCCAACTCGGTGGCAAGATGGACGGCCAAGTCACTCCAGCAACCATGTCCTCCAGAGAACCTGTAAAATTATGCCACAAGCAAGGCTGAGTATACTAATACTCAGCTAGACTTACCCGGTGTGAGGAGTCTACTCCTCTACCTCTAGACATGCAGTTGTTTGGCTGTGGGGTTTGGTTGCCAAAAGCACTAGCTGAGTTTGTAAACCAAGTTTTAGCTTTGTCAAGTTTTAGTGTGACTCTCTTAAGACTAGATGTGTACTATCTACTCATTCATGGTATCAAGTAAATTTATCAATCAACATATTTTGCCACATCATCACATTTCTACTTGTTACTCAATGCAGTACAATGGGTCAAGAAGTCTCATTAGCTACGAGAAGCAGACAATTCGAATCGAGTTTTTATCCTTGCAAGGTAAACCTAAACACACGATGTGGCGAGGCACTCCGTCCCCACACACATCAATCGTCCCCATCGATTCCCTGGCAACAGAAAGGGGCTCACCGCCTTGGCGTACAATGCCTCACTGACCCCGACTGCCGTCGTGCAGTGACCGCACTTGTACCCACCATAACCGGAATGGGAGACCATGTCTCAGGTCGCGTGAGGAGGGCAATCTGCGGGCAGGTTCAATCAGGTACTAGGCTTACTGATTTACCATATTTCTCGGCATATGTTTAGTACGTTCAAACGCTTGACACAGGTATCCGCACGTTAATCTTTATTCCAATTTTCATCTCGTAGACCACGCGTCCCCATGGACCCGTGTCCACAGACCATCATCATTCTGTTATCAAAGTGGATACAACCAATTCCTGGCCTCGCGCGAGTGCTAGAAAAATCACTCGACTTCTACCGAGATTCCTAATTAGCAAAGCAGCTACTCGACCTAGCATACTAGTATCCATCTCAAAGGGAATCCTGAGTTCATGCAACTAGGGTTTTCAGTCAACTCCTACACTTAAGTGCACAGTACAAGCCTACAAACATTAAGTGTAGTAAAATAGCATATATAAACGGTTATGCATAAAACCGGGGCTTGCCTTCCAAAGTTGGGGCAGGCTGATCCTCTAGGGCAGGCTCTGATGCTGGATCCGAGGCTACCTCCTGAGCAGCTCCTTGCTCCGGCACGAGGGCGTACTCTCCGTCAGCGAGGTTGTAATCTATCGAATGCAATGAATAAGAATATGTATGACATGATTATGCAGGATTTAGTAAACATTATGCTAGGTGAAAGAAAACTAAGTCAGTTAGTAACTTAGGGTTTCTTGGTCATACGTGGCTCTTAGTGGTGTATGCTCATCAATTTAGGTTTGGGCTTTGTTAGGGATAAGCATAGTGGGTTTGTAACTTGGATCTCCCTTAGATGTTTTAGTAGACAGTTAAGGGATTTTACTGGTTGGGTTAAACTGACATTACCCTCATTATTTATTTCCTTTTTCATTTTCTATTTATGAATTCTAGGGTGGGTTTGAACTACAATAGTGATTTAACCTATTTCAAAAATTCTGAAAAATTTACAGTAGGTTACTATTGGTCATTGTAGTTTGCCATATAAATTTGAGGTGAAAACTAATTCAATTACTACTTGGGCAAAATTTACAAGGATAGGTCTTAAAAGGGCACTTTACACTATAGCTGTGATTTAATTGAGGTGTCTGTACCAAATTGTATTTTTGTCCAAATACATAGGTGATATTAGGCCTCTGTGTTTAAAAATCACAGAAAAAGGCCTACTGGATATTTAGTTGTGGATTTCCAAAGTTTTATGTCAAAAAAGCACTTACTACTATCTTGTTATTTGAAAAATGTCAAACAACATATTTCATATTTTTCCTATGTTATGAATAACAAAACAATAGTATCCCAATGTTTGGGGTGTTTTCTTCTTAGGGTTATTTTTCTAGGGTTTTTCGAAGTTTTCCTTGTTTCCTTAAAATAAAAGGTATCTCCTTTATTTTACGTCAAACGAGGGAATAATAAATTTTTCTAGTGAACTATACTGAATAAGTAATCTAACAAAAATGTGGGTGCTCCCTGGTTCTTTACTTAAACCTCCATTAATATTTTCTCTAACTTTAGGCTAAAATAGATTTAAATGGTAAACTCTACCTTAACTGGGTGTACAGAGGGGTTTATTATTTTTAAACAGGTTAGAAAGTGATTAGGTACTTCTCTAAATTTTCTGAACCTCAGTCTAACAGTGCAACTATTTTTCCTCCTATTATTTAGCTTTTGGCCAAATCAATATTTAAATTCAAACCTTAAATTCCTTTGCAGTACTAAGGGGGTTTTGTATTTTTTCTAAGTAGTTCACATTAGTTAGAATCAGGCAAAATTTGTTTGACCAAATTTGGTTGAACAAAACTGAAGTTATGAATTTTACAAGCTCTGTTTGCATTTAAATTAGAAATATTAAAAGGTTTCCTGGAAAACCAGTTTACACCAAGGACCCTGGGTTTATTCCAAATCAATCCACTTATTTCTACCCTTGCGCCACTATTCCCTTGAGTCACTAACAGTTCAAAAATCCCCCCAACCTTTCCTTCTTCTTCCTCGAGGTCCTTCCCCCAATGCAAATAGTACCCGCGGGAAAGAAAAGGGCGGCGCGGCTTACCGGCGGTGAGAGAGGGCCAGCGAGGGGCGGGGTTGGCTCCTGGAGGTCCTGGCGGTCACAGCGGTGTACGGCTCGACGACGGTGGTGGCCGGAATCGACCGGTCCACGTGCGCAGGCGGGTGATCTCGTCGGCGGCGGGTGTTCCGGCTGAACCACGGCGATCTAGTTCAATTAAACGGTACGATGAGCTCTTGTAATACCCAATTTGTAAGATATAATATAAAAGGAGAGAAAATTTATTTTTCCTTTATTTATAAGTGTGTGATGCATCTATTTACCATCATATGTGAACACTATATTAAAAAACAATAAATAATAAAATATGTGTCGCTAAATTGTGCATCATGCTGGACTTTAATTTATGTGCATTTTATGGCAATATAAAAATAATGTTAAAATAGTAAAGTCCAAAGGGAAATTTAAGATCTAAAAGAAATTCAAGAATTTAGGGGGGAAAAACATTAGTCAACACAAAATAAAATCTTAATAAAATAAAATAAATAAAATCATCTCATCCCAGGTTTAAGTGGACATTTAACTTGGAGGCAAACTTGCCAAATAATTCGAATTTAAACTAAAATTGAAGTTTGAATTGGGAAAGAAGAAAAAAAAGAAAAGAAATTAGAAATAGAAAAGGAAAAGGTAAATGGCGGGTGGGCTGAACTCCCTGAGCGCGGCCCATTCCTTTTTCCACTCCGCGCGGCCCAACCGTGACTTTCGCGCGCGGCCCAAATACCAGCCCTGTTCCCCTCTCGCACTCGCTTCACTGGCATGTGGGTCCACGTTGCCATTCGCCGTTGCTCGGCTCCTGCTGTGCAGCTTGCGCGTGGTCGGACGTGTGGCGGAACCGCCCGAATTATTCCAGCTTAAGTGCCCCAGTCGCACCCTTAAGGGCAACAACACACTTAAACAGGAATAACCCGTCAGTCCCTCGGATACCACTAGCTCACACGAAGGTGAGGCACAGAGAAATACAATAAAACATAATACCACAAATTTAATAAGTATCATTAGTGATTACATTATCGGAGTTTCAGAAATAATAACCATAAATTTTAATGCAGCGGAAATAACTAACGGAGAAAACCGAGTAACATGGCGAAGCCTGGCCACGCTACTCCTCCTGGTCCTCTCCTGCGGGAGCAATAACCCTCTCGACCATCTATCCCGGTGGCAGGGGTGAAGGCCAAGTCACACCAGCAACCAATCATCCTAAGGAGTACCTGCAAAAATTGTGCCACAAGCAAGGCTGAGTATACTAATACTCAGCTAGACTTACCCGGTGTGAGGAGTCTACTCCTCTACCTCTAGACATGCAGCTGTTTGGCTGAGGGGTTTGGTTTGCCAAAAGCACTAGCTGAGTCTAAAATCAAGTTTTAGCTTTTCGAGTTTTAGTATGATCCTCTTTACTAGATGTGTACCTAGCTAGTCATACATGGTATCAAACAATTTATCAATCAACATCTTTTGCCAGTCACCTCATTTCCACTTATTACTCAATGTAGCAGCATGGATCAAGCAGTCTCATTAGCTGCGAGAAGCAGACGATTCGAATCGAGTTTTTATCCTTGCAAGGTAAACCTAAACACACGACATGTAGGGGCACTCCGTCCCCACACACATCAACCGTTCCCATCGATTCCCCGTCAGCAGATCAGGGCTCACCGCCTTGGCGTACAATGCCTCACTGACCCCGACTGCCGTCGTGCAGTGACCGCACTTGTACCCACCATAACCGGAATGGGAGACCACGTCTCAGGTCGCGTGAGGGGTAAAGTCCACTGCCAGGTTCACTCAGGTACTAGGCTTACCGATTTACCATATTTCTCGACATATGTTTAGTACGTTCAAACGCTTGACTCACGGTACCACACCTTAATCCTTATTCCAATTTCCGTCTTGTAGACAACGCATCCCCATGGACCGTTGTCCACAGACCATCATCATTCCGATATAAAATGGATACAACCAATTCCTGACCTCGCGCGAGTGCTAGAAAAATCACTCGACTTCTACCGAGATCCCTAATTAGTAAAGCAGCTACTCGACCTAGCATACTAGTATCCATCTCAAAAGGAATCCTGAGTTCATGCAACTAAGGTTTCAGACAACTCCTACACTTAAGTGCACAGTACAAGCCTACAAACATTAAGTGCAGTAAAATAGCATATATAACGGTTATGCATAAAACCGGGGCTTGCCTTTAATTTAACACTTATATAGTGTTTGCTGGGGGAGGTACTCGCTTGGCGAGCATCCACTGGTTATGTCCATTCTTCAGGTCGTCCACCAACTGCATCTTGTGGTTGGCACCACATCAGTTGCTCGATCATCATCTTTCGGTCCTATATGAGGTGCAAGATGCATATGTATGAATACAATGAAAGTAGCACAAAAGTAGCACAGATATACAAAGACATAGTGGCGAACTAAACAATAAAATGGAAGACACCGTAACAACCACATGTTCGCTTTAGTTATCTACACATTATCGACGTTCAGCATTAACACCATTAAAAAGATGACAACATGTTTATTTATTTACGCAACACAATTACAACATCACAAGCGCGCACATTTTATTTATTTGGATACGACTTTTCATTAGTTCTTCTATTTATCACACAAAAGCATCCCAAACACCGATTTAACATAGGACCTATGCATCAAGGGCTATGGAAACTCCTATATCACAACCAACTAGAGAAGAAATATATAAAACAAGACACACATGTCATCACTAGCTTAGTCATGGCAAGTCTATATTAATTTAGTGCTAACCAACCATTTTTAGCCAAAAGGGTGAACTAACGGTCAAAACGCATTTGCAGATTTTCGGGACAGCAACACAGCAGCTACTTGTTTTAATCATAACTTTTCAACTATGAATCCAAAAATAGCAAACTAGGACTTTCTGGAAAGCTTAAAAATGGCTCTACAACTTTGGTATTGTCATCACAACATGATTCAACACTTAGCAAGGTCAAAACATGCAATCACAGCAGCTCTGTCCAGGTTTGGACAGATTCAGACTTGCAACTTCAAAAATTCACAACTGAAGGTTCAGACATCCAAACAAAGTGATTTTAGACTTTCTGGAAAGCTAATTAAATGTTCTACAAATTATTTATAAACATCTTAAGGTGATTCAATATTTAACTAAGGATAAAATACACTAGAAGGCTTTGCTGTCCAGAATTGGACAGATTCAGTCTTCAGACTTTAAACATCCATAACTTAATCTTTAGATCACCAAAAAGAGTGATCCAAGACTTTTTGGAAAACTTGGAAAAAGCACTACATAACTTTTATAATCACCAAGAAGTGATTCAATGTTTAACTAAATCAAACAACACAGTTTTCGAAATCTGTTCTGACGGTGGACAGAACACAGCACCCAGTCTGTAAAATTCATAACTCCTAAACTATCAGGCCTATGGTTATGAAATTTTAACACAAGCAGATAAGAAAAGCACCTACAACTTTCTTATAATGACCTTGAACAGATTGTAACATTAACTTAAGCAAACAGTGCAGTTTCTGAAATCTGTACAGAAAGTGGACAGATTCAGTTACTGAATTTGTAAAAAGCATAACTCCTAAACTGTCAGACCTATGGCTGTCAAATTTTAACATAAGTAAGATAATAAAGTTATCTACAACTTTCTTGTGACCACCAATAACTAATTTCAAGATTAACTTAAGCAACCATTGCAATTTCTGAAATCTGTTCAGAAATTCGACAGATTCAGGTGTCGGGCTTGTGAAAAGCACAACTCCTAAACGATCAGGTTTATGGCTGCCAAATTTTAGTACAAGCAAGATAATCATGTTATCTACAACTCTTTTATATGACTTTTCTACAGAAAACATGATTTGGTTTATCAAACAAACAGCACAACAAAAACAATGTGTGCAGTCCAAAACAACAATCAATAAATTTCAGTTCATATATAATTCAAGAATCGATGCGTTCGAGAGACTTGAATTACTCTAACGCTTTACCATTTGTTAGAGTTAAGTTAATCAAATGAGAACCAACAAGTCAACTTACCAATTTTATTCAAGTCATTTAGTGCACTAAAATTACAACAACCAATTAACAACGTATTCTTCACGATAATCACCCAACGATTTGCGTTTTCAATTAGACCTCACATGAGCACTACTACTTTTTACCCGTGCCCATAACCATGCACATTTAGATCAACAGGCAAATCGTCATGACTACGAGCCTAACTAAAGCCATCTAACAATTCGGCTAACTAGAACAACGACACCGCCCGCTAGACAGCATACACGTCGGCTTGCCTATTATTATCACAATTCGAGACACCACATACACTACAATATTTTTATAAACATTCATATTCACAAGTATTTTTGCACACCGACCAAATCATACAAATCGTAAACTACTAGTCTCCAACTCACAATCACCATGCATTTACTCCCCGATCATGAACACATACATGTTTATCATACGAACAGAGCATTTCAATAATTATCCTAAAACAATTAACTCCACTACCCAACTTATACCACAAACCTACTTGACTTGCTTGAAGTGTCTACTCGAATCCGTGAGCACAATCACACATTACATGCGAAGCATAATTTAACGAACACATAATACGCATCGACTCAATTCGACTTATAAATATCGAGAAAGCGATGATTAGTTTGGCATGTCACCACCTCTCTAATTAAGCAAAAACAATTTCTACTTATATCGACCGAATATTCGTGTCGAGCACACCTTATGTTACCTTGTCTCGCATACAACCATGTTGTGGCATGCACTCGAGACACTACCGATTAACTTAACGCAATTACCACCACAATGCACTTCGATATACACGTTCGACATCACAGTGCTTCGATAGACCTCACACTTCCAATCTAATTGTCACATCCAAACACACCACGTGACCACTGCATTCTTATAACCAATTTTTGCGCAATTAATTATGACAGCACTTAGCGACTAGACGAGTGAAACACCAACTGATTATTCGTACATTCGCCTTTGAAACACTAATCATATGTGACATAATTTACATTTTCAACTCACTCTAACCTACACCATGATGGAAACATAAAATATATTTACATAGACTAACTCATTAGCCGACTGCGAAAACCACCACATGCTTTACGCTTTATTAGATTTACCCCGACTAACACACTGCGTTATGACGAAGTATTTTAACAAACGATTAATACCATCCACGAACCATCCTCGTAACACATAAATGAATCATCGCAGCCACATATATTCAAACACCAATACACACCACATCGACCAAAACATATTTAGACAAACTACAAATCGCACACATCAAACAACTTCTTGTTCTCCAACCGCAAAAGCGAACCTACTAATGCGCATAACCGAAACATTTTACACACATCTATTCAAAATAATTAATCGAGTCGATTGAGAGCGACATGCATCGGCTCACCATAAACAAACCCAAACGGCGTTTGCAAGAACGACGGTGATTCCGATTTGTGCATCGCTTCGAACATCGACGAGCGTTGAACGACTTGCCTTCTCCACGCAAACACGGGGTTTCTATCCTCCACAAAAATAAAACAAAGCAGCACACATACATAATTAATCACCGAAAAACAAAGCCAATACGGAGTCAAACAAAGATCATCGTCGTCTCACCGAGGTGAACGGCGTCGATGTTGGGGGCTGGCGGCCATGGCTGCATCTGCTGGGCGCCATGGAAGAAAAAGCAGGGGGCATGGGCGCCATGGCTGGGAAGAAGCTCCTGCGCGCAGCCATGAGGAAGACAGAAACATGGAGCTCGCAGGGAGGAGCGGCGACCGGAAGGGGAGCTCGGCTGGCGTCCAGCCTGGAGGAAGGAGCTCGCCGCAGGGGAAGGCTGGCGGCCATGGGAGAGCAGGGGCACCCGCGTGCTCCAAGGAGCTTCTGCTCCTGCGCGCACAAAGCAGAGAAGGAGCTGTGCATGAGAGAAAGAGGGAGAAGAGAGAGTGGCGGCTAGGGGGGTAGATGCAAATTTTCCAAATTGCAAGGGGAGGCACTTCTATTTATAGAGGGGTCCTAGGGTTAGGGTTCCAAATGGGCTGGGTTGGGCTGGCCCAAAACACGAATCGGGCTGCGCTAAATTATTTTTCCGAATAAAAATGCTCCTGCGGAATTCGTTTGTACGCAGAACAGCGTGAACTAGAGTTCGGACGAACGGACGGTCGAGCGATTAATTCGGCCGAGAGTTTGATTTGAATTTGCTCGGAAATAATTCCCTACGCATGATTCGAAAATAATTTGTCTCGGGATACGACTGGCTTTCGGATTTGTAGTCGGAGAAGGCGAAGTGTGATAATTTAAAATCGCTGTCGATACGGGGTTTTGAATTCGGTTCGGACATGAGATATTTGGCCGAGTCGAGTAAGAAATAATTAGAGGACGACGTACTGAGTATTCCGTGTGAGAGTACGGACTCAGATCAAAACAGTCAGACATCGATCGGGGTTCGAGGAATTAGACTCGGGCTGAAATCAAATAACAGCGGTCGAGAGTTTGATTTAACGAGCTTTAGATGAGATTTATAATTCGAGAATGATTTTCGAGTCTGCATTCGTTTCGAGAAATAAAAGTTTTAACAGGCTCCAAATTCGGCCTTCTGTGAGACTGAA
Organism: Zea mays; assembly: GCF_902167145.1. Classification (NCBI taxonomy): domain Eukaryota; kingdom Viridiplantae; phylum Streptophyta; class Magnoliopsida; order Poales; family Poaceae; genus Zea; species Zea mays. Next base: position 158,117,431 of record NC_050096.1, read on the forward strand.
TAACTCCAAATTCGGTGAAACGTGAATGAATAATCTGGATAATTAAAGACATATGCGAGCGAGAAATAGAAATTTTCACTGAGCATCAGAGATTAGGATAAATTACCTGATATAACATGAAATAGACACCTGGGGTGTCACAGCCTTCCCCCTTAAAAAGAATCTCGTCCCGAGATTCGAATGAGGATATTTAAGGGTGGAGAAGCATGTAACTCCCAGACTAAAGATAGACGCAAATTCATAAGATGGGATCTGACATGATATTGAAGATAGATTTGGGTAGAATATCGCGGCATGTTGAGACAAAATGCAGCGATCACTTTGAGAGAATGTTCACAAAAGATAGCACATCAGTATAGTCTCGTAATGGATCACGACTATTAACCACGATACCAGCGCGTGCCGAGTAGCTCAACCATGCGTGCACCATAGTAGGCTGTCGGTTTCGTCGCGGCACCATCGGTCGTTAGTCATAACACCATTACCAAACGCAACCAATGAGAAATCCATATAGCACAGATAGATGGAGCCCATGAGAGTATGGCTCAGAATATGTGACTAAAGTTGAAGCAAAGATTGTTGGCAAAAGAGCATCACATGAGAATTTTTATTTAACTCAGAGAACTATTTTATGATCAACATGGAGATTATCAGATCAGATATTAGCACGAGATTTGATATGAGGATGAACCGACCATGAGATCAAAATAGATTGTTGAGCTTTTAGAGACATGAGAGAACCAAGGACAACATCATAATCCATTGAACCAAATGGATACACTGATTAGAGATAGAATCGATAAAACAGCGTCATGATCCTCGGAGAAGGGGTATGAGAATGACCAGAAATGAGAGATTTAGGCACGATCAACATTCGATACTTGAGAACGGGTCATAGCAGATAACCAGATAATAGGGCAGAATAATTAAAGGATCCAGAGATTCGGATGAGACAGCCAGCATGATTCACCAGGAAAAGGATTACCGGATCCAGGTGAAAGGAGAGGTAGGCAACAAGATCAGTTGGATGATCAACAGGAATGCTATGAAGTTTTAGGGGCAAGGATTTATCGAAAGAAACATGGCCTTGATAGAGTTTGCGCAACTAGACACCAAACGATTTTTTTTACACAACAAGTGCACAAGGAAGTTTTAGTCGATTTAGGGGTCAAGCTATGGGTGTCTACAAGCCAGGTGCAACTTCAAGGGGAAACACACAAGGGTTAGAAAAACACCAACACAAGCATGTGAATTTTTTTTAAAAGATTTTACTTACTAACCACATGCAAAGGGGGTCTTTTTATGGGCAAAACAAGCAATAATAATTTTTTTTGGCAAAAAGGGTCGAATAATTACAATACCACTTAGATAGCAAGACAAGAGAAATAACGGGCACGACCTAACAAGACTTACCAATCTGACACGAGGTAAGGCATTTCTAACATAGCAGTACATCACATTATTCACAAGTTTTTATAATTGGAATAAAGGTGAGAGAAGCATGTTAGTGCATAAGAGACAATTATGCGACAATCATGATGCATGCTCATTCTAGTCGTCTTCTCAGACCTAACTAATTTTTCGGATGCTTCTACAGCATCCTGCTAGTAGCAATAGTAGCCTTTATGGCCTATATAAATAGCCACCTAGCTACCCATCTATGTCCTATGGCTTCTTGTCCTAGGTCTATCCTGATCGTCCTGACGATCTATCCAACTTTGGTTTCTAAGCAAGTTTTACTTTAGAAAAGGTTGGAATCATGACTTATTGACTTCTCTGTACTGGTATTCGCTCCGATACCAGCTGTAGCGGAACCGCCCGAATTATTCCAGCTTAAGTGCCCCAGTCGCACCCTTAAGGGCAACAACACACTTAAACAGGAATAACCCGTCAGTCCCTCGGATCTAGTCCGATAAAGCCACTTACCAGGATCGAATACCACTAGCTCACACGAAGGTGAGGCACAGAGAAATACAATAAAACATAATACCACAAATTTAATAAGTATCATTAGTGATTACATTATCGGAGTTTCAGAAATAATAACCATAAATTTTAATGCAGCGGAAATAACTAACGGAGAAAACCGAGTAACATGGCGAAGCCTGGCCACGCTACTCCTCCTGGTCCTCTCCTGCGGGAGCAATAACCCTCTCGACCATCTATCCCGGTGGCAGGGGTGAAGGCCAAGTCACACCAGCAACCAATCATCCTAAGGAGTACCTGCAAAAATTGTGCCACAAGCAAGGCTGAGTATAGTAATACTCAGCTAGACTTACCCGGTGTGAGGAGTCTACTCCTCTACCTCTAGACATGCAGCTGTTTGGCTGAGGGGTTTGGTTTGCCAAAAGCACTAGCTGAGTCTAAAATCAAGTTTTAGCTTTTCGAGTTTTAGTATGATCCTCTTTACTAGATGTGTACCTAGCTAGTCATACATGGTATCAAACAATTTATCAATCAACATCTTTTGCCAGTCACCTCATTTCCACTTATTACTCAATGTAGCAGCATGGATCAAGCAGTCTCATTAGCTGCGAGAAGCAGACAATTCGAATCAAGTTTTTATCCTTGCAAGGTAAACCTAAACACACGACATGTAGGGGCACTCCGTCCCCACACACATCAACCGTTCCCATCAATTCCCCGTCAGCAGATCAGGGCTCACCGCCTTGGCATACAATGCCTCACTGACCCCGACTGCCGTCGTGCAGTGACCGCACTTGTACCCACCATAACCGGAATGGGAGACCACGTCTCAGGTCGCGTGAGGGGTAAAGTCCACTGCCAGGTTCACTCAGGTACTAGGCTTACCGATTTACCATATTTCTCGGCATATGTTTAGTACGTTCAAACGCTTGACTCACGGTACCACACCTTAATCCTTATTCCAATTTCCGTCTTGTAGACAACGCATCCCCATGGACCGTTGTCCACAGACCATCATCATTCCGATATAAAATGGATACAACCAATTCCTGACCTCGCGCGAGTGCTAGAAAAATCACTCGACTTCTACCGAGATCCCTAATTAGTAAAGCAGCTACTCGACCTAGCATACTAGTATCCATCTCAAAAGGAATCCTGAGTTCATGCAACTAAGGTTTCAGACAACTCCTACACTTAAGTGCACAGTACAAGCCTACAAACATTAAGTGCAGTAAAATAGCATATATAACGGTTATGCATAAAACCGGGGCTTGCCTTTAATTTAACACTTATATAGTGTTTGCTGGGGGAGGTACTCGCTTGGCGAGCATCCACTGGTTATGTCCATTCTTCAGGTCGTCCACCAACTGCATCTTGTGGTTGGCACCACATCAGTTGCTCGATCATCATCTTTCGGTCCTATATGAGGTGCAAGATGCATATGTATGAATACAATGAAAGTAGCACAAAAGTAGCACAGATATACAAAGACATAGTGGCGAACTAAACAATAAAATGGAAGACACCGTAACAACCACTGTTCGCTTTAGTTATCTACACATTATCGACGTTCAGCATTAACACCATTAAAAAGATGACAACATGTTTATTTATTTACGCAACACAATTACAACATCACAAGCGCGCACATTTTATTTATTTGGATACGACTTTTCATTAGTTCTTCTATTTATCACACAAAAGCATCCCAAACACCGATTTAACATAGGACCTATGCATCAAGGGCTATGGAAACTCCTATATCACAACCAACTAGAGAAGAAATATATAAAAAAAGACACACATATCATCACTAGCTTAGTCATGGCAAGTCTATATTAATTTAGTGCTAACCAACCATTTTTAGCCAGAAGGGTGAACTAACGGTCAAAACGCATTTGCAGATTTTCGGGACAGCAACACAGCAGCTACTTGTTTTAATCATAACTTTTCAACTATGAATCCAAAAATAGCAAACTAGGACTTTCTGGAAAGCCTAAAAATGGCTCTACAACTTTGGTATTGTCATCACAACATGATTCAACACTTAGCAAGGTCAAAACATGCAATCACAGCAGCTCTGTCCAGGTTTGGACAGATTCAGACTTGCAACTTCAAAAATTCACAACTGAAGGTTCAGACATCCAAACAAAGTGATTTTAGACTTTCTGGAAAGCTAATTAAATGTTCTACAAATTATTTATAAACATCTTAACGTGATTCAATATTTAACTAAGGATAAAATACACTAGAAGGCTTTGCTGTCCAGAATTGGACAGATTCAGTCTTCAGACTTTAAACATCCATAACTTAATCTTTAGATCACCAAAAAGAGTGATCCAAGACTTTTTGGAAAACTTGGAAAAAGCACTACATAACTTTTATAATCACCAAGAAGTGATTCAATGTTTAACTAAATCAAACAACACAGTTTTCGAAATCTGTTCTGACGGTGGACAGAACACAGCACCCAGTCTGTAAAATTCATAACTCCTAAACTATCAGGCCTATGGTTATGAAATTTTAATACAAGCAGATAAGAAAAGCACCTACAACTTTCTTATAATGACCTTGAACAGATTGTAACATTAACTTAAGCAAACAGTGCAGTTTCTGAAATCTGTACAGAAAGTGGACAGATTCAGTTACTGAATTTGTAAAAAGCATAACTCCTAAACTGTCAGACCTATGGCTGTCAAATTTTAACATAAGTAAGATAATAAAGTTATCTACAACTTTCTTGTGACCACCAATAACTAATTTCAAGATTAACTTAAGCAACCATTGCAATTTCTGAAATCTGTTCAGAAATTCGACAGATTCAGGTGTCGGGCTTGTGAAAAGCACAACTCCTAAACGATCAGGTTTATGGCTGCCAAATTTTAGTACAAGCAAGATAATCATGTTATATACAACTCTTTTATATGACTTTTCTACAGAAAACATGATTTGGTTTATCAAACAAACAGCACAACGAAAACAATGTGTGCAGTCCAAAACAACAATCAATAAATTTCAGTTCATATATAATTCAAGAATCGCTGCGTTCGAGAGACTTGAATTACTCTAACGCTTTACCATTTGTTAGAGTTAAGTTAATCAAATGAGAACCAACAAGTCAACTTACCAATTTTATTCAAGTCATTTAGTGCACTAAAATTACAACAACCAATTAACAACGTATTCTTCACGATAATCACCCAACGATTTGCGTTTTCAATTAGACCTCACATGAGCACTACTACTTTTTACCCGTGCCCATAACCATGCACATTTAGACCAACAGGCAAATCGTCATGACTACGAGCCTAACTAAAGCCATCTAACAATTCGGCTAACTAGAACAACGACACCGCCCGCTAGACAGCATACACGTCGGCTTGCCTATTATTATCACAATTCGAGACACCACATACACTACAATATTTTTATAAACATTCATATTCACAAGTATTTTTGCACACCGACCAAATCATACAAATCGTAAACTACTAGTCTCCAACTCACAATCACCATGCATTTACTCCCTGTTGGGGTTGTGCTTCGGTGCGCCGAAGGTCTCACACGAAGAAGCAGCTTCGGCTGAAGTCGTCTCCAAGAGATGGCCGAAGGTCCCTTTTCATGGAGCTTCGGCGTTTTAAACCGACATAGAGATAGAATGACCTTTTTATACATATAGGTCTGAGTCAATGCTGTAAACTTTCGCAAGGGACATAATTGTAATTTGTCACAGGCTGCGACCTGTGCCTATAAATAGATGAACAGTACCTCTGTACTGTTCACGTGAACCTGTCATTTGCTTTCGCATCACGCTTGTACTTCTGCCTTCCGCAGGACCGAAGGTACACTTGTAAATCAAAGTCATTTATATTCATTAATACAAGTAGAGATAATTTTATGACAATATTTAAATGTTTATTTCATATTCTATGATTTATGTGAATGCTTCATTCTTCGTTGTTATGCTTACGAAGGTATGTCCTTCGTAACCTTCGTCCGAGATGCTTTATATCCCGAAGGGATATATCGTTATGGAGGACGAAGGACCTTAACACTTAACATTTTTTGTGTTGCCTTGTTCTTAATTCTTAGCATTTGAGAACAAGTCCCCAACATTGGCGCCCACCTCCGGTCAACTCACTTCCACCTTTCTGAGCTGATGGCTTCGTTCAACACTCAAGCTGGAGCTGCTTCGGCTTCGAAGCTGGTGCTCCCGATAACAGGCGGTTCTTGCTCAGAGCCAGCTAACAAAAAGCAGAAGAAGGAGGCTCAGAGAAGGGTGCAGCATGTTGGAGTGCAGGGACCCTTTATTAAGTCAAAATGGTCTCACATTCCAATCACCTTCTCTCAGGAAGATCTTCAGCTCAAGGACTATCCTCACAATGATGCTATGGTCATTTCTTGTGTGATCAAAGGGTTTCTGGTTCACAATGTCCTAGTTGACACAGGCAGTGCAGCTGACATTATATTTGCCAAAGCCTTCAGACAGATGCAGGAGCCTGAAGACAAGATTCATGATGCTACGCACCCTCTTTGTGGCTTCGGAGGGCGGCAGATTGTGGCACTCGGGAAGATTACCATGCCAGTAACCTTCGGATTTGTTAATAACACAAGGACTGAGCAAATTGTGTTTGATATTGTTGACATGGAATACCCCTACAACGCCATCATTGGTCGTGGTACCCTAAATGCTTTTGAAGCAATTCTTCACCCAGCTTACCTCTGCATGAAGATACCTTCGGACCAAGGGCCTATTGCTATTCATGGGAGTCAGGAAGCTGCCAGAAGGGCCGAAGGAAGCTGGACTGATTCCAAGGCAATCCATAATATAGATGGAGTTGAAGCTTGTGAACAGTACAAGTTCAGGAGGGAAAAAGCAGCTTCGGCTGATCAGCCGAAGCCCATGCTGCTGTGTGAGGATATAGCAGAGCAGAAGGTGCTATTGGGCTCGCAATTATCTGAAGATCAAGAGAAAACCTTGATAAGGTTTTTATTCAACAATAAAGATGTTTTTGCATGGTCAGCCAATGATCTTTGTGGAGTGAATCGGGATGTTATTGAACATTCGCTCAATGTTGACCCATCCTTCAGACCCCGCAAGCAGAGGCTTCGGAAAATGTCTGATGACAAGGCCGAAGGGGCTCGCAACGAAGTAAAAAGACTCCTAAGTGCAGGAGTTATCAGAGAAGTGAAGTATCCAGAATGGCTAGCTAACACTGTTATGGTGAAGAAGGCCAATGGAAAGTGGAGAATGTGTATTGATTTCACAGATCTCAACAAGGCTTGTCCGAAGGATGAGTTCCCGCTGCCAAGGATAGACTCTTTAGTTGATGCAGCAGCTTCTTCGGAACTCATGAGTCTCCTGGATTGTTACTCAGGCTATCATCAAATCTGGATGAAAAAGGAGGATGAGCCGAAGACTAGTTTCATAACCCCAAGTGGTACATATTGCTATCTTCGGATGCCTGAGGGGCTTAAGAATGCTGGAGGGAGTTTCAGCAGGATGACTGCAAAGGTTCTCCAATCTCAGATAGGCAGAAATGTGTTGACCTATGTTGATGACATTATTGTAAAAAGCACGAAGCAAGAAGACCATATTGCTGATCTGCAGGAGACCTTCGCCAGCTTCAGACAAGCTGGTCTGAAGCTGAATCCAGAAAAATGTGTCTTCGGAGTAAAGAAGGGTAAGTTCCTTGGATGCTTGGTTTCAACAAAGGGAATTGAAGCTAACCCAAATAAAATCGAAGCTATACTTCGAATGGAGCCACCAACCACAAGAAAGGGGGCCCAAAGATTGACAGGAAGACTGGCATCTCTTAACAGATTTATATCCAGATCAGCGGAAAGAAATCTACCCTTCTTCGAGGTGCTAAAATCAGCTGAAGTCTTTCAATGGGGCCTAGCTCAACAAAAAGCCTTCGAAGAACTCAAGCAATACCTGATAGATCTAACAACATTAACTCCACCAATGCCAGGGGCTCCTCTGTTGTTGTATGTGGCAGCTTCGCACTCAGCAGTAAGTGCGGCACTTGTGCAGGAGAAGTTTGATGGACAAATCAAGAAGCAGGTCCCAGTATATTTTGTATCTGAGGTCCTTAGTGTCTCAAAGAAAAATTATACAGAACTGGAGAAGGTGTTGTATGCCGTTCTAATGGCATCCAGGAAGCTTCGGCATTATTTTCAGGCATATAATATTATTGTTCCTTCTTCGCAGCCGTTGAAAGATATCATGAGAAATAAAGAAGCTACTGGCCGAATTGGAAAATGGGCTGCGGAGCTTAATGAATTTTACATTGATTATGTGCACAGATCCTCGATCCAGTCTCAAGCATTGGCAGATTTTATTGCCGACTGGACGCCAGGGGCTCAGGGCGAAGAAGCGAATAAAGATGCCGAAGCATGGACAGTGTTTTGTGATGGCTCCTGGGGAACCTTCGGAGCAGGAGCAGCTGCTGTTTTGGTTTCACCGTCCAAGGTTAAAACTTGCTATGCAGCAAGACTGGACTTCAGCTGCACAAATAATATTGCTGAGTACGAAGCCTTGCTCCTGGGTCTTCGGAAACTAAAGGCGATGGGGATCAGGAGGGCGATCCTCAAAACTGATTCTCAGATTGTTTCGGGTCATATTGACAAAAGTTGCAAGGCTAAAGACCCGAAGCTTGAAAAATACCTAGACACAGTCCGAAGGATCGAAGCTTCCTTCGAAGGATTTTCTGTTAAGAATATCCCTCGAGGGCAAAATGAGCATGCTGATTTGTTAGCCAGGTCTGCAGCACAGGGGCTGCCGTTACCTTCGGATGTATTCTTCGAAACAATAAAGGCACCTTCAGTGGAGTTACTTGAAAGAGCAGTTCTTACTATTTCTCCTGTGTACAGTGAAGATTGGAGAACTGAAATAATTTCTTACCTTCAGGGCAACTTCCTATCAGATGACGAAGCTTATAATAAAAGAATAGAGGCAAGAGCTCGTCCATATATCATTATAGAAGGGGAGTTATACAAGCATGGAGTTTGTGCCCCGCTGCTCAAGTGCTTGTCTAGAGCTGAAGGTATAGAGTTGATGAAGGAGATACATGCAGGCCTTTGTGGATCCCATATCGGATCCAGGCCGTTACTTGGAAAAGTGTTCCGTCAAGGATTTTATTGGCCGAAGGCAGCTTCGGATGCAGCTGAGTTAGTTCAAAAGTGCGAAGGTTGTCAGAAATGTGCAAGAGATCAAAAACAACCTTCGTCTTTGACACAGCTAATACAACCCATCTGGCCATTGCAAAGGTGGGGCCTCGATTTGCTGGGCCCATTACCACCGGCTCAAGGCAATCTGAAATATGTTGTAGTTGCTGTGGAATATTTTTCCAAGTGGATTGAGGCGAAGCCATTAGCTACAATAACTTCGGCCACTGTCCAAAAATTTTTCTGGCAGAATATTGTCTGTCGCTTCGGAGTGCCGAAGGCTATAACTGTAGATAATGGAACACAATTTGACTCCGAAGAATTCAGAAATTTTTGTGATCAAATTGGCACGAAGATCCACTTTGCGTCAGTCAGGCACCCGGAGTCGAATGGGCTTGTTGAAAGGGCCAACGGCATCATAATGACAGGAATAATGAAGCTAATCTTTAATCAACCAAGGGGAAAGTGGCCAGATCAGCTTATCAAAGTGGTATGGAGCCATAACACAACAACATCAAGATCTACAGGCTTTACCCCGTTTAAGTTGTTGTTTGGTGACGAAGCAATAACCCCGGAAGAAGCCAAAGCTGGATCAATAAGAGTGGTAGCTTCGGCAGAATCAGGTCCCGAAGATACTTGTCTCGTGGAAAAAGATGCCTTAGAAGGGATCAGGCTTCAGGCCGTGGAGAATATCAATAAGTACCAGGCTGAAACAGTTAAATGGCGAGATAGAAAGGTCCGGCTAAAAAATATTGAGCCAGGACACTTGGTGCTTCGGAGAGTGGCCAATCCGGATACAGTGGGCAAATTGCAACTGAAATGGGAAGGGCCTTTCTTAGTAGCATCTTCGTCAAGGCCTGGTTCGTACAGACTGAAGGACATGGATGGCAATGAAATTCCAAGATCTTGGAATGCGGATGAGCTTCGGCGGTTTTATGTATAACTCGATGTAATTTTGACTTTTCTTTTCTTTTTCATGGCACCCTTTTCCTTTCTAAAAGGGGGAGAAAGGTTTTTAATGGGGCCATCTTATGTAATTTCCTTTTTAGTTTTATAAGAGCAAAATCCCCCAAAAAATGTAAATGTAAAAGCTGAGAGTGCACCATCCAGTGCCGAAACTAAAAAAGAGAAGAAGCTCCAAAGACGTCCCTAAGGGGATGCAGAGCTCACAGCGAAAAGTCAACGCTGATTCCGCCGAAAGTAAAAGGCGAAGAAGCTCCAAAGTCGTTCCTAAGGGAATGCAGAGCTTATACCGTCTAAGTAAAGGACGAAGAAGCTCCAAAGACGTCCCTAGGGGGATGCAGAGCTTACAGCGAAAAGTCAACGCTGATACTGCCTAAGTAAAAGGCAAAGATGCTCCAATGTCGTTCCTAAGGGAATGCAGAGCTGACGTGTGTTTGCTCCTAAGAAAATGATGGATGAGTGTGGCTTCGGACATACGCTTCGGACATTCATTTGCACATTGCATCATGGCATTTGCATGCATAAGCATTCATTCATAGCATTTGTGTTCTTAAATGGTTGCTTCGGCACAGAGAAAAGTTTCGGATAAATGGTTTGTTATGTAAAAGAAAGGTTTCGAAGAAGTGGTTTTTTATGAATCGTTGTATATAAGAGTAGCAGTCTTTTATGTTTTGCTATGTAAAAGCTTCGGCAGAAGGAAGAAGTAGTCTTTTATGTCTTGCTATGTAAAAGCTTCGGCAGAAAGAAGAAGTAGTCTTTTATGTCTTGCTATGTAAAAGCTTCGGCAGAAAGAAGAAGTAGTTTTTTATGTTTTGCTATGTGAAGAAAAGCTTTGGCAAAAAGAGGAAGCGACCGTTCAGGCTTCGTTGTGTACGAAAAGAAGGGAAGGTGTTTTTTCGCCTTCGGCTCAAAATACTGATTTCGTCCACATCAAAGCGACTCAATCGAAGGGTAAGGATATATTACAAGGTATGTACAAAGTTCCTTGAGAACAGTTCAATTGTATTTACAAAACTTGTTACAAAAGTATCCTGAGTTTTTTCCTATAGTACATTTCTACTGATCTTCATTAAGCTTCAGCTTCGGCGACAGTTTCGGCGACATAACTTAGGCATCATCTTCACCTTCGTCATCCTACATAAATCAAGGAATCGTGAGTAAAAATCAAGTGCAAAGAAAAAGGTAAGTACGAAGTATTATCTCTTACTGGTTCAAGATGACTTCGTGCTTCATCTCCAGCCTTCTCCCGCCCGCCTTTTGTCCATATCATTTTTATAAATCTATTGGAGATACTTCGGGCAAGGTCAGGCATATCATCCAGGATTGATGGAGATAAGGCGAAGTTGGGCCTGTTAACAACTTTTCCATGTTCACAGCCAGCCTTCATGAAGGCTGCAGCAGTCCCTCGAGAAGCTACCCAGGCACAGAAATCACCATGCCCAGCTATGACTTCGTCGAGCTCGTCAATTTCCCCCTCAATGTGTTCGAAGGTTTGTGGTAGGTCTTCAGCTGAGGGGGTAAATCTTTCGCTGCTAGCTCCAACTGAATGAAAAATCTTTCTTAGTCGCTGAATGCACTTGTTGCTAAATTCTAGGCATTTTTCTTGAAGATTTGTCAGTAGTTTTCTCAAATCCGAATTTTGCTGAGCTTCGGCTTCAAGTTTTGCATTGAGATCTTGTTTTTCTTGTTCGAACTGCTCAGACTGGCGGAGAAGCTTCGTGTTCAGTTCTAATATTTTTGCTTCAGCTTCCGCCAGTAAACCTTCGGCTGCCTGGAGTTCAAAGTTCTTTTTCTCAAAAGCATCTGATTGTTCCTTTATTTTGTTTTCCAAATTTTCAATTATAACTTCATGCTTTTTATCTTCAAGATCCTGCTGCATTTGCAAGGCCTTGCTCAATAGCATACTCTACACAAACACAACCTTCATCAGACATGTTTTTGTTAGGAGCAATAAAAGTTAGGGGACAAGTCATTTACCTTGAAGTTGGAGTAAAACAAACTACCAACGACATGCTGTCGTCGGTAGCGGCTGATATCTGCTTCTAGCTTCGGAAATCCAATACTCTTGGACAGAGTACTAATAACTCTGGCCCCTGTTTGGTCCCGAATACACTCTAATTTCTCATCATCAACACCTCCGAAGAGGAGTGCCCCAGATTTGTATCCGCAGGATTGGGCATATTCTTTAAGCTCTTCTATTTCAGCTTTTGTTAGATGTTCTCCAACTAAGTTTTGGAACGCGAAGGTTTCGTCTTTTGAAGCTTCGTCAGCAATTTCTTTTCCTTTCTTTGACGCTACGGTCACAGTTTCTCCGACAGCAGTAGCAGCTTCTTCTGCAGCCATGTCTAGCAGCATTTGGTCAATATGTTCAATTGTGCTCTCTAAATTAAAATCTTCAGCTGAGGTAACTTCGGCGGCTGCGGCCTCCGAAGGTGCAATTTCAATATCTGCTCCCTCTGCAGCCGCTCGTGTTTTTTGGGCCGAAGCTCTTGGCGGCGTTTTGTCAATTACCTCTGTCACGGTAATGATTCTTTGTTTCTTTGCCTTGATTGTTTTCCTTGATTTCTCGGGCTCCTTGTCCTTCTGAAAAAACTTTGTCAGTCGAGGACCTAGTGGACTTAGCTTCGCAGGTAAGGATTCAGTCATTACCTTCAGAATTTCCCCAACAACAGCAGCAGAAGGCGATGCGGGGGTTTCTTCTGCTTCGGATATTTGTTGCTTCGGAGAAGAAGTTTTCTTTTTCTTTTGAATTTTCTTCTTTATTGGTTCTTTTTCACCTTCATCTAAGGCTTCAGTTGCCCTTTTCCTTTTTTGGCCCTTGGCACCTTTGTTCAGATCTTCGTAGTCTGGATATTCGAAGCCCAGGGCGTCCAATACTCGATTCAGCCTTCGTTTTGGACGGCTGCCGAAGGCTGCAGTCATCAATTGATCTTCTTTCTTGGAATAATTACCAAGTATTTCGTTGCACATCACTTCAATCGTATCTAGCCACTCTTGGCAAGGAGTTTTAAAGAATTTCTTAAATTTGAAGTAGTAAGGCAAGCGTACAAGTTCACCCTTTTTCTTTTCCCCCTCCAGCTTCGGCATTTCCCACTCTTTTACGCAAGGGAAAACTTTGAAAGCCAAGAATTCCTGGACCAGGTCCCTTGTACTGATATTTTCTGCAATTATTTTGAATTCATACATTGCTTTTTGAGTTGGACCCTCTGGTAACATGTGGCACTGGGGGCGGGTTTCTCCGAAGGTCAGTTCCAGTGGGCTTTGCACAAGCTTCTCTTTATCATCATCAACCTTAACATAGAACCATTCCGATTTCCACCCTGCTGCCCATTTGCTTCGGTAGCTGATCACAGGATACTTTGTAGTTTTCCGATAAGCAAAATTATAGCAACCAAAGTTGTCATGTAATCCATCCTTTCTAGCCTTTGTCTGATAGTGCAGTTCATGAACTCGGCAAAAGCTGTCCGCAAACGGTTCCACCGCCTGGCTTCGGAGTGCCCAAATATAAACACTAAGCCTAACGATAGCGTTAGGGGTTAGCTGGTGAAAATAGATTCCAAAATTATTCAATATCTCTGCAATAATCCCATGAAGGGGGAATCTCAACCCAGCCTTTAAGAAGCTTTTAAAAATAACAATTTCATCTTTCTCCGGCTTTGGGGTAGTCTCTTCTCCTCCGAAGCGTAGTAGCTTCTTTTGATTTTCAGTAAAATAGCCTGACTTTACCATCTTGGACAAATCAGCCTTCGAAACAGTAGATTTCCCGAAGTCCAAATGGCTGGGTTTGCTTGGTGTGGCAAGGTGATAATCATCTTCGGAGTCTGTTTCCTCAGCTTCTTCTCCTTCTGCTTCAGCGATTGCTTGTTCTGCATCATCAATAGGAATCTTTTCCGAAATCACTAGCCCGGACCGTTGCATGGCTTCGGAGATAGGGACGGTCTCCGAAGCTTCAGTTTCCTCCCCCTCGCGTTCAATCCTAGCGGTAGAACGGATTCTGGCCATTTAACTATGAACTTGTGAAACTTTAATACTTTTTTCTCCGAAGCAGGTTTCAAGATGGAGCTTCGTTCAATTCTGACAAACAAGCTTCGGCGATGGTTAAAAATTTTGGCAGCAAAACAGTGCAAATAGCAATGAATGCTGTGGTAACTTCACAACTACTTGTCAGTTTATATAGTGCTGCAGGTAAGAAGGCGAAGCGGCGGAATTGTTACACCAGGCGCGCAGTAACTTGTACCCGCTGCGCAGTGGACCGCAAGGATCAAACAGTAACTCTGCAAGGGGGGACCGACACGCGCTCGGAAGTCGGATCGTTTCTCCGCAACGAGCTCAGGGAAGGTGTTTTTTGGACCTTCGGCTTCCCGAAGCTGAAGAGGCTTTTTTCACGGGTCAAGCTCGTTACGAAGAACGATCTAGCGCCGCGAAAGGGGCTACTGTTGGGGTTGTGCTTCGGTGCGCCGAAGGTCTCACACGAAGAAGCAGCTTCGGCTGAAGTCGTCTCCAAGAGATGGCCGAAGGTCCCTTTTCATGGAGCTTCGGCGTTTTAAACCGACATAGAGATAGAATGACCTTTTTATACATATAGGTCTGAGTCAATGCTGTAAACTTTCGCAAGGGACATAATTGTAATTTGTCACAGGCTGCGACCTGTGCCTATAAATAGATGAACAGTACCTCTGTACTGTTCACGTGAACCTGTCATTTGCTTTCGCATCACGCTTGTACTTCTGCCTTCCGCAGGACCGAAGGTACACTTGTAAATCAAAGTCATTTATATTCATTAATACAAGTAGAGATAATTTTATGACAATATTTAAATGTTTATTTCATATTCTATGATTTATGTGAATGCTTCATTCTTCGTTGTTATGCTTACGAAGGTATGTCCTTCGTAACCTTCGTCCGAGATGCTTTATATCCCGAAGGGATATATCGTTATGGAGGACGAAGGACCTTAACACTTAACATTTTTTGTGTTGCCTTGTTCTTAATTCTTAGCATTTGAGAACAAGTCCCCAACACTCCCCGATCATGAACACATACATGTTTATCATACGAACAGAGCATTTCAATAATTATCCTAAAACAATTAACTCCACTACCCAACTTATACCACAAACCTACTTGACTTGCTTGAAGTGTCTACTCGAATCCGTGAGCACAATCACACATTACATGTGAAGCATAATTTAACGAACACATAATACGCATCGACTCAATTCGACTTATAAATATCGAGAAAGCGATGATTAGTTTGGCATGTCACCACCTCTCTAATTAAGCAAAAACAATTTCTACTTATATCGACCGAATATTCGTGTCGAGCACACCTTATGTTACCTTGTCTCGCATACAACCATGTTGTGGCATGCACTCGAGACACTACCGATTAACTTAACGCAATTACCACCACAATGCACTTCGATATACACGTTCGACATCACAGTGCTTCGACAGACCCCACACTTCCAATCTACTTGTCACATCCAACCACACCACGTGACCACTGCATTCTTATAACCAATTTTTGCGCAATTAATTATGACAGCACTTAGCGACTAGACGAGTGAAACACCAACTGATTATTCGTACATTCGCCTTTGAAACACTAATCATATGTGACATAATTTACATTTTCAACTCACTCTAACCTACAACATGATGGAAACATAAAATATATTTACATAGACTAACTCATTAGCCGACTGCGGAAACCACCACATGCTTTACGCTTTATTAGATTTACCCCGACTAACACACTGCGTTATGATGAAGTATTTTAACAAACGATTAATACCATCCACGAACCATCCTCGTAACACATAAATGAATTATCGCAGCCACATATATTCAAACACCAATACACACCACATCGACCAAAACATATTTAGACAAACTACAAATCGCACACATCAAACAACTTCTTGTTCTCCAACCGCAAAAGCGAACCTACTAATGCGCATAACCGAAACATTTTACACACATCTATTCAAAATAATTAACCGAGTCGATTGAGAGCGACATGCATCGGCTCACCATAAACAAACCCAAACGGCGTTTGCAAGAACGACGGTGATTCCGATTTGTGCATCGCTCCGAACATCGACGAGCGTTGAACGACTTGCCTTCTCCACGCAAACACGGGGTTTCTCTCCTCCACAAAAATAAAACAAAGCAGCACACATACATAATTAATCACCGAAAAACAAAGCCAATACGGAGTCAAACAAAGATCGTCGTCGTCTCACCGAGGTGAACGGCGTCGATGTTGGGGGCTGCGCAGATCCGGTGAAGCACGCAGTGCGGAGGGGATCCGGGGCCGCTGTTTTTGGACCGGCGCCGCTGCGCAGATCGGGTCGACGCTGGCTGCGGACAAGCGCACAGGAGCTATGGCGTGTGGCCCGGCGAGGTCGGACAGCGCAACTGCAGCAGAGCACAAGGCGGAGCTCGGAGCAGGGTGTGGTCAGGGAAGTGGAGCCGCTGCATGGCGCCATGTACAACAGAGAGAGGGAGGAAGGGCGCCATGGGAAGCTCGGCTGTAGGGGGTTGCTCGCCATGGAGAAAGGGCGCTGGGGAAGGTGGAGCCGCTGTTGGAATTTCTGGGCGTCGTGGATAGGGAGCAGGGCGGCCAGGGAGAAGAACCCGAGCTCGCCGGGGGCTGGCGGCCATGGCTGCATCTGCTGGGCGCCATGGAAGAAAAAGCTGGGGGCATGGGCGCCATGGCTGGGAAGAAGCTCCTGCGCGCAGCCGTGAGGAAGACAGAAACATGGAGCTCGCAGGGAGGAGCGGCGACCGGAAGGGGAGCTCGGCTGGCGTCCAGCCTGGAGGAAGGAGCTCGCCGCAGGGGAAGGCTGGCGGCCATGGGAGAGTAGGGGCACCCGCGTGCTCCAAGGAGCTTCTGCTCCTGCGCGCACAAAGCAGAGAAGGAGCTGTGCGTGAGAGAAAGAGGGAGAAGAGAGAGTGGCGGCTAGGGGGGTAGATGCAAATTTTCCAAATTGCAAGGGGAGGCACTTCTATTTATAGAGGGGTCCTAGGGTTAGGGTTCCAAATGGGCTGGGTTGGGCTGGCCCAAAACACGAATCGGGCTGCGCTAAATTATTTTTCCGAATAAAAATGCTCCTGCGGAATTCGTTTGTACGCAGAACAGCGTGAACTAGAGTTCGGACGAACGGACGGTCGAGCGATTAATTCGGCCGAGAGTTTGATTTGAATTTGCTTGGAAATAATTCCCTACGCATGATTCGAAAATAATTTGTCTCGGGATACGACTGGCTTTCGGATTTGTAGTCGGAGAAGGCGAAGTGTGATAATTTAAAATCGCTGTCGATACGGGGTTTTGAATTCGGTTCGGACATGAGATATTTGGCCGAGTCGAGTAAGAAATAATTAGAGGACGACGTACTGAGTATTCCGTGTGAGAGTACGGACTCGGATCAAAACAGTCAGACATCGATCGGGGTTCGAGGAATTAGACTCGGGCTGAAATCAAATAACAGCGGTCGAGAGTTTGATTTAACGAGCTTTAGATGAGATTTATAATTCGAGAATGATTTTCGAGTCTGCATTCGTTTCGAGAAATAAAAGTTTTAACAGGCTCCAAATTCGGCCTTCTGTGAGACTGAATAACTCCAAATTCGGTGAAACGTGAATGAATAATCTGGATAATTAAAGACATATGCGAGCGAGAAATAGAAATTTTCACTGAGCATCGGAGATTAGGATAAATTACCTGATATAACATGAAATAGACACCTGGGGTGTCATAGGACGCTGCGCCATGGGCCCCCAGTCGTCAGCCAAGCTACGCACGCCAGTACTTCCGCTGACTTGTGGTCCCGCGCAGTCAGCGCTTTCTTCTCCGCACGAACTCGGGCGTGGGACTTCAACCACTTGCGCGCGGAAATTCTGGAGCTCGACCGAGTCTACCACGTCGTGGGGATAAGACCTTCCCCTGGGTTCTCCACGGTTCCTCATGCGCGACTCATGAACCGTGTTTCCCTCCCTGCTACCTTCTCGCGAGAGTATCGCTCCCCAGAACCCCCGCCGCCTTCGTGTTCCTCGCCGCCACCGCGGGCATCCACTTACAGCTCGAATTGGACCCCAATCGGGACACCGGGCGATCGTGCGGGTCACGGAGAAACCGTTCGTGGGCGCAATCGGTCGGCGGTGACTGGGGTATTGCTCGCCGTCGATTGCAGTCGCCAGGCGCCGCTCTTCGTCGAATCTGGCCCATCTGATTCCTCGCCATTGGTACGGCACTGCATCCCTTAGTTCCTACCAGACTTGACTTCGATTTGGGCTTGACCGATTTGGGTTTGGGGCGCCGGGCCCCCTCGGGCGACTGGCCGGAGATGGCTCCGCCGTGGCTCTGCGCAGGCATGGTCGGAGGTGGAAGTGTTTGTGTGTGCCGTTGATCTGGGAGTTGACGGCCACGATTAGATCTAGGAATTGGGAGATTTCGCGCCGTTGATCCTCCTATGGGCGATCCAGATCACTAGTATTCATACCCTTTCGCGCATACAATCTCAGTTGTAGATCTCACATCCAACGCTTGTCGTAGCGTACCGTTTCGCGTATGATTTGATTTAATCTGGGCGCTCCGTTTGAGATCTGACGACTGTGAGCGCACGGTACCCCTTTGGCCACACTTTTTGTTAAAGAGCCCCCGAGGAAATCACTAATCAACCCGCCATCCTGAGAACACTATTCTCTGTGTCTCGGAAATCTTACGCCAGAGCCCTCTGACCTATCCAGAAATTGAGGCCCAGTACAGAGATGATTAAAAACAGAGAAATAATTATAGAAATTCGTTTTTAATAAAAAACAAATCTAGAAACTTGTAAAATGCATAGAAAATTCATTTTAATCCAAATCGATCCATTCCAATTCCTAAAATTTTGTGATATTAATGTATATCACCTAGAGTCTCTGTTTTGACATGAACACAGAAAGAAAATTTATTTCTCATGTAATTCCATTTCAAGCACATTCAACCTTTGGAAATTCATAATTCAAAATCTATAACTCCAAATTTAATGATTCTTGTTCGTAGGTTCTTATTTTAATGTGTAGATTTTTATCGTGTATTTTATTCACATGTTTGGTGCAATGTTAATTTTTGCTATACTATGTATGTATTGTGTTGAAGCGAGTAGACGAGCAACCCACTACAGATCCTGAGGTTCAGCAAGTAGAAGTAGCTGAGCAGGAGCTCATTGAAGGCAAGTTGTGCCCTTGATCACTTACTTTTTCCCAGCCATGTTCTTATTAATTATAATGATCTGCATAGGTTAATTTTGATGGGACCCAATAGGTTACCCCAGTTTTGGCTATCTTTATATCTTGTTCACCACTGAAACATTTTTGGGTAGTACCTGCTATTGCTTTATGTGGATTTGAGTATGGAGATACTTTATTCATAATTACACTTTTATTATCTTTTATTATTATTGTTCATGTTCAGATCATTATTGTTAATGGAAACATGGAGCGACCACCCGGGAAAACAGTGCTACCACAAGGGTATAATGGGACGCCCTTGGCTGATTAACTAGGAAAGCTAGTGGATGTCTTCCTTACCCAAAAGGGGCAAGGGCAGTAGGGGAGTGGTCAGTGTAGGGAGGTCCTTGGGTTGATTTTGCTGCGATGGCGGTCAGGTGAGGGATTCCTGCACTGGAGCTTCCTATAAACTGTAGCGGGATTTCTGAAGCTAGTGGAACTTTGTAAAGGCCTCGTAGTGTTACCCTGCCTCGCCTCCTCGGTAGAAGTGTATGGGATTGGCCATCTCTTGGCAGATGGGTAACATGGCTTGTGGGTAAAGATGTGCAACCTCTGCAGAGTGTAAAACTGGTATACTAGTCGTGCTCACGGTCATGAGCAGCTCGGACCCTCACATGATTAATTTATGGAACTTAAATTTAATTGGACATTTGCATCGCATCTGGGAATTATTTTATTAATTTTATTTATTATTAAGGTTTGGTATTTACTTACACTTAGTAATTGCTAATAAAATTTTGACCAACTTATAAAAGCAATGCTCACCTTCAGCCTCTATTTCATTGATCAGCCTTACACTTCATGAACTCCCACCTTTGGTGAGTTCATGCCACATTATTCCCCACGACTTGTTGAGCTATGAATGTATGTGAGCTCACTCTTGCTATATCACCCCCCCCCCCCCCCCCCCGCCACAGGAGAAGAAAAGGTGGTTCAGGAGGAGCCACAAGGCGAGGAGTTTGATCTGATCTAGGTGGCGTTTCTTAGTTGACATTGGCGCCGACGATCCTTACTTTGTTTTATATTTACTCTTTTATTTTGTAATAAGTCTTCCGCTATGTAATAAATACTTTGATGTTTTTGTGACTTTTATCTCTATACACTCTGTTATTATATATGTTGTCTTATTGGCGCATGTATGAGATGCACCCGGCTTTGTTCCTTAAAACCGGGTGTGACAGAAGTGGTATCAAAGGAAATGTTGACTGTAGGACGAAACCTAGATAGAAATGGACAAACCCTTACCTACTTATCTTATTCTGATTCATCCTATACTTACCTTACTCTGATTCTTTCTATACTTATCTTGATCCTGTCTCACCTTCTACTGTTCTACTCTGATCATTCTTATCTTTTCTGCTCTAAGACAAGATGGATTTCACACTTGGAATCTTACATTTATGACCTTTTTAAGGGATAGGAAACCTAAGACAAAATTAAAATTATTTTCTCTATTTAAAAATGTTTGTTGATGGTTCTGATGATCAATGTCTGATTTGCTTCTTTGATTGACTGAAATAGTATAGTCGGGCATCTTAGCATGTACCACCATAAGGTATTGAATTAGCTTTAGTAGGTAAAACATTAATCTGCTTAGCTAATAAATCCCCCCAAAGTAACATGCCTCGTAATCACATGCCTTGTCTACAATCCTTTCTTTCGTACCATGTGTTTCTAACCCAGATGGTTTACCCCTATAGTGTTAGAAGAGAGCACTATAGACGTGATCCTTGGTATGTCATGATTAAGAAAGGCAAAATCAGTATGTACACTGTGCTAAAGGAACCATAGAACTCACCAGTTCCAAAGGACAAAGATTTGAAGTTGAAGTTGCAGTAACTACCACCATCAGACTAGCGACATTCTTAGTAGATGGGAAGTTTATTGGTGTCAACATCCGTGTGGTTAGAGATTTTTTGGATGTCTTCCCAGAGGAGTTACTAGGAATGCCACCAGATATGGAAGTTGAGTTTGTCATTGATCTTTTACCTGGAACTGCCCCTATTTCTAAACGACCATAGAGAATGTCTATAGAAGAGTTAAAGGAACTTAAGAAGCAGCTAACAGAGTTAAAAGAGGCAGGGTACATTCGTCCGAGTTCCTCACCTTGGGGAGCACCGGTACTATTTGTACAGAAGAAGGATGGATCGCAACGGATGTGTGTGGACTATAGATCACTTAATGATGTTACTCTGAAGAACAAGTATCCATTACCCCGTATTGAGGATTTATTTGATCAGATGAGAGGTGCTAGGGTATTCTCGAAGATTGATCTCCGATCGGGATACCATCAGATGAAGATTAGACCATCGGATATTCCTAAGACGGCTTTCTCAACCCGATATGGATTATATGAGTTCACTATTATGTCGTTTGGATTAACTAATGCACCAGCTTATTTTATGGATTTGATGAATAAGGTGTTTATGGAGTATTTGGACAGATTCGTCGTGGTGTTCATCGACGATATTCTTATCTATTCTAAGAGTGAAGTGATCATGAGGAACATCTGAGATTGGAGCTACAGAAGCTACGAGATAATCAACTCTATGCCAAGTTCAGCAAGTGCGAGTTTTAGATTGGTGAGGTGCCATTCCTTGGTCATGTTATTTCTAATGGAGGAATAGCAGTGGATCCTGCTAAAGTGAAGGAGATAATGGAGTGGATAGTGCCCACTACAGCTACTGAGATTCGGAGTTTCTTGGGGCTCGCAGGATATTATCGGAGATTTATTGAAGGGTTCTCTAAGATTGCCAAGCCTATGACCTCGCTTTTGGAGAAAGGAAGAGAATTCAAGTGGGATGAGAAATGCCAAGACAACTTTGATCAATTGAAGGAGAGATTGATGTCGCCCCAGTGTTGGTTATGCCAGATCTGCATCAGGGATTTGACATTTATTGTGATGCCTGCGGCCAAGGCTTGGGATGTGTACTTATGCGAGAAGGACATGTGATTGCCTACACGTCTCGTCAGTTACGGAAACAAGAGTTGAACTACCCCACTCATGACTTACTGGCAGCCGTTGTGCATGCGCTTAAGATTTGGAGACATTATGTCATGGGAACCAAGTGTCAAGTATACACGGATCATAAGAGTATGAAGTGTATATTCACTCAGAAGAATCTCAACCCTAGGCAACACAGTTGGTTGGAGCTTATTAAGGATTAAGATTGGGAAATTCAATATCACCCGGGCAAGGCGAATTTGGTTGCAGATGCCTTGAGTCGAAAGGAGTACGTTCATTCAGCTATTGTTGCCCAGCTACCTGATGAGATGGTTGAGGATTTCAGGAGACTTAACCTAGGGATAGTTGCTCACACTGAAGGAGTAACAATTGATGCGGAACCTACCTTGGAGCAAGAAATCCGCAAAGGACATATTGGTGATATTAAAATATAAGAGATTAAGGATCTAATTACTGAAGGTCGAGGTCCAGAATTCACAAAAGATGAGCAAGGCACAGTATGGTTCAAGGATCGGATATGTGTTCCTGAGATTGATAGTTTTCGTGAGATTATTTTAAAGGAAGCCCATGACTCGGATTATTCTATTCATTCTGGTAGTACCAAGATGTATCATGATTTGAAGCAAAAATACTGGTGGTATGGATTGAAGAGAGATGTGGCTGCACATGTGGCTATGTGCGATGTGTGTCAAAGAGTTAAGGCTGAACACCAGAGGCCAGCTGGACTACTGCACCCACTAAAGATACCCGAGTGGAAGTGGGAAGAGATTGGTATGGACTTCATTACTGGATTGCCTCGCACTTCGAAAGCATACGATTCTATATGGGTTAATGTGGATGGACTGACCAAAGTTGCTCATTTCATTCCGGTCAAGACTACTTATAAGGGATCTCAATTGGCAGAGTATATATGGCTTGGATTGTGTCTCTACACGGAGTACCAAAGAAGATCGTTTTGGATAGAGGATCACAATTTACCTTCAGAATTTGGAAAAGTTTTCATGAGAATATGGACACGAAGTTGAATTTTTGTACGGCCTATCACCCCCAGACTCAGGGACAGACCGAAAGGACTAACCAAGTATTGGAAGATATGTTGAGAGCATGTGCTCTTCAGCATGGAGGAAGTTGGGTTAAAAGTTTACCCTATGCTGAGTTCTCATATAATAATAGTTACCAGGCCAGTCTAAAAATGTCACCATTCGAGGCTCTATATGGAAAGAAGTGTAGGACTCCTCTATATTGGATCAGATTAGGGGAAGACAGTTCTTTGGACCTGAACTTATTCAAGAGGCAGAAGAACAAGTCCGTATAATTTGGGAGAATTTGAGGGTAGCTCAGACCAGACAAAAGAGCTATGCGGACAATAGAAGAAGACCACTGGAATTTGAGGAAGGAGATTATGTGTACCTCAAGGTGTCACCACTTCGTGGAATGAGGAGATTTAAAGTTAAGGGCAAATTGTCCCCTCGCTATATTGGACCATTCTGAGTTTTTAGGCAAGTTGGAGAGATGGCCTATCAACTCGAGCTACCTGATAATCTAACTGATGTGCATAATGTATTTCATGTGTCTCAACTTAAGAAATGTTTCCGTGTCCCTGAGGAACAGTTACCAATGGAAGAGCTTAGTGTTCAGGGTGATTTGACTTACATGGAGTATCCTGTCAAGATTCTTGACACATTGACTCGAGTTACGAGGAATAAGGTTATAAAGATGTGCAAAGTGCAATGTAGTCACCATGGAGAAGATGAAGCTACATGGGAAAGAGAAGAAGAGCTTCGCATAGATTTTCCCCATCTTTTCCCTCGTTCTTCCTAAATCTCGAGGACGAGATTCTTGTTAAGGGGGGTAGGATTTGTAATACCCAATTTGTAAGATATAATATAAAAGGAGAGAAAATTTATTTTTCCTTTATTTATAAGTGTGTGATGCATCTATTTACCATCATATGTGAACACTATATTAAAAAACAATAAATAATAAAAGATGTGTCGCTAAATTGTGCATCATGCTGGACTTTAATTTATGTGCATTTTGTGGCAATATAAAAATAATGTTAAAATAGTAAAGTCCAAAGGGGAATTTAAGATCTAAAAGAAATTCAAGAATTTAGGGGGGAAAACATTAGTCAACACAAAATAAAATCTTAATAAAATAAAATAAATAAAATCATCTCATCCCATGTTTAAGTGGACATTTAACTTGGAGGCAAACTTGCCAAATAATTCGAATTTAAACTAAAATTGAAGTTTGAATTGGGAAAGAAGAAAAAAAAGAAAAGAAATTAGAAATAGAAAAGGAAAAGGTAAATGGCGGGTGGGCTGAACTCCCTGAGCGCGGCCCATTCCTTTTTCCTCTCCGCGCGGCCCAACCGTGACTTTCGTGCGCGGCCCAAATACCAGCCCTGTTCCCCTCTCGCACTCGCTTCACTGGCATGTGGGTCCACGTTGCCATTCGCCGTTGCTCAGCTCCTGCTGTGCAGCTTGCGCGCGGTCGGACGCTGCGCCATGGGCCCCCAGTCGTCAGCCAAGCTACGCACACCAGTACTTCCGCTGACTTGTGGTCCCGCGCAGTCAGCGCTTTCTTCTCCGCACGAACTCGGGCGTGGGACTTCAACCACTTGCGTGCGGAAATCCTGGAGCTCGACCGAGTCTACCGCGTCGTGGGGATAAGACCTTCCCCTGGGTTCTCCGCGGTTCCTCATGCGCGACTCGTGAACCGTGTTTCCCTCCCTGCTACCTTCTCGCGAGAGTATCGCTCCCCAAAACCCCCGCCGCCTTCGTGTTCCTCGCCACCACCGCGGGCATCCACTTACAGCTCGAATTGGACCCCAATCGGGACACCGGGCGATCGTGCGGGTCACGGAGAAGCCGTTCGTGGGCGCAATCGGTCGGCGGTGACCGGGGTATTTCTCTCCGTCGATTGCAGTCGCCAGGCGCCGCTCTTCGTCGAATCTGGCCCATCTGATTCCTCGCCATTGGTACGGCACTGCATCCCTTAGTTCCTACCAGACTTGACTTCGATTTGGGCTTGACCGATTTGGGTTTGGGGCGCCGGGCCCCCTCGGGCGACTGGCCGAAGATGGCTCCGCCGTGGCTCTGCGCAGGCATGGTCGAAGGTGGAAGTGTTTGCGCGTGCCGTTGATCTGGGAGTTGACTGCCACGATTAGATCTGGGAATTGGGAGATTTCGCGCCGTTGATCCTCCTATGGGCGATCCAGATCACTGGTATTCATACCCTTTCGCGCATACAATCTCAGTTGTAGATCTCACATCCAACGCTTGTCGTAGCGTACCGTTTCACGTATGATTTGATTTAATCTGGGCGCTCCGTTTGAGATCTGACGACTGTGAGCGCACGGTACCCCTTTGGCCGCACTTTTTGTTAAAGAGCCCCCGAGGAAATCACTAATCAACCCGCCATCCTGAGAACACTATTCTCTGTGTCTCGGAAATCTTACGCCAGAGCCCCCTGACCTATCCAGAAATTGAGGCCCAGTCCAGAGATGATTAAAAACAGAGAAATAATTATAGAAATTCGTTTTTAATAAAAAAAACAAATCTAGAAACTTGTAAAATGCATAGAAAATTCATTTTTAATCCAAATCGATCCATTCCAATTCCTAAAATTTTGTGATATTAATGTATATCACCTAGAGTCTCTGTTTTGACATGAACACAGAAAGAAAATTTATTTCTCATGTAATTCCATTTCAAGCACATTCAACCTTTGGAAATTCATAATTCAAAATCTATAACTCCAAATTTAATGATTCATGTTCGTAGGTTCTTATTTTAATGTGTAGATTTTTATCGTGTATTTTATTCACATGTTTGGTGCAATGTTAATTTTTGCTATACTATGTATGTATTGTGTTGAAGCGAGTAGACGAGCAACCCACTACAGATCCTGAGGTTCAGCAAGTAGAAGTAGCTGAGCAGGAGCTCATTGAAGGCAAGTTGTCCCCTTGATCACTTACTTTTTCCTAGCCATGTTCTTATTAATTATAATGATCTGCATAGGTTAATTTTGATGGGACCCAATAGGTTACCCCAGTTTTGGCTATCTTTATATCTTGTTCACCACTGAAACATTTTTGGGTAGTACCTGCTATTGCTTTATGTGGATTTGTGTATGGAGATACTTTATTCATAATTACACTTTTATTATCTTTTATTATTATTGTTAATGGAAACATGGAGCGACCACCCGGAAAACAGTGCTACCACAAGGGTATAATGGGACGCCCTTGGCTGATTAACTAGGAAAGCTAGTGGATGTCTTCCTTACCCGAAAGGGGCAAGGGCAGTAGGGGAGTGGTCAGTGTAGGGAGGTCCTTGGGTTGATTTTGCTGCGATGGCGGTCAGGCGAGGGATTCCTGCACTGGAGCTTCCTATAAACTGTAGCGGGATTTCTGAAGCTAGTGGAACTTTGTAAATGCCTCGTAGTGTTACCCTGCCTCGCCTCCTCGGTAGAGGTGTATGGGATTGGCCATCTCTTGGCAGATGGGTAACATGACTTGTGGGTGAAGATGTGCAACCTCTGCAGAGTGTAAAACTGGTATACTAGCCGTGCTCACGGTCATGAGCAGCTCGGAACCTCACATGATTAATTTATGGAACTTAAATTTAATTGGACATTTGCATCGCATCTGGGAATTATTTTATTAATTTTATTTATTATTAAGGTTTGGTATTTACTTACACTTAGTAATTGCTAATAAAATTTTGACCAACTTATAAAAGCAATGCTCAGCTTCAGCCTCTATTTCATTGATCAGCCTTACACTTCATGAACTCCCACCTTTGGTGAGTTCATGCCACATTATTCCCCACGACTTGTTTTGCTATGAACGTATGTGAGCTCACTCTTGCTATCTCACACCCTCCACAGGAGAAGAACAGGTGGTTCAGGAGGAGCCACAAGGCGAGGAGTTTGATCTGATCTAGGTGGCGTTTCTTAGTTGACATTGGCGCCGACGATCCTTAGTTCATTTTATATTTACTCTTTTATTTTTTAATAAGTCTTCTGCTATGTAATAAATACTCTGATGTTTTTGTGACATTTATCTCTATACACTCTGTTATTATATATGTTGTCTTATTGGCGAATGTATGAGATGCACCCGGCTTTGTTCCTTAAAACCGGGTGTGACAGCTCCACGGGATGATGTAGAGGCTATGTGCACAAGGAATCGAAGAATAGGGCAGGGATTTACCCGGTCTACGTTCACCGGCGGTTGGGTGAAGTCCGGCGACCGTGGACTGGCTTCTCCGGCGAAGCAAAGTCCGATTCCTTGGTCGGGGAGCTTCACCGAGGCATGCACGGTCTCTTCCGAGGGTCGGGCGTGGCTGGGAAGGGCTCTGTTGGCCGGTCTACGGTGGCAGGGGATCGGGTGGCCGCGGGCACGCTGTGCGTGGGGCAAACGCCGTTGGTTTCGGGCTCCGGTGAGGTCGAGCGTGCGCGGAGGAGTACGGTCGACGCCTGAGGGGGCTTTATAGGCGCGGGTGCGAGCAGGGGACACGGGCACGGCTCAGCACGGCGCGGGGCGCGCGGGGTCGGGCGCGGGCGTGCTCGGGCGTGCTCAGAGCGCGTCGAACACGTGGAAGTGTTCTTCTGCCCGTGTTCAACAGCTCGCCGAGATCGCTAGCGTGCGAATCTTGGCAAAAATCTGGCGCAGGTCTCTTCCTGGCACCTAGGGCTATCTCTTATGTGTGAGTCCCCATGGCAGATATGCCCTAGGTAGGGAGATATGCGGACGCCAAATCTGGCTTGTCCCTCTGCCCACCTCGCGACAAAAGCCATGCCAAATCATGTCAAACGTCTAGGGCTCGGTTTCAACTTTTTCTAGGGGGTGCCTTAGGTGGTATGCCACATTTTTGGTATACAACTTAGGTGGTTTTGGTACCATCTACTAAGTGAACACGGTGGATCTTTAGGTTAGGTGTAGAATTTGACTTAGAAAGAATTAGAGAGCTCTAGCTCTCTTTCCACTTAAGGAGTGGATTTGGGGTTCTTTAAGGGGTCTTTTTGCAATAATTCCTCTCTGTATTTGTAGATTAATATGTTACTTAAACTTTGGCTAAAGGTTAAATCATGATTTGCACATTTGCTTAACCTTTCCCCCATCAACCAAGGTTTTAGGAGTTAAGGGCTCAAGAGGGGTCTAGGGTTTACTCCTCTCTTGCCTAAAGTGATAATTGTACAAAGGCTTGGGTAATGCTTTTGGTCATTAACCTTCTTGGTTAATACATGGTCCCCAAGGTTTTTATGCTCTTCTTTTCAAGTTTCTACCACATGTGATCACAATCATTAGTGCATAGATGTGCCATGGCCATGGTAACACCTGGGGTGTTACACTCGGTGCGCTGCATTGAAAACCGCCTGATGTACTCTCGCAGGGATTCCCCTGGCTGCTGGCGGTAGCTTCGGAGATCCCATAAGTTCCCAGGGCGCACGTACGTACCTTGGAAATTTCTAGCGAAAGCCTTGACCAGGTCGTCCCAGTCGGAGATCTGTGCAGGAGGCAGATGCTCCAGCCAGGCCCGGGCAGCGTCGGAGAGGAAAAGGGGGATGTTGCGGATGATGAGGTTGTCGTCATCCGTCCCTCCCAACTGGCATGCCAGCCGGTAATCTGCAAGCCACAACTCCGGCCTTGTCTCCCCTAAGTACTTGGTGATGGTAGTCGGGGCTCGGAACCGGGCCGGGAACGGCGCCCGTCGTATGGCCCGGCTGAAGGCTCGCGGACCTGGCAGTTCGGGCGAGGGGCTTCGATCCTCCTCACTGTCGTAGCGTCCTCCGTGCCAGGGGTGGTAGCCTCGGCGCACCCTTTCCTCGAGGTGGGCATGACGGTCGCGGCGGTGCTGCTCGTCGCCGAGGCGATCCAGGGCCGCGGGCATCCCGTTCTGTGTGCGCTCGGTGCGGACCGAGGCCTCCCGTATGCATCGGGAGGGTGTTGCGCGATGCTCCGAGGGGCACCCTTGCCTTCGGAGGCAGAGCTCTCAGCTCGTTGGACTGCGGCATCTTCCAGGAGATCCTTGAGTTCGTGTTGGATATGTCGTCCCTCGGTGGTGGATGGCTCTAGCATCGTTCGAAGTAGCATCGCCGCTGCAGCTAGATTCTGGCCGACCCCGCTGAAGGCCGGGGGCAGCCCTGCCCTGACATTGTCAACGATACGGCATTGGACGTCCTGGGCCCGATGACGTGCTCCTCCGGCAAGTGCTCGACCTACCCACTCCTGCTCGATATCTTGCCGGAGCTGCACAAGCCGCCCTGCCTCTTCGTCGAGCTTGGCCTGCATCTCCCGGAATTGCTCGAGCTGTGTGTCCTGACCCCCCACAGGGACTGGGACCACAACTAGCTCCCGCGGGATGTCAACGCGAGACGCAGGCACAGGGGCGTTGTCATCTTCCGGCATGCCGAGGTGGTTGTCTTTGCCATGATCCCCCTGATCGATGTGGAAACACTCACGACTTGGGCCATAACCCTCGTTGTCGAGGCTGTGGTCATAGTCGGAGCAGCCGGAGAGGTATTAGTCACATGCGGACATGAAGTCTCGCACGACACAAGGGTCACAGAGTCCAGAGAAATCCCAACCGAAGTCGGGGTCGTCCTCTTCCTCGGAACCCGCGGGTTCGTAGGTTGAGACGGTCGTCAGTCGGTCCCAGGTTGACCACATATGGTACCCTGGAAGGTCAGGATATGCCCTTGCGAAAGCGCTCACCGAAGCGGGGTCGCTTGGTGGATCGATGCTGAATCTAAAAGGGACAGGGTGGAAAACGGACGGTGCCTCTTGGTCGATGGACGGTGGTGAAGTTGTGTCGGGGACGGAATGCACTGTTATCTCATGTACGAGGCTAACGCCCAGCAAGTCCTTTGCGAGGGTGCTGGCGTCATCAGTCCGCTTGGGGTTGGCGCGTTGCGGGGAAGCGACACCCGTCGTTGTCTCAGGTGCGAGGACAACACCCGACATGTCCCCCGCAGGGGTGCCGACGTCGTCGACTCGCTCTGGCCCGACAGCCGATGAGGTGCCACCTCCTGCATGGCCACGGTTTCCCGTCTCCCCCTCCTCCGGTGAGGAGGGTGGCGGGGCAAACCTGAGTGTTCCTCTTCTGCCACGGGGGGAAGTCGTCATCGAGTTCGCCGCCGCCGGGCGAGCTGACGACCGTCGTTGCTGTCGCGCTGTGAGGGGAGAAGTAACATGTCGTAGCTGCCGTCGCGGGACATGAACTCGAAACTCCCGAAGCGGAGCACCGTCCCGGGCCGAAGAGGTTGCTGAAGGCTACCCATCTGGAACTCAACGGGAAAGTGTTTGTTAACAAGCAGCGAGCCCCTACCTGGCGCGCCAACTGTCGGCGTTTTGGACCCACGAGGACCGTCAACCGACCAGTGAATTTGTTGCTGCGTGCCCCTGTCCAGATGGGTTGATGCAAGATGGAACACAAGAGAGGGAATGAGGCTTATGTTATCTTGCACCGGGGTGCTCATAGTAGGGGTTACAAGCGTCGCGAGAGAGCAAGGGTGAGAGCGAGAGGGAGAGAGTCCCTGCGTGCGTCCGTCTCTGCCTGTCTCGTCTGCCCCGCCCGTCGTGTCTCAACGTCCCTCTGTGTGAACGTGACCTCTGTGTAAACGTGACCTCCCCCCCTTAGGAAGGCCCTGGACATCCCCTTTTATAGATACAAGGAGATGGCCCAGCTGTACAATGGGGTGTAGCTATGTGCTAACGTGGCTGGCGGAGAAGCGCCTTGAGCCTTGTACACGAGCTAACGTGGCCGTCGGAGAAGTGCCTTGAGCCCTGTAGAAGCACAGCTGTTGGTGTGGCATGGATCCTGCTGACGTTGTCTTGCTTCCGTAGGGGGTTTGAGAGCAACCTACGTCATGGGCGCACGCGGGGAACCATCATTACCTGTTACCGGAGTAACCTTATATGGGACACCGGTCTTGTTCCTTCGTAGCCTGAGGCAACTAGCTAGGGGTAGGGTAATGATGTATCCCCTGTAGTGTAGTCGGTCCAAGGCTCAGGTCGGGCGAGGTGGAGGCTTCTCCTGAGGCCGTGGCTGAGGTCGGGCGAGGCGGAGCTCCCTGTTGCGCTCGAGGCTGAACTCGGGGGAGGTCACGACTTACTGTTGCTAGTCTTGCCCTGGTGGTTGGCACAGTAGCCGGAGCGGGCGAACAGTGTTGTTTCCCTGTCAAAACGGTCAGTAAAGGGGCGAAGTGACTGCGGTCACTTTGACCTTGCCGACTGAGGCACGCGTGTCAGGATAAGGTGTCAGGCGATCTCCGCATTAAATGCGCATGCGATACGGTCGGTTGGGAGGGCGATCCGGCCGAGGTCGCTGCACGACAAAGTTCGCCCAAGCTGGGCTTCAGGCGAGCCGAGGGTGCGCTTACTGTCTGAGGAGGCCCTCGGGCGAGGCGTGAATCCGCCCGGGACTACTGTTCCCGCCCGAGGCCGAGGTCGGGCTCAGATGAGGTTGCGTCCCCTGGTAGACGAGGCCCTGACTTGAACCGCGCTTTATCATCTGTTTATGGTTTGGTCTAAAGATGTTTTCCAGCCACGTTTATGAGTATTGGGAGTACCCCTAATTACGATACCCGACAGGTTTAGCGTTAGAATTAAATCCAAGTCCGAAAGAGAAGGAGAACAAATCAACCAAGAAATAAAGCGGATGAACACGGTGATTTGTTTTACCGAGGTTCGGTTCCAAAGAACCTAGTCCCCGTTGAGGTGGTCACAAAGACCGGGTCTCTTTCAACCCTTTCCCTCTCTCAAACGGTCACTTAGACCGAGTGAGCTTTCTCTTTAATCAAACGGGTCACTTAGACCCCGCAAGGACCACCACACACTTGGTGTCTCTTGCTTTGATTACAAGTTACTTGAGAATAAGAGTGGGAGAAGAAAAAGAACGATTGCAAAAGCCAAGGGACAAGAGCGACAAATAATACACAGATCACACTCTCTCTTAAGTCACTAATCACTAATGATCACTTGTCTCAATTGTGGAACTTGGAGAGATTGGAAGCTTTGATTGTGTCTTTGAATGGATTGCTAGCTCTTGTATTGAATGTGAAGAATTGGAGTGCTTGAGTGAAGTGAATGGAGGTGGTTGTGATTGTATTTATAGCCCCCAACCACTTCCTAGCCGTTGCTCCCTTTCTGTCGACCGCGGACGCTCTGCGCCCTTCGTCCGGACGGTCCGCCCTAGCACATCAACGGCTAAAATCGCAACGGTCAGCAGTAACGGCTATATCAACGGCTATAAAGCATTTAATGCGTCGTCAGATGTCAGATAAAGCAGTCACGCATGGTCCGGTCGTGCACCCCGGACGGTCCGCGAGGACGCTAAAAATACATTTTACCGAACCCGTCACCTTCAGGTTTTTCTGGTTTTCACCGACCAGACGGTCCGCGCCTGAGGCTGGACGGTCCGCGCTTGGTCTCGGATGGTACTCGCTTCTCCATCTGATGGTCCGTAGTGTAGACTTGTGTTTTTGCAGTGTTCCTGTCCGAGGCTCACTTTGGTGTCACGTACGGTCCGCCGCAGGGGCCCGGACGGTCCACGCTTAGGTGTTTTTCCAAAAAGCTTCTCCTGTCCGGAATAATCTACGGTATTCTGGACAGTCGATTTAGAATAGTTGTAGATGAACTTATGCACCTGTGAAATGATCAGCTGGGCAAACTAGTTAGTCCACAAGGTTTGTGATGGTCGTCAAAAACCAAAATTGATTATAGGAAATATTGAGACTATT
Organism: Zea mays; assembly: GCF_902167145.1. NCBI lineage: Eukaryota > Viridiplantae > Streptophyta > Magnoliopsida > Poales > Poaceae > Zea > Zea mays. The sequence continues at coordinate 158,150,486 of NC_050096.1, forward strand.
TCCCTTTCAATCTCCCCTTTTTGGTGATTGATGCCAACACAAACCAAAGCAAATATAAAGTGTAGAAATGTAACTAGCTTGCATTTTGACAAATGTGCATAAGTTATTTTGAAATGAAAGTATTTCTAAGTATATAAGTTTGATTTGATATTTAACATTTTGGACCACATTTACACCACTTGTTTTGTTTTTGCAAATTCTTTTGGAAAAATCTTTTCAAAGTCTTTTGCAAATAGTCAAAGATATATGAATAAGATTGCAAGAAGCATTTTTTTAAGATTTGAAATTTCTCCCCCTGTTTCAAATGCTTTTCCTTTGACTTTAAACAAAACTCCCCCTGAATTGAAATTCTCCTCTTAGTTTTCAAGAGGGTTTTGATAGATACCAATTGAAAATAACACTTACCAATTTGAAATATACCAATGAAAATTTTCGAAACACAATTTAAAAATTAGGTGGTGGTGCAGACCTTTTGCTTTGGGCTTAAAACTTTCTCCCCCTTTGGCATTAATCGCCAAAAATGGAGACTTGGACAGCCCTTTTTACTTTCTCCCCATTGGTACAAAATAAGAGTGAAGGATTATACCAATTTGGAGTGATGTGGAGTGACGGCGAAGGGTAAATAATACCGATAGAGTGGAGTGGAATCCTTGTCTTTGCCGAAGACTCCATTTCCCTTTCAATCTACGACTTAGCATAGAAATGCACTTGAGCTATGTGTGCAAAGTTTCAATCAAAATTCCGAGAATCAAGAATGTTTAGCTCATTCCTAAGTTTGGTAAAGATATCGGCTAATTGTTCTTTGGTGCTAACATAAGCAATCTCGATATCCCCCCTTTGTTGGTGATCCCTCAAAAAGTGATACCGAATGTCTATGTGCTTAGGGGTTGTTTGGTTTGGTGCCTAAGGCGCAACAACGTGCCTAACTTTTCTACCGAAGCTTAGTTCTTCAAATCGAGCGACTAAGCTTAGGCAATATGTGGCGCCTTAGGTAGGAAACCAAACAGACCCTTAGTGCGGCTTTGTTCAACGGGATTATCTGCCATGCAGATTGCACTCTCATTATCACATAGGAGAGGGACTTTGCTCAATTTGTAGCCATAGTCCCTGAGGGTTTGCCTCATCCAAAGTAATTGCGCACAGCAATGGCCTGCGGCAATGTACTCGGCTTTGGCGGTAGAGAGAGCTACTGAGTTTTGTTTCTTTGAAGCCCAAGACACCAGGGATCTTCCCTGAAACTGACAAGTCCCTAATGTGCTCTTCCTATCAATTTTATACCCGGCCCAATCAGCATCTGAATATCCTATTAAATCAAAAGTGGATCCCTTGGGGTACCAAAGTCCAAACTTAGGAGTATAAACTAAATATCTCATGATTCTTTTTACGGCCCTAAGGTGAACTTCCTTAGGATCGGCTTGGAACCTTGCACACATGCATACGGAAAGCATAATATCCGGTCGAGATGCACATAAGTAGAGTAAAGATCCTATCATCGACCAGTACACCTTTTGATCTACGGACTTACCTCCCATGTCAAAGTCGAGATGCCCTTTAGTTCCCATGGGTGTCTTATGGGCTTGGCATCCTTCATTCCAAACTTGTTGAGTATGTCTTGAATATACTTGGTTTGGATTATGAAGGTGCCCTCTTGGAGTTGCTTGACTTGAAATCCTAGGAAATACTTCAACTCCCCCATCATAGACATCTCGAATTTTTGAATCATGATCCTACTAAACTCTTCACAAGTAGATTTGTTAGTAGATCCAAATATGATATCATCAACATAAATTTGGCATACAAACAAATCTTTTGCAATAGTTTTAGTAAAGAGTGTAGGATCGGCTTTACTGACTTTGAAGCCATTAGTGATAAGGAAATCTCTTAGGCATTCATACCATGCTCTTGGGGCTTGCTTGAGCCCATAAAGCGCCTTTGAGAGTTTATAAACATGGTTAGGGTACTCACTATCTTCAAAGTCGGGAGGTTGCTCAACATAGACCTCTTCCTTGATTGGTCCATTGAGGAAGGCACTTTTCACGTCCATTTGATAAAGCTTAAAGCCATGGTAAGTATCATAGGCAAGTAATATACGAATTGACTGAAGCCTAGCTACGGGTGCATAGGTTTCACCGAAATCCAAACCTTCAACTTGTGAATATCCTTTGGCTACAAGTCGGCCTTTGTTTCTTGTCGCCACACCATGCTCATCTTGCTTGTTGCAGAATACCCACTTGGTACCTACAGCATTTTGATTAGGACATGGAACTAAATGCCATACCTCATTCCTCATGAAGTTGTTGAGCTCCTCTTGCATTGCCAACACCCAATCCGAATCCCTTAGTGCATCCTCTACCCTGTATGGCTCAATAGAGGAGACAAAAGAGTAATGTTCACAAAAATGAGCGACCCAAGATCGAGTTGTTACCCCCTTATGAATGTCGCCGAGGATGGAGTTCACGGGGTGATCTCTTTGAATCGCTTGGTGGACTCTTGGGTGTGGCGGTCTTTGACCCTGATCATCTTCCTTGTATTGATCAACTTCATCTCCCCTTTGATCATTGTCCTCCTCTTCAGGTGGCTCATCCTCTTTATCATTATTTTCATCATCTTGAGCTTGATCCTCATCTTGAGTTGGTGGAGATGCTTGCATGGAAGATGATGGTTGATCTTGTGCTTGTGTGGGCTCTTCGGATTCCTTAGGACACACATCCCCAATGGACATGTTCCTTAGCGCGACGCATGGAGCCTCTTCATCATCTAATTCATCAAGATCAACTTGCTCCACTTGGGAGCCATTAGTCTCATCAAACACAATGTCACAAGAAACCTCAACTAACCCAGTGGATTTGTTGAAGACTTTATATGCCCTTGTGTTTGAGTCATAACCAAGTAAAAGCCTTCTACAGCCTTAGGAGCAAATTTAGATTTTCTACCTCTTTTAATAAGAATAAAGCATTTGCTACCAAAGACTCTAAAATATGAAACATTGGGCTTTTTACCAGTGAGGAGTTTATATGATGTTTTCTTGAGGATTCGGTGAAGATATAACTGGTTGATGGAATAGCAGGCGGTGTTAATCGCCTCGGCCCAAAACCGGTCCGGAGTCTTGTACTCATCAAGCATGGTCCTCGCCATGTCTAGTAGAGTTCTATTCTTCCTCTCCACTACACCATTTTGTTGAGGTGTGTAGGGAGAAGAGAACTCATGCTTGATGCCCTCATCCTCAAGAAAGCCTACAATTTGAGAGTTCTTGAACTCCGTCCCATTGTCGCTTCTTATCTTCTTGATTCTTAATCCGAACTCATTTTGAGCTCATCTCAAGAATCCCTTTAAGGTCTCTTGGGTTTGAGATTTTTACTGCAAAAAGAATACCCAAGTGAAGCGAGAATAATCATCCACAATTACAAGACAATAATTACTCCCGCCGATGCTTATGTAAGCGATCAGGCCGAATAGATCCATGTGGAGTAGCTCAAGCGGCCTGTCGATCGTCATGATGTTCTTGTGAAGATGATGGGAGCCAACTTGCTTCCTGCTTGACATGCGCTACAAACCCTGTCTTTCTCAAAATGAACATTTGTTAGTCCCAAAATGTGTTCTCCCTTTAGAAGCTTGTGAAGATTCTTCATCCCAACATGGGCTAGTCGGCGATGCCAGAGCCAACCCATATTAATCTTAGCAATTAAGCAAGTATCAAGTTCAGCTCTATTAAAATCAACTAAGTATAGCTGACCCTCTAATACTCCCTTAAATGCTACTAAATCATCACTTCTTCTAAAGACAGTAACACCTATATCTGTAAAAAGACAGTTGTAGCCCATTTTACATAATTGAGAAACAGAAAGCAAGTTATAATCTAAGGAATCTACAACAAAAACATTGGAAATGGAATGGTCAGGTGATATAGCAATTTTACCAAGTCCTTTGACCAAACCTTTGTTTCCATCCCCGAAAGTGATAGCTCTTTGGGGATCTTCATTTTTCTCATAGGAGGAGAACATCCTTTTCACCCGTGTCATATGGTTTGTGCATCCGCTATCAATGATCCAACTTGAGCCCCAGATGCATAAACCTGCAAAACAGTTTTAGGCCTTGTTCTTAGGTACCCAAACAGTCTTGGGTCCTTTCACGTTATAAACAAGCACCTTGGGTACCCAAACACAAGTCTTGGAGCCCTTGTGTTTGCCCCCAACATATTTGGCAACTACTTTTCCTGATTTGTTAGTAAGCACATAAGATGCATCAAGGGTCTTAAATGAAATGTTAGATTCATTTGATGCAGTAGGAGTTTTCTTTTTAGGTATTTTAACATGGGTAGAATGCCTAGAGCTAGAAGCCTCATTTTTATACATAAAAGCATGATGTGAAACATTGTGAGGTTTCCTAGCATGAATTCTCCTAATCTTATGCACAGGATAACCAGCAGGATATAAAATGAACCCTCGTTATCTTTAGCCATGGGAGCCTTTCCCTTAACAAAATTGGACAATCTTTTAGGGGCATTAATTTTGACATTGCTTCTCTGTTGGAAACCAATGCCATCCTTAATGCCAAGGCGTCTCCCACTATAGAGCATGCTTCTAGCAAATTTAAATTTTCATTTTCTATCTCATGCTCATTAATTTTACTAGTTAGTTGTGCTATATGATCATTTTGTTGTTTAATTAAAGCAAGGTGATCATGAATAGTATCAACATTAAAAACTCTACATCTAGTAGAAATAGTAACATGATCAACACTAGATGTAGAAGGTTTGCAAACATTTAATTCATCTATCTTAGATTTTAGCATGGCATTTTCATCTCTAAGATAGGAAATAGATTCATTGCAAACATTTAAATCTTTAGCCTTAGAAATTAAATTATCATTCTCGGATTTAAGGCTAGCAATTGATTTATTCAATTTATCAATCTTAGCAATTAAACTAGCATTATCATTTTTAAGATTGGCAATTGAATCATCACAAGTATTTAACTTTTCAACCTTAGCAAATAAATTAGCATTCTCAGTTCTAAGGTTGGAAATGGTGTCATGGCAAATGCTAAGCTCCTTAGTCAAATTTTCATTTTTCTCTACTTCCTAAGCATAAGCATTCTTCACCTTAACATGCTTCTTATTTTCCTTAATAAGGAATTCCTCTTGGCTATCCAAGAGTTCATCCTTCTCATGAATAGCACTTATTAATTCATTCAATTTTTCTTTTTGATGCATGTTAAGGTTGGCAAAAAGGGTAAGTAAATTATCCTCGTCTTCACTAGAGCTACCCTCATCACTAGATGTTGTATATTTAGTGGAGGCTCTAGATTTTACCTTCATCCTTTTGTCGTCCTTTGCCATGAGGCACTTGTGGCCGACGTTGGGGAAGAGAAGACCCTTGTTGACGGCGATGTTGGCAGCATCCTCGTCGGAGGAGGAGTCGGTGGAGCTCTCATCGGAGTCCCATTCCCAACAAACGTGGGCATCGTCGCCCTTCTTCTTGTAGTACCTCTTCTTCTCCTTCTTCTTTCCCCTCTTGTCGTCGCCCCTGTAACTATCACTAGACATAGGACATTTAGCGATAAATTGATCGGGCTTACCACATTTGTAGCACACCTTCTTGGAGTGGGGTTTGTAATCCTTCCCCCTCCTTTGCTTGAGGATTTGGCGGAAGCTCTTGATGATGAGCGCCATTTCCTCGTTGTCGAGCTTGGAGGCGTTGATGGGGAGCCTACTTGATGTAGATTCTTCTTTCTTTTCCTCTGTTGCTTTGAAAGCAACGGGTTGCACCTCGGGTGTGGAGGTGCCGCCTTGCTCGACGATTTGTTTAGAGCCTTTGATCATCAACTCAAAGCTCACAAACTTTCCTATCACTTCCTCGAGAGACATTAGCTTATATCTAGGATCACCACGTATTAATTGAACTTGAGTAGGATTACGAAATACGAGTGATCTAAGAATAACCTTGACCATTTCATGGTCATCCCATTTTGTGCTCCTGAGGTTGCACACTTGATTCACCAAGGTCTTGAACCGGTTGTACATAGCTTGTGGCTCCTCTCCTTGGTTGAGGACGAATCGACCGAGCTCCCCCTCGATCGTCTCCCGCTTGGTGATCTTGGTCACCTCATCTCCCTCATGCGTGGTCTTGAGCACGTCCCAAATCTCCTTGGCACTCTTCAACCCTTGCACCTTATTATACTCCTCTCGACATAGAGAGGCGAGGAGTATAGTAGTGGCTTGGGAGTTGAAGTGCCGGATTTGGGCGACCTCGTTCGAATCATATCCTTCATCCCCTACGGATGGTACTTGCGCTCCAAACTCAACAATATCCCATATACATGCGTGGAGTGAGGTTAGGTGATGCCTCATTTTATCACTCCACATACAATAATCTTCACCATAAAAAACCGGCAGTTTGCCTAATGGGACGGAAAGTAAAGGAGTGTGTTTTGAAATGCGGGGATAGCGTAGGGGGATCTTACTAAACTTCTTGCGCTCATGGCGCTTAGAAGTGACGGACAGAGCATCGGAGCCAGAGGTGGAGGGCGATGAAGAATCGGTCTCGTAGTAGACCACTTTCTTCATCTTCTTCTTGTCGCCACTCCGATGCGACTTGATGAGGGGAGGTGATTCCTGCCTTCCTTTGGTGCCGGACTCCCTTGATGGAGGCTTCCCGTGGCTTGTGCCCGTTTCCATCTCCCTCTTGGCGGATCCTCCCGACATCACTTCGAGTGGTTAGACTCTAATGAAGTAATGGGCTTTGATACCAATTGAAAGTCGCCTAGAGGGGGGTGGATAGGCGGAATCTGAAATTTATAAATTTAAGCACACACTACAAGCCGGGGTTAGCGTTAGAATTAAATCCAAGTCCGAAAGAGAGGGAAAACAAATCAACCAAGAAATAAAGCGGATGAACATGGTGATTTGTTTTACCGAGGTTCGGTGCCAAAGAACCTAGTCCCCGTTGAGGTGGTCACAAAGACCGGGTCTCTTTCAACCCTTTCCCTTTCTCAAACGGTCACTTTGACCGAGTGAGCTTTCTCATTAATCAAACGGGTCACTTAGACCTTGCAAGGACCACCACACACTTGGTGTCTCTTGCTTTGATTACAAGTTACTTGAGAATAAGAGTGGGAGAAGAAGAAAGCACGATTGCAAAAGCCAAGCGACAAGAGCGACATATAATACACAGATCACTCTCTCTCTCTCTCAAGTCACTAATCACTAATGATCACATGTCTCAATTGTGGAACTTGGAGAGATTGGAAGCTTTTATTGTGTCTTTGAATGGATTGCTAGCTCTTGTATTGAATGTGAAGGATTCAAGTGCTTGGGTGAAGTGAATGGAGGTGGTTGGGGTTGTATTTACAGCTGCCAACCACTTCCTAGTCGTTGCTCCCTTTCTGCCGACCGCGGACGGTCTGCGCCCTTCGTCTGGACGGTTCGCCCCTGCACATCAACGGCTAGCATTTAATGCGTCGTCAGATGTGAGATAAAGTAGTCGCGGACAGTCCAGTCGTGCACCCCGGACGGTCCGCGAGGACGCTAAAAATAAATTTTACTGAACCCGTCACCTTCGGGTTTTTCTGGTTTTCACCGACCGGACAGTCCGCGCCTGAGGGCGGATGGTCCACGCTTGGTCTCGGACGGTACTCGCTTCTCCATCGGAGGGTCCATAGTGTAGACTTGTGTTTTTGAAGTGTTCCTGTCCGAGGCTCACTTTGGTGTTGCCGACGGTCCACCGTAGGGGCCCGGACGCTCCGCGCTTAGGTGTTTTTCCTAAAAGCTTCTCCTATGCGGAATAATCTATGGTATCCAGACAGTCGATTTAGAATAGTTGTAGATGAACTTATGCACCTGTGAAATGATCAGCTGGGCAAACTGGTTAGTCCACAAGGTTTGTGATGGTTGTCAAACACCAAAATCGGTTATAGGAAATATTGAGACTATTGGGGACTTGTTCTCAAATGCTATGAATTAAGAACAAGGCAACACAAAATGTTAATGGTTAAAGTCTTTCGTCCTTCGAAGCATTATCTCCCTTAGGATTTAATGATCTTCAGATGAAGGTCATGAAGGACGTACCTTCATCATCGTGGTATATATTAATGGAAGTAGAAGCATATGAAACATGAGAAATAACAAGAATAACCATATAACACTATTCATATCTCTTTATTATACTATCATGAATGAATATGAACAATATTGAATTACATTTATACCTTCGTCTTGACAGAAGGCAAAAGTCCAAGTGTGACGCATGAATAAATACAAGTCAACGTGAACAGTACGGGGGTACTGTTCATCTATTTATAGGCACAGGGTGCAGCCTGTGCAAAATTACATTCATGCCCTTTATGTTTACTATCGACTTAAGGACAATCTATCGAGGACTGAATGGCCTTTTCCTCTTTAAGTCGATTCTGTTTTCTGTTGCTGAGCTGAAGCTTCCCTGCGTGTAGCTTCGGAACTGATTCAACCTTCGTCCCGACCATGCTTTCCATATTGTGTACAGCTTTACTCCGAGTCCGAAGGTTCCTATACACGTAGTATACTTGGAGAACATGTTAGTTGTGTTTTTGAGGACCTTCAGAGGACGAAGGCCCCCAACAGTAGCCCCTCGCAGTATTAATTTGTTATAATAACGGATTTAGACTACGACGTGAACGAAGGCCTTAAGCCGAAGGTCCGAAAAAAACACCTTCCCTTCGCTAGAATAGCGACAATCAATGACAGGCGGGACCCGCCAAGTTGCAAGGCTCTGGGCGTATAAATAGGAACCCACACCGGCAGCATTTGATACGCCATTTCTGCCATTTGTGTTATTTTCTCAAACTTTTAGTTCTTGTTCACTAGCTCTCGCCTGATTTTCAAACTTTTTGAGCTTCGGTTTAAAGACGTGTTTTCACCATGTCTGAGGAGAAGAAGATGACTGAGGAGACGAAGATAACTGAGGACACGAAGCTGTTTGAAGAGAAAAAAGTTGTGGATCCTTTCATAGTTGGGTTTTTTGAATCCATGGCAAAAACGAACACAGAAAAAATTACAAGAGAAATACTGGCTGATCTGTCTGAAGACTCCGACGACAGTGATGAGTATGATGCAGAAAATGGAGACGAAGATTCTGAAGATCGACCATGGTGACCAAGCCATACCATCTTCAGAAAATCGACTATCAAACAAAGTCATGTTGATACGATGAGAGGAAGATACTTCCGCGACATGATTATTGTGAGGGTTGGAGGAGACATCGCTGCTCCTACTCCTGAAGTAAATGAGGTGGTTATTTACCGAAGCTTTTTGAAAGCAGGGCTTCAGTTCGCGTTGAGCAGAATCTTGGTTGAAGTACTGAAGACGTTTGAGATCTTTCTTCATCAACTTACCCCTGAAGCTATAATCAGGATGGGTTTGTTTATTTGGGCTGTGAGAAGCCAAGGATTGGAACCAATTGGAAGGTGTTTTTGTAGCATGCATGAACTTTTGTACGAAACGAAGGCTACCAACAAGGAGCAGTATCACAACAACTTCGGTTGTTACGGATTCATTGCTCGATCCAATGCAAGCCATCCAGTTCCTACATTCCAAAAAAGATGGCTTGGGGCCTGGATGGAAGAATGGTTTTATGTCAAGAATGATCTGATTGAAAGAGAGGACATTAAGGAAATCATCCAACGTCCCATCTGGTCTCGTTTCGGCCTTCGGAGGCCGAAGGTAACAATCGATCAGAATGACGAAGCATGCTGAAAGGCTTTTAGCAACGTCTGCGCCTTCATTGGCACAACGGATATAGTTCAAGAGCACATAGCGTACAGAATATGGCCTCTTGTAGAAAACTGGGATATGTCAAAGGATACTACTACCGAGTCAACTGAAGGTGGGTTGGTCCGATTAAAGTATACCTTCAGATTTAGAGACTGGTTTGATGAGCCAAATGATGATTGGCTAAAAAGTATTGAGGCTATCAGCGATGAGCTACTTGGAGCATATAGCAAAGCCAAAGATGATGCCCTGACCGCAGCCTTCGGGGGCCGGGGAAAAAAAGATTGAACAGGGTATTTGATGTGATTGGCTTCGTATACCCTGACTACCGCTACCCGCTGCGAGGGTAGGGAAAAAAGAGAAAGACTGCTGCTTCAGCCACCACAGTTGTGCCGAAGGGAAAAAAGATGAAGGTTCTGACCCACTGGCCACGTTATATTGAATCGGCCGTGGTGCCTGAATTTGGCGAGGGAACTTCTTCTACTGTCAAAGTAAAACAAGCTGCTCCGAATGTGCAAAGCGCCAAAGAGGCCATTGCAGTGTCGAAGGTGCCTACAGTCGGGCCAACCGAAGCTGAGGATGATAAGGCCAAAGAGCCACAGGTGGAAAAAATAGTGAAACTGCCAGAAATTTTAAGTCCTCCAGCAGAGGCAAAATTGCCGAAAGTGCAAAAAGCTCATGCCGCAACTCCCAAGAGGAGAAGGATGGTCAATGTGCTAGACGCTATCTTGGAGACCGCAAAGGCCTTGAGCCCTAGTCCTATTAAGAAAATTGCTGAAGCTGCTAAAGTCCAAGCCGAGGCCGAAGCTGAGCCTGCAGCGCCTATTGAGACGAAGGTCGTCGTGCCTGAAGATAAACTTGAAAGGGAATTAGGCTTACACCTATTTCCTAAATGATTTTGGTGGTTGAATTGCCCAACACAAATAACTGTTCTAACTAGTTTGCTCTAGTGTATAAGCTATACAGGTGCCAAAGGTTCACACTCAGCCAATAAAAGGACCAAGTTTTGGGGTTCAACAAAGGAGCAAGGGATAACCGAAGGCACCTCTGGTCTGGCGCACCGGACTGTCCGGTGTGCCACCGGACAGTGTCCGGTGCACTAGGGGACTTCACGCTGAACTCCTCACCTTCAGGAAAATCCAGAGGCGCTCCGCTATAATTCACCGGACTGTCCGGTGTACACCGGACAGTGTCCGGTGCCCCAAGGAAGAGCGGCTCTAGAACTCGCCAGCCTCGGGAAATTGCTCCGCTATAATTCACCGGACTGTCCGGTGTACACTGGACTGTCCGGTGAGCCAGCGGAGCAACGGCTACTTCGCGCCAACGGTCACCTGCAGACGCATTTAATGCGCGCCAGAAGCGCGCAGAAAGCAGGCACGCGCGAGGCGGTGCACCGAACAATCTACAGTTCTTGTCCGGTGTACACCGGACAGCCAGGCGGGCCCAGAAGACAGAAGCTCCAACGGTCTAATCCCAACGGCCTGGTGACGTGGCTGGCGCACCAGACATGTCCGGTGTGCACCGGACTGTCCGGTGCACCATACGACAGTCAGCCTCCACCAAACGGCTAGTTTGGTGGTTGGGGCTATAAATACCCCCAACCACCCCACATTCAAGTCATCCAAGTTTTCCCACTTCAACTACTTACAAGAGCTCTAGCATTCAATTCTAGACACACCCAAGTGATCAAATCCTCTCCAAACTCCACACAACGCCCTAGTGATTAGTTAGAGAGATTTGCTTGTGTTCTTTCGAGCTCTTGCGCTTGGATTGCTTTCTTCTTTCTTTGATTCTTCATTGCGATCAAACTCACTTGTAATTGAGGCAAGAGACACCAATCTTGTGGTGGTCCTTGTGGGAACTTTGTGTTCCAAGTGATTGAGAAGAGAAAGCTCACTCGGTCCGAGGGACCGTTTGAGAGAGGGAAAGGGTTGAAAGAGACCCGATCTTTGTGACCACCTCAATGGGGAGTAGGTTTGCGAGAACCGAACCTCGGTAAAACAAATCCACGTGTCACACTCCTTATTCGCTTGCGATTTGTTTTGCACCCTCTCTCGCAGACTCGATTATATTTCTAACACTAACCCGGCTTGTAGTTGTGATTATTTTTTAGAATTTCAGTTTCGCCCTATTCACCCCCCTCTAGGCGACTTTCAAAACTGATCAACAGGCTTCATATGCTGGCATGGCAGAAGGGCAAGACGCGGCAGAAAGGGCAAAATCTCCTGCCCCTGAAGCCGATGTGGAGGATGCTGATTATATTTATCGTCATGCTTCGAGGAAAAAGTCGACCGAAGAAGAAGTTCTGGAAGCCAGACACTATGCGCAAAAATTGAAATATCCAAAGGGAGCTTTAGTGTTTAACGGCACTAACGATGACGACTTCCTATACTGTCTCTCGGACAACAAAGAAATATCCGTTTGTCGTGAGATAACTAAGAGTATGGGATTTCCAAAACTTGAAGAAGGTCTTTCGGTTCTGTCGAAAGATGAACTTGCTGATAGCCTCACGTACAATAGCATAAAGGTATAAAAGTTAACTTTGAAGTTGGAAACGAAGTATTTTATTGTCATACTCAATTCTTTCTTCTTCTTTACAGGGCTTGATTCTTAGTAATGCCTTGAGGGCACAAAAGAATGCTGAAGACGAGAGCTGTACCATAGCACTCAACAACCTTCATTCAGAGGTGATTGAGTAGAGAAAATGAAGGCTTGGAAAAAGATAAAATTTTGATTTCATTGGTAGATAAAGTGAAAGAAGATGAAGCTAACTACCATGCTCAAATCGAAGCCCAAAAATCGAGATTGAAGATCTTCGAAGGCAATTGGCTGAAGCTAATGAAAAATGCGCGCTTGCACAGGCCAACCAAGAGATTAGTGAATACTGGAAAAATAAGATAGAGAAAAATGTTGAAGAACTTCGCGAATCCAAGGAAAAGTGTTTTGAAAAATCCATGGATTGCATGAAGAAATTAAAAACTAGCTTCTCCAAAGTGGGCGCCTACTCTTCTGAATAAAATTTTATCCGAGGCGACCCCGAAGGTGTTATTGAATGGATAAATGGAGAAGCTGAAGCCTTCGAAGAAATACTGAATGACCGCGGGGACATCTGCGCCTTCTCCGACGCTCAAGGAATTGCAGCTATCCTGGAGAAGGCTGGATGTGATCATGTTAAGACTATAACTCAGGCCGAAGCTGCCTTCTCTATTGACGCCACGAAGGACCCTTCAGCCGAAGCAACTTTAGCGGCCGGAAAATTCTACTCTGATGTCTGGGTAAACGGTGGCCGAGAGCTGGCGCACGAAATTATAAAAAAGAATGAGAGAGACACCCACGACGCCCGGGGAAAAGCAAAGCGAGCTCAAGAGGCTGCCGAGCGTGAAAGGCGCATAGTTATTGTTTTTGATTCTTTAGCTTCAGTACTTTGCTTTGAGGCTTCGTATTGAAAATTTTCCTACTACAGCTGAACTATCCCCGCCACCGGAGCCGTACGATCCCCTAGCTGATCCAGAGATGAAGGAATCATTGGACATCATAAGCATGGCTGAATCCATTATTGACGAAGTCGTCAATAAATTACTGAACGAAGTTGCAGAGAAAGTCCTTAGAGAGGAATAGGTTTTATTGTAAAAACATTTTGAAAAGCTTGATGTATAGAACAAATCAAAGAAGATTAGACCTCTTTTGTAACAAAACTATGTAATGTTTGAAGTATGTAATATTGAATCAAATATGTAGATTGTTGTAATTTATTTCTTTGCGATGCATGAAACATACTCACATACCTCTTTTTGAGCCTTCGGCGAAAAAACACCTTCCCTTCGTTTCATGCTTCGTAAAGAAAGAAACCCCTTCTAGGGCAAATCTGATTATTACCTGAAGCTTGCTTCGTGCCTTGGCACATTTTTATTCAATCGAAGTATTTTCGAAGATTTGCTTCGTATTCAGTCTCTTCTGTTGATGCGAAATGATGTATGATGTGATGCTATGCTAAATGATGTGATGGTATGATGAAATATGATGATGCTTTAACACCCACACTTACGCCCACACTGAAACACGAAAGACTCTGCATTCCCTTGGGAACGTCTTTTGAGTCTAAGCTCTGCATCCCCTTAGGAACGTCTTTTGAGCTTCTTCACCTTCTATTTCGGTGGTATAAGTTCTGCATCCCCTTAAGAACATCTTTTGAACTTCTTCGCCTTATATTTCGGCGGTATAAGTTCTGCATTCCCTTAGGAACGTCTTTTAAACTTCTTTGCCTTATATTTCGGCGGTATTTGGCTCTGCATTCCCTTTAGAACAACTTTTGAGCAGAAAACTTACACTGTGCTCCTTTAGTAACGACTTTTTGTAGTTTCGTCAATTTTGGCTCTGCATTCCCTTAGGAACGACTTTTGAGCAGAAAACTTACTTCTGCTCTCCCTTAGGAACGACTTTTGTAGCTTCGTCAATTTTGGCTGAGCATTCCTTTAGGAACAGCTTTTGAGCTTCGAATTTTAAGAGTCTTCTTTCAAACTTCGTAAATCCATAAAAAAGATATATTTCATTCTGGTGTAAGCAAAATTATTACAAGAAACTGAGAATGAGTTTTTCATTATTTATTTATTATACAAAAAGTAAGAATGGCATAAAAGATAACAGTGCTTCAGAGGTAGGATATCTCTCACTAAATGTGCTTCGATTCTGGTACAGTGTTGTTGACTGTACGAGCTTCGGACTCTTCCCTGAAGTCACGTTGCTGTTGAGGGTATTGGCACCCTTCTGGCTGCTGGCTTTGAGTATGAGCAGGTGGCAAAGGTGGTGGCAGTGGAAGCTAAGGCCAAGAAGCTTGTGAATGGCTTGCCGAAGCAACAGAAGCTGCAGGTTGGTTGCCCACATATTCTGGTATGTAAGGAGAGTAGCACGAAGCAGTGTGTAAAACCTGCTTCGGCTGGTTCTACCGAGCTTCTGCTTCAGCAATCTCTTTTTGCTTCTGAATAGTAATTTGGCACGTTCTTGTACTATGACCCTTGTCTTCACCACAGAACAAGCAATAGATTTTCCTGGACTGATCCCCATATCTTCCTCCGAAGCTCCTGCCACCTCTGCCCCTTGGAGCTGGCTGCCTGAAAGAGCTTTGCTGCTGCCCTAAAGATTGTGAGCTTTGCTGTGGCCTCTGAAGCTGACTTCCTCTATCATCATTTTGACTGGAGCTGTGAATAGATCTGACGTGCCTAGGGTGAATCCTTCCTCCGAAGCCCCTAGTCATCTCAGAAAACATATAAGCTTCCTCCCTTCTTTGGCGGAAATCATTGTCAGCCCGGATGTACTCATCCATTTTCTGAAGCAACTTCTCCAGAGTCTGGGGTGGTTTCCTGGTGAAATATTGAGACGTAGGCCCTGGTCGAAGGCCCTTGATCATGGCCTCAATGACGATTTCATTAGGCACTGTATATTTCGGCGGTATAAGTTCTGTATTCCCTTAGGAACGTCTTTTAAACTTCTTTGCCTTATATTTCGGCGGTATTTGGCTCTGCATTCCCTTTGGAACAACTTTTGAGCAGAAAACTTACACTGCGCTCCTTTAGGAATGACTTTTTGTAGCTTCGTCAATTTTGGCTCTGCATTCCCTTAGGAACGACTTTTGAGCAGAAAACTTACTTCTGCTCTCCCGTAGGAATGACTTTTGTAGCTTCGACAATTTTGGCTGAGCATTCCTTTAGGAACAGCTTTTGAGCTTTGAATTTTAAGAGTCTTCTTTCAAACTTCGTAAATCCATAAAAAAGATATATTTCATTCTGGTGTAAGCAAAATTATTACAAGAAATTGAGACTGCGTTTTTCATTATTTATTTATTATACAAAAAGTAAGAATGGCATAAAAGATAACAGTGCTTCAGAGGTAGGATATCTCTCAGTAAATGTGCTTCGATTCTGGTACAGTGTTGTTGACTGTACGAGCTTTGGACTCTTCCCTGAAGTCACGTTGCTGTTGAGGGTGTTGGCACCCTTTTGGCTGCTGGCTTTGACTATGAGCAGGTGGCAAAGGTGGTGGCAGTGGAAGCTAAGGCCAAGAAGCTTGTGAATGGCTTGCCGAAGCAACAGAAGCTGCAGGTTGGTTGCCCACATATTCTGGTATGTAAGGAGAGTAGCACGAAGCAGTGTGTAAAACCTGCTTCGGCTGGTTCTGCCGAGCTTCTGCTTCAGCAATCTCTTTTTGCTTCTGAATAGTAAATTGGCACGTTCTTGTAGTGTGACCCTTGTCTTCACCACAGAACAAGCAATAGATTTTCCTGGACTGATCCCCATATCTTCCTCTGAAGCTCCTGCCACCTCTGCCCCTTGGAGCTGGCTGTCTGAAAGAGCTCTGCTGCTGCCCTGAAGATTGTGAGCTTTGCTGTGGCCTCTGAAGCTGACTTCCTCTATCATCATTCTGACTGGAGCTGTGAATAGATCTGACGTGCCTAGGGTGAATCCTTCCTCCGAAGCCCCTAGTCATCTCAGAAAACCTATAAGCTTCCTCCCTTCTTTGGCGGAAATCATTGTCAGCCCGGATGTACTCATCCATTTTCTGAAGCAACTTCTCCAGAGTCTGGGGTGGTTTCCTGGCGAAATATTGAGACGTAGGCCCTGGTCGAAGGCCCTTGATCATGGCCTCAATGACGATTTCATTAGGCACTATGGGCGCTTGTGCTCTAAGACAGTGAGACGTAAGAACCTTCGGACATACGCCTGAAGGTACTCCTCATGGTCTTGTGTACACTGGAACAAGGCCTGAGCAGTGATTGGCTTCGTCTAAAACCCTTGAAAACTGGTGACCAGCATGTCCTTAAGCTTCTGCCATCACATGACTGTCCATGTCCGGAGAGAAGAGTACCATGTCTGGGCCACACTTCAGACTGCCATGACGAAAGACTTTGCCATTACAGCGGTGTTGCCTCCATATGAGGATATTGTTGCCTCATAGCTCATCAAGAATTGCTTTGGGTCTGAGTGCCCATCGTATATGGGTACCTGGGGTGGCTTGTAGGATTGTGGCCATGGAATAGCCTGCAATTCTGCTGCCAAGGGAGAAGCATCATCAAAAGTAAAGCCACCATGATGAAAATCATCGTACCATTCATCTTCGTTGAATGAGCCCTCTTGGCGAAGCTCCCTGTGTTGGGGCCTTTGGTCATGATCATCTTGGGTATGATGACGCATTTCTTCAGCAGCTTCGTCTATCTTCTTCTGAAGGTCGGCTAGCCGGGCCATCTTCTCCTTTTTCCTTTGCACCTGCTGATAAATGACTTCTAGGTTCCTGATCTCCTAGTCTAGCTCATCCTCCTGAAGTGTTGTGCTGGCGGCCTTTCTCTTTTGGCTTCTGGCTTCTTGGAGAGAGAGCATCTCCTGGTTTGTGTCCAGTGGCTGCAGTGCAGCCCCTGGCGTTGTTGTCTTCTTTGGCGGCATGACGAAGGTTGATGCTTTGCCGAAGATTATGGAAGTGAGTACACCAGAGATGGGCTCCAATGTTGGGGAATTGTTCTCAAATGCTATGAATTAAGACAATCTATCGAGGACGGAATGGCCTTTTCCTCTTTAAGTCGGTTTCGTTTTCTGCTGCTGAGCCGAAGCTTCGTTGCGCGTAGCTTCGGAACTGATTCAACCTTCGTCCCGACCATGCTTTCCATATTGTGTACAGCTTTACTCCGAGTCTGAAGGTTCCTGTACACATAGTATACTTGGAGAACATGTTAGTTGTGTTTTTGAGGACCTTCGGAGGACGAAGGCCCCCAACAGAGACTATTTCCCTTTCACTACTGTTGCACAATTTTAGACTTTTCTTATGATTTAATTAGAACCTGGGCCAAAACCATATTTGAATTGTTTAGCTCACTTATTGTGAGGGGTTGGGGTGTTTATTATTTTTGTAGTGGTGTCCTAGTAGTTGGAGTCTACTGAATTTTTCTTACCATTTTTGAAATGGTTCTTATATTTTCAATCACGGTTTTCCTTGGTTCCTTGTTGTCTAATAAATTATTTAACCCTGGATTAATATTGTACTAGGGTTCTCTGTATTTTTCCTAGGTTCCTCATCACTTAAGTATACTAGAGAAAATATGTTCATCCTCTGTTCATTAATTTCTATTTCCTTCCTTAATTTCCTAAGTTTTGGACAGATATAGTTTTTAATAGAAAATCTTGAGTTATTCTTGTATACTGGGGTGCTTAGTATTTTTAAACAGTGTGTATGTTGGGTATGTATCTCTACAAATTTTCTTAAGTCTAGCACAGAAGTATTTCAAATTTTCTTCATATTAATAAGGTTTGGGCAGTTTCCTTATTTAATTCAGAACTCTAAAAATTAATACAGAAAACATGAGGTTCAGTATTTTTGTCCGGCAGTTCATAATAATTGGAATCCAGCAAAATTGGTTTGACAAATTTTGGATGAGTATTTCTCAAGTTATGAATTTTCTAAGTTCTCTGCTTATTTAAAAAGAATTAACAGAAATGGTTAAAGGAAATAGGTTTTGCATCGGGGTCCCTGGGTTTACTTCTATCTGATTTGTTTAAACCGTGCCCCTGAAACACTATTCACTTGAGTATCTGACTTCGTAGAAAACTCCCTAGGGTTCCACTAAATCAAACACGCGGTCCTTCCTCTACTTAAACAGTGCCCGCGGCGGAGGAAAGGCCGGAGGGGCTTACCGGCGGCGAGATTGCTCCGGTGAGGCGGCCGAGGGTGTAGGGGAGGTCGTGATGGTCACGCCGATGTGCGGATCGTCTCCGGGGATGGTCGGAATAGGCCGATCCATGTGCGCAAGCGGGGGAGCTCGTCGACGGCGAGGGCTCCGGCCTAT
Organism: Zea mays; assembly: GCF_902167145.1. Lineage (NCBI taxonomy): Eukaryota > Viridiplantae > Streptophyta > Magnoliopsida > Poales > Poaceae > Zea > Zea mays. Next base: position 158,169,051 of record NC_050096.1, read on the forward strand.
CTAGGGCAGTAGAGTTTAATTAAACTAGTCAGTGAGCTTCATTAGGTGCTAGGGAAGGCGTAGGCGTGAGGAATTGAACTACAGCTTATCGGTTAGTCGTGGCCACGCGCGCCGGCGGGGAAAACAACTCCGACGAGGGTGGAACGGCTTCTCCGGTGAAGTAGCATCCGGTTTCTCACTTCGGGGAGCTCTATGGGCTCTGGGGAAGCTAGCCGAGGCACGGGATCGAGTGGAGATGGCCAGGTGTGGTCTAGCCACGGTGGCCGAGTGCTCGGGCAGCTTGGCGGGGCGGCGCAGAGCTTGCTGGAGCTAAGTGCTGGGTCTGGGGAGTCAGGTGAGGCGCGGAGGGAGTACGGCCGAGGCTTCCCTGCTCTTATAGGCGCAGGCGCGATGCACGGGCGGGCGTGGACCAGCGTGGCGTGCGGGCGCACATGGCTTGGCGCGGATGCGCGCGCTGGCGTGCACCGGGCATGTCAGCCGCGATCGAGCACGTGGCACCATTGCTTCTGCCCGTGTTCTAACATCGATAGGGCGCAGATCTTCGTGAATTTGGGCAAGATCGTCGTGTAAGATTGGTTCCCCCGACTGAGCTCTGTCGTTTGTGCATGGAGCCGAGCGGTTTCGGGTCAAGGGTAGAGAGTTGTCGCCTCGTCAATGTGCCAGTGTCACAAGGCCGAGTTTCGAGGTAAATCCCTGCCAAGATCATGCCAAACGGCCGAGTCTTGCTCCCAAATTTTTCCAGGGTATGTTCAAGGTAGTTTGGCGCCATTTTTATATTTGGACCAAATGGATTTGTGTTTTTGAATCAAGAGAACGCAGTTGTTCTTTATGAAGAGGTCAGATTTCAGAAATATGAATTTCTGAATTTCTCAAGGAGGCTTTACTTCGAGGGTTGTTTTGGGAATTTTACACAACTCTTTTGATTAGAATTTCTTACTGGGCTTTGTAGCTTATTTGGTGTATTACATCTTTGATAATTGGTCCATATTAAGATTTTGCATTTTTCATAATTTTTTTACTAATTTCCTCCCTCATGTTCCAAAAGCTTAATTAGGTGGTGTTAGGGTTTTTAACCCTTTTCTCTCTTGAGGTGTACGATATGTTTAGAGTGTGGCTTTTGAGATGAAAAAGACTTAACTTGGGTTTTAGTTCCTTAAGGTTGGTGTCTCTTGCTTAATTAAAATCACATGTGATAATGGTCACAAGTTGGGGCACTGGGGAAAACCCCTAAGTAACACTGGGGTGTTACAGTTGTCTCTCTCCTCATGGACGGACTCTAGTGCCCTATTTATACACGAAGGGGATGTCTACAGTGAAGCCTGGTGTCATTGCATTCGAAGGAGAGATCTTGGCGCCCTGCAAGACGATGTGACGGTGCACTGTATTGTTGACTTGTGCCCGCTGGTTTCCTACTGAGAGCCGAGGCAGAGGCCGAGGGAATGACCATATGCCTGAGCCCTTAGCGGAGGGGTAGCACATACCATAGTTGTTGTAATAGCGTTAGAGTATGGGCTAAAGCCTGCTTACGGGGTGCATCAGCGTTCTTGTATGGAGTGACCTAGTGATTCCTTGCCATGCTTATCGAGGTCAGAGTCCTGTTCGGGCGAGGCGGAAGTCTTCCCGAGGTGTCAGCCGAGCTATGCTTTGATGTGTACCATAGTTGGCGGAGTGCCTGCCCGTGGGATTCACGGTGGAGTAGGTGGCTGAGGCCGAGCTCGGGTGAGGCGGAGATTTGCGCCCGAGGGTCGGTCTACTTTACTTGTCATATTATATGTCCCATCAGGGGATGGCAGGCGGCATGCGCATACTGTAGCGAAAACGTAATCATACTATTGTGTTCGAATGTGATTACTGTCTTGTTAGCCATTGTGCTCCTGTTGTCGCGGCGTGGGGTAGGTATGCACATTAAAAGCGAGTGTTCCCTTCCTGTTTCCGGGCGCTTTTGTCTTATCTGCTGGGGCTCAGCTCGGGTGAGAAAGATGGAGCGGTGGCGACCTCGGGCGAGGCGAAATTCTGCCCGAGATGGGGGACTCTCAAGCCTCGGTTTAAGAGGTACCTCGGATGTTTCCCCACGGGGGTTTCGTCCTTACTTCTCTGAGTGCGCTCTTCGGGGGAATAATTTGGGTATCCCTAATTATCACCCCCGACAAATAAAGATGTGACATTCATTTCTGTACCATGAGTCATCATATGTGTGAGACTTGATCGGAGCACACATTTGATTCGTTTCTGGGTTTGCCCTTAAATCCGGGTGTGACACACGGGTAGTCTGTTGTACCATGTTAAGGGGGGCCGCTCGAGGGCAATTAAGAATGATTTCGCCATTGCATTGTCATTGCCGCCCAAAGAGGCCACCGCTACCTGGTAGCTCATGATGAATTGCGAGGGGTCGGCCTATCCATTGTATTTTGGCCAACTCCTTGCTCTGTAGTTGTACAGCCAGGGCATTGCTTGTAGCCTAACTAAGAGTGGGCACCTTTCATCAGTAAAGTTGAAATCTTGGAAGGCGTTGTTCTGCGCAGTCTGTCTGACTTCGTCGAACTTGTTCAGTCCTGCTCTGCTGTGTGGGTGGGTTGGTTCCTGTTGGGCCTGTAGTTGAGAGATTTCTTTCTATAAAGCCTATAGGTGCTCTTTTTCTTGTTGGATCAAGTCATTTATCATGGTTTGGACTTCACTTTGATGTTTGTTGGCTATGTAGGTATTTCTTTGCTTTTGTAGATTGCTATTGGGCATGCAGAGGCTCCTGAGTTAAAGTTGTTGCTCGGTGTTTATGTCGAGGTCTAGACAATCCTAGAAGTCTTCGTCGACATCTTGGTGGGGCATTCCCAGCAGGTGGTGCTGGTGGATTGTCGCTATGTAGAAGTCTGGGGGACATATGACATGTTTTTGTTAGGTCTGGCCAAATTGTGGCCTGGTAGGGTTGGCTTTTTGGATTGGGGGATCATTTGGTGGGGTGTTCAAGCTAGAGGTGTGGACTTCATCGTCGAGTTTAGTGGTGGTGGCTAGCTGTTTTTATTTTGCGGCTTGACCTGCGTCTTGTGGCTCGGTAGTGGCTCTTGGATCAACTGGTGGCACATCGTCAGTGAAGGCAACCTTGCCCTTTTTGGAGGCAAGGGCAGCCCTCGCTATGTCATCATCCGCTAGTGAACCGACACAAGTGGTCTTCCTGGGAGGCATCGTGGGATTGGACTTCGTAGCAAAACGGTGGGCGCCAAATGTTGGACCTGGTGACACGTGGTTAGGTTGGCCCATACACTCAGAGACAAAGGGAACACAAGTGCATGACAGGACATTGGGTGAGAACTGTAGCATCTCGTTATGTCTGTCTCATCTAGCTAAAAGATGGGGATATTTATAGGTCCTTTTGAGAGCACCTAGAGGGGGGTGAATAGGTGATCATGTAAAATTCAACAACTAATAGCCACAAAACTTGGTTATAGAGATGTTAGTGCTCAAAAGAACCAAGTGGCTATAGAGTGAGCTCTTGCGAATCACAATAGTCACAAAGAAAGACAACACAAGAGACACAGTGATTTATCCCGTGGTTCGGCCAAGTATAACACTTGCCTACCTCCACGTTGTGGCGTCCCAATGGACGAGGGTTGCACTCAACCCCTTTCAAGTGATCCAAAGATCAACTTGAATACAACGGTTTTTCTTGCTTATATCTTTTCCCGTTTGTGAGGAATCTCCACAACTTGGAGCATCTCGCCCTTACAACAAAAGATCACAATGAAAACACACGAGTAAGGTTGGGAGCAACACACACAAATCCGCAGCACACACACGCACACAAGCCAAGACTTGAGCTCAAATGAAGCACAGAGAGTTCACAGCTAGAACGGAGCTCAAATCACTAACACGATCAATCAAGTGCGCAGAGACGGAGTGTGGAGACTTAGAAATGCTTAGTGACTTCTTGATTGTCTCCTCCATGCGCCTAGGGGTCCCTTTTATAGCCCCAAGGCAGCTAGGAGCCGTTGGAAGCCAACAAGGAAGGCAATTCTTGCCTTCTGTCGGTGGCGCACCGGACAGTCCGGTGCACCACCGGACAGTCACTGTAGCATGTCCGGTGCGGTTCTCCTTCCTTATTTGGCGCAGCCGACCGTTGCAACTCTGGGCTGGTTGGCGCACCGGACACTGTCCGGTGCACACCGGACAGTCCGATGCCCCCAACCGACCGTTGGAGCGGGCCACGCGTCGCCCGCGGATTGCGTGGCCGACCGTTGCGCTAGCGGCCGTTGGCTCACCGGACAGTCTGGTGCACCACCGGACAGTCCGGTGAATTATAGCCATACGCCGCCAAAGTTTCCCGAGAGTGGCCTGTTCACCGGAGTCCAGCCTGGCACACCGGACACTGTCCGGTGCACCACCACACAGTCCGGTGTGCCAGACCGAGTTGAGTCTTGGCTGCTCCAGCCAAGTCCTTTTCTTCTTCTCTTTTCTCTGATTCTAGCACTTAGACAAATATATTAGCACACACAAAAACCAATGTACTAAGTCTAGAACCATACCTTTGCCTTGATTATCACTTCTCTCTTTATTTAGCAAATGAGAGCTTATTTAAATGTGTTGGGCACTTAATCACCAAAACATAATAGAAATTGCCCAAAGGCACATTTCCCTTTCAACCTCCCCCTTTTTGGTGATTTATGCCAACACATCAAAAGGCAAATGCAAAACATGCAACATTGATTCAAATTGAAGACCAAATTGTTTTTTACTCAAATTTGGCATATTTGGATCATTCTTTGCCACCACTTGGTTTGTTTTTGCAAATCAAAATTGTTTTCCTATCTCTAAGTCAAACACACATGTTTAGGCACAAAGAGAGATATTCCAATTGAAAAATTGATCGAGTGCCAAAAACTCCCCCTTTTTCATAATCATAAATTCTCCCCACAAGAGACCAAATTTTGACAATAAGAGTATTTTGACAGATCAAAAGTTCTAACTCTACTATTTTTCAAAATTCTCAAGTGGTAGCTGATCCATTTGCTTTGGCCTTAATTTCTCCCCCTTTGGCATTAAGCACCAAAACGGAATCATTTTTGGCCCTTTAACCCCATTGCCTCACCAAAAAATGTCAATTAAGAGCAAAAATGCAATAGGAGCTTAAGAATGAACTTGGAGGTTAGTACACTAATACCGGAGTGCAGTGGAAGTCTTTGCATGATCCAAGTTCACCTTTCCCTTTTAATTCACCTTTGATACTACATTAAGTAAACTCAAGCACAAATGTTAGTCTCAAAGGGTCAAGTTGTAGCACTTCTCCCCCTAAATATGTGCATCATTCACACATGGACTTGTGAGGTCCGGGGATCCCTTGCACAACTTGAGCACCATACATAAACAACAAATCTCATAAATGCATAAAGTAAATTGATCAAAGGCATAAAACACATGTATGCTATAAATCAATCTAAGTTACGCGAATCTAAGACATTTAGCTCACTACGCAGCCTGCAAAAGGTTTTCTCATCTAAAGGCTTGGTAAAGATATTGGCTAGCTGGTTCTCGGTGCTAATATAGAACACTTCGATATCTCCCTTTTGCTGGTGGTCTCTCAAAAAGTGTTGCCGGATGTCTATGTGCTTAGTGCGGCTGTGTTCAACAGGATTATCTGCCATGCGGATTGCACTCTCATTGTCACATAGGAGTGGGACTTTGCTCAGATTGTAGCCAAAGTCCCGGAGGGTTTGCCTCATCCAAAGTAGTTGCGCGCAACACTGTCCTGCGGCAACGTACTCGGCCTCAGTGGTGGATAGGGCAACGGAGGTTTGTTTCTTAGAACTCCAAGACACCAGGGACCTTCCTAGAAATTGACACGTCCCTGATGTACTCTTCCTATCAACCTTGCATCCAGCATAATCGGAGTCTGAGTATCCAATCAAGTCAAAGGTAGACCCCTTTGGATACCAGATCCCGAAGCAAGGCATAGCAACTAAATATCTAAGAATTCGGTTAACGGCCACAAGGTGACACTCCCTTGGATCGAATTGAAATCTAGCACACATGCATACACTTAGCATAATATCCGGTCTACTAGCACATAAATAAAGCAAGGATCCTATCATAGACCGGTATGCCTTTTGATCAACGAACTTACCTCCTTTGTTGAGGTCGACATGCCCGTTGGTTCCCATTAGCGTTTTCGTGGGCTTGGCGTCCTTCATCCCAAACCTCTTGAGAAGATCTTGAGTGTACTTCGTTTGGGAGATGAAGGTACCGTCCTTGAGTTGTTTCACTTGGAACCCAAGGAAGTAGTTCAACTCGCCCATCATTGACATCTCAAATTTCTGTGTCATCACCCTGCTAAACTCCTCACAAGACTTTTGATTAGTAGAACCAAATATTATGTCATTGACATAAATTTGGCATACAAAAAGGTCACCGTCACAAGTCTTAGTGAAAAGAGTGGGATCGGCTTTCCCAACCTTGAATGCATTAGCAATTAAGAAATCTCTCAGGCATTCATACCATGCTCTTGGGGCTTGCTTAAGTCCATAGAGCGCCTTAGAGAGCTTAAAAACGTGGTCGGGATACCTGTCATCCTCAAAGCCAGGGGGTTGTTCCACGTACACCTCCTCCTTTATTGGCCCGTTGAGGAAAGCGCTCTTCACGTCCATTTGAAACAAGCTGAAAGAATGGTGAGCGGCATAGGCTAACAAAATGCGAATAGACTCTAGCCTAGCCACAAGAGCAAAAGTCTCCTCAAAATCCAAACATGCGACTTGGGCATAACCTTTTGCCACAAGTCGAGCCTTGTTTCTTGTCACCACCCCGTGCTCGTCCTGCTTGTTGCGGAACACCCACTTGGTTCCCACAACGTATTGCTTTGGACATGGCACCAGGCTCCAAACTTCATTTCGCTTGAAGTTGTTGAGCTCTTCCTGCATGGCCAACACCCAGTCCGGATCTTGCAAGGCCTCTTCTACCCTGAAAGGCTTAATAGAAGAGACAAACGAGTAGTGCTCACAAAAGTTAGCTAATCTTGAGCGAGTAGTTACTCCCTTGCTTATGTCACCCAGAATCTGGTCAACAAGGTGATTCTCTTGGATCGTCGCTTGGACTTGAGTTGGAGGGGCTGGATGTGATTCTTCCTCCATAACTTGTTCTTCTTGTGCTCCCCCTTGATCACACGCCTCTTCTTGATGAACCTGTTCATCTTCTTGAGTTAGGGGTGCACCATCGTTGAGGAAGAAGGTTGATCTTGCTCTTGTTGTTCCTGTGGTCGCACATCTCTATTTGCCATGGTGCGTATTGCAGCCGTCGGAACATCATCTTCATCTATATCATCAAGATCAATTTGCTCTCTTGGAGAGCCGTTAGTCTCATCAAATACAATGTCGCTAGAGACTTCAACCAAACCCGATGATTTGTTGAAGACTCTATACGCCTTTGTATTTGAGTCATATCCTAGTAAAAACCCTTCTACAGCTTTGGGAGCAAATTTAGAATTTCTACCTTTCTTCACTAGAATGTAACATTTGCTCCAAAATACACAGAAGTATGATACGTTGGGTTTGTTACCGGTAAGAAGTTCATACGAGGTCTTCTTGAGGAGGCGATGAAGGTAGAGCCGGTTTATGGCGTGGCAAGCTGTGTTCACAGCTTCCGACCAAAACCGCTCAGGCGTCTTGAACTCTCCAAGCATCGTCCTTGCCATATCGATAAGCGTCCTGTTCTTCCTCTCTACCACACCATTTTGCTGTGGTGTGTAGGGAGCGGAGAACTAATGCTTGATGCCTTACTCCTCAAGGTACTCCTCCACCTGCAAATTCTTGAACTCGGACCCATTGTCGCTTCTAATCTTTTTCACCTTGAGCTCAAATTCGTTTTGAGCCCGCTTTAGAAAGCGCTTAAGGGTCCCTTGGGTTTCTGATTTATCCTGCAAAAAGAACACCCAAGTGAAGCGGGAAAAATCATCAACTATAACTAAACCATACTTACTTCCCCCGATGCTAAGGTAGGCGACGGTCCGAAGAGGTCCATGTGAAGAAGCTCCAGTGGTCTTGATGTGGTCATCACATTCTTGTTGTGATGAGTGCTTCCCACCTATTTCCCTGCTTGACAAGCTGCACAAGGTCTATCTTTTTCGAAACATACATTGGTTAGTCCTAACACATGCTCTCCCTTTAGAAGTTTGTGGAGGTTCTTCATCCCAACATGTGCTAGACGGCGAAGCCACAGCCAGCCCATACTAGTCTTAGCGATTAAGCATGCATCTAGATCGGCTTCCTCTTTTGAAAAATCAACTAAGTAGAGTTTGCCATCTAGTACACCCTTAAACGCTAATGAACCATCCCTCCTTCTAAAGACAGATACATCAACATTTGTAAACAAACAATTGTAGCCCATGTGGCACAATTGACTAACAGACAGGAGATTATAGCCTAGTGACTCTACTAAAAATACATTAGAAATAGAGTGCTCATTTGTGATGGCTATCCTGCCCAAGCCTTTGACCTTGCCTTGGTTCCCATCTCCAAAGATAATCGTATCCTAGGAATCTTTGTTCTTGACGTAGGAGGTGAACATATTCTTCTCCCCCGTCATGTGGTTTGTGCATCCGCTGTCGATAATCCAGCTTGAGCCCCCGGATGCATAAACCTGCAAGGCAATTTACACTTGGGTTTTAGGTACCCAACTCTTGTTGGGTCCTACAAGGTTAGTCACAATGGTCTTTGGAACCCAAATACAAGTCTTGCCTCCCTTGCATTTGGATCCCAATTTTTTAGCAACTACTTTTTCATTTTTACATACAAGTGCAAATGAAGTGTTGCAAGCATGATAAATTATAGAAGGTTTATCACATACTCTCCTAGGCACATGATGCACAATATTACTTTTCCTAGGCCTACCATGCACAAAAGTAGAGCTAGAAGCAAACATAGCATGTGAATCATTATAATCAACATAACTCCTATTATAATGTGCATTTTTAGAACACTTTCTATCATAAATAAAAGCATGATTCCTTTGAATGCTACTAGCCATAGGGGCCTTCCTTTTCTCCTTGTTGGAAATGGGAGTCCTTTGGCTTGTTAAGTTCTTGGCTTCCTTTCGAAAGCCAAGTCTATCCTTAATTGAGGGGTGTCTACCAATAGTGTAGGCATCCCTAGCAAATTTTAGTTTGTCAAAATCAACCTTGCAAGTATTAAGTTGAGCATTAAGACTTGCCACCTCATCATTTAATTTAGCAATAGAAGCAAGATGTTCATCACAAGCATTGATATCAAAATCCTTGCATCTATTGCAAATAGCAACATGTTCAACACATGAACTTGACCTATTAGTTACTTCTAGCTTAGCACTTAAATCATCATTCAAAGTCTTTAAACTAGAGATAGATTCATTGCAAGTAGATAACTCAGAAGATAGTAATTCATTCCTCTTAATTTCTAAGGCAAGAGACTTTTGAACACTAACAAATTTGTCATGTTCCTCATACAAAATGTCTTCTTGCCTCTCTAGTAGTCTATCTTTTTCATTTAAGGTATCAATCAATTCATTAATCTTTTCTACTTTAGCTCTATCTAATCCTTTGAACAAGCTAGTATAATCTACTTCATCATCACTAGAATCCTCATCACTAGAAGTAGAGTACTTAGGGGTTTCTCGAACGCTTACCTTTTTCTCCTTTGCCATGAGGCAAGTGTGGTGTTCGTTGGGGAAGAGAGAGGATTTGTTGAAGGCCGAGGCTGCCAATCCTTCATCATCGGAGTCGGATGACGAGCAGTCCGAGTCCCATTCCTTGCCAAGATGCGCCTCGCCTTTAGCCTTCCTATAGCTTTTCTTATTCTCCTTCCCATGTCTTTCTTCACCCTGGTCATTTTCATTATCGGGACATTGAGCAATAAAATGACCTGTCTTACCACATTTGAAGCAGGAGCGCTTTCCCTTTGCTTTACTCTTGTTGGGGTAGTCCTTGCGTCCTTTCAATGCAGTCTTGAAGCGCTTGATGATGAGAGCCATCTCATCTTCGTTTAGCTCGGCCGCCTCTACTTGTGCCATCTTGCTTGATAGCGCCTCCCTGCTACTTGTTGCTTTGAGAGCAACGAGTTGAGGCTCGTAGACAGGCATGGAGCCATTTAATGCATCATCAACATATCTTGCCTCCTTGACCATCATGCGCCCGCTCACAAATTTTCCAAGAATCTCTTCGGGCGTCATCTTGGTGTACATGGGATTCTCACTAATTAGGTTAACAAGATGGGGGTCAATTACCGTGAATGACCTTAGCATAAGTCGGACGACGTCGTGGTCCGTCCATCTTGTGCTCCCATAACTCCTACTCTTGTTGACAAGGGTCTTGAGCCTATTATATGTTTGTGTTGGCTCTTCTCCCCTGATCATTGCGAACCTTCCCAGCTCGCCTTCCACCAACTCCATCTTGGTGATCATGGTGGCATCATTACCCTCATGAGAGATCTTGAGGGTATCCCAAATTTGTTTGGCGTTGTCCAAGCCGCTCACCTTGTTGTATTCATCCCTGCACAACGAAGCTAGCAAAATAGTGGTAGCTTGTGCATTCTTATGAATTTGCTCGTTAATAAATACAAGGTTATCCGTACTATCAAATTGCATTCCATTTTCGACTATCTCCCAAATACTAGGATGGAGAGAGAATAAATGACTACGCATTTTGTGACTCCAAAAAGAGTAGTCATCTCCATCGAAGTGTGGAGGTTTACTAAGAGGAATTGAAAGCAAATGAGCATTTGAGTTAAAAGGAATACGAGAATAATCAAATGAATAATTTGAATTAACCGATTTCTTTTTCTCGTCGTCGTCGTCTCTTGGTGAAGAAGAAAACTCGTCGCTGTCGTAGTAGACGATCTTCTTGATGCGCCTCTTCTTCTTCCCATCCTTCTTCTTGTGACTCGAGCCAGAGTCAGTGGGCTTGTCATCTCTAGGCTCGTTGAGGAAGGACTCCTTCTCCTTGTCGTTGACCACCATCCCCTTTCCCTTAGGATCCATCTCTTCGGGTGATTAGTCCCTTACGTGAAGAGAACGGCTCTGATACCAATTGAGAGCACCTAGAGGGGGGGTGAATAGGTGATCCTGTAAAATTCAACAACTAATAGCCACAAAACTTGGTTATAGAGATGTTAGTGCTCAAAAGAACCAAGTGGCTATAGAGTGAGCTCTTGCGAATCACAATAGTCACAAAGAAAGACAACACAAGAGACACAGTGATTTATCCCATGGTTCGGCCAAGTATAACACTTGCCTACCTCCACGTTGTGGCGTCCCAATGGACGAGGGTTGCACTCAACCCCTTTCAAGTGATCCAAAGATCAACTTGAATACCACGGCTTTTCTTGCTTATATTTTTTCCCGTTTGCGAGGAATCTCCACAACTTGGAGCCTCTCACCCTTACAACAAAAGATCACAATGAAAACACACGAGTAAGGTTGGGAGCAACACACACAAATCCGCAGCACACACACGCACACAAGCCAAGACTTGAGCTCAAATGAAGCACAAAGAGTTCACAGCTAGAACGGAGCTCAAATCACTAACACGATCAATCAAGTGCGCAGAGACGAAGTGTGGAGACTTAGAAATGCTTAGTGACTTCTTGATTGTCTCCTCCATGCGCCTAGGGGTCCCTTTTATAGCCCCAAGGCAGCTAGGAGCCGTTGGAAGCCAATAAGGAAGGCAATTCTTGCCTTCTGTCGGTGGCGCACCGGACAGTCCGGTGCACCACCGGACAGTCACTATAGCATGTCCGGTGCGGTTCTCCTTCCTTATTTGGCGCAGCCGCCCGTTGCAACTCTGGGCTGGTTGGCGCACCGTTGCAACTTTGGGCTGGATTGCGCGGCCGACCATTGCGCTGGCGTCCGTTGGCTCACCGGACAGTCCGGTACACGGTGAATTATAGCCGTACGCCGCCAATGTTTCCTGAGAGTGGCCTGTTCGCCGGAGTCCAGCCTGGCGCACCGGACACTGTCCGGTGCACCACCGCACAGTCCGGTGTGCCAGACCGAGCTGAGTCTTGGCTGCTCCAGCCAAGTCCTTTTCTTCTTCTCTTTTCTCTGATTCTAGCACTTAGACAAATATATTAGCACACACAAAAACCAATGTACTAAGTCTAGAACCATACCTTTGCCTTGATTATCACTTCTCTCTTTATTTAGCACATGAGAGCTTATTTAAATGTGTTGGGCACTTAATCACCAAAACATAATAGAAATTGCCCAAAGGCACATTTCCCTTTCACCTTTCGGGGTAGGTGGTCCAAAGTACGTTCTGACCCCAAGTTACCAACTACATCCCTGGAATATTCTGGGCCGGCCATGGGGGTGCAGCCGGTGCCACCGCACCGGGCCCCACAAAGCTAGTGGGCCCCCACCCCATAAACAATATTCCATAGGCCACAGCGACAGTTGCAGCCAACTACAGTGCTACGCCAGAGACCTAGAGTCCAGACGCTAATCCAATCGCCTACGCCTGTTCCTCTGCCCGCCGCCTGCCTGCGCCTGTTCGCCTGCCCTGATCGCGCTGCCTGTCTCTGCGGCTCTGCCTGGCGTTCGCTCGCCGCTCGGCCACGGCCGCTCCGGCGATCGACGCTCCCCGCTCCCGCCTCCCACAGTCCCGCGACCGTGTTCGGCGTCCTGGGCTCCTCCTAGCGCTGGCTATCATACCGTCCCGGCCTCCCGCGACAGTGTCCTGGTGATCAGATATTCATATCACACGCATGTCGTCCTGTGAGCTATTTAACTTTTAAGGTAACTGATTGTTGATTTGTTGGCTTAATCTAATTGAAAAAATTAAGGTAACTGAGTAATAATAATAACTGCGCTATTTAGATATGTATAATCATTCTTATGTTACCCTTCAATTTGTGATATATATATATATATATATATATTATTTTCAGTGTTTTATGTAATCATGTCATCGAGAAGATATCCATCTGGAAGTGAAAAAGGGAAAAGGAAAAAACATGTGGATGATCTCATAGACTCACAGAGAGGAGCTATTGACAAGTTTTTCAAGAGCAATGCTAGTGCTTCGACAAATCCAAATGATGCGTTTGCATTGGCAATAGTTCTCGTGGGGTAGAGGAACCAACCAATGAGAATTCTAGAGAAGAAGAACATGTTGATATCAACGCCGATGATAACAATGTAAGTGACCATGACAATATGTCTAATTCATCAGATGCACATGCACAGTTTGGTAGTGTTGATGAACAACCTGACATTTATGATCCAAGAAATTGGGATAATCTTGATAATAAAGCAAGAGACATATTAATTGAGAAAGGACCTATAAGAGAGGAAGGTCTCGAGTTCCCTTTAGATTATGCCTCAAGACATTTTTCATATGCTCATTATTATAGAAAGTTAAGCAATGGAGAGTTATATGATAGAAAATGGTTGGTTTATTCAAAGCATGTTGATAAAGTTTTTTTCTTTTGTTGTAAGATCTTAAAGTCTAGCACTAGCAACAGTCTGAGTTCTCTAGCACATAATGGATGTAGAAATTGGAGGAATATTAGTACAAAGCTTAGAGAACATGAAAATAGTGTTGAGCATTTTTAGAACATGAACAAGTGGAATGAATTGAGGACACGAATGCAGAAAGAGGAAACTATTGATAAAGACTTGCAAAAGCAAATCAATAAAGAGGAAGAACGTTTGAGACAAGTTTTACTAAGAATAATAGCAATTGCGAAATTTCTTGGTAAACACAACTTGGCTTTTAGAGGAAGCATTGAGCAGCTTTATAGTGATAGTAATGGAAATTTCTTAGCCTGTGTTGAGATGATTGCAGAATTTGATTTGGTAATGCAAGACCATCTTAGGCGTATTCAAAACAAAGAAGTTCATTACCATTATCTCAGTCCTAAGATTCAGAATGAGTTGATAGTTCTTTTGTCTTCTAATATTACAAGATCTATCATAAAGATTGTTAAAGAGGCCAAATATTTCTCTGTTATCCTAGATTGTACCCCTGATATTAGTCATCAAGAACAAATGACTTTGTTAGTTCGTTGTGTTAATTTGTCTAATGGAAAAATAAATATTGAGGGATACTTTTTGGGGTTCTTGAATGTCGATGACACATCTGGTTTGGGGCTTTTTAGTGTGTTGCTTGATTCTATGAAGTCATTAGGCCTAAATATTAATGATATAAGGGGTCAAGGCTATGATGATGGTTCCAATATGAAAGGAAAACATCAAGGGGTACAAAAGCGGTTGCTTGATATTAATCCAAGAGCATTGTATATGCCATGTGCTTGCCATAGTCTTAATCTTACTCTTTGTGATATGGCAAAATCTTGTGGGAAAGCTGTTTCATTTTTTGGGATTGTTCAACGCATATATGTGTTATTTGTTGGTTCAACCAAAAGGTGGAATGTTTTGTGTAAACATGTTCTCATTTTTACTCTGAAATCATTGTCAAATACTCGTTGGGAGAGTCGTATCTCAAGTATTATAGCAATAAGATATCAAGCAAAGGAGTTGAGGTCAGCTTTGTTTGAGTTAAGTCATGCTTCTGATATTGAACCTAAGGACAAAAGTGATGCAAAAAGTTTATTTGATGCACTTGGCAACTTTGAGTTTTTGCTTGGTATGGTTATCTGGCATGATATTTTATATTCTGTAAACAAATTGAGTAAGAAATTGCAATCACCATATATGTGCATTGACTCTACTTTGAATCAAATACAAGGTATGGTGCAATACTTTGAGGCATACAGAAATGAGGGGTTTCCTTCTAGTCTGATCATCTCCAAAGGCATTGCAGATGAAATGGGTCTAGAGGCATCGTTTCCAGTAAAATGTAGTGCCTTGAGGAAGAAACAATTTGATGAAAGTAATGATCAAGAAGAAATTCTAGAGGCCGAAAGGGTTTTTAAAGTGAAATATTTTTTGGTTGTAGTTGATATGGCAATCACTTCTTTGAAAACCGGATTTGAAGAACTCATGGTGTTCAAAGATATATTTGGTTTTTTATTGAGATCAACTATCCTGAAGTCATTGAATGATACTGAACTAAAAGAGTCTTGCACCAAACTTGGCAACACTTTCTCTCATAATGGTTCATCTGATGTTGAGGTACATGATCTTATTTCTGAATTGAAGATTTTGAGATTTACTCTACCAGATGGCATATTGTCTGCTATGGAGATATTCGAGCATGTCAGAAATTTAGATTGCTATCCTAATGTCTCAATCGCTTATCGAATATTATTTACTATGCTTGTGACGGTTGCATCAGCTGAGAGAAGCTTTTCAAAATTGAAATTATTGAAGAACTATTTGAGATCAACAATGGCTCAAGATAGATTAAATGGTTTGGCAATTCTATGCATTTAGAAGAAGTTGTTGGATGAGATTGATCTTAATGGTATAATCGACGACTTTGTATCACAAAATGTTAGAAGAAATTTTTAGCATGATATCATGTGACAAGTAAGTGTTATGGCTCTAATTTATATTTATTATCTTATAAACTTTAAGGCATCACTACCGGAATCCGGGTCTTTGCCGAGTGCCGGAGGCTTTGTCGAGTGCTTTTTATCGGGCACTCGGCAAAGACCTGGTTGCCGAGCGCCGCACTCGGCAAAGTCCTACACTCGGTAAAGATCTTTTTTACCGAGTGCAGGACACTCGGCACAGCCGCACAGCTAAGCACTCGGCAAAGATGGCTCTCGGCAAAGGGCCGTTAGCGGCCGTCTACAGCTGACGGCCGTCAGTCGTTGCCGAGTGCCAAATATTGGGCACTCGGCAAAGGACGCTTTGTCGAGTGTCTTCTCTAGACACTTGGCAAAGTGTATTTTTATTTTTTTTATTTTGACTTCCAAACTTTTTGTGGTATGTTCCTACACTATGTAGACCTATATGTATCATTTGTGGACAATTATAACAGAGTTTTCAATCGTTAGTAGATTTAGTTCGTTTATTTGAATTTCTTCGAAAGATTCAGATTTGAACTGCAGGTCACTCGAAACTTGGAAAACCGTGCATGCAAAAATGATATTCATGTTACTTAGCATAAGTTACGACCGATTCCAAGAGCGGACCGGAAACTTCGAGCAACATGCTCACTAAACATGGCCGTGAACTTGCCATCCACATGTTTAAAAATTCTATAAAACACAAACAAAGTCAGAAAATCATGAAACTTGTCCACGTGTCATGATATCATATGTACAGGCTGTGTTAAAAATTTTAGAATGTTTGGAGAAAGTTGTGAGACACTATGTGTAGAAACCTAAGAGAACTACACATGAAATCATAAAGTTTCAATGTGGATCTTCCAGGTTTCTACACATAGTGTCTCACAACTTTCTCCAAACATTCTAAAATTTTTATTACAGCCTATATATATGATATCATGACACGTGGACAAGTTTCATGATTTTCTGACTTTGTTTGTGTTTTATAGAATTTTTAAACATGTGGATGGCAAGTTCACGACCATGTTTAGTGAGCATGTTGCTCGAAGTTTCCAGTCCGCTCTTGGAATCGGTCGTAACTTATGCTAAGTAACATGAATATCATTTTTGCATGCACGGTTTTCCAAGTTTCGAGTGACCTGCAGTTCAAATCTGAATTTTTCGAAGAAATTCAAATAAACGAACTAAATCTAATAGTTATAAAAAACACTTTTATAATTGTACCAAAATGGTACTTGTAGGTCTACATAGTGTAGGAATACACCACAAAAAGTTTGGTTGCCAAAAATAAAAAAAAATAAAATATACTTTGCCGAGTGCTGTCCAGTTAGCACTTGGCAAAGGAGGCTTTGTCGAGTGCCTGTCTGTTGGCACTCGGCAAAGTGTGTAGAACACGTCTTTGCCGAGTGCTCTACAGCTAGCACTCGGCAAAGACGCCTTTGCCGAGTGCCCGCGATCCGGCACTCGGCAAAGTTTATTTTAAAATTTTAAAAAAATCTTTGCCGAGTGCCGGATCGCGGGCACTCGGCAAAGAAGGTGACTAAAGCAGCCCGCGCGCGGCCGGCTCTCTTCTTCCTTCTCCTTTCCTTTCCTTCTCTTCTTCCTTCGCGGAAATTTCCTTCTCCTCACCGCCGCCACGCCCGCCGCCTGCCCCACGCTCCGGCTCGCCGCCGGCGCCGCCCCACCGCCGCCCGCCCCACGCTCCGGCGCCGCCTCACCGTCGGTGCAGCCCCACGCGCCCGGCCGCCGCCCGCCCGCCCGCCCGCAAAGCCCGGCACGCCGCCGCCGGTGAGCCGACCGCCGCCCGCCCTCTCCTCCGCCGCGCCCCACCGCCGCCCGCTCTATCCGTCGACGCGCCACACCGCCGCTGCGCCCCACCGCCGCCCGCTCTGTCCGTCGTCGCGCCCCACCGTCGCCGCGCCTCACTCCTTTGTAAGTATTTAATTAGGGTATGAATTAGCGGTAGTTTTAGGGCATTATAGTGAATTTGCTATGTTTATTAAAATACTTCTATATATTATGATGGTGGATATGGATGCCACTTAGATGTGACTTGCGTTTATCATGTCGTTTGTATATGTGCGTGTCAGCCATCGTGTTGTTAGATCTATTTGCAGGTTTTGGAAACCTCCCCGTATAGGGGAAGTGCTGCCGATTTTTTTGACATGCTTGTTTATTTTTTCGAGCCGTACCGAGGTGGTCACGAGCCGAGCCGAGCCGAGCCGATGAGGCAAAAGTATTTCGTCCAACCCTACACACACCACGACGACAACGGTGTATTGATATGGTTCCAGAGTTACCCAACGCATCAACCACCATATCCATCATCGACACCAATCCTAGAAACCTCTGACTTGGCCAAACTAGACCACATTGGCATAGCTCACCACAATGGACACACGGCTAGATTTCCACGATTGACAACTCCCCAACCTTAACCGCCATAGGAGAACTCCATAAATGGGTGTGGCCCATGGCTCGGATGGCCACTCTGGTGACAGAACTAACCGATAGCGGTAGATAGGCACAAGTAGTGGTAGGTTTGCCGATGGCATGCGTGGTCCTAAGGATGGCGGTCGTTGATGTGAATTCATATGAACAAAGTTTGGCAATATTTTTTGTATTAATAGACTTGTGTTTCATTTTTACAGAGAAGATACTTGTCTTCCTAGCCGCTGCGGGTCTGTCTGCACCGCGTCGCGTCGCCACTGCACCGACCCGCCACAGCCCCACTAGCCTGACTCCACCGCCACCCTAGGTATAACCTCTATTTCCGCATCATGGTCGTAGATCACGTAACCCAGTTAGGCGTCTCCAATTCGAAAGTGATACGGTGTAGATATGCAGATCTTTGCATATCTACAAATGTATCAGTTTCGAATTGTCCACGTTTTTTGGACAGCCCGCGGTTGCGTAGATGGTGTTAGTTTCATGCTCTACTCCGGTCCAAGATAGAGTTTCGGTGTCACCTCCCTGTTGTTCTCCGGACAGTACACTCTCCCTGCCAGGACGTGTACCCGGAGAACAGCGGGGAGGTGCTGCCGAAACTCTATCTCGGATCGGAGTAGCATGGAAACTAACTCCATCTACGCAACCGCGGGTGGGATTAGGACCTATCTTCACCTATTAGAAGGTAGGAACGTAGTCGTAGTGTACATGCATTACATGTCTATATTAAACTATACTCGGTTATATATGTTAGAGGATGGAGGACCGTGAGTGGATGTACACGGGCCGCGTTCGACGTAATGATGTCACCCCAGAATGGATTAGGAAGACCGATGCTTTCGTGGAACGGGCATATGGCGAAGCTGCTAAAGGAGCTAGTCTAGTCCCTTGTCCGTGCAGCAAATGTGACAACCGGAAAAGAAAACCAAAGAAGGCCATGGTAGAACATATTTGGAAGAATGGATTTAGGCCGGACTATACTCGGTGGATCTTCCATGGTGAAGCGCATCACACGAGAGAGGAGGTGGTGAGACAACGCGTCGAGGATTACGATGCTGATGCCGGGGTAGCGGACATGTTGAACGACTATCACGAGGCACAGTTCGCCGAAGGACGTACGGAGGACGAGCCAGAGGCGACCACAAAGGCATTCTACAACATGTTTGATGCGGCACAGAAACCCCTTCACGGCAAGACAAAGGTTTCTCAACTGGATGCCATTGGGCGTATAATGGCGTTCAAGTCGCAGTATAGCATGAGTCGAGACGCCTTCGATGGTTTGTTGACAGTTATTGGCAGCCTGCTTCCGGAGGATCACGTTCTGCCAAAGAGCATGTACGAGGCACAGAAACTCCTTCGTGCACTCAAGATGACGTATGAGTAGATACATGCTTGTCCGAAGGGCTGCGTCCTATTTAGGAAAGAACACAATGAGGCAAAGTATTGTCCGAAGTGTAAATCGTCTAGGTTCATGGAGGTAGACTCTGGTGATGGACAGAAGAGGCAGCTCGACATCCCCGTGACAATCCTACGCCACCTTCCGTTCATACCGAGGATCCAGCGTCTATACATGACAGAGGAATCCGCGAAACAGATGACATGGCACAAAAAAGGCAAACGATACAATCCTGACAAGATGGTTCACGCATCCGATGGTGAAGCATGGACCCACTTTGATGCCATTCACCATGAGAAAGCCAAAGAGGCTCGTAATGTTCGTGTTGCGCTGGTCACAGATGGGTTCAATCCCTACGGAATGACCGCTGCCCCATACACATGTTGGCCCATGTTCGTTATCCCCATCAATCTCCCCCCCCCCCCGGCGTATGCTTTCAAAGACAGAACATATTCGTGTCGTTGATAATTCCTGGACACCCGGGAATAAAATGGGCGTGTACATGGAGCCTTTGATTGATGAATTGGTCTGTGCTTGGGAGGAAGGGGTATGGACGTACGACTGAGCTATGAAGACAAACTTCAAAATGCATGTTTGGTACCAGTACTCCATGCATGACTTTCCGGCGTATGGGCTATTTTGCGCCTGGTGTGTTCACGGTAAGTTCCCATGCCCAGTTTGCAAGGAAGCTCTTAGGTTCATTTGGTTGAAGAAGGGTGGTAAATATTCGTCATTCGATAAACATCGACAATTTCTCCCTCCTGACCATGCATTCCGACTAGACATCAAGAACTTTACGAAAGGTGTCGTGGTGACAGACCGCCCACCTGCAATGATGACTGGTGCCGAAGTTCGCGAACAGATAGATGGTCTCGTGGCCAACCCAGAAGGTGGTTTTGTGGGATATGGTGAGCAACATATGTGGACACATAAGTCGGGCTTGACTCGGCTCTCCTATTATGATGACCTGCTCCTTCCACACAACCTTGACGTGATGCACACTGAAAAGAATGTCGCCGAGGCACTTTGGGCAACAATTATGGAGATTCCTGATAAGTCAAAGGATAACGTAAAGGCAAGAGTGGATCTGGCAGAGTTATGTGATAGACCAAACCAAGAGATGAAGCCGCCTAGTGGTGGTAAGACATGGAGAAGGCCTAAGGCCGATTTCGTCCTGAGCAGGGCCCAGACGAAGGAAGTACTACAGTGGATCAAGATGTTAATGTTCCCTGATGGGTATGCAGCTAACCTTAGTAGGGGGGTGAACTTATCTACTCTGCGAGTCTTAGGGATGAAGAGTCATGACTTCCACATATGGATTGAACGAATTCTTCCGGCGATGGTTCGAGGCTATGTCCCTGAGCATGTCTGGCTACCGCTTGCAGAGTTGAGCTATTTCTTCCGCCAGCTTTGTGTAAAAGAGTTAGCTCAGACCATGATTGCAGACATGGAAAGGATGGCACCCGTGTTACTGTGTAAGCTAGAGAAGATCTTTCCACCCGGCTTCTTCAATCTGATGCAGCATTTGATTCTTCATCTCCCGTATGAGGCACGAATGGGGGGGCCCGTGCAGGGACGTTGGTGCTATCCAATCAAGAGATGTCTAAAGACTATCCGAAAGAAATGTAGAAATAAATGCAAAATCGAGGCTTCCATTGCAGAGGCATACATACTGGAGGAGGTGTCAAACTTCACAACAACTTACTATGGTGACAAACTGCCGAGCGTGCATAATCCACCCCCTCGTTACAATGATGGCGACAATGAATCGAACCTCAGCATTTTTCGAGGGCAACTCGGAAACGCGAGTGGTTCGACCACCAAGACCCTGAGACATGAAGAGTGGCACCATATCATGCTATATGTATTGACCAACCTTGAAGAGGTGACGCCATACATGGAGCAATTTCTTCATGAATTCTGGCGTCGATTAAGGGACCCAACTCCACAGGAATATGATACCCTTCTTGGAAAGGGTGCGGGAAATGGATTGCCCGATTTCATTTCCTGGTTTAAACGTAAGATACGTGCTTAGTTTGTCATTTGAAGTTGCTCTTACGTGCGAATAATATAACAATCTAGCGTGTTTGAACTTGCAGGGCCAAAGAGAGTCGTCTATGAGTGCCGAGTTGAGACAAGTAGCCAATGGCTTTGCCTATAGGGTCAGGAAATTTTCTGGGTATGACGTCAATGGATACCGTTTTCGCACAACAAGCTACGACCAAAGTCGACCCAATCGAAAAACCGCGTGTTCTGGAGTCTTTACGCCCGGGCTTGACGAGGTCGAGTATTATGGAAGAATTGAAGAAATATATGAACTCATTTTTTATGGTTCCAAACCTCTTACTCCAGTGATATTCAAATGTCATTGGTTTGACCCTGAAGTTACGAGACGGACACATTCTAATCTTGGGCTAGTCGAAATTCGACAGGATTCCATCTTACCAGGAGACGATGTCTATATTGTGGCCCAACAGGCCACACAAGTGTATTATCTTCCATATGCGTGCCAAATGAAACAACATCTTAAGGGTTGGGATGTTGTGTATAAGGTATCACCGCACGCTAAATTACCTGTTCCAAACGATGAAGATTATAACTTAGACCCCGACACATATGACGGAGAGTTCTTCCAAGAAGATGGACTCGAAGGGCGATTTGAGATAGACTTAACCGAAGCGATCGGAATGGAAGTAGATATTGAAACGCCGGATGATGAAATGGTTGTTGATGAGGAGGATGAGGTGCAAAATGAGAATGACTTAGAAATGCTTGAAGGCAATGCCAATGATGAAGTTGCGCCTTCAGATGGTGTTGACTATGAAATGGTTGATAGTGATGATGACACTTATGATCCGGCTAACCCGGACACATATGAAGATTATTTTTAATCGATGTAATGCTATATTTCATTTATTTTGCATATGTTTCTAAATACATATTTTTTATCTATGTTTAATTGCTTACTCTTAATTGCAGGTTGTTGAACAAAGATGGTGGGCGGTGGGACGAGGACGAGGAGGGGGAGGGGGAGGGGGAGGAGGAGCACCCGTAGGACGGAGGAGGAGGCGCAGCAGGACGACGTCGTACAGCAGCAGGTGGCGCAGCAAGCCGCTGTCGATGCGGCGCAGCAGGACGACGACGATGACGCCGCTCAGCAGGACGTCTCAGGTTCTGGCTCCTCAGGTTCGAGGAGTATCTACCTGCGAGGTCCCACGAGTCTCCCTCCTCGACCCATACTTCGTGACAGACGTCCGCTGATACGACCTGATGGAGAGAGGTAGGTAACTTTAGATGTTGTTGCTGCTTTTTAATATTATATGTTCAAATTAATAATAGAAACTAATACTTTATCTTAATCACTTGGACAGGTCTTGGATGATTTTGGAGACTGCAGGGGGTCACGGCCGCAACCCCAATGGCATCCTCGGCCTTCTATGCAGGGAACACTTCCCTAGACTTGTCGAGTACGCCGGAGTGACGAGCCCAGCATACACCTTCGACCACTACGCCGTCGCCCCCGATGCAGTAGATCGGGACGGCAGACAATTCAACAACAAGGCGGAGCGGGTGAAGCAAGAGCTGTGGGTAAGTCTTCCTCGCACTATATTGTTTAATAAGTCGCATTTGTTGCATATTCTTGAAATAATGTATGGATACATCGTCTTTGTATGTAGGATTTCTTCAGATGCGAGGCTGGATACGAGGCACGGGCGGATGCGGTGGCTACGATGAGCTGTAAGAAGCTCGTCGTGGACATGCACTACGAGGCACGCATCCAGGCCATCGTCACTTACCACGGCTCCATCCTTGGGGAGAAGGTGACCAAGAAGGACGCCCGAACCATGTCGTTGACTCCGGACCAGTACTTGCAGGTAAATACAAAACTTTATTATTGGTACTAAATATGCTTAATTTTATCTTCTGATATGCCGTGTACTTGTATTTTTTTAGATGATTCCTCATTGGTGCGCCGCGCATCCTGAGTGCTGGGAGCAGATGGTGCAGAGGTGGTGCTCGGCTGAGTGGGACGAGGCGCACAACGCTAGCCGGGAACAGCGTTTGATGATGCAAGGTCCCTCCCACCATCAAGGCAGCCGAAGCCTGGGCAAATACGCGGAAGCATGGGTACACGCTCTTTTTTATTTAGGTATATAACTTTCGATTAGACATGATTTCTAACCATCTCGTTGGTTTTCTCGCAGTCGGCGGTGTAGGAAACGGGTGACGCCTAAGAGGGGGGGGTGAATTAGGACTTCTAAAACTTTCGCTAAACTAGGCCACAATTAAATCCCTAGAGCAAAACCTATGCAAATAGTCAAACTAGAATGTGCAAACTAGGTTTTGTCTAAGTGTTGCTATCTCTACCGCAAAGGCTAAGTTTCAATCTACACTAGATATGTATGAATACAAGATTGAAACTTAAATGCTTAATATAAATGCGGAAACTTAAAGAGCAAAGTAGAGAAGCAAACTCTCGTGGATGACGCCGGTATTTTTACCGAGGTATCCGGAACCGTGCAAGGTCCCGACTAATCCTCGTTGGTGCCCCTACGCGAAGGGAAGCCCACGCGAGGGCCAAGCACCTCGGTCGAGTAACTCCGTAGAGAGCCGCGGGCCTTCTCCACACGCAAGTGGTGCTCCGCTTCCGGCTCCTCTCGGACGCTCCCCGCCGTCTCCACTATCGAGCTTCCGGCCGAAACGCCGCGGGCCTCGTTCCCTCCGGTACACGGTGGCGGCCGTGACACAAACGCGGTTGTCACGGTCTCGCAAGACTCTCGCCCCACTCGGTACAATTACAATGGCTCACGCAAGAGCCGAGGGGTTGTGAGGTTTATCTAAACTCACTCGACAATCTAGGGTTCACCTAGAGCAAGCGCTAAAGCGGTCTAACTAACCTAAGCACTTCGCAAAGCACCTACGCTAATCACCGAGTGATTCTATTAAGCACTTGGGTGTTTGAGCACTTGGAAATGTCTACAATATGCCTTGGTATGTTGCTTGGGCTCCCACACCTCCAAATGGCCGGTTGGGTGAAGTATATATAGGCCCCAACTCAAATATAGCCGTTGGAAAGCAGTTCTGCAGCTTTCTGCGGCGCACCGGACAGGTGCACCGGACTGTCCGGTGGTGCACCGGACATCCCACGTGTACTAGCCGTTAAAAGTAGCCGTTTGAGCTTCCGAAGATGGCGCACCGGACATGGCGCACCGGACGGTCCGGTGTGCACCGGACAGCCCATGTCCGCTTGTCGTATTTTGGCCGTAACTTTTAGCTCCGAACTCCGATTTCGATGATCTTGTACTTTTTGGAAAGCTTATGAAATTCTCTACATCCCAGAGTTGAAGCCATACCAGTTTGAGCAAATTTGGCACACCGGACAGTCCGGTGTGCACCGGACATCCCATATGCTGCTCTTGTTTTTTCAGCAATTCCGACTTCGTATTGTGGGCATAACTTTTAGCTCCGAACTCCGATTTTGATGATCTTGGACTTTTTGGAAAGCTTATAAAATTCTCTACATCCCAGAGTTGAAGCCATGTCAGTTTGAGTAGATTTGATTTTGTGAAACACTTCCAATTCAATCAGCCCTTCCTCTCAACTTTGTCAAGTTCACTTTTGTTTTGCATCTTTGTATCTCACTTCTACTTCTTGATGTGTTGGACTCTTAGCATATATAAATTGTCTTCAATATGACTTTGTAATGTCTTATATGGGTATTATAATGTCTTCTTTGAGGTGTTGCATCCTCAGAGCCTCAGTCCAATCCTACTTTGCATCCTGTGGACTACAACACACAAACACTTGGAAAATACATTAGTTCACAGGTTGTGTTAATCATCAAACACCAAAATCTATTAAGCCAAATGGCCCGGGGTCCATTTTCCTTACAATCTCCCCCTTTTTGGTGATTGATGACAACACAACCAAAACAAGCAAATATTACAAACATTTGAATATAAATATACAATCTACTTGCTAGGATGCATGTTTGTCCCCGTAATGTGAGATTATGGACTTAAGCCTCCCCCTAACTCCATAATTCACTTACTTCCTATTTTAGACCAAAATGCAAAAACCACTTGAAAGATCAAAATTTTAATTTGGTGGTGTTTGGTGTTTGATAACATTTTCATTGCTTTGGTCCCTACAACTTCTCCCCCTTTGGCATCAACCACCGAAAAGGAAGACATTAAAAGCATATAGGAAGCAAATAAGACTAGCCCTCAAAAAGGATTTGTAAAATAATACCAATTGAAACACCAAATTGATACTCCCCCTAAATGAGTGTTCTCCTTTAGAAAGAATTTTCTCCCCCTGTAGAGACGAAGAAATACTCCCCCCTGACAGAGATCTTCTACTTAGGAAAAAGCATGTGAGAAATGGAGGTGCAAGTCATGATTTGAATAGACTAACTTCCCTTATGCATAGGTAACAAAATATGAGTTAACAATATATGCATTTATAGCAACATGGGAAGTATAAGATATGAAATATAGTCTAATCAAATAATGGAGAAGACATGTAAATGTTACTAAGTGTAGTCTCAAAGATACCAATTGAAAGTCAATTGCGGACCAATTGAATACCAATGGCAGGCTTGCAGACATAAGAATTCTTGTAGATTTGCAGTGGAAGCTTGTTGTCTTTCTCCGGGGACCTCATTTTCCTTACAATGAGACTATCACATGAAATAGACTTGAAAAGGTGTTAGTCTCAAAGTATTAGATTATAGAGTAACCTCCCCCTGAAGATGTGCATACAAGTTTTGAATACTTGTTGGAGACATGCACTTTGATTTGATATCAAGAGGGGCAAATTATCTATAATCCAAACTTTGGCACATATAAGTTAAATGATACAACTTGTAGAAATCAAAATTTTCAATTGATGCATCATTTACAATGGAGTGATATAGAAGCTATGTGTCGTGCTTAAATAAATATTTTAAGCCATGTAGGTTTGCTTAAGTGTATGAATTTAAAACAAGCAATCCTACCATATGATTCACCTAGTATGCATAATTTAAAACAAATGTAAATAACAAATGTAATACTAGGCAAGAAAGGTAAACTAGATACAAGGTAAATAGATACGCATATCTAAAAACAAGAGATACAATAAATCTAGTTACCTTAGTCATGGGTGGGAAATTTGGGTCCAAAATTTTCACTAACCCACTTGGCAATAAACTTGATCCAATATGATGTATCCCATGATATACATCCCAACTTTGCTAAGTCTCCAAATTTCCCGCAGACCTTCGGTCCACTCACTTCCCTTTTGGGATCCAAACCTTCTTGGTGCTTTTCATGGTTGAAATTATTTCCTTTGGCACCCAGATGCGTTTGGCCCCCTTTCCTTTGTTGCCTTGCTTGTTGGCCTTGATTGCTATCACCTTTCCATTCTTTTTCTTCTTGATCAAATATGGTGTAGCATCCTTTTTGTTCACCTTTTTGATGTAGGTGCTGGAGATTTTGCTTGATGGCTTTTGCTGGAGCTTTTGCCTTTGATTATCCCCGGTCATCACCTTGCATTGGAAAGACTTGTGGCCTTCCATGTGGCATAGCCTACAAATCACAGTTTCTCCCTCTACAGGCTTGTTCACTCCCGCAGTGGTGTTATCCTGTGGAGGTCGGATTTGTTTGGCTTTGCCTTTCTTGTCATACAAAGCCTTTCCAAGGCGAGCCACTTCTTGCTTTAATTGTTCATTTTCCTTTGCAACCTCATCCGAACATTTCTCTACAACAATATTCTCAACAATGACTTGGTTGCAGGAGTTAGAATCATCAATTAAATCAAAGCAGGAAGTAGAAGCATCTTTCTTAATTATTTCAGGTATTTCAACTAAAGATGTTGCTGGGGTGCTACCAATGTTTTCTAGCTTAGTAGTTAGCTCATTATTGTGTATGCTAAGAATTTCCATTTTCTCTAGCAAATTTTCAATAGCTTCTTGGGAGCTAGCTAACTTAGCCTTAAGTTTTTCATTCTTTTTAATAAGGCTATCATCGGTAGCAGTGGATGGAGCACTAGATTCTAATAGCTCAATTTTAGTTGACAGCTCACTATTTAAGTTTGCAAAAGTTTCAAATTTTTCTAGCAAACCTTTATAATCATTTTGGGAGCTAATCAACTTATTTTTCAAAGTTTTAAGTTGAGCTTTTTTGCTTAGTGCAAACATCCTGGAAAAATTCTACGGCTTCCGCAAGCTCATCTATAGAGGGCTTTCCCTCACCTTCATCATCACTACTACTTTCATCACTAGAGGATGGAATGCTTTGGTTACCTCTTGCCATAAGGCATTTGTGTGATGACCGTGATGAGCGTGATGAGGACCGGTGGCTACGCGTCCTTGGAGGTTCATCTTCACTTGAAGAATCATCCCAAGTTCTAACACTTGTTAGCGCCTTGCCTTTGCTCCTCTCCTTTTTGGGTTTGGCCATATTTGGACAGTTGTCCCTGAAGTGGCCCTTCTCCCCACATGCGAAGCATCCTCTCTTCATTTGCTTTTTCCTGTCAATGTTAAAAAGAAGATCCTCGACCTGCAGGGGCACACCCATTAGATTAATCTTGCGGATCATCCTCATTACCTTTCCGACGCGTCGGATTGTTTCTTCGTCCTCGGAGGATGATGTGCATGGCTGATTATCTTCATCATCATCACTTTCTTCTTCTTCCTCTTCTTCACTTGAGGAACTTGGAGTGGGAGCCTTCTTTTTGCCCTTCCTTTCATCACATGCAAAAGCATATGGTCTTGAGGATGTTGGCTCCTCTCCCCGACTCATTTTTCGCGACATCTCAAAAGCCGCGATTTTCCCAATCACAATAGTCGGGGTCATGTTGCTCAAGTCCTCCATGTTGTGAAGGATGGTGATGATGCTCCCATATCTTTGTTGTGGTAGCAGGGAAATAATCTTCCTCACAATGTCCGCATCACCTAGCTTATTAATGCCAATCGAATTGAGCTCATTGATAATTAGATTCAAACGAGAATACATGTCTCTAACAAGCTCGTCATCTTTCATAGCAAAAGAATTATAATCATTTAAGACAAGGCAATGTTTTTGCTCACGGACATTGGATGTGCCGTCATGGAGCTCATGCAATTTTAGCCAAATCTCATTAGCAGTTTTTAAGGTAAATACTTGATTAAAAATATCCATGCTAAGAGATTCATACAAGCAATTTTTGGCTCTAGCATTTAAATGAATTTCTTTTTCCTCACTCGTGGTGGGTTTCTCGGGATTCTTGAGGGGTTTCATCCCGTCTCGAGTGACTCTCCAAACACCTAGATCAACAGCCTCTAGGTAACAAGCCATTCTAGCACTATAATATGGGAAGTTAGTGCCGTCGAAGTGTGGTGGCCTATGGGTATCCATCCCTTCCTCCAAAAAGCGTCGGCTCTTTTAGCGGTGAAGCTAAAGAGTTTCAAATGAGCCAAACCGGGCTCTGATACCACTTGTAGGAAACGGGTGACGCCTAAGAGGGGGGGTGAATTAGGACTTCTAAAACTTTCGCTAAACTAGGCCACAATTAAATCCCTAGAGCAAAACCTATGCAAATAGTCAAACTAGAATGTGCAAACTAGGTTTTGTCTAAGTGTTGCTATCTCTACCGCAAAGGCTAAGTTTCAATCTACACTAGATATGTATGAATACAAGATTGAAACTTAAATGCTTAATATAAATGCGGAAACTTAAAGAGCAAAGTAGAGAAGCAAACTCTCGTGGATGACGCCCGTATTTTTACCGAGGTATCCGGAACCGTGCAAGGTCCCGACTAATCCTCGTTGGTGCCCCTACACGAAGGGAAGCCCACGCGAGGGCCAAGCACCTCGGTCGAGTAACTCCGTAGAGAGCCGCGGGCCTTCTCCACACGCAAGTGGTGCTCCGCTTCCGGCTCCTCTCGGACGCTCCCCGCCGTCTCCACTATCGAGCTTCCGGCCGAAACGCCGCGGGCCTCGTTCCCTCCGGTACACGGTGGCGGCCGTGACACAAACGCGGTTGTCACGGTCTCACAAGACTCTCGCCCCACTCGGTACAATTACAATGGCTCACGCAAGAGCCGAGGGGTTGTGAGGTTTATCTAAACTCACTCGACAATCTAGGGTTCACCTAGAGCAAGCGCTAAAGCGGTCTAACTAACCTAAGCACTTCGCAAAGCACCTACGCTAATCACCGAGTGATTCTATTAAGCACTTGGGTGTTTGAGCACTTGGAAATGTCTACAATATGCCTTGGTATGTTGCTTGGGCTCCCACACCTCCAAATGGCCGGTTGGGTGAAGTATATATAGGCCCCAACTCAAATATAGCCGTTGGAAAGCAGTTCTGCAGCTTTCTGCGGCGCACCGGACAGGTGCACCGGACTGTCCGGTGGTGCACCGGACATCCCACGTGTACTAGCCGTTAAAAGTAGCCGTTTGAGCTTCCGAAGATGGCGCACCGGACATGGCGCACCGGACGGTCCGGTGTGCACCGGACAGCCCATGTCCGCTTGTCGTATTTTGGCCGTAACTTTTAGCTCCGAACTCCGATTTCGATGATCTTGTACTTTTTGGAAAGCTTATGAAATTCTCTACATCCCAGAGTTGAAGCCATACCAGTTTGAGCAAATTTGGCACACCGGACAGTCCGGTGTGCACCGGACATCCCATATGCTGCTCTTGTTTTTTCAGCAATTCCGACTTCGTATTGTGGGCATAACTTTTAGCTCCGAACTCCGATTTTGATGATCTTGGACTTTTTGGAAAGCTTATAAAATTCTCTACATCCCAGAGTTGAAGCCATGTCAGTTTGAGTAGATTTGATTTTGTGAAACACTTCCAATTCAATCAGCCCTTCCTCTCAACTTTGTCAAGTTCACTTTTGTTTTGCATCTTTGTATCTCACTTCTACTTCTTGATGTGTTGGACTCTTAGCATATATAAATTGTCTTCAATATGACTTTGTAATGTCTTATATGGGTATTATAATGTCTTCTTTGAGGTGTTGCATCCTCAGAGCCTCAGTCCAATCCACTTTGCATCCTGTGGACTACAACACACAAACACTTGGAAAATACATTAGTTCACAGGTTGTGTTAATCATCAAACACCAAAATCTATTAAGCCAAATGGCCCGGGGTCCATTTTCCTTACAGGCGGCACATGGTGGCGTGCCTTGCTCCACGTTCTCGGCATATGCTATGGCCCACAAGGGGAAGGCGACGCCCGACGTCACCTACAACCCGGATGACGGGCCCGAGGCGTACACCAACCCTGCCATCCACAGCCGCCTCAGTGAGTACACCGCCATGGCCAAGGAGGTCCATGGGCCAGATTACGATCCGAGGACCGAGGACATCGACGGAGATGTCCTCATGAGGGTCAGAGGAGGCAAGAGGCATGGGCGGTACTGGATTGCCGACGGGGCAATCGACTCGTCCTCCACTTCCACTCTCTCTCAGGTGCGAGCAAGGAGCACAAGCGCGAGCCCAGCCATATGACCTCGGCAAGACAGCTCACAACATCGTATCCAGCAACTCCAGGTTATTCCTTATCTATTCATCGTTCATTGATTATTATATATCTTCTCTTTGCATTATCGTAACATTAGGGCGAAATATTACAGACTCAGCTAGATGATGAGAGGAGGCAACGTGAGGAGCTGGAGAAGAGGATGGTGGAGATGTTCGTGTACATGCAGAGTCTTGGCGCCGCACAGGGTCATGCTCCACCACCTCTGTTGTTCCCTGCAGCTGACCCTGCTGAGTTCACTACTCCTGTGAGTATCAAAATTTTAGTACTGCATGATATATATTCATATGTTCTCACACATACAATCTCTTCTCTGTGCAGGGTCAATCGGCGGCGTCGAACAACCCTCACGCTTCGTCCAGCCCTTCGCCGAACCAGTCCAGATGCCCACCTCGTTGATGATCTATTTTGTGATGATCCAGACTTATATTTGTGAGTGTTGGTGATGTTAGTTAGACTTGGTCTTGTGAGATACTTGGTGATGTTAGTAATGATCCAGACTTATATCTGTTTTGTGATGATCCTGACTTATATTTGTGAGACTTATATTAGTGAGACTTTGTGATATATATGGTGTTGATGATAAATGTGTTCATTCTGTGATGCGATTGATATATAATGTGATGTGAATGATATATATCTTTTGTTTGTTTGGATGGAACAGCAAAAACAAATAAAAAGGGACATCCTAGTCACTTTGCTGAGTGTAACACTCGGCAAAGGGTAGCTTTGTCGAGTGCTATGACCATGGCACTCGGCAAAGAAGGAAACCTGGGAACCGGTAAAGCCATCTTTGCCGAGTGCTGACAATGGCACTCGGCAAAGAAGGAAACCTGGGAACCGGTAAAGTCATCTTTGCCGAGTGTTGTTGCCAAGGCACTCGGAAAAGGGACTGGCAAAGGGGCCCACTGGAGGACTCTTTGTCGAGTGCCAGTCCACTAGACACTCGGCAAAGAAGCATCCTTTGCCGAGTGCCTACGAGAGCTCTCGACACAGGGGCTGGCGGTGGGGCCCACTGGACCCGTCTTTGCCGAGGGCCGCTATAGCAGACACTCGGCAAAATTAGCCTCTTTGCCGAGTGCCAAAGAAGACACTCGGCAAAGGATCCGTCACCGTCACTTGGCGCCGTGACGGTGACTTTTCTTTGCCGAGTGTCAAATGGCACTCGGCAAATTCTTTGCCGAGTGCCCGACAAAAAGTACTCGGCAAAGAGGCTGTTGCCGATGTACAGTTCGCCGAGCGTTCTTTGCCGAGTGTTACACTCGGCAAAGCCTTTGCCGAGTGTAAAATAGTCTTTGCCGAGTGTCTGCGACACTCGGCAAAGGAGCTATGTCCGGTAGTGCATGGCATAGAAGTTTTTTCATTGAATGTTTAATAATTTATGTTTATAATTATATATATTGTATATACATGGTGGATGGGGCCTCCCTATTAGATTTCGGACCAGGTCCCCAGGAAGTCATGAACGGCTCTGCCTACTAATCACAATAACAGGTGGGCCTCTTGAGGGGCGACCTCGTGGACCGTTGCTCCTGGCAGGTAGCACCCCATGCAACCCTTCGATGTCGTCTATGGGGCCTTCGCCCTCCTCGAAAGGGTCGCTTCTGTTGAAGCTCCTCAAGTCGAAGGTAGTGAAATCCCTCGCTTCAGTGCATTCTGTGTGTGGGCCTTCGCTAGGGCACTTGCCTTCACCGCGATTGGTTGCCATCTACCTAAGTCGGTGGCTTCGTCTAAGTTGCTATCCAGCGAAGGCTCCAATCCGCCCATGGTCTTGTGTAAGCGTCATTAGTTGAAAAACGATGTGTCGAGCCTTTGCGTCGTGGATCGAGGTCAAGTTAGGCATTCGCCCCAACAAGGACGAAGGAGAATCCGATGATACCCTACAGTCAGATCAAGAATAGTAAACCGAGTCGCTTGGCCAAGCTCATCCAACGATTCCTCAATCACGGGCACTAGAAAACAGACTTAACTGTGATCGCATTCATATGTCGAAAGTCAACACAAAATTGCCGTGAATCATCCTTTTTTCTTAACCAACATCACTGACGAAGCGAATGGCTAGTACTCGGCTGAATAATGCCCGACTACAGCATTACAAAAATCTAGTGCTCAATGCCATCTTTAATAGCAGGCGGGTATCGATAAGAACAAACATGCACATGAGAAGCCCCATTCACTAATGGAATAGCATGGACATAGTCTCTCGAGGGAGGCAGCCCTGATGGTGGTTCAAATACCGTAGCAAATTCAGACAGCAAAGCCACCATCGGTTCTGGTCAGCAAATGAAGGCCTTTGTAACTCACCCATAGTAACTTCAACCACAGATCCTGGAGGAAAAACTAAAGAATTCTTATACAAAATTAACATCCACTTCTGTATCCCATGGACCTTCATTGGGTTGTGCAGAGCCAACCAATCCATACCCATAATCAAGTCATATGCAGCGATATCCAAGACTTGAAAGTCTACCATGAACATACAATGTTGGACTAACCAAGTTCCTCCCAATAACTGCCGAGAACACTGAATGCGCCCAGCATTGGCCACTTGCACCACCACTAGACAAGGTATTGTAGTGACCCCATCTAGAAACAAAGCAATCTGAGGACACAAGAAGGAATGTGAGCTCCCAGAATCCACTAAAATCAACACCTCCAAACCTTGAATCATGCCTTTAAATTTCATAGTCTGAGCAGCATTATCTCCTGTAAATACAGCCACTGAAACAGCCATACAGAAGTGGTCCTCCCTCGGAGATTAAGTATCAGAAATAGCCGACAACTCATCCTGTTACAACTGATACAAATCCCAGACTTCCTACAAGGCATGCAACTGCACTGTAGGAGGACACTGGAGATCGCGAGACCATTTTTCGGCACAGCGTTGACACAAACCCTTAGCCCGGCGATACGCACGAAGCGCGACCAATTTTTCATCGAACACCCAGGGTCGAGGTTGATCCACACGCTCGCCATCTTTCACCTTACATCCGAGCTGATCAACCTGCGGTGGTAACGACAACCGTAAGGCTCCCTTCCCAGACAGCTTACTCGATATGGTAAATGCCGGCCAATGAACCTCCTCCTGCAACAAGCCAACAAGGCCAAAATATTAGAACGCAATCCATCTACGAAGCGATGAACAAAATAGAGTGGATCCATCAAACGGCCATAGGCCACCAATTGTCCATCAGAACTAAAAACCTCTCCACGTAGTCAGCTACTGAAGTGTTTTGATTAATACTGAACAACTAATGAATAAAAACTGCATGTTCATCCTTGCCAAAATGCTCCAATGTTGGAACCGGACCGCCGACACATGGCGTGTCCGTCGGGGCCGCCCGCACACACGGCGCGCCCACCCAGGTTGTCGGGCCGCGACACACGCGTCCGCACGTATAGCAGCGGGCTTTAGGTCTTTTGGGCCAACACTCCCCCAAAAAGCTAGCCTGATAGGGGTTGCACCCTCAACCATATAAACCATGCTTTCTCACCCTCACCACACAATGTGGAACTATTCCCAACAATCTCCGCCTCACACATTGTGAGCCGAGATTTGTCTGAGAATGCACTGGGTCAACCTGGCTCTGATACCAATTGTTGGAACCGGACCGCCGACACATGGCGTGTCCGTCGGGGCCGCCCGCACACACGGCGCGCCCACCCAGGTTGTCGGGCCGCGACACACGCGCCCGCACGTATAGCAGCGGGCTTTAGGTCTCTTGGGCCAACACTTCCCCAAAAAGCTAGCCTGATAGGGGTTGCACACTCAACCATATAAATCATGCTTTCTCACCCTCACCACACAATGTGGAACTATTCCCAACAACCAATAGTGGCTGACATACCATAGGCCAACTAGAACACTGGAATTGTTCTCTCAAAGAAGACCACCAACGAGCTGCTGCCCCCACAAAATGCATGGAAGACACATAGACCCATAAATTGGACTCGACTGAATACATATCAAAATAGTTCTGAGTACGACGGATCCACAGCTTTGGGTTCTCCCCATCGAACATGGGAAAATTTAACTTAGGCAAATGACCCCGAACCACGCTACTAGAACTACCCAACAACACGGACTCTTCATGCAGATGTGAGAATCTAGGAAAACGAGAATACGACACAGCACCAACAACATTTTGAGACTAGGACATGTACGTACCCTTGACCCAGGGTTGAAGAAGGGTGGTGACCGACCTAAATCCATCCTCCCGGTGTGAAGCAGCAATGCGATGCCCATTGGGAGATTCGGCTGTTAATCCGACAGATGAGCGCTAGTCAGTCAGAGGAGAAGGCGCGAGGATACCAGGCATGGATCGACGTCGGCTTATCCACCACCGCACGTCCGAATTTTTTGCATTTTGACCCTTCCTCGGAAAAAAAATCACGTTTAGACCCTAGAAAATTTTAATGTCATTTTTAGACCCTTTTTTCGGCGCCATAGCCTATGGCGCCGAGGTAACACAGCTCGGCGCCATAGGCTATGGCGCCGAGGTACGTGCTGCGCTGACACAACCCAGACATCGTGGCGCTGACGTGGCACCGAGCTCGGCGCCATAGATCTTGGCGCCGAGCTCTGTTCTATGACCACAAAGCACATCTAGCTTAGTTGGTAGAGTGCAAGGCTTTTAACCTTGTGGTCATGGGTTCGAGCCCCACGATGGGTGATTAATTAATATTTTTTGTCTTTGTCACTAATTTATTTTTTTGTTGTCTAGATTTTTCGTTTATGTCGCTGATTTGTCCGTCCAGATTTATTTCTCATCCAAATTTTTTGTTTTTGTGACTGATTTGTTAAGTGCTAAAATGAATACTAATTTAAAACGGAGGGAATACATGAGTACAATGAAACAATGTGAAAATCATAGTTTTTATTATTATGTACAAACAGATAGATTAACCGTGTCTTCATGAACTGGTACAACCACCTAGAATCACTCCTCATCGGCCAAGTTCCATTATCTTTATTCCAAGCCTTCATCCATGTCGACGTGAAGCCAAGTACAAAGTAAGGCTCCCACGGAGGTCCATAGAAGCAGGGAGTTGTTGGAGCAGCAGACTCTTGTCATTGCCAACCTATATTTTCCTTCCTGGACAACCCTTCTTTTACATGTGACACCGCAGCAAGTTGCCAAGTTTTAAATAGTTTTGTACTGTGTCTAGGAGCAGCTTATAATTGTTTCAGAAATGCTGTTCTTTGGGATGAACATGAAGAAATCACATATGTTGTGTGCCATCTCGCCAGTATTGCTGGTTTTTTCAACTGACTGTGCTGCTGGACCTGAAGAAATCCCATGGTTGCTGTTGGATATGAAGAAATCAGTCACAAAAATAAAAAATTTGGATGAGAAATAAATCTGGACGGACAAATCAGCAACATAAACGAAAAATCTAGACAACAAAAACAAATCGGTGACAAAGACAAAAAATATTAATTAATCACCCATCATGGGGCTTGAACCCATGACCACAAGGTTAAAAGTCTTGCTCTCTACCGACTAAGCTAGATGTGCTTTGTGGTTATAGAACAGAGCTCGGCGCCATAGATCTTGGCGCCGAGCGTCGGCGTCACGACGTCCGGGTTATGCCAGCGCAACACGTATCTCGGCGCCATAGCCTATGGCGCCGAGCTGTGTTACCTCGGCGCCATAGCCTATGGCGCCAAGAAAAGGGTCCAAAAATAACATTAAAATTTTCTAGGGTCTAAACGTGATTTTTTTTCCGAGGAAGGGTCAAAATGCAAAAAAAAATTCGGACCGCACGTTCCCAATTCTTCGAGATCTTGCCGACCTCCAGGCGCAGATCATTAACCATACCTTTGATTCTCATGCGCCAATCATCGAACATGCTTGTGGCCTGTTCCAGCGCACGGACGCGACCGTCCTGTGCGGAAGAGAACTCCACGAATGTCGCCTCCCAGCGAGCATCCTGCTCCGAGACCCGGCAATCCCACTTGGCGTCATGCTCCGAGAAACGTCGCGTGATCTCGTCCAGGATGATTTGAATATTTGGATTCATGAGGGCCTGCCAGCAGCGGAATCGCGTGAAGTGAAGATGACCAACCAGCGGATCCAGCGTAGAAATGAACACTGATACCACTTGTTAACAGCACACTTAGGGCTTGATGGATTGGACGGTATTGAGTCAATTTAAATCCATAGAAGTTGAAATTCATTGCAATTTATTTCAATACACTTCAATCCACATGAAATTAAAAGAACAAAGTCTAAGGAATAGACATTACATGGACCTTCTATCACATTCACCCACGCCAGCCCATACATGTTTGCATTGCTCTTCCTCGGCCTATTCGAACGACGTGGCCCATCAGCACTTGTAGACGACGGTCTTCTTGCTTCCTTCACCAGATCTGCCAACAGACGCAGTCTTCTTGCTTCCTTCACCAGAGCTGCCAAACGTGTATACGTGCTCTTCTTGGAAACATTTCGCGTGAATTCGATACGAAACTGTTCCATCTTCCATGATAATTGCTTTCTCAAAAGCAGAGATGAAATGTTTCTCCTTGGGTAAAAAAGAAAAGAAATCGACATGAACGTGTGCACTTGCTGCATTTCAGAGGCATGAATAGCATTCTGGTTGCAACTAGCACTGCCATACTAGATTCCAATACCACGCACTACCAATGTTGGAATCCCAAATGCATACGTGTCCCCAAAAAAAATTCTGGAATCTGGAACTAACGCCAACAAGTACGCATGCACGAAATAAGTATTACTGATCAAGTCCGCCGCTAAAACTCCTCATTTTTTATAGTACCATAGTGAAAAAAAATGTACATAGCTATATGACGTCTGGAGCAGCATACATAGTAGACTGTACACATCTCATCATTCTGTGCTACCTTACGTTCCCAGAAACTGATGGAGCGATGGGAGCTTCAGCACACAAGCATGGAAGAAGCCAAACCGGACGGACAGATCAGCATCAGTACCGATAGAACGTCGCCATGAAAGAACTCTGGTTCAGCATGAACTTTTTTGGTAGTACTATCCCCAAAAGAAGACCTCTTTTGATAGTATTATGGCGAAGATAGATTCATCATCATCATGCAACCGTGGGTTAAAGAAGTCCCGATTGTTCAAGGATATCGGCCTCTGTAACACCAGGTCCGAAGGCATCAAGTTGACGTTCGAGCTCGTCCAACATCTGCTCATGGGAGCTGATACCCTCTTGTTGCCGAACCAGGAATCTGCTCATTCGCTCAAGGAGCTGCACCGCCTTTCTCCTCCCCCTCTCCGTGCCATTCAGGGCCAGGTCCCGTAGCGGGACCATGATGCCGCACTCCTGCGCCCGGGCTAGATGCACGGACTGCACGGACAGATGCAGCATCACAGCCGCAGCATTCTCTCTGTTCCTCGGCGACCCGCTTCCGATCATCTCCACAAGCACGGGGACGGGCTCGGCCGCCCCAATCGCGGCCTTGCCCTCGGGGTGACTGGACAGTATCGAGAGTATCGCCATGGCCTCGTCCAACAGAGCTCCGGTGGGGTTCGTCACGAGCCCCATGATGAGTGGCACCAGGCCAGCTCGTATGGCACGGCCCTTGTTCCCCTGGTAGATACACAGGTTGAACAGGGCGGCTGCTGCATCCTTCTTCCCGCGTTGGCTGCCCTCACTCAGCAAAACTACAAGAGCGGGGATGGCTCCTGTTCCTCCGATTGTTACCTTGTATTCATCGACCACAGACAGGCTGAAAAGGGTGGCTGCGGCATTCTCCCGTGCCTCCATGCTTCCATTCTTCAAGACATGAACTATGCCCGGGACGGCACCGGATGATATGATGCTCGTCTTGTTATCTTCGTGTATAGAGAGGTTCAGAAGTGCAGTCACAGCATGTTCCTGGGTCTGCAGATTAGATGACGACAGGAGACTCAATAGTAAGGGAATGGCACCAGCCTCGGCAATGCAGATACGATTGTTTGCATTCCGCTTTGCCAGGAGCCGGAGCTCCGCAGCAGCTGATCTCTGTTCCTCAGGATCTGCGGAGCATAACTTGGAGAGAAGAGCGTCGATGTTAGCACGTTCGCTCGAAGAGCACGAAGATGTAGGTTTGTCAGGCTGCGTCGAGCGCTTCGGTGGATCGATCCCGTTGGCCTCGCACCACTGTGCAATAAGGCTTCTAAGAACATAGTTTGGTGTCAGTGTTGTGTTTGGCATCCTCTGTTGAGTATTTGGACAAGTCTGGTGCCCAGAAGCTAGCCATTTCTCGATGAATGCCCGCTCATATGTCTGGAAAAAAAACACAAACCAAAAAAAAAGATCTTATATTATGAATTGAAGTTCGCTTGTACTTGAGCACGGAAAATAGAATCAGATGTATGCACCTGGCCAGTAGCAACAATAACGGGGTCTTTCATCAGCTCAAGAGAAATTGGACACCGGAACTCATCAGGGATGTTTCTGGGTCTTGGCTCCCCATTGGGATCCATTAGCTTGGTAGTCATCGGCGGGCCCATTTCAGGGTTCTGAGTTTGCACAAAGTCCTTGATCTTCTTCAGTAGCATCGACATTTTTTCAATGTGTTCTCCAGGATCATTACCGCCACCGGATGCCACCATCTCATGCAAAGCAAGCGATTCTTGTGTGAGATCGGTGATGGTCGTCAGGTGCAGCTTTTCTGACAATCTTCCAAGGATATCCAATTCAGCACTTGGGTCGTGGCTCTTGTTATACAGTGAAAGTAATTCATTGTAGAACTCATCATCAGGCATGTCAACCCGTTCTTTGGCTCTTTTGAGCTGTACATGCACTAACTCAACCTGCAGAGTGATTTCGGCTAAGCATCTACTGGATTTAAGAGCTTGACAACAACCACAAATGATACTTTTTAGTTGTTCACATTACCTGCTCTCTAACTTCATCAGATATGTCCAATTTATCATATGAAAAATCACACAAAGCTTGCTCCAGCTGAACAATTGATTCATGAAACTTCTTCATTACTTTATCCCTATCAAGGACCTACAATCACACACCAAAAGTATGCAGAAGGTAATTTAACCAACTTATTGGAACTTTGGAGGCACCAAAAGAAGATTAAGTTATGTTCGAAAAAAGTATGCTTATGAGAAAATGAACTATACATATGTCACAGCCTCACAGGTTATTTACAAGATCAATGAGGAAACAGATATTGTAAATAAAATGTCAAGAACATAAATATTTAAAGTTGTACAATAAACAATACAGGAACTCTGCAGTTCAAAAAGCAAATAAAATAAATGGATTATACCTCTGGCTATCTTCCACTGTAATTCTCATCCTACTATATGTTAAAGTATTTTAAAAGCAATGGTGCAGCACAGAACTAGGAAGGTAGTCCATATTTTACACCATACCAATGTTATCTGATCGGTTGATTAATCAGACTTAACGTTAACTGGGCGTCGATTAGACAGCTCGTGGCGGTCAGGCCGATCAAATATCTGATCAGCCAATTCTAATTGGGATTAGTTGGTCCAATAAGGCCACCTGGGTGGAATCTAATCGGCTCATGATGTAGTAAAGATTTTGAGCAGGCCTTTACAGATTGGGCCCTTATTTTCGGCCCGTTAGGTTTTAGTATAGGCTATACCAGAATAAGACACACGCGCCAGCTAATACCATCTTTTTCTCAATGTCTCGTGCCTCATCTTATTCTCTCCTGTTCCACGCTGCCGCCTGGAGGGAGCTTTCTCGTGCTGCAGCCTGGGCCCTGGAGAAGGAAGCCTCCTCAGTGCTGCCACCAGGACGAAGATCCCTAACATAGCAGCCTAGCAGGAAGCGCCACGGCCCACCGCCTGTGCCTGATCCATTCAGCAAAGCTCAAACTGCCACCAATGATTCTGCCATGTCGTCAAGATGGACAACAACTCATCACCCTCTGATGCCGATGTTGTTTAGAGTTAGATTTGATTCTCTTTAAACGAGTTAGCGATTCATGTGTTTCCAGTAGGATGACATCATAAGTTTTAAATTTGGAAAAAGAAAATTCAAGCTCCATGTTAGAATACCCGTTAGGATTTGGGGTTCTCCCCATGTAATTACCCTCTCACCCCTTTCCCTTTGTAATGGACCTAGCCCAGTTACCTCAAGTCTATTAATAGTTTAATACAACTCCCAACCCTATTCCAGGGTTAGGGTTCCCCACATGGTATAGAGCTAGGATTAGTTTTCTCTCCCAACACCTTCCCCCAGTCGCCGCCGCCGACCTGTCTAGTCCAGCCGCCGCTGTTGGAATAAGTCTCGTGGTTTATGGGAAGAACAACACCATCTGTCGTTGGTCCTTGCTGCAGTAGACAGCAGCAGTCCTTTTTTTGTCTTTGCTTTAGGACAGCATCTCCTTTTATGGAGGCGTAGGACAGCAGGCAGGGCAGCACAACAACAGGCAGGACAGCACCTTTCGTTACCGCAGTTTTGACTGCTTTAAGGACAGCAGGTTGGGTAGAAGACAACAGTGCGTTGTTTCAGTTCTTTTGACTAGAGGACAACATCTTTGTGTAGTGGTTAGTGCAGTTTGTAGGACACATATTCGCATCTCTAAGAAGCATATGTTGTAGCCCCTTGGACTATAAATATGTATCCCAACCCCTTAGACGGGTATGACATTTGAGTAATATGTGAGAAATAAACGAAAATTACCCCAACTCGTAGTGTCATCCTCTCGAAGAGAGTAAGAGTCTCGTTGCTTACAATTGGTATCGGAGCCAAGTTATTCTGCAGCCTAAACATCTCCTGTTCATCTCCTTCTCGCGCCTCTCCCCATACTCAGTCGGCAGCAAGAGCTCCAAGTGTTCCTTCCTCTCCTGCTCGGACGAGCAGCCTCTCGTCTGAGACAGCCACTTCCACATACAGCGACCCCTTGCTAGCACACCATGTCTCTACGCTCTATCACTTCGAGTGCACAGCGCCAGCAAGAGGTCGAGGTCGCCGCAGCACAAGAACGCGAGCGAGCAGCAACGGCGGCTGCAGCGACAGCGGTGAGGGCAGCACGGCTGGCGGCGGCGGCGGAACTGGCAATAGCAAGAGCGAAAGTAGAAGCAGCGGAGGCGGCGGATGCTGCCCGTGCGGCGGTGGCAGAGCTCGAGGCTCTGTGCGGCAATAGCGCCGACAGCTCTGTTTCCGGCGACGGCGGCTCAGGCTGGCAAGGGAGGCAGCGCAAGAGCAGGCGGCACAATGGGCGCCGGTGGTGCTCCTGGAAGCGGTGGCCAGTTCGATGGAGATCGCGGCCTCTATAGGCGGCGCGGCTCTCCCTCCCCGGATCGGTACCATGGTCACCGCAGGGTCTAGGCCGTTGTCAGGGACATCGGTCCTAGCGGTGGGCAGGGTTTTGAAAATCCACGCCTACGACGCGCCTAGGCGCGCCTAGTCGCTAGGCCACGGCCTCCCGCCTGGACTAGGGGGGTAGGCGGGCTGCTAGGCGTTGGGAGCGCCTAGGCGGCGCCGAGCGGCGATTCCGCGCACCCAGGAGCCAAGGCGGCGGCGTAGGCGAGCTAGGCGCGCGTGGGAAAAAAGGCGGGCGGGAAAACGTCGCGCGCGCGCAGAAGAAAAAAAGCGCGCGGGAGAATATCTTGGCGCGCGCGGGAGGATAGCCTGGCGCGCGCAGAGAAGAAAAAAGCGCGTAGAGAACAGGAAGCGCGCAGAGAAGAAAAGCACGCAAAGAAGAAAAGGAAGCGCGCAGAGAAGAAAAAGGACGCGCGCTAGAGAACAAGATTGACCCCTGCTTGCTTCTCTCCTGTACGTGGTAAATCCTCCTCTCCTCCTAATCTTGTAATTTGTTAACTGTTGCTCCTGTCCAGCTTCTCTGTTCTCTCCTGTAATTTGTTGATTGTTTCTCAAGGCCTGCGGCTCCTGCTTTCTCTCCTCCCAATCTTGTTTCTCTCCTCTGTTATTCCCATAATCCATACATATTCAGTTTGTAATCTGCAAGGACAAAGGACCTAAGGTATGTCTACAGGTCCTTCCCTATTTTTTATCTATAAATGTATATATTATATAAGTTGGCAAAACGCCTAGAAAAACGCCTAGCATCGCCTAGGCTGGACTAGTCCCTAGGCTAAGGGTCATCGCCTAGATTCCGCCTAGCGCCTAGCAAAACTTTGGCGGTGGGTGACCTACCCTCACCAAGACCAACTACGTCGAGTGGGCCGCAGTGATGAGGGTACGGCTCCAGGTTCGCCACATGTGGGAAGCGGTTCGGTACGGCGACGTCGACTACTACGAGGATCGACGAGCGTTGGATGCCCTCTTTGCTGCAGTCCCACCCGAGATGCAGTTTTCGTTCTCCCAGAAGCGGACTGCCAAGGAGGCCTGGGACGCCATCGCTACGACCCGCATCGGCAGCGACCGTGCCCGCAAGACCACATTGCAGGCACTTCACAAGGAGTGGGAGAACCTGGCCTTCAAGCCAGGTGAGGATGTCGATGACTTTGCTCTCCGCCTCAACACTCTGTTGCAGAAGATGGTGCAGTTCGGTGACGACACCTACGATGAGGAGAGAGCTGTTGAGAAGCTCTTCTGTTGCATCCCCGAAAAGTATAAGCAGATCGCTCGCTCAATCGAGTCTCTGCTAGACCTCTCCACGATGACGATCGAAGAAGTTATAGGTCCTCGACGGCGACGAACCACAAGCCCTCTCTGAGCCTATCACCATCGGCGGGAAGCTACACCTCACTCGGGAGCAGTGGGAGGCCTGCCAGGGTGACAAGAAGGGGGAGTCCTCCTTGACACGTGGCCGCAAACACGGCAAGCCACGCAAGGCGCGCGGAGGCACCCAGGCCGAGGCGCGAGGACAAGCTGAGGGTGGTGCCCGCGGAGGCGCCCAAGGCGATGCCATCGGCAACAAGAAGCCGGCACGAGACGGCGGGCGTCATAACTGTGGCAAGCTTGGCCACTGGGTCAGTGACTGTCAACAACCACGACGCGGCCAGGCCAACGTTGCATAGGCGGAGGCGGAGGCGGAAGCTCTGCTCCTAGCACACGCAAGTATCGAGCTATCTCGAGCGGCACTCCTCCACCTTAATGAGTCGAAAGCACGCGCTTTTCTCGGCAACGGCTCCAGAAAAGACATGATCGAAGGATGGTGCCTCAACACCGGCGCCACTCATCACATGACCGGCCGACGGGAGTTCTTCACCGAGCTCGACTCTAGTGTCTGAGGCTCCGTCAAGTTTGGGAACGCCTCCGGCGTAGAGATCAAGGGCGTCGGCTCAATCGTCTTCACCGTCGCGTCTAGTGAGCATAGGTTGCTCACCAGAGTCTACTACATCCCCGCATTGAGGAACTCTATCATCAGCTTGGGACAGCTGGATGAG
Organism: Zea mays; assembly: GCF_902167145.1. NCBI lineage: Eukaryota > Viridiplantae > Streptophyta > Magnoliopsida > Poales > Poaceae > Zea > Zea mays. The sequence continues at coordinate 158,213,153 of NC_050096.1, forward strand.
AACGGTTCACGCGTGGAGGTCGAGCACGGAGTCATGAGGATCTAGGACCCCTCTCGTCGCCTTCTTGCCAAGGTACGCAGGAGTCCAAATCGGCTTTACATCCTCAACGTGAAGGTGGCACAACCTTGCTGTCTTGCTGCTCGTCGGGACGACGGGGCATGGCAGTGGCACGAGCGCTTCGGCCACCTTAACTTCAAGACCCTGAAGCGGCTCAGTGCCAAGGAGATGGTACGAGGCCTGTCGTGCCTTGACCATGTGGAGCAGTTCTGCGGTGTCTGCGTGTTGACAAAGCAGAGACGACTCCCCTTTCCCCAGCAATCGAGTTTTCGAGCCAAGGAGAGGCTCGAGCTCGTGCATGGGGACTTGTGTGGCCTGGTCACACCAGCCACACCAGGAGGATGACGCTACTTCTTGTTGCTCGTCGATGACCTCTCCTGCTACATGTGGGTGATGGTCCTTGGCAGCAAGGGAGAGGCTATGAACGCCATCAAGCGTGTGCAGATCGCTGCGGAGGCGAAGTACAGCCGCAAGCTGCGCGTGCGTGGTGCACATCGACAACGGCGGCTGAGTTCGCGTCGTACTGCGCGGATGAGGGCGTTCAGCGCCACTACTCCGTGTCGTACAGCCCGCAACAGAACGGCGTCGTCGAGCGGCGCAACCAGACGGTTGTGGGGATGGCTCGGGCTCTCCTCAAGCAGAGGGGAATGCCGGCTATCTTCTGGGGAGAGGCGGTGGTGACAACGGTCTACATCCTCAACCGCTCGCCCACCAAGGCACTCAACGGGATGACACTGTATGAGGCTTGGCATGAGCGCAAGTCGGCGGCCTCTCACCTACGGGTCTTCTACTGCCTCGCGTTCACCAAGGAGCTTGGCCACATCGGCAAGCTCGACGACAGGAGCACCCAGGGGTGTTCATTGACTACGCGGAGGGCTCGAAGGCCTACCGCATCCTTGACCTAGGAACACAGCGTGTGTGCATGGCGCACGACGTAGTGTTCGACGAAAAGCGAGGATGGGCCTGGGACAAGGCGATGGACGACGACACGACTCCGATGTACAACGACTTCACCAGCGCGTACGTCCACTTTGAGGGAGCTGGGGGAGTAGGCAACTCTTCTCCGAGCAGGCCTACCCCAGCCCCCATGTCTCCACCGACTCTAGCGCCACGCTCTCCTGCTCCGGCTACAACGAGCACTTCGCCACCACGCAATCCAACCACGACTCCGGCTACAGTGAGCTCTTCATCACCACGTACTACAGCACCGACGATACCCTCTCCAGGAACGTCCTCTCCAGCGCCAGCTCGTGTCGAGCACGACCCGGTGGTGCTCGTGACCCCGCTTTCCCACAACGAGAAGCGCATCAACACGTGCTACGACGACGAGCCGTTGCGGTATCGTACGGTGGAGGGCCTTCTCATCGACCCGTCGGTGCCGGGCCTAGCGTCTCGCATTCTGGCGGGGAGTTGCATCTTGCATGTGACGATGGCAATCCTTGGTCTTTCGCGGAGGCCGAGAAACACGCAGCTTGGCGTGCCGCGATGCAGTCGGAGATGGACGTGGTTGAGACGAACCGCACTTGGGAGCTCGCTGATCTCCCTCATGGTCATCACGCGATCACCCTTAAGTGGATGTTCAAACTGAAGAGGGATGAAGCCGGCGCCATCGTCAAGCACAAGGCTCACTTGGTGGCATGCGGTTTCTTGCAGCAGGAGGGGATCAACTTTGACGATACTTACGCCCCGTGGCACGGATGGAATCCGTGCGACTCCTTGCGCTAGCAGCCCAGGAGGGCTGGCACGTTCATCACATGGACGTCAAATCGACGTTTCTTAACGACGACTTAAAGGAGGAGGTCTACGTACACCAGCCAAGCACCAAGCACTACACTCCTCAATCACAGCACGCATAACTTGTTCGGCGCAGGGGACAACACCCTCAAAGACACAAGCATTTCGGTGCTTCCAAATCTCCCAAGCAACCAAAATGATCAGGGAGTTAAGTCCTTTTCTTAGACTCTTCTCAACACTTTTGATACTTTGGCGCCACCAGTTTGAAAACTGTGTGCATCCAGGCTGAGGGGCAATGGCTAGGAGGCCCAAATTGTGGAGGATTAACGTCCATATTTGTCGGGCAAACACGAAAGAGACAAGAATATGCTGGATGGACTCCTCGGCTTGATCACACAGAGGCCAAGCAACTGGATGGGGAAGGCCTCTTTTTGCTAGTCTATCAGTTGTCCAAACCCTGTTTTTGATGGCCAACCATACAAAGAATTTGCATCTTAAGGGGGCCCAGGTCTTCCAGACACGTCGCCAAGGGCCAAAAATGATAGAGCCAGTAAAAATGCATCATATGTTGATTTGCTACAGTAAGAACCATGACCAGCAATGTCAGGCTGAAGATCTACCCCATCAACCAAGTTCCAGAGATGCAGATACTCCACTAAAACTGGTACAGACAAGCCTCCCCTTATATCTAACACCCATTTACGATATGTGAACCCTCCGCTACTGTTCTCCGCTTTAATGCCCTTTTAGGAATCATTTGGATCGGTGATCTTCTGACTAGCCTCGATCATACGAACTGATAAGATTGATAGATAAGATGGAATAAATGGTTCAAATTCTTTGCTAGGAAAATAATCAAATGAACCCAACAAATTTTTAAATCCTAAAAGTAAAAGATCCTAGATTTAATTCAGGAGTATGACTACTATCACTAAAACCCTATACTATACACTTAAAATAGGATACGATAATATGTGTAGGAAGGAGATATTGCGTATAATGTGTGGGATGGTGGGACGTATTGCATTGAGCCTCTAGGGAGAATATATAGGACTACATAACTTGGAGGGCAAGAAGCCTATCCTAGAGATGAGGAAGGTTATCCTAGAGATAAGGAAGGTTATCCCAGGATTACAATCAATCAAATCAATCCTAAACCAACCATATCAGGAGTTGCCTAATATACTCTAAAAAAATGACCAGCAACCAGTCCCAGATTTCCTAATTTAACAAGAGTGAGCCCATGTTTTCCACTTGGGTAACTACATTCATTGGTGAAAGAAATTAGTAATGATAGATGAATCATGCAATGAATGATTTAAGGTAACGTTTCTAGATTTCAGCAAGCCAACTACCACCAAATTTGACCCAAACCACAGGAGGAATCAGTTCACGCTTTACGCGTGTACGCCACAGAAACAAGAAAGCAAGACCTCCCCTAGAATTCTTTGATATGTTCACCTCGAGATAGCAAAAAGGTCAAACATTTCAGGACGATAAGCATGGTTATTAAAGCGCCAGTTTTTAGCGTTAAAACGCTCTGGGCCGTAAAAAGGCCACGTTTTGTCGCTTTTTCAGATTTCCAGCCCATCACAGTTCTCCTAACCTAAAAAAGGGGGCAGCCGTGACGGACTCGTGCTGCGCGTTCGTTCGGCATCACTGGGCTTTGCCGTCAGCCGGTAAGAACCTTACCTGAGCTTGCCGCCTCCCTCGCCTCCTCCCTGCGTTGCTCCCTACTCGTGCCACGCTCCCTCTCCCCCGCGGCCGTGCTCGTTGCTCCTTGGTCCCTGCTCGCGCTCGGCGCCGCCGCTGCCTCCCTGCGTTGCGGCCGCGCTCGCTCCCTGCTCAAGCTCGGCGCCGCCGCTGCCTCCCTGTGTTGCACTCTCTGCTCTCGCTCGGTCAGCTCGCCGGTCCTAGCTCAGTCGCCTCCCTGCTCTGCCTCTGTTAGCTGTCCCTATCCCTGCTCTCATCCTCCTCCCCTTCCCTGCTCACATTCTCCTCTGGTTTTGGTTATTTGCGGACTAAAAACGGCAAACAGTAGTGATGCTAATGCGTCTGTGGTTGTGGACATTACATTCCACTTTAGTTGCTTTTGTGCTATGTTTGTGATTGTGGACTACTGCACATTTCATTCCACTTTATTTGTGGTTGTCGCTTTGCTAGTTGCTATTAGTTGAGCACTTGAACTTATGTAATTGTGGATTTGTGGTAGTGTGGTTGTGGACATGTTATATTGTTACATGAAATTAAGTTATATTCAATTTTGTCCATGTTGTTTAAAAAGACGTTTTAAAGCTCGCTTAAACGTTTTAAAGTCAAAAAGTTCTCATGAGCGCCTCAACATTTTATCGCTTTAATAACCTTGACGATAAGTTTGTCACTTAATCCCAAATTCTTAATGAACTAACCAAAGCCAAACAATACAAATTGCTCACCAACAAAAGATCAAAACTTTGACCATAAGACCAAGCTGATAAAATAAAAAAATGTCTGCTAAGCCTAGCAAACTAGGCCGCAAAAGCAAGGAATGATCATATGTCACAGCCAGTACTGTGTCAACAAGTGTACAAGCAGGGACGGATCCAGCGGACGGGGCTCGAGCAAGGTGGCATATACGTTTTTTTTTGTGTTGGTATTTCGTACGTGTGCGTGGGTCCACAGGGCAGAGTCGGCCTCTGGCATATAAGCTTAAGGGCTGATTTGGTGACCAAGGATCAGGGATTGGAGGGGATTGGAGGGGATTAAGGGATTAAGGGGGAATATCTTGGATACTGAAATGGAACGCACCTAAAGCTAAAACCTCAACGATATATTTTTTTCATTGAAATAGGATCCATAGCAAAGTATACGCCAGGTAAAATAACGATAGCTGCTACGGTAGCATGGAATAGGAAGGACAGGAAGCTTAAAATCAGGATTTTCATTCAAATATCTGCACACTTGATACAAAGTGAGTGAAGCTTAAGAGCGCAGTTTTTTATCTTAAAAATAATACTAAAAGGTCGCACAGGCAGCCAAGCATCTGGAATCCAGCATAGATGAGGAACTAGAGAAGGCGAGAGCAACAAGTAAGCGCGTACCAGGAATATCCTGCTCCCGTCGCGGCCGAGCTGGAGCAGGTCGAGCGCCTCCTCCAGCGCGTCGGCGAGCACCGCCAGCGCCCGCTCCGGTTCCACCGCGGGTACACAGGGTACCTCCCGGAGCTCCTCGACAAAGGGGCCAAGGAGCCGGATCCGCCGCGACAGCGCGAGCAGCTGGCGCCTGTACGCGTTTCGGAACTCCCAGCCACCGGATCCCACCGCCTCCACGGCGGCGGCCACCCTCTCCGCGGCCCCGCGGCCGCTGACGCCGGCCATGACGAGGGGAGTCCAGTCGAGCCGCCGCGGCGTGAACCGGACCCTGCCAACAGGTGACTAGTCAGAGGGAAAGGAGACAGTGGCAGGGGCGGTAAATAGGTGCGAGAAAAGCGGGGTAGTGGCGTCGTATTGGGTGGGTCCCGCGGTCGTGTCAGCGTCGCGGGCGGGCCGGATCGCGTCGTTGGAGTTGCCCGCACCTCCACGGCAGCTGATTTTCGCGTCCGTCCGGTCCGGGTCGCCGCTCGTATCCTACGGATGCGGTGCGGGTGCATCGGCCGGCGCCCAACGCCTACCGAAGGTCCGAAGCCACCGGCGACCACTAACCGCGACCGGCCTGTCAATTGCATGCAAAAAAAATTAGTTATAATGTGGACCATATTATTTATAGAGTAAAGTTTAAAATATAAAAGCATCTCAAAGAGAGATTCTCAGAGCAACTCTGAAAGATTAACTTAGTCAAATTTACTGATTTAGCTACTCTTTAAAACCGATTTAACAGAAAAATTGTAGGTTAATCCAAGAGACTCGATAAACCTATAAATTGAAGGGAGAGTGAAGCAGCCTATTCAAAAATAGAGAGTCACTAAATTTGAAGATTCATTTACAGAGTCTATTGGATACGTTTTTCTTCTAATATTAGCTAAATTTACCTTTATAAAACTATATATTTAATATCTTGGAGTTGCTCTAAACTGGATACTATTTTAAATATGGCTAAGAACCATAAAACACACTTTTTAACTGTGATCCTATTTTATAAAATTCCATCAAACGATTATAGAGCTCAATCTCTCGGGTTCTAAATATAGTACCTTATATACTGGAGTCATATTCTCGTTTTCTCTTGAGCTTCAACCATTTATTTTCTAATAACATAATTTATTTTATAAATAGCATTATTTAAAGCCTAACTGTTGGAGTAAAAAGTTCTTTTGAGGCCTTAAACACTAAATACGATTCTATTTCAAATTTTAGGACTCTAGTTTAGAGTTTATTGTTGAAGATGTTCTAAGGTAAGACAGAGAGTCTACTGGAGATAGTCTTATCAAGCTAACAGCCTTCTTAAAGCAGTTATATCAAAAGTGTTTTATACGATCATATACATACTCTGCTGAGCATGGCGTAGAAAGATGAATGAAAAGCTATGTAAAGGTGAAAACTGTGCTTAGATTTTGGTTGTTGCTCTTTGTTCTATTCTGCCGACATCCTCTATTTTTATTATATTATTGAAAACAAAGGGAAATTTTGTTTTAAGTGAAAAGATATAGAACGTGGTTTTCTGTTCAGATAGATCTCTAAATAAAAATTCAAACCAGTTAAGAAATTTTTTTAGAATTATTTAAAGATATTTTTACAATGTGTTCGAACACCCTCTCCCTGAGCTCTGCGCACCGCACGTCGACCCACTGTCGTTGTGTCACGCCACATTGGGTGAACTATTGTTTGTTCATGCTAGACCTATGTGGCACCGGTGAGCTTTGCACTAACGATCTTTGTGTTGTTGTGTGGATGAGCGGCGCACGTTGCCGCGTGGATGAGCTTCGTGTGTTGTCACTGCTGCACCAGTAAGGCATCGCACACCACCACATCCAAGTAATAAACATATTGTATCGTTGCAACTATATGTTATACAAGTTTCATGTTTTTGTAGATGTTTTAGTTGTGTATTTCATGTGTTTGCTGGTATTGCAATGATGTATCTTTCTTCATGATATTGTACATGTTTCCAATAGTAATCTGGCATGTTTCATTAGTATATCATTGATGTTTGCAGTGGTGGTCCTCATTGGCGTCTGGATGAAAACCAACCGTGAACGCCCATGCACTAGTCATGTTGATTTTTAAGTTAAATGCATTGATGGTGTCTAAACTTGTCAATTAGATCTATGAACTTTGAAACTGTAGAAAGAGAGGGATGAATAGGCATTTCTATAATTTTAGACACGGCAAAATTAAACTTATCGATCTAGCTAAGGTTATACCTCAACATATATTATTGGTATCCTATAAAGATCTTAGTTAAACAACTAAAGTGATGATCTAGATAGAGCTCACCAAAACAAATCTTTTTGATGAACTTGTACGAATATATACAAATAGTATTCAATCAATCTGAGAGCTCCTACATGTACTGGTGAATAAAAGATGCAAAGCTTAAGCACATTAACATTACTCAACTAGCAAGGCTACATAAGCTAAAACTAGTGAGGTAAATAGCTTAACTACATAAGTTAGATAAATTTATTAAGTTACACAAACTTACAAGTATAAGATAGCAACTATTTTACTACACAAGTAAACTAGTCATAAGAACAATACTAATCATTAGCTCAAATATAAACAAGCTAATGTTAGGGAGTCTGTACACCAATGGAAGGATGGCTTTTGGTACGATGATCTTTCTCTTGAACTTCAGTGATTTTCTAATCACCTACTCTTCATTAAGGCAAGCTTAAGACTACCGTCGATCCTCTTGATAGTGTTGACCAGCAAGTCACATTCTCCCATGTGAAGTGCTCACACCTAGGCTCTAGCGCTTGATCTAACACAAACTATTGGGCGCTCTACACACCTACCTCTACTAGTGTTGCTCTTCTCTTGAAAGGTGAGCATGTTATCCCTTACAAAGCCTTCTCCAGAGCCATGCACAACTTCACATGGGATTCCATGGAGCCACAACTTCTAAGGTGTCTAGGAGGTGGCAACCTCTAGGAGTAATAAGTGTCACTGGCTTGCAACTCGACCAACTAGTGCCACTTGTACAACTGTTCATTGCAATGCACTAGGTATCACTCTCACATGCTTGAATGTGGTCTCTAGCATTCATATGTGAGTAGAGACTAGAAGCTACACCACTTGGGCAACACATCATCAAGGTGCACTCTTACTTCAAATGGTCGGTCACCCCTCTCTTACAGAGGAGAGGGACCAACAGAAAGCTCTCTTGTGGGTTTTGGTAATTTGGATGATAACCCAATTAAAGGACTAACAGGTGTGCTAAGTGTTGAACAGGTGCTTAGTGCAAATCTTATAGGGTTCAACACAAGTGAACAAGTGTGATGGTCCAAAGACTAGAATGTTTATGGATAACATGGACGTCACAAGTAAGATGGACATTGCTTAAGTGAGACTCGGTGTGCGTAACTCGGAGACAACTGATCAAGCCAAGGATGGAGGAAAGAAGAGCTTTGAGGTACCGAGTGCATGGGACAAGGTCAAATATGCCGAGGAACCCAAAGCTAGGGGTGAAGAAGAAGACTTGCAAAGTCAAGGTTGATCGAGTTGAGAAGAGAGATGGTGCATCGAGGATCATGACTTATGAACGTGACTTATAATCAATGAGGTAATACTATGGTTATGTGGTGTAAGTCACAAGGCTCAAGATGAATCTTAAGAAGTGAACAAGGTCACTAGAAGGAGGAGTAGTGTCAAAGTCAGAACCTGGAAGCAGCCCAAAAGAGCTAAGTTCACTTTGACCTTTAGTTTGGGTAGTTCCTGTGGATATGTTCTATGTGACTTTTGTAGGGTATTAGAACTCATATATGTCAATCTAGATTAAGTCAAGTTGTCTTGATGGTTTAGAGTCCAACATCAACCTCAAACAGGCCAAAATTGGTAAAACGATGAAAAAGGTTAAGTATGTAAGGTTTGGGTGTTCAACTATGTTGCATACACCTTTTACAACATGTTTGGTACATTGATTTGCTCTGTAACTCTTTTTGTATAGAAAGTTCCATTCTGAGCTCTATTTGAGGAGAAATAGAAAATTGGGAGAAGAATGGGGAAGAGGTAACTTTCTGGGACTAAGTCAATTGGATTATACTCTAAATGTGTTTGTCTAAGTCTCAGGGAAATACACCCAAAAGTTGAAGTCAAATGGAGAAAGAATTGATTAAAAAGCACTTAGTGTGATGTTGGCTGGCTCATAGGACAGTGAATAGTAACATATTCAGTGCACACATGATAGTTAATAGTAACTTGTCTGGTGCACAGGATAGTGAATAGTAACATGTCTGATGCACCAATGGCTAGCCCTTTAAAAGAAGGAAACTGTCAATCAGATCTGCAGGCGACCGTTATTGTGCGTTGTCCGGTGGCACACCGGATAGTCCGGAGCACCCACGAACAGGCAGTTTTGGAGCTTCTAAATGAGGACTCCAATGGCTTCTATGCCCCTTAGGACTATAAAAGGGACCCCTAGGCGCCTCCAACAAGTGAGTAAGAGTAACCAACAAACATAGACATTATGTGATCAATTCTATCTCTCTCTCTCTTGTGTATCTCTCTAGTTTTTGTAGTGCCAAAGTTATAAGCCATTAGAGAGACTCCTGCTAAGAGCTAAAGCAAGATCTTGAGCGTACCGTTACTCTGTCGGAGTGCTGTCGAGAAGACTGTAAATATCCATGACATCGTTGTAACCAACATCAACATAGTGGAAGGCTCTGTCTGTCTGATTGATAGATCTAAGCAAATGAAGGACGGAGCAGATACTCCAAGCCAAGGTGTGGCTAACTCCAACATGGACTAGGCAAGCATTTCGGGCTTGGTCGAACCACGTGATAAATCCCTATGTCTGTGTGCTCCGCTCTATGATGTGTTCTGTCTCTTTGTCTTGATTACTTCTCTACTTGCACTTCAATATTATTTGTGGCATAAGTTGTCTTTGAAGTGCAGAATATTTTTGAGACATGAACTTTATTTCCACTACGACTACTCTACTATGATTCTGCTGCATCCACCTCTACAAGTAGAGTAAGAAAAGTTCTAAGTTTTGAGTTAAATTTTATTTTCCTATTCACCCCCTCTAGGCGACATCTAGATCATGTTCCTGGGAAAAGGGAACTTTCAATTGCTATCAGAGCTAGGCTCTCCATTGTGGCCTTAGCCGTCTGAAGATGGCGATGTCGCAGGAGGAGGTAACTCTGGAACTTCCTAATTTTGATGGCTCTAGCTATGCATCATGGTCATTCTATTTGCAAAATGCTTTTAGGAGTTTAGGTCCTGAAATAGAGCAAATATTGGATGCTAGTATATTGTCTGTCAATTTTGATAAGAAAAACCCATCTAAATATGATCTAAGATGTCTGCGCCTAAATTGTCAAGCCTATGACATCTTAGTCAATTCTCTTAGCAAAGATATGTATTTTGTCATCATGAGTAGTAGTAATAATTTATTTGTTGATGCTCATGATCTATGGACTAGAATTAAAGCAAAATATTTTGAGTCCAAATGTGTTGCTTCTACTCCCTATGTTGTTTGTGGTACTAACCTTTCAAAGGGAAAAGAAGAACGATGGCGATCGAACGATGAGTCCACCTCACCTAAAGGTTCGTCTCTCACTAGTCATAAATGTCTTGCTGCTAATAATGATAGTGGAGATGAAAGCGGCGATTAGGAGGAATATGAGGATGACAGCGAGGATGACGAGGAGATTTACATAGTTGATTTCAAGTGTAAGTTGGACAAAGAACATGAGGGCTCTCATAGTAATTTGGTCACAAGGTATGATGTTGTTTCAATTGAGCAATCGAGTAAAATAAATGATGTATCATATATTTCTCAAATTTAAAATGAAAATGATATGCTCAAGGATCTAGTAAAGAAGCTAAAAAGTGAAAATTTAGCTTTACTAGACAAACATGATATATTGCTTGCCTCTCATGATAATTTATTAAATGATCATATAATGCTTAACATTGCTCATGATGTTATTATAGCTAGCTTAAATCCTTGTGAATCTCATTCTTGCACATGTGTGAATCTAGATAATATACTATTAGTGCTAACCCCTATTGTTCTAAGGAAAGCCAGTCCTCGATTGAGCAAAAATCTATAGGGAAGATTAATAGGAACAAGAAAGCCAAACAACTAAGGAGAAGACTCCTTGATCAACCTCCTTAAGATATCCACGAACATGTGGTGAAGAAGCTTGAGAAGGAGAAACCACAGCACATGTCAAACTCCACAACAACAACAAGAAGAAAAAAGGTGAAACTTCAAGTATTAATGTTGTTTGCACTAATTACCATTCTATGTCTTCTAAGAGCAAAAGGGGGAGAGGAAAATGAAGATGCTTCAAGTGCAAGAAGCTGAGCCACTTCATTGCCTCACGTCCACACATGGACACTGAGAGTGAAGTAAGGAGATGCTTCACATGTAACAAGGAGGATCACATGAATATGTCATGCCCTCTCATGAAGAATTAAGCATTTGCATCCTCCACGATGACCCTAACCAAGATGAAGAATGAACAACAAGCGTCACACCAGGCTAAGAGACGCTTATGCTACAAGTGTGGTGAGCAAGGTCATCTACGTAAGGTTTGTAGAAAGGGTAAAATGTAATACCCAAAATTTAGAGAATATGAAATAGTCCTTTGAAATCTATAAAAAATCTATGTGATTTCTTTTCTCATTTATGCATAACAACACTATTAGGCTTGATTAAAATATCTGATAATTAAAAACATAAAGGGGACTTGCATCTCATGCTAGGTAATTTTGCTTATTGCATACTATGTGAAAATATGGATTTGGAGTCTAAATTTGAATGAAGAGCTTGAAATAGAAAAGATAAAATAAAAGAAAAAAAGAAAAAGAAAAAGAAAAGAACATGTGCTGGGTTGAGTTCCCCACATCCAGGCCACATACTCTACACGCGCACCAGCCCAGCCAGGGGAATGTCGGCGCCGGCGTGTGGGACCCATCGGCTAGCCACACCGCTCTCGGCTACGCGTTTCAGCCCTGAGCACTCATCACTAACTCCCTAGGCCCGCTCTCCAGCCAATCACCCGACCACGCGTCCTTCTTCTTTGGGTGTCTGAAGGGGGGCGTTGTGTCAAGCCTTGTCTTCCCAAGCACCCGTATCAAGTTGTTGAGACCCCCCACACCACACGTGGCCAACTGGGTTTTGCCTGGCCGAAGACCCCCCTTCTCCACGAGTATATATAAATCGTAGGCTCCCTCTCCTTAACCATATCCAAGTCACCGATAGCCTTAGAACACAAATTGCCAGGCATAGTCGTCCGTGTCGCGCTGCCTCGAGCTCGAAGAGAGAGAGAGAGATCGCCGCCAACGTTGCTCCTCATCTCCACCGTCGTCTGGAGCAGCAGTGTGACCAAAGACGTTCGCGCAAGAACATCGACCGTGTACAAGGAGCCACCAAGAGCGTGATCAATCGGAGTACCCATAATTCCTCACCGACGCGAATCACCGCCACTAAATCTGCCCTGTGTCGCGGTTGGGCATCTCCACACCTTCATCTCTGGTGAGAACACCCCCTCCATTAGTCCGTGTTTGTCTCCGCTTCGATTGTGACGTTGAATTGATGTTTCGTGCTTGGATTCACCCAGAATTTCTCATCAGCGTTCGGGGTTTCGCAATAATTATGCCATGAATCATGGACGAAGCGCATGCATGTATTATTCGTAGTAATCACCCCCACTTGATTCGTGGGGTCTGTACCATCGTGCAACACCAGTTCATAGTGGATGTCAGGCCCTAGGTCATCGTTGGTGAGAGCACCTAGAATGGGTGAATAGGTGATCTTGCAAAAATCAACTATAAACAAGACAAACATGGTTTATTATAAGTGTTAGTGAAAGCCAAAACCATGTTGTTGCAAGTAGAGTTGGAGAGGAGAGGAGAGGAGAAATCTTCACTTGATTATTCCTTTGTGTAGTAAACTTAGGAACGATAATATAAGTGAAATATGAGAACTCTTAGAAGACAACAATCGCAATAGAGTAAATGCACAAGAGACACGATGATTTCATCTCGTGGTTCGGCCAATGCCTACTCCACGTTGTGGTGACCTCCTTCGGTCAAGGGTTGCACTCAACCCCTCTCAAGTGATCTAAAGATCAAACTTGAGTACCACGTTGTTCTTCCTTATATCAAATCCCTTTGTGAGGAATCTCCACGAGTTGGAATCTCTCACACCTTACATGAATGATCTCAATCAAAGCACAAGAGTAAGGAGGGAGTAGAAACACACACAAAAAGTACAAGAGCAGCAACACCACACACACAAGTAAAGGAGAGAACGTAAGAATCAAAACGACAGAGTTTCTCTCAAGAAAATGCTCAATTCTCTCTAGAATGAGTCGAAAGCGTGGTTGCGTTGAATCGGAGTTTCGGTGTGCTCTTAGTATGCTTGGGTAAATGCTCCATGCGCCTAGGGGGTCCTTTTATAGCCCCAAGGGTCAAATGAGTTGTTTCTTCTTTATTTGGAAGGCCTTGGTTGCCTTTTGTCTGTGGGTGCACCGGACTGTTCGGTGCACACCGGACAGTGAACAGTGCGCGATTTCTTTCCATCCTGTCACACCCGGTTTTAGGGAAAAACCGAATGCATAACTGTGATATCCTGGCCCCTGGGATGGTGATATCCTGGCCCAAGGCTTAATAGAATTAATAGAGTATCCATACCAACAAGGTGCATCTTCTTTTTCGGAAGCCTAGCTCGAAAAAACCTCCAAGTTAAGTGTGCTTGGCTTGGAGCAATTTGGGATGGGTGACCGACCGGGAAGTTTTCTCGGGTGCGCATGAGTGAGGACAAAGTGTGCACAAAAGACCCATGTTGGTCTGTTAGGACAATATATGATCCTATAGAGCTGTTGTAATGTCCCAGTTCTTGGTTTCGAGGTTAGAAACCCTAAACTCCTAACCCCCCCTTACTCTTTCTCTTAAAGACCTAATCCCATAAGCATTTCATTCATCATATGCATACACCATGATTGCTAGTAGCATTTCACACATAGCATTTCATTTTGGCACCTAGGAAATATAAAGGAATACAAATAAAGGATAAAAGGGATTAAGAAAAAGTAGAAGAAAAAAAAGAAAAAGGAAAAACCCCTCCCCCTCTCGGCTGGGCCGATTCCGGCCCATGCTTTTCCTCTCTCTCTCTCTCTCTCTCTCTCTCTCTCTCGCGCGCGCTCGTGCTTCCCCCTTCGCTCTTGGCCCACTGCGGCCCATCCTCTCACGCCGCGCCGCACTCCCCCTCCCTCGCTGACCGCTTGGCCCCACCCGTCAGCCACTTCCTCTCTTGCGCTCGCTCTCCCTCTGCCAGTGGGGCCCAGACGTCAGCTCTCTCTCCCTCACTGTGCACAGCATCGACGCGATCCCCGCCGACCACCGTCCTCCCCCGCTCTGCCATCACATCAGTGCCAGTGGATTTAGGCACCGCTTCGTCCTCACCCACTATGCTCACACCCCCACACGACAACCTGCCCCGAGCCGTCCTGTCCTCGGTGCTGTGCGCCATTATCACCGCCGCTGCACACCTCGCCAGTGTCCGCCATCCCCACTCCCCCTCTTCTCTAGGCGCCTATAAAAGGGCCGTCCCGAGCCCCTCATCTCCTCGCCCCAGCCTCAACCACTATCCTCCCCCTGAGCTTAATCAAGCTGGCACCACCGCTTCTCCCTCTGCTCCGGTGAGTTCTCCCCTCTCCGATAGCCTAATGCCAAATTAAACTAGCTCACTAGCTTCACCACTTTGTCATGAGCACGGAACACTGCATCCCCTCCCAGTCACACCCCAAGGCCTCGCTGGTGACCTCACTGTCGCTTGAGCCCCGCCACTTTGCTGTGGTCGGCCCTTTCCGAACCACTATCGGCAAAATCCTCCCCACCACCGTGACCCCCTACCCCTGCCCATGCTAGGCCACTGCCCTGACCACCAAGAACCGGGTCACCGGCGGAGAACCACCGTCGAGCTCTGGCGACCGGTTCTTTTCCCCGGGCGAACCCCCATCTCTTCCCCCCTAACACCATTTCTCCCCTCCCCCTCGCTGGTGCTTGGGCCCGCGCCCACGACGTTGTCTCCGCGCCGCGCCCGTTGGTGGGCCGAGATGGGCCGGCTGCCCGCGCGGCTGCGCGCGCGGGCGCTCTGCTTGGGCCAAAATTCCCTCCCCCGGCCTAGTTAACCAGGAAATCCTTTATCTTTTTTCTTTTCCCTTCTTTATCCCCTTTTATAATATAATCTTTATATGTTGATAATTTATGCACCAAAAATAACCCTAACATTTTCTTAGGTCACAAAATAATGATGATTATGATCTTGACATTATTAGCCAACAATGTTTGATGTATTGTTTATTGTCTGTTTTTGCAAGGCGAAGAGGGGGTCTGACCCTCCAGAAAACGTAGCTCCAGAAGAAGGGCAGGAGCCTGACCTCCCGGACATAGAGCTTTCATGCCAAGAGAGCTTCAATGAAGGCAAGTCCATTCTACCCTTGATGCATAAATTACCTACTCTTTCTACCTCTACCTAAGCCAGGATATGGGTTGGGTTCTATGCATTGTGAGCCGAGTGATAACCTGCATTAAAGAATATCTTTTGGGTACAAAAATGTGGGTTGAGGCAATGGTTTTTCTAAAAAGATAAATGTTTTCAAAAGGTATATGATGAAGGGTATTCACCCTAATCACCAACTGAGTGGGATGATCAGGGACTCCCTGGTTTAGGGGAGGGCCTAAGGTGTTGGCTCAGCCGGGTTAGGTGTGAGCATGAAGGATTGTCCCCTCATTTAAGGACCGGTTTGTCATCCTTCACTACCTATACTCATGACAAGTATAACCACTTGAGACTGTATGGGCAGTCACTCAATATGAACTTGCACGGTCTGAACCCCCGGATTATGACTGCTGGGGAGCACCGGGAGGATAAGGAAGGGGAATGTTTTGTCCGGTTTGGACATGGTGGTGGCCTTGTTCCTTCTGGTATAATCGTTAAGGTAAAGACGTGCAAGGAAGGAAAGAGCTTCGGTGTCGGATCTCATGGCAGTGATATCGCAGAGCCGGACTAGTGGGTAAAGTGTACCCCTCTGCGCAGAGTTTAAAATCTATTCGAATAGTCCGTGTCCACTGGTATGGACGAGTATGGTGTGGTATGACAATTAGTGTTTTTGTCTTCACAAAAAGGGGAAGGTGTGTGTGGGTGTTTTTGGAAATAAAAGCAATGCCACAGGAGCGGGAAGCTCAGTGGTGGTTGAGTGTGAAAATGTGCCACTCCTCTCTTTTGGGTATAACATCAAAGTATTGCCTTTCTCTGAAAAGAAAAGAGTGACTTCAACTCCACCATATCATGCATGTACCATATAGGTCTCTCCCTCTTTACGGGTGGGATGGGCTTGCGGAATACATAAAGTATTCACCTAGATTTATTTATGTTTTTCAGCTACCAAAGACTTCCTTTCTGCTATGTTCGACTAGAAGGGGGTTGTGTCTGCACCTAGTCTACCTGTGGCTTGGGCTAGATTTCCTTCCACTGTGCTATGTTTCCAGGCTCGCTAGAGCTTGCATTTTGGTATTGTAATAACTATTATTAGATACTTTGTACTAATTAAAGAAATGAATGTGTTTACTAGCCTCCCGGGACTAGTAATTGTATCACATTTGAGTCCCAAAGGATCGGGACGCTTTAGGTGGTATCAGAGCCATAGGACTGTCCGTAGACCGCAGCCCTGACCTAAAAAGCTTTCTTTAAAAGAAAAACCTCTCAACTTATTAAAGAACCTTCTCTCCTTTCCCCGATATTAACAACCCTTCTTCTCTTGCTACCAGATGGAGGGCACCTTTGTCCTTATGACATCCTATTGCTCAGAGGTGGAAGGATTTCCTCACCTTCTTCGGAGTTTCATGCTTCGCATGGGGATCCGCAAGAAACTGGAGTATGTCTAGAAGGAATACCGCGAGAATGGAGTCGATAAGTGCTCTATGGCAGTCTACCTGGGAGAAAGCCGAAGCTACCCAAATCACCCTCCCTTTCAGATCACCGCTACTGGCCACCGCTTCCCAGACACCTGCCAGAATGCTGCCCAAAAAGCCCTTCGCCAACTATGCCAAAATTACAGCAGAGAAGTCTTCAAGACACCCCTCCGCTACTTTCCACCTAGCAACAAAAATAACCCTACCTGGAGGAAAATACTCCAGGCATTGTCAGGGAGAGATAATAATGAAGATGACTCTACCGTAATATACATGGCCGGATATCTCCACACCCTTGACAACCACTTTGATGACCTTTTCTCCCACTGCACCCACCTAAACTCCTGGGTGGAAAGCCTAGAGCAGCAAATCAAGGAATTGAAGGAAGAAAAGGTAGCTCTTCAAGACAGTCTCGAGATGGCAGAAGGCGAGGAAGCCAACACTCGTGAGGCATACCGAACCCTGAAGATGGACTATGCTAGGAGGCTGAAGAAGCTCGCCCCCGTCAAGAAGATCATGAAGCATTTCAAAAGCCAAGGATGCAAGACTGACCCAAAGGAAGAAGCCCCGCCAACACTGCCTTCCCTAGGGATAGAGAACCTTTCTGACGTCGAGGAACTGTCCCTAGCTAGCCTTGATGATCTTCTCAAGGAGTTTGGGGACACATTGGTAGAAAACGATCGTGCGTAGTGTAATCTGTGGTGGTTGTTATGCTTGTAATGAACTGGAGTGCTGAATAAAACAACATGTTTGCAAAAAATGACATATGCATAGTAGTAATCCTTTCTCCCCTCTAGCAGATGGCCTCGGATAAAACCACACCTACCGCCTTAGGAATTGGAGCAAGGACTCCCCTAGGTATCGAAGGAGAGGATGGTGGAGAAGGGAGTGAGACCCACCTCCCTGTACCTCCGGAGATGACACTAGACCTACCCCAAGTTCTAGCCAACCAGACTCGACTCATTGAGGTATTCACTAGAAGCCTCTCGAACCAGCGCCCAATTGGAGGAAGACTTCAGGATAGAATGGGAGAGTTTCTAAGGCTCAAGCCTCCCACGTTCGCTGGATCTAGCAACCCGCTCGATGCTGATGATTGGCTGTGCACAGTGAAGAGGAAGCTAGAAGCCATTGGATGCCCTAAAAATCAGCGGTTCACCTAGCTGCCCACCAGCTCTCCGGGATGGCTCTATCCTAGTGGGACACCTTCAGCGCTACAGTAAGAGATGCTACCTGGACAGAGTTTGAGACTGCTTTCCGAGAGCATCATGTGCCATTGGGAATCGTCCAGCTCAAGGAGGAGGAATTTCGGGAGTTAACTCAAGGAGGGTGATCCGTTAGTGAATACATCCATAAATTCACAGAACTTGCTCGTTATGCACCCAATGACGTTAGCACAGAAGCCAAGAAGATGGCCCGTTTCTTGAAAGGGTTAAGACCAGAACTCAAGACCATCCTTGCCAGCCAAGACTTCCTCAGTTTCTCGCACCTCTCGAACAAGGCCATCCAGATGGAAAGAGCATGAGAATAAGAAAAAGGCCACCTCAAGAGAAAGTTTCAGATTCTCCGAGCCCAACAGCAGAACATGCATAAGAGGGTTTGATCTTTTGGGTTCCCTTCCAAGGGTTCGAACCTCAGCAAGCCAGCAGGATTCGCTCCGTCACGTTTCAACCAGCCTGGTCAAAGTTCCTTCCACACCTAGTCTGTTGCAAGCAGCCAACCTCCAACCAATGCTTGTTGGCAATATGGAGACCCTGGTCACTTCAAGAATAATTGTCCGCACCTAACATTCGTACCTGCCTACTCCAACTCGGTGAATGGCCCCAAGAATGTTACGACACCCGCCTCCAAGGCACCCTCCACCAGCAGCCAGTTAAGAAAGACTCAGTTCCACGCCCGGGCTCGAGTGAACCACGTCCACACCCAAGAAGCTCAACAAGCCCCTGGAGTAGTAATCAGTTCATTCCTAGTCGAATTTACCCTTGCTGATGTACTTTTTGATTCTAGAGCATCTCATTCTTTCATCGCCACTAGTTTTGTGGAAAAGCATGGCATCCCCACTACACCATTAGAAGTCCATCTGGTCACCCGGACCCTAGGGTCAGACCTTCTATGCCACCTCAAATGCTGCCAAGTCAGAATTCTTTTAAGTGGGGTAGTATTCCTGGCAGACTTAGTCATACTACCATCCCACAGAATTGATGTAATCCTAGGAATGGATTGGTTGTCCTGGCACAATGGCATTATAGACTGTGTAGATAAGACTATTATTCTCACCGACCACCAGGGAAAATCAGTTTCGTGTAAAGCTCAGCCGCCAACCCAAGATCCAATGGTGTTCAGCCTAGCAGCAGAAGGCATATATGTGGTAGAAGAATTGATGGATGTATTTCCTAAAGAGTTGCCAGGAATGCCTCCAGAAAGAGAAGTAGAATTCTACATTGACCTCCCAGGCACCGCACCAATCGCAAAGAGACCGTACCACATGACACCCATAGAATTGGCAGAACTGAAGTTTTAGATCGCCGAACTTCAACAGAAAGGGTTTATTCGTCCTATCTCATCACCTTGGGGAGCACCAGTATTGTTTGTCACAAAAAGGATGTAAGCATGAGAATGTGTATTGATTACAAATCCTTAAATGAAGTCACAATCAAGAACAAGTGTTGGCACTTGCTCTCAGTTGCAAGAGGATCCAACAAGGGTGAACAGTGACGTTAACAGGGTTCTCGCGCAAGATGGCAAAAGCTCTGTTAATCCAGCCTCTCAAGGGCACTGTGCAGGGGTATTTATAGGTATCTGCGTGCCCAGCGTCTCGTGTTAAGGATGCATGTGCCCTCAGACACCTAGGTTATCCCCAGAATATTCCCATAAAGTGGGGTTACAGACTGTAATTACAGAGGCGCCTTTACAAATTAGGCCCGTAACACACAGAGGCCACGCAGGGCCTGTTACAATGGGCCAGATCACACGTGGGCCTCCCTGCTGGACGAGGCCGCACGGAGAGATGACCTCGTCACAGGTCTTCGTCCGATGTCGTATGGAGCGAAGGGTGTCCCTGCCCGTTGTCTTGTCTCCGTTGGGCCAACGGCCACGACGAAGGCCTCTAGCGAAGGGTGGCGTCTTCGCCTTCGCCCCAACATTTGCCCTCCGAGGGACCAGTTCGACTAAGTCATCTGGTGCCGAAGACGTCGCTAGATGGTGGAGATGCTGCCCTCGCTCGAAGTGGTTCCACGGGGTTTTTTGACATGACCGTTGATTGACACCGTACTGTTGGACTGCAGGTTTCCCGAAGCGCCGCGCCCTGTGTATAAAAGGGGCGGGGGGCAGCGCGTTTTGAACTTCACTTTCCGCGCTCCGTGAAAACCCTAGCCGCCTTTTCCACCGTCTTGCTGCTCGTCTGCCCTCCTTGCTCTTGTTCGCCGGAGATCTGGCTCGAGTGAAGCAGACCGCCGGCGCCGCCGACGGTACGTAACGATGCCGACCTCTTCTTCTTCCGCTACCGCTACGCCGCCGGCCGACGCGTCGTCTGAGGAAACACTGAGTACTTTGGCGGCGGAGGAGTTGCGCGCCGGCGATACGGTGGATTTTGGTGTGTCGCGGATGTCGTCGGTCCGCGTGCAAGATATGCAGTGGCTGGGTTACTTTGGCGGCGGAGTCGCTCGTGTCCCGGGGACGGAGGAAGTCCCCGAGCCGGAAGGCGAGTTGGTTGTGTTCGAGGCGTTCTTCGCCGCCGGTCTCCGCCTGCCTGCGCACCGATTTGTTGGAGAGGTCCTGCGCAGATTTAACGTTCAGATCCATCAGTTGACTCCGAATGCCGTGGTGGCTCTGTCGAAGTATGTCTGGGCGACGACTTTGTACGGCGGACGGCCATCAGTCAAAGTCTTCGCGAAGTACTATTGCCTGCACTGGCAGAAGAGGATGATTGGGGATGAAGTTGCCCAGTTTGGGTCCTGTACATTTACGCCGAAGACCGGCAAGACCACGATGGAGGTGGTGGAGTTGGTTCCCTGCGCCCGCAACAAGTGGGGCAATTAGCAATATTTTTGGTTCTACGTCGCGGAGGGTACCATCGAAGACCATCCGGGGCTCCCCGTGTCCGAGATGTGCTCGCATTTCTACTCAGCATACCCGCCTTTTGAAGTGGCGGAGGAGGATGCGGACGAAGGGGCCCTTCGGTGCGCCGCCGGCCTGAGCAGTGGACGCGATTTGGTTGAGGAATTTATTGCGTACGAGGTATGGCCTTTGGCGCATGGCTGGGCGTTGGGCGAAGTGTGCCCTCGCCGGATGCCTTCCCATGGTGGGAAACTGGTGCGAAGTCCTATCTTCGCGCTGGATCTGCATAGCCGCGATCCGGCCGCCTTTGTGCGTGAGGCGGAGGATGGGTCGGTGCGGATCGTTGGTCGGTACGTGCCGAGGACAAAGGGCCAGCGTAGCTGGGATATCCGCGGGTCGAATGACCGTTTGAACAGGGTTTTTGAATTGAATCGACTGCTGTATGGCGGTTATCCCGGCCAGGATGATGTGGATCGTCGCGGGAAGAAACCGGTGGTAGAGTCTGGAGACGACCCCGCGCCGGCGGCCGCCCCGTCCTCTAAGAAGAGGAAACTAGGTACTGCTATGGGAGGACTTGGGGTTTCCGATGGTTTTGCTAGAGAATTGATGAGGACATGCGCGGCCCCGGGGGGAAGGATGTCTTCGCCCGAGCTCTGGGAGTCTTCGGCGTGGATGCTGAGGGTTACCGGGGGTTGGTGGCCTAGGAATGTTCCTATCCCTCGCGCGGCCGGCGAAGACTTTTTTACATCTCGCATGGTTCGTGAGTGGAAAGTGTTTCCTTACGGGCAGAATATTGCTGCTGTTGTGTCGGCAGTGATGGACAAGGATCGCCAGGGAGCTGCACAGAAGCGCCAGGCGATCGTCAGGCTTCATGAAGCCAGGCCGAAGAGGCAGCGGGGGGCTGCGAAGGCTACTGCCCCCGGCGGAGGCCAGCCGCCGCTGGCGGCGAAGTCGGCCGTCCCTGCATCCAGCGGGGCACCGGAGGCTGTGGCTGCCGCCGGTGGTTCCAAGGCTGCGAAGGCTGCACCGGCGTCCGGCAGGGTGCCGGAGGCCGTGAAGGCGGCCCGGGGGTTGCCGCCGCCGGGCAAGCGCGTCGCCGACTTCGCCACCGATATTTGTGTGGATGACTATCTTGTTGGTAAGTCGCTGGCTCGTTGTTTTTTTAATTTGTTGATACGTCGCAGGGTCGGACGAAGGCCAACTTGTCGTTGTTCCGCCTGCCGCGGCGACCACGGCGGCTGCCGTAGTGCCGAAGGCGAAGGGTGGTGCTCTTAGTGCTGGCGGCGAGATGCCGGCACTTGCTGCTGTCAGGGACGAGGCGGGCGCTGTGTCCCGCCGGCTGAAGGAGATGAAGGAGGCACTAAGTCAGGTACATTGAGCTAGACTTCGGTTCGGTTTTTTTTATCGGTTTCGTTGGGGCTGTGGTCTTACGTGTGTTTTGCAGGCGGCTGACTTCGCGGACCGCGCGACGTCTAGGGCCCTCATGGCAGTTGTGTCTGCCGAAGTCGAGAGACTTCGGACGCAACATGCCGACGCCGTCCGGGAAAAATCGGCCGCCGACAGTAAGTGCCGCAAGCTGGCGGACAAGGTGGCCGCGCTGGAGGGGAGAAGATTGACCTCCGACGCCAACTGGCGGAGGAGAGGAGGGAGGCCAATGAGGCCCTCGCCAAGGCGCAGGCTGCGCTGGCGGAGGCCAATTTGGCGCGGGTGGAGGGCAGACTTGCCAGGGAGCGCCGAGCAGCTGGAGGAGCGGCTCAGCGCCCTGCAGAGCCGTGTGGAGAGGGCCGAGGCCGCGACGCGCACGGAGGCTGAGCGGACACGCAAACAGCTCATGGATTCATACCATGAGCTGGGCGCGCGGACCGCTGACTTTGAAGTGCCGGACCGAGAGCCCGGACTTCGCTGCCTGGAGTGGGTACAGGAGGAGTTGCAGGCGCTCCCCACTATCGTGGAGGGGTTCATGTCTTATGCCTCCCTGGTCACCTGCGAGGGGGCGATGAACGCGCTCTCTCGCGAAGGGTGCCGGCACTATGAGGTCTTCGACCAAGCCGATGAGGATTTCGAGCGTGACATCTTCAAGGTTGAGGACCCTATAGTGAAGGAATCCGCCGGAGCCATCTACGACCGGATGTGGGGCCCGCACGGTCGAGAGGTGGTCAGGGAGCGGGCCGAGACGGCGAGGAGTCAGGTAACATTTGGCTTTTGTTTAATGCTTGTTGGATGTGGGCTATGTATGGGTTTGCTGAATTTGTGTGCTGTGTCTCAGGCGGCGCGTGGCGAGAGGGTGGATGACTTTGGGGCTTTGAACAGCGTGCTGCCTGACCCGGAGTCGAACCCGGCGGAGGCTGTGTCCGAGGCCGCCCTGGAGTCGCCCCCGGAAACCGTCGAAGGCGCTCCTGATGCCCCGCAGCCGCTGCGGCCGGCGGAGGCCCGCCCCTGGAGACCCCCGAGGGCGCTCCTGATGCCCCCGCAGCCGCTGCGCCGATGGCTAAGGATCCTGTGACGGTGGCGGCGGAGGCGACAGCGGAGGCTCCCGCGACGGCTGGGTCTTCGCAGGTGGCGTAGTGGGTGTGGGTAGTTAGGGAATTTTGGATATGTTGCTGAATTTTGGTTGCTGCGCAGGTTCAAGATTTTGGGCCTGCGCACGCAACCGCCACTACTATTTTTTTGGCGGCTTCGACCGTGGATGATGGTAATAAATCGGATGGGTCTGCATCTAAGTTTTCTGATTTTGATGACTCTGGGAGCTCGGTTGAGTGGACTGAGGAGTCGTCGGATGAGGACTTGGACTACTTTGCGGCCTTGGATGTGGCAGCGGCGGAGGCTTCGCTGCACACTGCGGATGTTGAGGCTGTGCCTGGTCTGAGTACTGGGCGTAGGCGGCGAAGGGCGGTTGCGAAGCGTAGAGTGAGTGGGGCGGACGGCGGTCGGCTTCGTGTGAGTAGGGCTGGCCGGCAGGAACTGTGGACCTTGCTGGCCGCCGTGAGTGCAGGTGAGGGGGAATTGCGAAGTCTTTTTGCGGGTGAGGAGCTTAGGATAATGTTATTTAACTATAGGGAGATGGGAATTATTCCGAAGGTTGAACCGATGTAGAGTGTGATGCCCTCGCTTGTATATGTGTAATGTCTTGTATGAGGAAGTTGTGTGCTCTCGCACATTCGGCTATGCTCGCGAAGGCGTTACGTACTTGGTCGGGTGTATTTGCTATGCTGGACTGGTGCGGATGTGGTCGGTCTTTGTGCGGACTGTTGCACGGGTAGTCTTCGCGAAGGACTTCGATTCTTCGCACTCAGTGCGCTAGCCCGGTTGTGCCCGTAGGCGACTTCTGCACGGATAGTCTCCGCGTTAGACTTCGATTTTTCGCACTGACTGTGCTAGTCCGGCTGCGCCCTTAGGCGACTTCTGCACGGTAAGTCTGCGCGTTAGACTTCGATTTTTCACACTTATTGTGCTAGTCCGGCTGCACCCTTAGGCGACTTCTGCACGGTAAGTCTTCGCGTTAGACTTCGATTTTTCGCACTTATTGTGCTAGTCCGGCTGCACCCTTAGGCGACTTCTGCACGGTAAGTCTTCGCGTTAGACTTCGATTTTTCGCACTTATTGTGCTAGTCCGGCTGCACCCTTAGGCGACTTCTGCACGGTAAGTCTTCACGTTAGACTTCGATTTTTCGCACTTATTGTGCTGGTCCGGCTGCACCCTTAGACGACTTCTGCATGGAGTTGTTGCACGCGAGGGTGGCCAGCGCTGAGCCTCGCGGTGACTTTGTATTGGTCGAATGTCGAAGACCGTCGTCGCGGTCTTTTTTCGACGCATGTTTTTGCGGGGGATTTTTGACTTGTATATTACATGGCTCCGCCTCGTTAAAAACCTCACCCCCGGGAGGAAAAGAGTGCGGGCCAGAATAAAATTGTATTTGCGAAGTACAAGGGCGAACCGGCCCCGATGAGTCAAACAAAAAATTTGCGGAGATTGTCAATGTTCCAGGAGTGCTCCAGGTCTTCGCCGTTTGGTGTTGTGAGCCTGTAAGCACTGGGGGAAGCCTTCGTCTTGACAATGAAAGGGCCCTCCCACCTGGGCTCCAGCTTGCCCCTGGACTCTGTCCGAGCTGTACGGACGAGTACGAGGTCCCCTTCGTTGAATTCTCTTGGGATGACTGCGTGGTCGCGCCATGCTTTTGTATGGGCTTGGTATTTGTTCAGGGCCTGTAGAGCGGAGACTCGGTCTCCATCGATGAGATCCTTCGAAGTGGGCTCGTCCACGTCGGGGACGGCTGACGGAACTGTTCGCGGGGAGCCGTGTTTTATTTCTTGTGGGGTCATGGCCTCCGATCCATATAGAAGGTGGAAAGGGGTGAACCCGGTCGCCCTGCACTCAGTCGTGTTTAGCGCCCAGACTGCCTCAGGTAGCAAATCTGCCCACTTGCCCTTTTTTTGTCGAGAAGCATCTTTTTGACGGCTGTGAAAATTTTTCCATTGGCGCGTTCCACAACTCCGTTGGACTGCGGGTGATAGACTGAGGCGAAGGCAAGCTTGGTGCCGATGGAGAAGCAAAAATCCTTGAAGTCTTGACTGTCAAACTGCTTACCGTTGTCAACTGTTAGTTCGGACGGTACTCCGAAGCGGCAAACAATGTTTTGCCAAAAGAATTTTTGGGCAGTCTTTGATGTTATTGTGGAGACAGCCCTTGCCTCGATCCATTTGGTGAAGTATTCGACAGCGACGAAGGCGAACTTAAGGTTCCCCTGAGCCATGGGCAGGGGCCCGACTATGTCCAGGCCCCAGCGCTGGAGAGGCCATGTGTGGGCGATCAGCTTTGTAAATTGCGAAGGGCTGCCTGAACGAGGAGAAAACTTCTGGCAGGCTTCGCATGACCTTGTGACCCGGTTTGCGGCGCAGATCATTGCGGGTCAGTAGAAACCTTGGCAGATCACCTTAGCAGCTAGGGCCCTTGGCCCTGCGTGAGAGCCGCAGGTACCACTGTGGACTTCGCGTAGGATCTGGACACCTTCGGTTTCGGTGACGCATTTAAGCATTGGCTGACTGACCCCCTTCTTGTAGAGTTGGCCCTCAATCAGTGCGAAGTCCCGGCTTCGGTGTTTGAGGCGCTTGGGCTCGTTGATGTCGGTTGGGTGATAGTACCCCTGTAGGAACAGAGTTATTGGTGCCCGCCAGTCTTCGGTCATGATAAGGTTGACTATGCGGTGGCCCTCGCTGTCATTGGTTATTTGGAGCCCTTCGGGGCTCCAGACGGTTGGTGTGCCGATGACATGGCATAACACGTCGGAGGGCAGGGACTCGCCTCTGGCGGCAGCCTTGGCCAATGCGTCGGCCTCTTCATTCTTGGCCCGGTCTACATGCTGCAAGGTGAATCCCTTGAATTGTCTCTCGAGACTTCGGATAGCCGCGAGGTATTGCATGAGTGCGGGGTCCTTTGCTGCGTAGTCTTTCTCGACCTGGCCGGCAACTACCTTGGAGTCTGTTCTAACGATGCAGGTGGTGACCCCAAGGGCCCTCAGCTTGCGGAGGCCGAGGATGACTACTTCGTATTCTGCTATGTTATTTGTGCATCTGTCAGATTCCAGAGCGAAGCTGAGGCGCGCTGCATATCTGTGCTTGACCCCGGCGGGTTAGGTGATGACTGCGGCGGCGCCCGCCCCCGCATGGCACCATGCGCCGTCGCAGTGGATCGTCCAAACTTTCTTTGCGGACGGGTCTGCCTGTGTTATTGGCCCAATCCAGTCGACGACGAAGTCTGCCAGGACTTGTGACTTGATGGCTGTCCTGGGTTCGAAATTGATGTGGTAGCCGGAGAGTTCGGCCGCCCACTTGGCAATCCTCACCGATGCTTCTGGGTTTTTGAACAATTCGCCGAGTCCCCTGTCTGAGGTGACTCGGACCTTGAATGCTTCGAAATAATGGCGCAATTTGCGTGAAGACATAACAACTGCGTAGACAATCTTCTCCAGTTCTGTCATGTTACATTTGGACGGTGTCAGGACTTCGGAGACGTAATAAACTGGGCACTGCCTGATCACGCCCTCAACTGACTACTCCTGCACCAGTGCCGCACTGACCGCATACGGCGAAGCCGCGACATAGAGCAACAGGGGTAGCGAAGAGTCGGGGCTGGTAAGGACTGCCAACTCCGACAGGTACTGTTTTAAATAGGCGAAGGCCGCTGCCTGCTCGGGTCCCCAAGCGAAATCTTTTGCGCCACGAAGAGTTTTGAGGAAAGGAAGACTTCGCTCAGCAGATCTGGAGATGAATCTGTTGAGGGTGGCCAATCTGCCCGTCAGGCGCTGGACGTCTCTGGCGGACTGTGGAGGCGTCATGTTTATGATGGCCTGAATTTTGGTTGGGTTGGCCTCGATGCCGCGGTGTGATACCAGGTAGCCCAATATTTTGCCTTGGCGAACACCGAAGACACACTTTTCCGGGTTTAGGCGGAGTCGTGCGTCTCGCATGTTCGTGAATGTCTCGGCGAGGTCGGCGAGATGGTCCTCCTTGCTCTTGCTGGCGACGACGATGTCGTCCACATATGTGAATATATTTCTGTCAACTTGTCCTTCGCGCACTGTTTTGGTAAGCCTGGAGAAGGTGGACCCGGCGTTCTTGAGTCCCTCCGGCATTCTGATGAAGCAATATGTGCCGAAGGGTGTTATAAAGCTGGTGCTAGCCTTGTCTTCCTCCTTCATGTATATCTGGTGGTACCCGGAGAAGCAGTCAAGGAGTGACATGACTTCGCATCCGGCCGCGCTATCGACTATTTTGTCGATCCGCGGCAACGGGAAGTTGTCCTTTGGGCAGGCCTTATTGAGACTGGTGAAGTCGATGCACATTCGCCATTTCCCGCTCTTTTTCTACACCATCACGACGTTGGAGAGCCACGTGGGGTAAGCCACCAGCTCGATGAATTTGGCTTCCAGGAGTCGGTGCACCTCTGCCTTAGTGGCCTCTGCCTTCTCGTCGGACATCTTGCGAAGCCGCTGTTTTTTCGGTCTCACCGAAGGGTCAATTCCCAAGCTGTGCTCAATTATGGATCGGCTGACCCCGACCAGGTCAAGGGCTGACCAGGCGAAGACATCTTTGTTCTTGGTCAGGCAGCAGAGGAGTTTCTCCTCTTCATGCGAAGTGAGGTCTTCGCTGATAGTGACTGTCTGCTTGGGCGTGGCCTGGTCGAGGGGGACAGTCTTTGTCCCGTCGTTGCTCTGCAGCTGTGCCTTGAGCTCCCTGTCGGTTGGGCTGACGGACGCAGGGACCTCGCGCTGGGCCGTGAGGCAGTGCACGTTTCTTTGTCCGGGGACGAAGTCCCGCTCTATGTTGCGCGCGGTCTGTTGATTACCGTAGACCGCGATGGCGCCTAACGGACCTGGTATCTTCATGCACAGGTACAGTCCGTGAATAGCTGCCTCAAACTTGTTGATGGAGCCCCGGCCCATGATGGCGTTGTACGGATATACCATATCCACAATATCAAAAGTCACTTGCTCACTTCAGGCATTGGGTGCTACACCGAAGGAGAGAGGCAGCTCTATTTTGCCGACTAGAAAAGTGCCCTTGCCGCCGAAGCCATACAACGGGTTGTCCGAAGGCTTGAGCAGGCTGTGGCTTATGCCCATGCGGTCGAAGGCATGGAGGAAAATGATGTCTGCCTGACTGCCATTGTCGACTAGGACTTTGTGCAGATCCCAGCCTGCCACGCTACAGTTGATAACCATGGCGTCAATGTGGGGAGCGCTGCGCAGGTCGACGTCTCGTGCGTCAAAGGTTAGCGGTACGTGGGACCACTTCGTCTGCACGACTGGGCCAGTGATGGCGACGTGGTTGATGCTGCGGTAGTGGTCCCGCTTCTGCCGCTTTGTGTCGAAGTCGGTGCTGGACCCCCCAGTGATCATATGGATGACTCCGCGATACGGCTGATCGGCGAAGTCTTCTTGTTTTGGGGCGTGGGGGTGGTGGATGTTCTGATGTTGCTGGTGCGGAGGTGGCGGTGGAGGAGGTACGATTTGTACTTCCTAGTGATGTTGGTATGCGTGGTGCCGTGGATGCGGGGCGGGGGCGTGGATGTAGGGTGGAGGGGGTTGCTGATAAGTGTGCGCGACAACCCTGGGGTTGTCGGCTGGCTGCGCCCGTGCCATCCTGTCTTTGGTGGCCTTCGTTTCTGGGCAGTCTTTGGTTTGGTGGGCACAGTCTTCGCCATGGAAGAGACAGTAGAATCGGCGCGGCGGCTGCGCACGCCCCCGACCCCTACCGCGAGTTCCGTTTCCGCGGCCCTGGGGGGATATTCCTGGCGGCGAGGGGCGTCAGCAACGGGGTGCTGGTTGGCGATGTTGTGCACTTGCTGTTGACTGCGACCGTCTCGACCGGAGTCTTGCTGCGGAGTCCTCGTCCATGTGCGGCTGGTCTGTGGAGCATCTTTGGGCTTCCTTTGAGACTCGACCTTGCGCTGGTGGAGCTCTTCGGATTTGGCGTATTTTTCAAATAGCTGATATAATTCCTGGAGGTTCTTGGGCGGATCTCTGATGCAGTGGCTATAGAGGACGTCGGCGCGAAGGCCACTGATGGCGTAGTGGATGGCGATCTGGTCATCGACTGAGGGCAGCTGTGACTTGAGTGTTAGAAATTTGCGGTAATACTCCCGCAGGGTCTCCTTTTCTAGCTGCTTGCAGAGCGAGAGTTCGGCCAAGGCGTCGGTGTCTGGGCGGTACCCTTGGAAGTTGAGCAGGAACTTGTCCCGGAGGCTTCTCCAGGAATCAATGGACAGCGGAGGCAATCTGGTGAACCAGGTGAGAGCTAGGCCTTCGAGGGCGATGATGAAAGACTTGGCCATTGTGGCGTCGTCCCCTCTGGAAGATGCGACGGCGACCTGATAACTCATTATGTATTGTGCTGGGTCAGTGCTGCCGTTGTACTTGGGATAGGTCCCTGCCCGGAAGTTGGCGGGCCAAGGCATCACTTGCAGATGTGGCGCCAGGGGACTTCGCTCGTCGAGGTAGTTGACCCCTTGGAATGGCGCGGCGTGCGGGAAGGTGTGGTCACGCTGGGGGAAATGCGGGTCTTCCGGTTGTGCGTGCTGTTGCAGAGGTGGCCCATGCTGCAGGCCGAGGTGGCCTTCGCGCGTGTCTTCCAGTTGTGCGCGCTGTTGGAGGGGTGGCCCGTGCTGCAGGCCGAGGTGGCCTTCGCGCTGCATCAGCGCGATCTCCCGCTCGAGGTCTTGGGCCTTCTGCTCTTCGTCGCGTATCATTTGCCGCACCTTGGCTAGTGCGGACACGCGCTGGCGCTTGGCCTCCAGTATCTCCTTTTGCCTCTGTAGATTGCGGTTCTTGAGGCGTAGGGCGCGCAGTTGTAGCTGTTCTTCCGTCGAGACACCGAGGACTTCACCGTCCTCGGCGAGGTCCGCGCCCTCCGGTGGGGCGAAGCCTGGGGGAGGCTGCGATTGTCCTTCAGGGCCGCAGGTGCGGAGGGTGTCGTCTTCGGTGGCCTCTTGGTGGGTGGATTGGGTGAGGGCGAGGGCGTTGCCCTTTCTTGCGGCAAGTAGCGCTGCCTTCGCAGCCTCGTCAGCCTTCGAATTAGCTTTCTTGGGTGCCATCGCGGGTGGTTTTTCGTAGCACGAACGGTGGGCGCCAAATGTTGGCACTTGCTCTCAGTTGCAAGAGGATCCAACAAGGGTGAACAGTGATGTTAACAGGGTTCTCGCGCAATATGGCAAAAGCTCTGTTAATCCAGCCTCTCAAGGGCACTGTGCGGGGGTATTTATAGGTATCTGCGTGCCCAGCGTCTCGTGTTAAGGACGCATGTGCCCTCAGACACCTAGGTTATCCCCAGAATATTCCCATAAAGTGGGGTTACAGACTGTAATTACAGAGGCGCCTTTACAAATTAGGCCCGTAACACACAGCGGCCACGCAGGGCCTGTTACAATGGGCCAGATCACACGTGGGCCTCCCTGCTGGACGAGGCCGCACGGAGAGATGACCTCGTCACAGGTCTTCGTCCGATGTCGTATGGAGCGAAGGGTGTCCCTGCCTGTTGTCTTATCTCCGTTGGGCCAACGGCCACGGCGAAGGCCTCGAGCGAAGGGTGGCGTCTTCGCCTTCGCCCCAACAACAAGTATCCACTACCTCGTATTGACGATCTTTTCGACCAACTTCAAGGGGTCAAATATTTTTCAAAGATTGATCTGAGATCAGGATACCATCAGTTGAGAATCAAGGAAGCAGATATTCAAAAGACAACTTTTGTTACCCGATATGGTCAGTATGAGTTTACAGTATTGCCCTTTGGACTAACCAATGCACCCGCCTTCTTCATGAACCTTATGAACAAAGTATTTAAGGAAGAGCTAGATAAGTTTGTCGTAGTCTTCATTGACGACATCCTCATCTACTCCAAGAGTCAGAAGGATCATGATCATCACCTCCAGATTGTCCTCGGGAGACTTAGAGCGCATCAGCTCTACGCCAAGCTCAGCAAATGCGAATTTTGGTTAGAAAAGATAGCCTTCCTCGGGCATATCTTGACTGCAGAAGGGATAGAAGTGGACCCATCCAAGACAGAAGCAGTATCGAAATGGAAGCAGCCCTCCAGCGTTAGTGAAGTTCGAAGCTTCTTGGGAATGGCGGGATACTACCGTCGTTTTATCAAAGGATTCTCCAGCATTGCAAAACCCTTGACCGAACTCCTCAAGAAAGATAACAAGTTTGTGTGGACCCTAAAGTGTGAAGAATGTTTTCAAGACATAAAGAAGAAACTCACAACCGCACCAGTACTGACATTGCCAGATATCCACCAAATCTTTGTTATCTTTTGTGATGCTTCAAGACAAGGTTTGGGATGTGTGCTAATGCAGAATGAGAAAGTCATCGCTTATGCATCTCGCCTACTCAAGCCACATGAACAGAACTATCCAACCCACGATTTGGAATTGACAGCCATAGTGCATGCTCTCAAGATATGGAGACATTACTTGATTGGGAACAAATGTTATGTATTCACAGATCACAAGAGTCTAAAGTACATCTTTACTCAGCCAGATCTCAACCTCCATCAGTGAAGATGGCTAGAGTTAATTAAGGATTATGACATCGAAATCCACTATCACCCAGGAAAGGCAAACGTAGTGGCTGACGCCCTCAGCCGGAAACCTTTTGGGAAAGAAGCAACAAACTTCCTAAAAGACTGGAAAAGGGAGTCTGCTCAACTGAATGCTTGTTTGGGGGAAAAGAGCAGTATGGAAATTAAACCGATGCTAGAAGACCGCATTCGCAAAGCTTAATGTTTGGACGCCGAGATGATATGACTTGCAGAAAAGGCTAACAAGGAACAACTCCTGGATCTCAGAACAGATGAAAAGGGAACTCTTTGGTGCAGGAACCGTCTGTGTGTACCAAAGGGGGAGGCATGAGAAATCCTGCTAGATGAAGCCCACAACTCAGCCTATTCTATCCATCCAGGGTCTACCAAGATGTACCTAGACCTCAAGACTAGATACTGGTGGAGAGGGATGAAAAAGGAGATAGCTCAACATGTAGCCCGATGTGATACTTGTCAACGAACTAAGGCAGAACATCAAAGGCCTGCAGGGTTACTGCAACCACTTCCAGTGCCCAAATGGAAGTGGGAAGAAATAGGCATGGATTTCGTGATCGGGCTGCCCCGAACCCAAAAGGGCAACGATTCTATCTAGGTCATAATTGACCGTCTTACCAAAGTACCTCACTTTATACCAGTAAAGACTACCTTCGTAGGAGCCACCCTCGCCCGGATATACCTCAAAGAAATAGTCAGACTTCATGGCATTCCGCGAAGAATAGTATCAGACAGAGGAACACAGTTCACCTCAAAGTTTTGGTTGAGTCTTCAGCAAGCTATGGGCACCAAGTTAGATTTCAGCACCGCCTACCACCCCTAGTTAGACAGACAGATAGAAAGAGTCAATAAGGTCCTTGAAGATTTGTTGAGAGCCTGTGTGCTGACCTTCGACAGAGATTGGGAGTCCAGTTTGCCGTATGCAGAATTCTCGTATAACAATAGTTACCAGGCCAGCATCAAGATGTCACCTTTTGAAGCCTTGTATGGAAGGAGATGCCAAACCCCTTTGATGTGGTCAAACGTGGGAGAAAAGACCCTAGAAGGGCATGCCTTCATCAAAGAGGTAGAAGAGAAAGTTGCCCTGATCCGCAAGAGACTACTCGAAGCCCAGAGTCGGCAAAAGAGTTACGCAGACAACAGGAGGAGAGAACTCAACTTCGAGGAAGGTGATTTTGTCGATCTCAAAGTCTCCCCAATGCGTGGAGTCAAAAGATTTCAAGCAAAAGGGAAGCTAGCTCCGCGATTCGTCGGCCCCTATCCTATAATCAGTAGAACTGAGCCAGTAGCTTACCACCTTTAGTTGCTAGAATCCATATCAAACATCCACAATGTATTTCATGTATCCCAGCTCCGGAAATGCTTGAAAGTACAAGAGGGTCACATCACAGAAGAGTTAGTCTAGATTCAGAAAGATCTGCAGTACCGAGAAAAGCGAGTGAAGATTCTTGATTCAGCCGTTCGAAAGACCCAAAACTCGGAGGTATGGCTCTGTAAAGTCTAGTGGAGTAGAGAAGGAGAAGAGGAGGCTACCTGGGAGAGTGAGGACTCATTGAGAAGGGAGTACCCTTACCTTTTCTCAAGCCCAGCCTAAATCTTGAGGGCGAGATTCTTTTAAGTGGGGTAGGTCTGTAACATCCCAGTTCTTGGTTCTGAGGTTAGAAACCCTAAACTCCTAACCCCCTTACTCTTTCTCTTTAAGACCTAATCCCATAAACATTTCATTCATCATATGCATACGCCATGATTGCTAGTAGCACTTCACACATGGCATTTCATTTTGGCACCTAGGAAATATAAAGGAATATTTGTATAAAGGAGAAAATGGATTAAGAAAAAGTAGAAGAAAAAAGAAAACGGAAAAACCCCTCCCCCTCTCAGCTGGGCCGATTCCGGCCCATGCTTTTCCTCTCTCTCACGCGCGCCCACGCTACCCCCTCCGCTCTCGACCCACCACAACCCATCCTCTCACGCCGCGCCATGCTCCCCTCCCTCTCTGACCGCTTGGCCCTGCCCGTTAGCCGCTTCCTCTCTTGCGCCCGCTCTCCCTCTTCCAGTGGGGCCCGAATGCTAGCTCTCTCTCCCTCATTGTGCACAGCATCGACGCGATCCCTACCGGCCACCGTCCTCCCTCGCTCCGCCATCACGTCCACACCAGTGGAGTTAGGCACAGCTTCGTCCTCACCCACTATGTTCACACCACCGCACGACAACCTGCCCCGAGCCGTCTCATCCTCGGCGCTGTGCGCCATTATCACCACCGCTGCACACCTCGCTGGTGTCTGCCATCCCCGCTCCCCCTCTTCCCTGGGCGCCTATAAAAGGGCTGTCCCGAGCCCCTCATCTCCTCGCCCCAGCCTTAGCCACTCTCCTCCCCCTGAGCTTAATCAAGCCGGTGGCGCCGCTCCTCCCTCTGCTCCGGTGAGTTCTCCTCCCCTCTCTGATAGCCTAATGCCAAATTAAACTAGATCACTAGCTTCACCACTTTGTCATGAGCACGGAACACTTCATCCCCTCCCAGTCACACCCCAAGACCTCGCCGACGACATCACCGTCGCTTGAGCCCCGCCACTTCGCGTGGTCGGCCCTTTCCGAACCACCATCGACAAAATCCTCCCCACCACCGTGATCCCCTACCCCTGCCCGTGCTAGGCCACCGCCCTGACCACCAAGAACCGGGCTACCGGTAGAGAACCACCGTCGAGCTTCGGCGGTCGGTTCTTTTCCCCAGGCAGACCCCCGTCTCTTGCCCCTAACGCCATTTCTCCCCTCCCCCTCGCTGGCGCGTGGTCCCTCGCCCACGGCGTCGTCTCCATCCGCGCCCGTTGGCGAGCCGAGATGGGCGGCAGCCCGCGCGGCCACGCGCGCTCGGCTTGGGCCGAAATTCCCTCCCCCGGCCTAGTTAACCAGGAAATCCTTTATCTTTTTCCCTTTTCCATTCTTTATCCCCTTTTCTAATATAATCTTTATATGTTGATAATTTATGCACCAAAAATAACCCCAACATTTTCTTAGGTCACAAAATAATGATGATTAGGATCTTGACACACTTTATTAGCCAACAATGTTTGATGTACTGTTTATTGCCTGTTTTTGCAAGGCGAAGAGGGTCTGACCCTCTGGAAAACGTAGCGCCGGAAGAAGGACAGGAGCCCAACCTCCCGAAAATAGAGCTTTCGTGCCAAGAGAGCTTCGATGAAGGCAAGTCCATTCTACCCTTGATGCATAAATTACCTACTCTTTCTACCACTACCTAAGCCGGGATATGGGTTGGGTTCTATGCATTGTGAGCCGAGTGATAGCCTACATTAAAGAATATCTTTTGGGTACAAAAATGTGGGTCACTAGGAGGATAAGGAAGGGGAATGTTTTGTCCGATTTGGACATGGTGGTGGCCTTGTTCCTTCCGATATAATCGTTAAGGTAAGGATGTGCAAGGAAGGAAAGAGGTTCGGTGTCGGATCTCATGGCAGTGAGATCACAGAGCCGGACTAGTGGGTACAATGAACCCCTCTGCGCTGAGTTTGAAATCTATTCAAATAGTCCATGTCCACTTGTATGGACGAGTCTGGTGTGGTATGACAATTAGTATTTTTGTCTTCACAAAATGGGAAAGGTGTGTGTGGGTGTTTTTGGAAATAAAAGCAATGCCACGGGAGCGGGAAGCTCAGTAGTGGTTGAGTGTGAAAATGTGCTACTCCTCTCTTTTGGGTATAACATCAAAGTATTGCCTTTCTCTGAAAAGAAAAGAGTGACTTCAACTCCACCATACCATGCATGTACCGTATAGGTCTCACCCTCTTTACGGGTGGGATGGGCTTGCGGAATACGTAAAGTATTCACCTAGATTTATTTATGTTTTTCAGCTACCGAGGACTTCCTTTCTGTTATGTTCGACTAGAAGGGGGCTGTGTCTGCCGATTTGTTTTTTATTTTTGACCTTTTTTTATGAAAAAGTATGCATTTAGACCCTAGATGTTTTATTTTAGTATTTGGACCCGAATCTCGGCGCCTTAGCCTATGGCGCCGAGTTAACACAGCTCGGCGCCATAGCTTATGGCACCGAGTGCTGACGTGGCGGTGGCGTCGATGGATGGCGTGTTTGCTTACGTGGCTCCCTAGCTCGGCGCCATAGATCTTGGCGCCGAGCTAGGATTTAGCGTCTGAGTGCTCTTCTTCCCCATTCTCTCTTCTATCTTCCCGTCGCAGCTCCCCGCTGCCGCCTCGCCACGTCGGCTCTGTCCCCGAGCCACCCGGTGCCGCGCCCTCGCCGCGCACCTCCCGCCTGTGAGCCGCCCGCCGAGCGCCTATGAGCTGCCCGCCTCCCGCCTGTGAGCCGTCCGCTGAGCGTCGTGAGGTATTTTATTGTCTTAGTATTTTTATAATTAATTCATAGTTTAGTATTAATATACTACTTATTTATCACATGTTTTGTAGTATATAGTTAGGTAGATATTTAGTTGTTAGTGTATATAATTAGCTAACTATTTAGTTGTTAGTATATTTACATGGAATGAGTATGTCAGCCATCATGCTGTTGTTTCTTTGTAGGTTATAGAAACCTCACCGTATAGGGGAGGTGCTGTCGAATTTTTTTACTGACAATACTAATTTGTTTTGGTACATAGGTGTGGGACTCGACCTTCGCCACCGTGAGGTTGACTCATCCACGATCTCAGGTATACCTTGTTTTCGTATATTATTCATAGATTATGTATTTTTGTTTGTTGTGGTCATTTATATAATTATTAGTTAGTAAGTAGATATTACTTATTTATTACTTAGTAAGTATTTAGGCATAAGTATTTAGTTAGTAGTAAGTACCTAGGCATTATTGAGTTAGTAATCCGTGTTTGCAATAGATGGACACCCTAGTGACACTATACCCTGGAGGAAGGGTGGAGGAGGATGTTTATGGGAATGTTAGTTTTTATGGTATGAAGAAGGTGACCGTGATGTTCAACACGTTGTTCATATCCATCGATATTTCGTTTGATTAGACTTTTTAATGTAGTATTTCCTCATTCGACACGATGCAGGATCTCCACAACTAGATAATGGTCCTTATCTTCATGAGCCCCTATCATACAATATGGACCACATATGCAGGGCCTCAGATAGTGTTGATGTTCAGATTGAGGATGAGGAGGAGCCATATGAGGCTACACAAGCCTTAGATTCTGATGATGACCACCCAGTTCAAGAAATGACCGAGCAAGAAATTGAACTCATAAGACGTTTGTGTCCTGAACGTGACCCTGCAGTACATGAATTTAGCAGTCTAAGTCATTCCACCGGTGCATACGCAGAAGGACGTGATGATGAACTGCTAGAGGCTCTTGATAATGCCGACAACATTGAGATTAAGGTAGGCTTACTTTTGAAGGATATGCCTACACTGAGACGATGGCTACAGGAATATTCTATGAACCGCAAGAGGCCCTTCAAGGTGAGACACTCGTATGCATAGTGTCGTTACACAGTTGTGTGCGAGGTGTCGAAATGTAATTGGAGGGTATGTGCCCGAAGGCAGAAGGAAACCGGAAAGTTTAAGATCACAAAAATTGTAGGTCCACACACTTGTGCCCAGATAGAGCTGAGCTCTAAGCATCGTCAGTTTATAATTAACACATGTACCTAATAGACTTTATAATCGGATTTCACAAACTATCAAATCAAATGTAGTCATCATATGAACTATACTATATATTCTAGGAGCAACAATGGAAACTAATAATCGAAAAATAACAACTCAATATACAAAACGAATCAGTGAGACACCATACCTTGGTCTACGAAGTATTCCAACTTGAATCTTTGAATAGAGCAACTTTGAAGAAGTTTTGAATTGAGGGGAAATGAGCTCTTCTCAGCCAGCAGCGCGACCATTTTATAGGCCTCCCTAGCTTGGCGCCAAGATCTGTGGCGCCGAGCTAGAAGGCCACGTCGGTGCCACGTCGACGCCACGCCAGCCCTAGCCGCCGGGAGCTGCCTACGCCACGTCAGAGCTCGGCGCCATAGGCTATGGCGTCGAGCTGTGTTACCTCGGCGCCATAGGTTATGGCACCGAGTATCGGGTCCAAAACAGGAAATAAGTCTTTCAGGGGTCTAAGTGTAAATTTTTGTCACAAAAATGGGTAAAAACAAAAAATTCGGTTGTGTCTGCACCCAGTCTGCCTGTGGCTTGGGCTAGATTTCCTTCCACTGTGCTATGTTTCCAAGATCGCTAGAGCTTGCATTTTGGTATTGTAATAACTATTATTAGAGAGTCTGTACTATTTGAAGAAATGAATGTGTTTACTAGCCTCATGGGACTAGTAATTGTATCACATTTCAGTCCCAAAGGATCGGGACGCTTCAGCTGCCAGGAGTAAGTACCGCCGGTCCAGGGATTGGACGGGGTGTTACAATAGCATATGTGTGCCAGGATCTATTTTCCACACATATGTTGACGTCACAAGTGTAATATATCAAAAGACAATGTAATAAAGACATAAAATAGAGTATAATAACTTTATCACATCATCTAGACTTAAGAGTCTTAATCAATATCATAATCAAAGTACAACAAAAATAACATGGCCAATCTCCCATAGGAAGATGACCGGAGTGTCGCTAGACTCTGTACTCGTCAACATCTTCGTCAAAGTCTTCCTCATCACCTTCTGATAAAAAAATTTGGCAATGGGTGAGCTCACTTACGGTGGGGGCTCAGCAAATGGGAGGAATTATGCAAGGTTAACAAGGTAGGCTATGGTTAAGCAGTAAGCATTTTAGTTGGTCAGTCTTTATTAACAACACCTAACTTACTAATTGTAAGTGTATCCCAAAACCCAATTAAATTATGAGCATAATGATTATATCTCAAAAGCACTTAAATGAAACCACTTAAGCAAACCACAAGATCACGATTTATTCTCCATCTTTAAGTTCACTTATCATGTGAGGGTCTAGACTACTCTTAACCGTGAGCACGACTGACATATCAATTTTACACTCTGCAGAGGTGGTACAACTTTACCCACAAGCCGTGTATCCCCTCTAGGCTGGGTTGTACGAACCCTTAAACACTTCCGAGGTGAATGGCTAGGGATTAACTATGAGGCTTTCATAAAATATCCTTAGTACATAGCCACCACTAAGGTTTCCACGTTAGTATTGGTGACCCTCGAGGCGAGATACCTTAGCCAAGACTACCACCCCATGTTAACATGAGCTTCCACCAAACCACTGCCGCCCCCTCTTGCCCATCTTTCAGGTAAGGTTGCTAAGCACTAAGTCTATAAAGCTATTTACCAAAGCCAGAGCCATGATAGTGTTTTCCTCGGTGGTCACTCCATGTTTTGTTTCATATAAAATGATTTTGTTTAATCATCAGATTAACATCAATAATATAAATTTCATCTCCGGAATAATAGTATCTTTAAAAGAGTGACATCATAATGATAAGGTTGAGCAATAGCATAATTACTGTTGGTCACTTGTTCTCAAATATTGTGAATCAAGAACAAGGCAACACAATTGTTAAAGATTAAGCACCTTCGTCCTTTGAATCATTATCTCCTTTCGGATATAATGATCTTCGGACAAAGGTCATGAAGGACACACCTTCATCATTCATGAGAATGAAAGTTCATAGAGACAATATATGTTGTTCATTCATTCATCCATATATTTATCTCATGATAAACATATGATCATTAATATAATTTATTTTATATTGATACCTTCGGCTTGTTTGAAGGTGTTGACACGAGAGCGATTACAGTCCATCGTGAACAGTATGGGGGTACTATTCACCTATTTATAGGCATAGGATGCATACCGAGTAAAAATACATTTATGACCTTAACATGTACTCATAACCGTAACATAAATCATGAGGGATTAACTAGTATTTTCCTCTTCGACTTAGCATCATGTTTGATCTTCGTCGCCACTTTAAGCCGAAGCTGTCGCTCTTCGGCTGTAGCTTCAGCATTTGTCGTTGTCGCTTTCTGACAATGTCTTAGTCTTGAGGACCTTCAATGGAGAAGAAGGTCCTCAACATCGCTTAAAAATGGTATCGTCGTCTTGAGGACCTTCAGCAGAGAAGAAGACCCCTAACAGTAGCCCCTTCGCGGTGCTAGGTCGTTTTTCATAACAAGCTCGATCCGTGAAAAATACGAAGGCTTCTAGATGCCGAAGGTCCGAAAAACACCTTCCCTTAGCTTGTTATTAAAAAACGAATATAAAATTTATGGCGCTTACTGGTCCACCAATCAGTCAGTGCGTGTGTCTCGGCGGTTCACCTTCTTCACCTACGGGGCTATATAAAAAGACGAGCTAGTGAGAAGTTGCCACAACATTCATTGCTACTGCACCGTTGTGCTGCTAAATTTTTTTACTAAAGTCGAAGCTTCCTATTTTCTACGAACTTGTTGTATAAGCTTCGGACAAATGTCCAATTAGTTGAGTGCGGCTTCGTCTGATAAAAACTGAAATGGCTAGAGTGAGGTCTACTGCCAGAGTAGCACACGAAGGGGAAGAAGCTGGAGCTTCTGAGATGGCCCCTATCTCAGAAATGATGAAACGTTCTAGGTTAATTGTACAAGAAGAAAAAGAGTCAGTTCCAACAAAAGATGTTACTGTTGCCGAAGCCGAACCAACTACTGTCAAAGCTGACAATGATAATGAAGATGATGATGGTATTTTAATACCAAGCAAACCCAACCATATTGAGTTTGGGAAATCCATGGTTAAAGCGGAAGATTTGGTTTTAATGAAGAAATTACGATATTTTGGAGAGAACGATGACAGACTAGTTCGGTTTGCTGGGGAAGAAGTGATTCCAGAACCAAGAGATGACGAAGTCGTAGTTTTCAAAAGCTTCTTCATCGGAGGACTTCGGTTCCCCCTATACGAGATGATCGGTGAGGTTTTAAAGAAGTTCGAGATCTACCTTCATCAACTCACTCTGAATGTCATAGTTAGAATCAACGTATATATATGGGCTCTCCGAAGACAAGGGAAGAGTGCCAACGCTGAAGGATTTTGCCGGGTGCATGAACTCCACAACCAGACTAAGGCTAGAGCTGTTGGGCTGTACAATAACTTCGGATGTTACAACTTCGCATACCGAAAGGATACTAAAGCACATGTGATTATTTATCACACCAAATGGCCAACTGGCTGGACAAATGAATGGTTTTACATGAAAGTTGACGAGAAGAAGAGGGAGAAGCTTATGACTATGGTGATGAGTCCCTTGAGACTGAGCTTTGGCATGACACGACCCTTATGTAACATGCAACTCGGGTCCCCCTGCGAGTTGGCCGAAGTGGAATTTAGAGTTGTGGCGGAGCATATTAGTACTCGATACTTGGTGCAAGAATATCTGGCCAACAAAACATTTCCAACTTCTGGTGGGTGGGGGATGCCGAAGAAAAAGGGAGAAGAGAATAAATATGAACTTGTACGACTTCCCTACCTGTTTAAATTTCAGAAAAGCTTTAGCAAGACCTGTGCCGAATGGTTGGAATTAATAGAAACAATCTACAATGAGATTCTTGGAAATTATACAAAGAAGGAAGATCAGTTAATGACGGCTGCCTTCAGCACCCGAGAAAAACAAAGACGGAATCGAGTGATGGGTGCTCTTAATTTCGAATATCCAGATTATGAAAGGCTTGACGAAGGAGCCGGAGGAGCAAAGAAAAAGAGGGTTGTAAGTATTTTAAAAAGATAAGCCATGCAGTCCATTGAAGAAGATCAGAAGGCTGGTAAAAAACAGAAAATTTCGACGGAGTCGAAGAATTCGGCTCCCAAGAAACGAAAGTCTGCCATGTTGGCTCCTGCAGAGGCGAAGGTACAAGATGTACTAGAAAAGACTGTCGGTACTTGTTCGTGGTGTTACAGAAATATTGAAGGTAATGACTGAACCCTTCCCATTTGCTATGCTAAGTCCCCTGGGGTTAGATCTGACTAGCCTATTGCAGTCAAAGGAGAAGGGGATTAAGCACAGCTCGGAAGGAAAGAAGGCTGCTTCGGCAACTGGGGGAAATGTTGAGGGTCAGAAGAAACGACGAATGATGACCATAATGAAGGCTATCCATAAGACCACGCCCCCGGCCTCGACGGAAAAAAAATTGTTGCGCCTGCTAATGCCGAAGCTAATACCGATGCCGAAGCTGATGAGGCTGTGCTTGGAGCTGAAAACCTCGGGACCACAATGTCAGAGATTGACAGAATTATAGCTAATGTAGCTCCCGAGAAGGACACAGCTGAAGTGACCACTGATAGGGCTTTGCCCTTAAAATGAAAGAGTTGGAAAAGACTTCTTTGGAGGGCATAGAGTTGGACCTATGGCACCTGGGCGGCCAAGAATTCTTTGAAGAAGATATTTCTGGGTTAAAAGAATTAGTCATTGCTGGTGGTTACAAGTCCGAATCCATGCTCTTTGGTAGCGTCAACGAAGAGATTCTAGGGTGCATCCCTGACCGTGCTGGAGCAAAAATTATCAATACCTTATCAAAAAGTATCAGATTTCCGAAGCTCGAACGGGATTTCAGCAACTATAGAAGGCAACATATCACTAGAAGCTTATTCTATTTGAATTTCAAGGTATAAACTTTTATGTCGGCCTCTTCGACTTATTAATTTTTAAATTTCTAGATTTTCGGGCTAACTTTGGCTTTTTGACAGAGCTTTTTGCTGAGTAAGGCTTTGAAGCTTCAACAGGATGATGAAGGTAGGAAGAACGACTTGTTATTAATAACTTGGAAAAGTGAGTGAAAGAACTTGAAAATTTTCTAGCAGAGTAAGATTTGAAGGTTAAGAATGTCGAAGTAGACCTGGCCAAAGCTCATCTTCGGATTAAGGATCAAACTGTTCGCATTTCTGATCAAGATAAACAGCTTGAAGAAGAACATTCAAAATTAAAGGAAGCTGAAAACCGTTATGAGCATGAGGTCAAAGGTTTGAAAGATAAGGTCAAAGCCGATGCAGAAAAAGTTCTAAATTATCTGAAGCCCTAAAATTGCTTCGGGAGACCTGCTCAGGCTTCACAGCTCGATGCTCCACTCGCCTGCGAGATTTTTAGCTCAGTTGGGGCAATATCAGGAGAAGAGAATTATTCTGCCAAAGATATTCCGAAGGCACTCGAGTTCATGGAAAAAGAAATTATTAAATTTGACGAAGTGTTGGAGGGGCACGGGGACTTTTGTTGGCTAGTGGCCACCCGGGGAATAGCAAACATTTTCACAAAAGCTAGGTGCAAACATTTAAGAGATGTTAACAAACCCACCTTCGCTATCTCTCCAATTGACATTAAGGATATACCAAGCGAAGCTCAACGCGTGGGGAATAGATTCATTACTCAGATCTGCGCGAAGGGCAGCCGAGAACTAGCTGGGAACGAAGCTCGAGCTCTTCTTAACGAAGTATGCAATTACATCCTTGGCCTTTCACTTCTGTTTTTCTCTGTTTCAAATCACTGTAACACTTTTCATGTTAAATTTTCCAGGCTGATGTCAGCGAAATATGAAGAACCAAAGTAAAAAATTTCGAAGCTGAGAATTGTTTGGTGTAGTGTTAGAAAATGTATTTAGGTAGATGAGTCGAAATGGAAACATTGAAGAGTTTGGCTTGTAAAAATAATGAAGAGTTTTGACTTGTAAAATTCTATTACCTTTGTCTAGTGTCATCTTCTTTGTTGTGGACGAAACCATCATGTTTATTTTGAGCCGAAGGCAAAAAACACCTTCCCTTCTTTTCGTTCACATCAAAGCATCTTCGTTCATAACGAGGCATCCTCATTCATAATGAAGCATCTTCATTCATAAGAAAACATCCTCATTCATAACGAAGCATCTTCGTTCATAATGAAGCATCATCGTTCATAACGAAGCATCTTCATTCATAACAAAGCAATTTTACGCTGAAGGCAGAAACCTTCCCTTCTTTTTCGTTAGTGCCTTATGTGATATGTCATGAT
The DNA here is from genome assembly GCF_902167145.1 of Zea mays. NCBI lineage: Eukaryota > Viridiplantae > Streptophyta > Magnoliopsida > Poales > Poaceae > Zea > Zea mays. The sequence goes on from NC_050096.1 coordinate 158,257,124, forward strand.
GCGATGTAGCTACAGATGTCTAATGCATGTTCGTATGAATGCAGAAAAGATGTGATGAAATATGCAAATGTTTGCCGAAGATAAAAAAACTTACACAAATATACACCCAGATTCTGCATCCCCTTAGGAACGACATTAGACTTTCTTCACCTCTTACTTAGGTGGTATTTCAGCTCTTCATTCCCTTAGGAACAACTTCGGAGCTAAGCTCTGCATCCCCTTAGGAACGACTTTGGAGCTTCTTCACCTTTGACTTAGGTGGCATTTTAGCTCTGCATCCCCATAGGAACAACTTTGGAGCTAAGCTCTGCATCCCCTTAGGAATGACTTTGGAGCTTCTTTACCTTTGACTTAGGTGGCATTTTAGCTCTGCATCCCCTTAGGGACGACTTCAGAGCTTTTTCATGTCTTTTACACTCGATGGTGTAATTTCAGATCTTTACATTTTATATGTGGGGGAAACTGGCCCTTGTATTGTACAGGGTTGCGTAAAGAAAATTGAAAAATTACAACCTATGGCCCCATTAAAAACCTTTCTCCCCTCTTGAAAGGACAAAGGTGCCATAGGGAAAAGAAAGAAAATTACATGGTTCACACATAGTATCTCCGAAGCTCGTCTGCATTCCAGGATCTTGGAATGTCATTCCCGTCCATGTCTTTTAACCTATATGACCCAGGTCTTGATGAAGATACTACCAAGAAGGGACATTCCCACTTAAGTTGTAGCTTCCCCACTGTGTCTGGGTTGGCTAATCTTCGAAGCACCAAATATCCTGGCTTAATATTGCTCTAGGTGCATAACTATCGTGGCGCTCACAGGGAAAGGGTTTACGGCGGTCACTGGTTACTCTCCATGACTCGCGATGATGTGATGAAACGGCCTATGGCGTGGCATGACCGAAGTAAATGGCGACAACCACGGCGACGGTCGCACGACCACGTCGCCGGGCAAGTGGGTACAACGAGGTCGGCTCGATCCACTCCCCCTCCGATCTTTTCACGTCCGCGGTAATATCCTGCCCGAGCTGAGCACGAATCACAGCGCCCGGCGCGGATCGCAGCGCGAATCGCGGCGCGGAGATCACCGGTGGTGAGATTCACTGAATCTGACGATCTTGTTCAGTCCACTGTACCATCAGGATCTTCTTCAGTTGTTCTGACAGAGCAAATTGAAGGGCGCTTTTCTCGAATTCTCATGTGACCAACTTCTAACTCAATTACATCAAAGTTGTTGTCCAATGTACCAGCTTTAATTTTGTTATAAAGACCTCGATCAAACATCCACTAGATCCTACGCAAATCGATCTCGAAGTTCATCCAAGTTCACTGATAGTCAAGTTTCAGTATTTGAGGTGACTGACAACCCAACTTTAGGTCCATTGTTCTCCCATTTCGATGTAGCTCTGGGCTAGATCACTTAATCAAACTTAGACTATAATTGTAAGACCTAAAATTGGTAGGAGAAAAAAATATATATCATAAAATAATAAAGAAATAAGAATATATACTAGTTCTGGGAGAATTTTCAAAGACCCTTGAAAATCTAATAGAAATCTCCCTCCTCATGTTTAAACAATAATATTAAGTTAAATTAAGTGCCAATAAATAGGTAATGAGAAGTAGACCTCTTGCCAATGACTTTGTAGTAATGCATATTATGGACAACACAAATTATACCTCTAATTTTAAATGAAGACATTAAATTAGAAAATGAGAAAAGGGATTTATCATGAAACCATTTATTCCTCCCATAAATATATATATATGTATATAATATTATTAAAGAAATCGAGTATATACTCATATTTGGATTATATTTGAGATTTGAATTCAAAACAGAAATTAGAATGTGGATTTGAATATTCGGAATTTGGATTAGAAAAGAAAAAAAAAGGTCAAAGGAAAACAGACTTTGGGCCGAAACCCTAACCTTCGGCCCATCCCCTCTTTCCTCCTCTTCTGCGTAGCCCACTAGCTTGACTCAGTCGCGCGGCTGTCCTGGGTGCAACTGGCGTACCGGGCCCGCCCGCCATTCACCCGCGCACCACGTCGTTGACACAGTGGGTCCTGTTCGTCGATCACACTGCCGCACTATTAGAGGCCCGAATCCTTCCTCCATACGGCCACCAGCGACCGCCACATTGTCACCTTAAAGCTCGATTGAGGGAGGGGGGCGAGCGCAACCACACGAATCCGGTCGGTCTGTGCCGTTGGGTCACTGTAGTGGAGTTCCCCGGTGCAAGCCGCTCATGGGAGTAACCTTCCGTGGCCGGATCGAGGGCGGATCGGCTCGGAATTGCTCGCCGCAACACGCCATCCGCCATCATCCGTGGTCAGGGATCATCACCGCGCAATCCCCGGTAAATCCGCCCGTATCATGTTCACAATAACTTTGGGATCGACTAGGGGTGTTCGTAAGCGGGTATTGGGGCCTCTTGCTACCAGCGTGGGTCGCTCCAGCGATGCGCTGCCGCGAGCATGGGCGGTGCCACCGCACGCGTGTGCCCATTTTGGGAGACAACCTCTTGGCCGTCTGATTTAAAGGGACGACCCTGATTAGATGGATAGGTAACGGTTCATGGGGATAGACTTGGGTCGTTGGATCTATGGCGTGTGGGTAAGATTTCATCCATTCGTGGGTTGATCTGGGCCCTTGATCCAGAATCGAACGACCGTGATCGAATCTTTGGTATTTGATGTCTACACCGTTGGATTCTGATCTGAGGATCTTGATTGCGTACCGGCTCACATTTATGAATATCTAATCTGATCCGTAGGTAGTCGATCCAACGACCCAGATATTGCGATACCCCTTCGGCCGCCTATTATGCACATAAGAGCCCCCGGATTTTCCTAAAAACAACCCACGGTCCAGTACTAGATTCATTGAGTCTGCGTAAACTTTATGCTTTAGCCCCTGAACTCTCTGCAATTATTGCGCGTAGTCCAGAATCATAGGAAATTCAGAAATTCAATTAGAAAATGATTTCTAGTGTTAAAATAATTCCAGAATCTTATTTAATTCATAGAAAATCCATCTCAAGTCCAAATTGACCCATTCCAATTTCTACAATTTTATTATATTATTGTTTATCATCTAATGTCTCTGTTTTGACATGAAAACAATAATAAAATTGATCTCCCAAATAATTTCATATCAAACACATAAAACCTTCGGAAATTCATAACTCACAATCCGTAACTCCAATTTGATCCGTTCAAGTTGCGTTAGTCTCGTATGAATATTTACTATGCAATAACAACATTTATTATACTATGTTTTGTTCTTTTATATTAGATCTTTATTTAACTTATGTTGGTTAGTCTTGTTAATCTCCCTATCATTAGAATCTACTAGAATATAATTTATGGTCAATTTATAACTAGATTAAAGTTGAGATAGTTATTTAGAGAATAACCTCTCATATGATTTACACTAACCATTTTATAATATAGTTTAGTATTTTAATCATACAGATCTTCAATAAAATCATAACTCCTTAATTGTAACTCCAATCTTAGTAGTTCTCGATCCCACGATCTTGTAGCTTCGCGTAGATCATTATTATTCAGTTTGTTCTTATGTTTGGTGTGATGTTAATTTTGTCTATACCATGTTTGATTGTATTGCTACGACTAGCAGTGAGGTCACGAGGATCTGAAGAATCACCCTGGTAACTGGAATCTCAAGTGCCAGGCAAGTTGTGCCCTTGATCCACTTTTGTTACCCAATAATATTCTTTATTATCATTATTCAATGCATAGGTTTAATTTTGATGGGACCCAATAGGTCACCCTAGTCTGTTTATCCATTTTATCTTGTTATCCCTGAATCACTTGGGTAGTTTTGCTATTGCTTTACATGGTTTTGGGATAATGTTTCATTATATCCATGTTCCGATTATTTTGTTATTCTATTTATGTTCATGTCAAGATCATTAATGTTAATTGGAACATGGAGCTTAACTTGAGAAACACGTGCCACCACAAGGGTGGAATGGGACGCCCTTGGCTAACTAATTAGGAAAGCTAGTGGAAGACTACCTTACCCGAAAGGGGCAAGGGCAGTAGGGGAGTTGCATGCAAGGAGGTCTCTTGGGTTGATTTTGCTGTGATGGTGGTCAGACGGGGGATTCTTGCAAGTGCTCTTCCCATAAACTGTAGCGGGTTTTCAGAAGCTAATGGAACTTTGTAAAGGCTTCGTAGTGGATCCCTAGCCATTCACATCGATAGTGTCTAAGGGCCTTGCAAACCCTGACGACATGGGATACACGACTTGTGGGTACAGGGTACAACCTCTGTAGAGTGTAAAACTGGTATACTAGCCGAGCTCACGGTCATGAGCAACTCAGGACTTACGCATGATTAAACTATGGAACTTAAACTCAATTTGTCATATGCATTGCATGGGTTTATTATTAATTTTGTTCTATTATTTTATTATGGTTGGTATTTACTTACACTTAGTAACTGCTAACAAAACTTTGACCAACTTATTAAAAGCAATGCTCAGCTTTAACCCCTATTGTTGATCAGCCTTACACATCACATGAACTCCCACCTTTGGTGAGTTCATGCCACATTATTCCCCACAACTTGTTGAGCGATGAACATGTGTGAGCTCACCCTTGCTATCTCACACCCCCCACAGGAGAAGAACAGGTGGTTCAAGAGGAGCCACACCATGAGGAGTTCGATTCGATCTAGGTGGCGTCTCCCAGTTGACTTTCTAGCGCCAAGGATAGATTTTAGATACTGTTATATTTATCTTTTATTTTGTAAGACTTCCGCTATGTAATAAATACTCTGATTATTGTGACATTTATCTCTATACACTCTGTTATTATATATGTTGTCTTCTTTGGCGCATGTATGAGATGCACCCGGCTTTGTCCCTTAAAACCCGGGTGTGACAGAAGTGGTTTCAGAGGAATGTTGACTGTAGGACGAAACCTAGATAGAACTGGACAACCCTTATTTACTTACCTCTGCTACTCTGATTCTTTTATAAACTTATCTTAATCTCTTCTCATCTATTTCCGCTTTACTCTGATTATTCTTACCTTTTTTCCTCTAAAGACAAATGTGGATTTCACACTTTGAAATCCTGTGCCTAAACTGACTTTTAGGAATAGGAGACCTATTCTTAGGAACAAAAACAAAACTATTTTTATAGGTATCTATACGCTTGAGTGTTTGTTCTGATGATACTTGTTTGATTTGGGTCTTTGATTGAGTGTGATTAGTGTGGAGTAATGTTCACAATTACATCTGCATATACATATAGACATAAATAGAATTCATAAGATAACCACACAACTTAGATTATCCTCCATTAAAGTATATCTATTTTATATAGGTTCCTCTTATCTTAAAAGGTTCTCTCTTATCTTAGTAGATCCATCTTATCTCAAAAATATTCTATCCTATCCTAATAGATCTAATTAATCTCAAAAGATTCTATCTTATTCTTAGAAACTCATCTTGCCCTAATAAGCATACTTATCCCAACCACTTTGCTTATCTCATAATAGTGTAATAAACATGATCTATTCCAAAATAAATTAAGTAGATCTTATCTATTATAATCTGATTACACCAATTTAATTCTGATCCCATCTAATCTGAATAGATCTAACCTAATGGACAAACATGTTAGATAATACTGGAAAAATAAGATTGGATCCTACTCTTATAAATATGTTTTAACCTAAATTGGAGTCTTAGTCCAACCTGGCCATATGCAACTACCTTAACCACTCGATGGTTGCATAACCCCTCTGTTTTAACCTAACAGAGATTCTGACTTACCTACGCTATATAATTCATCCTATCTCAAAGGATTCTAACACATATTAATAATACATATTCTACCCTGGTAGATCTATCTAACTTAAACTAGTCTAATCTAGTCATATCCAATCTAATCTAGACCCTACCTAATCTAATATGGTCTAATCTATGTTACAAGTATTAACTAAACCATATTCCGATAAATGAGTTTTAAATCTAAATTGGTGTCTTAGACCCACTTTGTCACACCCGGTTTTGGAAGGTAAACCCAATGCGAACCATGTACGTGCCAGGATCAGAACTCATGTACACAGCGATTACATAATTGGACATCATCACACAATGCTTGAATTAAATATCGGAGAGGTACTTTATTACATCAAGATGTCCAAGACATCCACAGAGTCTATTACATAACCATTGTTTTTAACATAATTATCAAAGTGTGGAAATACGAAACGTAGATGCTAAGCCTGAACAGGCAGCTGACTTGGGGTTTGCCACTAAGATAAACTAGAACTCGTCGTATTCCTGGAACTCCTCGAAGTCATCCATGTTGCCAGCTTCACCTCCTGAGCACTGAGAACAATGGGGACAACGTGGGGTGGGGTGGTTGGTAACGCAAGGGTGAGTACACATCAACGTACTCAGCAAATGTCCCGTTTGGCTAAAGTGGACTAGCTGTATGTGGAGTATAAAGTTAAGCAGTTGCTTTTAGTTGGTCAAGTTTTATTCCTTTATAAGTAGAGCCAAGTTTTAGTAATAACCCAGTTATTACCCAGAGGCACTCTCTCCAAGAGGAAATACCAAAGATCAGGATTATAATCACCATTGTTAATCATCATCATAAAAGTAACCATTGTTCTTCTAATTGAAGAGGATCCCAAGGTTGCTCATAACCGTGAGCACGGCTGATATACTAGTTTCTAACACTCTGCAGAGGTTGCACACTTTACCCACAAGCCGTGATTCCCATTCTGCCCGGGGTTCTAGCCTCCCCATTGATCACTACCAAGGTGACCTAGCAGGGTCTCACTACATAGCCTTTACAAAGATTTCCCAGAGGACATAGTTGCCCGTTAGGTTTCTCCAGTTTGATAAACATAGTACATCTCCCCAAAGGAAGGGTGACTAACAAAACCAAATCAAAGAAACCTCTGCAACCAACCTCGGCAGAGCAAGTACTATGCCCGGACCCCATTGACGGCCCTATGGTGAAGCCAACTACTCCTCTGGTTCCTCTAATTAATCAGCTAAAGGTGTCCCATTCCACCCTCATGGTTGCACTGTTATCCCGGGTTGTCACTCCCCAAACAGTTCCTTACAGAGAGGCACTTAGGAAAGAGCCTGAGCCCCCTAAAGAATCATAAGAACCTCATCGGGATAACATCATCGTATCATAAAAGATCACATCATGTTCATTTATTAAGTTTGAGCAATAGCATAAGCTAACCATGATTAACCCACAAAGGTAAACAAGGGAAAGGTAAGTACAGACTAGTTAATCCTTAGGTTTCAATAATGTAATGCGGGACAGTGAATTATAAAGTAAAGTAGGACATGATAGGTCTGAGGACACTTGCCTTCACCAGGTTGTTGCTCAGAGGGATCTTCGGCAACACACTCAGGAACCACGAGCTGCTCGTTGTCTAAGTAAAGCGAGCATACATTCAATACACTTGGAAGGTAAAAATGAACATCACATCGCACATGTACAAATATTGGCACACAACTCAAGAAGGTACAGTATTAAGTACAGAGGAATGAGGTCAAGTTATAAAAATGGACTAATCCTAATTGGGGAATTGATTACTCTCTAAATGTTTGGAACATAGCTCAAAAAGGTTAAGTAGTGATTAAAACAAACGAAAGCTAGAATTATAAGATAAACTACTCTCATTTAGAAATTTGATTATCTTTTAAGTATTATCCATAATTACATTCCTAATTTTATTTATGTCATTAAGGCCTAGAGGTTAAGCCAAAAATAAATCCAAGTAATTCATAACACTAATCTCACAAGATTGAATATACTTTATTCCTAGGTTCTCCTTTTATTTATTTCATTAAATAAATAAATCAACATATACTTTAATTCTACATTCTAAGTGTAAAAATTAAAGTGTACAGATTATAGTTGGTCATATTTTATTTGAACAGAGAATAATTTGATGAACATTTTGCAATTTAAACCACTAAATTTAGAGTTCATATGAAAAAGATATGAAATAAACAAGTTTTGAAGTTTGAAATATGAAATTAGGGCTAAATTTGTGATTAAATATAAGTCTAGGGGTCTAATTAAAACAAACCAGGGACCTATGCGCTAAAGCAGAGGACGACGGGTTGATTTCCTAAAACCAGGGGGTTTCTTAAGCAAAACAACCACGCGAAGGGGTATCGGGTGAATCTAACCGTTAGATCAGAAACCGACGGCCGAGATTAGATCGGCGGCCGAGGGCACGCGCGCGAGCGGGCGAGCACTGACAAGCGGGACAGGGAGTGTCAGCGACAGAGGGGGAGAGTGCACTGACCGAGCGGGTCCAGCGCCAGAGGGTGAAACGGACGGCTACAGGGGTCTGAGGGGGTCCGAGCCGTTCGATCAAGATCGGACGGGGGGGGGGGGGGGTCCGAATCGTTTGATCAAGATCGGATGGGGGAAAATCAGACCGGGAAGGATGAGTGGCTACGGGTGGCGCTGACAGATGGGACAGGGCGTCAGACACTCGTACGTGAAGCGGTACCCGCGGTCCGGGCCGTTCGATCTGAATCGGGCGGAGGAGATCAGACTGGGGAAACAGATGGCTGCGGGCGGCGCCGCTCCTCTTCGCGGTGGTGAAATCGCCAGAGTTGAGGCAGGCACGAGCTAGGGTGGCTCCGGGGTTACTGAAGTTGGGCAGAGGGGAAGAGGGCGCCACGGCGAACTCAATGGCGGGGAAGAGGCCATGAATCCACGGGCAGAGAGGGTAGAACGACGGTGAGAAAGCCTCGGATGCGCCAGAGCAACTCCGGTGAGCCATTCCGACCACGTAGAGGGGACTTAAGGCGCGCTAAGGCCTGGACTGGCTTCAGCAGAGGCAGATGCACCTTAGGGACTAACACCGGGGAACTAGACCGGGCTAAATCGGCCGGCCACCGTGCGAGCACGGCGAACCGCCATGGTGGAGCTCCGGCGAAGGCGAAATTGGATGAACACAGGGTGCAATAAGGGAAATTGGGCATGGGGACGGGTGTCTCACCTCGGGGCGGAGCTCGGGGAGGCTTGGAGCGGTCTCCGGCGAGCTGGATGGCCGGGAACGAGGGCGCGGGTCTCCAGCGGCGGCTGGCGGCGAGGGCAGAGCGCGAGAGAGGGTGAAGTTGAGTTAAATGAGGCGAGGGGCGAGTGCGGGGCACTGGCGGGGCTCTAAAAAGGGAGCTGGGCACGTTGGCGGGCGTCGTGGCCGAGAAACTCGGCGATGTGCGCGAGTGCGCACGCGCAGGTCCTCGGCGGGCGCGGGGAAGGCGGATCTGACAAGGCAGGCCCACAAACGGGCGACGGAAACTGGCACTGATAGGTCGACCCCACTGGGTAGCGAGCGAGAGAGGGAGGGCACGCTCGAGGGAGAACCGCCGCTGACAGGTGGGGTCCGCCTGTCAGGTGGCGCGGGTGCGCGGGCGCGCGGCCTGGCTGGGCTTAGTGGGCCGACTGGGCTACTTTCTCCTTTATTTTTCTTTGGATTTTCTAATTCCTTTTCTATTTCTTTTTCTATAGGGTTTTCAAATCCAAATTCAAACTAGGTTTCAAATTCAAATAAATTCAAACTTGTGCAACACTTCAAAGAATATTTTAAGCTCAGCATGATGCAACGTGTCATGACCCATAAGGTTTTGGCAAAAATAAATAATTAACCTCCACTAGTTTAAGCTATTTCTAACCAAAAATGAAAAAGAGAGAAAGAATCTAGAGAGAGAGAAAGCCTAGAGTGAGAAAAGGAAAAGTAACACTTGATTTTGGGTGATAATTAGAAAGAAATTTTATACCCCCAAAATTAGGTTGTTACAGACCTATCCCCCTTAAAAGAATCTCGCCCTCGAGATTCAAGGCTGGCTAGCAAAGAGTTTAGGGTACTTGGCTCTCAGATCATCTTCTCTTTCCCAGGTTGCTTCTTCTTCTGAGTGATGACCCCATTTGACTTTGCACATCCTGATGGTACTTCTCCGAGTGACCCGATCTGCTATCTCCAGAATTTGAGTTGGCTTCTCAATATAAGTCAGATCTTCTTGAACTTCAAGATCCTCTGCTGGCAACTGCTCTTCCTCCACTCTCAAGCATTTCTTCAACTGAGACACATGGAACACATCATGCACAGCTGACAGATTCTCTGGTAAGCTGAGTTGATAAGCCACTTCTCCACGTCTTGGTTGAATCTAATACGGGCCGATATATCGGGGTGCTAGCTTGCCTTTGACTCCAAACCTTTTGGTTCCTCTGATGGGCGACACTTTCAAGTAGACATAGTCTCCCACTTCAAAATTGAGTTCCCTTCTTCTGGTGTCAGCATAGCTTCGCTGTCTAGACTGCGCTGCTTTTAAATTCTCTCGGACCATTCTGTTGTTCCCTTCGGCTTCAAGCAAAATATCTAGACCGAACACCTGTCTTTCACCAGGTTGGTCCCAATGCAATGGAGTTCTGCAATTTCTCCCATAAAGTGCTTCGAATGGTGACATCTTCAGACTGGTTTGGTAGCTGTTGTTGTAGGAGAATTCTGCATATGGTAACCTCTTGTCCCATCCTAACTGGTCTTGCAAAGCACAAGCTCTCAACATATCCTCCAGAATCTGGTTGGTTCTCTCAGTCTGACCATCTGTTTGCGGGTGATAAGCTGAACTGAATTTCAAGTGCGTACCCAAAGCTTCATGTAGCTGCTGCCAAAAGTGAGAAGTAAACTGGGTGCCTCTATCCGATATTATCTTCTTTGGAATACCATGCAAGCACACAATCCGAGACATGTATAACTCTGCCAACACTGCACTGTTGTAGGTGGTCTTGACTGGTATGAAATGGGCTGCCTTTGTCAAACGGTCCACTACTACCCAGATGGAGTCATAACCAGCTCGAGTGCGGGGCAAACCAACTATAAAGTCCATCCCAATCTCATCCCATTTCCACTGTGGAATCTGCAACGGCTGCAACAAACCTGTGGGTCTCTGATGTTCTACCTTGATCCTCTGACAACTGTCGCATCTAGTCACATACTCTGCTATCTCTCTTTTCATACCATACCACCAGAATCTCCTCTTCAAGTCTTGGTACATTTTCTCACTACCCGGGTGTATAGTGTATGCTGCCTCATGAGCTTCCTTGAGAATTAGTTCCCGGATCGATTTGATGTCGGGAACACACAGCCTATCCTTAAACCATACCACTCCTTCTGCATCTTCATGGAAATCTAGACCTTTCCCATCGGCGATCAGCTGCCGGATCTCGTTGATCTTCTCATCATCCTTCTGACCTTTCCTGATGTCTTGCTCTAGAGTGGGCTCTAGCTCAATTGCCACTCCTTAGGTGTTGTTTAGAAATCCGAGACTCAACCTGTCGAATTCCTTTGCTAGCTCAAACAGCATCGGGTGAGCAGCCAACATATTGACTTGACTCTTCCTGCTAAGAGCATCTGCAACCACATTTGCTTTACCTGGGTGATAATGAATCTCTAGCTCATAATCTTTGATCAACTCTAGCCATCTTCACTGTCTCATGTTTAACTCTGACCGAGTGAATATGTATTTGAGGCTCTTGTGCTTCGTATAAATATCACACTTCTGCCCATAAAGGTAATGTCTCCAGGTCTTCAATGCATGAACCACTGCTGCTAGCTCCAGATCATGAGTAGGATAATTCTTTTCATGAACTTTCAATTGTCAGGACGAGTATGCCACTACTTTCCCTTCTTGCATTAACACGCATCCCAGTCCGGTGTACGAAGCATCACAATACACCGAGAATGGCTTGTGAACATCTGGCAGAATCAGTACTGGTGCCGTTGTCAACTTCTCCTTCAATGTCTCAAAGGACTTCTGGCATGCTAGGGTCCACTTGAACTCAACCTTCTTTGCTAGCAAGGCTGTCATTGGCCTAGCAATCTTGGAGAAACCTTCAATGAAATGTCGATAGTAACCGGCCATTCCAATGAAACTGTTGATTCCTTGGACATCTTTTGGTGCTTTCTAGTCCAGAATCGCTGCTACCTTCTTTGGATCCACAACTAGTCCATCTCGGTTTATAATATGACCCAAGAATAGAACTTCGCTGATCCAGAACTCACACTTGCTAAGCTTGGCATACAACTGGCACTCTCGTAGGCTTTGAAGTATTTTCCTCAGATGTTCCTCATGCTCTTGCTCATTCTGGGAATATATAAGAATATCATCAATGAACACCACTACAAACTTGTCGAGGTAGTCCATGAACACACTGTTCATCAGGTACATGAAGTACGCTGGCGCATTCGTCAATCCGAATGACATAACCATGAACTCATATAGTCCATATTTGGTGATGAATGCTGTCTTCGGTATGTCTGCAGGTCGGATTCTGAACTGATGGTAGCCTGACCTTAGATCTATCTTTGAGAACACACTGGCTCCTCTCAGTTGATCAAATAAGTCTTCAATTCGAGGCAGAGGGTACTTGTTCTTGACAGTGACTTCATTCAAAGCTCTGTAATCGATGCACATCCTCTTCGTGCCATCCTTCTTCTCCACAAATAACACTGGGGCTGCCCAAGGTGAGGTACTTGGTCTGATGTAGCCTTTCTCTAACAACTCATCAATCTGCTTCTTGAGTTCCACCAACTCTGGTCTGGACACTCGATAAGCTCTCTTGGAAATAGGGGCGGTGCCTGGGATAAGCTCTATGGCAAATTCAACTTTCCTTTCAGGTGGCATGCCTGGTAACTCCTCAGGGAATACATCGGGGAATTCTGACACAATCCTAATTTTTTCAATCGGATTGGACTCCTTGTCATCTACTGATAAATGGTGACAGGTCCTTCTTCTAGTTCAGGTAAGTACAACTTGGTTACTACCTCCTTTTCGGATGGGGACACAAACTTAACTATTCTCTTGTCACAACTGACAGTGGCTTGATTTCTGTGTAGCCAATTCATCCCTAGGATGACATCTAACCCTTGAGTTCCCATGACTACTAGGCTAGCGGGGAAGGCTATCCCCCTTATTTCAATCCTTAGGTTCGGACAAATCCTATCGGACTGAACTTTTCCCCCAACTGAATTAACTCTCAAAGGTGGGATCATTGGTTCTATGGGGATGTTATGTGATTCTACCCAAGATGCAGAAACAAAAGAATGTGTGGCACCAGTATCAAATAATACTTTTGCTGGGTAGGATTCGACTAGAAACATACCTACTGCCATGTCCTAAGCATCCTGGATTGCTTCAGCCTCCAGGTGGTTCACCTTCCCACGGTTATAGGCCTGACCATGGCCTCCTGGTGCTTGCTGTGGTGCTCCTTGTCTTGCTGGGGCATTAACTTCTGGCGGTTGCTGGGCTGCTTTCTTTGGACAATTCTTCGCCCAGTAGAAGCATGCACGACCTCGTACTTGTGCTAGGGCTGCTTGGCCATTCTGGTTGGTTGCTGGGGCAGGAAGACGAGCTGCCTTGTTGCTCTGACGTTGGTATTGATTTCCTCCTTGCTGGTTGCTCTGACGGTACTGCTGCTGCTGAGGAAACTGCCTCTGGTACTGCTGCTGGTGGTTCTGACGATGATGTTGGTGCTGGTGCTGGTGACCTTGCTTGAATGGCTGAGGTGGGTTGCCTAAGTAGCGAGGACGGCTGCTACTCCCAACCTGAGGTCCACCAATCTTGCGTTTCCTGTCCTCCATCTCCCGACGCTTCCTTTTTGTCATGATTGCTCTGTCTATCAAATGCTAGAAGGTGGGGAAAGTGTGATTCATTAGCTGATAACGGAGGGGATCAACCAATCCTCTCAGAAAGCGGTACTGCCGCTTGGCATCTGTGTTGACGTCTTCTGGGGCATAACATGACAGCTGCAGAAACTTGTCCCTGTACTCATTGACAGACAGGGGACCTTGCTTCAAGGCGAGAAACTTCTCCTTCCTCACTATCATCAGTCCCTCGGGCACATGGTAGCGACGGAAGTTGTCCCTGAACTCCTCCCAAGTAATGGCTTCAGGGTTGGCATGGGTGGCGAGGTAGGACTCCCACCAAGACTGTGCTGCTCCCCTCAGCTGTTGGTGACAATACAACACCTTCTCCCGATCGTTGCACTGGGCAGTGTGCAACTCACACTCCACGGTACACAGCCAATCTTTAGTGTCCATGGGATCTGTAGAGTGGGCAAAGACAGGGGGATGGCCCCTTATGAATTCGGCCCGCTTGTCCCTGGGCACTTGAGGCATCTAGACTTGCACTGGAGGTTGAGGTGGCGGTGGCTGCTGTTGAGCCTACTGCATCACTGCTAATGTCTGACCAATTGCCTGAACTACCTGGGTCTGCATCAAGAATATCTGCTCAATGGTCATCGGGGGTGGCGGTGGCAACTGCTGCTGTGGAGCTACTTCCTCTTGGGGTGCTTGCTACTCTGGCTAGGCACGCCTCGCACCTCTGCGCCTGTTCTCAGACATCTGTAGAAACCACACACATATCAGATCTGACTCTGCAGTCTTTCAGCATAAGAAAAGATATACGGAAATCTTCACAACACTGAACAATTGATCATCTTCACTGACTACTTCTCAGATAAAGAGGAAAGTGGAAATAAATGGATTACCCAACTAAATAACTGACTTTATTAATAACTACACCAAGTTGCAGGGGATATCCACACCTTGGTGACAATCATTACAAAGATCCAACTTCATTACATGTTCATCATGACAAGCATCCAACAAAAGATAAGCAAACTAACTCTAGCTAAGACTGACTAGACTAAGACACTGAATTAAGCATTATTACAGACTCTAACTCTGTCGACCTAGGGATCCAAATCTATCCGGGTCCTGTAGTCTGGGGTACCATAGTCGAAGCGACCACGGGGCGGTGAACGGTAAGGGTGTTGAATCCCGACAGGGGTGGGAGAACCACCATCAAGATAGTGGTGTGCCGCGCATTCAGCACACAATTCCGGAACCTCCACCCGAACCTTACCCAACTCGTCAAGGGCGTGGTCCAACTCTGTGTTGAGCATGACGACCAAGTTGACCATGCTGCTCAGCCTGGGATTGCCCTCACCAACTAGCGAGACAATCACACTTCCAACACTGCCGATCGAACAGTGAGGGTAGTACTTCAGGTCAAGGCCATCAGCTACCCCGCTGAACAACGAGCAATACTGAGAAAGTGCACGTCGTGCTGCATCTTGCATGGCTGCCTCGGCAGTGTCCCTCTCAGTGATAGAATAGTGCTCTGAGAAGGCCTCTACACCCCGGAGCTCATCGTCCGGACGGCGCACCAAGCAAGTAGCCTCCCACTGGTCTGGGTATAGCCCACGACGATGCTGGTAGACTACACAACGATACTCGATAGACCATGTGTGTCGGTCGAAGGCCCAACGCAGCAGGGTATCGAGAGTGTCGTGGAAGTGACACTCACGAGCAGCGTCACGAGTGATGGGTCTCGTGATCCATCCCTCCGGCTCCTCCGAAAGCTCCATGCAGTGGCTCGAACTACCACCGGCGTCGTCATCGTCTTCGTGTCCGTCAGGGTCTCCTCCAGCAACCAGGATGCCCTGAGGTGGTGCAGGGGGCATCTCTGGCTGAGGTGCAGGGGAAGGCGGCCTCTCGGACTCCACCTCCTACTGAGGCGAGGGGGAAGAGTCCTACTGCTCCTGCTCCTGCTCCTGGCATCGGCGCTCCTGCTCCTCGTGCAGGCGATGATGCTGTCTCTCCAGCTAACTGGACTGACCTGGCACTGTGCGACGTAGGGGACGCTCCGCCAGGCGAGAAGGCAAAAAGGGGATCACAGACTTACGTGCAGTGCACCTGATACGAGCCATCTACAGAAGACATCGTAAGCACAAGAGTAAGAGTAGAACTATTAGACTAGAAAGTAAACAGAAAGGAAAGTGAGACAAAACTTTTTGAGATAAGTAAATAACATAGAGTTGGTCAAGATGACCAACTTTTGAAAAGACACTAAGGTCAAGGTAAGAGTAGAGGTCTATAGTCCTTAGGTCGACCATTCTAGTCTAGGTTAGCGATCCTACAGTCAGCAAGGCTTTAATACCACTTATGTCATACCCGGTTTTGGAAGGTAACCGAATGAGAACCATGTACGTGCCAGGATCAGAACTCACGTACACATCGATTACATAATTGGACATCATCACACAATGCTTGAATTAAATAGCGGAGAGGTACTTTATTACATCAAGATGTCCAAGACATCCACAGAGTCTATTACATAACCATTGTTTTTAACATAATTATCAAAGTGCGGAAATACGAAACGTAGATGCTAAGCCTACACAGGCAGCTGACTGGGGGTTCGCCACTAAGATAAACTAGATCTCGTCGTATTCCTGGAACTCCTCGAAGTCATCCATGTTGCCAGCTTCACCTCTTGAGCACTGAGAACAATGGGGACAACCTGGGGTGGGGTGGTTGGTAACGCAAGGGTGAGTACACATCAACGTACTCAGCAAATGTCCCGTTTGGCTAAAGTGGACTAGCTGTATGTGGAGTTTAAAGTTAAGCAGCTGCTTTTAGTTGGTAAAGTTTTATTACTTTATAAGTAGAGCCAAGTTTTAGTAATAACCCAGTTATTAGCCAGAGGCACTCCCTCCAATAGGAAATACCAAAGATCAGGATTATAATCACCATTGTTAATCATCATCATAAAAGTAACCATTGTTCTTCTAATTGAAGAGGATCCCAAGGTTGCTCATAACCGTGAGCACGACTGATATACTAGTTTCTAACACTCTGCAGAGGTTGCACAGTTTACCCACAAGCCGTGATTCCCATTCTGCCCGGGGTTCTAGCCTCCCCATTGATCACTACCAAGGTGACCTAGCAGGGTCTCACTACGTAGCCTGTACAAAGATTTCCTAGAGGACATAGCCGCCTGTTAGGTTTCTCTAGTTTGATAAACACAGTACATCTCCCCAAAGGTAGGGTGACTAATAAAACCAAATCAAAGAAACCTCTGCAACCAACCTCGGCAGAGCAAGTACTGTGCCCGGACCCCATTGACGGCCCTACGGCGAAGCCAACTACTCCTCTGGTTCCTCTAATTAATCAGCTAAGGGCGTCCCATTCCACCCTCATGGTTGCACTGTTATCACAGGTTGTCACTCCCCAAACAGGTCCTTACAGAGAGGCACTCAGGAAAGAGCCTGAGCCCCCTAAAGAATCATAAGAACCTCATCGGGATAACATCATCGTATCATAAAAGATCACATCATGTTCATTTATTAAGTTTGAGCAATAGCATAAGCTAACCATGATTAACCCACAAAGTCAAACAAGAGAAAGGTAAGTACAGACTAGTCAATCCTTAGGTTTCAATAATGTAAGCGGGACAGTGAATTATAAAGTAAAGTAGGACATGATAGGTCTGAGGACACTTGCCTTCACCAGGTTATTGCTCAAAGGGATCTTCGGCAACACACTCAGGAACCACGAGCTGCTCGTTGTCTAAGTAAAGCGAGCATACATTCAATACATTTGGAAGGTAAAAATGAACATCACATCACACATGTACAAATATTGGCACACAACTCAAGAAGGTACAATATTAAGTACAGAGGAATGAGGTCAAGATATAAAAATGGACTAATCCTAATTGGGGAATTGATTACTCTCTAAATGTTTGGAACATAGCTCAAAAAGGTTAAGTAGTGATTAAAACAAACGAAAGCTAGAATTATAAGATAAACTACTCTCATTTAGAAATTTGATTATCTTTTAAGTATTATCCATAATTACATTCCTAATTTTATTTATGTCATTAAGGCCTAGAGGTTAAGCCAAAAATAAATCCAAGTAATGCATAACACTAATCTCACAAGATTGAATATACTTTATTCCTAGGGTTCTCCTTTTATTTATTTCATTAAATAAATAAATCAACATATACTTTAATTCATATTCTAAGTGTAAAACTTAAAGTGTACAGATTACAGTTGGTCATATTTTATTTGAACAGATAATAATTTGGTGAACATTTTGCAATTTGAACCACTAAATTTGGAGTTCATATGAAAAAGATATGAAATAAACAAGTTTTGAAGTTTGAAATATGAAATTAGGGCTAAATCTATGATTAAATAAAAGTCCAGAGGTCTAATTAAAACAGAACAAGGACCTATGCGCTAAAAACAGAGGACAACGGGTTGATTTCCTAAAACCAGGGGGTTTCTTAAGCAAAACAGCCACGCGAAGGGGTATCGGGTGAATCTAACCGTTAGATCAGAAACCGATGGCCGAGATTAGATCAGCCACCGAGGGCGCGCGCGCGAGCGGGCGAGCACTGACAAGCGGGACAGGGAGTGTCAGCGACAGAGGGGGAGAGCGCACTGACCGAGCGGGTCTAGCGCCAGAGGGGGAAACGGACGGCTACAGGGGTCCAAGGGGGTCCGAGCCGTTCGATCAAGATCGGACGGGGGGTCTGAAGGGGTTCGAAGAGGTCTGAACCGTTCGATCAAGGTCGGACGGGGGAAAAATCAGACCGGGAAGGATGAGCGGCTGCGGGTGGCGCTGATAGATGGGACAGGGCGTAAGGCACGCGTGCGTGAAGTGGTACCCGCGGTACGGCCGTTCGATCTGAATCGGACGGAGGGGATCAGACCGGGGAAACAGACGGCTGTGGGCGGCGCCGCTCCTCTCCGCGGCGGTGAAGTCGCCGGAGATGAGGCAGGCATGAGCTAGGGTGGCTCCGGGGTCGCCGGAGTTGGGCAGAGGGAAAGAGGGCGCCACAACGAACTCAATGGCGGGGAAGAGGCCATGAATCCACGGGCAGAGAGGGTAGAACGGCGGTGAGAAAGCCTCGGGCGGGCCAGAGCAACTCCGGTGAGCCATTCCGGCCACGGGGAGGGGACTTAAGGCGCGCTAATCCCTGGGCTGGCTTTAGTAGAGGTAGATGCACCTTAGGGACTAACACCGGGGAACTAGACCGGGCTAAATCGGCCGACCACCGTGCGAGCACAGCGGACCGCCGCGGTCGAGCACCAGCGAAGGCGAAATTGGACGAACACACGGCGCAATAAGGAAAATTGGGCACGAAGACAGGTGTCTCACCTCGGTGCGGAGCTCGGGGAGGCTTGGAGCGGTCTCTGGCGAGCTGGATGGCCAGGAACGCGGGCGCGGGTCTCCGGCGGCGGCTAGCGGCGAGGGCAGAGCGCGAGAGAGGGTGAAGCTTTGTGAAATGAGGCGAGGGGCGAGTGCGGGGCACTAGCGGGGCTCTAAAAAGGGAACTGGGCGCGTGGGCGGGCGTCGTGGCCGAGAAACCCGGCGACGTGCGCGAGTGCGCACGCGTCGGTCCACGGCGGGCGCGGGGAAGGTGGATCTGACAAGGTAGGCCCACGGTGCAGAGAAAGAAAAGGGGATATGCGGGGGCAACGGCTCGGCACTGGCGAACCGGGCCCGCGAGACAGAGAGAGAGAACGGGCGAAGGAAACTGGCGCCGATAGGTCGACCCCACTGGCAGCGAGCGAGAGAGGGAGGGCGCGCTCGAGGGAGAACCGCCGCTGACAGGCGGGGTCTGCCTGTAAGGCGGCGCGGGCGTGCGGCCTGGCTGGGCTTAGTGGGCCGACTGGGCTGCTTTCTCCTTTCTTTTTCTCAGGATTTTCTAATTCCTTTTCTATTTCTTTTTCTATAGGGGTTTCAAATCCAAATTCAAACTAGGTTTCAAGTTCAAATAAATTTAAACTTATGCAACACTTCAAAGAATATTTTAAGCTCAACATGATGCAACATGTCATGACCCATAAGGTTTTGGCAAAAATAAATAATTAACCTCCACTAATTTAAGCTATTTCTAACCAAAAAGGAAAAAGAGAGAAAGAATCTAGAGAGAGAAAGCCTAGAGTGAGAAAAGGAAGAGTAACACATGATTTTGCGTGATAATTAGAAAGAAATTTTATACCCCCAAAATCAGGGTGTTACACACTTGTCCGTGAAATCCTGACCTAACCTATGTTGTAGGTTGCCCAATCCATTTATCCCAAAAGAAAAGTAAAATTCTGTTTAATCTACCTACCCCATGTACTCGCAATTGTTATCCCAACTCAGATAATGGCATCTAACATCACGATCGATGGTCCCTAAATCAGACCCAAGAAGAAGGTTAACTTCGCCAATGAAGAATATGAGTGGAAATAGACCTTCAGACGAATCAAGATCCACCACCGGGAGAAAAGTGTCCCTCACTTAACTTCCTTTTACCTCCAAATCTTCTCAACACTCTCCTAATAGCTAAAACCTGATGTACCCTTGTTTTCTATGCCACACCTGCTAATGGCATGAAAATTTTAGGTGTATAAAAAATACTAATTGGAAGTTCTAATAAAAAAATATATATACGAGAATTTCATAAAGATAAAGTCAGCTTGATATGCATAACTAAATGATATTCTTAAATAGGATTAGGGAATCTAGTGTGATCTAATCCAATGTGGTCTGCTTAAACAGATTAGTGGTACTTGGACCCTTCTAGCTAGGTATTAACTCAACTTAGCACAATAGATCAACTCAATCATGAGCTAACCCAACCAATAGTGTCATGATAAATTGATTAATTATCTATCCCCACCTAACATCAAACGAAATTTTGACCCACATCATGTAGTCTATCTCACCCATATCTATCTCATCTTGGCAGATTCTATCGTACCTTGGAACATTCACCTTAAGCGACTAGTTATCCCAAGCTTGGTATAAAACAAAGATTAAGCCCTGCTAAAGAATCTTCAGATCAGAAACAACTACTAACTTATTCATTCTGCTTACCAAATGCTTTCCATTGCAAAACTATCCTACCATATGCTTCTAACTCTCATGGTCAATACCAGAAAGGGAAGATTATCAGGCAACAGCAAAACAGAAATGAATCCTCCAAATCCTCCACCGGTTGGAATCGATCAAGTGGTTGCCACCCAAATGACGTTAATACAACAAATGGCAAACATGGTTACTGAATTGCAAAATCAAATAAGACAAGAACACGAGGAAATACGTCAGGACCGGCTGGAGATACGTCGAGAAATAAGGCAAGCACAGCTGGAAAGACAACAACAACAACGCTCACTACCTCCACCACCACCACCAGCTCCACCAAGCTACATAAACATATATATAAATTACTACTATATTTAAGATCTAAATGTTACTTTAGTTAGTAGTCGGTGTGATACTATTGTAGGAGGAATAATAAGGTCTAATTGACCCCATGTGTTGCTAATAAACTATGCATCATGCTGAGATTTTTGTTTGTGCATATGTTTTGAGACGACATGGTTATATACCCTTTCCATACAAATCTCGAGGACGAGATTTCTGTTAAGGGGGTAGGATTTGTAAGACCTAAAATTGGTAGGAGAAAAAACATATATATATATATATATCATAAAATAATAAAGAAATAAGAATATATACTAGTTCTGGGAGAATTTTCAAAGACCCTTGAAAATCTAATAGAAATCTCCCTCCTCATGTTTAAATAATAATATTAAGTTAAATTAAGTGACCAATAAATAGGTAATGAGAAGTAGACCTCTTGCCAATGACTTTGTAGTAATGCATATTATGGACAACATAAATTATACCTCTAATTTTAAATGAAGACATTAAATTAGAAAATAAGAAAAGGGATTTATCATGAAACCATTTATTCCTCCCATAAATAAATAATATATATATATATATATATAATATTATTAAAGAAATAGAGTATATACTCATATTTGGATTATATTTGAGATTTGAATTCAAAACAAAAATTAGAATGTGGATTTGAATATTTGGAATTTGGAATAGAAAAGAAAAAGGGAAAAGGAAAACAGACTTTGGGCCCAAACCCTAACCTTCGGCCCATCCCCTCTTTCCTCCTCTTCCGCGCAGCCCACTAGCTTGACTCAGTCGCGCGGCTGTCCTCGGTGCAACTGGCGATCCAGGCCCGCCCGCCACGTCGCTGACACGGTGGGTCCCGTTCGTTGATCACACCGCCGCACTATTAGAGGCCCGAATCCTTCCTCCATACGCCCCACCATCGACCGCCACATTGTCACCTTAAAGCTCGATTGAGGGAGGGGGGCGAACGAACCACACGGATTCGGTCGATCTGTGCCGTTGGGTCGCTGCAGTGGAGTTCCCCGGTGCAAGCCGCTCGTGGGAGTAACCTTCCGTGGCCGGATCGAGGGCGGACCGGCTCGGAATTGCTCATCGCAACATGCCATCCGCCATCGTCCGTGGTCAGGGATCATCGCCACGCAATCCCCGGTAAATCCGCCCGTATCATGTTCGCAATAACTTCGGGATCGACTAGGGGTGTTCGGAAGCGGGTATTGGGGCCTCTCGCTACCGGCGTGGGTCGCTCCGGCGATGCGCTGCCGCGAGCACGGGCGGCGCCGCCGCACACGTGTGCCCATTTTGGGAGATGACCTCTGGGCCGTCTGATTCAAAGGGACGGCCCTGATTAGATGGATGGGTAACGGTTCATGGGGATAGGCTTGGGCCGTTGGATCTGTGGCGTGTGGGTAAGATTTCATCCATTCGTGGGTTGATCTGGGCCCTTGATCCAGAATCAAACAGCCGTGATCGGATCTTTGGTATTTTATGTCTACACCGTTGGATTCTGATATGAGGATCTTGATTACGTACCGGTTCACAGTTATGAATATCTAATCTGATCCGTTGGTAGTCGATCCAACGACCCAGATATCGCGATACCCCTTCGGTCGCCTATTATGCATAAGAGCCCCTGGATTTTCCTAAAAACAACCCGCGGTCCAGTACTGGATTCACTGAGTCTGCGTAAACTTTATGCTTTAGCCCCTAAACTCTCTGCAATTCCTGCGCGTAGTCCAAAATCATAGGAAATTCAGAAATTCAATTAGAAAATGATTTCTAGTGTTAAAATAATTCCGGAATCTTATTTAATTCATAGAAAAATCCATCTCAAGTCCAAATTGACCCATTCCAATTTCTATAATTTTATTATATTATTGTTTATCATCTAATGTCTCCGTTTTGACATGAAAACAATAATAAAATTGATCTCCCAAATAATTTCATATCAAACACATAAAACCTTCGGAAATTCATAACTCACAATCCGTAACTTCGATTTGATCCGTTCAAGTTGCGTTAATCTCATATGAATATTTACTATGCAATAACAACATTTATTATACCATGTTTTGTTCTTTTATATTAGATCTTTATTTAACTTATGTTGGTTAGTCTTGTTAATCTCCCTATCATTAGAATCTACTAGAATATAATTTCTGGTCAATTTATAACTAGATTAAAGTTGAGATAGTTATTTAGAGAATAACCTCTCATATGATTTACACTAACCAATTTATAATATTGTTTAGTATTTTAATCACAGAGATCTTCAATAAAATCATAACTCCTTAATTGTAACTTCGATCTTAGTAGTTCTCGATCCCACGATCTCGTAGCTTCGCGTAGATCATTATTATTCAGTTTGTTCTTATGTTTGGTGTGATGTTAATTTTGTCTATACCATGTTTGATTGTATTGCTACGACTAGCAGTGAGGTCATGAGGATTTGAAGAATCACCCTGGTAACTGGAATCTCAAGTGCCAGGCAAGTTGTGCCCTTGATCCACTTTTGTTACCCAATAATATTCTTTATTATCATTATTCAATGCATAGGTTTAATTTTGATGGGACCCAATAGGTCACCCTAGTCTGTTTATCCATTTTATCTTGTTATCCCTGAATCACTTGGGTAGTTTTGCTATTGCTTTACATGGTTTTGGGATAATGTTTCATTATATCCATGTTCCGATTATTTTGTTATTCTATTTATGTTCATGTCAAGATCATTAATGTTAATTGGAACATGGAGCTTAACTTGAGAAACACGTGCCACCACAAGGGTGGAATGGGACGCCCTTGGCTGACTAATTAGTAAAGCTAGTTGTAATACCTAATTTGTAATTTGTTAGAAATAATACAAAAGGAGAAACAATTTCACTTTACCTATATGTGTGAGTTATTTCTACTCACCATCACATGTGAACACCTCACTTACACAAATAAATAATTAACAAAAGACACTCAAATAAATCATGCATCATGCTGAGGTTTTCATTTTGTATGCATATTGTGACAATATAAAATAATAATGTGACAAGGAATATATTAAAGTTCGAAGTGGAATTTAAAACCTAAAAGAGATTCTAGAATTTAGAAAAGAGAAGCAAACAAATATTATGTGGATATAAAAAAATATAAATAATATATATACATAAATGTATCTACAAAAATTAGTACTTTTTTTATTGCGCAACATAATCTGAAGATAAATTTGTCACAGATTTGAATTTAAATTAGAATTTAAATTTTAATTTGGAGGTGAGGAAAAGAGAAAGGAAAATAAAAGGAAAAAGGTTATGCGCGCATTTGAGCCGCTTTTTTTAACCTCTATTGTTGACCAGCCTTACACATCACATGAATTCCCACCTTTGGTGAGTTCATGCCACATTATTCCCCACAACTTGTTGAGCGATGAACATGTGTGAGCTCACCCTTGCTGTCTCACACCCCCCCCACAGGAGAAGAACATGTGGTTCAAGAGGAGTCACATATCGAGGAGTTCGATTCGATCTAGGTGGCGTTTCCCAGTCGACTTTCTGGCGCCAAGGATGGACTCTAGATCCTTGTATATTCATCTTTTATTTTGTAAGACTTCCGCTATGTAATAATACTCTGATGTTATTGTGACATTTATCTCTATACACTCTGTTATTATATATGTTGTCTTCTTGGCGCATGTATGAGATGCACCTGGCTTTGTTTTTTAAAGCCAGGTGTGACATAAGTGGTATTAGAGGAAATGTTGATTGTAGGACGAAACCTAGATAGAAATGGATAAAACCCTTACCTACTTACCTTATTCTGATTCATTCTATACTTACCTTACTCTGATTCTTTCTATACTTATCTTTACCTTGTCTCACCTTCTACTATTCCACTCTGATTATTCTTACCTTCTATACTCTGAGACAAGATGGATTACACACTTTGGAATCCTACATTTATGACCTTTTTATGAGATAGGAAACCCAAGACAAAATTAAAACTATTTTCTCTATAAAAAATGTTGGTTGATTATTCTGATGATAAATGTCTGATTTGCTTCTTTGATTGATTGAATTATTATAGATGGACATCTTAGCATGTACCACCATAAGGTATTGAGTTAGCTTTAGTAGGTGACACACTAATCTACTTAGTTAATAAATCCCCCACAGTAACATTTCTCGTAATTACTCGCCTTGTCTACAAATTCTTCCTTTCTTACCCTATGTTTCTAACCCAGATGGGCTACCCCTATAGTGTTAGAAGAGAGCACTATAGACGTGATCCTTAGTATGTCATGGTCAAGAAAGGCAAAGACAGTTTATACACTGTGCTAAAGGAACCATAGAACTCACCAGTTCCAAAGGAGAAAGATTTGAAGTTGGAATTGCAGTAACTACCGCCACCAGACTAGCGACATTCTTAGTAGATGGGAAGTTTGTTGGTGTCAACATCCATGTGGTTAGAGATTTTTCGGATGCCTTTCTAGAGGAGTTATTAGAGATGACACCATATAGGGAAGTTGAGTTTGTCATTGATCCCTTACCTGGGCTTCCCCTACTTTCAAACGGCCATACATGATGTCTGTAGAAGAGTTAAAGGGACTGAAGAAGCAGTTAACGGAATTACAAGAGGCTGGGTACATTCGTCTGAGTTCTTCACCTTGTGGAGCACCAGTTCTATTTGTACAGAAGAAAGATGGATCGCAAGGGATGTGCGTGGATTATAGGACCCTTAACGATGTTACCGTGAAGAACAAGTACTCATTACCCTGCATTGAGGATTTATTCAGATAAGAGGTGCAAGGGTATTCTCGAAGATTGATCCCCGATCGGGTTATCATCAAATGAAGATTAGGCCATCGGATATTCCCAAGACAGATTCCTCGACCCGATATAGTTTATATGAGTTCACTGTTATGTCATTTGGACTAACTAATGCACCAGCCTATTTTATGGATCTGAAGAATAAGGTGTTCATGATCTGGACAGATTCGTCGTGGTTTTCATCGACGATATTTTTAGTTATTTCAAGAGTGATAGTGATCATGAGGAACATCTGAGATTGGTGCTACAGAAGCTACGAGATAATCAACTCTACACCAAGTTTAGCAAATGCAAGTTCTGGATTGACAAGGTGCCATTCCTTGGACATATCATTTCTAATGGAGGAATATCAGTGGATCCTGCTAAAGTCAAGGAGATAGTGGCGTGGAGCATACCCACTACAGTTACTGAGGTCCGGAGTTTCTTGGGACTTGCAGGATATTACCGGAGATTTATTGAAGGATTTTCTAAGATCGCTAAGCCTATGACCTCACTTCTGGAGAAGGGAAGAGAATTTAAGTGGGACGAGAAGTGCCAAGATAGTTTTGATCAATTAAAGAAGAGGTTGATGTCGCCACCAGCGTTGGTTATGCCAGATCTATAGAAAGGATTTGACATTTATTGTGATGCATGTGGCTAAGGCTTGGGACGTGTGCTCATGCAAGAAGGACACGCGATTGCTTACATGTCTCGTCAGTGGCGGAAACAAGAATTTAACTACCCCACTCATGACTTAGAATTAGCAGCTGTTGTGCACGCACTTAAGATATGGAGACATTATATCATGGGAACCAAGTGCCAAGTGTACACAGATCATAAGAGTTTGAAGTATATATTCACTTAGAAGGATCTCAACCTTAGGCAACGCCGTTGGTTTGAGCTTATTAAGGATTATAATTTGGAGATTCACTATCACCCGGGCAAGGCAAATTTGGTTGCAGATGCCTTGAGTCGAAAGGAGCATGTTCATTCAGCTATTGTTGCCCAGCTACCCGATGAGATTGTTGAGGATTTCAGAAGACTTAACCTGGGGATAGTTGCTCACACTAAAGAAGTTACTATTGATGTGGAACCTACTTTGGAGCAAGAAATCCGCAAAGGACAAATTGGTAATGCTAAAATATAAGAGATTAAGGATCTGATTACTGAAGGTAGAGGTCCGGAATTCACGGAAGATGAGCAAGGCACCATATGGTTCAAGGACAGGATATGTGTTCCTGATATTGAAAGCCTTCGTGAAACTATTTTAAAAGGGGCCCATGACTCAGATTATTCTATTCATCCTGGTAGTACCAAGATGTATCAGGATTTGAAGAAGAAATATTGGTGGTATGGATTGAAGAGAGATGTGGCTGCACATGTGGCTATGTGCAATGTGTGTCAAAGAGTTAAGGCTGGACACCAGAGGCCAGCTGGACTACTGCATCCACTAAAGATACCTGAGTGGAAGTGGAAAGAGATTGGTATGGACTTCATTACTGGATTGCCTCGCACCTCGAAAGGATAGGATTCTATATGAGTTATTATGGATAGACTGACCAAAGTGGCTCATTTCATTCCGGTCAAGACTACTTATAAGGTATCTTAATTGGCAGAGTTATATATGGCTCGGAGTGTGTGTTTACATGGAGTACCAAAGAAGATCATTTTGGATAGAAGATCATAATTTACCTCCAGATTTTGGAAAAGTTTTCATGAGAATGTGGATACAAAATTGAATTCTAGTTCGACTTACCATCCTCAGACTGGTGGACAGACTGAAAGGACTAATCAAGTATTGGAGGACATGTTGAGAGCTTGTGCCCTTCAGCATGGTAGTAGTTGGGACAAGAGTCTACGTTATGCTGAGTTCTCATATAATAACAGTTACCAGGCCAGTCTGAAGATGTCACCGTTTGAGACTCTGTATGGCAGGAAATGCAGGACTCCTCTATATTGGGATCAAACTAGAGAAAGACAGTTCTTTGGGCCTGAACTGATTCAAGAGGCAGAAGGACAAGCCCGTATAATCAGGGAGAACTTGAGGGTAGCTCATACCAGGGAAAAGAGCTACGCTGATAATAGAAGAAGACCACTAGAGTTTGAGGAAGGTGATCATGTGTACCTCAAGATGTCACCACTTCGTGGAATGAGGAGATTTAAAGTCAAGGGCAAATTGGCCACTCGCTTTATTGGACCATTCAGAGTTTTTAGGCGAGTTGGAGAGATGGCCTATCAACTCGAGCTACCTGATAATCTATCTGATGTGCATAATGTACTTCATGTGTCTCAACTTAAGAAGTGTCTCCGTGTCCCTGAGGAACAGTTACCAATGGAAGAGCTCAGTGTTCAGGGTGATTTGACTTATACGGAGTATCCTATCAAGATTCTTGATACATTGACTCGAGTTACAAGAAATAAGGTGATAAAGATGTGCAAAGTACAATGGAGTCACCATGGAGAAGATGAAGCAACATGGGAAAGAGAAGAAGAGCTTCGCATAGATTTTCCCCATCTTTTTCCTAGATCTTCCTAAATCTCGAGGACGAGATTATTTTTTTAAGGGGGGTAGGATTTGTAATACCCATTTTGTAATTTGTTAGAAATAATACAAAAGGAGAAACAATTTCACTTTACCTATATGTGTGAGTTATTTCTACTCACCATCACATGTGAACACCTCACTTACACAAATAAATAATTAACAAAAGACACTCAAATAAATCATGCATCATGCTGAGGTTTTCATTTTGTGTGCATATTGTGACAATATAAAATAATAATGTGACAAGGAATATATTAAAGTTCTTAGTGGAATTTAAAACCTAAAAGAGATTCTAGAATTTAGATAAGAGAAGCAAACAAATATTATGTGGATATAAAAAAATATAAATAATATATATACATATATGTATCTACAAAAATTGGTACTTTTTATGACGCAACATAATCTGAAGATAAATTTGTCACAGATTTGAATTTAAATTAGAATTTGGAGGTGAGGAAAAGAGAAAGGAAAATAAAAGGAAAAAGGTTCTGCGCGCATTTGGGCCGCTTTTTCGTTCTCGGCCCACAAACTCACTCCCGCTCGGTCCAGCCATCCACAGCCGCGCCAAATCACACGCCGGTCACTGTGGCGTGGGGCCCATTCGTCAGTCCCGCATTCTGCCGTGCCGCAAATCCATCTTCTACCGACTTGCGGGCCCTAATCGTCAGCCGGGTGGAACTGTGGATCTTCCCGATCCCATCTCCGGAAGCTCCGGCACTCACCTCGCTTGTCCATTCAACCACCCCGGCTTTCGGCCCAGCGTGGGCGATAAAGCTGTGAACCAGACCCTCCTCCATCGCTTCTATTCCCCTCATCTAGGTTTGCCCACCAGCACCGCCCTAAGAACCGTGAGAGAGAGAGAGTCCTTCCGTGAACCGCGAGTTGTGCTGAGAGAGAGAAGGTTGCTGGACCCATGGAGCTCTGGCGCAGGCTACTGGACTTGACCAGTCGAACCTTGGCGCGCATCGGTGACCAACGTCATCAACTAGCGCATCCAGGGGAGCTCGCCGAACCCACGAAGCCAGCTTCGCGCGTCATTGCGGTCTTGGCTGTGTAGTCCGGTATGGTGCTCCTCTGATCCCCGTCCCTTTCCCCGCGAGTAGCGTTGTGTCGGGTGAGTCCACGGGTAGGGTCGCGTCGGTCCGGTTCGCCGGAATGTTACACGCGCGCGCGCCACCGCTATCCTATCTGCGACATGTTCCGAGGAGGAAGACGAGCGCCTGCGTCGTTGGATGATCATTGGATGGTTTAGATCACACAGGGTATACCAGTTCAGTTCAACGTCTCGGATCCGTCCGATCTAAATCGTGTGCACATGATTCGATCTTAGGTATTTAAATCTTGTCTGTTGGTTGCTAATCTAGCGGCTGCGGGCGCATACCGAATCAGTTCAGGATTGGATATAATCAGATCCATCGATGCTAGATCGTGCGGCCCACAAAACAGGATACCCCTTCAGCCGACCCATTTTGCGAAAGAGTCCCTGGCAAAAGTGAAATTCAACCCACAGTCCTGCGCTGGTTGATTCTGAGTCTAGGAAATATTTGTAGACCAGCCCCTGTGTTTCGGTTTAATTGAAGCTCGGTCCAGAGAACATATAAAATAGGTAAATAAATACAGAAATTGATTTTCAATGTATAAATAAGTGCTAGAACTTGTAAAATTCATAGAAAATTCATATTTAGTCCAAATTAATCCATTCGAGTTTCTAAAATTTTGTAATATTATTATTTATCACCTAGAGTCTCTGTTTTGACATGAAAACAGTAGTAAAATTTATTTCTCACTTAATCATATATTAAGCATATAAAACCTTTGGAAATTCATATCTTAAAATCTATAACCCAAAAATTATGATTCCTGTTCCTAGGATTTTATTTTAATGTGTAGATTAATATTCTGTATTTTGTCTACATGTTTGGTGTGATGTTAATTTTCTCTATATATTGTACTTGTTTGTATTGTGGCGAGTAGAAGAACCTGTGACTGAGGATCCTGGTGCCCAGCAGATAGAAGTAGCTGAGCAGGAGCTCATTGAAGGCAAGTTGTGCCCTTGATCACTTTTGTTTACCCAATAATATTCTTTATTATCACTATTCAATGCATAGGTTTAATTTTGATGGGACCCAATAGGTCACCCTACTCTGTGTATCCTGATTACCTTGTTTACCCCTAAATCACTTGGGTAGTTCTGCTATTGCTTTATATGGTTTTGGGTTAATATTTTATTATATCTATGTTCCAATTATGTTGTTATTTTATTTATGTTCATGTCAAGATCATTAAATGTTAATTGGGACATGGAGCTTAACTTGAGAAACACGTGCCACCACAAGGGTTTAATGGGACGCCCTTGGCCAACTAACTAGGAAAGCTAGTGGAAGACTACCTTACCCGAAAGGGGCAAGGGCAGTAGGGGATTGCATGCAAGGAGGTTCTCGGGTTGATTTTGCTGCGATGGCGGTCAGACGGGGGATTCTTGCAAGTGCTCTTCCCATAAACTGTAGCGGGTTTTCGGAAGCTAGTGGAACTTTGTAAAGGCCTCGTAGTGGATCCCTAGCCATTCACCTCGGTAGTGTCTAAGGGTCTAGCTAACCCTGGCGACATGAGATACATGACTTGTGGGTAAAGGGTACAACCTCTGCAGAGTGTAAAACTGGTATACTAGCCGTGCTCGCGGTCATGAGTAGCTCAGGACTCTCCGATGATTAAATTATGGAACTTAAATTCAATTTGTCATTTGCATTGCTTGGGATTATTTATTAATTTTGTTCTATTATTGTTACTAAGGTTTGATATTTACTTACATTTAGTAACTGCTAATAAAATTTTGACCAACTTATTAAAAGCAATGCTCAGCTTTAACCTATATTGTTGACCAGCCTTACACATCACATGAACTCCCACCTTTGGTGAGTTCATGCCACATTATTCCCCACAACTTGTTGAGCGATGAACATGTGTGAGCTCACCCTTGCTGTCTCATCCCCCCACAGGAGAAGAACAGGTGGTTCAAGAGGAGTCACGTATCGAGGAGTTCGATTCGATCTAGGTGGCGTTTCCCAGTCGACTTTCTAGCGCCAAGGATGGACTCTAGATCCTTGTATATTCATCTTTTATTTTGTAAGACTTCCGCTATGTAATAATACTTTGATGTTATTGTGACATTTATCTCTATACACTCTGTTATTATATATGTTGTCTTCTTGGCGCATGTATGAGATGCACCTGGCTTTCTTCTTTAAAGCCGGGTGTGACACTAGTGGAAGACTACCTTACCCGAAATGGGCAAGGGCAGTAGGGGAGTTGCATGCAAGGAGGTTTTCGGGTTGATTTTGCTGCGATGGCGGACAGAAGGGGGATTCTTGCAAGTGCTCTTCCCATAAACTGTAGCGGATTTTCGAAAGCTAGTGAAACTTTGTAAAGGCCTCGTAGTGGATCCCTAGCCATTCACCTCGGTAGTGTCTAAGGGCCTTGCAAACCCTGGCGACATGGGATACACGACTTGTGGGTACAGGGTACAACCTCTGCAGAGTGTAAAACTGGTATACTAGCCGGGCTCATGGTCATGAGCAGCTCAGGACTCTCGCATGATTAAACTATGGAACCTAAACTTAATTTGTCATATGCATTGCATGGGTTTATTATTAATTTTGTTCTATTGTTTTATTATGGTTGGTATTTACTTACACTTAGTACCTGCTAATAAAACTTTGACCAACTTATTAAAATCAATGCTCAGCTTTAACCCCTATTGTTGATCAGCCTTACACATCACATGAACTCCCACCTTTGGTGAGTTCATGCCACATTATTCCCCACAACTTGTTGAGCGATGAACATGTGTGAGCTCACCCTTGCTGTCTCACACCCCCACAGGAGAAGAACAAGTGGTTCAAGAGGAGCCACACCACGAGGAGTTCGATTCGATCTAGGTGGCATCTCCCAGTTGAATTTCTAGCGCCAAGGATGGATTTTAGATCCAGTTATATTTATCTTTTATTTTGTAATACTTTCACTATGTAACAAATATTCTGATTATTGTGACATTTATCTCTATACACTCTGTTATTATATATGTTGTCTTCTTTGGCACATGTATGAGATGCACCCGACTTTGTCCCTTAAAACCTAGGTGTGACAATAATAGTAGCTCTACAAATTTGTTTTAATGGCCCATGGCAAAATCTCTATGGATTAAAAGATACTAGGGCACAAACTTGGCCTGATATCACTGATTTCCGAGTTAGGCCATATGGGTGCTATTGGGGCTTTTTGCAAATTACTCCAATTTGTTCCACAACACTTGAAAATCTTCCAATGTAAAAGTTGCTTAGTTTTTTATGCTCTACCACTTTGATATATGCACTTTGGTCCAAAAGTGTATAGAAATTGATCCCATCTCATAGAGCACAAATTAGGGTTTCCAGGGTTCTTATTAGGGTTTTGAGTGTTCTAGGGTTTGCGTGTCACTCAATTTCACCAAGTTTAGCCTCCTATGAACATTTCCCCTAACCTTTGAAATAACACTCAAGTTGTTCTCACACACAACCACATACCTCTATCCCTTCGTTAAGTATCCTATCCTAGGGTTAAGGATCACTTCAAATCATCACATCACACTTGTTTGAAAGTTTAGCCTAGTGGATGCATTCTAGGTGGAACATACATAATGAAATGTCAATGCATATGATGTTATGCCCAAGTTTTAGTTCTTGTAACACCAGGGGTATTACATCCTTCCCCCCCCCATAAAAGAATCTCGTCCCGATATTTAAGCCTCTAGGGTAAGTAATGGAAAAGGAAACGCGTCACAATTTTATTTTCTAATTTATCTTATAGAGCAGAGGTGGGGTGGGGGTTTGTTCTAACTTTACAATAAGTACATAAATCTTACAGGTTACATGAAACTAAAAACCTAGGAAAATTTTTCTCTAGGAAGTCTCGAGTCTCCCAGGAAGCTTCTTCTTCGGTGTGTTGGTTCCATTGTACCTTATAAAACTTAAGAGTCCTCTTTTAGGTGATTCTGTCCTTCTGATCCAGAACTCGAATGAGATGTTCTCAATAAGTCAAGTCTGGTTTCAAAGTAACATCCACCACATCTATAGTTTGATCAGGAATCCGAAGACATTTCTTTAAATGAGATACATGGAACACATTATGCACCGCAAATAAAGATTTTGGTAATTGAAGTATGTACGCCACTTGCCCACATCGCTCAAGAATGGGAAACAAACCAATATATCGGGGTGCCAATTTTCCTTTTATCCTGAACCGACTAACACCCTTCATTGGTGATACTTTCAGGTATACATGATCGTCGGCTTGAAAAACCAATGGTTGATGTTGTTTATCCACAAAGTTTTTCTGCCGAGCTTGAGCTTCTTTCAGGTTATGTCCTATACGTTGGACTTTTTCTTCAGTTTCTTTAACCAAATCGGGCCTGAAAAACCACCGCTCTCCGGGTTCTGACCAATTTAAGGGAGTTCTGCATCGTCATCCATACAGAGCTTCAAACAGTGCCATTTTAATACTTTCTTAATAACTTTTATTATAAGAAAATTCTGCCAACAACAAACAATCATCCCATTTTTGTGGGAACTTCAGGACACATGCTCGTAACATATCTTCAAGTATTTTATTAACCCTCTCAATTTGTTCACTCGTCTGAGGATGATAGGCCGAACTTTGGAGTAATTTAGTACCCAAAGATTTGTGCAGCTCTTCCTAAAACTTGGATACAAATTACGGTCCCCGGTCCGACACTATCGTCTTTGGAACTCCATGCAAACTGAGAATATGGGCCACATATATCTGAGCATAGGTAATGACCGGGCAATATGTTTTAACTGGCAGAAAATGGGTTGTCTTTGTAAGCCGGTCAATTATGACCCAGATAGAGTCAAATCCTTTAGTTGTCTTGGGTAATCCCACAATGAAATCCATACTAATGTCTTCCCATTTCTAGGTTGGAATTGGCAATGATTGTAATGGTCCAGTAGCCTTCATATGTATTGCCTTGACACATCTACAAGTGTCACATTTTGCCACATAACATGCGATTTCAATCTTCATCTTAGTCCACCAATAATGTTGTTTCAAGTCTTGATACATCTTAGTGCTTCCAGGGTGAATGGAATACCGACTAAGATGAGCTTCGTCCAGGATTTGTTGATGGACTTCAACATCCTTTGGCACCATTATGCGGTCTTTAAACCTCCTTTATCATCTTTCCTAAAACAATTAGCCTTGCCGGCCTCCATTTTCTCATGAATATATTTCATACCCTTATCTGTTCTTTGAGCATCAATAATCCTTTGTAAAATAACTAACTCAAGCTTCAATTGCATGAAAGTTCCTTGTTGTATTATCCCTAGATTTAACTTTTCCATTTCTTGACATAAAGTGGTGTCATGTGTTCTTACTGTGATACAATGATAAGAAGCTTTACGACTTAAAGCATCTGCCACCGCATTAGCCTTTCCAAGGTGATAATGAATTTCCAAGTTATAATCTTTGATTAGCTCGAGCCACCTTCTTTGTCTCATGTTTAGTTCTGACTGGGTGAAGATATACTTCAAACTCTTGTGATCCGTATACAAGTGGCATATATTCCCCAGTAGATAATGACGCCAAATCTTAAGGGCATGAACTACCGCAACCAGTTCCAAATCATGTGTGGGATAATGTTCCTCATGCCGGCGTAGCTGCCTTGAAGCATAGGCTATTACTCGTCCCTCTTGCATCAGGACACATCCAAGTCCACTGCCTGATGCGTCACAATAAACATCAAATGGTTTTTCAATATCCGGTTGGGCCAAAACCGGTGCAGTGGTCAACAATACTTTTAGTTGTTCAAAGGCCTCATTGCACTTAGAGGACCAGTCAAACTTAGTATCATTTTCAATAACCCAGTAATGGGTTTAACAATTTTGGAGAAATCCGGAATAAATCTGCGGTAATAACCAGCCAATCCAAGGAAACTTCTAACTTGGTGCACTCAAGTGGGTGATTTCCATTCCAGAATATCCTTGACCTTGCTGGGATCATTCGCAATCCCTTTGGCAGTCAAAACATGCCCAAGAAATTGGATTTCTTCCAACCAAAACGTGCATTTGCTGAATTTAGCATAAAGCTTATGTTCCCTCAAGCGTGTTAACACGATCCGCAAATGTTTTGCATGCTCCTCCTCATTCTTGGAATAGATTAAAATGTCATCAATGAAGACCACCACAAACTTGTCTAATTCAGCCGTGAATACCGAATTCATCAAGTATGTGAAGTGGGTTGGAGCATTTGTTAATCCAAAAGACATAACCAAATATTCAAACAACCCATACCGAGTAGTAAAAGCGGTCTTGGGTGTAACACCCCTGGTGTTACTATCACTAAAACTTGAGCATAACATCATGAGCATTGGCATATCATGTGTTTGTTACACCTAGAGTGCATTCACTAGGTAAAAATTTCAAATAAGTTGTATTGATATGACTCGATGTGTGGTTAACCCTAGGGTAAAGTGCTTAACCTCATATCAGGGCTTATGGATATAAGTAAAGCCCAAATATGTGAAAACCTCAAATGACATTAGACATGATTATAAGATATCATATTTGATGGACTTCAGTGACACCAAAACCCTAAAGTGCTAAAACCCTGAAAAGACCCCTGGAAAACCCTAAGGGCTTGTTCGGTTATTTTCAATCCATATGGATCGGAGGGGATTGATACGGATTGAAGGGGATTTTGACTTGCTAGGGATTGAAACCCCCTCAATCCCCCTCAATCCATATGGATTGGGGGAGAACCGAACAAGCCCTAAATTGGAACCCTAGGGGCCTAAGTGTAAAATTTGTGCACTTTTGGACCCAAGTGCAAATACTAAAGTAATAGAACACCACAACTTATGTGTTTCTCACATTTGAGGATTTGCAAGTCAAATTGTGGGAGTTGAGCTTATTTGCAAAAAGCACAAATTAAACCATATAGGCCTAAGTCTGAAATTCAGTGAGCTTGAAGCATCTTTGGAGCCTAATATCTCTCAATTCATAAGGAATTTGCCTAGGGTCAACACATCAAACTTGTAGAGCTATAATAGGAGTGCAACTTTGCTGAAGTAACTAAGCCTTGATCACGTATAAAATTTGGAGTAAAATGAGCTCAAAGTTGAGCTGTCAGTCACACTGATAACTGAATTGTGGTCACTAGTGACATTGGCAGGACTTTGAGGTCGA
Organism: Zea mays; assembly: GCF_902167145.1. Lineage (NCBI taxonomy): Eukaryota > Viridiplantae > Streptophyta > Magnoliopsida > Poales > Poaceae > Zea > Zea mays. The sequence continues at coordinate 158,293,794 of NC_050096.1, forward strand.
ATTGGAGTGGGATCTAGTGATCGATTGAGGATGGTTACTATAGTCGAATTGTAGCTGGATTGTAGATTAACAACTTTGTTATAGAGGGATTAGCTAGTTTCTATATAGAAATTAAAGATCAAAGCTCTACAAAGTACTCAGACAGAGGTTCTGAATGGGGTTTCCCATGGTACAGTGCGCTGAAAAAGATCTTCAGGTGCAGTCCCCCTCGCCGCCGGTGACCCGCGCGCCTGGATTCGTGCCGGTCGCTGTGATTCGTGCTTGGCACGCAGTGGATATCCACGGGGAGGTAAAAAGATCTCGCGGGGGAGCGGATTTGGTCGTGGAGGAAGCTTATCACTGCGCCTGTAGCCGTACGACATGGCCGGACCGCCGGTGTTGCCGTGTAAACTCCGGTGACCTCGGTTATGCCACTCTGTGGCTCATTACTATGCGGTAGTAACCGTGGCACACCCAGGATTACAATCTTTGAGTCGTTGCACCAGTGAACGCCACGATTAAGCCACCAGTGCTCTCCCCTCTCTCCGGCCGCCAGCGCGCGATTCCAAATCCACGAGCCACCGCCCTCGAGCCCTATAAATTGGGCGTGCCATCAGCTCCGCTATTTAGTCAAGCATCCAGCGCACCCACCCGTGTCTCAGATTGTCCACCAAAGCGCTCTAATTTGGGATTTCCCCCAAATTGGTCAAGAACACCGTACCGTGTGAGCTCGCCGTGGCCAGCTCTCCACAGGTCCGATCATGCCCTCCTCGCTCTTGTTTTAGCATCCCTGCGTGCTCGTGATGCTGCTCGACCCGGCCAATTGAACTAGACCGCGCTAGATCACCGGGAACGCCTCAGTCTGTCCGTTGATCGCACTGTCACTGTGGGCAGAGAGAATAGGGGCTAGAACCTTGAAATTGGTTGAGGGGTAATGGTTATTAGGGGTCAAATTAGGTGTCAACCGCTCTAGAGCACCGGTAGTTGAGTTATCCGGCTGGTACGGGCTCGCTGGAGCCGCTGCTCCGCCGTCCTCGGCCGGGGACTTCAATTCACGAAGAATTAGAAAGTGAAGGGCCTCTACACAAAGAGTCAGTGACACATAGGAATAGTGCTGGGGACTCTTTGCGGGTTTTTCAAATCGTCAGGGTCTTCTGTGCAAATCTGACGCCGCGGGCGCGCGCGGGCGCGTTCTGCCTGTATTGTGCTGACTTGGGCTAAATTGAGCCCATTACTGTTGATGCTTTTCCTTTTTCTTTTTTACCAGACTTAGGAAATCCATAGAAAATTATAGAAAAATGACAAAAATATGAGACTAACTTTGTAGGACTCCTAGATTTTTCTAGTATTTAATAAAAATAGTTCTAGGATTTTTAGTCCAACAAAGAATTAATCAATATTTTAAAGAGCTTAAACCTATACCTAGAATTTTAGGAATTATTTAATGACTCCAAAAATCACCAAACTTTTTGGATAAGCTTAATAAGATATTTAGATCTTATGAGTGAAGTTTGACTTGCTTTGGACATTGTTTAATGCCTAAACCAAAAACCCTAGCTCCTTAGGGTAAAAATGTCTAATCCTACTAGGGTGTTGACTCAGAAAAACCCTAGTTTCCGTTGAGCACTGTGAAGGAAAGTTATATTCAAGATACAATTTGATACCTCTTCTCTATTATTGCATTTTCATAAGCATTACATGAGCATTCATGATTATATATGGTTATATATAGAGAACGAGGAAGAAGTGACTGTTGCCGAGGAAGAGACTACTCCGTTAACAGAAAATCCACCTACCGGGAACTGTTTTTATTTTGATATTGTAGAACATAGCCTAACTCTTCTACAACACAAGGCAAGCCCCGGTGCATTGCCACCCCCTTGCTGTTTTAAAACTCTTTATCACTTGACTGATGCATTAGGTGATAGGAGTTGGATGTTAGACAAATTGCTGCATTTCCTTCCTTGGAACTATTTACCATTCCTTGATTACCTGTTTTATTAAAAAGGTTTTTCTGATGCTTAGTCCTGCTTTAGAAAAACAAATGATTTGTTTTTAAACAAAAGATGATGCTTCACAGTGGATGGGATGTTTTCAAAAATAAAACTTGATGGTGGATCCATCATGGCCATGATGGGTTCCGCATCGGAAAAGATGTACCTCTGTCAGGTACCAAACTTTGGGTTTGAAATGATAAAGCTGAGACCAGGCGGGGGACCTGCACGAGAAGAGAGTCTCGGTGTAGTGTCTCCGTCTGAGTTGATTAAGGACCGTCTCGATGTAGGCTTGATGATTGAGGACCTTTTAACTGGTCACATGCCTCATCATGGGTAAGCTTTGGCTCGAGCAGACTAATACCAGAAAGGCCAACACACAATGGGAGTGAAGAGATGGCGAGAGTAGCGTGTACCCTCGGTGGCAAGAGGCTGGACGGTGGTGTATCTGTGCTCTCGGTTGGCGTGAACCCGGTCTGGTCTTAAGAACCCCGGTGGCGATTTGACATATGCAAGGGTTAAGTGCTACATATGTCGTGTGATTGGAGATCCCCAGCTGGGTATTAATCGATTCGGATCGCCGTTACTTCTCGGACATGAAGACTTGGTCACTGCCCTACACCTAGCATTCCATTGAACAGAAAAAGGGTTAATAAAAGGATGGCTAGTATAGGCCAAGTGCTTGAACTAGGGTAGAAAGAACTCTAGTGACATGTAATGACTTAACTTGCTAATAAAACTGGATTTGTAAGGATCCACTATTAGTAAGCATTTTTGCAAACACAGTCTTGATTCTTAATTAAGCCTTACCTTGACTCCCTAAACCCAGCATATCCTTGAGATTCTTTTATTTTGACGGGTAAGACTTGCGAAAGTACACTTCGTACTTAGGGTTTTCGAACCGATGTTGTTGTAGGTGAGGAAACAGCAAAATTTTGTTGTTTTTGCACTAAGGTGGTGCCCAAGGATGTGGTGCCCAAGGATGAGCCTCAACAGTAACATGGTTGCGGAAGGACGTGGTCCTTCCTTTTGAAAAACAATATACTTTTATGCGGGAGGGGTTTTTTCCTCCCAGGTTTGTAATAATAATAATGCTTATGCACTCTTATATCCTGGTGATGTAACAATAACACTCTTTCTATATTTTAATGAATGTAAGTTAAGTTATTGTAATTCGCTTCCGCTTATTCGTTCCTCCGATGTGTTGTAATATCTGCGTGACAGGTGAAACGCTCTTGGGAAAGGTAAAGGATGTAGATACCGAACTTGTCAAGTGATTATGTGCATCTACAGGGTTTCCGAGTTCTGTTGGACAAGGACAATTGTAGGTGGGCCTAATGACTTGGGAGGTTCCGTCACAGCTAGTATCGGAGCGATGCCCATCTCTTCAGATATTATGAAGCATTTCAAAAAGAATTTTCAAATACTTATCCACGGAAATTTCTTTCATTCTTACCTTCTAGACGCCCTCATCCTGTAAGACCAGGTAATAGAGTGCAAAATAGAGGAAGTAGGATCAACGAAGGTTGATTATGTAATTATGCATGCATCATGTTTAAAAACTACACTATTAAAATTTCCCCCTTATGGAGATATGCCGCGTACGAGGAAAACCGCACGCAAGTCCACTAGACCTATTGGCGTGCCTCGTCATCAGTTGGCTCCAAGACATGAAGGGAGCAGCAGCGGTAGCAATGATCCAATTGGAGACTTGGAAGCCCAAGTGGAACAGCTTCGGACGGAGCTACGTCACCGAAACAGGGTGTGGGCAGAAGACGATCAGCGTATAAATGAGTTGGCAGCTGACGTCAGACGCCTGCAAGACGAGCTTGTTGAACGGGATTTGGCGGTCGATTGGGCCGTCAACTCACGTTCGATTGCTTGGGACCGGGAAGCCAAAGCTCGTGCTCGTGTGACCGAGCTTAGTGCGTCCCTTGACAACTTGCAGGTATACTGCAATACTCTACATGAGGAAGTGCATGTACTGTATTCGTGACTGCACCCAGACGTGCCTGCCGACCCTGTTGCAATGGGAGTCGGTCCATCAAGGACAGCAGGTGAAGGAACTAATGGGGAGCTAGACCTTTTTAGGCTTCCTCCTTCCATGAACCTGGCTGACGATCGGTCTCCCACGGCAGGAAATGAAGAAACCAAGGACGACAAAGACTAGACTAGTATAGTGTAGAAACTATACCTATATAAAATAAGTAATGTAGTCATGTTGTACACTTGAGTCTGTATCATTACATCTTGGTAATGTAAAATGATGGTGTGTATCAACATGTTATATTTTTCCCAAATGTTTCTTTGCCTCAGATGCCATCAAGGACTCGTGCGCATGACGGTGCGGGTACTTCCCGTGGTCGGGAAGATACTCCTAATCCACCACTTGTACCACCAACGCTGGCCGAGGCTATCGCTGCCTTGGTCAACGCGACTGCAGATAATACCCGCTTTTTACGTGAGATGGCAGGCAATCAATTCCAGCAGCAAGGCGGAAGGGCTCCTCCACAGGGACCACGTGAAACCTCATATCTGGACTTCTCTGAAACGCGTCCCCCACTCTTTGTTAAAGCTGAAGACCCTCTTGAAGATGATGAGTGGATCAGGGTAATGGAGCAGAAGTTCGGATTAATCCGTTGCACAGAAACACAGAAGTCGTTGTTTGCTGCCCAACAACTGAGAGGCCCTGCCAGTACCTGGTGGGGAAATTTTGTGGCAGTTCAACCAGCCGGACACTAGGTCACTTGGGATGAATTTAAGCTCGCATTCCGTGAACACTATATTCCAGAAGGAGTGCTTCACATGAAACAAGAGGAATTTATTCGACTAAAACAAGGAGGGGATACTGTGATGCAGTATCTCAACAAATTTAATCATTTATCCCAATATGCAATTGACGAAGTAAACACTGACCTGAAAAAGAAGAACTGCTTTATGAGAGGACTCAACGACCGGCTCCAAAGGAAAATGGCTATCTGCCTGGATCTTACGTACAGTAGAGCTGTCAGCACGGCGCTGGTAGTAAAAGCCAAGAATACAGGCCAAGGAAAATCCAAGGGATTTGGGGGTGACAGGTCCAATCAGGGACCTGAGAAGCGAACGAGGTTGGTAATCCGACCGTTCAATCAGAATCGTTTTTCTCCTCGTCCACCCTCTTATCCATTCAAACAACCTATTTTCATTCGCCCTGCCACTGCCCCCACTTCTACAAATCAGCCGAGTGCCCCTGATGCTCGTTTCCCCGCCTCCCTAGTTCTTCAACTAGCTGCTTTAACTGTGGAAAGTCTGGTCATTTTATCAAAGACTGTCCATATCCAAAGCAGAATAAGTTCAACAATCAGCAGAACTCTGGGAGCTCTAATCAAGGCAAGGGAAACATGGCTAATAATTCCACAGGCAAAAATGACAAGGAGACTGGGCGAATCTATTACACTCAAGTGGCCACTACACCGGAAAGAGAGCCAGCAATGATGGGTATGTTCCTTGTGGCCAATCACCCACTAGTAGTTCTCTTCGATTCTGGTGCTTCGCATACATTCATAAGCAAGAAATTCGTGGAAAAACATTGCATTCTGTGCACTGAATCAAGGGAAGGGTTTATTATTCATTCACCCGGGGACAAATATTTACTAAGGAAGTAGCCTTCCATGTGCCAGTAACATTAGCTAAACGGGATTTTCCCATCAACATGATTGTTTTGAAAGGCCAAGATATAGATGTAATTCTGGGCATGAATTGGTTAGCCCAGCATAAAGCCATCCTCAACACTGACTTAAGGACTATCAAGTTGAGTCATGGCCATGAAGAGGTTCTCCTGTCCATCCCTGTAGCTATTCTAGCTAAACCATTTGGACGGGTCTATGAAGCAATCATACCTGAAATCCAGGATATTCCGATAGTATGTTAATTTCTGGATGTATTTCCTGAAGATGTGCCTGGATTACCTCCAGAACGGGATGTAGAGTTTGTGATCGAACTGAAGCTCGGTACAACCCCTATTTCTAGAAGATCGTACCGAATGCCACCAAATGAATTGGCGGAACTCAAAATGCAATTACAAGACTTGCTTGAGAAGGGATTCATTCGGCCCAGTTCATCACCTTGGGGATGTCCTGCAATCTTTGTCAAGAAGAAGGATCAAACGCTTCGAATGTGCATGGACTACAGACCCCTTAATGAGGTCACAATAAAGAATAAGTACCCTCTTCCCCGAATCGATATCTTGTTCGATCAACTTACTGGAGCAAAGGTATTCTCCAAAATTGACCTCAGGTCGGGCTATCATCAGATTCGTATCCGACCCGAAGATATACCCAAGACCGCATTTACTACGCGATACAGATTATTCGAATATTTGGTTATGTCCTTCGGATTGACGAATGCTCCTGCCCACTTCACATATCTAATGAACTCGGTATTTATGCCCGAGTTGGATAAATTTGTGGTGGTATTCATTGATGATATTTTGATTTATTCCAAGAATGAAGAGGAGCATGCTAAACATTTATGAATCATATTAACGCGCTTAAGGGAACATCAATTTTATGCTAAATTCAGCAAATGCGCGTTTTGGTTGGAGGAAATCCAATTTTTGGGACATGTATTGTCTGCAAATGGAGTTGCGGTTGATCCCAGCAAGGTCAAGGATATTCTAGAGTGGAAACCGCCAACCACTGAACATCAAGTTCGAAGTTTCCTTGGGCTGGCTGGTTACTACCACAGATTTATCCCGGATTTCTCCAAGATTGTGAAGCCAATCATAAGCCTATTGAAAAATTATACCAAATTTAACTGGTCCTCAAGATGCAACGAAGCCTTCGAGCAGCTGAAGGTATTATTGACCACTGCTCCGGTATTAGCTCAACCGGATATTGAGAAGCCTTTTGATGTATACTGTGACACATCAGGCAGTGGTCTCGGATGTGTCTTAATGCAGGAGGGCTGAGTTATATCATATGCTTCAAGACAGTTGCGCTGAAGGTGTAGCTTTGTGCTAACGTGCTGAGTTATATCATATGCTTCAAGACAGCTGTACAATGGTTCAAGACAGCTGAGTTATATCATATGCTGAGTTATGCTTCAAGACAGTTGGGCTGAGTTATATCAAATGCTTCAAGACAGCTGTACAATGGAGGTGTAGCTATGTGCTAACTTGGCTGACGGAGAAGTGTCTTGAGCCCTGTACACGTGCTAACGTGGCCGTCGGACAAGCGCTTGAGCCCCGTAGAAGCGTAGCTGACGGTGCGGCCCAGGGTCCTGCTAACGTTTCCTTGCTTTCGTAAGGAGCTGAGAGCCATCGACGTCATGGTCGCACGCGGGGAACCATCATTACCTGCTATCGGAGTAATTTGATGTGACTCCGGTCTTGTTCCTTCGAAGCAAGGGGCGGCTAGCTAGTGGTAGGGTAATGATGTATCCCTTGTAGCATAGTCAGTCCGAGGTCAGGGTCGGGTGAGGCGGAGACTTCTCCTGAGGCCGAGGCGGAGGTCGGGCGAGGTTGCGACTCCTCCCGAGGCCAAGGCTGAGGCCAAGGCCCAGGGTCAGGCGAGGCGGAGACCTTCTTCCGAGGCCTGGGGTCGGGCGAGGCGGAGCTCCCTGTTGCGCCCGAGGCTGAACTCGGGGGAGGTTGTGACTTACTGTTGTCAATTTTACCCTGGTGGTTGGCACAGTAGTCGGAATGGGGTGAATAGCGCTGTTTTCCTGTCAGAACAGTCAGTAAAGGGGCGAAGTGACTGCGGTCACTTCGACCTTGCTGACTGAGGCGCGCGTGTCAGGATAAGGTGTCAGGCGATCCCCGCATTAAATGCGCATGCGATACGGTCGGTTGGTAAGGCGATTTGGCCGAGGTCGCTGCACTATAAAGTTTGCCCGAGCTTAGCCTTGGGTGAGACAGGGGTGCGTCTGCTGACTGAGGGGACCATCGGGCGAGGCGTGAATCCGTCCGGGACTACCGTCCTTGCCCGAGGCTGGGCTCGGATGAGGTCGCGTCCCTTGGTAGACGAGGCCTAGACTTGAACCGCGCTTCATCTGTCGTGTATGGTTTGTTCTAAAGATGTTTTCCAGCCAGGTTAAGGAGCATTGGGGGTACCCCTAATTACGGTACCCGACAGTAGCCCCCGAGCCTCGAAGGGAGTGTAGGTACTCGCTTGGAGGTTCTGCCGGATTTTTTGCAAGGGGACCAGCCTTTCTTGGTTATATTTTGTCCCGATGGGTGCGCGCGAGCGCACCCGTTGGGTGTAGCCCCCGAGGCCTCGAAGGAGTGGTTTGACTCCTTTGAGGTCTTAATTCTTTTTGTGATGCCTCGGTCAGCCTTGTTGTTCCCTGATGCGGCCTGGCCGTAGCCCGGGTGCACGGTCAGGCTCCAAGTTTTTAAGCTGGTTTGTTGACGTGGTCAACAGTTTGGTCGTAGCCTAGTGCGAGAGCAGCCCCCAAGCCTCTGCACGGAGCGAGAGGACGATCAAGAACCGTCTCGACTTTTATTGTATGCCCCTTCGTCACCTCTCCGCAAGGAGGAAGGGGGGAAAGCGCCATGTTACCCTCGGAGGGCACCGAACATGGTGTTTCCAGTGAGTTGCTAGCAGGTGATCCGAGTGGACGCCCGAGCCCCGTTCGATAAGGGTCGGCTAGTGGCCCAGAGGCGCGCTCCAAAAGTACCCGCAGGTGATTTGCAGGACCCGGACCTATTCGATAGGGTCCGAGGGCTCGGTGCCTCCCTCCGGTGGGATTCCATTACAAATCGTTCCCGCTGGTCTCGGAAATGTCCTAGGGTACCTCGGGAGCGTAGCCCGAGCCTCGGTCATGTAACGGACGTACCCAGGGTCATCCCTGACTCTGCGTGCTCTGGGGCGGCTGTCAAACCCTTCCGAGAAGCCAGCCTTCGAACCCCTGATCAGTATGGGCTCGGAGACCGAGTGCTCTGGGGCGGTTGCCGAACCCCACAGGGCGCAACCTTCGAACCCCTGATCAGTAGGAGGGCTCGGGGCCCGTTTCCTTCGCTGAGAAGGATCCTTTTCGAAATATCCCCTTTCCCGGTCCCTATGGCAAGAGAGAGAGAGGAAAAGGAAAAGGATATGAATTTAAATAATGTGGCACACCTTTTTTGACGTGGTCATCATGACGGAGGTGAAACGGCGCCCGCTTCGCCTGCCAGAGGTGTCGCTTGCCCTGCCAAGAAGTTAATGCGACAGGACGGGCGATTCGCGGGGCGTCTGTTGCGCGTGCGCGAGTCGTTTGAGGAACAGAAAAACCGTTTCACCTTCGAGTTTGAATTTCGCGGCGGGTTCGGGCGAAGTTTTGGGTGGATCTCGCCCGGGCCTTTATATACCCGGAACAGGGGCCAGCGGTGTTTCTTTACCCTGCCATTTGCGCTTGCCTTCTGCTTTGGTTTCCTCAACCTAAGAGAATAGCCAGAGAAGGGAAAACCACGCACCTCATCCCCTTCGCCTCCACCGCTTTCGTTCGGCGATGGCTGACAAGGTGACCGTCGTTCCACCGCGCGACCCGTGGCCTTTCTCCACCGTTGCTGTGGAGGATCTGGAGGCTCTTATTGCCAACGGTTTGCTCTGTCCTCTCTCCGGCGAGTCGCAGCCTGAGTGGATGGCCCCCGGGGGCGAGGCCGACCCGACTCCGCCGCCGGGGTACGTGGTCAGTTTCATCCCCTTCCATGAGCGGGGGTTTGGAGTGCCAGCGAGCCGCTTCATGCAGGCGCTCCTGCACTACTACGGGGTGGAGCTGCATAACTTCAACCCCAACTCTATTGCGCAAGTGGCCACCTTCGTGGCGGTTTGCGAGGGTTTTTCGAGGATTGACCCTCACTGGGACCTGTAGACCCATCTCTTGTCCACGGAGTTCTTCGCCGCGACGACGGACGCGAAGAAGGTCCGTATGGCGGTGCGGGCCGGTGGCTACACCCTCCAGCTGAGGTCGGGGCGCGCGCAGCAGTACATCCCTGCCTCCCTTGTTTCTTCGAACAAGGGGTGGCAGAACCGGTGGTTTTATCTCCGGAACGATGACGGGATGCTTCCGCCGTTTTCTCAACGAGTGGTGACCGCCACCGGCAATAACTGGCGCTGGGGGGCCACGCGCGAGAAACAGGAGATGCTCCAGCCTATTCTGCATGCCTTGCAGAAGTTACGAGATGAGGGCCTTACCGCTGCGGGGGTCGTTGCTACTATCCATTGCCGTAGGGTGCTCCCTTTGGCAGAGCGGCGATTGCGACTCTCGGAGATGAAGCTGAGGGTCGATTTGGAGGGCTCGCGGATGTCCTCGACCTCCCTCTCCGCCGACGACCTCCTCAAGCGGGTAGCGGGTATGGTAGGGAGGCTGGATGCTGCCGCCCTTAGCCAACCCGCGATGCGTCCTGACCGTGGGTATGTGTCCCTGGTAAGTGTCCAATCCTCCTTCTGTTTTGCGCCGAGTTTCCTATGCCTTTGATTCTTACTATTGGGATTTTTGTTCGTCCTCAAGGGTTGAGGGGTTTTAAACTCGCGCGGCCACCGGTCCTGGAGGACGCGGTGGACCGAGCTGTGCGTAGGCTCGCCGTAGAGAAGGAAAAGGAGAAGAAGGACGCGGAAAAGGCCCGAGCTCGCGAGAGGATGCGAGCTCGGGAAGCCGTGGAGAAGCGTCGTCGGAGGCAGGCAAGGGATGGGCTCCCGTTGGAGCCATCGCCGGAGACGCCTGACGACGACGATGATGATGATGATGACGAAGACGACAATATGGCGGCCCGACTTGGCCTCAGTCCGGACCCGAGGCTGGGCCAGGGGTCGCCGAGCCAGCCTCTAGGTGGGCTGGCACCATCAATGCCTGGGGCCAGGACACCAAGGTCCTGGTCCGAGGAGTAGAGGCAGGCTGAGGGGGTACTTGACCCCTCGGCCAAGATGAATGCGGTGACTCCGGGGGGTCAGGCCGAACCACATGCCCCCCAAGAGCAGGTGCCCGCGCCGGCCATATAGGGGGCCGGTCCCTCGGCCATCGCGACGACGCCTGGGCAGGCCGCTACCTCGGCGCCTCGGGCGTATGAGGCGGAAACGATGCCAGAGCCAGCGGCGGGGCAACCCTCGGTAGTGCCTGCGAGGATAGGGGCCTGAGGGGCCTCCCCACAGGCCAGAGCCAGCGGCGAAAGCGACGTTTGGGAGTCGCTGCGATCCCAGCGGGCCACGCTTACCGAGGCCAATGAGCGCCTCGCCCAACGGAGCGCCGAGGTGGCGGACCTTCGGTCGCTCTATGATGAGGTGAAGTCGTAGGCAGCGGCGTCGCGGACAGAGGCGGCGTCGGCACGAGCGGAGGCTTCGTCGGCCCGGGAGCTGGTGGCTTCCCAGGACAAGGAGGTGCAGCAGGGGCAGCTGGAGCTTGGCCAGGTCATCAGCGAGTGAGACCAATCTCGGAGCCAGGCTGCCGAGGCCGTAAGCCGGGCTAAGGCCCTTAGGGGTCAGCTGGCCGAGGCTACGGAGCAGCTAGCCGAGGCGTCCGCTCGGGCTAGGACCCTTGCGGAGAGCCTGGCCGAGGCCGTCGGGTCTGCCTAGTCCGCCCAAGCCGTGGCCTCGCAGCAGCGTGCCCGGGCCGAAGGTATGTTTTGCCCGCTTTGTGACTTTGTTTTTGTCTCCATTCTTCACCTCATGTCTGAAGGACACTGTCCGGCTGTCTGCAGGGTTCGAGACGGCTCTTGACGAGTCCGTCAAGAACTGCAAGGCGCTTGCCCAGGCGGCTGAGCAGAAGGAGGCTGACTGCATGGCCATGTCTGAGGCCATCTCGGCTTTCTGCCGGGCCTTTGGCCTCGACGACGTCCCCTCGGGTAGCTCCCCCCAGAGTCATCTGTGGGCCTTGGGTGGCCATGTGCGCAGCAGACTCCGCGGGGCACTGCACCACTGCGTTAGGCGGGCCTTCGCCGTGCTCGCTTCCCACTACGACGTGGATCTGGAGCGGGTCAGCGAGGGGTACTGCTTACCCAACGAAGAGGAGGCTGCCTTAGCTGAGGTCCAGAGGCTTGACGCGGCCGTCGAGGGCCCAAGCGCGGTGCTGGCTTCCTCCTTTGAGGTGGAGATCCTTCCGCCCGTGTCGCCGTCTGAGGCCGGGCCAGATTCTGCCGAGGGTAGAAACGATGCCGAGGGTGCTGCTCCTCCCCCTACCGATGTTTGAGCCTGCAGGAACATTTTGTTCTAAGTATGCGTATGTTTTTTGCGGTCGCTGAGGCCTAAACATTTTTATTGTCGGATTATAAAGCTGCGTTTTCTTTCCTCTTGTTTCGCGCGTTAGGACTTGTTCAGTAGCGGAATCACTTATCCGAGCGCGAGTTACTTTTCGCGGAAGGTGATGAGTGAGGTATCCGTATCCCGCAGGCGTAGGAGTCCCTCGGCTCGGTCGGCCTCACCGTTTAAAGTTCCTCTCGTCGTTTTTAGGATTCCGTTATCGATATAGTCGAAAAGCACGAAAGTCGTTTCGGTAGAAAAGTTTTCGAGCGTTAGGACTTGTTCGGTAGCAGAATCGCTTATCCGAGAGTGAGTTACTTTTCGCGGAAGGTGATGAGTGAGGTATCCGTATCCCCGAGGCGTAGGAGTCCCTCGGCTCGGTCGGCCTCGCCATTTAAAGTTCCTCTCATCGTTTTTAGGATTCCGTTATCGATATAGTCGATAATCACGAAAGTCTTTTCGGTAGAAAACTTTTCCGAGGAAAATTTTGACGCAGAGGGGGTTCCCCCCTTCTAGCCCCCGAGGGAGGGTCGGGCTTTGCTGAGGCAAGGCTAATCCTTCCTTGATGGTTAGACTTTATTTATGCATGTAAAGAAAGCGAGATACATGAACGACTTGAAACATTTTAAGGGTAAAAGCGACGTAGCTGTTCGATGTTCCAAGCGTTGTTGTAGACCTCGCCTTGATCGTTGGCCAGCTTGTATGTCCCGGGCTTCAAAATCTTGGCGATGATGAACGACCCTTCCCAGGGAGGAGTAAGCTTGTGGCGCCCTCGGGCGTCTTGCCGCAGCCGAAGTACCAAGTCTCCCACTTGGAAGCCTCGAGGCCAAACCCTTTGGGCGTGGTAGCGTCGCAGAGACTGATGATACCGCGTCGAGTGTAGTAAGGCCACGTCCCGAGCCTCTTCCAGCTGGTCCAATGAATCCTCTCGGCTGATCTGGTTGCTTTGGTCGTCGTAAGCCTTTGTCCTCGGGGAACCGTATTCCAAGTCTGTGGGTAAGATGGCCTCGGCCCCATATACTAGGAAAAACGACGAGAAGCCCGTGGCCCGGCTCGGCGCCGTCCTCAGACTCCAAACCACCGAGGGTAGTTCTTTTATCCACTGCTTGCCAAACTTGTTGAGGTCATTGTAGATCCTCGGTTTTAGTCCCTGCAAAATCATACCGTTGGCGCGCTCCACCTGCCCATTTGTCATTGGGTGAGCTACGGCGGCCCAGTCCACACGAATGTGGTGGTCTTCACAGAAGTCCAGGAACTTTTTCCCAGTGAACTGTGTGCCATTGTTGGTGATGATGGAGTTTGGGACCCCAAAGAGATGGATGATATTTGTGAGGAACGCCACCGCCTGCTCGGACCCGATGCTGGTTAAGGGTCGGACCTCGATCCACTTGGAGAATTTGTCGATGGCGACCAGCAGGTGCGTGAAGCCCCCGGGTGCCTTCTGCAAGGGACAGATGAGGTCTAGACCCCATACGGCAAACGACCAAGTGATAGGTATTGTCTGCAGGGCTTGAGCGGGCAGGTGCGTCTGTCTCGCGTAGAATTGACACCCTCGGCAGGAGCGTACAATCCTAGTGGCGTCGGCCACCGCGGTCGGCCAGTAGAACCCTTGTCGGAAAGCGTTTCCCACGAGGGCTCGAGGTGCTGCATGGTGACCGCAAGCCCCCGAGTGTATTTCTTGTAACAGCTCTTATCCTTGGGCAACGGGTATGCATCGTTGGAGGATGCCCGAGGGGCTGCGGTGGTACAACTCTATTTCATCACCCAGTAAAACGAACGACTTGGCGCGCCGAGCCAGTCACCGAGCTTCGGCCTTGTCGAGGGGCAGCTCTGCTCGGAGGAGATATTCCAGGTATGGGGTCTGCCAGTTCAGGTTTGGCGCAACCCCATTCTGCTCTCCCTCAACTCGCAGGGCCTCACCCTCGACGACTGAGGGTACCTCGGGCTGGGCCGAGGTCTCCTCGGGTTCGGGCGTGTCGTCGATTTTGACGGATGGTTGATATATGTCCCTAGAGAAGACGTTCGGGGGAACCGTCGTCTGCCCCGAGGCTATTTTCGCCAGCTCATCCGCGGTCTCGTTGTACCGTCGAGCAACATGGTTGAGTTCCAGCTCGTGGAATTTATCTTCCAAGCGCTGAACTTTGTCACAAAAGGCCTCCATTTTTCGATCGTGGTAGTGGGAGTTCTTCATGACCTGGTCAATGACAAGCTGCGAGTCGCCACGAGCATCGAGGGGCTGAACCCCTAGCTCGACAGCGATGCGCAGTCCATTAACCAAGGCCTCGTACTCGGCCACGTTGTTTGACGCTGGAAAATGGAGGCGCAGTACGTAGCGCACATGTTTCCCGAGGGGTGAAATGAAGAGCAAGCCAGCACCCGCTCCGGATTTCATAAGCGACCCATCAAAGTACATGATCCAAAGTTCAGCCTAGATTGGAGCTGTCGGCAATTGGGTGTCGACCCATTCAGCCAGGAAGTCTGCCAAGACTTGAGATTTTATGGCCTTCCGAGGAGCGAATGACAGTGTTTCGCCCATGAGTTCTACTGTCCGTTTTGCTATCCTACCCGAGGCCTCTCGGCACTGGATGATCTCTCCCAGGGGGAAGGATGACACCACAGTCACCGGATGAGACTCGAAGTAGTGTCGCAACTTTCGCCGTGTTAGAATTACTGCGTATAGTAGCTTCTGGATTTGTGGGTAGCGGATCTTGGTCTCGGATAGCACCTCGCTGATGAAGTAGACCAGCCTCTGGATGAGCAGTGCATGGCCCTCTTCTCGTCTCTCGACTACGATCGCGGCGCTGACCACCTGAGTGGTTGCGGCTACATAGACCAAGAGGGCTTCTCCCTTAGCGGGGGGCACCAAGATGGGCGCATTAGTATGGAGTGCTTTAAGGTTTCCGAGGGCTTCTTCGGCCTCGGGGGTCCAAGTGAAGCGCTAAGCCTTCCTTAAGAGGCGGTACAAGGGCAATCCTTTCTCGCCGAGGCGCGAGATGAAGTGGCTCAAAGCCGCAAGGCATCCCATGACCCTTTGTACTCATTTTAAATCTTTGATTGGTCCCATAATTACGGTTTATGGTTTGTTCTGAAGATGTTTTCTAGCCACGTTTAGGAGTATATTGGGGGTACCCCTAATTACGGTACCCGACAGTAGCCCCCGAGCCTCAAAGGGAGTGCGGGCACTCGCTTGGAGGTTCTGCCGGATTTTTGCAAGGGGACCGGCCCTTCTCGGTCGTGTTTGGTTCCGATGGGTGCGCGCGAGCGCACCCATCGGGTGTAGCCCCCGAGGCCGTCGGGTGGTTTGACTCCTCTGAGGTCTTAATTCTTTTTGCGATGCCTCGGTCGGCCTTGTTGTTCCCTCATGCGGCCTGGCCGTAGCCTGGGTGCACGGTCAGGCTCCGAGTTTTCACGCTGGTTTGTTGACGTAGTCAACAGTTTGGCCGTAGCCTAGTGCGAGAGCAGCCCCCGAGCCTCTGCACGGAGCGAGAGGACGATCAAGGACCGTCTCGAATTTTATTGTACGCCCCTTCATCGCCTTTCCACAAGGAGGAAGGGGGGGGGGAAAGCGCCATGTTACCCTCGGAGGGCACCGAACATGGTGTTTTCAGTGAGTTGCTAGCGGGTGATCCGAGTGGACGCCCGAGCCCCGTTCGATAAGGGTTGGCTAGTGGCCCAGAGGCGCGCTCCAAAAGTACCTTCAGGTGATTTGCTGGACCCGGACCCATTCGATAGGGTCCGAGGGCTCGGTGCCTCCCTCCGGTGGGATTCCATTACAAATCGTTCCTGCTGGTCTCAGAAATGTCCTAGGGTACCTCGAGAGCGTAGCCCGAGCCTCGGCCATGTAACGGACGTACCCAGGGTCATCCCTGACTCTGCGTGCTCTGGGGCGGCTGTCGAACCCTTCCGAGGGGCCAGCCTTCGAACCCCTGATCAGTATGGGCTCGGAGCCCGAGTGCTCTGAGGCGGTTGCCGAACCCCGGAGGGCGCAACCTTCGAACCCCTGATCAGTAGGAGGGCTCGGGGCCCGTTTCCTTCGCCAAGAAGGATCCTTTTTTGAAATATCCCCTTTCCCGGTCCCTGTGGCAAGAGAGAGAGGGAGAGGAAAAGAAAAAGGATATGAATTTAAATGATGTGGCGCACCTTTTTTGACGCGGTCATCATGACGGAGGTGAAACGGCGCCCGCTTCGCCTGCCGGAGGTGTCGCTTACCCTGCCAAGGAGTTAATGCGACGGGACGGACGATTCGCGGGGCGTCTGTTGCGCGTGCGCGAGTCGTTCGAGGAATGGAACACGGGTGCGTCGTCTTTACTTTGTGGGAGAGGGCTCCCCTGCCATTTCAGGAGAGGGTGCGAGCCTTTAGGTGATTGGACCCCCGCTTCCGCACGTCTGCTGCTGCAATTACTGCCAGTCCGCTTTTGGCTATATCAACCGTTGTGGCTATCCCCGTGGCTGACTGACCCGTGATCGTTGCACTTAATTGGCACTGTGGGGTCACGCGCGGGGCTGCCTCGAGTCGCGGCACTGGTTCTGAAGTCGAGAAGACGCGGCATTGGCGCAAGTGGCGGTGTGGTTTCCTTGCACGTAGTAACCGGCGTGCCGGTTACATGACATGCGAGCCCAGGCCTCCATGCTGGACCATCGGATGCGATGAAGCCGAAAGGGTGCACAACCGTGGTGCGGTTGCATGCTTCTTGCGTGGCGGTTTGCCTTCTTTGCGTTTCGGGTCAGCTCGTATGACATGTGGGACCAAGCCCCCGTGTCGTAGGGTGAGAACCCTGGAGCGCGTCAGTGGAGACTTTGCCCGTGACGCTTGGGGGTGCGAGTGAGGAGGTCTGCCTTTAAAAAGGGGTCGACCCCCTGGGCAGTAGCCATGCCTTCACACTCCTCTCATCCATCGCGCCCTTCCGCCTTCTGAGCCCCCAGATGGGGTGCACCTGTGTTGCCTTCTTCTTGCTGCTGTTGGAGGAGCGCGACCTCGTGGGGGTCGGCGCTCTTCAGTCGTTACTCGGCTTCAAGGATTTTCATCATGCAGCCCGACTGTAGTCCCTCACCAATGGTCATCCGTAGGGATGATCACCAGCCTAGTGGTGGGGAGAAGCAAGCCGGGCTGTGGCCTCTGCCCCGCCCTCAGCTTCAAGGATCTTCATCATCCGAGCTGGGGAGGAGGGCGCGCCGAGTTGGGTCCTGCCTCCCGCGTGGGCCGGTGACCCGCTTCTTCCTCCAACATTCGGGGGAGAAGGGCATCCTCCAGCCCTGCGGAGGAGACATCCTCCAGCTATGCAGGGGAAGGCGAACTGCTGCTGCCTAGTCACAGTGTAGTTGTCCGTCCTCCACCCGGGTGACGGTCATGCCGTGCACAGGTGGCTGCTGTCGCCGGTGCTGAAGTGGTGGCCGCCGCTGGTGAGGCTTCCCACCGCAGCGGTGGTTGCTTCCACCGACGAGACCGTCAGTGCTACCTGCTCTCCGGACCTCCGGCTCTTTGGCTTTAATGGCTGGTTCTCGTCCCTCGTGAGGGGACGTGAGCGAGGGCCTTTTCGCAGTAGCGTTTGCCCTGAGGCCATCGCTGCTGCTGTCTAGCCGCCCGAGACAGAAGTCGTTGTCGCGCTGCTGGTGCAGTGGTCACCGGCGAGCCACCTGGAGTTTGTTATCCCGCAAGCCTTCTGGCGTAGCAGTTGTTCATTCCTACGGGAATGGAGCCGGAGCGCGGTTTGTAATGGTACCTTCTTGAGAGCAAGATGTAATAGCTTTGAGTACTAAGACATCTGCCGTAGGTCCGGAAAACCGCTGAGGGTGCCGCCGACGTCTAAGTCTAGGTACCATTGTTACCCCAAGTACGTGTGTTTGTTCTTTGTGGCTGCTGAGGCCTGAACATTTGGGTATAAAGCCGTGTTTCTTTCCTCTTGTTCCGAGCATTAGGACTTGTTCGTCGGTAGCAGAATCACTTATCCGAGCGTGAGCTACCTTTCGCGGAAGGTGACGAGTGAGGTATCCGTATCCCAGAGGCGCAGAAGTCCCTCGGCTCGGTCGGCCTTGCCGCTCAAGGTCTCTCTTCCTCGTCATTAGGATTCTGTTATCGACGCAGTCGAAAGGCACGAAAGTCGTTTTGGCGGGAAACTTTTCCGAGGAAAGTTTTGACGCAGAGGGGGCTTCCCCCTTTCTAGACCCGAGGCGACCGCTCGGGCCGGGGCCCTTGCGGAGGGCCTGGCTGTGGTCGTCAGGTCTGCCCGGTCTGCCCGAGCCATGGCCTCATAGCAGCGTGCCCGGGTCGAGGGTATGTTTTGCCCGCTCTGTGACTTTGTTTATGTATCCATTCTTCTCCTTGCGTCTGAAGAATGTTGTCCTACTGTCTGCAGGGTTCGAGACGGCTCTTAACGAGGCCGTCAAGAACTGCAAGGCGCTTGTCGAGGCGGCTGAGCAGAAGGAGGCCGAGCGTGTGGCCATGTCCGAGGCTTTCTCGGCCCTTTGCCAGGCCTTCGGCCTCGACGGCGTCCCCTCGGGTAGCTCCCCCCAGAGTCATCTGCGGGCCTTGGGCGGCCATGTGCGCAGCAAACTCCGCGGGGCGCTGCACCACGGCGTTAGGCGGGCCTTCGCCGTGCTCGCTTCCCACTACGATGTGGATCTGGAGCGGGTCAGCGAGGGGTACTGCTTACCCGACAAAGAGGAGGCTGCCTTAGCCGAGGTCCAGAGGCTTGACGTGGCTGTCGAGGGCCCAAGCACGGCGCTGGCTTCCTCCTTTGAGGTGGAGGTCCTTCCGCCCATGTCGCCGTCTGAGGCCGGGTCAGATTCTGCCGAGGGTAGAAACGATGCCGAGGGTGCTGCCCCTCCCCCTGCCGATGTCTGATCCTGCAGGAACAATTTTTATGTATGCGTATGTTTTTTGCGGCCGCTGAGGCCAAAACATTTTAATTGTCGAATTGTAAAGCTACGTTTTCTTTCCTCTCGTTTCGAGCGTTAAAAATCGTTCGGTAGCGGAATCCCTTGTCCGAGCGTGAGTCACTTTTCGCGGAAGGTGATGAGTGAGGTATCCGTATCCCAGAGGCGTAGGAGTCCCTCGGCTCGGTCGGCCTTGCCGTTTCAGTGTTCTCTCGTTGTTTTTAGGATCTCATTATCGATATAGTCGAACAGCACGAAAGTCGTTTTGGTAGAAAACTTTTCGAGCGTTAGGACTTGTTCGGTAGCAGAATCGCTTATCCGAGTGTGAGCTACTTTTCGCGGAAGGTGACGAGTGAGGTATCCATGTCCCGGAGGCGTAGGAGTCCCTCGGCTCGGTCGGCCTTGCCGTTCAAGGTCTCTCTCGCTCATCTTTAGGATTCTGTTATCGACGCAGTCGAAAAGCACGAAAGACGTTCTGGTAAAATACTTTTCCGAGGAAAAATTTGACGCACAGGGGGTTCCCCCTTCTAGCCCCCGAGGGAGGGTCGGGCTTTGCCGAGGCAAGGCTGATCCTTCCTTGATGGTTAGACTTTATTTAGGCATGTAAAGAAAGTGAGATACATGAACGACTTGAAACATTTTAAGGGTAAAAGCGACGTAGCTGTTCAATGTTCCAAGCGTTGTTGTAGACCTCGCCTTGATCGTTGGCCAGCTTGTATGTCCCGGGCTTCAAAATCTTGGCGATGATGAAGGGCCCTTCCCAGGGAGGAGTAAGCTTGTGGCACCCTCGGGCGTCTTGTCGCAGCTGAAGTACCAAGTCTCCCACTTGGAAGCCTCGGGGCCGAACCCTTCGGGCGTGGTAGCATCACAGAGACTGCTGATACCGCGCCGAGTGTAGTAAGGCTACATCCCGAGCCTCTTCCGGCTGGTCCAATGAATCTTCTCGGCCGGTCTGGTTGCTTTGGTCGTCGTAAGCCTTTGTCCTCGTGGAACCGTATTCTAAGTCCGTGGGTAGGACGGCCTCGGCCCCATAGACTAGAAAGAACGGCGAGAAACCCGTGGCCCGGCTCGGCGTCGTCCTTAGACTCCAAACCACCGAGGGTAGTTCTTTTATCCACCGCTTGCCGAACTTGTTGAGGTCGTTGTAGATCCTCGTCTTTAGTCCCTGCAAAATCATGCCGTTAGCGCGCTCCACCTGCCCATTTGTCATTGGGTGAGCTACGGCGGCCCAGTCCACACGGATGTGGTGGTCTTCGCAGAAGTCTAGGAAATTTTTCCCAGTGAACTGTGTGCCATTGTCGGTGATGATGGAGTTTGGGACCCCAAAGCGATGGATAATATTTGTGAAGAACGCCACCACCTGCTCGGACCCGATGCTGGTTAAGGGTCGGACCTCGATCCACTTGGAGAATTTGTCGATGGCGACCAGCAGGTGCTTGAAGCCCCCGGGTGCCTTCTGCAAGGAACCGACGAGGTCCAGACCCCATACGGCAAACGACCAAGTGATGGGTATTGTCAGCAGGGCTTGAGCGGGCAGGTGCGTCTGTCTCGCGTAGAATTGACACCCTTGGCAGGAGCGTACAATGCTAGTGGTGTCGGCCACCACGATCGGCCAGTAGAAACCTTGTCGGAAAGCGTTTCCGACGAGGGTCCAAGGTGCTACATGGTGACCGCAAGCCCCCGAGTGTATTTCTTGTAACAGCTCTTGTCCTTGGGCAATGGATATGCATCGTTGGAGAATGCCTGAGGGGCTGCGGTGATACAACTCTTTTTCATCACCCAGTAAAACGAACGACTTGGCGCGCCAAGCCAGTCGCCGAGCTTCAGCCTTGTCGAGGGGCAGCTCTGCTCAGAGGAGATATTCTAGGTACGGGGTCTGCCAGTCTTGGTTTGGTGCAACCCCATTCCGCTTTCCCTCGATGCGCAAGGCCTCACCCTCGGCGACCGAGGGTACCTCGGACTAGGCCGAGGTCTAGTCGGGTTCGGGCGCGTCGTCGAGTTCGATGGATGGTTGATATATGTCCCTGGAGAATACGTTCGGGGGAACCGTCGTCCGCCCCAAGGCTATTTTCGTCAGCTCATCTGCGGTCTCATTGTACCGTCGAGCAACATGGTTGAGTTCCAGCCCGTGGAACTTATCTTCCAAGCGCCGAACTTTGTCGCAATAGGCCTCCATTTTTCGATCACGGCAGTGGGAGTTCTTCATGACTTGGTCAATGACAAGCTGCGAGTCGCCCCGAGCGTCGAGGCGCCAAACCCCTAGCTCGACGGCGATGCGCAACCCATTAACCAAAGCCTCGTACTCGGCCACGTTGTTTGACGCCGGAAAATGGAGGCGCAGCACGTAGCGCACATGTTTCTCGAGGGGTGAGATGAAGAGCAAGCCAGCACCTGCTCCTGTTTTCATCAGCGACCCATCAAAGTACATGGTCCAAAGTTCGGCCTGGATTGGAGCTGTCGGCAATTGGGTGTTGACCCATTCAGCCAGGAAGTCCTCCAAGACTTGAGATTTTATGGCCTTCCGAGGGGCAAATGAAATTGTTTCGCCCATGATTTCCACTGCCCATTTTTCTATCCTACCCGAGGCCTCTCGAAACTGGATGATCTCTCCCAGGGGGAAGGATGACACCACAGTCACCGGATGAGACTCAAAGTAGTGTCACAACTTTTGCCGTGTCAGAATTACTATGTACAGTAGCTTCTGGATTTGTGGGTAGCGGATATTGGTCTCGGATAGCACCTCACTGATGAAGTAGACCGGCCTTTGGACGAGCAGTGCATGCCCCTCTTCTCGCCTCTCGACTACGATCGTGGCGCTGACCACCTGAGTGGTTGCGGCTACGTAAATTAAGAGGGCTTCTCCAGCAGCGGGGGGGGGCACCAAGACGGGCGCATTAGTAAGGAGTGCCTTTAAGTTTCCGAGGGCTTCCTTAGCCTCGGGGGTCCAAGTGAAGCGCTCAGCCTTCCTTAAGAGGCGGTACAAGGGCAATCCTTTCTCGCCGAGGCGCAAGATGAAGCGGCTCAGGGCCGCAAGGCATCCCATGACCCTTTGTACTCCTTTTAGATCTTTGATTGGTCCCATGTTGGTAATGGCCGCGATTTTCTCCGGGTTGGCCTCGATGCCTCGTTCGGAGACGATGAACCCTAGGAGCATGCCTTAGGGGACTCCGAAGACACACTTCTCGGGATTGAGTTTTACGCCCTTTGCACGCAGGCACCCGAAAGTTACTTCGAGGTCGGAGAGGAGGTTGGAGGCTTTCCTTGTCTTGACAACGATGTCATCGACGTAAGCCTCGACCGTTTTGCTGATGTGTTCTCGGAACACGTGGTTCATGCACCTTTGGTAGGTTGCACCTGCATTCCTCAAGCCAAATGGCATAGTAGTATAACAATACATGTCAAAAGGTGTGATGAAAGAAGTCGCGAGCTGGTCGGATTCTTTCATCTTGATTTGGTGATAACCTGAATAGGCATCGAGAAAAGATAGGGTTTCGCACCCAGCAGTAGAGTCCACAATTTGATCGATGCGAGGCAGAGGGTAGGGAACCTTTGGACATGCTTTGTTTAAACCAGTGTAGTCTACGCACATCCTCCATTTCCCCCCTTTTTTCTTTACAAGCACAGGGTTAGCTAGCCATTCTGGATGGAATACCTCTTTGATGAACCCTGTAGCCATCAGCTTGTGGACCTCCTCGCCTATGGCCCTGCACTTTTCTTCATCAAAGTGGCGCAGGTGCTGCTTCACGGGTCGGGCACCGGCTCGGATGTCCAGCGAGTGCTCGGCGACATCCCTCGGTATGCCTGGCATGTCCGAGGGACTCCACGCAAAAATTTCGGCGTTTTGCGCGGAGAAAGTCGACGAGCACTGCTTCCTATTTGGGGTCGAGCTCGGAGCCGACCCTGACTTTCTTGCAGGTGTCGTTGCTGGGGTCGAGGGCGACGGACTTGACCGCCTCGGCCGGTTCGAAGTTGCCGGCGCGGCGCTTCGCATCAGGCGCCTCCTTGGAGAAGCAATCCAGGTCGGCAATGAGGGCCTTGGACTTGGCGATGGCCTCAGCGTACTCCACGCATTCCACGTCGCACTCGTAAGCGTGGCGGTACATGGATCCGACGGTGATGGTCCAGTTGGGGCCTGACATCTTGAGCTTGAGGTACGTGTAGATGGGGAAGGCCATGAACTTGGCGTAGCACGGTCTTCCCAGCACCGCGTGGTAGGTCCCTCGGAACCCGACCATCTTGAAAGTGAGGGTTTCCTTTCGGAAGTTGGAGGGAGCTCCGAAGCAGACAGGCAAATCAAGTTGCCCAAGGGGCAGGACACGCTTACCGGGGACGATCCCATGGAAAGGTGCTACACCAGCTCGGATCGTGGACAGATCTATCCCCAAGAGCCCTAGGGTCTCGGCGTAGATGATGTTGAGGCTGCTGCCTCCATCCATGAGGACCTTGGTGAGCCTAGCGTTGCCGATGATGGGGTCAACGACGAACGGGTACCTTCCTGGGCTCGGTACGCAGTCAGGGTGGTCGCCTTGGTCGAAAGTGATGGGCTTGTCGGACAAGTCTAGGTAGACCGGCGCCGCCACCTTCACCGAGCAGACCTCCCGGCGCTCCTGCTTGCGGTGCTGAGCCGAGGCGTTCGCCACCTGTCCGCCGTAGATCATGAAGAAGTCGTGGACCTCCGGGAACTCCTCTTCTTTGTCGCCCCCTTCTTGTTGTTGCCTTGGTCTTTGCCACCTTCTGCCAAGGGTCCAGCCTTGATGAAGTAACGCCGGAGCATGTCGCACTCCTCAAGGGTGTGCTTGACGGGACCCCTGTGATAGGGGCACGACTCCTTGAGCATCTTGTCAAACGTGTTGGCCCCTCCAGGAGGTTTCCGAGGATTCCTGTGCTCGGCAGCAGCGACGAGATCCGCGTCAACGGCGTCACGTTTTGCTTGCGCCTTCTTCTTCGTGCCACGCTGGACGGACGCATTGGGGGTGTCTTCCTTCGGTCTTCCCTGAGGCTGCTTGTCCTTCCAGAAGATGGCTTCAACTGCCTCCTGACCAGAGGCGAACTTGGTGGCTATGTCCATCAATTCGCTCGCCTTGGTGGGAGTCTTGGGCCCCAGTTTGCTCACCAGGTCCCGGCACGTGGTGCCGGCGAGGAACGCCCCGATGACGTCCGAGTCGGTAATGTTGGGCAGCTCGGTGTGCTGCTTGGAAAACCGTCGGATGTACTCTCGCAGGGATTCCCCTGGTTGCTGGCGGCAGCTTCGGAGATCCCATGAGTTCCCAGGGCGCACGTACGTACCCTGGAAATTTCCCGCGAAGGCCTTGACTAGGTCATCCCAGTCCGAGATCTGCGCAGGAGGCAGGTGCTCCAGCCAGGCCCGGGCGGCGTCGGAGAGGAAAAGGGGGAGGTTGCGGATGATGAGGTTGTCATCGTTCGTCCCTCCCAGCTGGCATGCCAGCTGGTAGTCTGCAAGCCACAACTCCGGCCTTGTCTCCCCTGAGTACTTGGTGATGGTGGTCGGGGCTCGGAACCGGGCCGGGAACAGCGCCCGTCGTATGGCACGACTGAAGACTCGCGGACCTGGTGGTTCGGGTGAGGGGCTCCGATCTTCCTCATTGTCATAGCGTCCTCCGCGCCTAGGGTGGTACCCTCGGTGCAACCTTTCCTCGAGGCGGGCTCGACGGTCGCGACGGTGTTGCTCGCTACCGAGGCGGTCCGGGGCTGCAGGCGTCCCGTCCCATGTGCGCTCGGTGTGGGCCGAGGCCTCCTGCATGCGTCGGGAGGACGTTGCGCGATGCTCCGAGGGACACCCTCGCCTTCGGGAGGCGGAGCTCTCGGCTTGTCGGACAACAGCGTCTTCCAGGAGGCCCTTGAGCTCGCCATGGATACGTCGCCCTTCGGTGGTGGATGGCTCCGGCATTGTTCAGAGTAGCATCGCTGCTGCAGCCAGGTCCTGGCTGGCCCCGTTGAAGGCCGGGGGCAGCCCTACCCTGGTGTTGTCAACGATACGACGCTGGACGTCCCGGGCCCGATGACGCGCTCCTCCGGCTAGTGCCCGGCCTGCCCATTCCTGCTCGATGTTTTGTCGGAGCTGCACAAGCCGCTCCGCTTCTTCATAGAGCTTGGCCTGCATCTCGCAGAGTTGCTCAAGCTGTGTGTCCTGACCCCCCGCAGGGACTGGGACCACAGCTAGCTCCCGCGGGATCTCAGAGCGAGACGCAGGCACAGGGGTGTCGCCATCTTCTGGCATGCCGAGGTGGTTGTCTTTGTCGTGATCCCCCTGATTGATGTGGAAACACTCGCGACTTGTGTCGTAACCCTCATCGCCAAGGCTGTGGTCATCGTCAGAGCAGCCGGAGAGGCAGTAGTCACATGCGGACATGAAGTCTCGCATGGCACTAGGATCACGGAGTCCGGAGAAATCCCAACCGAAGTCGGGGTCATCGTCTTCCTCGGAACCCGCGAGTCCGGAGGTTGAGACGACCGTTAGTCGGTCCCAAGATGACCACATATGGTACCCTGGAAGGTCAGGATATGTCCTCACGAAAGCGCTCACCAAAGTGGGGTCGCTTGGTGGATCGAAGCTGAATCTAAAGGGAACAGGGTGGAAAACGGACGGTACCTTTTGGTCGATGGACGATGGTGAAGTCGTGTCGGGGACGGACTGCACTGTTATCTCAGGTACGAGGCTAACGCCCAGCAAATCCTTCACGAGGGTGCTGGCGTCATCAGTCCGCATGGGGTTGGCACGTGGCGGGGAAGCGACACCCGTCGTTGTCTCAGGTGCAAGGACAACACCCGACATGTCCCCCGAAAGGGTGCCAGTGTCGTCGACTCGCTCTGGTCCGACAGCCGATGAGGTGCCGCCTCCTGCCTGGCCACAGTTGCCCCGTCTCCTCCTCCTCCGGCGAGGAGGGTGGCGGGGCAAACCCGGGTGTTCCTCTTCTGCCATGGGGGGAAGTCGTCGTCGAGTTCGCCGCTGTCGGGCAAGCCGACTACCGTCGTTGCTGTCGTGCTGCGAGGGGAGGAGTACCATGTCGTAGCTGCCGTCGCGGGACATGAAATCGAGACTCCCGAAGCGGAGCACCGTCCCCGGCTGAAGAGGCTGCTGAAGGCTACCCATCTAGAACTCAACGGGAAAGTATTCGTTAACACGCAGCGAGCCCCTACCTGGCGCGCCAACTGTCGGTGTTTTGGACCCATGAGGACCGTCAACCGACCAGTGAATTTGTTGTTGCGTGCCCCTGCCCAGATGGGTTGATGCAAGATGGAACACAAGCGGGGGAATGAGGCTTATATTATCTTGCACCGGGGTGCTCGTAGTAGGGGTTACAAGCGTCGCGAGAGAGCGAGGGCGAGAGCGAGAGAGAGAGTCCCTGCGTGCGCCCGTCTCTGCCTATCTCGTCTGCCCCGCGTCCCTGCATTCCCCTTGTCTCAACGTCTGTCAACGTGTGTGTCCCTTTGTGTGAACGTCAACGTCCACCCCCCTTAGGAAGGCCCTGGACATCCCCTTTTATAGATACAAGGAGATGCCCAACTGTACAATGGGGTGTAGCTATGTGCTAACGTGGCTGGCGGAGAAGCGCCTTGAGCCCTGTACATGAGCTAACGTGGTCGTCGGAGAAGTGCCTTGAGCCCTGTAGAAGCACAGCTGTCGATGCAGCATGGATTCTGCTGACGTTGTCTTGCTTTCGTAGGGAGCTGAGAACCCTCGACGTCATGGATGCACACGGGGAACCATCATTACCTGCTATCGGAGTAGTTTGATGTGACTCTGGTCTTGTTCCTTCGTAGCAAAGGATGGCTAGCTAGTGGTACGGTAATGATGTATCCCCTATAGCGTAGTCGGTCCGAGGCCCAGGTCGGGCGAGGTTGAGACTTCTCCTGAGGCCGAGGCTGAGGTCGGGCGAGGTTGTGACTCCTCCTGAGGCCGAGGCCTGGGGTCGGGCGAGGCGGAGACCTTATCCCAAGGCCGAGGCTGAGGCCGAGGCCTGAGGTCGAGCGAGGCGGATCTCCCTGTTGTGCTTGAGGCTGAACTCGGGAGAGGTCACGACTTACTGTTGCTAGTCTTGCGTTGGTGGTTGGCACAGTAGCCGGAGCGGGGCGAACAGTGCTGCTTCCCTGTCAGAACGATCAGTAAAGGGGCGAAGTGACTGCGGTCACTTCGACCTTGCCGACTGAGGCACGCGTGTCAGGATAAGGTGTCAGGTGATCTCCGCATTAAATGCGCATGCGATACGATCGGTTGGTAGGGCGATCTGGCCAAGGTCGCTGCATGACAAAGTTCGCCTAAGCTGGGCTTCAGGCGAGCCGAGGGTGCGCTCACTGCCTGAGGAGGCCCTCGGGAGAGGCGTGAATCCTCCTGGGACTACTGTTCCCGCCCGAGGCTGAGGCTGGGCTCGGATGAGGTTGCCTCCCTTGGTAGACGAGGCCCTGACTTGAACCACGCTTTATCAGCTATTTATGGTTTGTTCTGAAGATGTTTTCCAGTCGCGTTTAGGAGTATTGGGGGTACCCCTAATTACGGTACCTGACAATTATCACCCATGCAAAACAAATGTGGTTGCAGATGCTCTGAGTAGAAAGAGTCAAGTTAATATGTTGGTCGCTCACCCGATGCTGTATGAGCTAGCAAAGGAATTCGATAGATTAAGTCTCGGATTTCTGAACAACACCCAAGGAGTAACAATTGAGTTGGAACCCACCCTAGAGGAAGATATCAGTAAAGGTCAGAAGGATGATGAGAAGATCAACGAGATTCGGCATCTGATCATAAATGGAAAAGGCAAGTATTTCCGTGAAGATGGAGAAGGAGTGGTATGGTTCAAGGATAGACTGTGTGTTCCTGACATCAAATCGATTCGGGAACTGATTCTCAAGGAAGCTCATGAGACAACATACTCTATACACCCTGGTAGTGAGAAGATGTACCAAGATCTTAAGAAAAGATTCTGTTGGTATGGAATGAAAAGGGAGATAGCAGAGTATGTAGTTGTATGTGACAGTTGTTAGATGATTAAAGCAGAACACCAAAGACCTGCAGGTTTGTTGCAACCGTTGCAGATTCCTCAGTGGAAATGGGATGAGATCGGAATGGACTTTATAGTCGGTTTGCCTCGCACTCGTACTGGTTATGATTCCATCTAGGTAGTAGTGGACCATTTGACAAAGGCAGCCCACTTCATACCAGTCAAGACCACCTACAACAGTGTAGTGTTGGCCGAACTATACATGTCTCGGATTGTGTGCTTGCATGGCGTTCCGAAGAAGATAGTATCAGATAGAGGCACCTAGTTCACCTCTCAGTTTTGGCAGCATTTGCATGAAGCCTTGGGCACACATTTAAAATTCAGCTCAGCTTACCACCCTCAAACAGATGGTCAAATAGAGAGAACCAACCAGATTCTTGAGGATATGTTGAGGGCTTGTGCTTTACAAGACAAGATAGGTTGGGACAAGAGGTTACCATATGCGGAATTCTCTTACAGCAACAGCTATCAAGCCAGTCTGAAGATGTCACCATTCGAAGCGCTCTATGGGAGGAATTACAGAACTCCATTGCATTGGGACCAACCTAGTGAAAGACAGGTGTTCGGTCCAGATATTTTGCTTGAAGCCGAAGAGAACATCAAAATGGCCCAAGAGAATTTGAAGGCAGCAAGTCTAGACAGCGAAGCTATGCTGACACCCAAAGAAGAGAACTGAGTTTTGAAGTAGGAGACTTTGTCTACTTGAAGGTGTCACCAATCAGAGGAATCAAAAGGTTCAGAGTCAAAGGCAAGCTAGCACCTCGATATATCGGGCCGTATCAGATTCAAGCAAGATGTGGAGAAGTGGCTTACCAACTCAGCTTACCAGAGAATCTGTCCGCTGTGCATGATGTGTTCCATGTGTCTCAGTTGAAGAAATGCTTGAGAGTGCCAGAAGAGTAGTTGCCAATAGAGGACATTGAAGTTCAAGAAGATCTGACATATATTGAGAAGCCAAATCAAATTCTGGAGACAGCAGACCGGGTCACTCGGAGAAGTACCATCAGGATGTGCAAAGTCAAATGGGGTCACCACTCAAAAGAAGAAGCAACCTGGGAAAGAGAAGACGATTTGAAAGCCAAGTACTCTGAGCTCTTTTCTAGCCAGCCCTGAATCTCGAGGGCAAGATTCTTTTAAGGGGGATAGGTCTGTAACACCCTGAATTTGGGGGTATAATTTTTTTTCTAATTATCACCCAAATTCATGTGTTACTCTTCTCTCTCTCACCCTAGGTTCTATCTCTCTCTAGATTCTCTCTCCCTTTTACCCTTTTAAGTAGAATTAGCTTATGTTTGGGGAGGTTAATTATTTATTTTTGCCAAAACACTATGGGTCATGACATGTTGCATCATGATGAGCTTAAATATTCTTTGAACTATTGCACATGTTTGAATTAGTTTGAATTTGAAACTTGAATTGAATTTGGATTGAAAACCCAAGAGAAAAGAAATGGAAAAGCAATTAGGAAATTCAGGAAAAAGGAAAAAACCATTCTGACCCAAACCAGCCCACCAGGCCTAGCTGCGCGCGCCCGCGCTTGCGCGCCTACCACTCCTGGCAAGCGGGCCCCGCCTGTCAGCGGCAGACTGTCCCGCGCTCTCTTCCCTCTCTCGCTCGCTGCGCAGTGGGGCCGAGTTGTAGGCGCCGGTTTCTTCGCCTGCGCGTCTCTCTTCCCTCTCTGCCTCGCGGGCCCGCTCTGCCAGATGCTGAGCTGCTACCCCGTGCGCCCGTTCTCTCTCTCTCTCTCTCTGCGTCATGGGCCTCCCTTGTCAGCTCCGCCCTCCTCGCACCCGTCGTGGACCAGCGAGCGCGCACTCGCGCACATCATCGGGATCCTCAGCCACGTTGCTCTGCCCACGCCCCAGCTCCTTTTTGAGCCCCGCCCGTACCCGCACTCACTACCCGCCCGTGCTCGCACTCACTCCCCCGCCTCATTTCATGCAGTCCCGCTCGTGCTCTGCTCACGCCGCCAGACCTCGCCGGAGACCTGCGCCCGCCTCCCCGGCCATCTAGCTCGCTGGAAACCACGCCAAGCCACCCCGAGCTTCGCCCCGAGGTGAGACACCTGTGCCCGCGCTCAGTTTCCCCAATTTCGCTTTGTTATCGGCCAATTTCGGCTTCGCCAGAGTTCGGCCGTGGCGGTCCACCGTGCCCGCGCGGTGACCGGCCAAATTAGCCCGGCCCAGTGCCCCCGCGTTGGTCCCTAAGGTACCCCTCACGTGTTGGTCCCTAAGGTACCCCTCACTACAGTAAAATAAATAGAACTAGGTTGTGTAATTATGGACAACACTTAAAGAATAATCTATTTCTAAATAAAATGAGTTCATGTTATACTTTGATCTCATTATTCCTTATTTAGTATTGTGCCTTTTTGGGATGTATTCCAATGTTTGTACATGTTTGGTGTGTTGTTCATTTTTACTTTCCAAATGTATTGAATGCATGCTCGCTTTATTTAGACAACGAGCAGTCCAAGATTCCCGAGTGTGTTGTTGGAGACCTCCCTGAGCAACAACTTGGTGAAGGCAAGTGTCCTCTGACCTATTATGTCCTACATACTCTATAATTCACTGTGCCGCATTACATTATTTAAACCTAAGGATTGACTAGTCTTTATTTACCTTATCCTTTTTTACCTTTTGGGTTATCATGGTTAGCATTTTGCTATTGCCTAAACTTAATCAATTAACATGATGTGATTATTTATGATATGATGATGTTATCCCAATGATGATATTGTGATACTCTAGGGGGCTCAGGCCTTTTTCCTGAGTACCTCTCCGTAAGGACCTGTTTGTGGAGTGACCACCCGGGTTAACAGTGCAACCATGAGGGTGGAATGGGACGCCCTTAGCTGAATAATTAGATGAACCTGGGGTGTAGTTGGCTTTGCCTGAGGGCCATCAATGGGAGCTGGGGTGTAGTGCTCACTCTGCCAAGGGGGGGTGCAGAGGTTCATTCGATTTGGTTTTTGTTAGTCACCCACCTTGGGGAGGTGTACTGCGTTTGTATGACTGGTGAATCCTAACGAGCAGCTATGCACCAGGGGAGTCTTTGTAAAGGCTACGTAGTGTATCCCTGGCCATTCACCTCGGTAGTGAAGATCGGGTCTGTACAACCCAGGCTGGAAAGGGATCACGACTCGTGGGTAAAGTGTGCAACCTCTGTAGAGTGTTAGAAACTGGTATATCAGCCGAGCTCAAGGTTAAGAGCAGCCTTGGGATCCTCGTTGATTAGAAGAACTTTGGTTACTTTTATGATGATGGTTAACAATGGTGTTACAAATCTGATCTCTGGTATTTCCTCTTTGAGGGAGTACTTTCGAGTAATAACTGGGTATATTACTAAAACTTGGCTCTACTAGTAATAATAAATACTTGACCAACTAAAAGCAACTGCTTAATCTCAACCCCACATACAGCTAGTCCACTTTAGCCAAATGGGACATTTGCTGAGTATGTTGATGTGTACTCACCCTTGCTTTACACACCTCCCACACCCTAGGTTGTCCCCACTGTACTCAGTGCTTAGGAGGTGATGCTGGCAACATGGAGGACTTCGAGGAGTTCCAGGATTACGACGAGTTTTAGTCTATCTTAGTGGCAAACCCCCAGTCTATTGCCTGTGTAGGCTTATCATCTACGTTTCGTTTCTTCGCACTTTGATATTGATGTTGAACATTAAGGTTATGTATTAGACTCTGTGGATGTCTTGAACATCTTGATGTAATTAAAGTACCTTTCCACTATTTATTTTGAGCATTATGTGATGATGTCCAATTATGTAATCGCTGTGTACGTGAGTTTCTGATCCTGGCACGTACATGGTTCGCATTCGGTTTGCCTTCTCAAACCGGGTGTGACATTCACACACAACCAGAATGTCCTGTATCTCATGCACTATGGCTTCAAAAACTTATTCGAGTACTTGAACTGGGACAGATACAAGGATGAACAGTTTAACCTTCTCTTGTCCATGACTTAATTGAATGATCCTTTGATCCGCAGATGATGGCCTTATTCTGGGCTAACCAGTTCATGCCTAGAATCACATCTACATCTTGTCCTTTTATAACTATCATGTTAGTAGGAAACTCTCATCCGACCAATGTTACGGGTATGTGGAAGACTACTTCCTTAGTAAATATTTGACCCCTAGGTGAGTGAATAACAAATCCCTCTTTTGATTCAACACTATGTATGCTATGCTTCTTCATAAAAGTCTTGCTCATAAAGGTATGTGATGCACCAAAATCAAAAAGGATAACGGCTAGATGGTTGGCAACGAGAAACATATCCATCATCACCGGTTCTCCTTCCGGGGTAGTCGCCACTTGGGTGTAATAAACTCGCCCGGTTTTCTTCGTATTCTTGCCCGCTAGAGGGTTGACCACATTTCCCTTTCCTTGATTCGCGTTCCCAGAAGTCTGTTGGATACTTGATTTATTCTACTTTGGGTAGGGGCAGTCTTGGATAAAGTGTCCAGACTTCCCACAATTAAAGCAGCCATTTGAGGAACTGGGTAGGGCGGGGAAACGAGCACCAGGGGCTCACGCCTGATTGTTCTGGGCGGGGGCAGGAGCGGGACGGATGAACACGGGTTGCTTGAAAGGATATGTGGGTGGACAAGGAGAAGAGTGATTTGGGTTGAAGGGACGAATTACCAACCTTGTTCGCTTTTCAGACCCCTGAGATGATCCTTCACCCCCATATCTCTTCGTTTTTCCTTGTCCCAAATGCTTGGCTTCCACGGAAAACGCTATGCATATGACCCGGCTATAGGTGAAATCCAGGCATGCAGCTATCTTAAGCTGGAGTCGATCATTCAAACCTCTCATGAAATAGTTTTTCTTCTTTAGATCCATGTCCATTTGGTCAATAGCATATTGGGAGAGATGATTAAACTTGTTGCGATATTGCATTACCGAGTATCCCCCTTGCTTTAAATGTATGAACTCCTCCATTTTCATTTGTAAAACCCCTTTGGGAATATAGTGTTCCCTGAACGCCTGTTTGAATTCCGCCCACGTGACTAAATGTCCTGCAGGCTGAATAGCTGAAAAATTGGCCCACCAGGTGCTGGCAGGACACCTCAACTATTGGGCGGCGAATAGGGACTTTTGTGTTTTAGTACATCGGATCAGTCCGAATTTTTGTTCCATCACCCGTACCCATTCATCTTCTTCCAATGGTTCTTCTGCTTTGACAAAAAGCGGTGGATGGGTTTCAGAGAACTCCAAGTATGTGGTGTCTCGTGGCCCTTGAAGTTGATCTCTGCCTCCATGTTGCTAAAATTGATTTCTCGCCAACACACATAGAAAACGTGTGTTGTCAGCGGTAGCCTTAACTAAGGCAACGATAGCCTCTGCCAATGTAGGAGGTACAGGTGGCGGGTTTGGAGTTTCCTCCCCGCCGCGGGAAATTCCTGCCCCGTCATGAGCATGCGTTCTTGATGGCATCTGAGGAAGAAAATATACAGGATTATTACATGCTAAAAGTACACCACCTTTATTACATCATGCCAAACTAGTACTAATTATACATACTCATTAGTACAACTCAACCTCCTTATTACATAAGGACACTACTTATACTACACTACTCTAATTATCTTCGTCCTTGGTCGTTCCTGCTCCACTGCCAGCCTCGAGAGAACGTTCATCTGCAAGGTTCATGGAAGGAGGGGCTCCAAAAAGGTCCAACTCCCCATCAGGTCCTCCAATAGCTGCTCCAGATGGTCCAGCTCCAATTGATGCAACCTCTGGTGGCACATTCGGATGCAACCGGTCGTATAACACGTGCACCTCTTCATGCAGGGTGTTACAATACACTTGTAGGTTCTCCATGGATGCGCTTAATTCCGCTACCCGGGCTAGAGCCTTTGCCTCACAATCCCAGGCGAAAGAGCGCGAATTTATGGCCTAGTAAATAGCCGTGTCTCGTTCCACGATTTCCTGCTGCAAGCGATTAACCTCTGCTGACAGCTCAACAATGCGGCGGCTATCTCGCGCACGCTCCCTACTCCCGTGGCGTAGTTCTGACATGATTCGTTCCACCCGAGCCTCTAGAACCCCTATTGGATCGTTGCTTCCGCTGCTGCTCACCTCATGTCTAGGAGCTAGTTGGTGCCGGGGCACACCATGAGGTCCGGTTGCCTTTCATTGGGTGGTCTTGGTACGCGCCATATCTCCATAAGAGGGGAAATTTTTATTTAGTGTAGTTTATACATGATGCATGCATGACCTAATAATTATGGAATCAACCCTTTCGTTGATACCCTACCTTCTACGTATACTATTATTTGGCACTCTGTTATCCGACTCCAAAGATAAGTTACTACCAGAAAGTGGCAAGATAAGAATGACAGAATGTTTTAAGGTAAGTATTTTAAAAATCTTTTGAAGTACTACGTAATGTCCGAAGAGACGGGCTTCGCTCCGATACCAGCTGTGACGGAACCTCCCAAGGTATTAGGCCCACCTACATATGTCCTTGTCCTAAGGCCCTCAGACAGTCATGCAGGTACGCGTAATGACTAAACAAGTTTGGTTATCTGTATCTTCATCATATCGCTCAAGAGCGCTTAACCCATCACGCAGACATTACACATAATCGGAGAAGAGAACGAGCGGAAAGGATTACAATAATATAATTTACATTTATATAAAAATATAGAAACAGTACTTATTACATAACCGGGTGTTTGAGTGCAGAACTTATTATTACATAACTGGGAGGCAAAACACCCTCCCCAAATAAGTTTAGTGTTCTTCCTCCTGCTTTGGCACCACCTTGCAGCAGAAATAGCAGAACTCAGCTGTTTCATCACCTACAGCAACATGGGTTCGAAAACCCTGAGTACAGAGTGTACTTTTGCAAGTCTTACCCGTCAAAGGAAAAAGACTCTCAAGGATATGTTGGCTTTTGGGAAGCAAGGTAAAGCTTATCAAGACTCAAAGACTCTGTTTACATAAAAGTTTATTATGAGTGGATCCTTAAAAGTCCATTTTTATTATCAGGTTAAGTAGTTACCTGGATCTAGAGTTCTTTCTATCCTAGATCAAACACCTGGCCTATACTAGCCATCTTTTAACATCCGTTCAGTTCGCTGGATTGCTACGTGTAAGTCAGTGACCAAGTCTTCACGTCCGAGAAGTAACAGCGATCCGAATCGATTAATACCCAGCTGGGGATCTCCAACCACATGACATAAATAGCATTTAACCCTTGCATATGTAAACTCACCATCGGGTTTCTTAAGACCAGAATGGGTTCACGCCAACCGAGAGCACAGATACACCACCGTCCAGCCTCTTGCCACAGAGGGTACACACTACTCTTGCCATCTCTCCACTCCCATTGCGTGGTGGCCTTTCTGGTATTGGTCCAACCGAGGCAAAGCTTACCCATGACGAGGCATGTGGCCAGTTAAAAGGTCCTCGATCATCAAGCCTACATCAGTTCGATCCTTAATCGACTCAGACGGAGAAACTACACCGAGACTTCCTTATCGTGCAAGTCACCCGCCCGGTCTCGTCTTTATCATTTAAAACCCAAAGTTTGGTACCTGGCAAGGGTACATCTTTTCAGATGTTGAACCCATCATGGCCATGATGGATTCACCATCACAAGTTTTTTCTTTGTAAAAATTCCCATCCCATATGAAGCATCACCTTTTGTTTAAAACAAAACATTTTGTTTTCTAATGCAAAGCTAAGCATCAGAAAACTTTAAGTAAATCAGGTAACAAGGAATGGTAATTGGTTTCCAAGGAAGGGAATGCATCAATTGTTTAGCACACAACTCCTATCACCTAATGCATCAAACAAGGTGATAAAGTTTTTTAAATAATCAAGGAGAAGGATAATGCATCGGGGCTTGCCTTGTGTTGCAGGAGGTTCTGGGTCTACTCCACAGATGTCAAAGTAGAAGTTATTCTTGGCTGGAGGATTCTCAGCTGGAGTGACAACTTCTTCCTCAACCACAGTCTCATCCTCGTTTTCTATACATGACAGTACATGTACATGAATGCTTATGTGATGTTATGAACATGCAGTTACATAATAGAAACATACTAAGTTGTATCTTCAATACAACTTTCCTTCACGACACATACTAATCACTAGGGCTTCCTAAGTTGGTGCTCTATCAGTATTAAGTAGTCAAACCCTAGGAGGCCAGTTATTGGGTTTGGGACCAAACAATGTCCAAATCATTTCAAACTTCACCCAAGGTCTTTAATCATCATACTATGCCTACCCAAAAAGTTTTACCATTTTTGGAACTACTAAATTATTTCTAAAATTCTAAAGGGCTTGGTTTGAACACCTTTAAAGGCTACATAATTCTAGTTTTAGAATAAAAATCTTGGAACTATTTTTATTAAATACTAGATGATTTTAGGAGTCTAGAAAAATTGGTCTCGTAATTTTATAATTTTCTAATATTTTCTACACATTTCCTAATCTGGCAGTAAAAAGAAAAGGAAAATGAATGAATAGGGATGGGCCAAATCTGGCCCAAACCAGCCCACGAACAGAGGAAACACGTGTGCGCCCGCACCCGCGCTGGCGACTTAGCGCAGAGGCCCCTGGCCATTTGAATAACCGTAAAGAGCCCCCAAACACTATTCTGATGTCTCACTGACGATCGCACTTAAGCCCCTGAGTTTCTATTTCTTCACCAAACAAGTCCCTGGCGACGACGCGTTCGTCCGCTGGCCACCCCCTCGCTGGGATTCGCTTCAAACCGCGACGACCGCCGAAACCGAGTATCGGATCATAATCCCCGAACCTAGATCGGCCTAGTCCATGCCCTAATTGAACTAATCTAACCTAGAATTTCCCTGCCCACGACGACGGCGAAAACCGAGGATAGGCCGAGCTGTTCTCGACGACCAAGCGAGGTAGCGTTCAATTGATCGAGTCTACGAGCAACAAAAAACCCTAAGGATTCTAGAACACGAACCAGAGAAGCACGAACCAACCTGTGAAAGGTTGGCCATGACGAGATGTCTCACGGCGACGATTTTGGCCGATTTGGGGGGAAATACCAAATTCTCGGGCTACTTTGGCTAATCGGGGGCGAGGAGCGGTGCTCTGGGTGCGTAACAAGCTAACTGAGCACACTGAACACTCAATTTGTAGCAATCACTCGAGTGTTTCGTGAATTTGGGATGGGATGAGCTTGTGATCGGAGCGAAGGTGAGTCACCGGAGCATAACTATCGTGGCGCTCAATGGGCAAGGGTTTACGACGGTCACTGGTTACTCTCGACGACTTGCGAAGACGTGGTGAAACAACCTATGGCGTGGTGTGACCGAAGTAAACAGCGGCAACCACGGCGAGGGTCGCACGGCCACATCACCGGGCAAGTGGGTACGATGAGGTCGGCTCGATCCACTCCCCCTCTGATCTTTTCACGTCCACGGTAATATCATGCCCAAGATGAGCACGAATCATAGCGACCGGTGCAGATCGTGGCGCGGAGATCACCGGCGGGGAGATTCACTGAATCTGACGATCTTGTTCAGTCCACTGTACCAGGATCTTCTTAAGTTCTTCTGACAGAGCAAATTGAAGGGTGCTTTTCTCGAATTCTCATGTCACAAACTGCTACTCAACTACATCAAAGTTGTTGTCCAATGTACCAGCTTTAATTTTGTTATAAAGACCTCGATCAAACATCCAGTGGATCCTACGCAAATCGATCTCAAAGTTGATCAAAGTTCACTGATAGTCAAGTTTCAGTATTTGAGGTGACTGACAGCCCAACTTTAGGTCCATTTTTCTCCCATTTCCATGTAGCTCTGGGGCTAGATCACTTAATCAAACTTAGACTATAATAGTAGCTCTACAAATTTGTTGTAATGGCCCATGGCAAAATCTCCATGGATTAAAAGATACTAGGGCACAAACTTGGCCTGATATCACTGATTTCCGAGTTAGGCCATATGGGTGCTATTGGGGCTTTTTGCAAATTACTCCAATTTGTTCCACAACACTTGAAAAACTTCCAATGTAAAAGTTGCTTAGTTTTTAGGCTCTACCACTTTGATATATGCACTTTGGTCCAAAAGTGTATAAAAATTGATCCCATCTCATAGAGCACAAATTAGGGTTTCCAGGGTTCTTATTAGGGTTTTGAGTGTTCTAGGGTTTGTGTGCCACTCAAATTCACCAAGTTTAGCCTCCTATGAACATTTCCCCAAACCTTTGAAATAACACTCAAGTTGTTCTCACACACACCCACATACGTCTATCCCTTGGTTAAGTACCCTATCCTAGGGTTAAGGATCACTTCAAATCATCACATCACACTTGTTTGATAGTTTAGCCTAGTGGATGCATTCTTGGTGGAACATACATAACGACATTTCAATGCATATGATGTTATGCCCAAGTTTTAGTTCTTGTAACACCAGGGGTGTTACAGCCACTTTCCTTTTGGCAGATTAAAAATTGATTTCATTATTCCTATGATAATTATTGTTGGCTCGCTCTACCAAACCATTGGACTCTGGATGTCTCACAGATGCAAAGTGTATATTAGTGCCAATTTGATCACAAAAAGTTTTAAATGTTTTAGCATCAAATTGTGTTCCATTATCAACTGTAATGACCTTCAGCACACTGAAACAACAAATGATGTTCTGCTAGAAGAAATTTTGAACTGTGGCCGAAGTGATCATGGCTCGAGGCTCAGCTTCAATCCATTTTGAAAAATATTCCACTGCTACCACAACATATCTCAAATTCCCTTGTGCTGGGGGAGTGCGCCTAGTAAGTCTAAGCCCCACCTTTGTAGTGGCCAAGTGGGCTGCATCAGCTAAGTTAGAGATGAAGGTTGCTTTTGATCTCTAGTGCACTTCTGACAGTTTTCACATTTTCGATCTAGACCCGCTGCGTCCGAAACTACCTTCGGCCAATAACCCTGCATGTATCTCTTTCATTAACTCTTGACCTTCGGCTCTAGACAGGCATTTCAACAATGGAGAACAAACTACATGTTTGAACAATTCCCCTTCTATAATTATATATGGTCTTGTCCTGGCTTGCATCCTTTTTATGTAAACTTCGTCATCGGAAGTATAATTGCCTTGGAGGAAAGATACAATTTCAGTTCTCCAATCCTCGCTGTGCATAGGTGAAATTGTAAGCACAACTCGCTCCATGAGCTTAATCAAAGGTGCTTTGAGAGTTTCAAAGAACACTTCTAAGGGGAGTGGGAGCCTCTGTGCCGCTGATTTAGCTAGTAAATATACATGCTCGTTTTCTCCTCTTGGTATGTTTTTCACTGAAAAACCTTCGAAGGAGGCTTCCATCCTTCAAACTATGTCAAGATACTTTTTGAGCTTTGGGTCTCTTGCTTTACTGCTTTTATCAACGTGTCCTATGATGACTTGTGAATCAGATTTAAGAATTGCCCTTCTTATTCTCATTGCCCTAAGCTTTTGAAGCCCCAAAAGAAGGGTTTCGTATTCTGCAATGTTGTTTGTGCAGTTGAACTCCAATCTGGCTGCGTAGCAGGTTTTGATTTTGGATGGTGAGATTAGAATAGCAGCTGCACCTGCGTTGAAGGTTCCCCATGATCTATCACAGAACACTGTCCAAGCTTCGGTATCTGTTAGGTATCCCTCTTCATGAGCCCTTGGCGTCCAATCAGCGATGAAGTCTAATAATGCTTGGGATTGGATTGAGGATCTACGAACAAAAGCAATAGTGAATTCATTCAGATCTGCAGCCCATTTTACAACTCTTCCAGTAGCTGCTTAGTTTCTTATGATGTCCTTGAGAGGTTGGGATGAAGGTACTATGATGTGGTACGACTGTAAATAATGCCAAAGCTTTCTAGAGGCCATCAGCACAGCATATAGTACCATCTGCAGCTCTGTGTAATTTCTTTTTGATTGACTTAGTACTTTGGAGATGAAGTATATTGGGACTTGCTTCTTTGCTTGTTCGTCTTGTTTCTCTTGCACCAGCGCTGCATTGACTGCAGCGTGGGAAGCAGCCATATACAGTAGCAACAGAGCTCCTGATGAAGGTGGAGTCAAGGTTGTTAGCTGTATAAGATATTGTTTCAGATCTTCAAAGGCCTTTTTTGAACTGGTCCCCATTGGAAGACTTCGGCTAACTTTAGCACTTCGAAGAATGGTAAATTCCTTTCTGCTGATCTTGAGATGAATCTATTCAAAGATGACAACCTTCCTGTTAGTCTCTCAGCACCTTTTCTTGTCTTTGGTGGCTCCATCCGAAGTATAGCTTCTATTTTGCTTGGGTTAGCTTCAATCCCTTTTGTTGATACTAGGCACCCAAGAAATTTTCCCTTCTTCACCCGAAGACACATTTTTCTGGATTTTGCTTGATGCCAGCATTCCTGAAGTTGGCAAATGTTTCTTGCAAATCAACAATGTGGTTTTCTTGCTTCGTGCTTTTGACTATGATATCATCAACATATGTCAAAATATTCTTGCCGAACTGAGTGTTGAGAACTTTGGAAGTCATCCTGCTGAAGCTTCCTCCGGCATTCTTGAGCCCCACAAGCATCCGAAGGTAGCAATAAGTTCCACTAGGAGTTATGAAGCTTGTTTTGGGCTCATCCTCCTTCTTCATCCAGAGTTGATGATAACTTGAGTAGCAGTCCAGCAAGCTCATGAGCTCTGAAGTGGCTGCCACATCTACAAGGGAGTTTATTCTTGGCAAAGAGAATTTATCCTTCAGGCATGCCTTGTTGAGATCAGTGAAATTAATACACATTCTCCACTTTCCATTGGCCTTCTTTACCATAACAATGTTGGCTAGCCATTCTGGGCATGTTACTTCTCTGATCACTCCGGTGCTGAGAAGCCAATTAACTTTATTTCTTGCCGCTTCGACTTTATCATCGGACATCTTCCGAAGCTTCTACTTCCTCGCTCTAACGGCTGGGTCTACATTGAGTGAGTGTTCAATAACATATCTATTGAAACCACAAAGATCATTGGCTAACCAAGCAAAAACATCCTTATTATTGAACAAGAATTTTAACAGAGCTTTTTCTTGTTCATGAGACAGTTGAGACCCAAACAACACCTTCTGCTCAGCTATGTCTTCACACAGAAGCATAGACTTTGGTTGATCCGCTGAAGCAGCTTTATCTCTTATATACTTATGTTGCTCGTGAGCTTCAACTTCATCTACGTTGTGAATGGCTCTTGAATCTGTTCAATTCCCTTTGGCCCTTCTAGCAGCCTCTTGGATTCCATGCACAGAAATAGGACCTTGGTCAGATGGTATCTTCATACACAGATATGCTGGATGGAGTAATGCTTCGAAGGCATTCAATGTCCCTCGTCCAATGATTGCATTATAAGGATAGTCCATGTCTACAATGTCAAATACAACTTGCTCTATTCCGGTGTTGTGAAAGATGATTGGCATTGTTATTTTCCCAAGTGCCATTATCTGTCTTCCTCTGAAGCCACATAGAGGGTGCGTTGCATCATGTATTTTGTCATCCTGCTCTTGCAATTGTCTGAAGGCTTTTGCGAAGATAATGTTTGTTGCACTGCTCGTATCTATGAGGACATTGTGAACCAGGAACCCTTTGATAACACATGATATGACCATGGTGTCATTATGGGGATAATTCTTGAGTTGAAGGTCTTCTTGAGAAAATGTGATTGGTACATGGGACCATTTGGACTTGATGAAGGGTCCTTGCACTCCAACATGTTGTACCCTTTTATGTGCTTCCTTCTTCTGCTTCTTATTGGCTGGTTAGGAACTTGAACGGCCTGTGATTGGGAGCACCAACTTTGTAGCTGAAGGTGTCACAACTTCATCACCTTGCGAAGCCACTGCCGTGGTCGTGGAAGTGAGTTCACTGGAGGTGGGCGCCAATGTTGGTCACTTGTTCTTAAATGCTGTGAATCAAGAACAAGGCAACACAATTGTTAAAGATTAAGAACATTCTTCCTTCGAAGCATTATCTCCTTTCAGATATAATGATATTCAGACGAAGGTCATGAAGGACACAACTTCATCATTCATGATAATGAAAGTTCATAGAGACAATATATGTTGTTCATTCATTCATCCATATATTTATCTCATGATGAACATATGATCATTAATAGAATTTATATTACATTGATACCTTCGGCTTGTTTGAAGGTGTTGACACGAGAGCGATTGCAGTCTATTTATAGGCACGGGACGCAGCCCGAGTAAAAATACATTTATGACCTTAACATGTAAATCATCAGGGATTAACTAGTCTTTTCCTCTTCGACTCGGCATCATGTTTGACCTTCGTTGCCACTTTAAGCCAAAGTTGTCGCTCTTCATATGTAGCTTCGGTATTCATCGTTATCGCTTTCTGACAACGTCTTCGTCTTGAGGACCTTCGGCGGAGAATAAGATCCTCAGCATCGCTTACAAACGATATTTGTCTTGAGGACCTTTGGTGGAGAAGAAGACCCCCGACAATTACTAAGCATAGTATCCATCCTAGGTTAATCAAAGAATAAGGTTGGTATTTCTAGGTAATCTTATCTAGGCAAAACCCATCAAATTATGCACATATCCAAAAGTAAATCTTATTCAATGTATTATTTGAGTACAATAAGAAATGCAGAGGGAGAATCCACTTTCCTTGTTCAAAAGTTCCTTGCGGATCCTCTTCAAACAAATTTGGGTCCTCTACCATGAAATCAGCTTCTAATATAGATTCACACATCACACATACAAAAAGAAAACATACACCAATAAATAAACATACACCATTACACAGATGAAGCATAGATCATACAATAAAACATACATTAAACAAATCACATGTATAAAAAGAAAGAAAACACCCAATCATTAAACTTGGTTCGTGGCTATAAAATATTAATTATTGTTCATGACATAAAATACTAATTATTTTGTTTCGAGAATTCCCTAGAGAAATATATATGGCAAATTAACTATGGAAACACATACTTTA
Source organism: Zea mays (assembly GCF_902167145.1). Classification (NCBI taxonomy): domain Eukaryota; kingdom Viridiplantae; phylum Streptophyta; class Magnoliopsida; order Poales; family Poaceae; genus Zea; species Zea mays. The sequence goes on from NC_050096.1 coordinate 158,336,819, forward strand.
TAAATTCATTTAAAATAACATAGATGTAGCGCTAAACCAAAATCTATGGAATTGGATTAATTACTAATTAATTATTTCTACCGAAAAGCATGAGTCACATTTTAGTTAAATTCTTGCTTTCTAAAAGGAAATTATACTAATCGTTACAATGTTATTTAAAAGTCACATAACCTTATCATTAAGTGAACCAAATTTAACTAACCTTTTAAATTTTACTTATTAGATTACAGTGGACATGATCGTAACTATATTATTTCAATGTCAATAGAAACTTTACTATCTCTTAGCATGTGTTTGGTTTCGGAACGACGTGGGTCGGGTCAGAGCCGACCCATTTTTCTGGGTTGGATCGGACTCGTTCCTTGTTTGGTTTCAGTGACATGTTGAACGTAGTTTCTTGTTTGATTACAGGGTTAAAGTAGGTTAGAGCTGCACCATCTCTTGTTTGTTTCATGATGAAGGATGAACTGAATATGGTCACTTTCCTGGTTATATTACCACAATCAGGATGATATCTTCAATTCAATAAGATGACATCATTCAAAATAAATGAAACGGACACTATTTTAATATTTAAGGAATCTATAAGCATAAGATATAAATAAATTAAAGCCATTATTGACTAAGTCGTAAATTTTTAGTGACGAGGTCTCACTGTTACATTTTAGTCATAATTAAAGGAACATCCTAACAACATCAAGATGCACTTCAGTGAATTTATAACATTTGCCATCACTAGCAGGCTTGTCTAGGCGGTGACAAACATTGACCTTTACCTGTTCGACGTTAGCACTAGCAAGGCTCGCAGGTTATGCCTACTAGAGAACACGCCGACATCGGAGCCTAGGCCAGCAGGGACTGACGACGGGAAGTAGGCGAGGGATTAACGTCAGAGGATAGGCCAGCGGGGGTCCCTCGTCCTAGCAGGCCAGCAGTGGTGGGCGCTCCTGTGCTGGTCTCGAGTGGATAAAGCATGGATGACGAGAGGGTGGAGAGTAAGTGGGTCGAAATGGTTCGCTTGTTTTTTAGGAATCACTAGAACCCACATTTTCAATAAGTATTTCGACCCAGAGCCAACTTAACCCGTGAGCCTTTTGAACCAAACATGAGTTATTGTGGGTTCAACCTGTTTCAACCCGCGTCAACCCGCTAACCAAACACACCCTTACTGAATAACCAAAATGCATATAATGCACATGAACATATGAGTCTTGTTAATAAAGTTAAACCACCTTAAGAGCAAAGATAAACATGTAGTAATTTATCTAATGTTTTTGTTTATGAAAACGTGGTCTACTCTCTTCTTTTATCTTTATTCTAAACTACTACTTCTAAACCAATTTTTTCTATGACGACATAAACCAATTAATATTCACATGCGCTAGAAAATAGAAACAATAATAAAAAATACCCTATCGCATATACTCGATATTAATCACTCAATATTCTCATGATTCCGATCTCGCAACATATACAAATTTAAACAACAAATCGCTGCAGGAGATCTAAACTAAATTAAACATAGTTTTGAAAATAGAACACAAAATTTGTGTCATCTTCAACCTTGCTCCAGTAGTTCTTGCGCAGGGAGGAATCAACGAGCATGGGATCGACAGGTCGCAGCAGGGGGTCGGCGGGGAGGGAGCAGGACTCGGCGGCGCGGCTCCGGTCGGCGGCGAGCTCCACGACGAGCGGCGGGGTCGACGCAGGGCGGTCTCGCGCGACAAGGAGGAGAGGAGTGGGGATGAGCTCGAGTGAAAAAGGGGAACCGGCTCCATGGGCTCGACGTCGGGCTTTATAGAGAGAGGGACCACAGGGAGGGCGCTGGGGAGAGGGAGAGGCCGATGACGGTGCCATTAACGCCGTTAATTGAGTTGGTTACTAGGGAGAGAGTGGGGGCGAGAGGAAGGGGAGAGGGGAGGGAAAAGGAAGGGGCGCGGCTGGGCACTTGGTGGGTCGCTCGGGCGACGGTTTAGGGTTTCAAAATCTTTTTTAATAAGTTATCCATTAATAATATAAATAAATATATTTTAAAAATATTTTCAACAAATCATAATAAATTTACCAATAATATTTATAATTAAAATATTTTATTTTTGACCAAAGTCCATATATTAATAAATTGGGTTTTGAATAAAGAGATCTTATTAATAAAGGCATCAATCAATTATTAGCAAACAAAAATCATTCTCCCAAAAATAAAATGAAATCAAGCACTTGATTCAAAATTTAATTTACTTTATTAAATTTAGCGACCAGTAATGTATTATTTTAATTGATGGATTTGAGGTGTTACACATCCCCGCCACGCTGACCGTTGAGTTAGTCGTTGCATCCTTCGGCTGTCCGGCACACCGGACAGTCTGGTGGTACACCGGACAGTCTGTTCCTGCCACGTGTCTACCATTGATTCTGTGCCGACCATTGGCACTGGCGAGAGTCTTTGGCCGCCTAGCTCACCAGACAAGTCCAGTGCACACCGGACAGTCCGGTGATTTATAGCCAGCATGCATGGCCAATTTCCCGAGAGTGACTTGTTCAGTCAGCTCATGGCCTAGGCACCGGACACTATCCGATGCGCCTAGGCTAGCTCAGGTTTGGCTAATCCAAGCCAAACTTCTTTGCTCCACTTTGTCATGACTTGGAGAGTTTCCTAGCACTTAGATGAGCATAATTAGTAACTAAAACAATTGACTAAGTGCTAGTTTCATACCATTGATCCTTCACTTGAATAGGATTTGCAATGTGCTCATACTCATAGTAAGCAAGCTAACACAAAGTGATGTGTTGGGCACTTAATCACCAAAAGACTTAGAAATGGTCCAAGGGCACATTTCCCTTTCAGTCGGGTCGTGCTCCGGTGAGCCTGCCACCGCGCGAGTGTGGGCGACGCCGGGAATAACCAGTTGGGTGGAGACAATGACCTCCTACCCGTTGATCCCAGGGTCCATGTCGGTGGGAAGAATTCCACCGGCCGGGTGGCGGAACACACCCCCCCTAAATCCTAAGATGAGGAGGGGCCTAAGCGGTTTGCCTGACTGTTGGAAGGTGGATGAACACATGAGGGCACGAGGGTTTAGAGTGGTTCAGGCCGCCGGAGCGTAATACCCTACCTCCACTGTGTGTAAGCTGTATTGAGAGTCTGTGTGTGAACTTGTCCTTGTCACGCGATGTGCCTTCCCTTTTATAGTTTAAGGGAGGCACGTACAAGGGTGCTGAGCCCCGACATGCGGGCCGAGGAGCATAATGGAAGGAACACATTATGTGAGTAATTAATGCTAATAACACCTGAGTAATCACTGGGCACCATGATGACCGCAGTCCACACAATATTGATTGGCAGTTACCGTACGAGTAATACGAGAGTAATGGTGAGTAACTACGCGGCTCACGTATCGTGGACTGAGCATGCCACCTATCAGTGGAATGGACAGGCGCACGTCTTATCCGTCATGAAGGCGCGCGTAGCCCAGAGGCGTCACGCCGGGTTCCGCCCGTTGGCTTATGTCGCGCGCGGTACGCCACATGGCAGCATCGGGGCTCCGCTTGAGCAGGGAGCAAGAGTGTAGGCGGATAGGTCTGGAGCGCACCAAAGCAGGTCTGGACACGTGTCAGCTCCGGACCCCCGCCTGGGCCTTAAGTAAGGTCTTGGGACCCTACTGTGGGGGTCCGGATCCCATTATAGGGGTCTGGTCCGTACGCGTGGGGGTTCGGTCCGTACACGTGGGGGTCCCGGACCAACTTGGAGGTCCGGACTGTATATCCAGGGGTCCGGCACTTTCCCATGGGGGTCCAGACTCACTGTTGATGCCTTGGAGTATATCACTTTCTCTGGCCATGTGGCGGCCCCGTAGCCGCCCACGTGGTGCGGTCAGGCGCTGTTGCTGGCCTAGAGTAATCGCCTGAGGCTGGGGCGAGTCATGGTCTGGTCCCGCGTACAGCTCCTTTACCACGCGACTAAAGATAGTCGCGTGGGTACTGGGTCTTCATACAGTAGTAAGGGGTACCCTAGTTTCAAGGTACCGATAGTGGCCCCCAGGCCCACCTCAGGGGAGGATGCGAGCCTACAGGTGGGGCTAAAGCTTGTACTTCACCTCAACTTGGCCTGACTGGTGATTGGCGCGCTGTTTCCGTGCATCTGCTGACGTACTCACCGTCAATCTGCCTTCGGTCACGCCAACTGCCATATCTGTCCCCACGGCTGACTGACCCATGGCCCCACGCCTAGTGGTTTTGTCGTGCCACGCGTGGGCACCTCGTTGCTGCCGCATTAGTTTAAAATATTACCTTCTGTCTTCTGCAGCGGCCAGGAGGAGGTGCACTACCGGCGCGTGCGGCGGTTCGCTCTTTCCGCACCCGGGATCTGGCACCCAAGGAGTATGACTTGTGGGCCTGGCGCACCCAACTGGAGGAGCGCACCAAGGCGGCGTCCCACCAGTTCACCTCTGAGCAGTCCGAACTCGCGCGGGACCGCAAAGAGTACAAAAGGGACCTCTAGAAGGTGTTCGCCAGGGAGCTGGAGGCGCCCCGACGGGAGAAGAAGCTGGCCAAGAGGGAGGAGGCCCTGAGCCAGAGGTAGGCCCTCACAACAGGGCTCCGGGCCAAGCTGAATGCCCTGGACCAGACCCTAGAGGCCCAGTGGGTCCAGCAAGTGGAGGCCATAGAAAGGATAAAAAAATGGCAACAAGAGCTGGCGGACAACGCCAGCGACATTGCCCTCACCGAGGAGAACCTCAAGAAGAAGGGTACGTCCCTGGACAGGTGGGAGATGGACCTCGCCAGGCAGGAGAAGGATCTCGCCTTCAGGGAGGAAATGCTTGAAAGGAGGGGCATGTTGCTGGCCGAGCACGAGCTGGAGGCGGAGGAGAAGGAGCGGAAGCTGGAGGAGCGGATACGCCGGTTCGAAGCGGCGCAGGCGGCACTAGGTCCCCAGGTGACGAAGGCCACCAAGAAGGCCCTGGAAGATCTCCAGGCAGAACACCGTGTTGGGGTCCAGCAGATAGCTGAGTGGGCCGGCGAGGCGAGCACGACGCTGGTGCCACTGGGGATAAGTCCTATCCCAGTGTCGGAGCTCCCAGCGTTGATCTTCGACGCCCTCTCAGTGCTGGACTCCGCCACCGAACGCCTTCGTCGCCTAGACCAGATCCTCGGCGCCCGCCTAGAGGCAGAGGGCAGCAGGCTCTGTGGGGCGGTGGTGGATTACGTGCTGACGTGCTTCCAGAGCCACGACCTGTCCATGTCCTTGGTGCCGGTGCTCGATGGTCCGGTGGCCGCCACAGAAGACGCCGCCCGGGAGAGCGTCCAAGACGCCATGGAGACGGTGGCCACGCGCTTACAGCGCGACCCTGCCGATGTCGAGTAGCTCGTACCTGCAGAGATAAAGCTAGGGTTCCGCTTGAAGGCGGATGTAATAATCTTTGATTTTGTAAGATACTTTTGAGAACTATTAATCAAACAACTCTTATACGTATGCCATTTGTCCTCGTTGTGTGTAGCATTACCAACTTCTCCCTGGTACTTGGCCCCCTAGGATGTAGGCTCGACGTGTCGAGGCTGGATACTAGTGTACCTAAGAAAGAATCGGTGACCCGGCCCCTAGGAGGTAGTCTCGACTAGGACCTAGACATGTACACAGCTTTGGCTAGGAAGTTTTAGCAGCACACCCATAGGACCCACCAACTGGTATCTTTTATCCTTTGATTCATGCAACAGGACCTATAGGATTTAGACTGGGAAGCCTAGCCGTATGCCCGGACCCTTGGATCACAGCTCCAAATACTAGGACACACATCACATAGTGGTGGAGCATGCAAGCTTAGGGTATGGAACTAGGCTAAGCGACTACACAGCTCTGGACCACCCTAAGAGACGAGTGTCCATTCTCTAGAACCAGACCCCAGGTTGCCGGACCCACAGGACTATAGTTCCAAATACTAGGATACCCATCACAGAGTGGTGGAGCGTGCAGGCTTAGGGTACGGAACCAAGCTAAGCGACTACACAGCTCCGGACCACCCCAGGATACGAGCGCCCATTTTCTAGAACTGGCCCCCAGGCTACCGGACCCCCTGCCTTTGTAGAGGGGTCCTAAACTGCAAGCCTGGCTACTCAATTCGGATGTCATCATACCAGCAAGGGTGGGAACTGTATGAGTGGGTTAGATAAAAAATAATGCTCGTGAATTAAAGTAGAACGAACCATCACAAAAGCTCCTCTAGGGGTAAATTATTTCCTTATAACTTGATATACATGGGTTCAGACCAATAGGTCGGGTTTATGAGGGCGGACCTCACCGGATTGACGTACACAAATGCAGAACCCAGTTACAAAGGAAGAAAACTCAACTCCCCAGTTTCGCTTCTATGGGTAGAACTTACGGAGATGCTCTATGTTCCAGGGGTTGGGAAGAGGCACTCCTTCAGTTGTGGCAAGGCGGACATACCCTTGTTGGCATATTTCCGTCACCTTGAAGGGTCCCTCCCAGCTGAGGGAGAGCTTGTGGAGCCCTTCTCGGTTCAGTACTCGCCTTAGGACTAGGTCCTCGACCCTAAGCTCCCTACTATGCATGAACCATTGGTGGTAGCGCCTGAGTGCTTGGTTGTACCGTGCATTTCGGATCGCCGCTCGCCATCTGCGCTCGTCGATGAAGTCCACGTCCTCACGCCGTAGTTGTTCCTGCATAGACTCATCGAAAGGCTGGACTCGTGGGGAGCCCATAATGATTTTCGGGGGAAGGCAGGCTTTGGCCCCGTAGACCAGGAAGAACGGGGTCTCCCCGGTAGCTCGGCTGGGTGTGGTCTGATTCCCCCATAGCACCGACGGAAGCTCGTTGACCCAATTTGCACCATGCTTTTTAAAGCAGTCATAAGTGCGTGTCTTGAGTCCCCTGAGGATTTCTGTGTTTGCCCTTTCAGCTTGGCCGTTGCTCCTGGGATGTGCCACAGACGCAAAGCAGAGCTGGGTGCTGATGCCCTCGCAATACTCTTGGAATAGCCAACTTCTGAACTGGGTCCCGTTGTCCGTAATGATATGGCTTGGGACCCCAAATCTATAAATAATCGACTTGAGGAAAGCAACAGCAGCACCTTGGGTGATGTTGACCACAGGGGTAGCCTCTGGCCACTTTGTGAACTTGTCAATGGCGACGAAGAGGAAACGGTACCCGCCGACAGCCCTGGGGAATGGTCCCAGGATATCCACCCCCCATATGGCGAATGGCCAGGAGGGTGGAATCATTTGCAGAGTCTGAGCCGGTGTGTGTATCTGCTTTGCATGGAATTGGCATGCTTCGCAGGACTTTACCATCTCAGCTGCATCCTGGAGAGCAGTCGACCAGTAAAAGCCATGCCGGAAGGTCTTACCAACCAGTGTGCGGGATGCTGAATGACTTCCGCACTCTCCTCCATGGATCTCCGTGAGTAGTTCACGACCCTCCTCCTGGGTAATGTACCGCATGAGAATGTCGTTAGTGCCATGGTGGTATAGATCCCCTTCTACCACCGTGTATCGCTTAGCCAACCACACTATGCGCTCTGCGGCCACATGGTCTTCAGGAAGGATATTTTATTTTAGGTAGTCCCAGATCTCGGAGATCCATGCATCGGGACCACTCTGAGACACTGGCTGTGGTGCTACAAGGTTGGCAGGACCCGCTGTAGCACACATAAGCCTTGGTGGATCCTGCGGATGGAACACCACTGGGACCGCTAGCTTCGAGGTGCTAGTCTCGCCCCCTTCACCCAGTTTGGCAGGCTGGGCGGTAGGTCTCAGCAGTCGTCTTTCAAAGACGCCCTCGGGCATGGGTGCCCAAGTTGATGCCCTCGTGGAGAGTTCATCTGCCGCTGAGTTGTGAGCCCGAGGAACATGCTGCATTTCCAGGGCACTGAAGTCCTTTTCCAGCTTCCTTACATGGAGGAGGTAAGCTGCGAGCCTAGGCTCGTTGTAGCTACATTCCCCGCGGACCTGCTTGATGATCAACTAGGAGTCCCCCTTCACGAGGAGCTGGCGGATCCCTAGGGATAGGGTCGTGGACAAGCCGAAGATCAGCGCTTCATATTCTGCCATGTTGTTGGTGGCCTTGAACTCAAGGTGCACCATGTACTTCTCTTGATCTCCGCTTGGTTCGATGAGGACCACTCCTGCTCTGCCACCCTGCTGTCGGGCGGATCCGTCGAAGAAGAGGGTCCAGTGGGGCTAGTGAAGACCGGAGCCCTAGGCTCCGCAGGTGTGGGATCCGAATCGGGATCCAGACCCCCAGGAGCGCTCGAGGGAGGGGTCCACTCCACGATGAAGCCCGCTAGGACCTGGCTCTTGATAGCGTGGTGGGCCTGGAACTCTAGTTGGAACTCAGCAAGCTCCGCCACCCACTTGGCGATGTTGCCCATGGCGTTAGAGTTGTGGAGAATGGCCTTTAACGGGTAGAAGGACACCACCACAACCCTGTGCGCCTGAAAATAGTGGCGCAACTTCCTGGATGCAACAAGTACAGCATAGATAAGCTTGTGCGTCTCAAGGTACCTGGCCTTTGCCTCATGGAGGACTTCGCTGACGTAGTAGACCGGCTTCTAGACGGTTCAGACCCCTGTGATTGGTCCCGAGTCCTCAACCTCCTGGCCTTCCGTCAACATCGTGGTGGTTGGACCACCACCGTCTCCTGGGGGAACCTGTTGACTCCCCTGGGGTTGTTGTGTCGCCCTCTCAGCGACCAGCACCATGCTCACCGCCTCGGAAGCCGCTGCAATGTATAAGTACAATGGCTCCCCCGGCTCCGGAGCTACCAGTATTGGTAGGGACACAAGGTGCTGCTTTACCTCTTGAAAGGCTCGTTCCACCTCTTCGGTCCAAGAGAATGGACCGGACTTCCGCATTAGCTTGAAGAAAGGCAGTGCCCTCTCAGTCAGTCTTGAGATGAAGCGGCTAAGAGCGGCTAGGGACCCACAAGCTTCTGGACGTCCTTGATGCGGGCCAGAGGCCTCATTGCCTCAATTGCCTTCATCTTCTCTGGGTTAGCTTCAATACCCTGGTGTGAAACCAGGAATCCCAGCAACTTCCCTGCAGAGACACCAAAGATGCACTTGTCCGGGTTCAGCTTTGTGCGGGTTGCACGTAGCCTGTCGAAGACCAGGGTCAAGTCTTCCACTAAGGTCGACCCTCTCTTAGTCTTGACCACGATGTCATCAACTACACCTCTACTCTGTCCCTAATCAGGTCCTCGAAAGTCTTACTCATTGCCTGTACAAACGTTGGCAAGGCATTTTCAGACCGTAAGGCATTACGACATAGCAGTAAAGCCCATCCACTGTTACAAAAGCAGTATGTTTCCTATCCTGTCAAGACATCTGGATCTGATGGAAACCAGAGTAAGCATCTAGGAAAGACAGGAGGTCACACCCGGAGGTGGAATCCACGATTTGATCTATTCGTGGAAGTGGATATGGGTCCTTGGGACAGGCCTTATTGAGGCTGGTGTAGTCGATGCACATCCGAAGCTTCCCGTTCGCCTTGGGGACGATGACTGGATTGGCCAGACACGCTGGGTGATGGACCTCTTCGATGAAGCCAGCGTCCAGCAGCTTCTAGACCTCCTTACGGATGATGTCCTGCCGCTCAACAGACTGTCTCCGAGGCTTCTAACTCACCGGCTTGGCATCAGGGTTGATCTTCAGATGGTGCTCAATCACCTCCCTGGGGATCCCAGGCATCTGCGATGATTCCCATGCGAACACGTCGGCATTTGCCTAGAGGAAGGCGACGAGCGCGAGTTCCTATTTTTCCTCCAGATCACCCGCAATGCGAGTGGTCTGGGGGGAATCCACGCTGAGCTGGATGGTCTTGGTGGGGACGTCGTCTGCCCCCGATGGCTGCACCTTAGGCACCTTGGCATGTGTCTTGGTATAGGAAGTCGAGGGGTCCCTTCCCCCGTCATCTAGGCGAGCAGCTTCTGCCACCAGGGCGTGCAACTTCTCGACGGCGGCGAGCGCAGTAGGGCGGTCACCTCGCACGGTAAGGACCCCAACAGGGGACGGCATCTTGAGGACCAAATACCCGTAATGGGCAATGGCCATGAACCGATACAGGGCCGGCCTGCCAATGATGGCATTAAATGGGAGGTTAACCTCCGCAATGTCGAACTGGACATTCTCAGTGCGGAAGTTTTCCTCTGTCCTGAATGTAACTAGGAGTGCGATGCTCCCGAGGGGATACACCGGCTGAGGGCCCACTCCGGAGAATGGACAAGAGGGTCCCAGTTGGGACCCTGGGATCTGCAGCTGCTTGAATGCAGCATGGCTGATGAGCCCCCCCGTCAATCAGAACATGGTGTAGCCGCATGTTGGCGATGACAGGGGCGGTGATGAGCGGTAGTATACCGGCCCCTGCCATGTTTTCGGGGAAGTCAGATGCGACCGGAGCACCAGACTGCAGCCTATCATGGTCGTGGTTCTTCTTCTTGCCACCGCCCTGGGTGGTGGCACCTGAGCCACCCATCCGGGTGACTCCAGTTTGTGGCGCCGAGTGCCATGCACAGCCCTTGGCAGCTCTGGCACACTTGTCGGCCAGAGTGAAGAGCGTGGTGACGGTCTCCACATCGTGCGTCGCCAGCTTCTCCAACATCTTCTTATCACGCACCCCCTGTCGGAAAGCAGTGATAATAGAAGCATCGGAGATGCGAGATATGGTCACCATACCTTGGTAAAACAGGAGATGAAAGCCCGGAGAGTCTCTCCGGGTTCTTGCCTCACTGCATGAAGATGAGCCTCCACGCCATGCTGTTGGTAAGCACTGGCGAAGTTTGCTGTGAACCGCGCACATAGCTCTTCCTAGGTGTAGAACGACCCCGGGGTAAGGTTCATGAGCCAGGTCCGGGCTAGCCCGGTCAAGGCTACAAGGAAGTAGCTCGCCATCACAATAGTGTTTCCACCAGCTACTGTAATAGCGGTGACATAGACCTGTAGGAATTCCGACGGGTTTGATGTCCCGTCGTACTTCTCCGGCAGGTGTGGCCAGAACTTGGGTGGCTAAGTCGCCGCGCGGAGATGATCCGCAAGTGCGGCGCAGCCAACGCCGACCAATGGGACGCCTGTGTGGATTCGGGCATCCCTCGGAGTTTGTGGCGAAACTGGATCGAAGTCCTGGTCGAGGTTGCGACCCTCGAAGTTTTGCCGGCGCTCACACGCCCTCTCTAGAGAGATCCGAGCATCCTCGCCCGCACGCCGGCGGTTGAGCTCTGCTCGTAAGTCGTTATCCCTCTCCAGAGAGATTCAGGCATCCTCACCCACACGCCTGCGGTTGAGCTCTGCCCGCAGGTCATTAGTCCGCGCACCCCTCACTGAGGGTGAGTGCACAGATGTCAACGCCTCGCGTTGACGCCAGAATGACCGAGGCCTGGGATTGGCGGAGCCAGAATGTGCCATACCGAGGAGACGGTCGACATCCTCACGCCACCGTCTCATGGCCCCCAGCGAGGCCATGGAACTTGGGGGTTGCGTAGCAACTCCCTGGCTGCAGACAAGGCCCCAGGCGTAGCCCTTGACGCTCAGGACGTCTGCACATGCGTGTGCTGCTGCGCAGCGTGCACAACATCAGCACCGGTGGCAGGGCAGTTGGAGCTTCGTGGCATAGAGGATGCTGCTTATTCCTCCATCGGGAAGTCCTCGGGAATGAAGTCATGGTGCTTGACGATTTGAACCATCGTGTCAAGCAGGAAAATAGGCGGAAAACCTAAAGCCAAAGCCCCTACCTGGCGTGCCAAATGTCGGTGGGAAGAATTCCACCGGCCGAGTGGCAGAACGCACCCGCCCTAAATCCTAAGATGAGGAGGGGCCTAAGCGGTTTGCCTGACTGTTGGAAGGTGGATGAACACACGAGGGCACGAGGGTTTAGAGTGGTTCAGGCCGCCAGAGCGTAATACCCTACCTCCATTGTGTGTAAGCGGTATTGAGAGTCTGTGTGTGAACTTGTCCTTGTCACGCGATGTGCCTTCCCTTTTATAGTTTAAGGGAGGCACGTACAAGGGTGCTGAGCCCCGACATGCGGGCCCAGGAGCATAATGGAAGGAACACATTATGTGAGTAATTAATGCTAATAACACCTGAGTAATCACCGGGCGCCATGATGACCGCAGTCCACGTAGTATTGATGGGCAGTTATCGTACGAGTAATACGGGAGTAATGGTGAGTAACTGCGCGGCTCACGTATCGTGGACTGAGCACACCGCCTGTCAGTGGAATGGACATGCGCACGTCTTATCCATCATGAAGGAGCGCGTAGCCCAGAGGCGTCACGCTGGCTTATGCCGCGCGTAGTACGCCACATGGCAGCATCGGGGCTCGCCTGAGCAGGGAGCAAGAGTGTAGGCGGATAGGTCCAGAGCGCACCGGAGCAGGTCTAGACACGTGTTAGCTCTAGACCCTTGCCTGGGCCTTAAGTAAGGTCTTGGGACCCTACTGTGGGGGGTCCGGATCCCATTCTAGGGGTCCGGTCCGTACACGTGGGGGTCCTAGACCAACTTGGAGGTCCAAACTGTATATCAAGGGGTCCGGCACTTTCCCATGGGGGTCCGGACTCACTGTTGACGCCTTGGAGTATATCACTTTCTCTGGCCACATGGCGGCTCCGGAGCCGCCCACGTGGTGGGGTCAGGAGCTATTGCTGGCCCAGAGTAATCGCCTGAGGCTGGGGCGAGTCATGGTCTGGTCCCGCGTACAGCTCCTTTACCACGCGACTAAAGATAGTCGCGTGGGTACTGGGTCTTCATACAGTAGTAAGGTGTACCCTAGTTTCAGGGTACCGACAGTCCACGACGGAGATTAGGTTAGGCATTGCATTCAATCTCAACCATAGATTGGCATATGCACGCTTGGGATCCAATCGCGCGTGAATATAATATGGGTCGTCGGATCTGGATCGGTGGGTGAAGGTTGAATACCAGTTCGCTTAGGGATAGATCTAATCGGGCCCCGTTGACGTTTGATCATGCGGCTCCGATTGCAAGATACCTCTTCGTCATGTCAATTTTCGCAAAGAGACCCCAAGAAAAATAGGAATTAACCCATCATCCAAACTGAGTCAAAGTAAATTAAATTTAGGTCCTAAATTTTATGTGTTTGACCCTAGGGTTTTAAATAATCGTGACCGTCGTCTAGGGTTCTAGGAATTAATAAAATAAAAATAGGAAATTGATTATTAGTATAAAAATAATTCCAAATATCTTAAAAAAAATCAATAACTTCTCTGTTTTAACTCCGATTTTTTGTGGTTCTTGAACCTACGCTCTCGTAGCGACGAGTAAAAATTTATGATTGCATTTGCTCTCATGCTTGGTGTGATGTTAATTTCGGTATATATATATATATATGTTTGTATGTATTGCTGCGAATAGACGAGCATGCGACCGAGGAGCCCGGAGCACAACAAGTTGAAGACTCTAAGCAGGAGCTCGCTGAAGGCAAGTTGTGATCTTGATCAGTTTATCTACCTAATAATGTTCTCAATAATAACCGTGACATGCTCAGGTAACTTCATGGGACCTAATAGGTCACCCTAGTTTTGTTCATCCTATACCTTGCAAACAAATGAACTATTGGGTAGTTTTGCTTTACTCTATCTCATTTCAGGATTAATGTTATATATGATTTTATGATCATGCTTTATCATTGTTGTTGGATTATCTATTGTCATGACAAGATTATTATGTTAATTGGAACATGGAGCTTAACCTGAGATAATGGTGCTACCACAAGGGTGGAATGGGACGCCCTTGGCTAACTAATTAGGAAAGCTAGTGGAGGACTACCTTACCCGAAAGGGGCAAGGGCGGTATGAGAAGTTGCCGGTATAGGGAGGTTTTCGGGTCGATCATGCTGTGATGGCTTTTCGGATGAGGGATTCCTATATCGCCCCCTTCTCAAGAAACCATAGCGGGTTTTCTGAAGCTAGTGGAACTTTGTAAATGTCTCGTAGTGCTATCCTGCCTCGCCTCCTCAGTAGAGATGAATGGGATTTTAGAACCCTTTGGCAAACGGGTCACACGACTTGTGGGTAAAGAGTACAACCTCTGCGGAGTGTAAAACTGGTATATCAACCGTGCTCATGGTCATGAGTGGCTGAGGACTCTCGCATGATTAATTTATGGAAGTAAACTTAATATGTCATATTCATTGCATTGTGGGATTTATTATAATTGTGATCTCTTATTGGGTTGGTATACACTTGTACCTAGTAATCGCTAATAAAAGTTTGACCAACTTAAAAGCAATGCTCAAGCACAACCCTTATTTGTTGATGAGCCTTACACTACACATGAGCCCCCACCGTAAGTGAGCTCATAAACATCATTCCCTACACTTGCTAAGCGATAAACATATGTGAGCTCACCCTTGCTATAACCCCCCACAGGTGAAGAGCAGGTACCCCAAGAGTACGACTACTACGACGAGTTCGATGAGATTTAAGTGTTGTCTCCCATTCAACTGTTGGCGTCGTGGAGATAGTTATATTAGTTAAATTTATTTATTATCGTCTATTTTTAAGGCATTATCGTTATATAATAAAGTTCGTGACATTTGTCTCTATACACTGAGTAATTGTATATGTGGATATCGATTTGGCGCACATATGAGACGCACCCGGGTTTGCCCTTAAATTTGGGTGTGACATAAAACTCCTAAACCAAGCAATTCAATTCATCCTTACTTGCTTAGGAGACCCAAATATGACACTTGTGCTAGAACTATGATCAGTTCATCTAGACCTAGCATAAACTCAATTGGGGTACCCAAGGCACTTTTAGCTAATGTGTATGGGCCCACCTCAAGATGGGCAAATGTGCCAACTAGATCATGTAGGTGCCCCGAGATGAACATGATACCTTGGGACAGCTTAAATGATTAATTCAAATTCAATACTTAAGCTATCAATTTCATGGTTTATTTATTGACCTAAGATTGGATTATTTTGTACAACTAATCCATGTTCATCTCGAGTTGATTTGAGTTGTAGGGACAAAGGACCTCGATGAGAATCTGTAACGTGCTCTCCAAAGGACGGTAACTCTATATCTTAAGAGTATTATGTTCATTTGGCATGTTCCTTTTGCGTTGAGTAGTTGCAAAGGGAAGTCTAGATGCTCTTAAGTTAGCTTGCCTTGCCTTGCCTGTCCTTGGAGTGATTTTGCTTATGATGAATAATGTCTTTCATAATCATGCTTGTTTAATCATGGCTATGTGCTTTTAGATTATATCTCTTGATCTGTCTAGTGGTAGCTTTTCAATTGGTATATCTATCTACCATGATTTGCTCTCCTGTGTTGTTTGGATAAACTTATGCTATATGAAAAAATCATGCTATGTTGCTCTTGGTGCTATCCTGTCGTTGGTAATCATGCATTGATCTATGTCCAAGCATGATAGTGTTGTTTAGTCCATATTCATGTTAATATGTGATTTCTTTGTCTTGATACCCTGTGTGTGCCAAAACAAGAAATCATTGCTTGTATTTCTAATGCACTTTCTTGAGATGTGATAAGTGATATTAAGGAACAAGTTGCATGACCAAGCAAAAAGGAGCCCTCAATTGGCATCGACAGGTGCTCTCATTCCATACCACCTTAAGAGTGAATCTCATGGTACTCAGGTAAAAGGCAAAGGTATGGAGTATGGATCTGTGCAAATCCATTTGATTGTGATCATAATTGTGTCCTTTCCTTTCAGTTGGTAGTATCATGGCTTAGGTATGATGTGTGTTAAATTGGTGCTTCTTTCAATTTGTTTTTACCTAAGTAATTCTCTTGATCATGATATCCCTAGATGTGTAGGATCATGCTTGGTGAGATGCTATTCCTGCATTATATGATCTAGATTCAATTGGTACATCTTGATGATCTTTTGGTGTATAGCATGCCCATGTTATTGTGTTTTATCTCTTAGGGCATGTTTTACAATGATTCCACTAGGCATTTCATTGAATTCCTTCAATTATTTTGTTATGCCTTGACCAAGGTATGTGGTGCACCCCCTCTAGTTCTGTAAATGCTAGAATATGCAAGGTACATCTTTAGGGGAAGCACACATAACTTGTGTCTTTTGAGACTAACTATTTCTTGAGTGATCTTCTATAGTCTCAAGGTGGAAAAGGGAAGTTGAACAAGCTATGGAGCAATCAAGACTTGGGTACTTCTACAGAGTTATGTTATTGGTATATAAAGTTGTGAGGAATTGCATATTCAAATATTGCTCTTGCCCATGTTGTTTTTCCATGATAATTGGTGATCCTAAATGCTTTTCTTTCGATATCATGGAGTTGTGAGGTGCCTGGTAGTGGTTCACCTATGTACTAGTAACCTTTCTTTTGATAGTCGTGGTAGTGCTTTCAAAATGGCATCTTTTGGTGATCACTAGAGTAGATGTTTCTCTTATGCCATAATGTTATAACTTGTTCTAAGTTTGGTGTCTTAGTAACAAGAAAAGATCAGGATAGAAGATCATGCACAAGTGTGGAGGAATTCCCTGGAGATGAAGCTTTGAAGTGAGAAACCTTCAATTTGATGGTAAAGGGAACTCCACGAAATTGGATGGAAAGGGCATCATCACATGGTAGATAACGTAAAGGTACAAAAGGAGGTATTGTCACTCTTATTCTTGAATATTTGTACCTTTGGATCCCTTCTGATGTTTGTTTAATCTATAAGGGGAAGTAATGTTAGTGTGTTGCATTTTCCCTCCTTCATACCCTATTATCCCTTGGCATCATCCTACATTATTGTTTGTAATATGGTTTTGGTGTTTGATATCAAAGGGGAGAAAGTGTGCATTAAAGCTTATCTCGACCTGAGAGGAAAGCTTATCTTAAAGGTGAAGGAGTTTTGTATGCTAAAGGGCTCAAAGCTCAACCTTGTGATGAGGATGAGCTCACCATGGTTAAGGTGGGGTTTCCTTGGGTTCCTTTTGATCTTATGGGGAGAATGCTTTTATGTTGTTAATAATGCATATATGGTGCTTCCATTGCTAAATGATGCTTTAGTTTTGATATCATCCTGTGTAGCGTCATCTTTAGTTGTTTGATGTGTAGATCAATTTAATATACATGGTGCTTGATGTTTATCATGTAATAAATATTCATGTTGAAAGTCGCCTAGAGGGGGGTGAATAGACAAATCTGAAATTTATAACGTTTAAGCACAACTACAAGCCGGGGTTAGCATTAGAAATATAATCGAGTCCGAAAGAGAGGGAGAAAATAAATCACAAGCGAATAAGAGCGGATGACACGATGTTTGTTTTACCCAGGTTCGGTTCTTGCAAACCTACTCCCCGTTGAGGTGGTCACAAAGACCGGGTCTCTTTCAACCCTTTCCCTCTCTCAAACGGTCACTTAGACCGAGTGAGCTTCTCTTCTCAATCAAACGGGACACCAAGTCCCCACAAGGACCACCACACAATTGGTGTCTCTTGCCTTGATTACAATTGAGTTGGAAACAATAAAGAAGGAAGAAGAAAAGCAATCCAAGCGCAAGAACTCAAATGAACACAATTGTCTCTCTCACTAGTCACTATTTGATTGGAATGATCTTTGGACTTGGGAGAGGATTTGATCTCTTGTTTGTGTCTTTGAATGAAGTCTAGAGCTCTTGTATGAGGTTTGAAGGCTAAAAACTTGGATGCATTGAAGTGTGGTGGTTGGGGGGTATTTATAGCCCCAACCACCAAAAGAACCGTTGGTGAGGGCTTCAGTCGCATGGCGCACCGGACAGTCCGGTGCGCCACCGGACACTGTCCGGTGCGCCAGCTACGTCACCAGGCCGTTGGGTTCCGACCGTTGGAGCTTCTGACAACCGGGTCACCGGACAGTCTAGTGGTGCACCGGACAGGTCCTGTTCACTGTCCGGTGCGCCTTCTGCGCCTGCTCTGACTTCTGCGCGTGCAGTCGCGCATTGTAGTGTTTCACTGTAGCGTTGCAGACGACCGTTGGCGCTTGGAGCCGTTACTCCGCTTGGTGCACCGAACAGTCCGGTGCTACACCGGACAGTCCGATGAATTATAGCTGAGCGGCCTCCCAAATTCTCGAAGGTGGCAAGTTAGGAGTTGGGTTCCCTGGTGCACCGGACACTGTCCGGTGGTGCACTGGACAGTCCGGTGCGCCAGACCAGGGCTGCCTTTGGGTTGTCTTTTGCTCTTTTTATTTGAACCCTTTCTTGAACTTTTATTGGTTTGTGTTGAACCTTTGGCACTTGTAGAACTCATAATCTAGAGCAAACTAGTTAGTCCAATTAATTTGTGCTGGGCAATTCAACCACCAAAATTCATATAGGAAAATGTGTAAGCCTATTTCCCTTTCAATCTCCCCCTTTTTGGTGATTGATGCCAACACAAACCAAAGCAAATATAAAAGTGCATAATTGAACTAGTTTGCATAAGGTAAGTGCAAAGGTTGCTTGGAATGAACCAATAATTATTTCTACTAGATATGCATGGATGGCTTTCTTCTTATTTAAAATTTTGGACCACGCTTGCACCGCTTGTTTTGTTTTGCAATGTTTTGGAAATTCTTTTTCAAAATCTTTTTGCAAATAGTCAAAGGTATATGAATAAGATTTTGGGAAGCATTTTCATGATTTGAAATTTTCTCCCCCTGTTTCAAAAGCTTTTCCTTTGACTAAACAAAGCTCCCCCTTAATGAAATCCTCCTCTTAGTGTTCAAGAGCGTTTTAGATATTAATTTTGAAGAGAGGTTATAGCAATTTGAAATTATATCAAAAATAAGATACCAATTTGAAAATCTTTAAAAAACACTTCTTTAATACAAATTGAAAGACTACAAATTTTTGAAATTGGTGGTGGTGCGGTCCTTTTGCTTTGGGCTAATACTTTCTCCCCCTTTGGCATGAATCGCCAAAAACGGATACTTGTGAGTGAAATATAAGCCCTTCTTCAAACTTTCTCCCTCTTTGGTACATAATATAGAAGTGAATATTATACCAAATTGGAGAGCGTTGTGCAGCGACGGCGAAGGATGAATAATTCGATAGAGTGGAGTGGAAGCCTTTGTCTTCGCCGAGGACTCCATTTCCCTTTCAATCTATGACTTAGAATAATATTCACTTGAAAACACATTAGTCATAGCACATGAAAGAGATATGATCAAAGGTATATAAATGAGCTATGTGTGCAAAATATCAATCAAAATTCCTAGAATCAAGAATATTTAGCTCATGCCTAAGTTTGGTAAAAGATTTCTCATCTGATGGCTTGGTAAAGATATCGGCTAATTGATCTTTGGTGTTAATGTAAGCAATCTCAATATCTTCCCATTGTTGGTGATCCCTCAAAAAGTGATACCGAATGGCTATGTGTTTAGTGCGGCTATGCTCAACGGGATTATCCGCCATGCGGATTGCACTCTCATTATCACATAGGAGAGGAACTTTGGTTAATTTGTAACCATAGTCCCTAAGGGTTTGCCTCATCCAAAGCAATTGCACGCAACAATGGCCTGCGGCAATATACTCGGCTTCGACGGTAGAAAGAGCTACAGAATTTTGTTTCTTAGAAGCCCAAGACACCAGAGACCTTCCCAAGAACTAGCAAGTCCCTGATGTGCTCTTTCTATCAATCTTACACCCTGCCCAATCAGCATCTGAATAACCAATTAAATCAAAAGTGGATCTCCAGGGGTACCAAAGGCCAAACTTAAGAGTATAAACTAAATATCTCAAGATTCATTTCACGGCCCTAAGGTGAACTTCCTTAGGGTCGGCTTGGAATCTTGCACACATGCATACGGAAAGCATAATATCCGGTCGTGAAGCACATAAATAGAGTAAAGAACCTATCATCGACCGGTATACCTTTTGATCTACGGATTTACCTCCCGTGTCGAGGTCAAGATGCCCATTAGTTCTGTTGGGACTATGCTTCGTCGCCGAAGGTTTTGTAGGAAGAAGCAGTTTTCGGCTGAAGCTGTTCGTATGAGATGACCGAAGGTTCCTCTTCATGAAGCTTCGGAATTTACAAACCGACATAAAAGTAGAATGACCTTTTAGTCCATAAATGTTTGAGTCACCGTTGTAATCCCTTATGAGGGGCATAATTGTAATTCCTCACAGGCTACGCTCTATGCCTATAAATAGGTGAACAGTACCCCTGTACTGTTCACGCAATCTTGTAATCACTGGCACATTACGCTGGAATTATTGCTTTCTGCTAAAACGAAGGTATAAATATGTCTAAATATTATGTTTCAATATTTAGGTTCACGTAATAAAATATATGTCAATATTGTTATTCATTTTCGGCATGTCTTTCTATAATGCCTTATATTTTACATTTTACTTCATATTTTTTTTCAAATCTGATCACGAAGGTATGACCTTCGTGATATTTTGTTTATGGCCTTCGTCCGAAGCTCATTAAATCCTTGGGGAGATAATGCTTCCGCGGACGAAGGGCATTAATATTTAACATTTTATGTTGTCTTGT
Source organism: Zea mays (assembly GCF_902167145.1). NCBI lineage: Eukaryota > Viridiplantae > Streptophyta > Magnoliopsida > Poales > Poaceae > Zea > Zea mays. The sequence goes on from NC_050096.1 coordinate 158,357,291, forward strand.
TCTTAATTCATAGCATTTGAGAACAAGTCCCCAACATTGGCGCCCACCTCCGGTGAACTCACTTCCACTTTTTTGAGCTGATGGCTTCGTTCAACGATCAAGCTGGAGCTGCTTCGGCCCCGAAGCTGGTGTTCCCGATAACAGGTGGTTCGTGCTCAGAGCCAGCCAACAAAAAGCAGAAGAAAGAGGCGCAGAGAAGGGTACAACATGTTGGAGTGCAGGGACCCTTTATCAAGTCAAGGTGGTCCCACATTCCAATCACCTTCTCCCAGGAGGACCTTCAGCTCAAGGATTTTCCTCATAACGATGCTATGGTTATTTCTTGCGTTATCAAAGGGTTTCTGGTCCACAATGTCTTGGTTGACACAGGCAGTGCAGCTGATATCATATTTGCTAAGGCCTTCAGACAAATGCAAGAGCCAGAAGATAAGATTCATGATGCTACACACCCTCTCTGTGGCTTCGGAGGAAGACAGATTGTAGCACTGGGCAAGATCACCATGCCAGTGACCTTCGGATTCATCAACAACACCAGAACTGAGCAAGTTGTGTTTGACATTGTTGACATGGAATACCCTTACAATGCAATTATTGGTCGTGGTACCCTCAATGCTTTCGAAGCAATTCTTCATCCTGCTTACCTTTGCATGAAGATACCTTCGGATCAAGGACCCATTGCTATTCATGGAAGTCAGGAAGCTGCCAGAAGGGCCGAGGGAAACTGGACTGACTCAAAAGCAATCCATAACATAGATGGAGCTGAAGCTTGTGAACAGTACAAATTCAGAAGGGAGAAAGCAGCTTCAGTAGATCAGCCGAAGCCCATGCTCTTATGTGAGGACATAGCAGAGCAGAAGGTACTGTTGGGCTCTCAATTATCCGAAGAACAGGAGAAAACCTTGATAAGGTTTTTGTTCAACAAGAAAGATGTTTTTTGCATGGTCAGCCAATGATCTTTGCGGAGTTAACAGGGATGTTATTGAACACTCGCTCAATGTTGACCCATCCTTCAGACCCAGAAAGCAGAGGCTTCGGAAAATGTCTGATGACAAGGCCGAAGGTGCTCGTAATGAAGTCAAAAGACTCCTCAGTGCAGGAGTTATCAGAGAAGTAAAGTACCCAGAATGGCTAGCTAACACTGTTATGGTAAAAAAGGCCAATGGCAAATGGCAAATGTGTATCGATTTTACAGATCTCAACAAGGCATGTCCGAAGGACGAATTCCCATTGCCAAGGATAGACTCCTTAGTTGATGCAGCAGCTTCGTCAGAACTTATGAGTCTTCTCGATTGTTATTCAGGCTATCATCAAATTTGGATGAAGAAGGAGGATGAGCCAAAGACCAGTTTCATAACCCCTAGTGGAACATATTGTTACCTTCGGATGCCTGAGGGGCTCAAGAACGCTGGAGGAAGTTTCAGCAGAATGACTGCGAAGGTTCTCCAGTCTCAGATAGGCAGAAATGTGCTAACTTATGTTGATGATATCATTGTAAAAAGCACGAAACAGGAAAATCACATTGCTGATTTGCAGGAGACCTTCGCCAGTTTTAGACAAGCTGGTCTAAAGTTGAATCCAGAAAAATGTGTCTTCGGAGTAAAGAAGGGGAAATTTCTTGGATGCTTGGTTTCAACAAAGGGAATTGAAGCTAATCCAAGTAAAATTGAAGCTATACTTCGAATGGAGCCACCAACTACAAAAAAGGGGGCCCAAAGATTGACAGGGAGGCTAGCATCTCTCAATAGATTCATATCTAGATCAGCAGAAAGAAATTTACCATTCTTCGAAGTGCTGAAATCAGCCGAAGTATTTCAATGGGGACCAAGCCAACAAAAAGCCTTCAAGGAACTGAAGCAATATTTGATAGATTTAACAACATTAACTCCACCAACGCCAGGGGCTCCTTTGTTATTATATGTGGCAGCTTCGCACTCAGCGGTAAGTGCAACACTTGTCCAGGAGAAGCTTGATGGCCAAGTCAAGAAGCAGGTCCCAGTATATTTTGTATCTGAAGTTCTTAGTGTATCAAAGAAAAACTATACAGAATTGGAGAAGGTGTTATATGCTGTTTTGATGGCATCCAGGAAGCTTCGGCATTACTTTCAAGCATACAATATTGTTGTTCCTTCTTCGCAGCCGTTGAAGGATATTATGAGAAATAGAGAAGCTACTGGGCGGATTGTAAAATGGGCTGCAGAGCTCAATGAATTTTGCATTGATTATGTGCATAGATCTTCGATCCAGTCTCAAGCGTTGGCAGATTTCATCGCCGATTGGACACCAGGGGCTCAGGATGAAGAAACAAATAAAGATGCCGAAGTATGGACGGTGTTTTGCGATGGGTCTTGGGGAACCTTCGGAGCAGGAGCAGCCGCTGTGTTGATCTCACCATCTAAAGTTAAAACTTGTTATGCGGCAAGACTCGATTTTAGTTGTACAAACAATATTACTGAGTACGAAGCCCTGCTTTTGGGCCTTCGGAAGTTAAAAGCAATGGGAATCAGAAGGGCCATTCTTAAAACTGATTCCCAGATTGTTTCGGGTCATATCGATAAGAGTTGCAAGGCTAAAGATCCGAAGCTTGAAAAATATCTAGACACGGTCCGAAGAGTCGAAGCTTCCTTCGAAGGATTTTCTGTCAGAAATATCCCTCGAGGACAAAATGAGCATGCTGATTTGCTAGCTAAGTCAGCAGCACAGGGGCTGCCCTTACCGTCGGATGTGTTCTTCGAAACAATAAAAGCACCTTCAGTGGAACTTCTTGAAAGAGCAGTCCTCAATATATCTCCTGTTTTTAGTGAAGACTGGAGAACTGAGATCATCTCTTATCTTCAGGGTAAATTTCTTTCAGATGACGAAACTTATAACAGGAGGATAGAAGCAAGAGCTCGTCCATATGTCATGATAGAAGGGGAGTTGTACAAGCGTGGAGTTTGTGCTCCATTACTCAAGTGTTTATCTAGAGCCGAAGGCATAGAATTGATGAAAGAAATACATGAAGGTCTGTGTGGATCTCACATTGGATCTAGGCCGTTACTTGGAAAGGTTTTCCGTCAAGGGTTTTATTGGCCGAAGGCGGCATCGGATGCAGCGGAATTAGTTCAAAAGTGCGAAGGTTGTCAGAAATGTGCAAGAGATCAAAAACAACCTTCGTCCTTAACTCAGCTCATACAACCCATCTGGCCATTGCAAAGGTGGGGCCTTGACTTGTTAGGTCCGTTACCACCGGCCCAAGGGAACTTAAGATATGTTGTAGTGGCTGTGGAATATTTTTCTAAATGGATTGAGGCAAAGCCTTTAGCCACAATAACTTCGGCCACCATTCAAAAGTTTTTCTGGCAGAATATTATTTGTCGTTTTGGGGTACCAAAGGCCATCACTGTAGATAATGGAACACAGTTCGACTCCGAAGCCTTCAGAGAATTCTGCAATCAAATTGGTACGAAGATCCATTTTGCATCAGTCAGGCATCCGGAGTCAAACGGACTCGTTGAAAGAGCCAATGGCATTATAATGACAGGAATAATGAAGTTAATCTTCAATCAACCCAGAGGAAAGTGGCCAGATCAATTAATCAAAGTGGTGTGGAGCCACAACACAACAACATCAAGGTCAACAGGCTTTACTCCATTCAAATTATTGTTCGGTGACGAAGCAATAACTCCGGAGGAAGCTAAAACTGGATCAATAAGAGTAGTAGCTTCGGCAGAGTCAGATTCTGAAGCTGCTTATTCTGTGGAAAAAGATGCTTTAGAAGGGATCAGGCTTCAAGCTGTGGAGAACATCAATAAATATCAAGCCGAAACAATCAAATGGCGTGATAGAAAGGTTCGGCTAAAGAATATTGAGCCAGGGCATTTGGTGCTTCGGAGAGTGGCTAACCCAGATACAGTGGGCAAGTTGCAGTTGAAATGGGAAGGACCTTTTTTGGTAGTATCTTCGTCAAGACCCGGTTCATACAGATTGAAGGATATGGACGGCAACGACATTCCTAGATCTTGGAATGCGGATGAGCTTCGGCGATATTATGTGTAACTTGATGTAATTTTTTATATTTTTTCTTTCATGGCACCCTTTTCCTTTCTGAAGGGGGAGAAAGGTTTTTAATGGGGCCATCATATGTAATTTCCTTTTTTAGTTCTATAAGAGCAAAATCCCCCAAGGATGTAAATGTAAAAGCTGAGAACGCACCATCGAGTGCCGAAAAGTAAAAGGCGAAGAAGCTCCAAAGTCGTTCCTAAGGGAATGCAGAGCTTACAGCGAAAAGTTAACGTTGATTCCGCCGAAAGTAAAAGGCGAAGAAGCTCCAAAGTCGTTCCTAAGGGAATGCAGAGCTTACAGCGAAAAGTCAACGCTGATTCCGCCGAAAGTAAAAGGCGAAGAAGCTCCAAAGTCGTTCCTAAGGGAATGCAGAGCTTACAGCGAAAAGTCAGCGCTGATATGTGATTGTTTCTAAGGAAATAACGGCTGTGATCATGGCTTCGGATATGTGTTTGGACATTCATTTGCACATCACATTACATCATAGCATTTGCATTCATAAGCATTCATACAGGCATATGTAGGATAACCATCATCATAGCATAAGTGGTTGCTTCGGCAAAAAGAAAAAACTGTCTTTTGTACTTCTTCGTGTACGAAAAGAAGAGCTTCGGAAGAAAGGGAAATGTTGTTTTTTATGCCTCGCTGTGTACGAAAAGAAGGGAAGGTGTTTTTTCGCTTTCGGCTCAAAAAGATAATTTCGTCCACATCAAAGCACCTCTCATACATTAATGGAAGGGTAAGAGTATATTACAAGGTATGAACAGAATTCATTAAAGACAAGTTTAGTCACATTTACAAAAGTCATCTCAAAAGTTTCTTGAGTCTGTCTATAGTCTACTCCTATTTTAATCTTCAAGGGACCTCAGCTTCGGCGTCATTCTCTTTAACCATCGGCCTCGCTTCGTCATCCTACATGAATTAAGTTGTTGTAAATCAAAATCGAGCTTGAAGGAAGAGGTAGGCACAAGGTATGATTTCTTACTGGCTCAAGATGACTCCGAGCTTCGTCTCCAGCCTTTTCTCGCCCGCCTTTTGTCCATATCATCTTTACAAATCTATTAGAAATGCTTCGGGCGAGATCAGGAATGTCATCTAGAATTGATGGTGATAAAGTGAAATTGGGCCTATTGACAATTTTTCCATGATCGCAGCCAGCTTTTAGGAAAGCTGCAGCAGTGCCCCGAGAAGCTACCCAGGCGCAGAAGTCACCGTGCCCGGCTATAACTTCGTCAAGCTCATCAATTTCACCCTCAATATGTTCGAAGGTCTTTGGTAAATCTTCAGCTGATGGGGTGAATTTCTCACTGCTAGCTCCAACTGAGTGGAAAATTTTTCTCAGTCGTTGAATACATTTGTTGCTAAATTCCAAACATTTGTCTTGAAGGCCCACCAATAGTTTTTTCAAATCTGAATTTTGTTGGACTTCGGCTTCAAGTTTTGTGTTGAGTTCTTGCTTTTCTTGTTCAAACTGTTCAGATTGGCAGAGAAGCTTCGTGTTCAGTTCTGTTATTTTAGCTTCGGCTTCCGCCAATAAGCCTTCAGTTGCTTGAAGCTCGAAGTTCTTCTTTTCAATAGTAGGTGATTGCTCTTTTATTTAGCCTTCTAAATTTTCAATTATAACCTCGTGTTTCTTGTCTTCCAGATCTTGCTGCATTTTCAAAGCTTTGCTCAACAGCATACTCTGCACGAAAACAACCTTCGTTAGACAGGTCTTCATTATTAAAAACAATAAAAGTCAAGGGAAAAGTAGTTCACCTTGAAATTGGAATAAAATAAACTACCAACGATATGTTGTCGTCGGTAGCGGCTAATGTCCGTTTCTAGCTTCGGAAAACCGATACTCTTTGACAGAGTACTGATAACCTTAGCTCCAGTCTGATCCCGGATACAGTCTAATTTTTCATCATCAATACCTCCGAAGAGGAGTGCTCCTAGTTTATATCCGCAAGATTTGGCATACTCTTTAAGCTCTTCTATTTCGGTTTTTGACAATTTTTCTCCAACTAAATTTTGAAACATGAAGGCCTCGTCCTCTGAAGCTTCGTTAGCAATTTCCTTTTCTTTCCCCGACACTGCGGCCATGGCCTCTTCGGCGACAGTAGTAGCTTCTTCTGTGGCCATGTCTAGCAGTATTTTGTCGATGTGTTCGATTGTGCTTTCCAAGTTCAAATCTTCAATTGAGGTGGCTTCGGCAGCCGCGACCTCCGAAGGTGTGATTTCAATATTTGTCATTTCCTCAGTCGCTGGTATCTTCTGAGCTGAAGCTCTCGGTGGTGTCTTGTCAATGACCTCTGTCACTGCGATGATTCTTTGTCTCTTTGCTTTAGTCGTTTTCTTCGTTTTTTCGGGCTCCTTTTCCTTCTGAAAAAACTTTGTCAGTTGAGGCCCCAATGGACTTAGCTTCGCAGGCAGGGATTCAGTCATTACCTTCAAAATTTCCTCCACGTCAGTGGCAGAGTGTGATGCGGGAGTTTCTTCTTCGTCGGATACTTTTTGCTTCGGAGAAGACACTTTCCTCTTCTTCGGAATTTTCTTCTTTGATGGTTCTTTCTCATCTTCATTCAAGGCTTCGGTTATCCTTTTCCTTTTCCGGCCTCCGACACCTTTATTCAGATTTTCGTAGTCAGGGTATTCAAAACCCAAGGCGTCCAGCACTCGATTCAGTCTTCGCTTCGGACGGGTGTCGAAGGCCGCAGTCATCAACTGATCTTCTTTTTTGGAGTAATTGCCAAGTATTTCATTGCACATTATTTCAATTGTTTCCAACCACTCTTGGCAAGGTGTTTTGAAGTATTTTTTAAACTTGTAATAGTAAGGTAACCGCACAAGTTCTCCTTCTTTCTTCTCCCCCTCTAGCTTCGGCATTTCCCATTCTTTTAAACTAGGAAAAACTCTGAAAGCCAAAAACTCCTGAACCAGGTCTCTTGTACTGATATGTTCTGCAATAATTCTGAATTCATCCAACGCTTGTTGGGTTGGACCTTCTGGTGTCATGTTGCAACGAGGTCGGGTTTCTCCGAAGATTAGTTCAAGTGGACTTTGCACAAGCTTCTCCTTGTCGTCATCAACCTTGACATAGAACCACTCCGACTTCCAGCCTGCTACCCATTTGCTTCGGTAGCTGATTACAGGAAACTTTGTGGTTTTCCGATAAGCAAAATTATAGCAACCAAAATTGTCATGCAATCCATCTTTTCTAGCCTTCGTCTGATAGTGCAGCTCGTAAACTCGACAAAAGCTGTCCGCAAACGGCTCCACCGCTTGGCTTCGGAGGGCCCAGATATAAACACTAAGCCTAACGATAGCGTTAGGAGTCAACTGATGAAAGTAGATACCAAACCTCTTCAGTACCTCTGCAATAATCCCATGTAGAGGGAATCTTAATCCAGCCTTTAGAAAGCTCTTGAAAATGACTATTTCATCCTTCTCCGGCTTTGGGGTAGTTTCTTCCCCCCCGAAGCGTAGTAGCTTCTTCTGACTTTCACTGAAATAACCCGACTTTACCATCTTGGAGAGATCAGCCTTTGAAACAGTAGACTTTCCGAAGTCCAAGTGGCTGGGTTTACTTGGCATGGCAATACGATAATCATCTTCGGGATCAGTTTCCTCAATGTTTTCTTCTTCTGCTTCGGCAGTTGTTTGTTCTGCTTGTTCTGCATCAGCACTGGGGATTTTTTCCGAAGTTACCAGCCCGGATCGTTGCATCGCTTCGGAGATGGGAATAGTCTCCGAACCTTCAGCTTCGCCTCCCTCACGCTCAACCCTAGTGGTAGAACGCAGTCTGGCCATTTAATTCTAAATTTGTGGGAATTAAATATTTTTTCCTCCGAAGTTTTTTCTTCTGACAAAGCAGGCTTCAAGCTGGAGCTTCGTTCGATTCCGAGAGTCAAGCTTCGGCTATGGTTAAAAATTTTGGCAGCAAAACAGTGCAAATAGCAATGAATGCTGTGGTAACTTCACACCTACTCGTCTGTTTATATAGTACTGCAGGTAAGAAGGCGAAGCGCCAGGATTTTTACACCAGGCGGACAACCGCTTGCACTCGCTGTGCGGTGGACCGCAGAGACCAAACAGTAACTCTGCAAGGTGGGACCGCTATGCGCTGGGAAACTGAATCGTTTCTCGACAACGAGCTCAGGGAAGGTGTTTTTTGGACCTTCGGCTTCCTGAAGCTTAGAAGACTTTTTTCACGGATCAAGCTCGTTATGAAAAACGATCTAGCGCCGCGAAAGGGGCTACTGTTGGGACTATGCTTCGTCGCCGAAGGTTTTGTAGGAAGAAGCAGTTTTCGGCTGAAGCTGTTCGTATGAGATGACCGAAGGTTCCTCTTCATGAAGCTTCAGAATTTACAAACCGACATAAAAGTAGAATGACCTTTTAGTCCATAAATGTTTGAGTCACCGTTGTAATCCCTTATGAGGGGCATAATTGTAATTCCTCACAGGCTACGCTCTGTGCCTATAAATAGGTGAACAGTACCCCTGTACTGTTCACGCAATCTTGTAATCACTGGCACATTACGCTGGAATTATTGCTTTCTGCTAAAACGAAGGTATAAATATGTCTAAATATTATGTTTCAATATTTAGGTTCACGTAATAAAATATATGTCAATATTGTTATTCATTTTCGGCATGTCTTTCTATAATGCCTTATATTTTACATTTTACTTCATATTGTTTTTCAAATCTGATCACGAAGGTATGACCTTCGTGATATTTTGTTTATGGCCTTCGTCCGAAGCTCATTAAATTCTTGGGGAGATAATGCTTCCGCGGACGAAGGGCATTAATATTTAACATTTTATGTTGCCTTGTTCTTAATTCATAGCATTTGAGAACAAGTCCCCAACAAGTTCCCATGGGTGTCTTGATGGGCTTGGCATCCTTCATTCCAAACTTGGTTAGTATATCTTGAATGTACTTCATTTGGCTAATGAAGGTGCCCTCTTGGAGTTGCTTCACTTGAAATCCTAAGAAATATTTCAACTCCCCCATCACAGACATCTCGAATTTTTGAACCATAATCCTACTAAACTCTTCACAAGTAGATTTGTTAGTAGACCCAAATATGATATTATCAACATAAATTTGGCATACAAACAAATCATTTGAATTTGTTTTAGTGAAAAGAGTAGGATTGGCTTTTCCGACTTTGAATCCATTAGCAATAAGAAAATCTCTTAGGCATTCATACCATGCTCTTGGGGCTTGCTTGAGCCCATAAAGCGCCTTAGAGAGTTTATACACATGGTTAGGGTACTCACTATCTTCAAACCCGGGAGGTTGCTCAACATAGACCTCCTCCTTGATTAGTCCATTGAGGAAGGCACTCTTCACGTCCATTTGATAAAGCTTGAAGCCATGGGAAGTAGCATAGGCAAGTACAATGCGAATTGACTCAAGCCTAGCTACGGGTGTATAGGTTTCACCAAAATCCAAACCTTCGACTTGTGAATATCCCTTGGCCACAAGTCGGGCTTTGTTCCTTGTCACCACACCATGCTCATCTTGCTTGTTGCGGAAGACCCACTTGGTTCCTACAACATTTTGGTTAGGACGTGGAACTAAATGCCATACCTCATTCCTCGTGAAGTTGTTGAGCTCCTCTTGCATCGCCAACACCCAATCCGAATCTTGAAGTGCTTCCTCTACCCTGTGTGGCTCAATAGAGGAAACAAAAGAGTAATGTTCACAAAAATGAGCAACACGAGATCGAGTGGTTACCCCCTTATGAATATCGCCGAGGATGGTGTTCACGGGGTGATCTCGTTGAATTGCTTGGTGGACTCTTGGGTGTGGCGGTCTTGGATCATCTTCCTTATCATGATCATTAGCATCTCCCCCTTGATCATTGTCCTTCTCTTGAGGTGGCTCCTCTTGATCTTCATTTTCATCATCTTGAGCTTGATCCTCATCTTGAGTTGGTGGAGATGCTTGCATGGAGGAAGATGGTTGATCTTGTGAAGGCTCTTCGGACTCCTTAGGACACACATCCCCAATGGACATGTTCCTGAGCGCGACGCACGGAGCCTCTTCATCATCTAGCTCATCAAGATCAACTTGCTCTACTTGAGAGCCGTTAGTCTCATCAAACACAATGTCACAAGAAACTTCAACTAGTCCAGTGGACTTGTTAAAGACTCTATATGCCCTTGTGTTTGAACCATATCATATTAAAAAGCCTTCTACACCCTTAGGAGCAAATTTAGATTTTCTACCTCTTTTAACAAGAATAAAGCATGTGCTACCAAAGACTCTAAAATATAAAACATTTGGCTTTTTACCGGTTAGGAGTTCATATGATGTCTTCTTGAGGATTCAATGTAGATATAACCAGTTGATGGCGTAGCAAGCGGTGTTGACTGCCTCAGCCCAAAACCGATCCGAAGTCTTGTACTCATCAAGCATGGTTCTTGCCATGTCCAATAGAGTTCTATTCTTCCTCTCCACTACACCATTTTGTTATGGCGTGTAGGGAGAAGAGAACTCATGCTTGATGCCCTCCTCCTCAAGAAAGCCTTCTATTTGTGAGTTCTTGAACTCCGTCCCGTTGTCGCTTCTAATCTTTTTGATCCTTAAGCTGAACTCATTTTGAGCCCATCTCAAGAATCCCTTTAAGGTCTCTTGGGTTTGTGATTTATCCTGCAAAAAGAACACCCAAGTGAAGCGAGAATAATTATCCACAATAACTAGATAGTACTTACTCCCGCCAATGCTTATGTGAGCGATCGGGCCGAATAGGTCCATGTGGAGTAGCTCGAGTGGCCTGTCAGTCGTCATGATGTTCTTGTGTGGATGATGAACACCAACTTGCTTCCCTGCTTGACATGCGCTAAAAACCCTGTCTTTCTCAAAATGAACATTGGTTAGTCCCAAAATGTGCTCTCCCTTTAGAAGCTTATGAAGATTCTTAATTCCAACGTGGGCTAGTCGGCGATGCCAGAGCCATCCCATGTTAGTCTTAGCAATTAAGCAAGTGACGAGTTCAGCTCTATTAAAATCAACTAAGTATAGCTGACCCTCTAACACTCCCTTAAATGCTACTGAATCATCACTTCTTCTAAAGACAATAACACCTATATCCGTAAAAAGATAATTGTAGCCCATTTTGCATAATTGAGATACAGAAAGCAAGTTGTAATCTAAAGAATCTACAAGAAAAACATTGGAAATAGAGTGGTCAGGAGATATAGCAATTTTACCAAGTCCTTTGACCAAACCTTGATTTCCATCCCCGAATGTAATAGCTCTTTGGGGGTCTTGGTTTTTCTCATGGGAGGAGAACATCCTTTTCTCCCCAGTCATGTGGTTTGTGCACCCGCTATCAATGATCCAACTTGAGCCCCCAGATGCATAAACCTACAAAACAAGTTTAGGCCTTGTTCTTAGGTACCCAAACGGTCTTGGGTCCTTTGATATTAGAAACAAGCACCTTGGGTATCCAAACACAAGTCTTTGAGCCCTTGTGTTTGGCCCCGACATATTTGGCAACTACTTTGCCTGATTTGTTAGTAAGCACATAGGATGCATCAAAAGTCTTGAATGAAATGTTATGATCATTTGATGCAATAGGAGTTTTCTTCTTAGGCATTTTAACACGTGTAGAACGCCTAGAGCTAGAAGGCTCATTCTTGTAAATAAAAGCATGATGAGAAGGAGTCCTCTTCGCATGAATTCTCCTAATCTTATCCTCAGTATAACCAGCAGGATATAAAATATAGCCCTCGTTATCCTGAGGCATGGGAGCCTTGCCCTTAACAAAATTAGACAATCTTTTAGGAGGGACATTAAGCTTGACATTGTCTCCCTGTTGGAAGCCTATGCCATCCTTAATGCCAGGGCGTCTCCCACTATAAAGCATACTATGAGCAAATTTAAATTTTTCATTCTCTAATTCATGCTCGGCAATTTTAGCATCTAATTTTGCTATATGATCATTTTGTTGTTTAATCATAGCAAGGTGATCATGAATAGCATCTATATTAACATCTCTACATCTAGCACAAATAGAAACATGCTCAACGGTAGAGGTTTTGCAATCATTTAATTCAACAATCTTAGCATGTAAAATGGCATTCTCATCTCTAAGATTGGAAATAGAAACATTGCAAACATCTAATTCCTTAGCCTTAGCAATTAATTTATCATTCTCAAACTTAAGGCTAGAAAGAGAGGCATTCAATTTTTCAATCTTAGCAATTAGACTAATATTATCATTTCTAAGATTGGTGATTGAATCATCACTGATGTTTGACTTCTCAACCTTAGCAATCAAATTAGAATTCTCAATTCTAAGGTTGGAGATAGTGTCATGGCAGGTCCTTAGCTCACTAGTTAATTTTTTATTTTTCTCTACCTCCTGAGCATAAGCATTTTTAGTCTTAACATGCTTTTTGTTTTCCTTAATAAGGAAGTTCTCTTGGCTATCTAAGAGTTCATCCTTCTCATGAATAGCACTAATCAATTCATTTAATTTCTCTTTTTGTTGCATGTTAAGATTGCCAAAAAGAGTGAGCAAGTTATCCTCATCATCACTAGAATTATCCTCATCACTAGAGGTTGCATACTTAGTGGGGGATCTTGATTTTACCTTCTTCTTCTTGTCGTCCTTTGCCATGAGGCACTTGTGGCCGATGCTGGGGAAGAGAAGGCCTTTGGTGACGGCGATGTTTGTGGCGTCCTCGTCGGAGGAGAAGTCGGTGGAGCTCTCGTCGGAGTCCCACTCCCGGCAAACATGGGCATCGCCGCCCTTCTTCTTGTAATATCTCTTCTTTTCTCTTCTCTTTCCCTTCTTGTCGTCGCCCCTGTCACTATCACTAGATAATGGACATTTAGCAATGAAATGATCGGGCTTACCACACTTGTAGCAAACTTTCTTGGAGCGGGGCTTGTAGTCCTTCCCACTCCTTTGCTTGAGGATTTGGCGAAAGCTCTTGATGATGAGCGCCATCTCCTTATTGTCGAGCTTGGAGGCGTCGATGGGGACCCTACTTGGTGTAGAGTCTTCTTTCTTCTCCTCCGTTGCCTTGAATACAATGGGTTGTGCCTCGGGTACGGAGGAGGCGCCTTGCTCGATGATCTTCTTGGAGCCTTTGATCATTAATTCAAAGCTCACAAATTTTCCTATCACTTCCTCGGGAGACATTAGTTTGTATCTAGGATCACCATGAATTAATTGAACTTGAGTAGGGTTAAGAAATACGAGTGATCTAAGAATAACCTTGACCATCTCATGGTCATCCCATTTGGTGCTCCCGAGGTTGCACACTTGGTTCACCAAGGTTTTGAGTCGATTGTACATGGCTTGTGGCTCCTCCCCTTGGTGAAGCATGAAGCGACTGAGCTCCCCCTCGATTATTTCCCTCTTGGTGATCTTGGTCACCTCGTCCCCTTCGTGTGCGGTCTTGAGCATGTCCCAAATCTCCTTTGCACTCTTCAACCCTTGCACCTTATTATACTCCTCTCGACTTAGAGAGGCGAGGAGTATAGTGGTGGCTTGGGAGTTGAAGTGTTGGATTTGTTCGACTTCCTCCGAATCATAATCCTTGTCCCCCTTCTTTGGTACCTGCGCTCCATACTCAACAATATCCCATATGCTTTTGTGGAGTGAGGTTAGGTGATGCCTCATTTTATCACTCCACATAGAATAATCTTCACCATCAAACATAGGTGGTTTGCCTAATGGGACGGAAAGTAATGGAGTGCGTTTTGAAATACGAGGATAGCGAAGAGGCATCTTACTATACTTCTTGCGCTCATGGCACTTAGAAGTGGTGGATGCCGATTCCCAGCCGGAGGTGGAGGGTGACGAAGAGTCGGTCTCATAGTAGACCACCTTCTTCATCTTCTTCTTGTCACCCTTCCATTGGGACTTGATGGAGGAAGAGGATTCCTCCTTATGCTTGTGGGCGGACTCCTGTGAGTGTGTTCTCCCCGAGCTTGCAGACTTGTCGCCGGTCCCGATCTCCCTCTTGGCGGATGTTCCCGACATCACTTCAAGCGGTTAGGCTCTAATGAAGTACTGGGCTTTGATACCAATTGAAAGTCGCCTAGAGGGGGGCGAATAAGAGCGGATGACACAGTGATTTGTTTTACCGAGGTTCGGTTCTTGCAAACCTACTCCCCGTTGAGGTGGTCACAAAGACCGGGTCTCTTTCAACCCTTTCCCTCTCTCAAACTGTCACTTAGACCGAGTGAGCTTCTCTTCTCAATCAAACGGGACACCAAGTCCCCACAAGGACCACCACACAATTGGTGTCTCTTGCCTTGATTACAATTGAGTTGGAAACAAGAAAGAAGGAAGAAGAAAAGCAATCCAAGCGCAAGAACTCAAATGAACACAATTGTCTCTCTCACTAGTCACTATTTGATTGGAATGATCTTTGGACTTGGGAGAGGATTTGATCTCTTGTATGAGGTTTGAAGGCTGAAAACTTGGATGCATTGAAGTGTGGTGGTTGGGGGTATTTATAGCCCCAACCACCAAATGAATCGTTGGTGAGGGCTTCTGTAGCATGGCGCACCGGACAGTCCGGTGCGCCAGCTACGTCACCAGGTCGTTGGGTTCCGACCGTTGGAGCTTCTGACAACTGGGTCACGTGGTGCACCGAACAGGTCCTGTTCACTGTCCAGTGCGCCTTCTGCACCAGCTCTGACTTCTAAGCACGCAGTCGCGCACTGTAGCGTTTCATTGTAGCGTTGCAGACGGCCGTTGGCGCTTGGAGACATTACTCCGCTTGGTGCACAGGACAGTCCAGTGCTACACCGGACAGTCCGGTGAATTATAGCTGAGCGGCCTCCCAAATTCTCGAAGGTGGCAAGTTTGGAGTTAGGTTCCCTGGTGCACCGGACACTGTCCGGTGGCACACCGGACAGTCCGGTGCACCAGACCAGGACTGCCTTTGGGTTGTCTTTTGCTCTTTTTATTTGAACCCTTTCTTGGACTTTTATTGGTTTGTGTTGAACCTTTGGCACTTGTAGACTCATAATCTAGAGCAAACTAGTTAGTCCAATTAATTTGTGTTGGGCAATTCAACCACCAAAATTCATATAGGAAAAGGTGTAAGCCTATTTCCCTTTCACATGTGCTGATTGAGTTCTTGGTGCATTAATTGGTATCTTTATGGTGAAAAGTGGTAGGTTGATATCCTTGCGCTATATCTGTTTAATTGGTGCTTAACTCTGATTCTATGCATTTGTGTGTCAAACACATCACATTTTGATTCTTGACACAATGCACCCCACGTATGCTAAGTTGTAGTAGTGCTTCACACTTAGCCTAAGTATGTGCTATTTGGCATATGAGGCCAAAGTAGAGATTTTCATATAAGCACATATTTAGGGGGAACATTCTATAGCTTAGAATTCAAAATTGTGCTTTAAATATTTATCTTATATAAGCTTTAATTGTGTTACCATCAATCACCAAAAAGGGAAAGGTTGAAAGCTCCCTTGTGGGTTTCGGTGGTTTGGGTGGCAACCCAATTAACAGACTAAAAGGTGTTCTGAGTGTTGAACAGGTGCTTAGTGCAAAGCTTACAGGGTTCAACACAAGTGAACAAGTGTGATGGTCCAAAGACTAGAATGTTTATGGATAATGTGCGTCACAAGTAAGATGGACATTGCTTAAGTGAGACTCGGTGTGCGTAACTCAGAGACAACTGCTCAAGCCATGGATGGAGGCAAGAAGAGCTTCGAGGTACCAAGTGCACGGGAGAAGGTCAAAGAGGCTGAGGAACCAAAAGCTAGGGGTGAAGAAGAAGACTTGCAAAGTCAAGGTTGATCGAGTTGAGAAGAGACATGGTGCATCGAGGATCACGACTTAAGAACGTGACTTATAATCAATGAGGTAATACTATGGTTATGTGGTGTAGGTCACTAAAAGCTCTCTTGTGAGTTTTGGTGTTTGGATGACAACTCAATTAAAGGACTAACAAGTGTACTAAGTGTTGAACAGGTGCTTAAGGTAAAGCCTACAGGGTTCAACACAAGTGAACAAATGTGATGGTCCAAGAACTGGATTATGGATACATAATGGACATCACAAGTAAGATGGACATTGCATAAAGTGAGACTCGGGTGCGTAGCTCGGAGACAACTGATCAAGCCAAGGACGGAGGCAAGAAAAGCTTCAAGGTACCAAGTGCACGGGAGAAGGTCAAGGAGGCTGAGGAACCCAAAGCCAAGGGTGAAGAAGAAGGCTTGCAAAGTCAAGGGTGATCGAGTTGAGAACAGCTACGGCACATCAAGGATCACTACATAAGGACGTGACTTACAACCAATGAGGTAACAGCTACAGTTATGTGGTGTAAGTCATAAGGCTCAAGATCAAGCTCTAAGAAGGAGATCAAGGTCACAAGAAGGAGAACTAGTGTCAAAACCAGAACTGGAAGCAGCCCAAAAGAGCTAAGTTCATCTTGATCTTTAGTTTGGGTTGTTCCTATGTTTGGAGATGTTCTATGTGACCTTTGCAGGATGTTGGAGCTAAGAAATGTCAATCTAGATCAAGTCAAGCTGACTTGATGATTTATGAGTCCAACATCAAAGCTCAAGCATATCAAATGCTATAGATGTAATAATTAAGAGAAGGTATGTTTCTAGACTTAGTACATTGGTTTTGTGGACTAATATACTTGTCTAAGTGTTAGAAACAGAAAGAAGAAGAAAAGGAAAGAGGTGCAAAAGGCTTGGCTGTGTACAGCCAAGACTCAGTTCAGTCTGGCACACCGGACTGTCTGGTGGTGCACCGGACAGTGTCTGGTGCGCCAGGTTGAACCCCGGTGAACAGGCCACTCTCGGGAGGAGTCTGGCGACGTACGGCTATAATTCACCGGACTGTCCGGTGGTGCACCGGACTGTCCGGTGAGCCAACGGTTGGCTGGGTCAACGGTCGGCCGCGCAATCCACGCGTGACGCGTGGACGAGCCAACGGTCAGATGGGGGCACCGGACTGTCTGGTGTGCACCGGACAGTGTCCGGTGTGCCAACGGCTCCAGGACTGCAACGGTCGACTGCTCCATTTATGGAAGGAGATCAGGCACCGGACAGTGTCCGGTGGTGCACCGGACTGTCCGGTGCGCCACCCGACAGAAGGCAAGATTTGCCTTCCTGGATTGCTTCCAACGGCTCCTAGGCCCCTTGTGCCTATAAAAGGGACCCCTAGGCGCCTCAAGCAACATACTAGCGCAGCCAACAAGTGTAGACATCACTCGAATCCATTCTCACTCGAACCTCGGGATAAATCCTTGCGTCTGTGTGCTTTGTTCTGTATTGTATCCTGACTCTCTGTCTTACTCGCCTTTATATCTGCACTTCAATACTTATCTGTGGTATAAGCTTTATTTGAAGTGCAGGACATTTTGAGACAGGATCCTCTATTCCGCTGCAACCTACTCGAAGGGTCTTCTCATTCCACTACGTGCTAAGTCTTCGAGTAGAGTAAGATTTTAAGTTTTAAAGTGATAAGTTTTATTCGCCTATTCACCCCCCTCTAGTCGACATCTAGATCCTGTTCCCGGGCCAAAGGGAACTTTCAATTGGTATCAGAGCTAGGCCTCTCCAGTGTGGGCTTAGCCGTCTGGAGATAACGATGTCGTCACAAGAGGTAACTGTAGAACTTCTTTTAGGCGATGGTTCTAATTACAAATCTTGGTCTGTCTCTATTTACAAAGCTTTCATGAATATTGATTCTGATTTGAGACAGATCTTTAGTAGAAGTATTTTTCCCTCTGATTTTAGTAAAAATCCTTCTAATGAAGAACTAAGATGTTTATCTCTCAATCACCATGCTTGCAACATCTTAGTTGACTCTCTTTCTAGAAGTGCTTATTTTGCCATCATGAGCAGTGATAGTGATCTATTTGTTGATGCTCATGATTTATGGAATAGAATTAAAGAAAAATATTCTGTGACAAACTGTGATGCTCCTACTCCCTATATTACTTGTGTTACTAACCATTCAGAGGGAGAAGAACAAGAACGATGGCACCCAAATGATGAATCCACCTCGTCGACAGGTTTGTTCTCCACTAGTGATAAATGTTTTATTGCTAACAATGACGGTGGAGACGAAAGCCATGATGAGAAGAAATATGAGGATGATAGCGAGGATGAATCTTCATCATCACAAGGTACATTTTCCTATATTGCTTCCACTGACATTAATGACAGGGAAAATGAGACCGATGATGTGGAAGAAGAGGAGATTCGCCGTTTCTACAACCATCTCAACAAAGCGGACAAAGCTCTCTTGGTTAAGTTGTTGAGAAGGAACAAGGAACAAGGCGAGATGCTTCTCAGGCTAGAGGAGACTCTCATCAAAACAAACAACAGCCTGGAGAAGATGACCAAAGAACATGAGGAGCTAAGGTGCTCTCATGATGTCTTGGTCCAACAGTATGATTCAATGTTAATTGAGCAAAGTAATAATGATGACGCTCTATCTAATGTTGCTCAACTTAAAACTGAAAATTCTATGCTTAGAAGTCAAGTAGAAACAATGAATTTAGAAAAGCTTGCTCTTAGTGAAAAGTATGATACGTTATCATATTCTCATAATAAATTAGTTGATGATCATATCATGCTTAATGTTGCTCATGAGGTTATAATTGCAAACTTAAATTCATGTGAACCTCATTCTCGCACGTGTGCGCATTTGAATTGTATATCACCATGTGCTAACCCCTGTTGCTCAAAAGAAAGGCAATCATTGACTGAGCAACAAGCTTTAGGGTCACAAAAGAAATTCTGTGGGAACAAGAAGCAAAGACAGCTAAGGAGAAGACACATTGCTCGACTTTCTCAAGATATCCACGGGCGCGTGGTGAAGAAGCTTGAGAAAGGAAAAACTACAGCAAGTGTTAAGCTCCATAAGAAGAATGTTCCTAAAGATGAAGAAATCAACATGAGCTTGGAAAAAGGTAAAGATTCAATTAATCATGTTGTTTGCACTGACCTTTTCTCTATGACATTCAAGAACAAAAAGAGAAAAGGGAAAAAGAGGTGCTTTAAGTGCAACAAGTCAGGACACCTCATTGCGTCGTGTCCATACACCAACAAGGGTGAAGGGATAAGGAGATGCTTCGGATGCAATGACAAGAGTCACACGATCACTTCTTGTCCGCTAATGATGAACCAAGCATGTGCAGTCTCCAAGATGACTCTCACCAAGAAAAATGACAAACAGCAAGTGTCATGTCAGGGTGAGCGACGCTTCTGCTACAAGTGTGGTGAGCAGGGTCATCTATCCAAGTGAAAAGTTGAAAAGGTCCTTAATCACTATTGGTGAATCAAGCAAAGGACCTCGATTGCGCATCTGTCTCTTCAAAGGACGGTACCTGTGTTTCTTAAGTGCATTATCAATATTGCTCTTAAAGTTAAGTGTCGTGCTTTCTGTCCTTGGAGTAGTTATGCTTTGAAGATTGCTTGTGTTGGATTCTTGTTAATAACTGATTCATGTTTTTAAAGATCACATTCATGTCAGCTTAAACATGACTAGGTGCTTTCTAAGTCATATCTTTTGAATCGCTCATTGGGTAGTCTATCATTTGATATATTTCACATGATTACTCTAGTCCGGTATTGTGTGAATACCAAATCCATGTTGTGTCTTTAATGCACTCTTTTAAGCTATAAGGTGCATGATCAAAAGGAGCTCTCAATTAGTATCAACTGGTGCTCTCATAAGCAATTCAGGAAAAGGCAAAGGTATGGAAAATGGAACTGTGCAATTTCATTGAATATCTTGAAGTTCCATTAATTGTGATCACTATGGTTTTGCCTCTGAATTGGTAGTATCTTGGCTTAGGTGCTCCTTCTTTAGAATGTTGATTCTTTTGGTGTATCTAAGGAACCTTCTTAATTATGATGTGCTTAGACTTTGCGCTTTATATGCATGATCGTGTTGTTTTTCAATTGGTATATGTGGTGCAATGATTGTCAAGTATGAAGCATGTCTAGGTTGCTCGTAAAATGTTATACTTCTTGAGGCATGCATTGTTAGATTAAGTCAATCTTTCATTTGATATTCAAATTGGTATCTTTATGTGATGAAAGTGATAGAGTATGCCTTGACCAAGGTATGTTGTGATCCCCTCTAGTTCTGAGGAAGCTAGAATGTGCAAAGTGCAAGTCATTCAAATACTTGATGCACAACTTGAGGGGGAGCACACATAACTTGTATCTGTTGAAACTAACTGTTTCTTGAGCGATCTTGTGTAGTCTTAAGGTGGAAAAGAGAAGATGAGCAAGAAATGGAGCAATCAGGACTGGGGTACCTCTGTAAGTCAAGGAATTGGTATCTTAAGTCGTGAGTAAGTGCATATTTTTAGATTGCTCATGCTCTATAATATCTGGTGATAATAGATGCTTATTCTTAAATATCATAGAGCTATGATAATAAATGAACTTCAATTGGTATCTTTCAATTGGTAGCCGTGATAGTTTGCTTCAACTGACAACTTTTAATAATCATTAGAATAAAAGTTTCTTCTTGTGCCCAATACTATAACTTGTTCTAAGTTTGGTGTCTTAGCAACAAGAAAAGGTTAGGATAAAGAATCAGGCACAAGTGTGAAGAAGCTCTCGAGAGATTAAATACTTTCAAGATGGGAAGTGCACTACAACATGGTAAAGGTACAAAAGGAAGTATTAATCTTTTTGCGTATATGTACCTTACTTAAATGTTGATGGTGCATATGTTAAATTAGTAAGGGGGAGTTTTGATAGTGTGTTTTTCCTCCTAAAACACCCTGTTGTCCCTTGACATCATCCTATGTTCTTGCTTGAGTATGGTTTTTGGTGTTTGATGTCAAAGGGGGAGAAGTTGTGCATTAAAGCTTATCTCAACCTGAGAGGAAAGCTTATCCTAAGGGGTGATGTGTTAGTTTGAGCCTTGCCAGTGTGATATTCATATGCTTCTTCTTGCAGTATTATATGTGTTGCATCATATGGACTAGTGCTTACGCTGCTATGAATTAATTGGCATTGGCATCTATTGTGTTCTTTCTGAAATAGATAGTCATGTGGTTAATGGTGCTTTAAGATTGTTTTAAATTAGTATCTTAGTTTAAATTGGTATTAGTTTGAATTGGTATCTTAATGGTGAATAGTGGTAGGTTGATATTCCTGTGATATATCCACTAAATTGAATGATGTTTAACTCTGATTACATGCATTTGTGTGTTATAGCATCATGGTTTGATTCTTGACACAAAGCATCCCAAAAAGTGCTAAGGTGTAGAAATGTTTCGAATTGCCTAAGTATGTGCAAATTGGCGTCTGAGGCCAAAATTATGTTTTTGAAGTAAGCACATATTTAGGGGGAGCATTCTATAAACTTAGAATTCTAAATTTGTGCTTTAAATCTTATTCTTATGTAAGCTTTAATTGTGTTTCCATCAATCACCAAAAAGGGGGAGATTGAAAGCTCTCTTGTGAGTTTTGGTGTTTGGATGACAACTCAATTAAAGGACTAACAAGTGTACTAAGTGTTGAACAGGTGCTTAAGGTAAAGCCTACAGGGTTCAACACAAGTGAACAAATGTGATGGTCCAAGAACTGGATTATGGATACATAATGGACATCACAAGTAAGATGGACATTGCATAAAGTGAGACTCGGGTGCGTAGCTCGGAGACAACTGATCAAGCCAAGGACGGAGGCAAGAAAAGCTTCGAGGTACCAAGTGCACGGGAGAAGGTCAAGGAGGCTGAGGAACCCAAAGCCAAGGGTGAAGAAGAAGGCTTGCAAAGTCAAGGGTGATCGAGTTGAGAACAGCTACGGCACATCAAGGATCACTACATAAGGACGTGACTTACAACCAATGAGGTAACAACTACAGTTATGTGGTGTAAGTCATAAGGCTCAAGATCAAGCTCTAAGAAGGAGATCAAGGTCACAAGAAGGAGAACTAGTGTCAAAACCAGAACTGGAAGCAGCCAAAAGAGCTAAGTTCATCTTGATCTTTAGTTTGGGTTGTTCCTATGTTTGGAGATGTTCTATGTGACCTTTGCAGGATGTTGGAGCTAAGAAATGTCAATCTAGATCAAGTCAAGCTGACTTGATGATTTATGAGTCCAACATCAAAGCTCAAGCATATCAAATGCTATAGATGTAATAATTAAGAGAAGGTATTGTATCCTGACTCTCTGTCTTACTCGCCTTTATATCTGCACTTCAATACTTATCTGTGGTATAAGCTTTATTTGAAGTGCAGGACATTTTGAGACAGGATCCTCTATTCCGCTGCAACCTACTCGAAGGGTCTTCTCATTCCACTACGTGCTAAGTCTTCGAGTAGAGTAAGATTTTAAGCTTTAAAGTGATAAGTTTTATTCGCCTATTCACCCCCCTCTAGGCGACATCTAGATCCTGTTCCCGGGCCAAAGGGAACTTTCAGTCACAAGGCTCAAGATGAAGCACAAGAAGTGAACAAGGTCACTAGAAGGAGTAGTGTCAAAGCCAGAACCTGGAAGCAACCTAAAAGAGCTAAGTTCACTTTGACCTTTAGTTTGGGTTGTTCTTTTGGTTGGATATGTTCTATGTGACCTTTGTAGGGTATTGGAGCTCATATATGTCAATCTAGATCAAGTCAAGTTGATTTGATGGTTTAGAGTCCAACATCGACCTCAAATAGGATGGGTAAAACGATGAAAAGGGTTAAATATGTAAGGTTTGAGTGTTCAACTATGTTGCATGCACCTTTTACTACATATTTGGTACTTTGGTTTGCTCTCTAACTCTTTTTGTAGAGAAAGTGCCATTCTTAGCTCTGTTTGAGGAGAAATAGAAAAGCTAGGAGAAGAATGGGAAAGAGGTAACTTTCTGGGACTAAGTCAATTGGATTATACTGTAAATGTGCTTGTCTAAGTCTCGGGAAAATCCTCCCAAAAGTTAAAGTCAAATGGAGAAATAATGGAGGAAAAAGCACTTAGTGTGCGGTTGGTTGGCGCACAGGACAGTGAATAGTAACATGTCTGATGCACAAGACACTGAATAGTAACTTGGCCGGTGCATAGGATAGCGAATAGTAACAAGTCCTGTGCACACATGACAATGAATAGTAACTTGTCCGGTGCATAGGATGGTGAATAGTACATGTTCGGTGCACCAACGGCTAGCCCTTTTAGAGAAGGAAACTGCCAATCAGATTTGCAGAGGACAGTTATTGTACGTTGTCCGGTGGCGTGCCGGACAGTCCGGTGCACCAGCGAACAGGGCAGTTTTGGAGCTTCCAAATGAAGACTCCAACTGCTCCTAGACCCCTTGGGACTATAAAAGGGACCCCTAAGCGCCTCCAACAAGTGAGTAAGAGCAGCTAACAAGCATAGATATTGTGTGATCAATTCTATCTCTCTCTTGTGTATCTCTCTAGCTTTTGTAGTGGCGAAGTTATAAGCTATTAGAGAGAGAAGAAGTGATGCTAAGAGCTAGAGCAAGATCTCGAGCGTACCATTACTCTATCGGAGTGCTATCGAGAAGACCGTAAACAGCCATGGCATCGTTGAAACCAATATCGATATTGTGGAAGATCTGTCTGTCTCCTTGGCAGATCTAAGCAAATGGAGGACGGAGCAAGATACTCGAAGCCAAGGTGTGGCTAACTCTAACGTGGACTAGGCAAGCATTTCAGGCTTGGCCGAACCACGTGATAAATCCCTGTGACTGTGTGCTCCTCTCTGTGTTGTGTTATGTCTCTTTGTCTTGATTACTTCTCTACTTACGCTTTAATACTTATCTGTGGTATAAGCTGTCTTTGAAGTACAAGATATTTTTGAGACATGAACTTTATTTCCACTGTGGCTACTCTACTAATTTGGATTCCGCTGCACCACCTCTACAAGTAGAGTAAGAAAAGTTCTAAGTTTTGAGTTAAATTTTATTCGCCTATTCATCCCCTTTAGGCGACATCGACATCCAGATCATGTTCCCGAGTAAAAGAAACTTTCACCAACTAGCTGTTATTTTCGAGGAATTTGTACATTCACATATAGTTCGTCATACAACACACGATTAGTCCACATTTAAATTCTAATGGGTATATTTCAAAAAGATTTGGTTCAGATAGTTTAAAGAATGACTAGCAGACGGTCTGCCAATAAGGTACACCTTCGTGGCTAGAGTTGAGTGTCTAAGTCATTTCTACCTTCGTGGCTAGAGTTGCTCACACTAGTATATATGTGAACTGAATTCTATGTATCTTAATATAAAACACATATTAGTCCAGTTACTAAAACTAAATAGGGTCCTTACAGAAACACATTTCTAGGCAATTAAACTTGTTAACTTCATATCCTAAAGTTTTAAAATGGTGAACCGCATGTACATTTCTAGACCATACCATCGACTTTGGTGCACCAGTGAAAACTTTAGAGATCTAGAAATGAAACGTTTAGAATTTGTGGATTTCTGAATAAGTCTAGAGACTACTTATGCATTTAACTCTACTAGTGGATGGCGCGCGCACTGCGCGCGGTATCAAATTCGTACCTGACATTTTAAATATACATAAATATTATATATAAATTAATATATAATACACAATAAGTATAAAATGTTTAAAACAAAAGTAAGGAAAAATAACACTTTTGTACTATGTGATCGAGTTATAAAATTTACCTGAATTTGTGTCATGTCCAGTTACAGTCAGAGTGACGATACCCAGTGGAATCAAGAGTTGTTTTTCTACCACACTTTTTGCAAGAAGGAAATCACCAATTCATGTTTTCAGGGCATGTACAATGGGTGTCTTGAGTTGTGTCTTCGAGTGTGTCCAGGGGGTGAATATAAAAAAGCTCAAGACATGTATCTTGACGAAGACACAGTGTCTTAGCTCTATGTTCAAAACAGGAGATTAACTGATTGGTCATTTTAATTTATTGAATACTCTGATTAATACAATGAATATGGTAAGATACATGTTTTAGATATATCAATGTATTATGTTCTGTTTTAATTATGTCTTTTACTTAGAGTACCGTGCATATCTCTATTCAATGTGTTTGGTCCGTAAAATTAATTTCTTTTCGCTGCTGGCTCCACATTCTGGAAAGAACCGACGTAGTCTATGTCTATATCTGCTAAGAAATAGAAATTTCGAGAGACGTAGGTAGCGACGCGTGCTATGTACGTGATGGAGTCAGCGCGGGATGGCAGCCACCGATTCACCATCGAGCGGCTTGAGTAAGAAATGCCGACGTGGATGGCTAAGGAGGCGAGTTTTGGAGCAGCTTTAATAATATAGAAATCTATGTCTATATCTGCTGAGAAATAGAAATTTCGAGAGACGTAGGGAGCGACGCGTGCTATGTACGTGATGGAGTCAGCACGGGATGGCAGCCACCGATTCACCATCGAGCGGCTTGAGTAAGAAATGCCGACGTGGATGGCTAAGGAGGCGAGTTTTGGAGCAGCTTTAATAATATAGAAATTTCCTACTAAAATCTTTATCTATGTCAATACAGAAGGGAAGAAAGAGGCTATTGAAGTTGCTCTAGTACTCATAGTCAATTCTTAATGCTTGTTTGGTTAATTTTGTTAACTAAAGAATTTAATCCTCTTAATCCTCATTAACCCATATGAAAAATGGTTAATCAAAGATAACTTTTTTAGACTGTCTAATAATCAAACATAGCTTTGGACTTTGGACGGGATTGATAGAATAATAATTAATCTAATTCTCCCTCATTAAAGTGGAGCATTGAGTCCTACACTACCGGAATCAGCTCCTTTGCCGTGTGTTCTAAACACACGGCAAAGGCTATTTTACACTCGGCAAAGGCTTTGCCGAGTGTAACACTCGGCAAAGAACGCTCGGCGAACTATACATCGGCAACAGCTTCTTTGCCGAGTACTTTTTGTCGGGCACTCGGCAAAGGCTTTGCCGAGTGCCATCTGGCACTCGGCAAAGAAAAGTCACCGTCACGGCGCCAAGTAACGGTGACGGATCCTTTGCCGAGTGCCTACGGCGACACTCGGCAAAGACTGGTCCAGTGGACCCCACAGTTAGTCCCTGTGCCGAGAGCCCTAGTAGGCACTCGGCAAACGATGTTTCTTTGCCAAGTGTCTGGTGGCCTGGCACTCGGCAACGAACCCTCCAGTGGGCCCCTTTGCCAGTATCTTTGCCGAGTGCCTTGGCAAAAGCACTCGGCAAAGATGTCTTTGCCGGTTCCCAGGTTTCCTTCTTTGCCGAGTGCCACTGTCAGCACTCGGCAAAGATGTCTTTACCGGTTCCCAGGTTTCCTTCTTTGCCGAGTGCCATGGTCATAGCACTCGGCAAAGCAACCCTTTGTCGAGTGTTACACTCGGCAAAGTGACCAGGATGTCCCTTTTTTATTTGCTTTTGTTGTTCCATCCAAACAAACAAAAGATATATATCATTCACATCACATTATATATCAAGCACATCACAGAATGAACACATTTATCATCAACACCATATATATCACAAAGTCTCACAAAACAGATCACAAGTCTCACTAAAGTCAGGATCATCACAAAACAGATAAAGTCTGCATCATCACTAACATCACCAAGTATCTCACAAGATAAAGTGTAACTAACATCACCAACACTCATAAAGGTAAGTCTGGATCATCACAAAACAAATCATCAACGAGGTGGGCATCTGGACTGGTTCGGCGAAGGGCTGGACGAAGCATGAGGGTTGTTCGACGCCGCCGATTGACCCTGCACAGAGAAGAGATTGTATGTGTGAGAACATATGAATATATATCATGCAGTACTAAAATTTTGATACTCACAGGAGTAGTGAACTCTGTAGGGTCAGCTGCAGGGAACAACGGAGGTGGTGGAGCATGACCCTGTGCGGCGCCAAGGCTCTGCATGTACGCGAACATCTCCGCCATCCTCTTCTCTAGCTCCTCACGTTGCCTCCTCTCATCATCTAGCTGAGTCTGTAATATTTCGCCCTAATGTTACGATAATGCAAAGAGAAGATATATAAAAATCAATGAACGATGAATAGATAAGGAATAACCTGGAGTTGCTGGATACGATGCTGTGAGGTGTCCTGCCGAGGTCGTATGGCTGGGCTCGCGCTCGTGCTCCTTGCTCGCACCTGAGAGAGAGTGGGAGTGGAGGACGAGTCGATTGCCCCGTCGGCAATCCAGTACCGCCCATGCCTCTTGCCTCCTCCGACCCTCATGAGGACATCTCCGTCGATGTCCTCGGTCCTCGGATCGTAATCTAGCCCATGGACCTCCTTGGCCATGGCGGTGTACTCACTGAGTCGGCTGTGGATGGCGGGGTTGGTGTACGCCTCGGGCCCGTCATCCGGGTTGTAGGTGACGTCGGACGTCGCCTTCCCCTTGTGGGCCATGGCATATGCCGAGAACGTGGAGCAAGGCGCGCCACCATGTGCCGCCGACTGCGAGAAAACCAACGAGATGGTTAGAAATCATGTCTAATCGAAAGTTATATACCTAAATAAAAAAGAGCGCGTACCCATGCTTCCGCGTATTTGCCCAGGCTGCGGCTGCCTTGATGGTGGGAGGGACCTTGCATCAGCAAACGCCGTTCCCGGCTAGCGTTGTGCGCCTCATCCCACTCAGCCGAGCACCACCTCTGCACCATCTGCTCCCAGCACTCAGGATGCGCGGCGCACCAATGAGGAATCATCTAAAAAAAATATAAGTACACAGCATATCAGAAGAAAAAAATAACCATATTTAGTACCAATAATAAAGTTTTGTATTTACCTGCAAGTACTGGTCCGGAGTCAACGACATGGTTCGGGCGTCCTTCTTGTTCACCTTCTCCCCAAGGACGGAGCCGTGGTAAGTGACGATGGCCTGGATGCGCGCCTCGTAGTGCATGTCCACGACGAGCTTCTTACAGCATGTCGTAGACACCACATCCGCCCTGGCCTCGTATCCAGCATCGCACCTGAAGAAATCCTACATACAAAGACGATGTATCCATACATTATTTCAAGAATATGCAACAAATGCGACTTATTAAACAATATAGTGCGAGGAAGACTTACCCACAGCTCTTGCTTCACCCGCTCCGCCTTGTTGTTGAATTGTCTGCCGTCCCGATCTACTGCATCGGGGGCGACGGCGTAGTGGTCGAAGGTGTATGCTGGGCTCGTCACTCCGGCGTACTCGACAAGTCCAGGGAAGTGTTCCCGGCATAGAAGGCCCAGGATGCCATTGGGGTTGCGGCCGTGACCCCCTGCAGTCTCCAAAACCATCCAAGACCTGTCCAAGTGATTAAGATGAAGTATTAGTTTCTATTATTAATTTGAACATATAATATGAAAAGGCAGCAACAATATCTAAAGTTACCTACCTCTCTCCATCGGGTCGTATCAGCGGACGTCTGTCATGAAGTATGGGTCGCTTAGGGAGGCTCGCGGGACCTCGCAGGTAGATACTCCTCGAACCTGAGGAGCCAGAACCTGAGACGTCCTGCTGAGCGGCGTCGTCGTCGTCGTCCTGCTGCGCCGCATCGTCGTCGTCCTGCTGTGCCGCATCGACAGCGGCTTGCTGCTCCACCTGCTGCTGTACGGCGTCGTCCTGCTGCGCCTGCTCCTCCGTCCTACGGGTGCTCCTCCTCCCCCTCCCCCTCCCCCTCCTCGTCCTCGTCCCACCGCCCACCATCTTTGTCCAACAACCTGCAATTAAGAGTAAACAATTAAGCACAGATAAAAAAATATGTATTTAGAAACATATGCAAAATAAATGAAATATAGCATTACATCGATTAAAAATAATCTTCATATGTGTCCGGGTTAGCCGGATCATAAGTGTCATCATCACTATCAACCATTTCATAGTCGACATCATCTGAAGGCGCAATTTCTTCATTAGCATTGCCTTCAAGTATTTCTAAGTCATTCTCATTTTGCACCTCATCATCCTCGTCATCAACAACCATTTCAATATCTACTTCCATTCCGATCGCTTCGGTTAAGTCTATCTCAAATTGCCCTTCGAGCCCATCTTCTTGGAAGAACTCTCCGTCATATGTGTCCGGGTCTAAGTTATAATCTTTATCGTTTGGAACAGGTAATTTAGCGTGCGGTGATACCTTATACACAACATCCCAACCCTTAAGATGTTGTTTCGTTTGGCACGCATATGGAAGATAATACACTTGTGTGGCCTGTTGGGCCACAATATAGACATCGTCTCCTGGTAAGGTGGAATCCTGTCGAATTTCGACTAGCCCAAGATTAGAATGTGTCCGTCTCGTAACTTCAGGGTCAAACCAATGACATTTGAATATCACTGGAGTAAGAGGTTTGGAACCATAAAAATTGAGTTCATATATATCTTCAATTCTTCCATAATACTCGACCTCGTCAAGCCCGGGCGTATAGACTCCAGAACACGTGGTTTTTCGATTGGGCCGGCTTTGGTCGTAGCTTGTTGTGCGAAAACGGTATCCATTGACGTCATACCCAGCAAATTTCCTGACCCTATAGGCAAAGCCATTGACTACTTGTCTCAACTCGGCACTCATAGACGGCTCTCTTTGGCCCTGCAAGTTCAAACACGCTAGATTGTTATATTATTCGCATGTAAGAGCAACTTCAAATGACAAACTAAGCACGTACCTTACGTTTAAACCAGGAAATGAAATCGGGCAATCCATTTCCCGCACCCTTTCGAAGAAGGGTATCATATTCCTGTGGAGTTGGGTCCCTTGATCGACGCCAGAATTCATGAAGAAATTGCTCCATGTATGGCGTCACCTCTTCAAGGTTGGTCAATACATATAGCATGATATGGCGCCACTCTTCATGTCTCAGGGTCTTGGTGGTCGAACCACTTGCGCTTCCGAGTTGGCCTCAAAATATGCTAAGGTTCGATTCATTGTCGCCATCATTGTAACGAGGGGTGGATTATGCACGCTCGGCAGTTTGTCACCATAATAAGTTGTTGTGAAGTTTGACACCTCCTCTAGAATGTATGCCTCTGCAATGGAAGCCTCGATTTTGCATTTATTTCTACATTTCTTTCGGATAGTCTTTAGACATCTCTCGATTGGATAGCACCAACGTCCCTGCACGCCCCCCCCCCCCACTCGTGCCTCATAGGGGAGATGAAGAATCAAATGCTGCATTGGATTGAAGAAGCCGGGTGGAAATATCTTCTCAAGCTTACACAGTAACACGGGTGCCAATCTTTCCAAGTATGCAACCACGGTTCGAGATAACTCTTTTGCACAAAGCTGACAGAAGAAATAGCTCAACTCTGAAAGCGCTAGCCAGACATGCTCAGGGACATAGCCTCAAACCATCGCAGGAAGAATCTGTTCAATCCATATGTGGAAGTCATGACTCTTCATCCCTAAGACTCGCATAGTAGATAAGTTCACCCCCCTACTCAGGTTAGCTGCATACCCATCAGGGAACATCAACATCTTGATCCACTGAAGTACTTCCTTCCTCTGGGCCCTGCTTAGGACGAAATCGGCCTTAGGCCTTCTCCATGTCTTTCTACCACTTGGCAGCTTCATCTCTTGGTTTAGTCTATTACATAACTCTGTCAGATCCACTCTTGCCTTTACGTTATCCTTTGACTTATCAGGAATGTCCATAATTGTTGCCCACAGTGCCTCGGCAACATTCTTTTCAGTGTGCATCACGTCAATGTTGTGTGGAAGGAGCAGGTCGTCATAATAGGGGAGCCGAGTCAAGCCAGACTTATGTGTCCACATATGCTGCTCACCATATCCCACAAAACCACCTTCTGTATTGGCCACGAGCCCATCTATCTGTTGACAAATTATGGCGCCAGTCATTATTGCAGGTGGGCGGTCTGTCACTACGACACCTTTCGTAAAGTTCTTGATGTCTAGGCGGAATGGATGGTCAGGAGGGAGAAATTGTCGATGTTTATCGAAGGACGAATATTTGCCACCCTTTTTCAACCAAATGAACCTGAGAGCTTCCTTGCAAACTGGGCATGGGAACTTACCGTGAACACACCAGGCATAGAATAGCCCATACGCCGGTAAGTCATGCATGGAGTACTGGTACCAAACATGCATTCTGAAGTTTGTCTTCGTAGCTCGGTCATACGTCCATACCCCTTCCTCCCAGGCACGTACCAATTCATCGATCAAAGGCTCCATGTACACGCCTATTTTATTCCCCAGGTGTCCAGGAATTATCAACGACACGAATATATTCTGCCTTTGAAAGCACACACCAGGGGGGAGATTGATTGGGATAACAAACACGGGTCAACATGTGTACGGGGCAGCGCTCATTCCATAGGGATTGAACCCATCTGTGGCCAGCACAACACGTACATTATGAGCCTCTTCAGCTTTCTCACGGTGAATAGCATCAAAGTGTTTCCACGCTTCACCATCAGATGTGTGCACCATCTTGTCAGGATTGTATCGTTTCCCATTTTTGTGCCATGTCATCTGTTTCGCGGATTCCTCTGTCATGTACAGATGCTGGATCCTCGATATGAACGGAAGGTGTCGTAGGATTGTCAAGGGGATGTCGAGCTGCCTCTTCTGTCCATCACCAGAGTCTACCTCCATGAACCTAGACGATTTACACTTCGGACAGTACTTTGCCTCCGTGTATTCTTTCCTAAATAGCACACAGCCCTTCGGACAAGCATGAATCTGCTCATACGTCATCTTGAGTGCACGAAGGAGTTTCTGTGCCTCGTACATGCTCTTTGGCAGAACGTGATCATCCGGAAGCAGGCTCCCAATAACCGTCAACAAGCCATCGAATGCGTCTCTACTCATGTTGTACTGCGACTTGAACGCCATTACACGCCCAATGGCATCCAGTTGAGAAACCTTTGTCTGGCCGTGAAGGGGCTTCTGTGTTGCGTCGAACATGTCGTAGAACGCCTTTGCAGTCGGCTCTAGCTCGTCATCCATACATCCTCCCGTGTACTGTGCCTCCTGATAGTCGTTCAACATATCCGCTACCCCCGCATCCGCGTCATAATCCTCGACACGTTGTCTCAGCACCTCCTCTCTCGTACGATGCGCTTCACCATGAAATATCCACCGAGTATAGCCCAGCGTAAATCCATTCTTCTAAATATGTTCTACCATGGCCTTCTTTGGTTTTCTTTTCTGGTTGGCATATTTGCTGCACGGGCATGGGACTAGACTCGCTCCTTTAGTAGTTTCGCCATATGCCCGTTCCACGAAATCATCGGTCTTTCTAATCCATTCATGGGTCACATCGTTCCTTCCTCTACGGCCCGTGTACATCCACTCATAGTCCTCCATCCTCTAACATAAGCCTAGCAATAGAAAATTCCGGCAGCACCTCCCCTGCACGGGGAGGTGTATAAAACCTGCAAATAAAAGTATCAGCACGATGGCTGACAACCACGCATATTTCAACGACACGATGGCCGACAATCACACATATATATATTCAATCCATGCATGTTTTAGAGTTTGGCATTCTTTTATTAATCTACTAGAAAAAGGTTATCCACACAATGCAAATTCTAAGTACCTAGTGGCTAGAGATAATATAACTCTAACTATCCATCACATTATCAATCACATGTTCAACAAAAATAAAGAATGATTTACCAAATGGCGGCGTGGTGCCAGGCGCGACGGTGGTGTCGGGGCGCGGCGGTGGCAGTGACGGGGCGCAGCGGCGGTGTCGAGGCGGTGGGCGGGCGAGGGAGAGGGAGAGGGAGAGGGGCGCGGCCTCGGTGGGCGGGCAGGCGGGCATGACCGCGGCGAGGGCCAGGCGCGGCCGCGGAGAGGGGCAGGCGCGGGGAGGGGCGGGCGGACAGCGCGACGAGGGGCGGGCGCAGCGGCGGCGAGGGGCGGGCGTGGGGAGGGGCGGGCGCGGCGGCGGGCCAGGCGCGGCCGCGGAGAGGGGCAGGCGCGGGGAGGGGCGGGCGGACAGCGCGACGAGGGCCGGGCGCGGCCTCGGCGAGGGGCGGGCGCAGCGGCGGCGAGGGGCGGGCGTGGGGAGGGGCGGGCGCGGCGGCGGGCGGACGGCGCGGGCGAGGTGAGCGGCGGCGGGGTGACAGAGAGTGAGAGGAGAGGAAGGAGAAAGGAGAAGGCGGTTTATTTCTCTTCTTTGCCGAGTGCCCGTGATCTGGCACTCGGCAAAGATTTTTTTATTTTAAAATATTCTTTGTCGAGTGCCAGATCGTGGGCACTCGGCAAAGACGGCTTTGCCGAGTGTCAACTGATAGGTACTTGGCAAAGATCTGTTCTGGGTTCTTTGCCAAGTGCCAAGGGGATGGCACTCGGCAAAGACGATTCTTTGTCGAGTGTCAATCGGCTGACACTCGGCAAAGCGCTCTTTACCGAGTGTCATCTCGGAACACTCGGCAAAGTATATTTAAATTTTTTTCATTTTGGCAACCAAACTTG
This sequence comes from Zea mays, assembly GCF_902167145.1. Lineage (NCBI taxonomy): Eukaryota > Viridiplantae > Streptophyta > Magnoliopsida > Poales > Poaceae > Zea > Zea mays. The sequence continues at coordinate 158,390,698 of NC_050096.1, forward strand.
TTCCTACAATATGTAGACCTACATGTACCATTTTGGGACAATTAGAAAAGTGTTTTCTATAGCTAGTAGATTTAGTTCCTTTATTTGAATTTCTTCGAAAAATTCACATTTGAACTGCAAGTCACTCGAAACTTGGAAAACCGTGCGTGCAAACATAATATCCATGCTATTTAGCACAAGTTACGACCGACTTCAGGAGCGGACCGAAAACATCAAGCACCATGCTCACTCAACATGGTCGTGAACTTGCCATCCAGTTGTTTAAAAATTGTATAAAACACAAACAAAGTCAAAAAATCATGAAACTTGTCCACGTGTCATGATATCATATGTAGAGGCTGTGGTAAAAATTTGAAAATGTTTCGAGAAAGTTGTGACGTACTATGTGTAGAAACCTAGGATAACTACATTGAAACTCTATGATTTCATGTGTAGTTCTCCTAGGTTTCTACACATAGTACGTCTCAACTTTCTCGAAACATTCTCATTTTTTCACATTCTCTACATATGATATCATGACACATGGACAAGTTTCATGAGTTTTTGACTTTGTTTGTGTTTTATACAATTTTTAAACAACTGGATGACAAGTTCACGGCTATGTTGAGTGAGCATGGTGCTCGAAGTTTCCAGTCCGCTCCTGAAATCGGTCGTAACTTGTGCTAAATAGCATGGATATTATGTTTGCACGCACGGTTTTCCAAGTTTCGAGTGACTTGCAGTTCAAATGTGAATTTTCCGAAGAAATTTAAATAAACGAACTAAATCTACTAGCTATAGAAAACACTTTTCTAATTGTCTCAAAATGGTACATGTAGATCTACATCGTGTAGAAACATACCACAAAAAGTTTGGTTACCAAAATTAAAAAAATAAAAATGTACTTTGGCGAGTGCCAAAAAAAGGCACTCGGTAAAGAGGTCTTTGCCGAGTGTCATCTAACTGGCACTCGGCAAAGAATCCTCTTTGTCGAGTGCCTACCTTCGACTCTCGACAAAGGGTAACGGCCGTCATCTTTAGACGGCCGCTGACGACTCTTTGTCGAGCGCCGTCTTTGCCGAGGGTTCGGCACTCGGTAAACCTGTCTTTGCCGAGTGTAATTCTGTACCGAGTGTCCTGCACTCGGTAAACGAGATCGTTACCGAGTGCGGGACTTTGCCGAGTGCCCGACAAAAAGCACTCGGCAAAGCTCCTGGCACTCGGTAAAGGCCCAGATTCTGGTAGTGTGTCCTTTACAGTCTCTTCTGAAAGATTTCATCCTCTATATCTCCTTTCTCTCCAACAATATCCTCTAAATCACGTCCTCTATACGTAAATACATATATTAGAGATATTTTTATTTTTTATTTTTTGTATATACGTATTTATCATAATCTCAAATGTATTGTACATATTTTAGTATTGCTATATTGGTTATTTAAAGTATTTAAATAGATAGAGGACCGTTTAGAGAAACTCTATATACAGAGTATCCAGGAACGTTCTCTAAATAACCGTTTGATCCTCTATATTTAGGGTAAAGAAGCCTTAGCCCTGGCTCTATATCTGTCTGAGTATGCCTCATGCTGCTACCAATTTATCTATATGATCAATCATGTCAATTACGAGTAGATTACACATGTACATATCCGTCACAAGTCTTTTGCTATTTGTTTTCTAGATTAATATATATCCAAATTTTTCTAAGCATCTAGCAATTCTAGACTTCTTTCTCGTTAAGACTCGTCCCAAAATAGATTAACTTCTAGAATTATTTTAATTAAGCCAATTTTAACCAATTCTATATAATAGTATATATGACAAAAAATATAGTACAAGAATAGTTTATGTTGTATTAATTATACTATTTTTATGTAACAAATATTAGTCTTTTTCTATAAAAATTCACTCAAACTTAGTTTTTTAGAACAACTTCACGTTGATTTATTTATTAGAGAGAAAATAGGGAACTATTACATCTCTAGCATTTTATCATTAGACGATAGTGAGAACAAGTTCGTGCATCTCTACTCCTACAATGCTCCACATTCACACTCACCTAGTTAAATAGAACATATATGTTTTAAATTTTATAGTCTATACTTAAACATAATATAGTTATCTTTATAAAAATAGAGGAAAAAAATAAAATCAGGTCATGCTAGACCTAGCCTGTCGTGCGGTACCAAAGGTCTAGGAACGACAAAGTGATCGTGTCGGACTAGCACGGGCCCGGTGAATAACGGGCCGAGCCATGTTCGGGCCAAGCTAAATCGTGCTGGACCATGGGCCGCTCAGCATGCCTAATCCATTTGGACATGTATACACACACCGGTGGTTCGTTGTCACACCTGGATTTAAAGGATAAAGTCGGGTGCGTCTCATATGTGCGTCAAGGAAGAACATCACATATAATGACAAAGTGTATAGAGATAAATGTCATAAATATCATAATTACATAGTGGAAGTCTTACGAAAATAAATGATAATAATAAAGCGAACTAAATATTATTTCACTGGCGCCACAAAGCTGACTGATAGACGTCACCTAGATCAACTCGTATGCTTCATTGTAGGGCAGCTCCTCTTCGACCAACTGCTCTTCACCTACAGGGGGTTTATATATCGCAAGTGTGAGCTCACAAAAGATCATAGCTCAACAAGTTGTGAGAATAATATGCATGAACTCACCAAAGGTGGGAGTTCATGTGAAGTGTAATGCTGATCAACAAATAAGGGGTTAAAGCTGAGCTTAATAAGTTGGTCAAAGTTTTATTAGCAGTTACTAAATGTAAGTAAATACCAAACCAGAGTAATGGTAGATCAAAATAATAATAAATCCCAATGTGATGCAAATGACAAATTGAATTTAATTCCATAAATTAATCATGTGAGTGTCTGAGCCGCTCCTGACCATGAGCACGACTGATATACCAATTTTACACTCTGCAGAGGTTGCACATCTTTACCCACAAATCATGTTACCCATCTGCCAAGGGATCGCGAATCCCATACACCTCTACTAAGGAAGCGAGGCAGGGTAACACTACGAGGCCTTTACAAAGTTCCACTAGCTTCAGAAAACCCGCTACAGTTTCTAGAAAGCTCCAATGCAGGGATCCCTCGCCTGACCGCCATCGTAGCAAAATCAACCCAAGGACCTCCCTACACTGACCACTCTCCTACTGCCCTTGCCCCTATCGGGTAAGGTAGTCCTCCACTAGCTTTTCTAGTTAGTCAGCCAAGGGCGTCACATACCACCCTTGTGGTAGCACTGTTTTCCCAGGTGGTTCTCCATGTTCCAATTAACATAATGATCTTATCATGAACAGTAAATAACAAACTGATAATAAAAGTGTGATCATGAATAATGTATATCTCCGTACCCAAAACCACATAAAGCAATACCAGGTACTGTCGGTACCCTAAATCAGGGGTACCCTCTCCTACTGCATAAAGGAATCTCACCCATGCGATGACTCCTGGTCGCGCGGAGGACCGCGCCTAACTCCACCGGATGGGCGGGCCAAAGGGCGCCACGTGGCGAGGAAAGGCACCATGCCTCAGTAAGACCGGACCCCCACAGAGGGTCACCGGGCCCCTGTATACATACAGGTCCGGAGCCCGAGGGTAGGTCCGAACCCCGGCAGGGTTCCGGAACGAGAAGGACCTTGGGGTATGCAGGGGTCCGGTGCTGACACGTGCGCAGGCCTTGCTCTCCGACCCCCGCGCAGGCGAAGGCCCGCTGCTTGTGGCCCATGACATAAGCCATCGGGCCGAGCCTGACGTAAGGTCGTGTAACCCCTGCATTTATTAAGGAGAGGACGCGCCGCCTGCCACTGCGCTGACAGGCGACGGGCAACGTGCCCTCTCAGCATTAAATGTGTCTCGTCCCATCCACTGGCAGGCGGTGTCAAGGTCATCCAGCAGGCGGCGCGACTGCTGGGTCTGCTGGCAAACAGTGCGCCCGTGCCAGGCAGCGCACTATGTTATCCCTTCTACAAGAAGCTTCCCCTACACGCCGAAGATACACAGATCTCGGACGATAGGACACAAGCGATTTCCCCGGCAGCAAATATTTATAGTCCCAAGTGTTATATTCTCTATGTCCCTGGGCCCACATGTCGGGGCTCAGTACCTTTGTGCATGCCCCCCTTCAGCTATAAAAGGGGAGGCATGCGACGTTACAAGATAGATCCAAGCTAGGACCCAACTCTAGGCAGACACTCTCAAGTTCATACAAGCTCCCAAGCAATACATCACACAGTGGAGTAGGGTATTACGCTCCAGCGGCCAGAACCACTCTAAATCCTCGCGTGCTCTCGTGTGTTGATCCACCAATCCAGTAGCAAGCAAAACGCTTAGGCCCCTCCTCTCTTTAGGATTTAGGGCGGGTGCAATCCGCCACCCGGCCGGGGAGATCTCCTCTCCGACATTTGGCGCGCCAGGTAGGGGCCAGGCTTCAAGTTTTTGCTTGTTTCCTCGCTCAGCATGATGGTGCGGATCATCGAGCACCGCGCCAAAACTTCGGAGGATTTCGTTATGGAGCAGGAGGTTGCATCCTCCGCGCCACGAGTGCCCGACCTCCCCGACTATAGGACTGCTGCCGTGCATGCCATGCAGCAGCACACGCCAGCGCAGGCGTCCCGGACTCCGTCGAGGGCAACGCCTACGGCGCTGTCTGCGGCCAGAGAGTTGCTACGCCACCCCCTAGCTCTATGGCATCACCGGGGGCCATGAAGCAGTGGCGCGACGACATTGACCGACTGCTTGGCATGGCACATTCTACTTCGACCAGGTCGAGGCCTTGGTCATCCTGGCGCCAACGCGAGGCGACGGCGTCTGTGCGCTCGCCCTCCTAAAGGGGTGCACAGACCGGCGACCTCCGGGTGGAGCTCAACTGTAGGCATATGGGAGAAGACGCCCGAGTCTCTTTGGAAAGGGCGTGTGAGCGCCGACAGAACGTCGAGGGTCGCAACCTCGACCAAGATTTCGCTGCGGAGGCACCGCAGACACCAGTGGGCGCCCGGTCCCAAACGGGTGTCCCTTTGACCGGCGTGGACTGCGTCGCCCTCACTGACCATCTTCGCACGGCGTCATGGCCGCCCAAGTTCCGGCCACACCTGCCAGAAAAATACGATGGGACAACGAACCCATCGGAGTTCCTGCAAGTATATGTCACCACCATCACGGCAGCAGGTGGAAACACCGCCGTAATGGCAACATATTTTCATGTCGCCCTGTCTGGACCTGCCTGGACATGGCTCATGAACCTCGCCCCAAGATCAATCTACTCTTGGGAAGAGCTCTGTGCTAGGTTCATGGCGAACTTCGCCAGTGCTTATCAACAGCACGGTGTGGAGGCCCACCTCCATGATGTGAGGCAGGAGCCAGGGGAGACCCTCTGGAAGTTCATCTCCCGCTTCACCAAGGTGTGAGGTACGATACCTCATATTTCCGATGCCTCCATCATCACGACCTTCCGACAGGGGGTACGTGATAAGAAAATGTTGGAGAAGCTGGCCACACATGATGTGGAGACTGTCCCCACGCTCTTCGCCCTGGCGGACAAGTGTGCCAGAGCTGCTGAAGGCCGGGCATGGCACTCGGCCCCACAAACCAGGACCACCCAGACGGGAGGTTCGGGTGCCATCCCCCAGGACGGCAGAAAGAAAAAGAAGGGTCGCGGCTACGAGAAGCCACAATATACCGCGCTGGTCATCGCAGCCGCGACCGGAGGCTGGGGCGACCGCAACAAACGCCCACGACCACAAAGGGGTAACGGCGGCTCGTGCCCTGTACATCCCAACGGTCGCCACAGCGCCGCGGAGTGTCGCGAGATCATTGATCTTGCAAAACGCGTCAGCGAACATGCTAGCGAGCGACGTGAGCAGTCTTCCAGAGACGGCTCCCCACCTTGACGTTGTCCTGGCAAAGAAAAGGTTGACGACGGCGAGGTGGCTGCGGCTGAACAGGACCTCGAGTATCAGTCACCCGAAGGGGACCTGAAGGACATCTTCGCAAAAGACTCCCACTCCGACGGCGACGACTAGGCAGACCACCGGCGGGATCCCATGTCCCCCGGCCTAGAAGCTGAAGCCTGCCTTCCTCCGGAAACCCATCTGGATTCCCCACGGGTCCAGCTTTCTGACAGGTTCATCCAGGAATGACCACAGCCAAAGGCGAGGCCTCCTTCGTCAAATGCAGATGGGAACCTAGGGTCGGGACCTAATCCTACAAAGGTACCAGACCAAATCAGGGCTCCGTAACACTCCCCCAGCTGGGAAGGACCCTTCATGGTAATGGGGGTACCCCGACCCAAGGGCAACTGTCTAGCTACGACCGAAGGAATGCCTCCCCCAGTGTCGAAATATCTCTGTAAGTTTTATCTATAGAGCAAGTCTGAGGGGTCGAAGTTTTTCCCTTTTGTAACTAGGTAGTGCACACGGGTATGCCAACCCGGTAGGGTCTGCCCCCATAAACCCGGCCTGTTGGCCCGCACCCATGCATGATTAGCTATAAAGGAAAACTACCATATCAAGATATGCCTCTATGATAGCAATTTCCTACTGCTCCACGGTCTCACCTTGCAGTTTCTGATCGTGTTTTATCTAACCCACCTGCCCAGCTCCCATCCCACCAGGCATAATGACATCTGGATTGAACAACCAGGGTTGCAGTTTAGGACCTCTATGCGAAAGCAGGGGGACCCGACAGCCTGGGGGCCGGCTCTGAGGAATGAGTGCTCGTTTCATGGGGTGGTCCGGAGCCTGTGCGGGCGATTAGCCTGGTTCCGTACCCAAAACCCTGCACACTCCACCACTCCGTGACGAGCACCCTAGTACTTAGAGCTATAAGTCCTGTGGGTCCGACAACTTGGGGTCTGGAACTAGAGAAGAGACGCTTGTCTCCTGGGGTGGTCCGGAACCATGTAGCCGCTCAGCCTGGTCCCGTACCGTGGGCCTGCATGTTCCACCACTCTGTGACAGGCGTCCTAGTATCTAGAACCACCATCCAGGGGGTTCGTACACACAACTTGCTTCCCCTAGCCAAAACACTGCAAACCCCGAGCATGTATCAAAGGATGGCTAGTGTCAGATGACGGGTCCTACGGGTGTATTACTAACGCTCCTTGGCTAAAAGCTGTGTACAGATCCAGGTCTCGGAGGGGCTCCCTCCCGAGAATTGTTGACAACTCTTTCAGAACATGCTGGTATCCAACCTCGATATATCAAGCCTGCATCCCAAGCGGGGGGGGGCAGGTACTAGGGGGACTCAACACCGCAACATCTCGCACAGCAGGAACAGGCGATACATACATAAGTGTTAAATATTGCTTAGTAGACAATATTTATTACTTTACAAAAATAGGGGAAGGCCTGGGGGTCGGTTCTAAAGAACGGATGCCCATTCCATAGGGTGGTCCGGAGCCTGTGTGGCCGGTTAGCCTGGTTCCGTACCCAAAATCCTGCACACTCCACCACTCCGTGACGGGTGTCCTAGTATTTAAAACTATAGTCCTGTGTGTCCAACAACCTGGAGGTCCGGCTCTGAAGAACGGGCACTTGTCTCCTGGGGGGTCCGGAAACCGTGTAGCCGCTCAGCCTGGTCCCGTACCGTGAGCCTGCATACTCCACCGCCCTGCGGCAGGTGTCTTAGTACTTGAAGCCACCATCCAGGGGGTCCGAACACACAACTTGGCTTCCCAGGCTAAAATCCTGCATACATATGTTATTACATTTTGCTTCCAAGCAAATACATTCCCTTACAAACGGGACCCAGCTCCATCTCTGCAGGAATGGACCACGCTGCACCAATAAGAGTCGCGCTAGAAGCTGGCTCCGGGCTGCCTCACCAGCGGCGGCGACCACCTCTGCATCGACGAATCGCCGGCGACAGCGACCACCTCTGCATCAGCAGCGACAACGACCTCTGCTCCGAGCGGTACGCCAGCAGCAGCGACCACCTCAGGGTGAGCGCCGGTGTGAAAGGTCCTCGTCCCGTCTCCCTAAGGGGGCGACAACGAGGCCATTAAAGCCAAAGAGTCAGGGACTCAGCGGCAGGTGGCCCTAATAGTCTCGGCAGTGGAGGCAACCACCTCTGCAAGCGGCAGCCACCACCTCAGCACCGACGACCACGGCCACCTCCGCACAAAAGGTCCTCGCTCCTGTCCTCCCACGGAGTGAGGACTAGACCATCCAAGAACGCTGCCGCCACTCCCGCAGCGTGCGACGTCTTGGACGGTCCCCCGTATGGCTGGCGGCGCGGGAGAAGCCGTGGGTGTGGCAGACCCGCGCACGGCGCGACCGTCGCCCGTATGGTGGATGGACAGCCACGCCCCGACCAAACGGCAGGAGGCAGCGTCGGAGGCGGCGACAGGGCCACCTAGGCCAAGAGCCAGGCACGCGGCAGCTGTCAGCGCCTGCACCTGGCCGGCCTCACGTAGCCGAAGTTCGCCTCCTTCGTGTGGCTGGTGAACCCCTCTCCTCCCCCGAATGCTGGAGGAAGAAGCGGGCCACTGGCCCACGCGGGAGGTAGAACCCTGGCTCGACGCGCCTTCCGCCCCAGCGAGGATGATGAACATCCTTGAAGCTGAGGGCAGGAGGGAGGCCACAGCCCGGTTTGCTTCTCCCCACCACAAGGCTGGTAGTCATCCTTCTGGATGACCACCGACGGGGGACTGCAGCCGGGCTGCATGATGAAAATCCTTGAAGCCGAATGGTGGTGGAAGGATGCCAACCCCCATTGGGTTGCACCCCTCCAACGGTGGCAGGAAGAAGACAAGATCGGCGACACCACCACGAGCGCACGCTCTCCGACAGTGAAGTCGCCGGAAGAGACGACCTTGACGCGGATCCCTCCAGAGAACACCAGCGCACCCCATCTGGGGGCCCGGAAGGCGAAAGGGCGCGGTGGTCGTAAGAGGAGCGAGGCATGTCTACTGCCCAGGGGATCGACCCCTTTTTAAAGGCAGATTCCCCCCCCCCCCACACGAGCCCCTGAAGCGTCACGGGTGAAGTCTCCCCTGGCATGCACCAAGGATCTCACCTAATGGCACGGGGGCCAGGCCCCGCATGTCATGCAAACTAACCTTAAGAAGGAGCGTGCGACTGTCCTGCGGTTACGCGCCCCTCCATTTCTGGGCAACCAGCAGTCAGGAAGGCGAACCGTCGCGCAAGGGGCATGCAACCGCTCCACGATTAGGCGCCCCTTCATCTTCGCCGTGTCCAGCGGTCAAAGAGGCGAACCGCCACGCAAGAAGCGTACAACCGTCCCGCGGCTGTGCACTCTCTCAGCTCTACGACAACTGGCGGTCCAATTCAGGGGCCCAGGCCCAGACGTCATGTAACCGGCGCGCCGATTACTGTGTGCAAAGAAGCCGCACCGCCGCCTGCGCCAATGCCTTGAATTCTCGGGACTGTCACGGATTCTGAAAAGGTAAATTTTTCAGAACCAGTGCAGCGACTCGAGGCAGCCTCGCGCATAGCCCGACAATGCCGTTGAATACGATGGTCACGGGTCATTCAGCCGTGGGAGTAGGCACAGTAGTTGGCATGGCCATAGGCGGGCTGGCAGTAATTGCAGCAACAGACGCGCGGAAGCAGCGGTCCAACTGCAAATCAGACTCTGGTCCCACCTGCAGGCTCGCATCCTCCCCTGAGGTGGGACCGGGGGCCATTGTCGGTACCCTAAATCAGGGGTACCCTCTCCTACAGCATAAAGGCATCGCACCCATGCAACGACTCCTGGCCGCAAGGAGGACCGCGCCTAACTCCACCGGATGGGCGGGCCAAAGGGCACCACGTGGCGAGGAAAGACACCATGCCTCAGTAAGATCGGACCCCCACAGAGGGTCACCGGGCCCCTGTATACATACAGGTCCGGAGCCCCAGGGTAGGTCCGAACCCCGGCAGGGTTCCGGAACGAGAAGGACCTTGGGGTATACAGGGGTCCGGTGCTGACACGTGCGCAGGCCTTGCTCTCTGCCCCCCGCGCAGGCGAAGGCCCGCTGCTTGTGGCCCATGACATAAGCCATCGGGCCAAGCCTGACGTAAGGCCGTGTAACCCCTGCATTTATTAAGGAGAGGACGCGCCACCTGCCACTGCGCTGACAGGCGACGGGCGACATGCCCTCTCAGCATTTAATGTGTCCCGTCCCATCCGCTGGCAGGCGGCGTCAAGGTCATCCAGCAGGCGGCGGGACTGCTGTGTCTGCTGGCAAATAGTGCGCCCATGCCAGGCAGCGCACTGTTATCCCTTCTACAAGAAGCTTCCCCTGCACACCGAAGATACACAGATCTCGGACGACAGGACACAAGGGATTGCCCCGGCAGCAAATATTTATAGTCCCAAGTGTTATATTCTCTATGTCCCTGGGCCCACATGTCGGGGCTCAGTACCTTTGTGCATGCCCCCCTTCAGCTATAAAAGGGGAGGCATGCGACGTTATAAGACAGATCCAAGCTAGGACCCAACTCTAGGCAGACACTCTTAAGTTCATACAAGCTCCCAAGCAATACATCACACAGTGGAGTAGGGTATTACGCTCCGGCGGCCCGAACCACTCTAAATCCTCGCGTGCTCTCGTGTGTTGATCCACTAGTCCTGTAGCAAGCAAAACGCTTAGGCCCCTCCTCTCTTTAGGATTTAGGGCGGGTGCAATCCGCCACCCGGCCGGGGAGATTTCCTCTCCGACAGGTACTACCCAAAAAATCAGTGGTAAACAAGGTATAAAGATAGCCAAACTAGGGTAACCTACTGGGTCCCATCAAAATTAACCTATGCAATCCTTATGATTAATAAGAACATGATTGGGTAAAAAGAGTGATCAAGGGCACAACTTGCCTTCAACGAGCTCCTGCTCAGCAGTCTCCACCTACTGAACCCTGGATCCTCTGTGGCTTGCTCGTCTACTCGCAACAATACAAACAAACATGTATAGCAAAAAATAACAAATAACGTCACACCAAATAGCAGTACAGAATGCATGATAATATTCTAAGCGTCGTATCGAGATCGTAGGAACAAGAATCACTAAATTCGGAGTTATGGATATCTAGTTATGAATTTCTGAAGTTATTTAGTACCAAGAATCGAGTAATTCAAGTGAATAATTTTAATCCAAGTTTCATGGCTAAACATAGGTACTAGGTGATAGACAATATTAAAACAAAATTAATGCCACGGGAATAGATTAATTTGGAGTTACAATGAATTAATTATGAATTATACGCACCAGATTTAAAAATTCTTAGATCAAGTTTCACCCGCACAATTTCTATCCAGCGGCATAGACCTAACCTACACCAACCGGTACGCGGAATCTGATCCTAGCCGCAGATCACAAGATGGACGCATCCCCGCTCGTCTTCATCCTCCGGCCGAGCAGGGTGGCGATTCCCCCGCCATGACCCGGCGGCGAATCACCGGCGCGCAGCCAACCCACGCCCCGACATGCTACCCACCACACGTTCCTCCATTCGCGACACCAGGACTACACGACCACAGTGGCGGCCAAGGTACCCATGGGGGTGGCACAACCAGCACAACCCACGGCAAAACACAGAGCCGCGGCGGCGTTTAACAACGGCGAGAAATTCTCGATCCCATATGACCTAATCCTTCCTACCCATCAATTCAATACTTGGCTAGCATGATAACGAGGTGCTAGAACGACTCTTACCGGTGGAGGAGGACGTAGGGGTCTGGTCGGCGTGAGGAGCGGCTTGGCGGTGAAGACGACTCCGTCGAGAAATTCCACCCGCACGGTCCCGCCTTCACCCACAATCGGTGACGCCCGCGTTCAGGGTACCCCAGGAATTACTCAACGCGCCCACCGGGCACATAGGGTGGTACTTCACGTCGGCAAACGACGGTGCCTAGTTGCTCCACCCGCGGCGCTCGGCGTACGGACCTCTGCAGTCAGCCAGTCTCTGGTTATCGCGGTGGTTGCAACGAGGCGGTGGCACGGGGTATGGCGAAGATAGTGGTGCGCGGAGATTTATGTAAGCCGGCTGGGCAAACTACTTGCTCGAGATCACCGCCGATTTGAGCTGGCTGCTACCCAGTCCTGCCCGAGTGCCTGAGGGTCCGTTCGGTTGATACGGAATGGGCTACCGTATCTGTTTCTAGTCGGATTGCTTCACTAATTTGTATAAGTTTTGATCAACAGAAACAATTCTGGATGAACAGACCCTGAATCCGAAGGGAACGGTCCGACACGGCAGTCCCACGTGACAGCGAACTCGACGAGGCGATTCATGGGTCCCAGTGACCAGTCTCATGGAGTGTTAGCTGCGACGGCGCGCGCGGGATGTAGTACCTGGTTGGACCACTGACGAGATGGCCCCACAAGTCAATGTTTGTGAGGCAAGCGCGGCGGTGGGCTGAGTTCTGGGCCGAGTGTGCGCAGGGAAACGAAGATGTGGGCCAAAAGGAGGAGTTTAGGCCCAGGCGCGCTTCTAATTTCCTTCCTATTTTCTATTTTCTTTTCTCTTTATTTTTTATCCCAAGTTTAAATCCAAAATTGATATTGAACTTTGGATTTTAGGTTAACTATTTAAATTTAAAATGTCAGTATGAGAAGACATATTTGTGTGTATATATATATATATATATTTCTTTATTTTCATCTAGGGTTTTTCCTTTTCCTCTTCTCTTTTCTTTTCCATTTTCAAACGCTAATCTCCTTTTAGGCTTTAATTCAATTTTCCTTATGATTATATTTTTATTAATAGTGTTGCCATTATTATTATGTGCACAAGCAACAAAACTCTGGCATGATGCACATTTTATTGAGATATTATTTATTTTAAACATGTCTCCTCTCTTTAGTTTCCAAAGTTGAGTATTACAAATCCTACCCCCTTACAAAGAATCTCATCCCCGAGATTAGGTAGAACTAGGAAAGAGGTGGGGAAAATCTACTCGTAGCTCTTCTTCTCTTTCCCAAGCAGCTTCATCTTCTCCATGGTGACTCCATTGCACTTTGCACATTTTAATCACTTTATTCCACGTGACATGAGTCAAGGTATCAAGAATCTTGATAGGATACTCCGTATAAGTCAGATCATCTTGAACACTAAGATCCTCCATAGGTAGTTGCTCTTCGGGTACCCTTAGACACTTCTTCAGTTGGGATACATGGAAGACATCATGTACATCTGCAAGATGGTCAGGTAGTTTTAGTTGATAGGCAATTTCTCCCACTCGCTTTAAGATCAAGAAGGGTCCAATAAAGCAAGGGGACAACTTCCCTTTAACTTTAAACCTCCTCATACCCCGGATCGGTGATACCTTTAGATACACGTGATCACCCTCCTTAAATTCTAGCAGTCTTCTCCGGGTATCCGCATAGCTTTTCTGTCTTGACTGCGTAGTTCTCAAGTTCTCCCATATCAAGCGTACTTGTTCTTCTACCTCTTGTATAATTTTTGGCCCAAAGAACTGCATTTCACCAGTTTGATCCCAATATAAAGGAGTCCTGCATTTTCTGCCATATAAAGCCTTAAACGGGGACATCTTCAAACTGGCCTGGTAGCTATTATTATAAGAGAACTCCGCATAGGGCAGACTCTTATCACAACTGCCACCATGTTTAAGAGCACAAGATCTTAACATATCCTATAGTACTTGGTTGGTCCTCTCGGTCTGCCCATCAGTTTGAGGATGGTAGGCCGAACTAAAATTCAACTGTGTGTCCGAGCACTCGTGCAACTTCTGCCAAAACCGAGAAGTGAACTATGATCCCCGGTCTAACACGATCTTCTTAGGCACTCCATGTAGACAAACTATCCGAGCCATATACAACTTTGCTAGCTTGGCTCCCGTGTAATTAGTTCTCATAGGGATGAAGTGAGCCACTTTTGTCAGTCTGTCCACAATTACCCAAATGGAGTCATACCCTGCAGAAGTGTGGGGTAGACCAACAATGAAGTCCATGCCAATTTCTTCTCACTTCCACTCGGGTATCTTAAGCGGGTGAAGTAATCCAGCAGGTCTCTGATGCTTGGCTTTTACCCTCTGGCAAACATCACATTCTGCCACATGTGCAGCAACATCCCTTTTTAGTCCATACCACCAATACTTCTGCTTCAAGTCCTGGTACATCTTGGTACTACCCGGATGGATGGAATAAGCTGAATCATGTGCTTCCTTCAATATGGTTTCATGAATACTATCGATCTCAGGAACACAAATCCGGTTCTTGAACCATATTGTGCCCTGCTCATCTTCCGTGAAGTCTGGGCCTCTACCTTCAGTTATCAGATCCTTGATCTCTTGAATTTGGACATCACCGATCTGACCCTTTCGTATTTCTTGCTCTAAGGTAGGCTCCACTTCTATGGTAATTCCTTTAGTATGAGCAACTATCCCCAGATTGAGCTTCTCAAAATCTTCTGCTAACTCATCGAGTAACTGGGTGACGATAGCTGCATGGACATGCTCCTTCCGACTCAGGGCATCCGCAACCAGATTCGCCTTGCCCAGATGATAGTGAATTTCCAAGTCATAGTCCTTGATGAGCTCCAACCAACGGTGTTGCCTAAGGTTGAGATCCTTCTGAGTGAAGATATATTTTAAGCTCTTGTGATCAATGTAGACTTGGCACTTAGTCCCCATAATATAATGCCTCCAAACCATGAGAGGATGCACTACGGCTGCCAGTTCTAAGTCATGAGTGGGGTAGTTCAACTCATATTTCCGTAACTAACGAGACGCATAGGCGATGACGTGTCCTTCTTGCATAAGCACACATCCCAAGCCCTGGCAGCTTGCATCACAATATATTTCAAAACTCTTCTGTAGATTTGGCATAATCAACACCGGGGCGGACAATAACTTAAACCTCAACTGGTTGAAACTCTATTGGCATTCCCAAGTCCATTTAAACTCCTTTCCCTTCTCTAACAGTGAGGTCATCGGCTTAGCAATCTTAGAAAATCCTTCAATGAATCACCGGTAATAACCCACGAGTCCTAGAAAACTTCGAACCTCCGAAACTAAACTTGGTATCTTCCAACCAACTATTGCTGTTACTTTAGCCGGATCCACTGAAATTCCTCCTTTGGAGATGATATGCCCAAGGAATGGTATTTCATCAAGCTAGAACTCACACTTGGTAAATTTGGCATAGAGTTGATTATCCCATAACTTTTGTAGCACCATCCGCAAATGTTCCTCATGATCACTATCATTCTTGGAGTAAATAAGTATGTCGTCGATGAATACCACGACGAATCTATCAAGATACTCCATGAATACCTTGTTCATCAGATTCATGAAGTAGGCAGGTGCATTAGTTAAGCCAAACGACATGTCTCTGAACTCATATAGACCATATCGGGTAGAGAAAGCCATCTTGGGAATATCAGATGGCCTAATCTTCATTTGATGGTAGCCCGACCTGAGGTCAATCTTAGAAAACACCCTAGCACCTCTCATCTGATCAAATAAGTCTTCAATACGAGGTAAAGGGTACTTGTTCTTAATGGTGACATCATTAAGTGATCTATAGTCCACACACATCATTTGTGAATCATCATTTTTCTGTACAAACAGTACTAGTGCTCCCCAAGGTGAGGAACTCGGACGAATGTACCCTGCTTCTTGCAACTCTGTTAATTGTTTCTTAAGCTCTTTTAATTCTTCCACTGACATCCTATATGGCCTTTTTGAAATGGGAGCGGTACCATGTAAGAGGTCAATGGCAAATTCAACTTCCCTATCTGGTGGCATTTCGGGTAAGTCTTCAGGAAAGACATCTGGAAAGTCTCTAACAACTCGGATGTTTCTACCCATAAATTTTCCATCTACTAGAAATATGGCAGGTCTGGTAGAGACGGTTATGGTAATCTCAACTTCAAATCTTTACCCTTTGGAGCTGGTGAGTTCTACGGTTCCCTTAGCACAATGTATAAATGCCTTTGCTTTCCTTAACCAGGACATCCCGAGTATCAGATCTATACTGCTTTCTTCTAATACTATGGGTGTAGACCAGAATTCCCTTCCCATAATTGTCAGTGTTAATATGTGTGTCATATAGTTTGCTTCAATAGGCCCTTTAGGTGTAATTATTACCATTGGTGTTTTCATATTTTGAAGTGGTAATTCTTTGGTGGTGGCAAATTGAGCAGAAATAAACAAATGCGTAGCTCCAGAATCAAATAATAAGGTTGCTAGAATTGTGTTAATGTAAAACATATCGATAGCGATGTTTGCTCCGTCAGTAGTGGCCTCGGCACTGACTTGGTTTACCCTGGCAATGTTGAATCCCTTGCCAGGAGTCTATTGCTTGTTTGTGGCTGGCATGCTGGAACTCCCCATCGGACAAGCATTTGCATAGTGCCCAACCTGACTGCACTTGAAGCATTTAGGGCATATCCTCTGTCCTGTAGGTCTTATCGGGGTGCTAGTTGTAACACCCCAGGTGTTACTTAGGGTTTCACTCAAGACTACACTAGTGAACCTATCATCACATGTGGTTTAGTTTGAGCAAAAGACACCAAACTTGGGGTCAAGATCCTAAGTAGGTGTAACCCATCTTAGAAGTCATGCCTTGGCCTTATCATGCACCTAAAGAGGAGAGAATGGCTCAAACCCTAATTCAAATCCCTTTAGGCAAATGGAGCCCTAGAGGGGAGTATAGCAAAAAGGCTATGTAAACCACATTATCATGACTTGGGCTAATTATAAAAGTTGTAGTACACTTAATACCCTACAAAAAATAGTAAGTGAGTGACCCAAAAAGATTTCAGAAAAACCCCAAAAAGGTCACCAAAGAGAAGGGCATAGAAGAAAAATCAGATTTTTCTCACTTTCAAAACCAGCCCTCTTTCAAAGATCAAGCATGTTCACATTTTTCCAAACCTCAAAACCAAAGGGACCAATTAACAAAATGGCGCCTAAAGACCCCTAGAACACTCTGGAAAAATTTGAAAGCAAACCCAATTGGTTTGACATGTTTTGGCTCCCATTTTCCACCAGACAAGTCTGGTCGGACAGACCCAACTTCACCTGCTCGTAACTTGCCAACCCGAGGTCAAACCCACTCGAGCACTGCATGAGATACAAAGGGTATACAACAAGAAAGAAATCTTATACAGGGATTTTGGATAGATACGAAGAGATCACGGGCCAATCGACGCTTGAAGATGACCAGAGCGAATGCTGCCACGTGCTCGATGCCTTGTCTGACCAGCCGAGCGCGCACTGGCCGTTGCCGCGCGCGCCCCCGCGTGTGGTCGGCCGCCCCCGTGCCCGCACCCGTGCCATGCCCGCGAGTGGCTATAAAGCCCGCCCTCATGCACGGCCGCCTTCCCTGTTACCCCCTTCGCACCGTGCCTAACTTTCCCGAGCTCGCCCACAGCTCCGGCGACCTCCCCGCGACCCGCCAGAGCCGCCCGAGGGCGCCCACCGTGACCAAACCATTCACACCCACCTCCGCTCGATTCGAGCCCTCGGATAGCTTCCTCAAGAGGCCGTGAAGCTTGCCCGAGCTTGAGTCGAGGACCAGCCCCACCGGAACAGTGCAATCACGCTCGCCGGAGTTCGTGAACCCGCCGGAGCACGTGGACCGGGTAAACCACTGAACCATTTCTCGATTCCTTGCGCGCAAAGCCTCTACATCACCCCGTGGAGCTCCCCGTGCACCTTGATTGAACCCTACTGCCGTGGTTTGGCCGGAGCAGGAACCGCCGACGACCTCCGCCGCCTGCGCTCGTGGCTAGAGCAGCTCCAGCCACCGCCAACGCCGACCCGCACACCGACGTGACCGCTGTGACCTCCCCGACGTCACTGACCACCCCACCGGAGCTCTACTGCCGCCGGTAAGTGAAAGTCGCCTAGAGGGGGGGTGAATAGGGCGAAACTGAAATTCTCAAAAATAATCACAACTACATGCCGGGTTAGCGTTAGAAATATGATTGAGTCCGCGAGAGAGGGTGCAAAACAAATCGCAAGCAAATAAGGAGTGAGACACGTGGATTTGTTTTACCGAGGTTCGGTTCTCGCAAACCTACTCCCCGTTGAGGTGATCACAAAGATCGGGTCTCTTTCAACCCTTTCCCTCTCTCAAACGGTCCCTCGGACCGAGTGAGCTTTCTCTTCTCAAATGCTTGGAACACAAAGTTCCTACAAGGACCACCACAAGATTGGTGTCTCTTGCCCCAATTACAAGTGAGTTTGATCGCAATGAAGAATCAAAGAAAGAAGAAAGCAATCCAAGCGCAAGAGCTCGAAAGAACACAAGCAAATCTCTCTCACTAATCACTAGGGCGTTGTGTGGAGTTTGGAGAGGATTTGATCACTTGGGTGTGTCTAAAATTGAATGCTAGAGCTCTTGTAAGTAGTTGAAGTGGGAAAACTTGGATGACTTGAATGTGGTGTGGTTGGGGTATTTATAGCCCCAACCACCAAACTAGCCGTTTGGTGGGGTTGTTTGTCGCGTGGTGCACCGGATAGTCCGGTGCACACCGGACATGTCCGGTGCGCCAGCCACGTCACCAAGGCCGTTGGGTTCCGACCGTTGGAGCTCTGTCTTCTGGGCCCGCCTGGATGTCCGGTGGCACACCGGACATGTACTGTAGAGTGTCCGGTGTGCTAGCGCGCGTGCCTGACTTCTGCGCGCTTCTGGCGCGCATTAAATGCGCCTGCAGGTGACCATTGGCGCGAAGTAGTCGTTGCTCCGCTGGCTCACCGGACAGTCCGATGTACACCGGACAGTCCGGTGAATTATAGCGGAGCGATTTCCCGAAGCTGGCGAGTTCCTGAGGCGCTCTTCCTTGGAGCACCGAACACTGTCCGGTGTACACCGGACAGTCCGGTGAATTATAGCGGAGCACCTCTGGATTTTCCCGAAGGTGAGGAGTTCAACGTGAAGTCCCCTGGTGCACCGGACACTGTCCGGTGGCACACCGGACAGTCCGGTGCGCCAAACCAGGGCACACTTCGGTTATCCCTTTGCTCCTTTGTTGAACCCATTTCTTGGTCTTTTTATTGGCTAAGTGTGAACCTTTAGCACCTGTATAACTTATACACTAGAGCAAACTAGTTAGTCCAATTTATTTGTGTTGGGCAATTCAACCACCAAAATCATTTAGGAAATAGGTGTAAGCCTAGTTCCCTTTCAATCTCCCCCTTTTTGGTGATTGATGCCAACACAAACCAAAGCAAATATAGAAGTGCATAATTGAACTAGCTTGCATAATGTAAGTGCAAAGGTTGCTTGGAATTGAGCCAATATAAATACTTATAAGATATGCATGGATTGTTTCTTCAATTTTTGACATTTTGGACCACGCTTGCACCACATGTTTTGTTTTTGCAAATTCTTTTTGTAAATCCTTTTCAAAGTTCTTTTGCAAATAGTCAAAGGTAAATAAATAAGATTTTGCGAAGCATTTTCAAGATTTGAAATTTTCTCCCCTTGTTTCAAATGCTTTTCCTTTGACTAAACAAAACTCCCCCTAAATGAAATTCTCATCTTAGTGTTCAAGAGGGTTTTGTCATATCAATTTTTAAAAATTACTCTCTCACCCTGGAGAACACGATGAGATACCAATTTGAAATTTTACCAATTGAAAATCCTTAGTTTTAAAATTAGGTGGTGGTGCGGTCCTTTTGCTTTGGGCTCATGCTCCCTCCCCCTTTGGCATGAATCGCCAAAAACGGAGTCATTAGAGCCCTTAGAATTACTTTCTCCCCCTTTGGTCATAAATAAATGAGTGAAGATTATACCAAAGACGGAGTGATGCTCTCTCCCCCAAAGATGGAGAGTTGCTCGGAGTGTCGGCGAAGGATGAGTTACGGAGTGGAAGCCTTTGTGTTCGCCGAAGACTCCAATTCCCTTTCAATATAATTATGACTTGGTTTGAAATAGACTTGAAAACACATTAGTCATAGTACATAAAAGAGACATGATCAAAGGTATATAAATAAGCTATGAGTGCAATTTAGCAAAAGAAGTTCCTAGAATCAAGAATATTTAGCTCATGCCTAAGTTTGTTAAAAGTTTGTTCATCTAGTGGCTTGGTAAAGATATCGGCTAATTGATCTTTAGTATTAATGTAAGAAATCTCGATATCTCCCTTTTGTTGGTGATCCCTTAAAAAGTGATACCGAATGACTATGTGTTTAGTGCGGCTATGCTCAACGGGATTATCCGCCATGCGGATTGCACTCTCATTATCACATAGAAGAGGAACTTTGGTTAATTTGTAACCATAGTCCCTAAGGGTTTGCCTCATCCAAAGTAGTTGCGCGCAACAATGTCCTACGACAATGTACTCGGCCTTGAAATCAAAAGTGGATCCCCTAGGATACCAAAGCCCAAACTTAGGAGTATAAACCAAATATCTCAAGATTCGTTTTACGGCCGTAAGGTGAGCTTCCTTAGGGTCGGCTTGGAATCTTGCACACATGCATACGGAAAGCATTATATCCGGTCGCGATGCACATAAATATAGCAAGGAGCCTATCATCGATCGGTATACCTTTTGATCGACGGATTTACCTCCCTCGTCGAGGTCGAGATGCCCATTGGTTCCCATGGGTGTCTTGATGGGTTTGGCATCCTTCATTACAAACTTGCTTAGAATGTCTTGAGTATACTTCGTTTGACTAAGGAAGGTGCCCTCTTGGAGTTGCTTCACTTGAAAACCTATGAAGTACTTCAACTCCCTCATCATAGACATCTCGAATTTTTGTGTCATGATCCTACTAAATTCTTCACATGTAGACTCGTTAGTAGACCCAAATATAATATCATCAACATAAATTTGGCATACAAACAAGTCATTTTCAAGAGTTTTTGTGAAGAGTGTAGGATCGGCCTTTCCGACTTTGAATCCATTAGTGATAAGAAAATCTCTAAGGCATTCATACCATGCTCTTGGGGCTTGCTTGAGCCCATAAAGCGCCTTAGAGAGTTTATAGACATGGTTAGGGTACTCACTATCTTCAAAGCCGGGAGGTTGCTCAACGTAGACCTCTTCCTTGATTGGTCCATTGAGGAAGGCACTTTTCACGTCCATTTGATAAAGCTTAAAGCCATGGTAAGTAGCATAGGCTAATAATATACGAATTGACTCAAGCCTAGCTACATGTGCATAGGTTTCACCGAAATCCAAACCTTCGACTTGGGAGTATCCCTTGGCCACAAGTCGAGCTTTGTTCCTTGTCACCACACCATGCTCATCTTGCTTGTTGTGGAAGACCCATTTGGTTCCTACAACATTTTTATTAGGACGTGGAACTAAATGTCATACCTCATTCCTAGTGAAGTTGTTGAGCTCCTCTTGCATCGCCACCACCCAATCCGAATCTTGAAGTGCTTCCTCTACCCTGTGTGGCTCAATAGAGGAAACAAAAGAGTAATGCTCACAAAAATGTGCAACACGAGATCTAGTGGTTACCCCCTTATGAATATCGCCGAGGATGGTGTCGACGGGGTGATCTCGTTGGATTGCTTGGTGGACTCTTGGGTGTGGCGGCCTTTGTTCTTCATCCTCTTTGTCTTGATCATTTGCATCTCCCCCTTGATCATTGTCGTCGTCTTGAGGTGGCTCATTTGCTTGATCTTCTCCTGCATCTACTTGAGCTTCATCCTCATTTTGAGTTGGTGGGGATGCCTGCATGGAGGAGGATGGTTGATCTTGTGCATTTGGAGGCTCTTCGGATTCCTTAGGACACACATCCCCAATGGACATGTTCCTTAGCGCGATGCACGGTGCCTCTTCAATACCTATCTCATCAAGATCAACTTGCTCTACTTGAGAGCCGTTAGTCTCATCAAACACAACGTCACAAGAAACTTCAACTTATCCAGAGGACTTGTTAAAGACTCTATATGCCCTTGTGTTTGAATCATATCCTTGTAAAAAGCCTTCTACAGTCTTAGGAGCAAATTTAGATTTTCTACCTCTTTTAACAAGAATAAAGCATTTGCTACCAAAGACTCTAAAATATGAAATATTGGGCTTTTTACCGGTTAGGAGTTCATAGGATGTCTTCTTGAGGATTCGGTGTAGATATAACCGGTTGATGGCGTAGCAAGCGGTGTTGACCGCCTTCGCCCAAAACCGATCCGAAGTCTTGTACTCATCAAGCATGGTTTTTGCCATGTCCAATAGAGTTCTATTCTTCCTCTCCACTACACCATTTTGTTGTGGGGTGTAGGGAGAAGAGAACTCATGCTTGATGCCCTCCTCCTCAAGGAAGCCTTCAATTTGAGAGTTCTTGAACTCCGTTCCGTTGTCGCTTCTAATCTTTTTGATCCTCAAGCCGAACTCATTTTGAGCCCGTCTCAAGAATCCTTTTAAAGTCTCTTGGGTATGAGATTTTTCCTGCAAAAAGAATACCCAAGTGAAGCGAGAATAGTCATCCACAATAACTAGACAGTACTTACTCCCGCCGATGCTTATGTAAGCCATCGGGCCGAATAGATCCATGTGTAGGAGCACCAGTGGCCTGTCAGTCGTCATGATGTTCTTATGTGGATGGTGAGCACCAACTTGCTTCCCTGCTTGGCATGCGCTACAAATCCTGTCTTTCTCAAAATGAACATTTGTTAATCCTAAAATGTGCTCTCCCTTTAGAAGCTTGTGAAGATTCTTCATCCCAACATGGGCTACTCGGCGGTGCCAGAGCCAACCCATGTTAGTCTTAGCAATTAAGCAAGTGTCGAGTTCAGCTCTATCAAAATCTACCAAGTATAGCTGACCCTCTAACACTCCCTTAAATGCTATTGAATCATCACTTCTTCTAAAGACAGTGACACCTACATCAGTGAATAGACAGTTGTAGCCCATTTGACATAATTGAGATACAGAAAGCAAATTGTAATATAATGAATCTACAAGAAAAACATTGGAAATGGAATGGTCGGGGGATATAGCTATTTTACCCAAACCTTTGACCAAACTCTGGTTTCCATCCCCGAATGTGATAGCTCGTTGGGGATCCTGGTTTTTCTCATAGGAGGAGAACATCTTTTTCTCCCCTGTCATGTGGTTTGTGCACCCGCTGTCGATAATCCAACTTGAGCCCCCGGATGCATAAACCTACAAAACATGTTTAGTTCTTGACTTTAGGTACCCAAATGGTTTTGGGTCCTTTGGCATTAGAAACAAGAACTTTGGTACCCAAACACAAGTCTTTGACCCCTTGTGCTTGCCCCCAACATATTTGACAACTACCTTGCCAGATTTGTTAGTTAAAACATAAGATGCATCAAAAGTTTTAAATGAAAAGTTATGTTCATTTGATGCATTAGGAGTTTTCTTCTTAGGCAACTTAGCACGGGTTGGTTGCCTAGAACTAGATGTCTCACCCTTATACATAAAAGCATGGTTAGGGCTAGAGTGAGACTTCCTAGAATGAATTCTCCTAATTTTGTCCTCGAGATAACTGGTAGGGTACAAAATGTAACCCTCGTTATCCTGAGGCATGGGAGCCTTGCCCTTAACAAAGTTGGACAATTTCTTAGGAGGGGCATTAAGTTTGACATTGCCTCCCTGTTGGAAACCAATGTCATCCTTAATGCCAGGGCGTCTCCCTCTATAGAGCATGCTTCTAGCAAATTTAAATTTTTCATTTTCTAAGTCACGCTCGGCAATCTTAGCATCTAGTTTTGCTATATGATCATTTTGTTGTTTAATTAAAGCCATGTGATCATGAATAGTTTTAACATCAATATCTCTACATCTAGTACAAATAGAAGTGTGCTCAACGGTAGATGTAGAGGGTTTGCAAGATTTTAATTCAACAACCGTAGCATGCAATATATCATTTTTAGTTATAAGGTTGAAAATAGTAGTATTGCAAACATCAAAATTCTTAGCCTTAGCAAGCAATTTTTCATTCTCAATCCTAAGGCTAGCAAGAGATATGTTCAATTCTTCAATCTTAGCAAGCAAATCATCATTATCATTCTTAAGATTGAGAATTGAAATATCACAAACATTTGAATCAACCTTAGCTAATAAATTAGCATTTTCATTTCTAAGGTTGTCGATTGTCTCATGGCAAGTGCTTAGCTCACTAGATAATTTTTCACATTTTTTAACTTCTAGAGCATAAGCATTTTTAACTTTAACATGATTTTTGTTTTCCTTGATTAGGAAGTCCTCTTGGGAGTCCAAGAGATCATCCTTCTCATGGATGGCACTAATTAATTCATTTAGTTTCTCCTTTTGTTGCATGTTTAAGTTGGCAAAAAGAGTGCGCAAGTTATCTTCCTCATCACTAGCATTTTCATCACTAGAGGATTCATATCTAGTGGAGGATTTAGATTTAACCTTCTTCTTTTTGCCGTCCTTTGCCATGAGGCACTTGTGGCCGACATTGGGGAAGAGAAGTCCCTTGGTGACGGCGATGTTGGTGGCGTCCTCGTCGGAGGAGGAGTCGCTAGAGCTTTCGTCGGAGTCCCACTCACGACAAACATGAGCATCGCCGCCCCTCTTCTTATAGTACCTCTTCTTTTCCTTTCTTCTCCCCTTCTTGTCGTCGCCCCTGTCACTGTCACTAGATAGAAGACATTTTGCAATAAAATGACCGGGCTTACCACATTTGTAACACACTTTCTTGGAGCGAGGTTTGTAGTCCTTCCCCCTCCTTTGTTTGAGGATTTGGCGGAAGCTCTTGATGACGAGCGCCATTTCCTCATTGTCGAGCTTGCAGGCTGTTGGGGACTTGTTCTCAAATGCTATGAATTAAGAACAAGGCAACATAAAATGTTAAATATCAATGCCCTTCGTCCACCGGAGCATTATTTCCACAAGGATTTAATGAACCTCGGACGAAGGTCTCGGGCATAATGCTACGAAGGTTTTCACCTTCGTAAGTGAACTTATAAAAATAACACAAAGTAAAGTAAAGCATGAAATATTAAAGTTAAATACATTGAAAATAAACGACATCATTCACATATCTTATTAAATGAATTTTGAATATCTGAACACAATGTTTAGGTACATTTATACCTTTGCCTTGACAAACAATAATTCCCGAGTGATGCGTTAGCAATTACAGGAATGCGTGAACAGTAAAGGAATATTGTTCACTATTTATAGGCACAGAACACAGCCTGTGAGGAATTACAATCATGCCCTCATAAAAGTTTACCACAATGACTCAGACCCCTATGGGCTAAAAGGTCATTCTATCTTTAAGTCGGTTCGACCCTTCATCTTCGGATATGTTATGGTACCGAAGCTTCATGAATGATGCCTTCGGCGTCACGTACGAGCAGCTTTAGCCGAAGCTGTTTCTTTTTGCAGGACCTTCGGCGACGAAGCATGGTCCCAACATTAGCCCCTTCGCGGTGCTAGATCGTTTTTCGTAACGAGCTTGATCCGTGAAAAAAGTCTCTTAGGCTTCAGGAAGCCGAAGGTCCGAAAAACACCTTCCCTGAGCTCGTTGTCGAGAAACGATACAGCTTTCGAGCGCGTAGCGGTCCCACCATGCAGGTTCACTATTCTGGTTTTTGCGGCCCACCATTCAGCGGGTGCGAGCAACTGTTTGCCTGGTGTAAAAATCCTGATGATTCACCTTCTTACCTGCAGCACTATATAAACAGACGGGTAGGTGTGAAGTTACCACAACATTCATTGCTATTGCACTGTTTTGCTGCCAAATTTTTTAACCATAGCCGAAGCTTGACTTTCGCATTCAAACGAAGCTCTAGTTTGGTGTTTGCTTCGTCAGAAGAAGAGCTTCGGAAGAAAAGGTTATTAATTTCCAAAAAAAAATTCAAGAAATTCAAACTTAAATGGCCAGAGTGCGCTCTACTGCTAGAGTTGAGCGCGAGGGAGACGAAGCCGAAGGTGCGGAAACTGTTCCTATCTCTGAAGCAATAAAGCGATCTGGATTGATGACATCGGAAGACATCCCTGCTGCTAAAGCAGAACAAGCAGATATTGAGGAGGCTGATTCTGACGGTGATTACAATATTGCAGTACCGAGCAAGCCTAGTCATCTGGACTTCGGAAAGTCGACCATCTCGAAGGCTGATTTCCCAAAGATGGTGAAGTCGGGCTACTTTAGCGAAGATGGGAAAAAGCTGATTCGCTTCGGTGGAGAAGAAATTACCCCGAAGCCTCAGAAAGATGAAATAATGATTTTCAAGAGTTTCCTCAAAGCTGGTTTGAGATTTCCTTTGAATAGGATGATTGCCGATGTGCTAAAAAAGTTTGGGATCTATTTTCATCAACTAATTCCTAACGCTATTGTTAGGCTTAGTGTTTATATTTGGGCTCTCCGAAGCCAGGGGGTGGAGCCATTTGCCGAAGGTTTCTGCCGAGTACACGAGCTACACTACCAAACTAAGGCCAGGAAGGATGGGCTACATGAAAATTTTGGTTGTTACAATTTTGCATATCGAAATACTACAAAATTTCCTGTGATCAGCTATCGAAGCAAGTGGCCGGCAGGCTGGAAATCGGAATGGTTCTACGTCAAAGTTGATGACGACAAGGAGAAGCTGGTACAGAGTCCGCTTGAACTAATCTTCGGAGAAATCCGACCCCAGTGCAGTATGACACCAAAAGGTCCAACGCAAACAGCGTTGGCTGAATTCAGAATTATTGCAGAGCACATTGGCACTAGAGATTTGGTGCAGGAATTTCTGGCTTTCAAGATATTTCCAACTATGAAGGAATGGGCTATGCCGAAGCTTAAAGGAGAGAAGAAAGAGGGGGAGCTTGTCCGACTACCCTATCATTATAAATTCAAGAAATATTTTAAGGCACCCTGCCAAGAATGGCTCGAAACAATCGAAATAATGAGTACTGAAATTCTTGGAAATTACTCTAAAAAAGAGGACCAATTGATGACAGTAGCCTTCGGCACCCGGCCGAAACGAAGGCTAAATAGAATGCTTGATGCTATAGGCTTTGAATATCCTGATTATGGGCGATTGGGCGGAGATGCTGGAGGCCCGAAGAGAAAAAGAATTGCCAGCGCCGTTGACGAAGAAAGCACCAAAGTGGCCAAAAAGAAAAAGGAAATTTCTGAAAAGCTGAGCCCTGAGCCGAAGGTGGCTGCTGCAAGAAAAAGGAAAACTGCATCTCCAGAACCGAAAACATTGGTTCGAGAAGAAGAAACTCATGCGACACCTTCTGCTGCCGAAGTAGAAGAGATTCTGAAGGTAATGACTGAACCCTTGCCTGTCAAGCTAAGTCCGCTGGCGCCGGAACTGACGAAGTTTTTTCAGAAGGACAAAGAAGCTTCGGCGGCAGAAAGTCCTGCATTGCCGAAAAAACGAAGAATTATTCAAATAGCAGATGTGATTCATCAGACGCCGCCACCGGCAACAGTGTCAAAAATTGTTTCTGCCGAGACCGTTGAAGCCGAAGGTGCCACAGCCGAAGCTACCAGAGTGGAAACCACCGAAGCTGAAACCGGCGAAGCCGAAGCTACCGGGGCCGAAGCCGGGACCACGGAAGGTTCAAATCTGGAAACCACTCTTGAAGTTATTGACAATATACTTCTGAAAATGGCTGAAGAAGAAGCTGCTGTGGCTGCGGTAAACACGACAACTGAAAAGGGAAAAGAGCAGATCAATGACATTTTAGAAGAAGAAACTTTTAACTTTCAAGATTTGCATGGAGAAGAGCTAACAGGCGCCGAAAAAGAAGAGTTGAAAAAATATGCCATATCTTGCGGGTATAAGCCAGGGGCTACGCTATTTGGTGGGGTCAACGAAGGGAAGCTAAGATGCCTTCGGAACCGCACCGAGGCCAAAGTTGTTAGAACCCTCTCCAAAAGTGTTGGCCTGCCGAAACTAGAAGCGGACCTCTGCAGGTACCAGCGACACCATATCGCCGGAAGCCTGCTCTATGCTAATTTTAAGGTAACAAATTTTATTACTATTATTATTATATTTATTTTTATTTTTTAGGTCGTTTTCTGACGAAGATTGTTTTGGCAGAGTATACTATTAAGTAAGGTTCTAAAAATGCAACAAGATCTCGAAGAGGAGAAGAATAAAACTATCATCAAAAATTTGGTAGAAAAAGTTGAAAATTACGAAGCTGTTCTGAAAAAGAAGGACTTCACCATCCAGGACCTTGAAATCATGGCTAAAGAACACGAAGGTGCATGAGAAAAGAAAGACTTTGTTATTCAGTCTATGGAAGGCTCCTTGGCTGAGGTCCAAGCTGAGAATGAGAGTTTAAAGAATGAATTGCTCAAATAATCAGAAAAATCTGAGCAGGAAAAGAAACACCTTGAAGCAAGTCTTAAAACTGAGATGGAGAAGAATTCAAATTTGCAAAAATCCTTGAAGGAACTTCAAGAGAAATGCCTAAGCTTCGGCAGCCGATGCGTGCAGCGGCTGAAGGATGTGTTTCATTCTATCGGAGCCAGCTCTGAAAAATTTACACCTTCAGCTGAAAACCTGCCCAGCACATTAGAATATATTTAAGGCGAGGTTGATGCTCTTGACGAAGTTATTGGTGGCCATGCCGACTTCTGCGCCCTAGTAGCTTCTCGGGGCACAGCTACCGCTTTTCTGAAGGCTGGCTGCACGCATGGAAAAATTGTGAATAGACCAAACTTCAGCTTATCATCATCAGATCTGATAGATATTCCAAGCCTAGCCCGAAACATCGGAAATAGATTTATGACCCAGATTTGGGTAAATGGCGGGCGGAAAATGGCGGGTGACGAAGCTCGAAGTCATCTTAAGCCGGTAAGAAACTTATATTTATTACTTTTACCTTCTCCTTGAAATTTGCACCTTTCTTATTCTGTTCTTTAATATACGTAGGATGACGAAGCTGAAGTATGACGAAGCTGAAGTATAACAAAGCTGAAGTATGACGACCTGAAGCTTTGATAGTTGCTACAATATTCTTTCCTGCAAAAATTCTGGAGAGACTTTTGTAATATCATTATGGAAAAACTCATGTAAATTTGTACATACCTTGTAATATATTTTGTTTCCGCTATCTGTGTACAATCTGCTTTGCTGTGGACGAAACTTCTTTTTTGAGCCGAAGGTGAAAAACACCTTCCCTTCTTTTCGTACACAACGAAGCATAAAATTTTTTTCCTTTTTCGAAGTCTTTCCTCATTGCCGAAGCACCTATCTTTTTTGTGTGGTATGATGATGATTCTATATATGTCTAAATGAATGTTTATGAATGCAAATGACATGATGAAATGTATTGTGCAGGTGAATATTGGGACACATGTTCAAAAACCATAATTATAGCCCTTCATCCCCTTGGGAATGATTCAAATCTTTTTACTTTTCAGCTTCATCGTTTAATTTTCGGTGTATCAGCGTTGACTTTTCGCTGTAAGCCTCCCTTAGGAGCTTCTTCGCCTTTTACTTTCAGCGGAATCAGCGTTGACTTTTCGCTGTAAGCCTCCCTTAGGAGCTTCTTCGCCTTTTACTTTCAGCAGAATCAGCGTTGACTTTTCGTTGTAAGCTCTGCATTCCCTTAGGAACGACTTTTGAGCTTCTCCCTGTTTTCTTTTCTTTTCCCTTGGCATTTACATTTACATTTTTTGGGGGATATCACTTTTATAGAATTGAAATAAGGAAAAGAAAAATTACATGTTGTGGCCCCATTAAAAACCTTTCTCCCCCTTTGGAAAGAAAAAGGGTGCCACAAAAAAGAATAGAAAAAATTACATCAAACTAAACATAATATCGCCGAAGCTCATCCGCATTCCATGATCTAGGAATGTCATTGTCGTCCATATCCTTCAATCTATAGGAACCGGGTCTTGACGAAGATAGTACCAAAAAAGGTCCTTCCCACTTCAGCTCTAATTTGCCTACTGTCTCAGGGTTGGCTACTCTTCGAAGCACCAGATGTCCTGGTTCAATGTTCTTCAGCTTAACCTTCCTGTCACGCCATTTTATTGTTTCGGCTTGATATTTATTGATGTTTTCCACGGCTTGAAGTCTGATCCCTTCTATAGCATCTTTTTCCACAGAGCAATCAGCTTCGTCTTCACCTTCTGCCGAAGCTACCGTTCTTATTGATCCTGCTTTGGTCTCTTCCGGGGTTATTGCTTCATCCCCAAACAATAGTTTGAATGGCGTAAAGCCTGTTGATCTTGACATGGTTGTGTTATGGCTCCACACCACTTTGATTAACTCGTCTGGCCACTTTCCCCTGGGCTGATTGAAGATTGACTTCATTATTCCTGTCATTATGATCCTGTTAGCTCTTTCGACAAGTCCGTTTGACTCCGGATGTCGAACTGATGCAAAATGGATCTTCGTGCCAATTTGATCACAAAATTCTCTGAAAGCTTCAGAATCAAATTGTGTCCCATTATCCACAGTAATGGCCTTCGGCACTCCGAAGCGACAAACAATATTTTGCCAGAAAAACTTTTGAATAGTAACCGAAGTTATTGTGGCTAGAGGCTTTGCCTCAATCCACTTGGTAAAATATTCCACTGCCACTACAACATATCTTAAGTTTCCCTGTGCTGGTGGTAATGGACCTAGTAAATCAAGGCCCCACCTTTGCAACGGCCAAGTGGGTTGTATTAATTGAGTTAAAGACGAAGATTGTTTTTGATCTCTTGCACATTTCTGACAACCTTCGCACTTTTGGACTAAATCCGCTGCATCCGTAGCTGCCTTTGGCCAATAAAATCCTTGACGAAAAACTTTTCCGAGCAAAGGCCTAGATCCAATGTGAGATCCACACAGGCCTGCGTGTATTTCCTTCATCAATTCTATACCTTTGGATCTGGATAAACACTTGAGCAACGGAGAACAGACCCCACACTTGTATAGCTCCCCTTCTATTATGACATATGGTCGAGCTCTTGCTTCTATCCTCCTGTTATAAGCTTCGTCGTCTGAAAGAAAATTACCCTGAAGGAAAGAGATGATTTCAGTTCTCCAATCTTCACTATAGACAGGGGATATGTTGAGGACCGCTCTTTCAAGAAGCTCGACCGAAGGTGCTTTTATTGTTTCAAAAAATACTTCCGAAGGTAAAGGTAGCCCCTGTGCTGCTGACTTGGCGAATAGATCAGCATATTCATTTTCTCCACGAGGAATATTTTTAAAGGAGAATCCTTCAAAGGAAGCCTCAATCCTTTGGACTGTATCTAGATATTTTTCAAGCTTCGGATCTCTTGCTTTATAGCTCTTGTCAATATGACCAGAAATAACTTGGGAATCAGTTTTAAGGATGGCCCTTCTGACCCCCATTACCTTTAACTTCCGAAGACCCAGGAGTAGAGCTTCGTATTCAGCAATATTGTTTGTACAACTGAAATCAAGTCTTGCCGCATAACAAGTTTTAACTTTAGAAGGTGAAACCAACACAGCAGCTGCTCCTGCTCCGAAGGCTCCCCAAGACCCATTGCAAAACACTGTCCATGCTTTGGCATCTTTATTCGTTTCTTCCTCCTGAGCCCCTGGCGTCCAGTCAGCAATGAAGTCTGCCAACGCTTGGGACTGAATCGAAGATCTATGGACATAATCAATACAAAATTCATTGAGCTCTGCAGCCCATTTTCCAATCCTTCCAGTAGCTTCTCGATTTCTCTTGATATCCTTCAACGGTTGTGAAGAAGGAAAAATTATGTTGTAAGCTTGAAAATAATGTCGAAGCTTCCTGGAGGCCATCAAAACAGCATATAGTACTTTCTCCAAATCTGTATAATTTTTCTTTGATAAACTAAGAACTTCGGATACAAAATATATTGGGGCCTGCTTCTTGACTTGGCCTTCAAGCTTCTCCTGGACAAGTGCTGTACTTACCGCTGAGTGCGAAGCTGCCACATATAATAACAAAGGAGCTCCTGGCGTTGGTGGAGTTAGTGTTGTTAGATCTATCAAATATTGCTTCAGTTCTTCGAAGGCTCTCTGCTGGACTGGTCCCCATTGAAAAACTTCGGCTGACTTCAGCACTTCGAAAAATGGTAAATTTCTCTCTGCTGATCTAGATATGAACCTGTTGAGAGATGCCAGCCTTCCTGTCAATCTTTGAGCCCCCTTCTTTGTACTTGGCGGTTCCATTCGAAGTATAGCTTCGATTTTGCTTGGATTAGCCTTAATTCCCTTTGTTGAAACTAGGCAACCAAGAAATTTCCCCTTCTTCACTCCGAAGACACATTTTTCTGGATTCAGCTTTAAACTAGCCTGTCTAAAATTAGCGAAGGTCTCCTGCAGATCAGCAATGTGATTATCTTGCTTCGTGCTTTTTACAATGATATCATCAACATAAGTTAGCACATTCCTGCCTATCTGAGAATGGAGAACCTTCGCTGTCATTCTGCTGAAGCTTCCTCCAGCATTCTTAAGCCCCTCAGGCATCCGAAGGTAACAATATGTTCCACTAGGGGTTATGAAGCTGGTTTTCGGTTCATCTTCCTTCTTCATCCAGATTTGGTGATAGCCTGAATAGCAATCCAGCAGACTCATAAGCTCTGATGAAGCTGCTGTATCGACTAAGGAATCTATCCTTGGCAATGGAAACTCGTCCTTCGGACAGGCCTTATTGAGATCAGTAAAATCGATACACATTCTCCATTTACCATTGGCCTTCTTCACCATAACAGTGTTAGCCAACCACTCTGGGTATTTTACCTCTCTGATAACTCCGGCACTGAGGAGTCTTTTCACTTCATTCCGAGCACCTTCGGCTTTGTCATCAGACATCTTTCGAAGCCTCTGCTTTCTGGGTCTGAAGGATGGGTCAACATTGAGCGAGTGCTCAATAACATCCCTGTTAACTCCACAAAGATCATTAGCTGACCAAGCAAAAACATCTTTATTGTTGAACAAAAACCTTATCAAGGTTTTCTCCTGTTCTTCGGACAATTGAGATCCCAATAGCACCTTCTGCTCTGCTATGTCCTCACATAAGAGCATGGGCTTCGGCTGATCAGCCGAAGCAGCTTTTTCCCTTCTGAACTTGTATTGCTCACAAGCTTCAGCTCCATCTATATTATGGATTGCTTTTGAGTCTGTCCAATTTCCTTCGGCCCTTCTGGCAGCTTCCTGACTTCCATGAATAGCAATGGGCCCTTGGTCCAAAGGTATCTTCATGCAAAGATAAGCTGGATGAAGAATTGCTTCGAAGGCATTGAGAGTACCACGACCAATGATTGCATTGTAAGGGTATTCCATGTCAACAATATCAAACACAACTTGTTCAGTCCTTGTGTTGTTGATAAATCTGAAGGTCACTGGCATTGTGATTTTGCCGAGTGCTACAATCTGCCTTCCTCCGAAGCCGCAAAGGGGATGTGTGGCATCATGAATTTTGTCTTCGAGCTCTTGCATTTGTCTGAAGGCCTTAGCAAATATGATATCAGCTGCGCTGCCTGTATCAACCAAAACATTATGGACCAGAAATCCTTTGATCACACAAGAGATAACCATAGCATCGTTGTGTGGGTAATCCTTGAGTTGAAGATCCTCTTGGGAGAAGGTAATTGGAATGTGAGACCATCTTGACTTGATGAAGGGTCCTTGCACCCCGACATGCTGTACCCTTCTCTGTGCCTCCTTCTTCTACTTCTTGTTGGCTGGCTCTGAGCATGAACCGCCTGTTATCGGGAGTACCAGCTTCGAAGCCGAAGCAGCTCCAGCTTGAATGTTGAACGAAGCCATCAGCTCAAAAAAGTGGAAGTGAGTTCACCGGAGGTGGGTGCCAATGTTGGGGACTTGTTCTCAAATGCTATGAATTAAGAACAAGGCAACATAAAATGTTAAATATCAATGCCCTTCGTCCGCCGGAGCATTATTTCCACAAGGATTTAATGAACCTCGGACAAAGGTCTCGGGCATAATGCTACGAAGGTTTTCACCTTCGTAAGTGAACTTATAAAAATAACACAAAGTAAAGTAAAGCATGAAATATTAAAGTTAAATACATTGAAAATAAACGACATCATTCACATATCTTATTAAATGAATTTTGAATATCTGAACACAATGTTTAGGTACATTTATACCTTTGCCTTGACAAACAATAATTCCCGAGTGATGCGTTAGCAATTACAGGAATGCGTGACTAGTAAAGAAATAATGTTCACTATTTATAGGCACAGAACACAGCCTGTGAGGAATTACAATCATGCCCCTCATAAAAGTTTACCACAATGACTCAGACCCCTATGGGCTAAAAGGTCATTCTATCTTTAAGTCGGTTCGACCCTTCATCTTCGGATATGTTATGGTACCGAAGCTTCATGAATGATGCCTTCGGCGTCACGTACGAGCAGCTTTAGCCGAAGCTGTTTCTTTTTGCAGGACCTTCGGCGACGAAGCATGGTCCCAATAGAGGCGTCGATTGGTTGTCTACTTGGTGTAGACTCCTCCTTCTTCTCCTCCATTGCCTTAAATGCAACCGGTTGAGCTTCGGACATGGAGGGACCGTCAAGCTCGTTGATCTTCCGTGAGCCCTTGATCATAAATTCAAAGCTCACAAAATTCCCGATTACTTCCTCGGGAGTCATTAGTGTATATCTTGGATTGCCACGAATTAATTGTACTTGAGTAGGGTTAAGGAAAATAAGAGATCTTAGAATAACCTTAACCACCTCGTGGTCATCCCACTTTTTGCTCCCGAGGTTGCGCACTTGATTCACCAAGGTCTTGAGCCGGTTGTACATATCTTGTGGCTCCTCTCCTTGGCGAAGACGGAAGCGACCGAGCTCCCCCTCGATCGTTTCCCGCTTGGTGATCTTGGTGAGTTCATCACCCTCGTGCGTCGTCTTGAGCACGTCCCAAACTTCCTTGGCGCTTTTTAGTCCTTGCACCTTGTTGTACTCCTCCCTACTCAGAGAGGCGAGGAGTATGGTTGTGGCTTGGGAGTTGAAGTGCTCGATTTGGGCCACCTCGTCCTCATCATAATCCTCATCCCCTACGGATGGTACCTGTGCTCCAAACTCAACAACATTCCATATACTTTTGTGGAGTGAGGTTAGATGAAATTTCATTAAATCACTCCACCTAGCATAATCTTCACCGTCAAAGGTTGGCGGTTTGCCTAATGGAACGGAAAGTAATGGAGTATGTCTAGAAGTACGAGGATAATGTAAGGGGATCTTACTAAACTTCTTGCGCTCATGGCGCTTAGAAGTTATGGAGGGCGCGTCGGAGCCGGAGGTAGAAGGTGATGAAGTGTCGGTCTCGTAGTAGACCACCTTCCTCATCTTCTTTATTTTGTCTCCACTCCGATGCGATTTGTGAGAAGAAGTCTTCTTCTCCTTCTTGTTCTCCTTTTTCTTCTCCTTGTTGCGGGACTCTTCCGATGAAGCCTTCCCGTGGCTTGTAGCAGGCTTGTCGCCGGTCTCCATCTCCTTCTTGGCGAGTTCTCCCGACATCACTTCGAGCGGTTAGGCTCTAATGAAGCACCAGGCTCTGATACCAATTGAAAGTCACCTAGAGGGGGGGTGAATAGGGCGAAACTGAAATTCTCAAAAATAATCACAACTACAAGCCGGGTTAGCGTTAGAAATATGATTGAGTCCGCGAGAGAGGGTGCAAAACAAATCGCAAGCGAATAAGGAGTGAGACACGTGGATTTGTTTTACCGAGGTTCGGTTCTCGCAAACCTACTCCCCATTGAGGTGGTCACAAAGACCGGGTCTCTTTCAACCCTTTCCCTCTCTCAAACGGTCCCTCGGACCGAGTGAGCTTTCTCTTCTCAAATGCTTGGAACACAAAGTTCCTACAAGGACCACCACAAGATTGGTGTCTCTTGCCTCAATTACAAGTGAGTTTGATCGCAATGAAGAATCAAAGAAAGAAGAAAGCAATCCAAGCGCAAGAGCTTGAAAGAACACAAGCAAATCTCTCTCACTAATCACTAGGGCGTTGTGTGGAGTTTGGAGAGGATTTGATCACTTGGGTGTGTCTAAAATTGAATGCTAGAGCTCTTGTAAGTAGTTGAAGTGGGAAAACTTGGATGACTTGAATGTGGGGTGGTTGGGGTATTTATAGCCCCAACCACCAAACTAGCCGTTTGGTGGGGCTGTGTGTCGCATGGTGCACCGGACAGTCCGGTGCACACCGGACATGTCCGGTGCGCCAGCCACGTCACCAAGGCCGTTGGGTTCCGACCGTTGGAGCTCTGTCTTCTGGGCCCGCCTGGATGTCCGGTGGCACACCGGACATGTACTGTAGAGTGTCCGATGTGCCAGCGCGCGCGTGCCTGACTTCTGCGCGCTTCTGGCGCGCATTAAATGCTCCTGCAGGTGACCGTTGGCGCGAAGTAGTCGTTGCTCCGCTGGCTCACCGGACAGTTTGGTGTACACCGGACAGTCCGGTGAATTATAGCGGAGCGATTTCCCGAAGCTGGCGAGTTCCTGAGGCGCTCTTCCTTGGAGCACCGGACACTGTCCGGTGTACACCGGACAGTCCGATGAATTATAGCGGAGCGCCTCTGGATTTTCCCGAAGGTGAGGAGTTCCGCGTGAAGTCCCCTAGTGCACCGGACACTGTCCGGTGCGCCAAACCAGGGCACACTTCGGTTATCCCTTTGCTCCTTTGTTGAACCCATTTCTTGGTCTTTTTATTGGCTAAGTGTGAACCTTTAGCACCTGTATAACTTATACACTAGAGCAAACTAGTTAGTCCAATTTATTTGTGTTGGGCAATTCAACCACCAAAATCATTTAGGAAATAGGTGTAAGCCTAGTTCCCTTTCAGTAAGCCTCGCCGCCGTGATCTTTGCCCCGGGTACTGTTCCAGCCAGCCAAGGACCGCGGGTTAGATATAGGATAAGTCCAGGGGGTTATGTGTAAGGTCAGTGACTCATGCAAATAGTAGACCGAGGGCTGATTTGTGAGAGAAAAGGGGAAAAACTAGCATATTTTCGTCGGCAGGCCGACGAAAATAGCCGCCGAAAATAAGTTCGACGAAAATAGGCAACTATTTCCGTCGGTACCGACGAAAAAGACCTATTTTCGTCGGCTTTCCCAAGGCCGACGAAAATAGTTGGTCGGCTGACTATTTTCGTCGGCCTCGGTGGCCGACGAAAATAGGAACGTGATTTTCGTCGGCCCCGGTGGTGGCCGACGAAAATATCCTGGGCACGTATTTTCGTCGGCCACCACCGAGGCCGACGAAAATTGATGGTACCCCCCAAAACAGATTTTTCTGTACCTTTTATTAATTCACAGCAAAATACACAATATCACAATTCACATATACAGATTCACAAGCAAAATACACAATTCACAAAACACATTCACATATACATAAATAGTCCATAGTCCATTCAAATAAGTCCAGAGTCCATAAGTCCAATGTCCATTCAAATACACAATTCACAAAACACACTCACTACTCACTCCGGTGGGCTGTGGGAGTTTTGGCCACTCCCTCCTCCGCCACCAGGAAGGTGGCCACTCCCTCCAGAACCTTGGACGTTGACAGCACCCTCCGATCCATGAGCATGTGACGCTGAACCCTGCAATTCATCAATCATTCAAATAAGGATGTGTTTTGCTATCCCTATACCTATACATTGCTGTGTTTGGTCAATATTTGCATAAAACTAAACATGGAACGTCACCTGTGATCCATGGTGATGAGGAGGCTGTGCATGCATCCACGGGTACTGTTGTGCTGGCCACCCTAGAGGTGGTGGCACCCACCCCGTCGGTGGCGGACGCTTGAAATGGTTGAGAGCCCACCGGTGGTTGGGAGACCGGTGGCACCCATCCCGGGACTGGTTGCGATCCTTGGGGTGGTGGAGCCGTCCAAGTGCCTGGAGGTGCCTGCGTCCACCCAACACCGGTCCACTGTGGCTGCGACGCTGGAGCTTGTCCTGGCCACTGTCCCCATCCTTGTGCCTGCGAGCCATTTTTTGATAATAAAAAAAGAGTTGCTATGGAATTGAAGTGTTCAGATAGTGTTACCTGGGGAGGGCGAAAAGCGGGCAAGTTCATATCAGGGCCGAGTCGAGTAGTCAATTCCTGCAAATGGATGCAACGTTAGAATCGCAACATTATACTTTGAATTCAATGACGACACGTGATGAGATAGACGAATTACCTGAAAATAAGAAGCCATATATTGCGTCAGCTGTCCAACCTGCTCCTGCGCTGCTCGAGCCTGCTCCTGTGCTGCCCGAGTCTCCTCCTCCAGCTGAGCCTCTCGAGCAGACCTGGAGGAGCGAGAACTCCCTCCCGAAGACGATGCCTTCCCTTGACCTATTGTCCTGTTATACTCCACAACGCCGGTGCCAAAGGCAAAGCTGCATGATACACATAGTTGAGCCATTAAGTGGACACATTCTTGTTAATGAAATCGTCGAATCAAACACAAACACCTCACCTGCCATGCTTTCTACCCCCACCACTGTGGTACAACGCCGAGGCATCTAAGTCTGAATGCATCCAGTCAAAGTCAGGCCCATGGCGTTGAGTCATTTCCTCCCCATATGCATTCTGCAAAGAAAGTTAGAGTTGGAGTTAGACACAAAACATGCAATTTAATTCGTAAATACAAACTTGTTTACCATTTTCTCCCTTGCCGCCTCGCTGCATAGCACATCAGGGTTCGCCGGATCAGGGCCACGGTGACCACGGACGTAAACCTCCATAAAACTTGGAGCAACTCCACTTTCAACTTCCTGCATAAAAAAGAAGAGTTAAACCATAGAATTTTCATAGATGTAACATACAAGTTTGATTTATATACTTACCATGCGGCGTGCGGTACCAAGGTGTCCATCGGCGCCGTACCTGTGCCCCGGTCCTTCAGTGCCATGGTTGGTACGGTGCTTCTGGGACTCTGTAATCCACTCTGGCGACACCCATCTCTTAGCCAACCACCTCCAGGCTTCCATGTCCTTCGCCAGCCAATCCACAACGCTCTCCAGGTACTGCTCCTCTGTGAGGTAGATCTCATTGTCCCCTAATGCTTTTCTCATTTTCTGCCCCTTTATCTTCTTGTAGTAGTAGTTGACGGCCGCGATGCGAGCATTGTACATGGCATCCTTGATTACCTTATCAGCGCACTTCCGAAAGTGCCTCTTCACACGTGCCCACTGAGCCTGATCCTCCTCGATCTCATTCGGCAATTGGAACCTCCCCTACATATCAATGGAGAAGTTAAGTTAAAGTAAGATTAGAAGAAGCAATAATTCAGTGAATTGCTTATATATGAAAGTAAACTCACCCAGAACTCGTCCCACAGAGCCACCTGACAAGTCCTTCATTTTTGTTCCGAACTTCCCCCTCCGCTACTGCTTTCCCCTAGCTCCCCTGGCTGGACATAGTCCTTTAGACCCCAGTCGGCCCACTGCATAGCCGCGAACCTCTCGCCATTGAGCTCCACCATTCCAGGGTAGTAGAAGCGACATAGGCTACCCAACACCGCGTTCACCTTGGGACGTCTGCCTGTACCGTCCCAATTCAAGTCTTCCCATGACCTACAAACATTAATAAAACAAGTAAACCAGTGCAATCACGTTCACATTAAAAAATTAACACAACAGAAATAAGCCCCACCATTCTCCATGCGGCCGGATGAGCCTCCTCTCGGCAGGTCTCGGACCAAGCGCATTGCTCTTTTTATACCTAAGTATACAAGTGAATTCAATATGATGAAATGATTAAAAACTAATATCAATTAAACTAATATGCATAATAATACCTGAAGGACGTAGAACCATCTGACGCGTCACCCGCGCTGCCTGCCCCCATAGGGTCAACCTCCTCATCCTACTCACCCTCCTCATCCTGCTCACCCTCGTCACCCTGCACATGAGCATCCTGCTGAGGAGCCTCCTGCTCACCCTCCTCACCCTGCACTTCGTCTAGACTCTCCATGCCGGTACCATACAAGGTAGTTCAGCATAAACCCACTTTTGCAAAGGTGTTTCTCCATTTCTTCCTTCTTCTGAGGCCACTTGTTCTCGCAGCGATTGCAAGGACACTTCACTAGACGACCAGTTGCATCTTTGAAAGCGTGCTCAAGAAAAGCCTTTGTTACACCCATCCATTCATTCGAATGTGCCCCATCCTTTCTCCACCCGTCATACATCACCCTCCGATCACCGTCCATTTCAAAGGCTAAACAAAAGACAAAGAACATCAACGATCGTCCGTGGCTTAGGTGAACTCCCTATTAGGTAAAGGCCCACCCAAGAGTGTAGGCCGATGCTTGTGATTTGTGACGTGTAGCCTAAGATTGCCGCGAAATTTCGGCAGCATAACCCCGCTGCTCTCTAAGCACACGCCTGAACATGGTGTGTTGGAGAACAACTGGGTTACACAACCGAAATTCCACGTCAATCGTAAGGCACATGTCACAAATCACAAGCATCGGACTACACTCTCAGGCTGTCCAAAATACGTGGACAATTCCGGAACGGCGAACCTCACAAGCCAATGTGACGTTCACCGTTCCCGAACGGGTGACACATACGGTTCGCTACGGTTAACGATTAAAACTAAACTCTAAACATAAAAAAAATATCTCGGAGACAAATATGAATTTGAATTAAAGCAATCAACAGTTAAACTAATCACAACACGACAAGATGACTAATATAAATTAATGACTTATTTTCGTTGGTACTCAATTATTCTTAAACTAGGTGCGTGGGAATGGTGAGATGGGTTTTTGTACAGTACAGCCATTGTGCGCGCTCTGCAAAAGCAAGGTTGCCGACTGCGGATCTACACTGCACCCTGCCAGATCTACAATTTATTCCACAATCGTGTAGTAGCAGTAGTAGTACGCTGTACAACAGTGACTAGTGTAGTAGCAGTAGTAGCAGCGTAGGTCTAGCTAGCTGATTCTGAACTGCACGCACGACTGCTTTAGCACGCTTCAGTTTCTCGGAGGTTGACAACTTAAACTAGGTGCGTGGGAATGGTGTGACACGGTGAGATGATCAGGGAATCAACTATGACATAGGAAGTGCAGTTTTGTGCCATATCTCACCATGACAAGCAGCTAAAAAGGGGTGGAGTTTCTGGGTTAAATGGGAACCTCACAAAGAAGTACAAGGTTACATGTTCCACACTTCTATTGCATGGCCACCACGTAGGATAGGGGCACAGGAAAGTAGCAGTTGTCGCCAAATCTCCACTGAGCACCAACACTGAAGTTCAGTTTCTTCTAGTTACTATTTCTAGTCTGAAAATTCAGACCTCTGCCGCCCAGTTATTGGGTTACTTTTTCTTCTAGTAGCATAATGATCATTAACCAAAACTCTATGGATAGAACTCTGAATTTGGACCAAACACATAATTTCAGAACACAAAATTGTAGGCGTGGAAGAAGGGAGACAGGGAGGCTCACCGCGGGGAACGAGGGCGGCGTGGACGGACGGCGGGCGCACGCGATGGAGCTCGGTGATTGTCGCGACGGCGGCGTGGATGGACGGCGGGCGCGCGCGACGGAGCTCGGTGATCGTGCGACGGAGCTCGCCGAGCTTGCGTGAGAAATCGGCGGGCGCGCGCAACGGAGCTCGCCGAGCTTGCATGAGAGAACGGCGGCCATGGGGCGCTAGAGAACGGCGGGCGCGCGCGACAGAGCTCGCCGAGCAGAGAACGGTGAGGTGGGGCGCGAGCGCGGTGAGGCAGGGCACGAGCGCGAGCGCGTCGAGGCACGATGGAGCTCGCCGAGCTTGCGTGCGCGCGACGGCCACGGGGAGCCAGAGAACGGCGGGCGCGCGCGACGGAGCTCGCCGAGCAGAGAACGGCGAGGCGGGGCGCGAGCGCGGTGAGGCGGGGCACGACGGAGGTCGCCGGGCTTGCGTGCGCGCGACGGCCACGAGCTTGTGTGCGTGCGACGGCCACGGGCGCAAGCGAGCGCGGCGAGGCAGGGCGCGACGGAGCGAGGCGGGGCACGAGTGCGGCGGCGGCGCGGCAGGATTTTGGGCAGGCGGGGCGCGAGCGAGGAGGTTGCGTGCTGAGTCAGGGATGGACGATTAAGGGACACTATTTTCGTCGGCCTCACGGAGGCCGATGAAAATAATGGTCGGTTAATGACGTATTTTCGTCGGCCTGGCTGAGACCGACGAAAATACACCACATTTTAGTCAGTCCCGAGGCCGACGAAAATAAGTTTCGTATTCTCGTGGGCCTGCACATGAAAATATTCACTGGCCCACGAAAATAGCCACATTTTCGTCGGTAACGACGGCCGACGAAAATAACATTGCATTTTCGTGGGCCGGCCGACAAAAATAACCCGGCCCACGAAAATTTATGTGTTTCCTGTAGTGCGGAACAGTGCAATCACGCTCGCCGGAGTTCGTGAACCCGCCGGAGCACGTGGACCGGGTAAACCACTGAACCATTTCTCGATTCCTTGCGCGCATAGCCTCTACATCACCCCGTGGAGCTCCCCGTGCACCTTGATTGAACCCTACCGTCGTGGTTTGGCCGGAGCAGGAGCCGCCGCCGACCTCCGCCGCCTGCGCTCGTGGCCAGAGCAGCTCCAGCCACCGCCGACGCCGACCCGCACACCGACGTGACCGCTGTGACCTCCCCGACGTCACTGACCACCCCACCGGAGCTCTACTGCCGCCGGTAAGCCTCGTCGCCGTGATCTTTGCCCCGGGTACTGTTCCAGCCAGCCAAGGACCACGGGTTAGATAAAGGATAAGTCCAGGGGGTTATGTGTAAGGTCAGTGACTCATGCAAATAGTAGACCGAGGGCTGATTTGTGAGAGAAAAGGGGGAAGAAAACCTAGGGACTTCAGCGCAAATCTATTTTTCTTTTCCCATTTCGAATTTATTTTTCTTTTAAATACTCCAGAGAACTTGATAAATACATAACTTGAAGAATAATCATCCAAAATTAGTCAAACCAATTTTGCTAGACTTTCTGAAATATAAACTATCAAGCAAAAATAGTAAACCCCATGGTTCCTGTAATGTTTTCTAGAGTTTTGATTTAAATAATAAAACTACCCAAAACTTAATAATAAAAGAAAAAATAGAAATGTTGTTAGACCAGGGTTGAGAAAAATAGTGGAGACACTAACCTAGTAGTTACAATGTTTAAAATTAATAAACACCCCAGTATATAAGGTTAAGGAAGGTTTATTCACTGAAACTTGTTTATGCTTAAACTTAGGAAAATAAAGAAAAGGGATTGAAAATGGAAACCAGAGGGCAACCATATTTTTCCTAGCATGCCTAAGTTATGTAGTTCACAAGAAAAATCTGTTGAACCATAGTCCAGTGAAAAGAAATTGCACTCACAATTATTCATGAAAAATAGAGAAAACTTTGAAAAGTCATAGGAAAATAATCCTAAGGAGAAAACACCCCTATCTTAGGAATGACTGTTCTTGTGCTAAGAAGAACCTAGGAAAAATACAAGTTCTGTTGTTTGATATTTTTCAAATAGCAAGTTAGTTATAAGTGTCTTTTGGCATTAAACTTTAGAAAATCATAACTACATAACCACTAAGTAACCCTCTGTGATTTTTTGGCACAGAAGCATGTTATTACCCATAGATACCAGCAAAAAATAACTCTTGGTACAGAACCCACAACTAGGTAAGAGTTGTAGTGCAAAGTGACCCCTCTGCCCCAGCTTTTGTTATTTTTGTTCAGGGCCTATTTTATTTATTTTGGACCCCAAATTTATAGGACAGACTACAGTGACCAATATTAACCCACTGTAATTTTTACAGAATTTTTGGAAATTTTGAAATCACTATTGTAGTTCAAACCCACCTTAAGAGCATAAATAGAAAATAAAAAGAGGAATTAGTAGTGGAGATTAATGTTACCCTAACCAACCCAGCAAAACCCCTTGAGTACCTACTAAAACCTTTAAGG
This sequence comes from Zea mays, assembly GCF_902167145.1. Classification (NCBI taxonomy): domain Eukaryota; kingdom Viridiplantae; phylum Streptophyta; class Magnoliopsida; order Poales; family Poaceae; genus Zea; species Zea mays. The sequence goes on from NC_050096.1 coordinate 158,434,432, forward strand.
GGCAATCCAAGTATTAATCCACTACGTTTGCCTCTAAGCAAAACCTCAAACCTAGGTTGCTAAGCATAAACCACTAAGAGCTTTTTTATAACAAGGAAACCCTAAGTTATCAACTAACTTAGTTTTTCTTCACTATGCATAATGGTTACTAAAGTCTGCATATCATAGCATACATATTTCTTATTCATTGCATTCGATAGATTACAACCTCGCTGACGGAGAGTACATCCTCGTGCCGGAGCAAGGAGTTGCTCAGGAGGTAGCCCAGGATCCAACACCAGAACCTGCCATCGAGGATCTGCCTGCCCCAGCTTTGGAAGGCAAGCTCCGGTTTTATGCATAACCAGTTATATATATTATTTTACTACACTTAATGATTGTAGGTTTGTATTGTGCACTTAAGTGTAGGAGTTGCCTGAAACCCTAGTTGCATTACCTCAGAATTTCCTTTTGAGATGGATACTAGTATGCTAGGTCGCGTAGCTCTTTTAATAATTAGGGATCTCGGTAGAAGTCGAGTGATTTTCTAGCACTCGCGCGAGGTCAGAAATTAGTTGTCTCCACTTTATTATCATAATGATGTTGGATTGTGGACAACAATCCATGGGGATTGGTTGTCTTTGAGATGGAAATTGGAATAAGGATTAACGTGCTGATACCTGTGTCAAGCGTTTGAATGTACTAAGCACATGCCGAGAAATATGGTAAATCGGTAAGCCTAGTACCTGAGTGAACCTGCCCGCAGATTGCCCTCCTCATGCGGCCTGAGACGTTGTCTCCCATTCCGGTTATGGTGGGTACAAGTGCGGTCACTGCACGACGGCAGTCGGGGTCAGTGAGACATTGTACGCCAAGGCGGTGAGCCCCTTTCTGTTGCCAGGGAATCGATGGGGACGGTTGATGTGTGTGGGGACGGAGTGCCTCGCCATGTTGTGTGTTTAGGTTTACCTTGCAAGGATAAAAACTCGATTCGAATCGTCTGCTTCTCGCTGCTAATGAGACTGCTTGATCCATTGTACTGCATTGAGTAACAAGTGGAAATGTGATGACTTGGCAAAAAAAGTTGTTGGTTGCTAAATGCTTGATACCATGAATGATTAGATAAGTACACATTTAGTGTTAAGAGAGTCACACTAAAACTTGAAAAAGCTAAAACTTGATTTTTAGATTCAGCTAGTGCTTTTGGCAACCAAACCCCTCAGCCAAACAGCTGCATGTCTAGAGGTAGAGGAGTAGACTCCTCACACCGGGTAAGTCTAGCTGAGTATTAGTATACTCAGCCTTGCTTGTGGCATAATTTTTACAGGTTCTCTAGAGGACATGGTTGCTGGAGTGACTTGGCCGTCCATCTTGCCACCGGGTTGGACAGTCGAGTGGGACCCTACCTCGGCTGAGGAGGAGCATGAGGAGTGATGGGACAGGCTTCCCCATCCCTCCATTTATTTATCGTTAGTTTTATTCCGCTGCATCCCGAACAATGATCACTACTTTTGCTAAAACTCCGATGATGATGTAATAAATTTAATACTTTTTAATGTATGGTTTTATGCTTTATTGTATTTGCTCTGTGCCTCACCATCGAGTGAGTACGTGGTACTTGATCCTGTTAGTGCCCTCGTCGGACTAGATCCGAGGGACTGACGTGTTATTCCTATTTAAGTGTGGTCTAGCCCCTAAGTTGGGACTTAGGCACTTAAGTTGGAATAATTTGGGCGGTTCCGCCATAGCTGGTATCGGAGCTCGTAACACCACAGAGGAATCAATAAACTATAAATACCATCCTTTTCAAAAGTAAAACTTGATAGAAACAAATGTTGGATAGATCGTCAGGACGATAAGGATAGACCTAGGACGTGAAGCCTTAGGAAATAGGTGGGTCGCTAGGTGGCTATTTGAGTAAGCCCTATAGGCTACTATAAGGGTTGGGAGTTCTTCCCTATTCCCTCTAGGTTGAAATGAGGTCGTTTAGGACGAGCATGCATGCATCCTTATTTAAAATACTTGATAATTAGGTAAGAACTTTAATACATGATAATGACAGATAAAGTACACTCAGTGACTTTATCGTAGCCATAGAGAGGTCGAGTTTTGATCCCCTTTTATTTTATGATTCTTTTTCTTTTTCACTTACGCTTAACCTTACACAGATGACTTCTCACGGATCCTTGGACGGAGGGAACGCACAGTCCCACACAGACGGACTTGCACGAGAGGGTTTTCCCCGTATCTTGTGGGACGTACTTCAGGGAGCCGGTTACACGACGCCTCCCCAGTACGCGGCGTAGCTGTTCGAGAAGCACCGAGTGCCCTGCTGTAGGGTGAGGATGACCCTAGAGCCTCATCCCTTACAGCCAGGCTGGCGTTTGTTGGACTCCGAGTCTTTCGGGTACCGAGCTGAGGATACTATCGAGGTGATTGCTCTCCACGGGCTGACCACCTTCTGTGGTTCACCCCTTGGAGCTGTCTACTCATCCCATTGGCTTGTTCCCTGCTGAAAAGGAGGATGACCCAATGTGGGAAGACCGAGTGGAGCATGCCAAGGATATATGGGCTCTTTACCCAGGGCAGACTGCGCACTTGACGGTGCGGTGCATGGATGCCCTGTATCGTCTGCAAGTGATGCAAGGAGAGGCAATGTCTCATCTAATGGCATTATTGGAGGCTACCAAGATCACCTTGGATAACAGAGAGGAACTTGTGGTAGACCTGTCCACTGAGATGGTGGAAAAGGACCTGCAGGTGGAATAGATGTCCAACGAGATCCAGGAGCTTGAGGAGCTAGTGGGAACCAGGGAGAACACCATTGAGGTTCTCTAGGATCAGTTAATCAACACTCAGCAACAACTTGCGGAAGCTAACCAACATTTGGATATGCACCACCAGGAGATCCAGGACATGGAGGCCCACGAGGATGTCGACATCGAGGGAGGAGAGGAGCCGGAGCCTGCATCTAGGTTGGACACTGCGGGCTCAGGGAGACCACCTTCCCCCGAGTCAAGCGTTGCCTCGTTTGCTCACTAGGTTGCAGGGATAGAGTTAGAAGTGTGTGGCGGTAGAACTCCTCGAAGCTAGCTTAGCTTTTGCACCCTTGGAGTACTAGGCTAGACAGAGTTGAGTCTTTTGGGTCACTGATGTAATCGTAACAAAATCTTTTGGAAGTATGGATGATGAATGATGTCAGTTTTAATTTATGAAGAAAAGTTTTATGCCATGTGGAATCTTTTATGAATTATGCAAGAAAATATTGGTTTTATCCTTGCAAATCTTTCACCACGTATGAACCCTGACATCAGAAATATGACAATTGAGAACATCCTTAATTTTTTAGATGGCAGGAAGAGCGCGTCGTGGACAGAATGAACGCATTCCTCCACCACCGCCACCGCCTCCTACCATGCAAGAGTTGATGGCTCAGCAGAATGAGATTCTGCGATAGTTGGCTCAGCGTCAGCCACCACCTCAGCATTATGGTGGTGGTGATCATCAGCGTCCCCCAGCAGCCGCCACTTATCAGTAGTTCCTCAGCACCCAGCCACCCTTGTTCACTCGGGCAGAGGATCTGCTTGATGCTGATGTATGGCTCAGGGTAGTGGAATCCAAATTTCGACTACTCAATGGAGTTTGTTCAGATGAGGGTAAGGTCAGGTTCGCCACCCAGCAACTTCACAGACACGCGCGGACATGGTGGGACCACTTCCTCGCTATGCAGCGAGTTGACCATGTGGTGGAATGGAGAGAATTCAAGGCAGCCTTCAGAGGGCATTATATACCAGCAGGCATTATGGATCGCAAGCTCAATGAGTTTTTGGCACTTACTCAGGGAAATCGCACTGTGTTGCAGTACGCTCAGGCCTTCAATGACCTGTGTCAGTATGCCGGATACCACGCAGACACTGATGAGAAGAAGAGGGACATGTTCAGGAGGGGGGTCAGCACTAAGCTCCGTGACCATCTCAACACAGTTAGGGCCAACAACTATAATGAGTTAGTCAACATGGCCATTTCTCAGGAGGACTGTATCATAGCCCGTCAAGCAGAAAAGAAAAGGAAGACCCCTGTGGCAGCATCATCAGCTCAGCCTCAACGCTTCCGGATTGTATCTGACACTCATAACAGGGGACCTCAGCAACAGCAAGGTCGTTGGGTGATCCGACCACAGTAGCAGTAGCAGGCACCCAACCGCTCTCAGCCCCCAGTTTAGAGGAAAAACAATCAGCCGCAGCATCAACAGTACCGTCAGGCCAATGACAACAGGTGTTTCACTTGTGGTAACACTGGACATTATGCCAAGAATTGCCCCAGGAACCAGCAGAGGCAGGGACAGAATTCTAACCAGAACCAAGGCAAGAGGCAGAAGGTGCAAGTGAGGCAAGGCAGGCTGAACTTCACCACCATGGCTGATATTCCAGAGGGAGCACCCGTCTTGACTGGTATCTTTTCAGTTTTGAATTATCCTGCAATTATTATTTTTGATTCTGGTGCATCACACAGTTTTATCAGTACCAAATTTAGTGCCAAGTGTCAGTTACCTTTTCACCACACCAATGGGGGTATTACGATTTCAACACTAGGAGGCAGGGTTGCCACCTATCAAATCAACAGGCAGGTGCCTATAAAATTTGGTAGTCTTGTGATTAGAACCACCCTCCTCATCTTAGGTTTGGATAGTGTGGACATCATATTGGGAACTGACTGGTTATCCAGGCATCAGGCAGTACTTGATATTGCAGCAAGGATCATTGAGATTCACTCCCCTACTTGTGGCGAGACTACTTTATATTTACCTAATCAGGGTTGTACCCGTTCCTGTGCCTTTACCATGATCGAGTCACTAGTGGAAAGGATTCCAGTGGTTTGTGACTACCCAGATGTTTTTTCGGATGAATTACCAGGAATGCCACCCGATCGGGACATCGAGTTTACTATTGAGTTGCAACCCGGGACTGCACCTATATCCAAGAGACCCTATAGGATGCCTCCAGCAGAATTGGTGGAATTGAAAAAACAACTACAAGAGTTGTTAAACAAGGGGTTCATTCGCCCAAGTACTTCACCATGGGGATGTCCAGCCTTATTTGTGAAGAAGAAGGATGAGAGTCTGAGATTGTGTGTCGATTACCGCCCTCTCAATGCGGTGACCATCAAGAACAAGTATATGTTGCCTCGCATTGATGTATTGTTTGATCAGTTGGTGGGAGCCAAAGTATTATCCAATATAGACCTTTGCTCGGGCTACCATCAGATCAAGATCAGGGCCAGTGATATTCCGAAGACGGCTTTCTCTACCAATGCCCCGGCTTACTTCATGTATTTGATGAACTCAGTATTTAAGGCAGAGCTAGACAAGTTTGTGGTGGTCTTCATTGATGATATCTTGGTTTATTCCAAAAATGAAGCAGAGCACACTAAGCATTTGCATACCGTACTTCAGAGACTGCGCGAGCATCAGTTGTATGCTAAACTATCCAAATGTGAATTCTGGCTGAGAGAGATTAAATTTTTGGGTCACACCATTTCTCAGGATGGGGTATCAGTTGATCCTGAAAAAGTACAAGAAGTGATGGATTGGAAACCTCCTACTACAGTACGGCAGATCTGTAGTTTTCTAGGATTGGCAGGGTATTATCGATGATTTATTCTGGATTTCTCCAAGATTGCCAAGCCAATGACTGAATTGTTGAAGAAAGGAGTCAAGTACGAATGGACCCAGAAATGTGAGGATGCCTTTCATACAGTTAGGCAACATTTGACCACAGCACCCATGCTAGCTCAGCCTGACAACACCAAACCCTTTGAGGTTTACTGCGATGCTTCCGGTACTGGATTGGGATGTGTCTTGATGCAAGACAATAGAGTCATTGCTTATGCCTCCCGAGCACTCAGACCCCATGAGCAGAACTACCCCACACATGACCTGGAGTTAGCAGCCGTAGTTCACGCTCTCAAGATTTGGAGACATTACTTGATGGGAGCTCATTGTAATATCTACACTGATCATAAGAGTCTCAAATATATCTTCACCCAGGCTGATCTTAATATGAGGTAGAGAAGATGGTTAGAATTAATCAAGGATTATGATTTGGAAGTGAATTACCATCCTGGCAGAGCCAATGTTGTGGCAGATGCCTTAAGCAGGAAAGCCCAGTGCAACTGTGTGAATCTGGATGCAAAAATCACCACCCTGTGTGATGAGTTGTGCAAGCTGAACATAGAAGTTGTTTCCTCCGGTGCTTTAAGTTATATTTTAGTGGAGCCCACCTTACATGAGCAAATAGTCATGGCACAGATTGGTGACAAGGGTGTTCAAGTCATTAAGGAAATGATCGAACAGAAGGTGGATAAATACAAATGTTTCCATCAGGACAACAAAGGGATTCTATGGTTTGGAGACCGATTAGTTGTTCCCAAGAACCCCGAGCTCAGAAAGAAAATATTGGATGAAGCTCACCTTTCAAAATTTTCCATGCACCCCGGCAGTAACAAGATGTATCATGACCTCAGATCCTTGTACTGGTGGACCAGAATGAAAAGGGAAATTGCTAAGTGTATATCTGAATGCGACACTTGCCAGAGAGTCAAGGCCCGTCATTTGAAGGTAGAAGGCACCTTACAGCCCCTTCCCATACCATCTTGGAAATGGGAGGATATTTGCATGGATTTCATTGTGGGATTGCCCAATACCTCCCGGCACCACGATTCTATTTGGGTCATCGTGGATAGATTGACCAAGACAGCTCATTTCTTGCCAGTGCATACCACCCACAAGACAGAGAAATATGCAGAAATCTATGTTGATCAAATAGTGCGTTTGCATGGAATTCCGAAGACCATTGTGTCTGACATAGGAGCACTGTTTCTGGCACGCTTTTGGGAGCAGCTCCAAAGGTCACTTGGGACCCATGTAATAAGAAGCTCAGCATACCATCCTCAGACAGATGGTCAGATAGAAAGAGTGAATCAAATTATCGAAGACATGTTGCGAGCCTGTGTGCTACAGTATGGTAAAAATTGGGACAAGTGCCTTTCCTTGGCGGAGTTTTCATATAACAACAGCTACCAGTCCAGTCTAAAGATGGCACCTTTCGAGGCCTTGTATGGGAGAAGGTGTAGGACACCGCTAAATTGGTCTCAAGCTGGAGAGAGGGAAATATTTGGACCTGACTTGGTACTTGAAGCAGAGGAGAAGGTCAGAGTCATTAAGAAGAACTTAGAAGCTGCTCAGGCCAGGCAAAAGGGCTATCATGACAAGAGGAGGAAGCCTCTACAGTTTGAAGTGGGAGATCATGTTTATCTTAAGGTGTCACCCACCAAAGGTGTTCAGAGATTTGGAATCAAGGGCAAGTTAGCTCCTCGCTACATTGGGCCCTATGAGATCAAAGAAACTTGTGGGCCTGTAGCATATCAATTGAAATTGCCACCCCATATGTCAGCAGTTCATGATGTGTTCCACGTATCTCAGCTACGAAAGTGTGTCCGTTTACCCACAGAAGTGCTACTTGAACCAGAATTGGAGATAGAACCAGACTTGTCCTATCAAGAGCACCCCATCAAGGTATTGGATCAAAAGGAGAGATCAACGCGGGCAAGGTCGATCATAATGTATAAGGTTCAATGGAGTCACCATTCCGTAGAAGAGGCTACGTGGGAAACTGAGGATTTTCTACGTTCTCGCTTCCTCGACTTTCTGCCCAAAGGAGTCAGTACGTAATCCAAAACCCCCACCCCCACCTGCCCTTTGAATCTAAATGTAAGAAAAACTTAGATGTTAAAGGTATTGTAAGCTTTGAAAATGACTTTAAAAGGACTTCCTTCTGAAGTTGCAAAGAGAATGACATTCGAAGAGCAGTTAACTAGAGAAACTTGGCTAAGGGAAAATGCAACACCCCAGCACCCCTTCATGGTACCCCTCTAAAGGACCCTTACCCAAAATCTCGGGACGAGATTCCTTTAAGGGGGGAGGGCTGTAACACCCCAGGTGTTACTTAGGGTTTCACTCAAGACTACACTAGTGAACCTATCATCACATGTGGTTTAGTTTGAGCAAAAGACACCAAACTTGGGGGTCAAGATCCTAAGTAGGTGTAACCCATCTTAGAAGTCATGCCTTGGCCTTATCATGCACCTAAAGAGGAGAGAATGGCTCAAACCCTAATTCAAATCCCTTTAGGCAAATGGAGCCCTAGAGGGGAGTATAGCAAAAAGGCTATGTAAACCACATTATCATGACTTGGGCTAATTATAAAAGTTGTAGTACACTTAATACCCTACAAAAAAATAGTAAGTGAGTGACCCAAAAAGATTTCAGAAAAACCCCAAAAAGGTCACCAAAGAGAAGGGCATAAAAGAAAAATCAGATTTTTCTCACTTTCAAAATCAGCCCTCTTTCAAAGATCAAGCATGTTCACATTTTTCCAAACCTCAAAACCAAAGGGCCCAATTAACAAAATGGCGCCTAAAGACCCCTAGAACACTCTGGAAAAATTTGAAAGCAAACCCAATTGGTTTGACATGTTTTGGCGCCCATTTTCCACCAGACAAGTCTAGTCGGACAGACCCAACTTCACCTCCTCGTAACTTGCCAACCCGAGGTCAAACCCACTCGAGCACTGCATGAGATACAAAGGGTATACAACAAGGAAAAAATCTTATACAGGGATTTTGGATAGATACGAAGAGATCACGGGCCAATCAACGCTTGAAGATGACTAGAGCGAATGCTGCCACGTGCTCGATGCCTTGTCTGACCAGCCGAGCACGCACTGGCCGCTGTCGCGCGCGCCCCAGCGTGTGGTCGGCCGCCCCTGTGCCCGCACCCGTGCCGTGCCCGTGAGTGGCTATAAAGCCCGCCCTCATGCACGGCCGCCTTCCCTGTTACCCCTCCACACCGCGCCTAACTTTCCCGAGCTCGCCCGCACCTCCGGCGACCTCCCCGCGACCCGCCAGAGCCGCCCGAGGGCGCCCACCATGACCAAACCATTCCCGCCCACCTCCGCTCGATCCGAGCCCTCGGATAGCTTCCTCAAGAGGCCGTGAAGCTTGCCCGAGCTTGAGCCGAGGACCAGCCCCACGAGAACAGTGCAATCACGCTCGCCTGAGTTCGTGAACCCGCCGGAGCACGTGGACCGGGTAAACCACTGAACCATTTCTCGATTCCTTGCGCGCATAGCCTCTACATCACCCCGTGGAGCTCCCCGTGCACCTTGATTGAACCCTACCACCGTGGTTTGGCCGGAGCAGGAGCCGTCGACGACCTCCGCCGCCTGCGCTCGTGGCCAAAGCAGCTCTAGCCACCGCCGACGCCGACCTGCACACCGACGTGACCGCCGTGACCTCCCCGACATCACTGACCATCCCATCAGAGCTCTACTACCGCCGGTAAGCCTCGCCGTCGTGATCTTTGCCCCGGGTACTGTTCCAGCCAGCCAAGGACCGCAGGTTAGATATAGGATAAGTCCAGGGGGTTATGTGTAAGGTCAGTGAGTCATGCAAATAGTAGACCGATGGCTGATTTGTGAGAGAAAAGGGGGAAGAAAATCCAGGAACTTCAGCGCAATTCTGTTTTTCTTTTCCCATTTCGAATTTATTTTTCTTTTAAATACCACAGAGAACTTGATAAATACATAACTTGAAGAATAATCATCCAAAATTAGTCAAACCAATTTTGCTAGACTTTGTGAAATATAAACTATCAAGCAAAAATAGTAAACCCCATGGTTTCTGTAATGTTTTCTAGAGTTTTGATTTAAATAAGAAAACTGCCCAAAACTTAATAATAAAGGAAAAAATAGAAATGTTGTTAGACCAGGGTTGAGAAAAATAGTGAAGACACTAACCTAGTAGTTACACTGTTTAAAATTAATAAACACCCCAGTATACAAGGTTAAGGAAGGTTTATTCATTAAAACTTGTTTATGCTCAAACTTAGGAAAATGAAGAAAAGGGATTGAAAATGGAAACCAGAGGGCAACCATATTTTTCCTAGCATGCCTAAGTTATGTAGTTCACAAGAAAAATCTGTTGAACCATAGTCCAGTGAAAAGAAATTGCACTCACAATTATTCATGAAAAACAGAGAAAACTTTGAAAAGTCATAGGAAAATAATCCTAAGGAGAAAACACCCCTACCTTAGGAATGATTGTTCTTGTGCTAAGAAGAACCTAGGAAAAATACAAGTTCTGTTGTTTGATATTTTTCAAATAGCAAGTTAGTTATAAGTGTCTTTTGGCATTAAACTTTAGAAAATCATAACTACATAACCACTAAGTAACCCTCTGTGATTTTTTGGCACAGAAGCATGTTATTACCCATAGATACCAGCAAAAAATAACTCTTGGTACATAACCTACACCTAGGTAAGAGTTGTAGTGCAAAGTGACCCCTCTGCCCTAGCTTTTGTTATTTTTGTTGAAAGGAAATTAGGCTTACACCTATTTTCCTAATTAATTTTGGTGGTTGAATTGCCCAACACAAACAATTGGACTAACTAGTTTGCTCTAGTCTATAAGTTATACAGGTGCCAAAGGTTCACACTAAGCCAATAGAAAGACCAAGAAAAGGGTTCAACAAAGAGAGCAAGGGATAACCGAAGGCTGCCCTAGTCTGGCGCACCGAACTGTCCAGTGTGCCACCGGACAGTGTCCGGTGCACCAGGGAACTCCAAGCCAAACTCTTCACCTTCGGGAATTTTCAAAGGCGCTTCGCTATAATTCACCGGACATGTCCGGTGCACACTGGACAGTGTCCGCTGCCCCAGAGGAGAGCGACTCTGAACTCGCCAGCTTCGGATTCCGCTCCGCTATAATTCACCAGACATGTTCGGTGCACACCGGACTGTCCGGTGAGCCAGCGGAGCAACGGCTACTTCGCGCCAACTGTCGACTGCAGGCACATTGAATGCGCACCAGCGCGCGCAGAAGTCAGAGCACGCGCGGGTGGCACACCGGACAGCCTACAGGGCCTGTCCGGTGCACCACCGGACATCCAGGCGGGCCCACAAGTCAGAGCTCCAACGGTCGGAACCCAACGGCCTGGTGACGGTGTCCGGTGCGCCATGTGACAGCAGCCTCCACCAAACGGCTAGTTTAATGGTTGGGGCTATAAATACCCCAACCACCCCCACATTCAAGTCATCCAAGTTTTCCACCCTCCAACTACTTACAAGAGCTCTAGCATTCAATTCTAGACACACTCAAGTGATCAAATCCTCTCTCAATTCCACACAAAGCCTTAGTGACTAGTGAGAGAGATTTGTTGTGTTCTTTTGAGCTCTTGCGCTTGGATTGCTTCTTTTCTTTCTCAATCTTTCTTGAGATCAAACTCACTTGTAATTGAGGCAAGAGACACCAATTGTGTGGTGGTCCTTGCGGGAACTTTGTGTTCCATTTGTTTGAGAAGAAGAAGCTCACTCGGTCCGAGGGACCGTTTGAGAGAGGGAAAGGGTTGAAAGAGACCCGGTCTTTGTGACCACCTCAACGGGGAGTAGGTTTGCGAGAACCGAACCTCGGTAAAACAAATCCGCGTGTCACACTCTTTATTTGCTTGCGATTTGTTTTGCACCCTGTCTCTCGGACTCATTTATATTTCTAACTCTAACCCGGCTTGTAGTTGTGATTAACTTTGTAAATTTCAGTTTCGCCCTATTCACCCCCCCCCCCTCTAGGCGACTTTCAATTGGTATCAGAGCCCGGTTCTTCATTAGAGCCTAACCGCTCGAAGTGATGTCGGGAGAACACGCCAAGAAGGAGATGGAGACCGGCGACAAGCCCACTACAAGCCACGGGAAGGCTTCATCGGAAGAGTCACACAAAAAGGGGAAAGGGAAGGAGAAGAAAGCCTCTTCCCACAAGTCGCATCGGAGTGGCGACAAGAAAAAGAAGATGAGGAAAGTGGTCTACTACGAGACCGATACTTCATCACCTTCCACCTCCGGCTCCGACGCGCCCTTCGTAACTTCTAAGCGCCATGAGCGCAAGAAGTTTAGTAAGATCCCCCTACGCTACCCTCGCATTCCTAAACATACGCCTTTACTTTCCGTCCCATTAGGCAAACCACCAACCTTTTATGGTGAAGATTATGCTAGGTGGAGTGATTTAATGCGGTTTCACCTAACCTCACTCCACAAAAGTATATGGGATGTTGTTGAGTTTGATGTACAGGTACCATTCGTAGAGGATGAGGATTACGATGAGGACGAGGTGGCCCAAATCGAGCACTTCAACTCCCAAGTGAAAGGGAAATGTGCCCTTGGGCCATTTCTAAGTATTTTGGTGATTGAGTGCCAACTCAAGTGCTTAAAATGTGAATTTATGCAATGGATGAACAAAGTGCAAATCAAGAGCAAAGGTATGTTTCTAAGTCTTAGTACATTGGTTTTGTGTACTAATATATTTGTCTAAGTGTTAGAAACAGGAAGAAAAAGAAAAGGAAAAAGGTGGCTGTGTACAGCCAAGGGGCTGTTTCGGTCTGGGGCACCGGACTGTCCGGTGGTGCACCAGACAGTGTCCGGTGCACCAGGCTGCCTCGGCCGAACAGGCCGCTCTCGGGAATTCGCCGACGGCGTACGGCTAAAATTCACCGGACTGTCCGGTGTGCACCGGACTGTCCGGTGAGCCAACGGTCGACTAGGGCCAACGGTCGGCCGCGGATTCTGCGCGCGACACGTGGCCAAGCCAACGGTCGGAAGGGGGCACCGGACTGTCCGGTGTGCACCGGACATGTCCGGTGCGCCAATGGCTCCCTGATCAGCAACGGTTGACTGCGCTGTTTAAGGAAGGAAATCGGGCACCGGACAGTGTCCGGTGTGCACCGGACTGTCCGGTGCGCCCGACGACAGAAGGCAAGATCAGCCTTCCAGATTTGCTCTCAACGGCTCCTAGCTGCCTTGGGGCTATAAAAGGGACCCCTAGGCGCATGGAGGAGATAACCAAGCAACCTTTGAGCATTCTTGATCATCCACACTCAGTCTTTGCGCATCCGTTTGTGATTCTAAGTGATTCGAGCTCTGTTCTTGTGAGAAACTGTGAGATAGTCTTTGAGCTCGATTCTTGGCCGTGTGTGTGCGCGTTTCGCTGTGGATTTGTGTGTGTTGCTTCCCTCCCTTACTCCGTGCTTCTTTGTGAATCTTAAGTGTAAGGGCGAGAGACTCCAATTTGTGGAGATTCCTCGCAAGTGGGATAAAGATAAGCAAGGCAAAATACTGTGGTATTCAAGTGGGTCTTTGGACCGCTTGAGAGGGGTTGATTGCAACCCTCGTCCGTTGGGACGCCACAACGTGGAGTAGGCAAGTTTTGTACTTGGCCGAACCACGGGATAAATCACCGTGTCTCCTCTGTGTTGAATTCTCTGTGATTGTCGTATTGTGCAAGATCTTCTCTTTAGCCACTTGGCAATTATTGTGCTAACCCCTAACAAGTTTTTGTGGCTATAAGTTAAGTTTTTACAGGATCACCTATTCACCCCCCCTCTAGGTGCTCTCAATTGGTATCAGAGCCGTTCTCTTCACAAAGGGACTTACCGCCCGAAGAGATGGATCCTAAGGGGAAGGGAATTGTGATCAACGACAAAGAGAAGGAATCCTTCGTCAACGAGCCGAAGGACGACAAGCCTACCGACTCTGGCTCGGGGCATAGACGAAAGGAAGGGAAGAAGAAGAAGACAAGGCGCATCAAGGAGATCATCTACTACGACGATAGTGATGAGTCTACTTCTTCCCAAAAGGATGATGACAACGACTACAAAAAGACGGTCAATTCGAACTTTTCATTTGATTATTCTCGTATTCAACATAGTTCGAATTCGCATTTGCTTTCCATTCCTCTTGGCAAACCTCCACACTTCGATGGGGAGGACTACGGATTTTGGAGTCACAAAATGCGTATTCACTTATTCTCTCTCCATCCAAGCATATGGGAGATTGTAGAAAATGGAATGAAGTTTGATAGCTCGGATAGCCCTATGCTTATAAATGAACAAATTCATAGAAATGCACAAGCTACTACTGTTCTCTTAGCATCTTTGTGCAGGGAAGAGTACAATAAGGTGAGCGGCTTGGACAATGCCAAGCAGATATGGGACACCCTCAAGATCTCTCACGAGGGGAATGACATCACCATGCTCACCAAGATGGAGTTGGTGGAGGGCGAGCTTGGACGATTCGCCATGATAAGGGGAGAGGAGCCAACTCAAACTTACAACCGGCTCAAGACCCTTATCAACAAAATAAGGAGCTACGGAAGCACGCGTTGGACGGATCACGACGTCGTCCGCCTAATGCTCAGGTCCTTTACCGTTCTTGATCCTCATCTCGTGAACAATATTCGTGAAAATCCCAGGTACACGATGATGACGCCCGAGGAAGTACTTGGAAAATTCGTGAGCGGGCGAATGATGATCAAGGAGGCAAGATACGTCGACGACGCGTTGAACGGTCCACTCCACGAGCCTCAGCCCATTGCTCTAAAGGCAACAAGGAGCAAGGAGTCGCTACCTAGCAAGGTGGCGCAAGTTGAGGCGGCCGGGCTCAATGATGAAGAGATGGCTCTCATCATCAAGAGATTCAAGACGGCGCTAAAAGGTCGAAAGGGACAGCCAAGCAAGGCCAAGACCAAGGGAAAGCGATCATGCTTCAAATGCGGTAAGCTTGGTCATTTTATTGCTAACTGTCCCGAAAATAATAGTGACCAGGAGCAAGGGAAAAATGGGAAGAGAGAGAACAAGAAGGTTTACAAGAAGGCCAAAGGCGAAGCACACCTTGGAAAGGAGTGGGATTCGGATTGCTCTTCGTCCGACTCCGACGACGAAGGACTTGCCGCCACTGCCTTCAACAAATCGGCTCTCTTCCCCAACGAGCATCACACGTGCCTCATGGCTAAGGAGAAGAAAGTAAGTACTCGAAACTCTACTTATGCTTCTTCTAGTGAGGATGAGTCTAGTGATGATGAAATAGACTATTCATGCTTATTTAAAGGCTTAGATAGATCTAAGATTGACAAAATTAATGAATTGATTGATGCTTTAAATGATAAGAATAGGCTACTAGAAAAGCAAGAGGATCTCTTGTACGAAGAACATGATAAGTTTGTAGAGGCTCAAAAATCCCTTGCATTAGAAATTAAGAGAAATGAAATGCTTGCTTGTGAATTGTCTACATGCCATGATTCAATTTCTAAATTAAAGAGCATTAATGATGACTTAAATGCTAAACTAGTAGAAGCACAAAAATCCAACTCTTGTGTTGAACATGTTGAAATTTGCACTAGGTGTAAGGATGTTGATATTAATACTTGTAGTGAACACTTAGTTTCCATTTCAAAATTGAATGATGAATTAGCTAGTCTTAATGCCCAACTTAAGACTAGCAAGAGTGAATTTGAAAAACTAAAATTTGCAAGGGATGCCTACACTATTGGTAGACACCCCTCAATTAAGGATGGACTTGGCTTCAAGAGGGAAGCCAAGAACTTAACAAGCCATAAGGCTCCCATCTTCGTCAAGGAGAAAGGGAAGGCCCCTATGGCTAGTAGTGCTAAAAGGAACCATGCTTTCTTGTACCATGATAGGAGACATGCTGGAAATGCTTATAATGATTTTGATTCACATGTTTATGATTCTCATGCCATGTTTGCTTCTAGTTCTTCCTATAAGCATGATAGAGATATGTGTAGGAGAAATGTTGTGCATATGCCTAGGAGAAATTCTGCTCATGTTCCTAGAAAAGTTGTGAACAAACCTTCTACCATTTATTATGCTTGCAATGCTCCCTTTGCTATTTGTAGAAAGGGTAAGAAGGTAATTGCTAGGAAGTTAGGGGCAAAATGCAAGGGAGACAAAACTTGCATTTGGGTCCCTAAGGAAATTTGCACTAACCTTGTAGGACCCAACAAGAGTTGGGTACCTAAGTCCCAAGCCTAAATTTGCCTTGCAGGTTTATGCATCCGGGGGATCAAGCTGGATTATCGACAGCGGATGCACAAACCATATGACGGGGGAGAAGAAGATGTTCACTTCCTACGTCAAGAATAAAGATTCCCAGGATTCAATTATATTCGGTGATGGGAATCAAGGCAAGGTAAAAGGGTTAGGTAAAATTGCAATTTCTAATGAGCATTCTATCTCTAATGTATTTTTAGTAGAGAGTCTTGGATATAATTTGCTATCTGTTAGTCAATTATGTCAGATGGGGTATAACTGTCTATTTACAAATGTAGATGTGTCTGTCTTTAGAAGAAGTGATGGTTCACTAGCTTTTAAGGGAGTATTAGACGGCAAACTTTATTTAGTTGATTTTGCAAAAGAAGAGGCCGGTCTAGATGCATGCTTAATAGCTAAGACTAGCATGGGCTGGCTGTGGCATCGCCGCTTAGCACATGTAGGGATGAAGAACCTTCACAAGCTTCTAAAGGGAGAACACGTGATAGGTTTGACTAACGTGCATTTCGAAAAAGATAGACCTTGTGCAGCTTGTCAAGCAGGCAAACAAGTGGGAGGAGCGCATCACGGCAAGAATGTGATGACCACTTCAAGACCTCTGGAGCTGCTGCATATGGACCTCTTCGGACCCGTCGCCTATCTGAGCATAGGAGGGAGTAAGTATGGTTTAGTTATTGTTGATGACTTTTCCCGCTTCACTTGGGTGTTCTTTTTGCAGGATAAGTCTGAAACCCAAGGGACCCTCAAGCGCTTCCTCAGGAGAGCTCTAAATGAGTTTGAGCTCAAGGTGAAGAAGATAAGGAGCGACAACGGGTCCGAATTCAAGAACCTTCAAGTGGAGGAATTTCTTGAGGAGGAAGGGATCAAGCACGAGTTCTCCGCTCCCTACACACCACAGCAAAATGGTGTGGTAGAGAGGAAGAACAGGACGCTAATCGACATGGCGAGGACTATGCTTGGAGAGTTCAAGACCCCCGAGCGTTTTTGGTCGGAAGCCGTGAACACGGCTTGCCACGCCATCAACAGGGTCTACCTTCACCGCCTCCTCAAGAAGACGTCGTATGAACTTCTAACCGGTAACAAACCCAATGTATCGTACTTTCGTGTATTTGGGAGCAAGTGCTACATTCTAGTGAAGAAGGGTAGAAATTCTAAGTTTGCTCCCAAAGCAGTAGAAGGGTTTTTGTTAGGTTATGACTCAAATACAAAGGCGTATAGAGTCTTCAACAAATCATCGGGTTTGGTTGAAGTCTCTAACGACGTTGTATTTGATGAGACTAATGGCTCTCCAAGAGAGCAAGTTGTTGATTGTGATGATGCAGATGAAGAAGACGTTCCAACGGCCGCCATACGCACCATGGCGATTGGAGAAGTGCGGCCACAGGAACAAGATGAGCAAGATCAACCCTCTTCCTCAATTATGGTGCATCCCCCGACTCAAGACGATGAACAGGTTCATCAAAAGGAGGCGTGTGATCAAGGGGGAGCACAAGATGATCACGTGATGGAGGAAGAAGCGCAACCGGCACCTCCAACCCAAGTTCGAGCGACGATCCAAAGGGATCATCCCGTTGACCAAATTCTGGGTGACATTAGCAAGGGAGTAACTACTCGGTCTCGATTAGTTAATTTTTGTGAACATTACTCTTTTGTCTCTTCTATTGAGCCTTTCAGGGTAGAAGAGGCCTTGCTAGATCCGGACTTGGTGTTGGCCATGCAAGAGGAGCTAAACAACTTCAAGCGCAATGAAGTTTGGACACTGGTGCCTCGTCCCAAGCAAAATGTTGTGGGAACCAAGTGGGTGTTCCGCAACAAACAGGACGAGCACGGGGTGGTGACGAGAAACAAGGCTCGACTTGTGGCAAAAGGTTATGCCCAAGTCGCAGGTTTGGATTTCGAGGAGACTTTTGCTCCTG
Source organism: Zea mays (assembly GCF_902167145.1). NCBI lineage: Eukaryota > Viridiplantae > Streptophyta > Magnoliopsida > Poales > Poaceae > Zea > Zea mays. The sequence goes on from NC_050096.1 coordinate 158,452,276, forward strand.
TGGCTAGGCTAGAATCAATTCGTATCTTGCTAGCATATGCCGCTCACCATTCTTTCAGGTTGTTCCAAATGGATGTGAAGAGCGCGTTCCTCAACGGACCAATCAAGGAGGAGGTGTACGTGGAGCAACCCCCTGGCTTTGAGGATGAACGGTACCCCGACCATGTGTGTAAGCTCTCTAAGGCGCTCTATGGACTTAAGCAAGCCCCAAGAGCATGGTATGAATGCCTTAGAGATTTCTTAATTGTTAATGCTTTCAAGGTTGGGAAAGCCGATCCAACTCTTTTTACAAAGACATGTGATGGTGATTTGTTTGTGTGCCAAATTTATGTCGACGACATAATATTTGGTTCAACTAACCAAAAGTCTTGTGAAGAGTTTAGCAGGGTGATGACGCAGAAATTCGAGATGTCGATGATGGGCGAGTTGAACTACTTCCTTGGGTTCCAAGTGAAGCAACTCAAGGACGGCACCTTCATCTCCCAAACAAAGTACACGCAAGATCTGCTAAAGCGGTTTGGGATGAAGGACGCCAAGCCCGCAAAGACTCCGATGGGGACCGACGGACACACCGACCTCAACAAAGGAGGTAAGTCCGTTGATCAAAAAGCATACCGGTCAATGATAGGTTCCTTGCTTTACTTATGTGCTAGTAGACCGGATATTATGCTTAGCGTATGCATGTGTGCTAGATTTCAATCCGATCCTAAGGAGTGTCACTTAGTGGCGGTGAAGCGAATTCTTAGATATTTGGTTGCTACACCTTGCTTCGGGCTCTGGTATCCAAAGGGGTCTACCTTTGACTTAGTTGGATACTCAGACTCCGACTATGCTGGATGTAAGGTCGATAGGAAGAGTACATCGGGGACGTGCCAATTCTTAGGAAGGTCCCTGGTGTCATGGAACTCTAAGAAACAAACCTCTGTTGCCCTATCCACCGCTGAGGCCGAGTACGTTGCCGCAGGTCAGTGTTGCGCGCAACTGCTTTGGATGAGGCAAACCCTCCGGGACTTTGGCTACAATCTGAGCAAAGTCCCACTCCTATGTGATAATGAGAGTGCTATCCGCATGGCGGAGAATCCTGTTGAGCACAGCCGCACAAAGCACATTGACATCCGGCATCACTTTTTGAGAGACCACCAGCAAAAGGGAGATATCGAAGTGTTTCATGTTAGCACCGAGAACCAGCTAGCCGATATCTTCACTAAGCCTCTAGATGAGAAGACCTTTTGCAAGTTGCGTAGTGAGCTAAATGTCTTAGATTCGCGGAACCTGGATTGAATTGTAGCATACATGTATTTATGCTTTTGATCATGTTCCTTTTTGCATTTTGTTGCTTATTGTGGTGCTCAAGTTGTACAAACACTCCCTGGACCTCACAAGTCCGTTGCAAAGTGATGCACATGTTTAGGGGGGAGATGTGTTACAACTTGACCCTTTGAGACTAACCATGTGCTTGAGTTTGATGATTTAGTCTCGAAGGAGGATTGAAAGGGATAAGGTGGACTTGGACCATGAAAGACTTCCACTGCACTCCGATGAGAGGGTAACTTATTCCAAGTTCATCTTTAGACTCTTATTGCCTTTGTATTCTTACTGAAGATTTTGGTGAGGCAATGGGGTTAAAGGGCCAAGATTGATCCTGTTTTGGTGCTTGATGCCAAAGGGGGAGAAAATAAAGGCCAAAGCGATAAATGGATCAGCTACCACTTGAGAGATTTTGAAAATAGTAGAATAGAGTTTTTGTTTTGTCAAAAGCTTTTATTGTCTCTTATTGTCTCTATTGTCAAAAGTTGGTTTCTTGTGGGGAGAAGTGTTGATTATGGGAAATAGGGGGAGTTTTTGAAATCTTTGATCAATCTCTTTTGGAATGACTCTCTTTATGCCTCAACATGTGTGTTTGACATAGAAATAGAGATTTGAGTTTGATTTGCAAAAACAAACCAAGTGGTGGCAAAGGATGATCCATATATGCCAAAATTGAGTCAAAATCAATTTGAATTTTATTTGAAGTGATTTCGCACTTGTTCTAGTTGCTTTATGTTGTGTTGGCATAAATCACCAAAAAGGGGGAGATTGAAAGGGAAATGTGCCCTTGGGCCATTTCTAAGTATTTTGGTGATTGAGTGCCAACTCAAGTGCTTAAAATGTGAATTTATGCAATGGATGAACAAAGTGCAAATCAAGAGCAAAGGTATGTTTCTAAGTCTTAGTACATTGGTTTTGTGTACTAATATATTTGTCTAAGTGTTAGAAACAGGAAGAAAAAGAAAAGGAAAAAGGTGGCTGTGTACAGCCAAGGGGCTGTTTCGGTCTGGGGCACCGGACTGTCCGGTGGTGCACCGGACAGTGTCCGGTGCACCAGGCTGCCTCGGCCGAACAGGCCGCTCTCGGGAATTCGCCGACGGCGTACGGCTAAAATTCACCGGACTGTCCGATGTGCACCGGACTGTCCGGTGAGCCAACGGTCGACTAGGGCCAACGGTCGGCCGCGGATTCTGCGCGCGACACGTGGCCAAGCCAACGGTCGGAAGGGGGCACCGGACTGTCCGGTGTGCACCGGACATGTCCGGTGCGCCAATGGCTCCCTGATCAGCAACGGTCGACTGCGCTGTTTAAGGAAGGAAATCGGGCACCGGACAGTGTCCGGTGTGCACCGGACTGTCCGGTGCGCCCGACGACAGAAGGCAAGATCAGCCTTCCAGATTTGCTCTCAACGGCTCCTAGCTGCCTTGGGGCTATAAAAGGGACCCCTAGGCGCATGGAGGAGATAACCAAGCAACCTTTGAGCATTCTTGATCATCCACACTCAGTCTTTGCGCATCCGTTTGTGATTCTAAGTGATTCGAGCTCTGTTCTTGTGAGAAACTGTGAGATAGTCTTTGAGCTCGATTCTTGGCCGTGTGTGTGCGCGTTTCGCTGTGGATTTGTGTGTGTTGCTTCCCTCCCTTACTCCGTGCTTCTTTGTGAATATTAAGTGTAAGGGCGAGAGACTCCAATTTGTGGAGATTCCTCGCAAGTGGGATAAAGATAAGCAAGGCAAAATACTGTGGTATTCAAGTGGGTCTTTGGACCGCTTGAGAGGGGTTGATTGCAACCCTCGTCCGTTGGGACGCCACAACGTGGAGTAGGCAAGTTTTGTACTTGGCCGAACCACGGGATAAATCACCGTGTCTCCTCTGTGTTGAATTCTCTGTGATTGTCGTATTGTGCAAGATCTTCTCTTTAGCCACTTGGCAATTATTGTGCTAACCCCTAACAAGTTTTTGTGGCTATAAGTTAAGTTTTTACAGGATCGCCTATTCACCCCCCCCCCCTCTAGGTGCTCTCACCAAGCCACAACTATACTCCTCGCCTCTCTAAGTCGAGAGGAGTATAACAAGGTGCAAGGATTAAAAAGCGCCAAGGAAGTCTGGGACGTGCTCAAGACCGCGCACGACGGAGATGAGCTAACCAAGATCACCAAGCGGGAGACGATCGAGGGGGAGCTCGGTCGCTTCCGACTTCGCAAAGGGGAAGAGCCACAAGACATGTACAACCGGCTCAAAACCTTGGTGAACCAAGTGCGCAACCTCGGGAGCAAAAAGTGGGATGACCACGAGATGGTTAAGGTTATTCTTAGATCACTTATTTTCCTTAACCCTACTCAAGTTCAATTAATTCGTGGTAATCCTAGATATACACTAATGACTCCCGAGTAAGTAATCGGGAATTTTGTGAGCTTTGAGTACATGATCAAGGGCTCAAAGAAAATCAATGAGCTACATGATCCCTCCACATCCGAAGCACAACCGGTCGCATTTAAGGCGACAGATGAGAAGAAGGAGGAGTCTACACCGAGTAGACAACCAATCGACGCCTCAAAGCTCGACAACAAAGAAATGGCGCTCGTCATCAAGAGCTTCCGCCAAATCCTCAAGCAAAGGAGGGGGAAAGATTACAAGCCCCGCTCCAAGAAGGTTTGCTACAAGTGTGGTAAGCCCAGTCACTTTATAGCAAAATGTCCTATTTCTAGTGACAGGGGCGACGACAAGAAGGGGAGAAGAAAGGAGAAGAAGAAATACTACAAGAAGAAGGGTGGCGACGCCCATGTATGCCGCGAGTGGGACTCGGATGAGAGCTCCTCCGACTCCTCCTCCGACGAGGACGCCGCCAACATCGCCATCAACAAAGGACTTCTCTTCCCCAATGTCGGCCACAAGTGCCTCATGGCCAAGGACGGCAAAAAGAAGAAGGTTAAATCCAAATCCTCCACTAGATATGAGTCCTCTAGCGATGATAATGCTAGTGATGAGGAAGATAATTTGCGTACTCTTTCTGCCAACCTAAACATGCAACAAAAACAAAAATTAAATGAATTGATTAGTGTTATCCATGAGAAGGATGATCTCTTGGACACCCAAGAGGACTTCCTTATTAAAGAAAACAAGAAGCATGTTAAAATTAAAAATGCTTACGCTCTAGAAGTAGAAAAATGTGAAAAACTATCTAGTGAGCTAAGCACTTGCCATGAGACTATAGACAACCTTAGAAATGAGAATGCTAATTTGTTAGCTAAGGTTGATTCAAATGTTTGTGATGTTTCAATTCCCAATCTTAGAAATGATAATGAGGATTTGCTTGCTAAGATTAAAGAATTAAACATTTCTCTTGCTAGCCTTAGAAATGAAAACGAAAAATTGCTTGCTAAGGCTAAAGAATTAGATGTTTGCAATGCTTCCATTTCCGACCTTAGAAGTAAAAATGATATATTGCATGCTCAGGTTGTAGAATTAAAATCTTGCAAACCCTCTACATCTACCGTTGAACATACTTCTATTTGCACTAGATGTAGAGATATTGATATTAATGCTATACATGATCAGATGGCTTTAATTAAACAACAAAATAATCATATAGCTAAACTAGATGCTAAAATTGCCGAGCATGAACTTGAAAATGAAAATTTTAAATTTGCTCGGAGTATGCTCTATAATGGGAGACGCCCGAGCATCAAGGATGGCATTGGCTTCCAAAAGGGGGACAATGTCAAACTTAATGCCCCTCCTAAAAGATTGTCCAATTTTGTTAAGGGTAAGGCTCCCATGCCTCAGGATAACGAGGGTTACATTTTGTACCCTACCGGTTATCCTGAGAACAAAATTAGGAGAATTCATTCTAGGAAGTCTCACTCTGGCCCTAACCATGCTTTTATGTATAAGGGTGAGACATCTAGTTCTAGGCAACCAACCCATGCTAAGTTGCCTAAGAAGAAAACTCCTAGTGCATCAAATGATCATGACATTTCATTTAAAACTTTTGATGCTTCATATGTGCTAACCAACAAATCAGGCAAGGTAGTTGCCAAGTATGTTGGGGGCAAACACAAGGGATCAAAGACTTGTGTTTGGGTACCCAAAGTTCTTGTGTCTAATGCCAAAGGACCCAAAACCATTTGGGTACCTAAAGTCAAGAACTAAAATTGTTTTGTAGGTTTATGCATCTGGGGGCTCAAGTTGGATCATCAATAGCGGGTGCACAAACCATATGACTGGGGAGAAGAAAATGTTCTCCTCCTACGAGAAAAACCAAGATCCCCAACGAGCTATCACATTCGGGGATGGAAATCAAGGTTTGGTCAAAGGATTGGGTAAAATTGCTATATCTCCTGACCATTCAATTTCCAATGTTTTTCTTATAGATTCTTTAGATTACAATTTGCTCTCCATTTCTCAATTATGTCAAATGGGCTACAACTGTCTTTTTACTGATGTAGTTGTCACTGTCTTTAGAAGAAGTGATGATTCAATAGCATTTAAGGGAGTGTTAGAGGGTCAGCTATACTTAGTAGATTTTGATAGAGCTGAACTCGACACTTGCTTAATTGCTAAGACTAACATGGGATGGCTCTGGCACCGCCGACTAGCCCATGTTGGGATGAAGAATCTTCATAAGCTTCTAAAGGGAGAGCACATTTTAGGATTAACAAATGTTCATTTTGAGAAAGACAGGATTTGTAGCGCATGCCAAGCAGGAAAGCAAGTTGGTGCTCATCATCCACACAAGAACATCATGACGACTGGCAGGCCACTGGAACTCCTACACATGGACCTATTCGGCCCGATAGCTTACATAAGCATCGGCGGGAGTAAGTACTGTCTAGTTATTGTGGATGATTATTCTCGCTTCACTTGGGTATTCTTTTTGCAGGAAAAATCTCATACCCAAGAGACCTTAAAGGGATTCTTGAGACGAGCTCAAAATGAGTTCGGCTTAAGGATCAAGAAAATAAGAAGCGACAACGGGACGGAGTTCAAGAACTCACAAATTGAAGGCTTCCTTGAGGAGGAGGGCATCAAGCATGAGTTTTCCTCTCCCTACACGCCACAACAAAATGGTGTAGTGGAAAGGAAGAATAGAACTCTATTGGACATGGCAAGAACCATGCTTGATGAGTACAAGACTTCGGATCGGTTTTGGGCCGAGGCGGTCAACATCGCCTGCTACGCCATCAACCGGTTGTATCTACACCGAATCCTCAAGAAGACATCATATGAACTCCTAACCGGTAAAAAGCCCAATATTTCATATTTTAGAGTCTTTGGTAGCAAATGCTTTATACTTGTTAAAAGAGGTAGAAAATCTAAATTTGCTCCTAAGACTGTAGAAGGCTTTTTACTAGGATATGATTCAAACACAAGGGCATATAGAGTCTTTATCAAATCCTCTGGACAAGTTGAAGTTTCTTGTGACGTTGTGTTTGATGAGACTAACGGCTCTCAAGTAGAGCAAGTTGATCTTGATGAGATAGGTGATGAAGAGGCTCCATGCATCGCACTAAGGAACATGTCCATCGGGGATGTGTATCCTAAAGAATCCGAAGAGCCTCCAAATGCACAAGATCAACCATCCTCCTCCACGCAAGCATCTCCACCAACTCAAAATGAGGATGAGGCTCAAGTTGATAAAGAAGAAGATCAAAGAGATGAGCCACCTCAAGATGACGGCAATGATCAAGGGGGAGATGAAAATGATCAAGACAAGGGGGATGAAGAACCAAGGCCGCCACACCCAAGAGTCCACCAAGCAATCCAATGAGATCACCCCGTCGACACCATCCTCGGCGACATTCATAAGGGGGTAACCACTAGATCTCGGGTTGCACATTTTTGTGAGCATTACTCTTTTGTTTCCTCTATTGAGCCACACAGGGTAGAGGAAGCACTACAAGATCTGAATTGGGTGGTGGCGATGCAAGAGGAGCTCAACAATTTCACTAGGAACGAGGTATGGCATTTGGTTCCACGTCCTAATCAAAATGTTGTAGGGACCAAGTGGGTGTTCCGCAACAAGCAAGACGAGCATGGTGTGGTGACAAGGAACAAAGCTTGACTTGTGGCCAAAGGATACTCCCAAGTCGAAGGTTTGGATTTCGGTGAAACCTATGCACCCGTAGCTAGGCTTGAGTCAATTCGTATATTATTAGCCTATGCTACTTACCATGGCTTCAAGCTTTATCAAATGGACGTCAAGAGTGCCTTCCTCAATGGACCAATCAAAGAAGAGGTCTATGTTGAGCAACCTCCCGGCTTTGAAGATAGTGAGTACCCTAACCATGTCTATAAACTCTCTAAGGCGCTTTATGGGCTCAAGCAAGCCCCAAGAGCATGGTATGAATGCCTTAGAGATTTCCTTATCACTAATGGATTCAAAGTCGGAAAGGCCGATCCTACACTCTTTACCAAAACACTTGAAAATGATTTGTTTGTATGCCAAATTTATGTTGATGATATTATATTTGGGTCTACTGACGAATCTACATGTGAAGAGTTTAGTAGGATCATGACACAGAAATTCGAGATGTCAATGATGGGGGAGTTGAAGTATTTCTTAGGATTTCAAGTGAAGCAACTCCAAGAGGGCACCTTCATTAGCCAAACGAAGTATACTCAAGACATTCTAAACAAGTTTGGGATGAAGGATGCCAAGCCCATCAAGACACCCATGGGAACAAATGGGCATCTCGACCTCGACATGGAAGGTAAATCCATAGATCAAAAGGTATACCGATCGATGATAGGTTCTTTACTCTATTTATGTGCATCCCGACCGAATATTATGCTTTCCGTATGCATGTGTGCAAGATTCCAAGCCGACCCTAAGGAAGCTCACCTTACGACCGTAAAACGAATCTTGAGATATTTAGTTTATACTCCTAAGTTTGGGCTTTGGTATCCTAGGGGATCCACATTTGATTTGATTGGTTATTCGGATGCCGATTGGGCAGGGTGTAAAATCAATAGAAAGAGCACATCGGGGACTTGCCAGTTCTTGGGAAGATCCTTGGTGTCTTGGGCTTCAAAGAAGCAAAATTCCGTAGCTCTTTCTACCGTCGAAGCCGAGTATATTGCCGCAGGACATTGTTGCGCGCAATTACTTTGGATGAGGCAAACCCTTAGGGACTACGGTTACAAATTAACCAAAGTTCCTCTTCTATGTGATAATGAGGGTGCAATCCGCATGGCGGATAATCCCGTTGAACATAGCCGCACTAAACACATAGCCATTCGGTATCATTTTCTAAGGGATCACCAACAAAAGGGAGATATCGAGATTGCATACATCAATACTAAAGATCAATTAGCCGATATCTTTACCAAGCCACTTGATGAACAAACTTTTAACAAACTTAGGCATGAGCTAAATATCCTTGATTCTAGGAATTTCTTTTGATGTCTTGCATACATAGCTCATTTATATACCTTTGATCATATCTCTTTCATGTGCTATGACTAAATGTGTTTTCAAGTGAATTTCAAAACCAAGTCATAGGTATATTGAAAGGGAATTTGAGTCTTCGGCGAAGACAAAGGCTTTCACTCCGTAACTCATCCTTCGCCGTTGCTCCGAGCATCTCTCCGGCTTTGGTATAATCTTCACTCATGTTTTAATTTGCCAAAGGGGAGAAAATAGTTAGGAAAGGGCTCTAATGATTCCGTTTTTGGCGATTTATGCCAAAGGGGGAGAGAGCATGAGCCCAAAGCAAAAGGACCGCACCACCACCTAATTTTAAAAAGAGTTTTTCAAATTGGTATCTCATTGTGTTCAAAAGGGGGAGAGAGTAGTATTTTCAAAATCAGTATCTTAAAACCCTCTTGAACACTAAGAGGAGAAATTTATTGAGGGGAAGTTTTGTTTAGTCAAAGGAAAAGCATTTGAAATAGGGGGAGAAAATTTCAAATCTTGAAAATGCTTCGCAAAATCTTATTCATTTATCTTTGACTATTTGCAAAAGAACTTTGAAAAAGATTTACAAAAGAATTTGCAAAAACAAAACATATGGTGCAAGCGTGGTCCAAAATGTTAAAAATAAAAGAAACAATCCATGCATATCCTATGAGTAGTTATATTGGCTCAATTCTAAGTAACCTTTGCACTTACAATTATGCAAACTAGTTCAATTATACACTTCTATACTTGCTTTGGTTTGTGTTGGCATCAATCACCAAAAAGGGGGAGATTGAAAGGGAATTAGGCTTACACCTATTTTCCTAATTAATTTTGGTGGTTGAATTGCCCAACACAAACAATTGGACTAACTAGTTTGCTCTAGTCTATAAGTTATACAGGTGCCAAAGGTTCACACTAAGCCAATAAAAAGACCAAGAAAAGGGTTCAACAAAGAGAGCAAGGGATAACCGAAGGCTGCCTTGGTCTGGCGCACCGGACAGTGTCCGGTGCCCCACCGGATAGTGTCCGGTGCACCAGGGAACTCCAAGCCAAACTCTTCACCTTCGGGAATTTTCAGAGGTGCTTCGCTATAATTCACCGGACATGTCCGATGCCCCAGAGGAGAGCGACTCTGAACTCGCCAGCTTCGGATTCCGCTCCGCTATAATTGAATGCCAACGGTCGACTGCAGGCGCATTGAATGCGCGCCAGCGCGCGCAGAAGTCAGAGCACGCGCGGGTGGCACACCGGACAGCCTACAGGGCCTGTCCGGTGCACCACCGGACAGCCAGGCGGGCCCACAAGTCAGAGCTCCAACGGTCAGAACCCAACGGCCTGGTGACGTGGCTGGCGCACCAAACGGCTAGTTTGGTGGTTGGGGCTATAAATACCCCAACCACCCCCACATTCAAGTCATCCAAGTTTTCCACCTTCCAACTACTTACAAGAGCTCTAGCATTCAATTCTAGGCACATTCAAGTGATCAAATCCTCTCCCAATTCCACACAAAGCCTTAGTGACTAGTGAGAGAGATTTGTTGTGTTCTTTTGAGCTCTTGCGCTTGGATTGCTTCTTTTCTTTCTCAATCTTTCTTGAGATCAAACTCACTTGTAATTGAGGCAAGAGACACCAATTATGTGGTGGTCCTTGCGGGAACTTTGTGTTCCATTTGTTTGAGAAGAAGCTCACTCGGTCCGAGGGACCGTTTCAGAGAGGGAAAGGGTTGAAAGAGACTCGGTCTTTGTGACCACCTCAACGGGGAGTAGGTTTGCGAGAACCGAACCTCGGTAAAACAAATCCGCGTGTCACACTCTTTATTTGCTTGTGATTTGTTTTGCACCCTCTCTCTCGGACTCATTTATATTTCTAACGCTAACTCGGCTTGTAGTTGTGATTAACTTTGTAAATTTCAGTTTCGCCCTATTCACCCCCCTCTAGGCGACTTTCATTTGTCCAGGGCCTATTTTATTTATTTGGACCCCAAATTTATAGGACAGACTACAGTGACCAATATTAACCTACTGTAATTTTTACAGAATTTTTGGAAATTTTGAAATCACTGTTGTAGTTCAAACCCACCTTAAGAGCATAAATAGAAAATAAAAAGAGGAATTAGTAGTGGAGATTAATGTTACCCTAACCAACCCAGCAAAACCCCTTGAGTACCTACTAAAACCTTTAAGGGGCAATCCAAGTATTAATCCACTACGTTTGCCTCTAAGCAAAACCTCAAACCTAGGTTGCTAAGCATAAACCACTAAGAGCTTTTTTATAACAAGGAAACCCTAAGTTATCAACTAACTTAGTTTTTCTTCACTATGCATAATGGTTACTAAATTTTGCATATCATAGCATACATATTTCTTATTCATTGCATTTGATAGATTGCAACCTCGCTGACCGAAAGTACATCCTCATGCCAGAGCAAGGAGTTGCTCAGGAGGTAGCCCAAGATCCAACACCAGAACCTGCCATCGAGGATCTGCCTGCCCCAGCTTTGGAAGGCAAGCCCCGGTTTTATGCATAACCAGTTCTATGTATTATTTTACTACACTTAATGATTGTAGGCTTGTATTGTGCACTTAAGTGTAGAAGTTGCCTAAAACCCTAGTTGCATTACCTCAGAATTTCCTTTTGAGATGGATACTAGTATGCTAGGTCGAGTAGCTGCTTTACTAATTAGGGATCTCGGTAGAAGTCGAGTGATTTTCTAGCACTCGCGCGAGGTCAGGAATTGGTTGTCTCCAGTTTCTTATCATAATGATGTTGGATTGTGGACAACAATCCATGGGGATTGGTTGTCTACGAGATGGAAATTGGAATAAGGATTAACGTGTGGATACCTGTGTCAAGCGTTTGAATGTACTAAGCACATGCCGAGAAATATGGTAAATCGGTAAGCCTAGTACCTGAGTGAACCTGCCCACAGATTGCCCTCCTCATGCGACCTGAGACGTGGTCTCCCATTCTGGTTATGGTGGGTACAAGTGCGGTCACTGCACGACGGCAGTCGGGGTCAGTGAGGCATTGTGCGCCAAGGCGGTGAGCCCCTTTCTGTTGCCAGGGAATCGATGGGGACGGTTGATGTGTGTGGGGACAGAGTGCCTCGCCACATCGTGTGTTTAGGTTTACCTTGCAAGGATAAAAACTCGATTCGAATCGTCTGCTTCTCGCGGCTAATGAAACTGCTTGATCCATTGTACTGCATTGAGTAACAAGTGGAAATGTGATGACTTGGCAAAAAAATGTTGTTGATTACTAAATGCTTGATACCATGAATGATTAGATAGGTACACATTTAGTGTTAAGAGAGTCACACTAAAACTTGAAAAAGCTAAAACTTGATTTTTAGATTCAGCTAGTGCTTTTGGCAACCAAACCCCTCAGCCAAACAGCTGCATGTCTAGAGGTAGAGGAGTAGACTCCTCACACCGGATAAGTCTAGCTGAGTATTAGTATACTCAGTCTTGCTTGTGGCATAATTTTTACAGGTTCTCTGGAGGACATGGTTGCTGGAGTGACTTGGTCGTCCATCTTGCCACCGGGTTGGACAGTCGAGTGGGACCCTATCTCAGCTGAGGAGGAGCATGTGGAGTGATGGGACAGGCTTCCCCATCCCTCCATTTATTTATCGTTAGTTTTATTCCGCTGCATCCCGAACAATGATCACTACTTTTGCTAAAACTCCAATGATGATGTAATAAATTTAATACTCCTTAATGTATGGTTTTATGCTTTATTGTATTTGCTCTATGCCTCACCATCGAGTGAGTACGTGGTACTTGATCCTGTTAGTGGCCTCGTCGAACTAGATCCGAGGGACTGACGTGTTATTCCTATTTAAGTGTTGTCTAGCCCCTAAGTTGGGACTTAGGCACTTAAGTTGGAATAATTCGGGCGGTTCCGCCACATAGTGGGGCAGCCTGATGAGTGTGGGGTGTCTGTGGAGTCCTCTGTGGAGCGTACTGAGCTAGGCACGGTCCTCCTCCTAGATGAGCTGGTGTACCATGGGGCGGAATGTAGCGAGGGCAAATACTGCTGGTACCCTGCCCCTGGGTAATGGCCTTCGTCTTCATGTCTCCCAGTTGAACACGCTTGTGTTCAATAGCTAGAGCTTTATCAAGAAGCCTCTGAAATGATGGAAAAGTGTGAGCAACCAGTGCATACTGTAGTGGCCCATTGAGTCCCTCTATGAAGTGCTCTTGCTTTCTCTCGTCATCAGCCACCTCATCAGAAGCATACCGTGATAGCTGAATGAATTTATCATGGTACTCACTAACTGACATGTTGCTCTATTTTATTGACATAAATTCTTTCTTTTTAATCTTCATCAGCCCAACAGGTATGTGGTAATTTCTCAACTGTGTGGTGAATTTCGCCCAAGTGATAGTATCAGCAGCGTCATGGACATCAATATAAGAATCCCACCAATCAGCAGCAGGACCAGTCAGACGACCAAAAGCATAGAGAACCTTCTCCCGGTCGAAGCAATGGGCAATGTTTAGCATCTTGTCCACTGACTTTAACCAGTCATCAGCGTGCAGAGGGAGGGTCTGGAGAGCTGGCGAAGGTAGGTGGCTTGTGGCTCATAAATTCTCGGTGCCTATCCCGGGGTGGAAGTGGTGGTGGTTGTGGTGGCAGTGGAGCTTGCTGCTATCACCCCATTCTTTCTTGACGCATCTCCTCCCACATATCTTGCCTTTCCTGGTGCATCTCTTGGCATTCCTGCCGCATCTGTGCATGCATATCTACCATAATATCGGTCATTTGTTACAGCATCTGCATCTAGGTTACAACCACTGGATCAGTTCCAGCTGCTGGAGGATTCATATCTACTTGTTGTTGTTGTCTAAGCACCCTCCGGTTATGTGGATTGACAGGTAGATCAATTTTGCCTCCCTTCCTGGTATTGACCATCTGGGTTAGAAATACATGGTAAGATAGAATTGTAGAATAGACGAGTAATTATGAGGTAGAATCTTTTGGGGGTTTTATTAGCTAAATAGATTAGTGTGTCACCTACTCATACTAATTACCTTATGGTGGTACATGCTAGAATGCCCTGCTATACTATTTCAATCACTCAAAGAAGCAAATCAAGCATTTACCATAAGAACAAACATTCAATCCTTTTTAGTAGAGAAAATAATTTTAATTTTTATCTTGGGTCTCCTATCTCTTTAGAGGGTCATGGGTGTAGGATTCCAAAGTGTGAAATCCTCCTCGTCTTAGAATAGAGAAGGTAAGAGTAATCAGAGTAGAACAATAGAAGGTGAGACATGATCAAGAAAAGTATAAAAAAATCAGAGTAAGGTAAGTAGGTAAGGGTTTTGTCTAGGTCTATATAGGCTTCGTCCTACAGTCAACATTTGCCTCTGATACCACTTCTGTCACACCCGAATTTAAAGGATAAAGCCGGGTGCGTCTCATATGTGCACTAAGGAAGAACATCACATATAATGACAAAGTGTATAGATATGAATGTCATAAATATCATAAATGTCATTATTATATAGCGGAAGTCTTACAAAAATAAATGATAATAATAAAGCCAACTAAATATTATTTCACTAGCGCCACAAAGCTGACTAGGAGACGCCACCTAGATCAGCATGTATGCTTCATTGTAGGGCGGCTCCTCTTCGACCACCTGCTCTTCACCTGTGGGGGGTTTATATATCGCAAGAGTGAGCTCACAAAGGATCATAGCTCAAGTTGTGGGGAATAATGTGCATGAACTCACCAAAGGTGGGAGTTCAAGTGAAGTGTAAGGCTGATCAACAAATAAGGGGTTAAAGCTGAGCATTGCTTTTAATAAGTTGGTCAAAGTTTTATTAGCAATTACTAAATGTAAGTAAATGTCACACCCGGTTTTGGAAGGTAAACCGAATACGAACCATGTACGTGCCAGGATCAGAAACTCACGTACACAGCGATTACATACTTGGACATCATCACACATTGCTCAAAGTAAATAGTGGAAAAGTACTTTATTACAACAAGATGTCCAAGACATCCACTGAGTCTATAACATAGTCATTAACATTAATATCATCAAAGTGCGGAAATACGTAACGTAGCAGATAAGGCCTACACAGGCAGCTGACTGGGGGGGTTTGCCACTAAGAAAAACTAGAACTCATCGTAGTCCTGGAACTCCTCAAAGTCCTCCATGTTGCTAGCATCTCCTCCTGAGCACTGAGTACAGTGGGAACAACCTAGGTGGGGGTGGTTTGTAAAGCAAGGGTGAGTACACATCAATATACTAAGCAAATGTCCTGTTTGGCTAAAGTGGACTAGCTGTATGTGGAGTTAAGGTTAAGCAGTTGCTTTTAGTTGGTCAAGTATTTAATACTATTAGTAAAGCCAAGTTTTAGTAATAAACCCAGTTATTACCCAAATGTACTCCCTCCAAGAGGAAATACCAAAGATCAAAATTATAACCATCATTATTAACCATCATCATAAAAGTAACCAAAGTTTTTCTAATCAAAGAGGATCCCAAGGCCGCTTTAACCATGAGCTCGCCTGATATACTAGTTTCTAACACTCTGCAGAGGTTGCACACTTTACCCATGAGTCGTGATCCCTTTCCAGCCTGGGTTGTACAGACCGATCTTCACTACCGAGGTGAATGGCCAGGGATACACTACGTAGCCTTTACAAAGACTCCCCTGGTGCATAGCTGCTCGTTAGGTTTTGCCAGTCGTACAAACGCAGTACACCTCCCCAAGGTGGGTGACTAAAAAACCAAATCGAATGAACCTCTGCACCCCCCCTTGGCAGAGCAAGCACTACGCCACGGCCCCCATTGATGGCCCTTAGGCAAAGCCAACTACACCCCTAGGTTTATCTAATTAATCAGCTAAGGGCGTCCCCATTCCACCCTCATGGTTGCACTGTTATCCCGGGTGGTCACTCCATGAATAGGTCTATATGGAGAGGTACTCAGTAAAATGGCCTAAGTCCCCTAAATTATCATAAGATCATCATTGGGATAACATCATTGTATCATAAATGTTCACATCATGTTCATTGATTAAGTTGAAGCAATAGCATAAGCTAACCATGATAACCCAAAAGGTAAGCAAGGATAAGTAAATACAGACTAGTCAATCCTTAGGTTTCAATAATGTAATATGGGACAGTGAATCATAGAGTAAGTAGGACATAATAGGTCAGAGGACACTTGCCTTCACCAGGTTGTTGCTCAGGAAGATCTTCGGCAACACACTCAGGAACCACCAGCTGCTCGTTGTCTAAATAAAGCGACCATACATTCAATACATTTGGATAACAACAAATGAACAATACACCAAACATAAGCAACCAAGTGGACACAAGTTTGGTAGGACATTATAAACTCAAAAGGTAAACCTGAGTGCTAGGGATCAGTATATTTTAGAGATTAATGATTCCCTGGCATTATGGATTACATAACTTAGATCTACTAATTTTAGTGACACACAAAAATTATACCAGGGATCAATTCACACATGGCATATTATTAATCTTACAAAATTAAACATCTAATTACCATTAGGGTTTCCTTTTTATTTATTTTATTAAACAAATAAATTATTACCTAAACTAACCTATAGTCTAGGTATAAAATTAAAGTGCACAGACTGTGGATGAACATAATTTATTTGAACAGAGAATATTCCTATGAACATTTTTGCAATTTGAACCACTCAATTTGAAGTTCATATGAAAAAGATATGAAATAAACAAGTTTTGATGTTTGAAATATAAAACTAGGTCCAATTCTGTGATTATTTAAAAGGCCAGGGGTCCGTTTATAAGATTCCAGGGGCCTGCACACAAGATTAAGGGATGGCGGGTGGATTCTCAGAAACTCGAGGGGTTCTTTAGCAAAACCGCCGCACGAAGGGGTACAGGGTCTCCTCAGCCGTCAGATCCACGATCAACGACTGAGATTAGATCCACGGGCGAGCGCACGGGCGCGCACTGACCAGCGGGCAAAGGCGTTCAGCGACCAGAGCAGGGAGGCGAACTGACCGATCGGGCCTAATGCCAGAGACACCAGCGGCCGACAGGTGGGGTCTAGGCGTAGGGTGCGCGTGCGCGAAGCGGTATCCGGTGATCCGGACCGCACGATAGAGATTAGACAACCGAATCGAGCACCGAAGGATTTAACGGCTGCGGGCGGCGCCGCTCTTGCTCACGGCGGTGAGGTCGCCGAAGCCGGGGCGGGTGTGAGTTACGGCGGTTCCGAGGCCGGCGGGGTTGGCCCAAATTGTCGAGGAGGGCTCGGCGAACACGTCGAGGGGGTTTCGGCCACAAGACCGGGGTCAAAGATGGGAGAATGGCGGAGGGAGAGCTCCGAGCGGGTCAGGGTAACTTTGGCAAGGAATTCCGATCGCTAGGAGAGGCAATCGACCACGATAGGGCTCGGTCTTGTTCCAATGGAGGTGGGGGAGCGTTATGGGCCAAAGTCGGGGCACTAGACGGGGTTGGGTTGGCCGAACATCGTGCGGGCGCGGCGAGCAAACGCGACTGCACACCGGCGAGGCCAAATTGGCTACGGGTAGGCATGAATAAGGAAAACCAAGCACTGGAATGAACGTCTCACCTCGGGGCGAAGCTCGAGGTGGCTTGGCGCGACTTCTAACGGGCTGGGTGACCGGCACGGCGGGCGCAGGTCTCCGGTGAGTGCGAGTGGCGAGAGCAGAGCGCGAGAGAGGGTGAGCTTGCGCGAAATGGGGCAGGGGAGCGAGTGCGGGTGCAGGCAGGGCTCAGAAGAGAGCTGGGTGCGTGGGCAGGCGACGTGGTCGGGGATCTCGGCGTGTGTGCTTGCTGGTCCATGGCGGTTCGCGGGGAAGGCGGAGCTGACAGGGCAGTCCCACGTCGCAGCGAGAGGGAGCAGGCGCGCGCGGGGGAATGATTCATCGTGCTAACAGGACGGGTCCGCGAGGCAAAGGGGGAAAAGGGCGCGCGGGTTTTCTCTAGGGTTTTCAATTCAAATTCAAACCAATTTTCAAACTCAAACTAATTCAAACATGTGCAACAATTCAAGGAATGTTTAAGCTCAGCATCATGCAACATTTTATGACTCATATTGTTTTGACAAAATAAATAATTAATCCCTCACTAATAAAGCTAAATCTACTCAAAAGAAAAAGAGAAAGAGACTAGAGAGAGATACAAGAGTAATACCTGAATTTGGTAGGTAGTTAGAAAGAAATTTTATACCCCAAAATTTAGGGTGTTACAATAAACACCAAACTAGAGTGACAGTAGATCAAAATAATAATAAATCCCAATGCGATGCAAATGACAAATTGAATTTAATTCCATAAATTAATCATGTGAGTGTCCGAGCCACTCCTGACCGTGAGCACGGCTAATATATCAGTTTTACACTCTGTAGAGGTTGCACATCTTTACCCACAAGTCATGTTACACATCTGCCAATGGATCGCGACTCTCATACACATCTACCAAGGAAGCAAGGCACGGTAACACTATGAAGCCTTTACAAAGTTCCACTAGCTTCAGAAAACCCGCTACAGTTTCTAGGAAGCTCCAATGCAAGGATCCCTCGCCTGACCGCCATCGCAGCAAAATCAACCCAAGGACCTCCCTACACTGACCACTCCCCTACTGCCCTTGCCCCTATCGGGTAAGGTAGTACTCCACTAGCTTTCCTAATTAGTCAGACAATAGCGTCCCATACCACCCTTGTGGTAGCATTGTTTTCCGGATGGTTCTCCATGTTCCAATTAACATAATGATCTTATCATGAATAGTAAATAACAAACTGATAATAAAAGTGTGATCATGAATAATGTATATCTCCATACCCAAAACCACATAAAGCAATAACAGGTACTACCCAAAAATTCAGTGCTAAACAAGGTATAAAGATAGCCAAACTAGGGTAACCTATTGGGTCCTATCAAAATTAACCTATGCAGATCATTATGATTAATAAGAACATGATTAGGTAAAAAGAAGTGATCAAGGGCACAACTTGCCTTCAACAAGCTCCTGCTCAGCAGTCTCCACCTGCTGAACCCCTGGATCCTCTGTGGCTTGCTCGTCTACTCGCAACAATACGAAAACATGTATAGAAAAAATAACATCACACCAAACAAGAGAACATAATGCATGATAATATTCTACGCGATGTATCGAGATCGTAGGAACAAGAATCACTAAATTCGGAGTTACGGTTACCTAGTTATGAATTTCTAAAGTTATTTAGTACCTATAATAGAGTAATCCAAGTGAATAATTTTAATCCAAGTTTCATGGCTAAACAGAGGTAATAGGTGATAGACAATATTAAAACAAAATTAATGTCACTGAATGGATCAATTTGGAGTTACAATAAATTAATTATGAATTATACAAGATTCTGGAATTATTTTTTATTAAAAGTCAATTTCTATAATTATTTATCTATTTTCTCTGTTTTATGGACTGTGTATAAAACCAGCGAAACGCAGGGGCTAAACTGAAACATTCACAAGACTCAGATTACTGCCACACGGACGGTGGGTTTATTAGTGGCTTCCTCGGGGTTTCGTTAGCAAAATAGACTCAGCGAAGGGGTATAGCGAGTTCTGATCCATTAGATTTGGATTTGAAGGCCCAAATTAGATCACACACCTGCGATCTCGTGCGCAATCATGAGCCCTCAGATGCCAGACTAACGCACCAGATTTACAAATCTTCAGATCGAGTTTCACTCGCACGATTTCTATCCAGCGGCATAGATCTAACCTACACCAACCGGATACGCGGAATCTGATCCTAGTCGCAGATCACAAGATGGACGCCTCCCCGGCCGTCTTCATCCTCCGGCCGAGCCGGGCGGCGATTCCCCCGCCATGACCCGACGGCGAATCACCGGCGCGCAGCCAACCCACGCCCCGACTTGCTACCCACCACACGTCCCTCCATTCGAGACGCCAGGACTACACGACCACAGTGGCGGCCAAGGTACCCATGGGGGTGGCACAACCAGCACAGCCCACGGCAAAACAGAGTCGCGGCGGCGTTTAACATCGGCGAGAAATTCCCGATCCCATATGACATAATCCTTCCTACCCATCGATTCAATACTTGGCTAGCATGATAACGAGGTGCTAGAACGACTCTTACCAGTGGAGGAGGACGTAGGGGTCTGGTCGGTGTGAGGAGCGGCTTGGCGGTGAAGACTAATCCGTCGAGAAATTCCACCCGCACGGTCCCGCCTTCACCCACAATCGGTGACGCCCGCGTTCAGGGTACCCCAGGAATTACTCAACGCGCCCACCGGGCACGTAGGGTGGTACTCCACCCGCGGCGCTCGGCTTACAGACCTCTGTAGTCGCTGGTTATCGCGGTGGTTGTAACGAGGCGGTGGCACGGGGTACGGCGAAGATAGTGGTGCGCGGAGATTTATGTAAGCCGGCTGGGCAAACTACTTGCCCGAGATCACCGCCGATTTGAGCTGGCTGCGACCCAGTCCCGCCCGAGCGAACGAATCGGAAGGGAACGGTCCGACACGGCGGTCCCACGTGACAGCGAACTCGACGAGGCGATGCGTGGGTCCCAGTAACCAGTCTCACGGAGTGTTAGCTGCGACAGCGCGCGTGGGATGTAGTACCTGGTTGGACGACTGACGCGATGTCCCCACAAGTCAGTGTCTGTGAGGCAAGCGCGGTGGTGGGCTGAGTTCTGGGCCGAGTGTGCGCTGGGAAACGAAGAGGTGGGCCGAAAGGAGGAGTTTAGGCCCAGGCGCCCTTCTAATTTCCTTCCTATTTTCTATTTTCTTTTCTCTTTATTTTTGTATCCCAAGTTTAAATCCAAATTTGATATTGAACTTTGGATTTTAGGTTAACTATTCAAATTGAAAATGTCGATATGAGAAGGCGCGCGCGCGCATATATATATATATATATATATATATATATATATATATATATATATATATATATATATATATATATATATATATATATATATATATATATATATATATATATATATATATATATATATATATATATATATATATATATATTCTTTATTTTCATCTAGGGTTTTCCTTTTCCTCTTCTCTTTTCTTTTCCATTTTCAAACCCTAATCTCCTTTTAGGCTTCAATTCAATTTTCCTTATGATTGTATTTTGAATAATAGTGTTGTCATTATTATTATGTGCACAAGCAACAAAACTCTGACATGATGCACATTTTATTGAGAATTATTTATTTTAAACATGTCTCCTAATAATTCTTATGAATGAGAAGGCATTACACATCAATTTTTATTTCTCTCTTTAGTTTCCAAAGTTGGGTATTACATTCGCCTGCACACATAGTTGTTAGGTCATCGATTGAGGTACATACGTTTTTGTTTTGTTAAATTTATAATTAGTTAAGTACAATTCAAGATTATAGTTGTTTGATTGAGTAGGCGAGGGGCACCTGTGCGAGCACCTACCATGGCGGCAGCGCCCACCATACACGAGGACGCGAGGACCTCGCCACCACTATGCTCGCAAGCCGCTCGAGATGTTTGGAACATTTTGAATAATTATCCAGTTTAAACAAGGTCTACAAAATATGATATATGTATGGACATCTAACTAATATACATAACTTGTATGGTATAAATCAAGGCTCGTGTTGGAGGTGGGAGTAGTTTGTTGGGTCTATGAAACTATCTCAAGCAGACTCCCTATCCCACTCTCTATATCACTTCTTATTTTAAACTACATTATTCAAATAGTGCAATCTACAGTGCAAAATAGTACTTTGCACGGCCGTTTACACGGTCGGCTGGAGACGACCTAAGGGCATATACAATCCTAAGCCTTGGGATCGATTTTCTAGAGTGAGAGACGTGAACGAATCCAAACACTCCCACTCTACTTATAGGGTGGATTTAGTTTTTTTATTTTTTATTTTAAATGGTTAAAATAGTGTGAACCAATAAGGAGATGACATGTGGCGATAGACAGTTGATACCAACCAATTTAGTTACAATACGGTCGATACTGACTGGTCTGTCGGTATGCCCATCAACAGTCGATTGTACCGATCGACCTTGAGGTTGAATCGTTTGCTACCACTCGTGCCACTACGTCACCGATCGATATAGACCAGGATTGAAACTAGCCTAAGGGTCTGCTCATTTACTTCGGAATGCCATTGAAATCGTTCTTACGGGAACGATAAGTTTATTTGTACTAGTATTAATTAGTGGAATATTTTCTAGTCTCAATCCGATCTAAGAGTATCTCTAGTAGCTTCTTAAAGCACTAGTTCCAATCCTTATATTAAGGGAAAACAGAAAAAAAAACATGTTCAACAGTATTCTATCTAGAGTGTTTAGCTTTTCGCAGGTGAATACTATTACTTCATCGGTGCAAATTTCAGCCGCTCATCCAGCTCCCAAAACCACGTGGGGGCCCAGCATGCAACGCATGCACTGAGCGGGTGGTGCGGGCGTGCAACATCTCCATGCTGACGGGCTCGTACACAGGCTGATAGTGATAGGATAGGACGCCGGACGCTTGTGCACGGTGGCGCTCGCTGTTGTGTCGATTGTATAGATGGCCACGAGGCCCGTGAGGCTGCCACGAAGCCCATTGTTTAGGTTTGTGTTGGGGACTTGTTCTCAAGTGCTAAGAGTTAAGAACAAGGCAACATAGAAAATGTTAATCGTTAACGTCCTTCGTCCTCCGAAGCATTATTTCCCCTAGGATATAATAACTTGTGGACGAAGGTTATGAAGGACATACCTTCATAAATTCATCAAACAATGACGAAGGATAAAATATAAAGAATGTAAGAGAGAACATGAACAATCATTTATTATTACTGAACATAAACAAAAATATCATTGAGCTATAAGTGTACCTTCAATCGGAAGGAAATGACAGTACAAGCGTGACGCAAAAAGCAAATGCCAAGTCAGCGTGAACAGTACGGGGATACTGTTCACCTATTTATAGACACGGGACACAGCCCTTATAAAATTACATTCATGCCCTTTACATTTGATAATAACTCTATAGTAGTCTATCGAGGTCTGAATAGCCTTTTCATCTTTAAGTCGGTTCCACTCTTTGCTGTTACGCCGAAGCTTTCCTGCTCAACACCTTCGGCTCTGTAGCAAGCTTCGTATTATTCCGGTCTACTGCAATGCCGACTTTAGTCCGAGGGTACCTGTTCACACATTGTACTACAGAAATACTGTTAAATCCTGTTTTTGAGGACCTTCGGACGCCGAAGGTCCCCAACAGTAGCCCCTCGCAATATTAATTTGTTTGAAATAATAAATTTAGATTGCGATATGGACGAAGGCTTTACGCCGAAGGTCCGAAAAAACACCTTCCCTTTGCTAGAATAGCAACATTCAATGACAAGTGGGGTCTTTCAATTTTCAACGCACCGAGCGTATATATACGGCCATACCGCAAACTCATTTTGCACGCTTTCTGGCCAACCACTCCCGCTCACTCAATTTTTAGCTCTTGTGCACTGTGTTTTGCTAAGCTTTTAGCTTTGAAGCTTCGGATTTGAAAACAGTTTTTTAGTGCTTCCGAAGATGTCTGAAGCTGCTAAGAAGGCTGCTGCTGAGATGAAGCTGAGTCTTGATGAAGAGAAGAACTTAGGATTTCTTATAGCGATGTCGAAGACCAACACAGAAAAAATCACCAATGAGATTCTGGAAGGACTGTCTGAAGATACTGGTGACAGTGAAAGTTATGATGTAGACAGCGGTGGCGAAGACTCCGAAGATCGCCCCTGGCGACCAAGCCATTCAGTTTATGGTAAATCAACTATCAAAGAGAATCATCTTGTTAATATGAGAGGAAGGTATTTCCGGGATTTGTCCGTTGTGAGGGCCGACGAAGGGGAGAAGACTTGTCCACACCCTGAAGAGAATGAAGTCGTAGTATTCCGAAGCTTTTTGAAGGCTGGGCTGCGATTGCCCTTGAGCAGCTTCGTCGTGGAAGTGCTGAAGATTTTTGAAGTCTATCTTCACCAACTTACCCCCGAGGCCATCATAAGGCTGAACATCTTCGTGTGGGCCGTGCGAAGCCAAGGTCTGAAGCCTGATGCAAAAAGTTTCTGCAATATGCACGAATTATCATACGAGACAATACCTTGGGGTAAGGAACAGTATCACAATAACTTTGGCTGCTACAGTTTTGTTTCTCGGTCTGGGTCAAGCTGTCCCGTGCCAACTTTTCGGAAGAAGTGGCCTAGCGGCTGGATGACAGAATGGTTTTATGTAAAAAATGATCTGAAAGCACGGGAAGACATCAAAGGTATAATCATGCGACCTATTTAGCAAAGCTTCGGCCTTCGGAGGCCGAAGGTTGAAATGAATGAAGCCGCCGAAGAGTGCCAAAGAGCCTTCGGCGTTGTCTGCTCTTTTATAGGAACAAGGGACTTAGTACAAGAGCATATCGCCTTCAGGGTGTGGCCGCTTGCGGAGAAATGGGAAATGCCACAAGAAACCATTAAAGAGGCCGACGAAGGTGGACTTATCAGATTTAAGTACACTTTTAAATTTGGAGATAAATTTATTGAGCCAGATGATGAGTGGTTGAAAAGCATTGACAATTTAAGTGATGAGCTACTCGGGACCTACTCGAAGGCTGAAGATAATGCAATGTCAGCAGCCTTCGGAGGCCGAAAAAAGAAGAGACTGAATCGGGTATTTGATGCCATCGGGTTTGTCTACCCTGACTATTGCTATCCTATTCGGAGGCAGAAGAGAAAAAACACAACCTCTGCAAAAGAAGAAGCTGCAGCTGCTCCAAGCGAGCCAGAACCGAAAAGGAAAAAGTTAAAGGTTCTTACGCATCGGCCGCGTTATATTGAACCAGCTTCGGTGCCCGAGTTTACCGGAAAAACTTCTTCGGCCACCGAAGCTGAAAAACCAACCGAGCCAGCCTTGTTGCCAGAGATCGCAGAAACGGCCGAAGTGCCACCAAAGATAGAATCAGAACAATCAAACATTTTGTTGTCAGAAACAAAAGAGAAAACCGAAGCGCCGTCCACAGAAAAAATTGAAGAGGTAAAAGAAGCAACTGAGGGCTCCAAAACATCAGAAGTTTTGAGTCCTACAGCAATCATTGGGACAGCAAAAAATGAAAAAGTGCCAGCCGCAACTCCGAAGAGAAAGAGAATGGCTAATGTGCTAGATGTACTGGAAACGATCAAATCTTCGAGCACACCTCCGAAGAAGGCTGCTGTTACTCCTGAAACAACAGCTGAAATTTCTGGTTCTACAGCTCCAGAGCAAGAAATTGAAGCCGAAGCTGGGCCCTCAGAGCCCGCAAAAACTTTGGAAAGTGAGGCAGAAAAAATAACAAAGCCAACTTTTGAAGAAACTGGTGTTGTTACCCCCGAAGCATCCCCCAAAATTCGTGATTATATTTTTCGTCATGCTTCGGGGAAAAATTATCAGAAAAAGAAGAACAAGAGGCCCAGCACTATGCCCAAAAGTTGAAATATCCAAAGGGGGCGTTGATATTTAATGGCAGTGGAGAAGAAGATTTCTTGTATTGTCTCCCCGATAGCAAGGAAATTTCTGTCTGTCGGGAGATGAGCAGAAGCTTCGGATTCCCAACTTTAGAAGACGGACTTTCGGTGCTGTCAAAGAACGATCTGGCTGACAGCCTAGCTTACAACAGTTTAAAGGTGCGACAAATGGAATTCTCGTGTTTTTTGTTGAGTTCAAAAAAAAAAATTTCGTTTGTTTAAAACTATTGACACAGACATATTCCTGTTTGCAGGGCCTGATACTCAGCAATGCCCTCAGGGCACAGAAAGATGCTGAGGACGAAGGATGTACTATAGCCCTGAGCAACCTTCGTTCCGAAGTAATTGAACTGAGGAACGAAGGTCTCGAAAAAGACAAAATATTATACTCATTGATAGATAAAATAAAGGAGGACGAAGCTGCTTTTAAAAGTCAAGTTGAAGCTCAGAAACGCGAAATTGAAGACCTTCGGAAACAACTGGCCAGAGCCAAAGAAGAACGTATACTTCAAGAAACAAAGCGTGAACTGAGCGATCAATGGGCAGATCACCTAGAAGTGACTGTTGAAGAGCTTCGTTCATCCAAAAAGAGATGCTACAACAAATCTATAGATTGTGTTAAAAAATTAAAGGCTAGCTTCGCCAAGGTCGGCGCATTCTCAAGTGAGGAAAACTTTTCGAAAGGCAATCCCGAAGGTGTCATTGAATGGATTGACCACGAAGCTGAAGCCTTCGAAGAAATTTTAAATAGTCGAGGAGATATATGTGCCTTCTCTGGCGCCAGAGGGATTGCCACCATCTTAGAGAAGAAGGGCTGCGAACATGTAAAAATTCTAGCACAGTCCGAAGCTGCCTTGTCCTTTGAAGATACAAGAGATCCTACGGCCGAAGCTAGCATAATTGGTGGAAAGTTTTTTACCGATATCTGGGATAATGGTGGCCGAGAAATGGCCGGAGAAATTATTCGAAGAAGTGAGAAGGGCATTCACGATGCTAGAGCAGTAGCTGAGGCTGCTGACAAGAGCACAGAAGCCGAAGATCAACTAGGTACTAAATAATGGTTTTTATCGTGTTGTAATCTTTAGGCTTTAAGATCTGCTTGCGATTTGTAATAGCAATGTAGCCGTGTCCTGCTTCAGATCCGACTAAAGCGCCTTCGGACCCCCAGCCGAAGGGGGACGACGAAATTAAAAAGATGGCCGAAGATATTATGGATAAAGTCGTGAATCGGCTCCTGAATGAGGCTGCAGAAGTCGTTTTGAGAGAGGATTAAGCATTTTTGTAAAAAACTTCTAAAATGTAATATAGTGTAACATTTTGTAACCCTGAATGTAATATATCTATTTTTGTTATTCAATTCTTTACGATGCATGAAACTTTACATACATACCGTTTTTGAGTTTTTGGCGAAAAAACACCTTCCCTTCTTTTCATGCTTCGTGAAGAAGAATTACCATTTATCACAACAATATCCGAAGTATCCTGGAAAAGTGCTGAAGCTTCGTAGAAACAATCTTCAAGGCTATACTTCAGAAATCAATATTGTTTCTCCTTATGACTTGGCATGATTTGCCCCTTTTTCAAAGCGTTTTCCCGAAGATTAATGTCATATCTCTTTCTTATGCCACATGCATTATGATGTATGATGCTTAAGTTATGCAAGGATGATGTGATGATGTTATGCTATGTAAGGTGATATTCCGAAGATACACGCATATTTGCGCGATAAAACACAATCTTTTTGTGAATCAGCATTGTCTTTTCGCTATAAGCCTCCCTTAGGAGCTTCTTCGCCTTTTACTTCAGCGGAATCAGCGTTGACTTTTCGCTGTAAGCTCTGCATTCCCTTAGGAACGTCTTTGGAGCTTCTTCGCCTTTTACTTAGGCGGTATAAGCTCTGCATTCCCTTAGGAACGTCTTTGGAGCTTCTTCGCCTTTTAGTTAGGCGGTGTCAGCGTTGACTTTTCGCTGTATGCTCTGCATTCCTTTTGGAACGACTTTGGAGCAGAAAACTTACACTGCGCTCCCTTCGGAACGACTTTTTGTGACTTCGTCAAACTTACTCTGCGTTCCGTAGAACGACTTTTTGTTGCTTCGAAGAATTTTCGACAGTCCGAAGGTCCTTTTTATTATCACAAGCCTGTGAAGAAAACATATTTTTCTTGTAGGAATCAACGAAACTAATTACATGAAACCTAAACAATGTCCTTTATTACAGAAAATAAAACTGAATGAAAAAGATTGCTATTAAGGTAGGATATTTGTCAATAGATGTGCTTTGATTCTGGCACTGTGCTGTTGACCGTGCGAGCTTCGGACTGTTCTCTGAAGTCCCTTTGGTGCGGAGCATATTGGCTCCCTTCTGGCTGCTGGCCTTGTTGCAACGGAGGTGGAGGCGGAGGCTGTTGCCAGGAAGCTTGAGGCTGACTCGCCGAAGCAGCAGAGACTGCAGGATGGTTGCCCACATATTCTGGGATGTAGGGCGAATGATACGAAGCTGTATGCATGACCTGCTTCGGCTGGGCTTGTTGTGCTGCTGCTTCAGCTATTTCCTTTTGCTTCTGTATAGTAACATGGCACATCCTGGTAGTATGGCCTTTGTTCTCACCGTAGAATAAGCAAAAGATTCTTCTCGGTTGATCGCCAAATCTTCCTCCGAAGCCCCTGGCGCCTCTGCCTCTTGGAGCTGGTGGCCGGAAGGAGCTTTGCTGTTGTCCAGAAGCCTGTGAGGAGTATTGTGGCCTTTGCTGTTGGCTTCCTCTGTCATCATTTTGTGTAGAATTGTGAATTGATCTCACATGCCTCGGGTAAAACCTCCCTCCGAAGCCCCTGGTCATTTTAGAAAACCTGAAAGCCTCCTCCCTTCTTTGGCGAAAATCATTGTCGGCCCGAATGTATTCATCCATTTTCTGGAGAAGCTTCTCCAAAGTTTGAGGAGGCTTCCTGGCGAAGTACTGAGCTGACGGACCTGGCCGAAGCCCCTTGATCATGGCCTCGATGACAATTTCATTGGGCACCGTTGGTGCCTGTGCCCTCAGACGCAAGAACCTTCGGACATATGCCTGAAGGTATTCTTCGTGGTCCTGAGTGCACTGGAACAGAGCCTGAGCAGTGACCGGCTTCGTCTGAAATCCTTGAAAGCTGGTTAACAACAAATCCTTCAGCTTCTGCCATGAAGTGATCGTGCCTGGTCGAAGGGAGGAATACCAGGTTTGAGCAACACTTCTGACAGCCATAACGAAAGATTTGGCCATGACTGAAGCATTGCCACCATACGAAGACACTGTTGCTTCGTAGCTCATCAAAAACTGCTTCGGGTCTGAGTGGCCATCGAATACAGGGAGCTGAGGCGGCTTGTAGGACGGGGGCCAAGGTGTAGCCTGCAGCTCAGCGGACAGAGGAGAAGCATCATCAAAAACAAAATTCCCATGATGGAAATTGTCATACCAATCATCTTCGTTGGGAAAACCCTCCTGATGAAGATCTTGATGCTGAGGCCTTCGGTGTTGCTCGTCCTGAGCAAGATGACGAACTTCTTCAGAGGCTTCGTCTATCTGCCTCTGCAGTTCAGCTACCCTGGCCATCTTTTCTTTCTTGCGTTGAACCTGCTGCTGAAGGATTTCCAGATTTTGAATCTCCTGATCTAGATCATCCTCCGGAGGTGTTGGACTGGTAGCCTTCCTCTTCTGGCTTCGTGCCTCTCTAAGAGAAAGGACGTCTTGATTGGGGTCCAGCGGCTGCAGCGTGCCAGCCCCTGGTGCTGAAGCCTTCTTCGGCGGCATGACGAAGGTGATGCTTGCCGAAGATGTTGAAAAGCTCAAGAAATGGAAGTGAGTTCACCGGAGGTGGGCGCCAATGTTGGGGACTTGTTCTCAAGTGCTAAGAGTTAAGAACAAGGCAACATAGAAAATGTTAATCGTTAACGTCCTTCGTCCTCCGAAGCATTATTTCCCCTAGGATATAATAACTTGTGGACGAAGGTTATGAAGGACATACCTTCATAAATTCATCAAACAATGACGAAGGATAAAATATAAAGAATGTAAGAGAGAACATGAACAATCATTTATTATTACTGAACATAAACAAAAATATCATTGAGCTATAAGTGTACCTTCAATCGGAAGGAAATGACAGTACAAGCGTGACGCAAAAAGCAAATGCCAAGTCAGCGTGAACAGTACGGGGATACTGTTCACCTATTTATAGACACGGGACACAGCCCTTATAAAATTACATTCATGCCCTTTACATTTGATAATAACTCTATAGTAGTCTATCGAGGTCTGAATAGCCTTTTCATCTTTAAGTCGGTTCCACTCTTTGCTGTTACGCCGAAGCTTTCCTGCTCAACACCTTCGGCTCTGTAGCAAGCTTCGTATTATTCCGGTCTACTGCAATGCCGACTTTAGTCCGAGGGTACCTGTTCACACATTGTACTACAGAAATACTGTTAAATCCTGTTTTTGAGGACCTTCGGACGCCGAAGGTCCCCAACAGTTTGATTTGAGCCCGACACGGTTCAATTTTATGTGGGTTCGGCCCGGTACGAATAAGCGGGCCGGATTTCGATAGGAAACTAAGCACGGTGGACTAGCCCGGCTGCCCCGGCACAACACGTTTACCTCTAAGAGTAAGTCCAATAGTTTAGATATAATCTTAGCTAAATTTAGAGTTTTATGAGGTCTCTAAAAAATAGACAACCTTGTAAATTATAGGGTAAACCAACAGACTCTCCAAATATTGACTATCAAGAAAGATGGAGACATTTATGTTGTTCTAGTATGGTTCATGGGTTGATGATTCACCAGCCATTGATTGCTCACGCAGCGCGCGACATCAAGCCACGAAGCAAACCTCGCATGCATGGTGCCGTTTACATGGTTGTGGGTAGAGATGTCAATGGGGATCCGATACCCGCTAACCCGTGGGGAATTCCCCTATTAGGTACGGGTATGGGAAAAAATTGTCCCCATAGGTATGAATATGGGACAAAATCTCCATCCATTGGGTAAACGGGTATGGGTTTGGAAAGCAATAATCTGAACCCGATTACCCATGGGTATTTCATACGTGTACACCTATCCTGTTTATATGAATGAGTTGAGGCCGAGCCGGCACCAAGCCCAGCATGGCAGCACACCAGGCCCTAGCTCCTAGCCCAACAAGGCAACACGACAAAGAAACTAGCAGACTAGCAAAAAACAAAACCCTAAAATAATCAGCCATACACTGCGCCGTGCCCAGTCGGCCATCTGCCGCACCCCTAAACAGCTGCGCTGACATTGCACACTGGACAGTTGCACTAGCATTCCACATTGGCGACTTCACCAGCGACGAGGAGCATCACCGACTGCTAGGAGCCTAGGATTACGGTGACGACCATGGATTCTCAAGCGCCAATGAACTCGGATGGTGACCAAGGAAGGTGAGCAGACTCTATTTCTTCTATTGGTCTTGAAGTACTGATTTCTTTTCTAATGGATGGATCAATGGATCATGGTTCCCAGATGTGTGCTTGCCGATGTGGTGATGTCTGAAATCTAGATAGTTTGTGCTAGATGTTAGTACCTAGTTATCCCTTAATTGGGGATGGGGACCCATTGGGGACCCGAAACCCGAATGAGGATGGGTATGGGATGAGTTTTGCACCCATAATGGGTATGGGGATGGATCAAATATGACGGGGATGGGTCTAGGGTGCTATAACCCGGTGGGAAATTCCCCATTGACATCTCTAGTTGTGGACGTGGCCATGATGCTCTTGCTGGACGAGGAGCTAGTCAGCCTCAGTGCCCTCATGGTGCTCGCTAGCACCCAAGCCCAGCTCTAGTGGCTCCGCGAGCCGGTGCCCCTCGTGCTCCCGCCGTTCTTATTGTCGGGTGCCGAGAGCTAGTAGGATGATGAAGGTGGGGCGTGGGGCCGTAGTGCCTAGGCAGCCGCCGAAGAACCCGACGCACTTGACGCGACGGTGGTGGTCTTGCTCGTGTTCCTCGCCGCCGCCCTGGTGGCCTAGCGCGTTCGCGGCCTTAGGCTTGGCCTCTTGGGGGGCTCGCAGTGGGACTGTGGGAGTCGACGCGGTGGAGCGTGCAACCGCTGAAGCCGGTGGATAGGCGCTCCAGGAAGTCTCCCGAGAAGTTGTGGCTGCCGCAGCCGACTGAGCGTGACCTCGCCACCTTCCGTCCGAACGACGGCGATGACAATGAGCCCTCGGCCCCTCGCTACGGCGGGAGGGTGCGCGAGAACATAAATACGTGAGCGCCCGAATGGAAGAAGGGAGATGGTGAGGCAGACGAGCTAGTCAAAGATGCCGAGTGAACTGGACAGGATACCGAGTAGAATAAAATAGCGAAGAAGAAGGAGAGCTTGTTGGACTGAGTTTTGAACATCATTTTTCTATTTTTACCGATGCTTATCAATTTAGCTAATCTCTTGGAGTTTCTCTAAGCCCGTTAAGTCTGCTTTTTTGCACTAAACCGTGCTTACCCGCCCACTTAGCCCGTTTTCGACCCGCTTTTTCCCTGCTTATCAGGTCAGCTCGACCCGTTTAGGCCCGCTGTGGGCCAGGCTCGGACAGGTAAACAAGCACGCGTGTTTAAATGGCCCGACCCGGTTTTCTAACTATGCCTACGGGCCGGGCCCAAAACGGGCCGAGCTTCCCCGGACCAGGCCGGGTGTTGGGGCAAAGGCGAACGCGCTACCGTTCGCTCTACGACTTCGTCTTCTCATCACGCTGACGAAGGCTACATCGACAGAACACGCCAGAACAAGCCGAGGGTGCCGCTCGGACGGAGACCAGTGCGACCCCCTTCAGTCTGGTGTCGCAAGACGAAGGCCCCGCCGATGTCTGTGGGCCTCCCGCGCCCCCATCCACCGGGGAAGGCCCATGTGTGATTTGACCCATAGTGATGGGCCCCGTGAGGACAAGTGCGATAAGGGTCGTGTCTGTAATAGGGTTTACTTTAATGACTATCTGTAACCTCCCCTCGTGGGAATATTCTGGGGATAAATCGAGTACTCGAGGGTCTAAACGTCTTTGACAGGGACATGCGGTCCCTCGAGTACCTATAAATACCCCCGTACAGTGCCCACATACGGGAGATTAAGAAAGCTTTTGGTATTCCGTGCTAAACTTTGCAAACACACTTTCCACCCTCTAGTTGGATCAACTTGCCCAGGCAGATTGAATCCCAACATTTGGCGCCCACCGTGGGGGCTACGAAAAACAACCCGTGATGGCCCCCAAGCGAGCTAATTCGAAGGCTGCCTCATCCATTGATGACGCGACGAAGGCAGCGCTACTGGCGGAAAAGAAAGGCAAGGCCCTCGCACACAACACCGCGCAAGAGGCATTCGAAGATGACGCTGTCAACAGCAAAAGACAGCGCCAAGACCATCCCACCCCTGAGGGCACTGTACGCACCTGCAGCTCCAAAGGCGCACCACAAGTACCACCACCAGGCTTCGCTCACAGAGGGCAAAGACACCATAGAGGACGGAGAAGTCATCGGCATCTCAACCAAAGACTAGCTAAAGTTGCGGGCTCTGCGTATCAAAAACAACCACATCCAGAAGCAGAAAGAAACCCTCGAAGCCAAGCGCCAACGAGTCACCATGCAAGCCAAGGTGCATCAGATGATACAAGATAAGGAGCAGAGGGATCGGGAGCTCGAACAAGAGATCGCACTTATGCAAGGCGAAGGCCAGTACAACTTGCAGCGCGGACCGCCCATACCGCCAGCGCTTCTACAATAGTACGTCCAAGCCGGAGACCCATTCATACCGCAACGCGGCCCCCTCATTCTACTCGCCACAGCTTTCCAGGGGATCAACTACCTCGACAAGCGAAGCCCCCTGGCTCCACAACTCCAAGCATCGCCCTGGCCTACCAATTTCCGGGCCGGTACCTACCCCAAATACAACGGCAGTACCAACCCGGCTCAGTACATCATGAGTTACC
Organism: Zea mays; assembly: GCF_902167145.1. Lineage (NCBI taxonomy): Eukaryota > Viridiplantae > Streptophyta > Magnoliopsida > Poales > Poaceae > Zea > Zea mays. The sequence continues at coordinate 158,485,462 of NC_050096.1, forward strand.
AGGTAGCCGTCGCATCGTCCGGAGGGGATGACGCCACAATGGCCAAATCCTTCATCATCGCACTCGAAGGCTCGGCCTTGACCTAGTACACCAGGTTACTGCCACTATCCATTGATTCCTGGAAAGGGCTTCGCGACAAGTTCCTGCTCAACTTCCAAGGATACCGACCTGATACAGACGCCATGGCCGAGTTATCTCTCTACAAGCAGCAAGAGAAGGAAACCCTTCATGAGTACTACAGGAAATTCCTGACGCTCAAGTCGCAACTACCATCAGTTGACGACCACATCGCAATCCATTACGCCATTAGCGGTCTTCGGGCTAGACTTCTGTACAGTCATTGCATCAGGGACCCACCGAAGAATTTACAAGAGCTATACAAATTCTTTGAGAAGTACGCCAGGTCGGAGGAGCTCCATCGACACAAGGTTGAATCTCAGAGGAAACCCAAGGACCCTCCGCAATCCAGCATAACCTGGACCAGGCCATCGCAGTTGTGAGATTCTTGATACGGTTGAACTCATTTATGTCAAGAGCATCATAGAATACATTCATGGCTTGATCATTTGTAAGAATGTTTTCATTGTCACTAGTCGATGGTTCATCTTGTTTCAACACAACAAACCCATCCTTGACAATTGGCCAAAATTTTCCACCCATTGCTCTAAGATGCATTGACATTCTTATTTTCCAATAGTCATAGTTGTTCCCATCAAAATGTGGTGGCTTCCCAATGTGCACATTGTTGTTACTAGCCATTTTCTCTAACTCTGGGATGATTAGATCCACAAACAATGGAGTCCTCGGCTCCGATACCACTTGTAGGATCTAGGACACCGGCTAGAGGGGGGGTGAATAGACGGTTTTGACTAAAATAAAAAAACTAGAGAAATTTAATCAATATGACAAGAGGTATAAATTCTCTAGTGACAACAAGTAAGCAATCTATGAGAAACAACTATGGTAATTGTATATAAGAAAGACAATATGTGAAATACTAATTACTTGCACGGTAATAAGTAATGTGAGAAGAGAAAGACACCAGATTTTATCCCGTGGTATCGGTGATTTGCCGATCACCCCTAATCCACGTTGAGGTGGACTTCAAGCTCTCACTTGCTCCTCTATCAAGACGCGGCTTGATCTTTGAGCCAAGTGGGCAAGAAATCACTCAATACCTCGTTTCAACTAGCGTCGCATTTGCCACTCCGGCGAGGTAGGCGCGAACCCCTCACAAGCGACACCGCGGCTCCTCCACAATCTTCTTGGAGAGCTCGACGGAGACAACACCCGAGCCGTCTAGGAGGCGGCAACCTCCAAGAGTAATAAGCCGATGACGCTTGCCCGGTGTACCACCTAGTGCCTCAAGAATCACCAATGGATGCAAATGCACTAGGAACTCTCAATCTCTCACTAGGATGCAATCTCAAGCAAGGAGTGTGAGAGAATGAGTGGGAGGATCACAAATGAGCTCAATGTGTGGAAGGAATAGCCAAGAGAACCCTCACACACGAGCTCCCCTTCTATTTATAGTCCACCTCAAAATTTTAACCGTTATGTGCAACTAGCACAGTTTCTACGCACATGCGGACGGTCCGCGCCCTTAGACCGGACGGTCCGCCGTACAAGTAACAGCTAGTTTTCCCGTTTGAAATATGTCAGAGCTATCACAAAAACAAGGTCCGGACAGTCCGCCAACCTTGGCCGGACCGTCCGACACATGGCAACATGGAGCACCAGAGCCCTGACTACATTGAGATAACACACGCGGACTGTCCGCCATACAAGGCCGGACGGTCCGCGACCTGGGAATAAGTACTGTCCGGGCTTAGGCCCCGGACAGTCCGTAGTACAAGTGCCCAAAAACACACAGTCCCTGCCCAAACCAATTTGGCACCTGCGGACGGTCCGCCGACCCTGGCCGGACAGTCCGCACAATAATACAGGGACTGTGCACAGAGCGACCCTCTCTGGTCAGGACTGCGGATGATCTGACCCCAAGGCCCGGATGGTCCGCAGTACAAACATACAGGACCAGTTCGAAGTGAACATACTTCGGACCCCTCTGGATAGATCGCGGACGGTCCGGCCACTTGGCCCGGACAGTCCGCCAAACCCATGACTTAGCAACTTCTCAATCACGCTTTCGAAAAGATTTTTAACTCTCGAAACTGGAAGCGCTGTTAGACCTCATGCAAATGCAACCACTAGATGCTCTTTGAGGCACTAAGTTTTACACAGACCAAGGTCATTGACCCCTCTTAATAGTACGGCCATCTAGCCTACTAATCCGGTCAAATATCTTCTCTAAACTCCTGGAGACCGGCAAAAACAGAAACCTATGTTATACCTTTGCCTTCACTTGATCCACAACCAATGCTTATAAGTCTCCAAGATTTTTCTGTTCTATGTGGTCCAACCTGCATTCTTATTTCTCCAAGAATCGTTAGTCCACAAATAGTTGTCATTAATTACCAAAACATCACTAAGGGGCCTAGATGAGTCATAGCGGTCTGCTTGATGCGGGCCAGAGTTCCGAAGCGGGAGAGCAAGAGGGCAAGCGAGCGATTCACAAAAGCTAGGGTTTCTACAGCGCAAACGGAAGAAGAGAACAGGCCCGACCGCGGTCGACTTTTTATAGGCACGATGTGACGCCTCGGGAAACATGCAGTCCAACAGTAACACGTCCATCAACGGTCACATTTCAAAAACCCCCGCGGGACCACTTCGAGCGAGGGCAGCGTCTTCACCATCTAGCGGCGTCTTCGGCACCAGCTGACTTAGTCAAACTGATCCCTCGGAGGGCAAATGTTGGGGCGAAGGCGAACGCGCTACCCTTCGCTCTACGACTTCGTCTTCTCATCACACTGACGAAGGCTACATCGGCAGAACACGCCAGAACAAGCCGAGGGCGCCGCCCAGACGGAGACCAGTGCGACCCCTTCGGTCTGGTGTCGCAAGACGAAGGCCCTGCTGATGTCTGTGGGCCTCCCGCGCCCCATTCGTTGGGGAAGGCCCATGTATGATTCGGCCCATAGTGATGGGCCCCGTGAGGACAAGTGAGATACGAGTCTGTAATAGGGTTTACCTCAATGACTATCTGTAACCTCCCATCGTGGGAATATTCTAGGGATAAACCGGGTACTCGAGGGTCTAAACGTCTTTGACAAGGACATGCGGTCCCTCGAGTACCTATAAATACCCCCGTACAGTGCCCACATACGGGAGATTAAGAAAGCTTTTGGCATTCCGTGCTAAACTTTGCAAACACACTTTCCACCCTCTAGTTGGATCAACTTGCCGAGGCAGATTGAATCTCAACACCGGGCGACCCGTTTGGCCATCTCTAGTCGATTGTAAGTTATTGGAGTAGTAGTGTTTTTATTAGGATTTAAAGTTTTAAGGAGATCCTAAATACCATGTATTACAAGAAATAATTTTGGGAGTTGTTGGAAATACTCTAACCGAACAGGGCCTATTATCATATTTTTGCCGTTACTAAGAAGGCTGGTTTTTGAAAAAAAATACTTTGAGCCTTCGAGATATTTATTTTAATATTTTATTTTTTTTGGTTAAAATAGAAAAAAAACGACTTGTATGGGTCTGTCCGCAAGGTTTGTTATTTTTGAATTGAAAAAAATGAGGCCATTCTTCACTGTGCTGCAAAGCGTGCGCGGACTATCTTTGAAGGCGGTAACAGCTAGAGCGCGCACCTGAGAGGGAGAGAGAGGAGGAGCGCATTCCTCTCTGCCTCGCACAGTTTGGTTTGTTTCGCTAAGGGGAGGAGAGAGAAACAAAGGGAGATAACCCATGGAGGGGAGGAGCTCCAATTCCCTTCTCCGCATGCGCGAGCGATCTCTCGTCTCTTCCCCGGTATGGTCTCTCGCCTTTTCTTTTCCCAATCCTTTTCTCGACGCGCGGTTGTTTGGTTAGGATTTTAATGTGGGTGCTACTGCTTACTGATTTTGGGTAGTATTGTAATTGCGTTTACATTAATCGTGTGATCCTTGCCGAACTGCGGATTGGTGGATGGTGATAAGCCTTGGTAGAAACTGACAATATATGACAAACGCTTGTAAGATTAGTCCTATTACCCTTTACCCGCAATTTATGGTTGTCTTCGATTTGTGAGTGTCTGAATTTTTCAGTTGAAATGTTAATGTTCTTGGTACAGGAATTACCATTGACAGTTCGCAATTGGTTTTCCCTAAAAACCACTTCTGTATTTTATTTAGAACACAATGATTTCTTCATTGCAAATTTACCATCCTTTTCCAAATTAACAACTGAGTTATCGCAAAAGGGCTTGTAGCCTAGTAGTCACAGTACAACAGTCTCAGCAGCACCGCAGGTCGGGAGTTCGATTCTCCATGAGAGCGAATATTATAAAATTTAATTAATAGGGCTATAATCTATATACATCTCTATAAATAACCTCTCACATTTATATCAAATTAATCCTGCATCCCTCCATACACACACCCTCTACATCCGGCCCATTAACGAATCGGGTGGTTAAATTAGCGTAAAATATTAAAAAAGTGGTGCAAGAGGTTGAGTTTGAACCCAAGCCCTAATAGAAGAAGAGCAAGAGACTAAATGAAGTCGTCTAACTAGTAGAACATTATGGTCATTTGTTTTTAATATTGAATATAAATTGTACATATGTATATATGAGTTTTGTAAAATAAAAAAAATATAATTGTATCGGGCCGGATGAGCACTACGGGTCGAGGCTACGGCCCAATCACGACACGACTATCGTGTCGGACTGGCCCAGGCAATATTAAATGGGCCGTGCCCCGGACCAGTCCGCCAGACACGACCCATTTGGCCATCTATACCTCTGCACGATCATGATGGTCCTCGCCTCAGTTGCCGCCACCTCGTTCGTCATCCTGCTTCTTTTCTCTCTCCCCTCATGCCTTCGCCTCTGCGCCACCCATTCTCAGCATAGGGCGTGGGAGCAGGCGCCTTCTCCTCGTATTTGTCCAACACTAGCCTCGAAACCGACCCGGGCAGCGGCTATTGCACGTCCACGAGGGTGTTTCATAGCATGCACGCACCATCGTTTTTGCCATCATCGGACGTCCCATTCGTCTTCCCGGCCTTCGCTCTGTTCTTCCTCCCCAACCTGCTGCCCCTGCCCACGGTCGCAGCCGCGAGCCGACCGACGCTCGTCGACAAGGGTACGGGCGAGTCGGTCTTGCTCCTGGCTTTTCTTCGTGCGTGACGCCGAGGACACGATGGCGCCTGCTACGCTTAGGTTATCTTGGCGATGACGAGTCCAGATTTGAGATATTGGACAACCAAGGTGTAGCGCGGCAGCATTCGACATATGCTACAGAGTTGGTGGTGGTGTTGTGTCGCCTCGGTGGGTCCAGGGTTGGAAGACACTCGCATTCTCTCGCCCTTTTCGGACTGACGCCTGGTGCGAGTGTCTCTCGGGTTGGAGCTGCTCTGGTTGGGCTTCTTTCTCCGCTTGCGTGCTCTCTCCCTATATATATCTAGCGGTATACTACCTATGTCGCCTCCAGATGTCTATGTTTTCGTCGTGTCCTTCTCCGGCAACGAACATGTATGACTGCCCTCTTCCCTTTCTGGTCTGCGAAACCTTGGAAGTGGGGGAGGCGATGGATGGGGATCCCTGATTTGCTGCCTATGGTACCCATTCGATGGCTCGACATCGCCTGTCTACATGACCTTTACTTTACCACGATGTCGACTCACTTAGTCAAATAAAAAAACATTATGCAGAGAGCAGAGACAATCAATAAAAAATCTTGAGATCTTTTTGGTTGATAGTTTACGTGGGTATTGTTGTGAGCCGTCGCAACGCACGAGCAACCGACTAGTACTACTATATAATCCACCACTTTGAACATTGCAAAACCCACCCTACCAACCAAATCACCTCACACTCGTAACCTCCATTAAATCCACCAAACAAATTACACTCACCCTCCCCTCTCTCCCACTCCTCACTCACGCCGTCACCACCATATGAACGTCTGTGTTGTGCTGTGTAATTCGTAAGGAAACAACTGAGTTATCAAATATAAACCCCAAATGAGACATGTGCTGTACATGGAACTTGTATGTCAAACTTTTGTATTTGGTTCACATAATTGGAACATACATTCTCTTGCTGGGTTAAATAAACATTAGCCTTTAATTGATGCACCTATATTTTTAAGAAAAATGGATATCTGGAGCATCTGCAGTACTGAGCCTTTTATGTATACTGGGTTAAATAAACACTAGCCTTTAATTGATGCACCTATATATTTTTAAGAAAAATGGATATCTGGAGCATCTGCAGTACTGAGCCTTTTATGTATACTGGGTTAAATAAACTGGTTGTCTGGGTTTACCAATATATTGAGGTTGACTTTTAGGGTGTTCTGAATCTTGCACTTGGTAAATTGATGATAGCTTTGCTGGAACAATGGCTGAGAGCAAGCGGTTTGATACGAAGAGCACAGGTTGTCTTGAAGGCCTCTTCAACTTCCTTGCCCTCAACCAACGGTTGCAAATGCCGAAGACGATTGCCTATCGAAGGCACAGCGAAGGAAGTGACAATACACTCAGTAAGGTTTTACATATTTCTACTTTCAGTTTTGCATTTTGGTGATGCTTTTTATTATGTTAGCAGGATTGTTTGTGCCATGCCTTTTCCTAGTTATGTATTGGATCTGGGTCTTCTTAACCTAAATTTATCTTTGCTATTCATATCTGAAAGCTGACAATAGCAATGCAGGTTTCTTTATTTGGTCATCTAAAATTGTGGTGTGCTCACTACTTTTTTTTTTCTATTTGTTGTAGGAATGAAAGTCCCAAAGCCCAAAACTTGCAGTGAAAAAGATGAAAACATCCCGGTAGGTGCATAAATTGCAGTACTTTTTACTAACCACAGAAGCCTCATAGATTTTGTCGGTACCCTAAAACTAGGGTACCCCTTACTACTGTATCAAGACGCAGTACCCACGCGGCTACCTTTAGTCGCGTGGTAAAAAGGCTGTACGTGGGACCAGACCATGACTCGCCCAAGCGTCGGGCGGCTACTCTGGGCTAGCGACAGCACCGACCTCACCACCTGGGCAGGTCCGGTACCGTCGCGTGTCAAGAGAGCTGCACACTCTGGGGCATCACCAGCGGACCCAGACCCCCATGCGGAGGTGTCGGACCCCTGTATATACAGACCGGGCCTCCGGGTAAGGTCCAGGACCTCAACCGGCGCAAACCGGACCCCTAGGATGGGATCCGGACCCCTCTGTGTGGGATCCGGGCCGCTCACAGCAGGGTCCTGGGATTCTGGGACAGAGAATACCCAGGCCTTAATCAAGGCCAGGCGGGGGTCCGGAGCCGACACGTGTCCGGACTTATCGTGTACGCTTCTGCTCCCCGCCCAGGCGGAGACCCGATGCTGCCACGTGGCCTACTGCACGTGACGTAAGCCAACGGGCGGAGCCTGACGTAAGGCCTCTAGGCTACGCGGCCTCTGCATTTATTGAGGATAAGGCGCGCCACCTGTCTATTCCACTGGCAAGCGGTGTGCCACCTCTGCATTTATTGAGACCTGTCCATTCCACTGGCAGGCGGTGTGCCGCCTCTGCATTTATTGAGACCTGTCCATTCCGCCGGCAGGCAGCGACCTGTCCATTCCATAGGCGACAGGCGGCGTGCCTGTCCATTCCACTGGTAGGCGGCACGCCCATACTGCCGCGTGCACTACGCTCATCATTACGCACATTACCAAGGAAGCAGCCGCCGCATATCAATACTGCGTAGACTGCGGACATCATAGCGCCCGGAGATTGCTCAGGCGTCACTTGCATTAAGTTACTCCTACAATGTATTCCTTCCGTTATGCTTCTGGGCCCACATGTCGGGGCTCAGCATCCTTGTATGTGCCTCCCTTGAGCTATAAAAGGGAAGACACACAACGTTACAACACAAGTTCACTCAGACCTTCAGACAGGCTCACAAGCTCTCTCAAGCTCACAGACTCAATACAACACACAGACAGTGGAGTAGGGTATTACGCTCCGGCGGCCTGAACCACTCTAAATCCTCGTATCCACTCGTGTTCATCGACCATCTAGCAGACAAACAAAACGCTTAGGCCCCTCCTCATCTTAGGATTTAGGGCGGGTGCGTTCCGCCACCCGGCCAGTGGATTTCACCACCGACAGATTTCTACTGGTATATTGAAGTGCTAGATCTTACTATATCATTTGTATAATAGCACAACCAACAAACTAATATGATGACTCAAAATTGCCATGTTTGCTATCTATGAGAGCTTTGTAACCTTTGGTGATAATTTTCTAGTTGTCAATGCTAAATCACTAGGACGCTTTTCATGTATATTTCAAGTTATTGATGTAACTCCAGTCAAGTGTTAGTGCACCTCCCAATTGTTTTTCTAAGTCTACTTGTGGTGTTCAGTTGCAGAAGGAAACTAGCAGTGACCCTCAAATTGATAAGGCCAACATGTTCGTATGGAGGACACTCATGTTCAAGAGAAAAACACTCGGGAAAGACAAAAAGAAGAGCAGCTCACCGGCCAGCTCCCCATCCTCATCACGTCTGCTGCGCTCCAGATCAATCCATCACTCGAAATGCTTTGATTATGAGGTTCCTGATGAGTTAGCTGCACATTATCATGCAATGAACAACTCGGGCTCCATTGAAATGGGTTCTTGTCACAGTGAACCGACACCATTGCCACATGAGTGTCCACAACATCCCACTGTCCAAGAGCCTTGCAGGGCTTGTGGCAGCATGGATGGCAAAGGTAGCATAGATATGGAGGCACCCAGTGAGACAGCACCTGGGAATCTCACTGATGAGAGTGAGGCTCTCGCTACACAAAAAACTCGTGATGCTGCAACACATCCTTCGAAGGAGTTCTTGGATTTTCTTGAATTATTTAATGCACATAGGGAGCTATTTTTGAAGATTCTTCATGACCCTTCATTACTAGGAACACCTGAACAACAAGGGCAAGAAGCTTCATCCAGTGGTTCTGTACCATTGAACAAATTGGAATCATTTCCAAGACCAGGAGGGTCATCAGGGAAACGTAACCCTATATTTGATCGGAGTGACAGTGAGAAAAACATGCCAGAAATCCAAAGGTCACCATCAAGACCTACCTCTGACCCGGAAGCTGCAAAGGTCATCAGTACAAGAATGCCTACTGGTGTTGACAGCTCCGCAGTTTCTCTTGCAGAATCAAGGAGCCTGAAGAAAGCTGGAACAGCTTCAAACCGTTTTAAAGCTATCCGTAGAAAGATAAAAGATGTCGTAAGGGAGAACCGGAAAGAGCTTGCTCGGATTACCAAGGATGGGGTTTTCCACAAACTGCCATATGGCCAAAAAATGACTGGGTTGACCAGGAGCTCCTCCATGGAGAAGTTTGTCCAGGAGGAGAAACAAATCCGAAGGACATATTCTATTGCAGAATCAGTAGACAAGTATTCAACACTTTATGAGTCAATCTCTAGGGACTCAAGAATTTCTCTAGAAAGATTAAACATAACAATGGAAGGCGGTGCAAACTTAAATGATAAGAAGACGCCAACGAGCCTCAAAAGAATAACCTCTCTTCCAGAGATGCGGTTGTGTTCATCTCAACTAGAGGTCCTGCCTGAAGTTTCAGCTTCTCGGATTGGGTCCAAGATTTGGAATGTGGAATCTGACCGCTTTTCTTCACGTGGAACTGATGCCTTCAGTATCTGTGCGGAAGGAAATTCCTATCCTGATGATGTCACGGAAAAATCAGAAAATATTCACATTGAATTAAATTGTGGAGGTAAGATGGCAAAAGAAAGTTTATGTTAACACAACTTTTTTTTTCTTAGAAGACTTACAATATTGTCACTTTTTTTTTGCACAAATTGCTTTCATAGGCTTCTTGGAAGAAGATTTCCGCAGCATCCTTCGAACTCCATCTTCTCTTGGCCGGTCTTTCTCCCACCGCCGCATTAATAGTTTACCTTCCTTCGATCGGTCATTCTTTCAAGACCGTACTGGTAGTTTCACGGAGTGTTCTATAGCAGGTAAAGTATATTTGAACCCTGTGTTTACTATAGGATGCAAAAATCATTAGTAAAAGTTCATGATTTTTCTCTATTCAGAAGTACATTAGTTACCATTGTCAAGCACATCTTCTTTTTCCTATCAAATTGCAGCCTTTTCCATCACTAGCTGTATTTTCTGCACTATGCTGAAACTCTAAAACCCATCACTTGTATGTGTTTTCTAGCACTTCAATCCTTGTGACACTTTTCTTTTCTCAATACAATTTTTAGATTCAGAGCCACAGTTCGAAAACTTGCAGCTTGAGGACGAGGACTGGTTAGTCAAGCCACCACTGTCCGCAGGAGCATATGCTGCCAATTTCAATGATGAAGAATGGCTGGTCACACCACTGAAGCGCTCCCGTGTCATGAATGGTATTGACCATGAGGATGAAGAGTGGTTAGTTAAGGCGACGAAACTGTCTGGTGCCAAGGATGCTGATCTTGAAGCTGAAGAGTGGTTAGTCAAGTCAGGGCAGCCTAACGATGCTTTGGATTCGGACTTCCGCTTCATACACGAATTTTCTGAACAAGGTGCTGCAGAACCCTTGCACATCTATGTCAGTGACAAGAACGAGGCTGATTTCCAGTATGTCAAGGACATCCTCAAGAAATCAGGGTTCAGCTGCGGCGATGTCGACTGGTACGCGTCCAATCAGCCAGTGAGCCCTGTGGTCTTTGACGAGGCAGAATGCTCGTGTCAGGAGGTCAGCATGGCAAGCGATGAACCTCACAGCATCGTCAGGCGCATGCTCCTGTTTGATCTCATCAACGAGGTCCTGCTGGACATCTATGACTCCTCACTCGTCATCGGCCCATGGCACTCACGCTTCGACCTGCGAACCAGACCCATTCCCATGGGGTACCATGTCCTTGAGGAGGTGTGGGCGAAGGTGAGCTGCTACCTGAGCCTGCATTGGAAGGAAGGCCAGACGGTGGAGGACATTGTGGCACATGACCTTATGAGAAAGGACGGCTGGATGAACCTGGTATATGACGCGGAGTGCACCGCGTTGGACATGGAGGATCTGATGGTGGAGGACCTTCTTGATGACGTTGTCATTCAGATAGTGTTAGAATCCATTGATGAATGACTATCCGGAGCCTCTTTTTTTAACCAGCGGCTTGAGCTTCGCAGTAATCTGTTCATAAGGCTGAACAGTGAAGTGATATCCGAAGGAATGTACTAGATAGATGGATCGCTTGTCTGTCTCGCATTGTGCAACAGTAACTGTGTAGATCATTTTAAAAGATTGGCGATTCTATGAATTGTCAAATGTGGCAGATGTTGGCCATGCATACAAAGTTGGAAACAGAAGGTAAACAATAGATAAGAAATAGCGAAACAGATAGCATTATATACCTGTTAAATTCAACCAAACTGTCGTGAGTTTTTATTAGTCAATACTGGTATATCTAGGTTGTGTCTCCCCTACAAATCCTGGTGTTTTGTACTCTATTCATGAGTCTGTGGAAGGCACAATTCTGAGTGTGAAAAACACTACTCTGTTATATATGTGTGACTACGGCCATCTTTTCAGTGAATTGTCGTATATTTTTTTAACAAGTCAGCAAATCGTCATATATGGTTATAGATATGTGCTTGCAACTTGCAATCTTCTTGGGTTACTAGGAAAATGGACATTTTTCCTTTGATGTGTATTCTGGCATGCTTTTAGCGGCAGAGGTTATGTGAAATTCAAGCTGAATGTTTGAAAAGTTGAAGAGGCATCCATTATCGGCACGGGATCATTATGGTTTGAGCAAAATACAGTAGTGGTCCTCGAACTTGGCATGATATGTCACCTGTATTCTCGGACTCCAAAAATCATGAAAGCAGATCATGCAACTTGGTCGGTCCGTGCAAAACCGTCCAAACTGGGTTTGTTCAAATCAAATGCCAACGTGATATGCCATGTTAGAGCACACTGTAGAATAATGAAAGGCTTGCTATATTGCATAAGGAAGGGATTATAATATATAGACTCACATGAAACCCTAACCCTAATGGGCCGACAGCCCAACAGTGGTGCCGGCCCATACACACAGTTTAACACCTCCCGCAGTCCCAACAGGGGCACTACACACGATGAGACTGGAGTAGAGGCCGAAGGTAGCAGCCGACGGGTTGAAATCCCCCCGCATTCGCAGCGTCGTGAGGGTGCGAATGTTGCGGCGGGAGAAGAGACCGGTGTAGATTCTAAGAAGGCGATAGCCCCTAGATGCCGAGTTAGCCGAAGTCGAGGTGGCCGAGGTCGGGAGACACGTAGTAGGAACTTGTTCTTCGGGAGGGGTCGACGTTCGAGCGTCAACGATCAGCAGGGCGACACAACAAAAAGAGCACCGGCAGGTCAACCTTCCCGCTTCTTCGATCGTCCGGACGTCAAGGAGCCCTGCCAAGGAGGCCGACGGCAGCGCACGTGTCTGCGCCGGTCATGGTGTCCGCGCCCACGGCAGAATAGAAGGGGAACGACAGATCTGGCCGGGAAGGCCACGACAGCGACGGATCCGTACGGGAAGACGTGATTCAGCCAAATGGACGGTGGATCGAGCCGAGAAGGCCGCAACAACCTGGAATCCGACCGAGAAGGCCGCGGCAGCCACAGATCCAATGAAGGCGATGAAGGGGTGGACGGCGGGTCCAGCCGGACAGGGGCCTGCGCCGGACCCGGCAAGTGGTGTTGATGGCACCGGCGACGAGAGAAGCTCGAAGGGTGAGGTTGCACTAGGCCCAGCGATGGCAGCACTACGGTGGCTGCACAACACGTGTGAGGAGAAGACCTACGCGTGGGGGCACGAACGCTAGGAAGGGCGCTGCACTGGGGGTGCGTATGCCGAGGAGGGGCCGCCGGGCCTGGCCGGCAGTGGTGGGGAGTGGTCGCTGGGGGAGAGCGGCGCGCTGGGGGAGGGGTAGAGAGGCCCGGCGTGGCGGCACGCAGGAGGCCGGGGCACGGTCGGCCTCGGATCGACACGGACTCCCCGCGTGGCCGGTGTGGAGCAAACCCGTCTTGGCCCCGGTGGGCTCGGTCCGAGCCCCGGCGGCCACGACGTAGCGTGGTCTGGCCCTTGACGACCTCGACGCGGGCACACGTGCGCTCGCAGCCCTGGCCAGGGTGTGAGGCGACGCAGAGGCCTGACAGCGTGGAGGCCTGGCGGCGCGGCCGGCAGGGAAGGGCACGACCGCGGTCGGGGGAGGCACGCGCGCGCGCGGCCGGCCCGCGGCGACGCGGTCTCGGTAGGGAGCGGCGCGGACGCGGTCGGGCAAGGGAGGCCGGTGAGGGTAGGGGAGGGTGGCGGCTAGGCTGGGGCCAGCAGCCACCGGGGCCAGAGGGAGGGGAGGGGCGTTGGCGGTGAGGGAGAAGGGTCGCCTCCGGAAGGGGAGGAGCCTCCGGGGGCGGTGGTTGTGGTTTTCGGGTGGCGGCTGAAAGAGGTGGGAGGAAGTAACCCTAATCTGATACCATGTAGAAATGTGAAAGACTTAATGTATTGCATAGAGAAGGGGTTACAATATATAGACTCACATGAAACTCTAACCCTAATGGGCCGACAGCCCAACAGTGGTGTCGGCCCACACACACAATCTAACACACACTAATGAAAGTTCGGGGATCCAAGTGACACAACATGTAAGTTCGGAGACCTAAGTGATACAACGTATCAAGTTTGGGGACCCAAGTGACTCTAACATGTTACACTATGACGACCTTCGCTTTGAGAAAACCCAGTTTTGAATAGGCCACCAAGTTTTAGCTTCTATTTTTCTAGTTTTGAGAGTTTGGTAACCCAAGTGATATGGGTGTTTGGGATGGCTCCCTGTAGTTTATAATATCAATTTAATTAGTTTTAAAAATATTTTTAATCTAAATAATAAATACAATGACTTATTTAAATGTTTTCTAAAAGTTTACAGATCCATCTCCACGATTTTCTGGAGCATCTAATGACCTGCTTCATCCAACTCTACTAAATTTTCTTGAGCTGTCCCAAATAGGGTTGTAGTATACTAAGTTGGAGTATTTTGATGCATCTCACTCGTATGGCTTCAAATCAACGTATTTAAGTATGCACAAATGTGCTTCCTTTCAAGCAGAAGTTTCTTCAATTAACATTTGTTTCACCAGGCATCATTAGTAGACAAATTTTACAATGTAATATTTGAACAAACATAAAGCCTGTCTAGCTCAGTTGGTAGAGCGCAAGGCTCTTAACCTTGTGGTCGTGGGTTCGAGCCCCACGGTGGGCGTTTATTTTTAAATTTTTTTATTTTCGTTTTGTCTGTTTGTTTGTTTGGTTTTAACTTTTTTTTTTATTTTCGTTTTGTCTGCTTGTTTGATTGCGTTTGGTTTTAAATATTTTTATTTTTGTTTTGTCTCCTTGTCGGCTTGTTTGATTGATATTTTATTTTCGTTTTGTCTCAACGTCTGCTTGTCTGTTTGAATTCAAGCACGTTTTTCCTGGCTTTGTCGTAATGTCTCCTTGTTTTTCTGAATTCAAGCACGTCTTACTGGAAGTAAATGTCTCCTCACTAGCCCTGATGTCAATGAACTCGAACCTCTTGTTTCATATTTCTAGCTGATAATGGAAACATGGATGTTGGTTGTTACTTTTGCTATATTTTATTGTAAAAAAAATCTAAAAGAGTGAGAATAACTTTGAGATATTCCATCCAAATCTTATGAATGCTTTGTTTGGTAAGAAGAGAACTATGTAAGGATCATTTGGATTCATGAACACGAGGTCCTTGCCGCACAAGATTTCTGCAGAAAATTTTTATGTTTCCTAGGTGTGATGTGTGCAAGAGAGTTTGGGTAACGTCTGCCTGAACTGGACCAATTGCTTGCAAGCCCCATCTTCTTTAAAAAAAAATCCTTCCGCTGTACCTGTATAAAGACGCTGTGGAATCTGTTACTTGCCGTTTTTGCTGGTTAGATGTCCATAAATATATCTTTATTCGGTCTCATAAATTAAATTATTGTTTTACATAGTTTCTAACATATATTGATGTATATATCCTTATATTGAATATAATACAATTCTTAACATGATATAAATATAGGGTTCTTTCCTTTTCTACAAATTTTTCCTTACATGTCGCATTTGCATGTGCTACGGTCTCACATGAGGGTCTTATATAAGGACGCTCAACGCTCTGCACGTGAGGCCGAGTTCCACTCGTGTTTGTGTGCTATTATGTTTTGCTCATGTCTGCAGCTCCCATCTAGATCTATTTTTGATCATATCTAGGTTTGTGGACCTGGTTCAAACTATTTTTGTTAGATTTTGGTAAATAAAATTGTAGCTTGTGATGTGTCGGGGAGAAGGCCAAACTATACCTCGATCATGGACTCGATCGACTGACTAATCACTTGCTAGTCTTCACTATCATGAGCAGAGGGTTGAAGGCTGCGAGGAAGTTTTAAGGGGACTTCGCTTCAATTGGACTCATTGGCGCGAGATGATGCCTCCGATCGTCACCCTCCCGTCTAAGGCTGCTGGGGCTTCGAAACAGACTCTGTGAAGAATAGACGAGAGCGAAGGGATCATCCAAGACGATAGGGATGACTAGAGGGACTGTCTATCATGGGCGGAGCCCTCTGATAATCGTCGACGCCTCACCGACACGAGACGAAAAGGCCATGACAAATACCTCACCAGGGGCGGAGACCGCCGCTCGCTAGTCATGCAGGCAAGGCCCGAACGTGGAACCTTAGGGATACGAGCGAAGACCTTGGACATAAGGCACTCCACATTTAGGTCGAGGAGTAATACCTAAGCAGTGGATAAGATGGGCCACCTAGTGCCTACAACAAGGCCATTTGTCAGCACCAATCATAATGTTATCCTAGTGAAGGTACAAGAATGGGTTCATATAAAACTTGGGTTGTAACCGCCCCTATTTACACTATTGTATAGAATATCTATATGATGTAGTAGGTAACCAAGAGTAAATCCATACTTTGAGGGGCCCTTCGTAACCCTATAAATACATCCACTGAATGGGGTGATGGGTCAGTTGACATGGCATTTAAGAGCCACTTTTTCACTTATGTTTTGTTTTGCCGAGCCCAAGTTGTTCCTCTTGTTCGGGTCCCACATATCAGAACCCAACATTTGTCATCCACCATGTCAGGCTCCAAAAACAAACCCACGATGCCTCCCAAGAAAATGATCACCTGAGTACAGCTTGCTCTCAAGTCTATGGCAACAAAGTTTGTTCAGTCGACAACACAATAAAAGCAAAGGCTACCTTCGCTGACCACATCCAAACAACAAAAGCAAAGTTTGCCTCCGTTTTCCACAACGAACCAGCTAGAGCGAGGTGTAAGATCTAGGACACCAGCTAGACTAGGGTGAATAGACGGTTTTGACTAAAATCAACAACACTAGATAAATTTAATCAGTACAACAAGAGGGGTAAATTCTCTAGCCTATGTTGAGTCAAGCTAGGTTGACAACCTAGGGTGAACAAGTAATCAATGAGACTAGTATGAACAAAGATATAACTAATCAAAAGAGATAGCGAGTAATCAAGTAACGGATAAGAGAGACACCTGATTGTTTACCGTGGCCTCAGTGATTTGCCGATCACCCCTAATCCACATTGAGATGGATTCAATGATCTCACTTGCTCCTCTATCAAGGCTCCACTTGATCTTTGAGCCAAGTGAATAAGTAATCACTCAATACCTCAAATCCACTAGTCTTCGCCTTTGCCGCTTCGATGAGGTAGGCGTGCACCTCACACAATCTCTTCCACGACTTCTTCACAAGCTTATTGAAGAGCTCGACGGAGACACCACCAAGTCGTCTAGGAGGTGGTAACCTCCAAGAGTAATAAGCCAATGATGCTTTCTTGATGATCCACCTAGTGCCTCAATATCACACGGATGATGCAATGCACTAGGATCACCCAATCACTCACTAGAATGCAATTCCAAGCTATGGTTGTGAGTCAGAGTGTTTGGAAAACTCAAGTGTGCTTAATGTATGCAAAGAATGGTCAAGAGAGCTGCCACACAGTTCTATTTATATCCCTCCAAACAAAACTAGTCGTTGTGGGCAAACTGCCCCCTTTCTGCACACTCACGGACGGTTTGCATCCTAGGCTTGGACGGTCTGACCCTTACTGTAACAACTATTTTTCATTCGAATAACGTGTTATAGCTATCAAAAAAGCAAGGTGTGGACAGTCTGCCCACCCCAATCGGACGGTCCATGACTTAGGAAAATGAAAGCCATGAGCTCTACCCATTTGACTTTAACACTAGCGGACGGTCTGCAACCTAGGAACAAGTACTATTCGATGTTGGAACCCAGACAGTCCGCATTACAAACTTCTGAAAACACAAAGTCCCCTGCTCAAACAACATTAGGACACTTGTGGATGGCCTGTGCCCTACGACCGGGCAGCCCACACCAACAACTCAGGGACTATGCAGAACAAGACCCTTTCTGGTTAGGACTATCGGATGGTCCGGCCACTTGGCCTGGATGATCCATAATACAAACACTTCAGACCACTCCAAAAAACACGAAGTCTACAACCCTCTCTGTTAGCTCATGGACGGTTCGACGTCCTAGCCCTGAGGTCCACAAATCAGACACTTAACCCCTTTTCAAAAATGACTTTTGAAAATATTTTCTTTTGCGAATTCGGAAGCACGATTAGTCCTCATGCACATGCAATATCTATATGCTCTATAAGGCACTAAGTTTCACACAAGTAATGTGATATCCTGGCCCAGTGGAAGGGGATAACCTGGCTTGAGGCTTAGTAGAATTAATATATTACTCATACCAACAAGGTGCATCTTCTTTTTTGGAAGCCTGTCTTAAAAGAACATCTAGGTTAAGCGTGCTTGGCCTAGATCAATCTTGGGATGAGTGACCGACCAGTAAGTCTTCTCGGGTGTGCATGAGTGAGGACAAAGTGCACACAAAAGATGTGTGTTGGTCTGTGGGGATGGTCTATGATCCTAGAGGACTGCCAGGAGTAAGTACCGCTGGCCCAAGAGTGGACATAGTGTTACAAATGGTATCAGAGCCGACCCTCGTGGTTCCATAGGCATGTGTGAGCTAGAGGTTCGGATATATGGCGCATGGCACATGTGGGCCTAGAGTGGTCACATAGCATGTCATATGATGATATTAGACACATAGACGTTGCCAAGAGGGGAGGTTCCTAGCTTGGGATTGACTGACGTGGACGTCGATCTTCTAAGGGGGGTGGATTGTGATATCCTAGCCCCAGTGGATGGTGATATCCTGGCCCAAGGATTAATATAATTAATAGAGTACTCATACCAACAAGGTGTATCTTCTTTATCGGAAGCCTGTCTTGAAAGAACATCTAGGTTAAGTGTGCTTGACCTAGAGCAATCTTGGGATAGGTAACCTATCGAGAAGTCTTCTCGGGCGCGCATGAGTGAGGACAAAGTGCGCACACAAGACGCATGTTGGTCTATGGGGACAGTCTTTGATTCTAGAGGGCTGCCAGGAGTAAGTATCACCTGTCCAGGAGTGGACGGGGTGTCACAAGTAATCATCATTGACTCCTCTTGATAGTATGGTTATCTAGCCTATTAACTTGATCAATTTACTTCTCTAATAACCATGTGACCAACAAAAGTAAAGATCTATTCATTACCTTTGTCTTGAGCTGATCCACAATCAATGCCAAAGGCTCCAAGACTTTCAGTATAGCTCATCTTTCAGTGGTCCAACCTGCATTATTATTTCTCCAGGAATCCATTAGTCCACATATAATTGTCATTAATTACCAAAATACTACTTAGGGGCCTAGATGCTTCAGATGAGGTCTCTCTCTCCTGATCATAATGAACCACCAAACCACCCAATCCCTGAGGGGATGTACACATAAATAGCTCAAAGACCCCTCATCATACTCTATTTAACCCCTACAACCTCCCTTATAAAGCAAAATACTGGCACGAATTGAAGTCTCGTGGTTAGCCATCCAACCCCTAACCAGATGAAGACCAATTTGTGTCTTCATTTAGGCCTATGGTCACAATCCAAGAATGACTCAAAAGGCCAATGCCTTCCCATCCCAGTGAAGGAAACGGAGATGCCTAAGAGAGGGGGGGTGAGTTAGGACTTCTAAAACTTTCTCTAAACTAGGCCATAAATAAATCCCTAGAGCAAAACCTATGCAAATAAACAATTTAGAATGTGCAAACTAGGTTTTGTCTAAGTGTTGCTATCTCTACCGCAAAGGCTAAGTTTCAATCTTAAACAATCTAATTATAAAGACAAGATTGAAACTTAAATGCTTAATATAAATGCGGAAGGTAAAGAGCAAGGTAGAGATGCAAGCTCTCGTGGATGACGCTGGTATTTTTAGCGAGGTATCCGGAACCACGCAAGGTTCCGACTAATCCTCGTTGGTGCCCCTACGCAAAGGGAAGCCCATGCGAGGGCCAAGCACCATGGTTGAGTAACTCCGTAGAGAGTCATGGGCTTTCTCCACGCACAAGTGGTGCTTTGCTTCTAGCTCCTCTCGGTCGCTCCCCACCATCTCCACTATCGAGCTTCCGGCCAAAACGCCGCAGGCCTCGTTCCCTCCGGTACACGGTGGCGGCCGTGACACAAACTCGGTTGTCACGGTCTCGCAAGACTCTTTCCCCACTCGGTACAATTACAATGGGTCACGCAAGAGCCGAGGGGTTGTGTGGTTTTTCTAAACTCACTCAACTAACTAGGATTCACCTAGAGCAAGCGCTAATACAGTCTAACTAATCTAAGCACTTCGCAAAGCACCTACGCTAATCACCGAGTGATTCTATTAAACACTTGTGTGTATGAGCACTTGGGAATGTCTATACTATGCCTTGGTATGTTTCTTGGGCTCCCACACCTTCAAATGGCTGGTTGGGTGATGTATTTATAGGTCCCAACTCAATTATAGCCGTTAGAGGATAGCTGCATCTCTCTGCGGCACACTGGACAGTCCAGTGGTGGGCATCGGACAGTCCGGTGCCCTGCCTGGTGTGCCACTGGTCATTGGATCTGTCAGTCGACCGTTGGTGCTGTCAACCTTTGCACCGGACAGTCCGGTGTGGCACCAGACAGTCCGGGCCCTCCTCCATAGTGCCACTAGGAACTAGCCATTGGGCTACAATTCCCTGGTGCACCAGACAGTCCGCCAGTGGCAACCCTTTTCTTTATTTCTTGGACTTTGCTTGATACTTGTTGATCTTCACTTGTGATTTTCATAATGTCTTCTTTTGAGGTGTTGCTTTCCTCAATGCCTTTGTCTAAGTCACTTTAGCATCATGTGAACTACAATCATAAAAACTAGCAAACTTATTAGTTCACATGTTATGTTGATCATCAAACACAAAAACCTTTTGAGCCAAATGGTCGGGGGTCCATTTTCCTTACAATCTCACCCTTTTTGGTGATTGATGACAACACAACCAAAGCAAGTAAATATAACAAACTTTTGAATGAAAATATGCAATCTACTTGCTAGGATGCATGTCCCCTCAAAGTGAGATTATGGACTTAATCCTCCCCCTAACTCCATAATTTACTTACTTCCTATTTAGACCAAAGAACCAAAACCACTTGGAAGATCAAAATTTTAATTTGGTAGTGTTTGGTGTTTGATATCATTTTCATTGCTTTGGTCTCTAAAACTTCTCCCCCTTTGGTATCAACTACCGAAAAGGAAGATATTATAAGTATATAGGAAGCAAATAAGACTTGCCCTCTTAAAAGATTTAACAATTTAAGCACTAAAAGATTACCCCCTAAATGAGTGTTATCCTTTTGAAAGAATTTTCTCCCCCTTTAGAGACAAAGACATACTCCCCCTAACAGAGATCTTCTACTTAGGAAAAAGCATGTGAGAAAATGAGGAACAAGACATGATTTGATTAGACTAACTTCTCTTATGCATAGGTAACAGATATGATTTGACAGCATATGCATTTATAGCAACATGAGAAGTATAGGATGTGAAATATAATCTAATCAAATATTGGAGAAGACATGTAAACGATACCAATTGTAGTCTCAAAGTTACTAATTGTAGACCAATTGTAGACTTGTGAGACATAAGAATACTTGTAGATATGCAGTGGAAGCTTGTTGTCTTTCTCCGGGGACTCCATTTTCCTTCAATGAGACTACTACATAAAATTGACTTGAAAATAGGTATTAGTCTACTTAGATTATAGAATAACCTCCCCCTATAAGTGTGCATACAAGTTTTGAATGCTTGTAGGAGACATGCACTTGATTTTGATATCAAGACGGGAAAATTACCTATAATCTGAGCTTTGGCACATATAAGTTAAATGATACCAATTGAAGTATTATACCACTTGTAGTATATTTATTGTAGTATATTGTTGGGGGTCTTCTTCTCCGCTGAAGGTCCTCAAGGCAAAAACACCTTCGACAAAATAATACAGAGGCTTGTCGAAGCTATCTTCAGCCTCGATTTAGCCCCTCAAGACGAAGACTTTACGTAGAAGCAACAATGCAGAATGCCGAAGCTCAGTAGCTTCGGCCTAGACCAAGCAGAGAAGGAAAAAGGACTAAATAGACCTTATTAGTTTGAGTTGCTTGTAAACAAATGTTCAAGGGCATGGATGTAATTTTACCTGCGCTGCGTCCCGTGCCTATAAATAGATGAACAGTAACCCTCATACTGTTCACGCTGAATTGTATTTACTCTCTCACATCCCCGCCTTCGAGAAAGCCGAAGCATTTGAGAACAAGTGACCAACATTGGCGCCCCATGGTGGGGCGCCAATGTTGGTCACTTGTTCTCAAATGTTGTGAATCAAGAACAAGGCAACACAATCGTTAATCATTAGGGACCTTCATCCTTCGAAGCATTATCTCCTCAAGTGTATAATGCTCATCAGACGAAGGTCGAGAAGGACATACCTTCATCATAATAATATATGGAAGGAAATGCGAGGGGTGAATATGATAATCATATCTTAATAATTCATTTATTCTTGTGTTCCATAAAACATAAATAAATATCAACAATGTTAATATTACATTAATACCTTTGTCTTTCTTGAAGGCGGGGATGCGAGAGAGTAAATACAATCCAGCGTGAACAATACTGGTTACTGTTCATCTATTTATAGGCATGGGACGCAGCCCAGGTAAAATTACATCCATGCCCTTGAACATTTGTTTACAAGCAACTCAAACTAATAAGGTCTATTTAGTCCTTTTCCTTCTCTGCTTGGTCTGGGCTGAAGCTACTGAGCTTCGGCATTTTGCATTGTTGCTTCTACGCAAAGTCTTCATCTTGAGGGGCTAAACCGAGGCTGAAGATAGCTTCGGCAAGCCTCTGTATTATTTTGTCGAAGGTATTTTTGCCTTGAGGACCTTTGGTGGAGAATGAACCTCTCCTATTATATCATATAGAGGAAACCAAAGCCCTGCCCTGAAGAAGCTTTTAAAAACAACAACTTCATCCTCCTTCGGCTCTGGAACCACTTCCTCGCCAGCAAAGCGAATAAGCTTACTCTCATTTTCTCCAAAATAGCCTAGCTTTTTCATCATAACCAGGTCCTTTGCTGACACGATAGATTTTCCAAATTCAATATGGCTCAGTTTCGATGGGCTCAGAATACTCTTGTCTTCTTCGATTTCATCATCACTCTTGTCCTCAACTACAGTCTGCTCAACTTCAGCAGTTTCAACTTCAGCAACAGCTTCTTCCGGCACGACTAGACCCGATCGCCTCATCATTTCTGATATTGGCGCTGTTTCTGTCATTTCAACATCATCTCCCTCACGGAACACTCTAGTCGTGGATCTTACTCGGGCCATCTCAGGTGTTGTGGTTCCTTAAGACAAAGCTAACTTCGAATGACGAAGAGCGTGTGTGGAAAGCAATCCAGAAAGCTTCCGCTTTGGTTAAAATGTTTAACAACACAACAGTGCGATGGCAATGAATGTTATGGTAATTCCTCACTAACCTGTCTGGTTATATAGTGCTTCAGGGGAAGAAGGCGAACCGCTAGATCGTCTACACTGGCTGAGCGATGGATCATTCGACGCTCGAAATTTTTTAATCGTTTTTCGATAACAAGCTCAGGAAAGGTGTTTTTCGGACCTTCGGCATTCCGAAGCCTTTGTGTTTTTCGCGGATCGAGCTCGTTACAAAAAATGATCTAGCACCGCGAAGGGGCTACTATTGGGGGTCTTCTTCTCTACTGAAGGTCCTCAAGGCAAAAACACCTTCGACAAAATAATACAGAGGCTTGCCGAAGCTATCTTCAGCCTCGGTTTAGCCCCTCAAGACGAAGACTTTGCGTAGAAGCAACAATGCAGAATGCCGAAGCTTAGTAGCTTTGGCCCAGACCAAGCAAAGAAGGAAAAAGGACTAAATAGATCTTATTAGTTTGAGTTGCTTGTAAACAAATGTTCAAGGGCATGGATGCAATTTTACCCGGAATGCGTCTCGTGCCTATAAATAGATGAACAATAACCCTGTACTGTTCACGCTGGATTGTATTTACTTTCTCTCATCCTCGCCTTCGAGAAAGCTCAAGCATTTGAGAACAAGTGACCAACATATATGTCATATGAAAATACCAATTAATGTATCTGTTGGGTGCCTTCCTCTTCCGAAGATCCTCAAAAACACGACTAACCATGTGTTTCTAGCATAATATTGAATATTACAGGAGCTTTGTCATAAGTAAAGGTTCGTGATGGGAGTCTTCTTCTCCGCCGAAGGTCCTTAAGACAAAGACATTGCCTGAAAATGACAACGATGAATACTGAAGCTATAGCCAAAGAGCAACAACTTTGGCTTAAAGTGGCGACGAAGATCAAGCATGATGCTGAGCCGAAGAGGAAAAGACTAGCTAGTCCCTAATGATTTATGTTACAATTATGAGCACATGTTAAGGTCATAAATGTATTTTTACTCGGGCTGCATCCCGCGCCTATAAATAGGTGAACAATACCCCGGTACTGTTCACGCTGGATTGTAATTGCTCTCGCGTCAACACCTTCGATCAAGCCGAAGGTATCAATGTAATATTAATTCTGTTAATGTTCATGTACATATGCCATGAAATAAATATATGAATGAATGACATATATTATCCCCATAAATTTCTATTCTCATAAAATGATAAAGGTCTTTCCTTCATGACCTTCGTCTGAAGATCATTATATCCGGAAGGAGATAATTCTTCGGAGGACGAAGGTCCTTAATCTTTAACAAATGTGTTGCCTTGTTCTTGATTCACATCATTTGAGAACAAGTGGCCAACATTGGCGCCTACCTCCAGTGAACTCAAACGACCACCTTCGACAAACAGCTTGAGCAACCACCTTCGAGAACAACTCGAGCAACCACCTTCGTCATGCCACCGAAGAAGGCTATAGTGCCAGGGGCTGCCCTTGCACCACTGGACACCAACCAAGAAGGGCTTCCTTTGAGAGAAGCCCGAAACTATAAAAGAAAGGCCATCAACCCAAGACTAGAGGAAGAAGAGCTAGATCAAGAGATCAGAGATCTAGAGGCCATCCACCAGCAAGTGGAAAAAAGAAGGGAGAAAATGCTTCGGCTAGCTGAACTCCAAAAGAAGATTGATGAAGCTGCCGAAGAAATGCGCCAAATCACACAGGACTACAAGCAAGGACGAAGGCCACAACAGAGAGAGCTTTGTCAGAAAAGCCCAAGCTATGATGATGTATGGTATGACGATTTCAATCATGGTAACTTTACTTTTGATGATGCTTCTCCTTTAGCAACAGAGTTGCAGGCTACCACATGGCCACCTTCGTACAAGCTGCCACAACTCCCCATGTATGACGGGCACTCCGACCCAAAGCAGTTCCTTATGAGCTACGAGGCAACCATATCATCATATGGTGGCAACACTGCCGCATGGCGAAGTCCTTCGTCATGGCAGTTAGGAGCGTGGCTCAAACGTGGTATTCTTCCCTTCAGTCGGGAACAATCACGTCATGGCATAAGCTGAAGGACATGATGGTAACCAGCTTCTAGGGTTTCCAAACAAAGCCAATGACTACTCAAGCTCTGTTCCAATGCACACAGGACCATGAGGAATACCTGTAGGCATATGTCCGAAGGTTTCTGCGTCTCAGAGCTCAGGCGCCAATGGTGCCAAATGAGATTGTTATTGAGGCTATGATCAAGGGGCTCCAACTAGGACCAACATCGCAGTATTTCGCCAGGAAGGCCCCTCAACTTTGGAGAATCTTCTACAGAAGATGGACGAGTATATCTGGACCGATAATGACTTTCGGTAGAGAAGGGAAGAAGCCTATAGATACTCCGAGATGACCAATGGCTTCAGAGGAAGACTCCACCCTAGGCATGTCAGGACAATCCATAATCCTAGCACTAGCGACGACAGAGGAAATCAAACTCAAGGGCATCAACACAGCTCCCAATCTTCAAGGACATAACAAAGCTCTTTCGTGCCACCAACTCCAAGAGGCAGAGGAGGTAGAAGCTTTGTTGGAAGATTCAGCTCCCAACCAAGAAGGTTGTTTTGCCTATTCTGTGGGGAAGATAAGAGGAAAATACAACATGGACATGCGAAGTCACGATTCATAAGCAAAAGGAAATAGTTGAAGCCGAAGCACGACAGAATCAGCTGAAGCAGGTCCTGCATACTACTTCATGCTATTCCCCATACATCCCCGAGTATGTGGGCAACCAACAACCCACAACATCAGTTTCTTCGGCAAGCCACTCACAAGCTGCATGGGCCCCGCTACCACCACGACCACTGATGGCTCCAACCTCGTCTCACAACCAACAGCCAGAAGGGCACCACCAGGTACAACAACAATGTGATGCATGCAAAGAGTTTGAAGCTCGGACAGTCAACAACATTATACCAGAGTCGAGACACATTTACTGAAGCAATATAGGGGCTCAATCAAAAAAAATCATACATACTCAATGTAATCCTTGATTCTCTTTCTTTTATGTTTTTACCCGAAGACAATATAAGAAGGTACAACCTTCGGCCTGTTGTAATAAATTTAGGGTTACACCATCGAGTGTAACAAAAAAAGTCACGAAGCTCCAAAGTCGTTCCTACGGGGATGCAGAGCTAAAATGCCACCTAAGAAAAAGGTGAAGAAGCTCCAAAGTCGTTCCTAAGGGGATGCAGAGCTTAGCTGCAATGTCGTTCCTACGGGGATGCAGAGCTAAAATACCACCTAAGTAAAAGGTGAAGAAGCTCCAAAGTCATTCCTACGGGGATGCAGAGCTAAAATGCCACCTAAGTAAAGGGTGAAGAGACTCCAAAGTCGTTCCTAAGGGGATGCAGAGTCTTACTTTTTTGAAGCATTCGTGCAATAACATCAGTTGCATCATATCATCATATCATACTGTATAGCATCGCATCATTCATCATCTTGCATCATCCAAAACAGTGGAAAAAGAAGGGAAATTGCTCCTTCAAACATACTGGCTAACCCATGAGGTTAATTCTATCTTCGGCGAAGAGTTATTAAAGGATGTAACAACAATGCAAGATCTATGCCTTCGGCAGCTGTATTTTTATAAAAGATTTATGCTTTCGACAACGGTACTCTTATGCAATATCTATGGCAAGACCTTCGAGTATAATAAGCTGTTTCAACAGAAAAGGAGATTTGTATCTTTATGAAGCGTGAAAAGAAGGGAAGGTGTTGTTTTGCCTGCGGCTCAAAAACGGTACATACGAAGATTTCACGCTCCACAAAGAAATATATTACGTCATCGAATATACATATAGTTGATAATTGTTTCTTACAAAAGAAAACTGCATACAAAAATTCTACAGTTCAAATAAACAAGGTCTAATCATCCTCTTTTAGGACTTTATCAGCGGCTTCGTTTAGAAGCCTATTTACAGCTTCGTCAACAACTTCGTTAGCTACTCTAATTACTTCAAGAGCCCCCTTTAGAGCTGGATTAGCTTCAGGGTCATACGGCTCCGGAGGGGGAGAAAGTTCGGCTGCACCATAATATAAGCGTTTTGTTAGTTCCGAAGCTAAAACAATTTATGAAGCTAAGTCACGACAAATATACCTATAAGTCTTTCACGCTCTGCTGCTTCTTCAGCTTTCCTTGTCTCTTCCAAGGCAGTATGAGACTCCTTCTCATTTTTTCTAATAGCTTCGTCGGCTATCTCTCGGCCACCTCCCAACCAGACTTCGGAATAGAATTTTCTACTCAGCGCAACATCTTTGGCTGAAGGGTTCTTAATGTCATTATCTGAGACCGAAAAGTCTGGCTGAATAACAGCCTTCACGTGCGCGCAACCAGCTTTCTCAAGGAGTGAGACGGCTCCTCGGGCACCAGCGAAGGCACAAAAATCTCCTCTATCACTAAGAATCTCATCAAAAGCTTCAGCTTCGCCACTAATCCATCGGATAACCCCATCAGGATCACCACAGATAAAATTCTGCTCCATAGAGAATGCGCCAACTTTGGCAAAACTATTTTTCAACTTATTACAACAGTCCATAGTGACATTGTAGCATTCCTCTTTCGCTTCATGAAGCTCCTTGACATTTTTCTGAACCCTTATCCGTTCAGTATAAGATATTTCGCGTTTTGTTTGTTCGACATTAAAATTTTTAGTCAGTTCATCGAGCTTCTTCTCCAATCCTTGCACTTCGGATCTATGCAATCCCACCTGAATAGATAATGCATATTCTGAATCTGCAATACACTTCACATCTTTCTCTTGCTTCTTTTCAAACTCTTTGATTTTCTGATCTGCTTTAGAGAGGTTAGATAGTCTAGCTTCGCTAGACTTTAACCTCTCAACCAAGGAGAGCAGGATTTTATCCTTCTCAAAAGCTTAATTCCTAAGAGTTATAACTTCCGAATGCAAGTTCCCAAAAGCTATCTGAGTGCTTTCATCTTCTGCTTCCTTCTGGGCTTTCAAAGCTTTGTTGAGGATAAGACCCTGACAAACAAAAAATATACAAATATTAATAAGTATTACCACAAATCGCTTGTCGAAAACTTGCCTAACAAAAATTAGTAAATGCAAAAATAAAAATATACAAACCTTCAAGATGTTATAAGCAAGGCTGTTTGCAAGTTGGTCCTTCGACATTGCAGATAGGCGAAGCTCAAGCCTCAGATATCCCATGTTGTCCATCATCTCCCGATAGACATTTATCTCCTTGCTATCTGGTAGATAGTAAAGGAAGTCATCTTCGTCATTTCGTCCATATACCAAGGACCCTCGAGGGTATTTCAGGCCCTTTGCATAATATTGTACTTCAACAATTTGCTCTTTTGATAGTTGTTTCCCCGAAGCATGTCGAACAATATATTCTAAATCATCTTGAGATGATGCTTTGGGTATAGGTGATGTTGGCTTTTCCGGAAGACTCCTCCGCGAGCTCTATTGGCTTAGTTCCCGAAGGTCCAACTTCAACATGAATAGGAGAAGCGCTTGCAACGACTACTTCTCTTAGATCTCCAATTTTGTCCTTGGGAGCTTCGGTAGAAACATGAGTTGGCATCTTTGTATATTTCAAAATGGCATCCAAAACACTAGTTATTCTCCTTTTCCTAGGAGTCGTTGTTGCAGTAGTTGTTAGCTTCGGTAACCCCGTCATGGTTGGGGGACTCAACAGTTTTGGATGGTCTTCTGCCGTTGAGCTCTTTGTTTCTATCTCTTCTATTGGACCGATACTAGCTTCGACTGTCACAATAGGAATTGTCTCCGGAGCTAGGGGATGGCTTTGGCATGATCAACAATCTCCATCTTCTCTACATCAAGCACTGCAACTATCCTTTCTAAAGAATGTGGCTTCGGCCTACGAGTCAAAACCTAAGCTCTCTTTGGCTTAGGCGCGGTGGAAGAAGATGAAGTTACCATTTTCCTTTTCGACCTTTGTTTTCGGACAGGAAAGCAGTAACCAGGATAAAAAAATTCAATCACATCAAAAACTCTGTTCAGTCTCCTCTTGCCGCGAGCACCGAAGGCAGTGGTCATGGTTTCGTCCTCTGCCTTCGTATATGCTCCCAACAGCTCGTCGCTGGTAGGTTCAACAGCCTCAAGCCAGTCATCATTCGGCTCGTCAATTTGGCTTCTATAGCGATAGGTGTATCTTAGATAAACCAGACCACCTTCGCTGGGGCTAGCAGCAGTCACCTTCGGCATCTCCCAGTCACTAACAAGTGGCCACACTTTATAAGCAATATGCTCTTCAACCAAATCCTTGGTGCCAATGTAAGTACACGTCGTGTTGAAGGCCATCAAACATGCTTGCACTTCGTTCCCACTTGCGATCGATGGTCTCCTGATGCCGAAGCGTGACCGTATGAGGCACTGGATTATACCCCTCACATCTTCCACTACAGGAAAACAGTTAATTCCCGTCGGCCAGGAACCGACGGGAATAAGCATTAAACCGACTGGAATAAGTAATTCCCGTCGGTTGTCAGCCGCCAGGCGTCCCTTGTCGGGGATAAGGTTATCCCCGTCGACGGCTGACGGGAATAATTAATTCCCGTTGGCTAGTTAGTGGCCGACGGGAATTAAGGCTAACTCCCGTCGGTTTTGCTGGCCAACGTGCGTCACTTGTTAATTTCCGTCGGTTCCCTAGGCCGACGGGAGTTATTAATTAATTCCCGTCGGCCCTACGTGGCCGACGGGAATTAACTAGGCCGATGAGTGTTAGTAATTAATCCCCGTCGGTTCGACCATAGCCGACGGGAATTAACTGGGCCGACGAGAATTACCCTATACTGCTACAAAACAGCACTAAATTAGGTCACTATTTCTGCACACATAACATATATCACACATAACATAAATCACAGATAACAGCCACATTACAAACACATGCATTTAGAGATACGACATCCACAAACACATGCATTTAGACATAAACACATGCATTTATAATTAAAACATTCACCAACGAGTACGACATAGTATTAAAACATAACATCCACCAACATCCACCAACGAGTACGACATAGTATTGAAACATAACATCCACCAACGAGTACGGCATTTCAAACATAAGTTCAAGTGTTTAGAGATAACCACCACTTGGGTGGTTAGAGCTTTGACCGCTGCCGCCACCACCACCAGGAGGAGGGAACACGAAGAGCGAGTCAAAAAATCCAGTCCCTACTGCTGGATCAGACCCACTACCACCCGCTTCAGGCGTAACCTATGCAAGTTAGCAAATATCAACACGTTAAATGCAAATATCAAAAAGTATACAAGTGTATAAATTAATCGAGAGTTATCAAACGTACCTTATCTCCAGGTGCAAGTATATGTGTCGGAGGGGTGTTGAACTGTGGTGGTGGAACTGGTGTGTTTGCAAATTGGCTCTATTGTGGTGGCCGTGGAAAATTTGTTGCCATGCCCTGTTGCTGCATTAACTATTAAACACATATGTGTTACTACTGAAGATGTTGTATTGAAATATAATAATTTAGAGTTCAGATTATGTGTACTCACTTGATACATCGCTTGGTTATGTGCATTGCAAGCCTCCATAAATTCGCGTTGTTGTCTCATCTCTTCACGCATCCTCATAATCTCCAACTCCTACTCGTTCGGTCGATGAGAGCATGAGCTACGGGAAGATGAACCCGTCCTCTGAGATCTCACCGACGACGAGTCAATGAATCCGTCGAAGAGTGCGTATCTATAAGTGATTCAAAAAATGTGATTACTGCATAATCAATTTAGCGTCAACCATATAATTTCATAAGTTAGAGCTTACCGTCCATGCGCTTTGCCACCACCACTTGCGTACACCACCGAGGGATCCACCGGTTCATGGCGCCAGTCGAAGTCAGGGCCATGGCGACGAACCATCTCCTCCCCATATGCCGCCTATACATCATTCACAATCTTACAAATGCAGGAATTTATATACTTTGAACGTTTGAACTTTTGAGCCAAAACTCACCAAGCGATCCGTGGCTGTCTGGCTGCAGAGCTGGTCAGGGTTGTTCGGGTCTGGTCCTTTGTGGCCCTCCTGGCAAACCTCAATGTCACTAGGCTTTTGGCCACTCGTAGCTTCCTGTATAAATTAAAAACATTTATAGGAAATCGTACTATTTGCTGATCGACATAGCTAGATCAAACTTACCATTCTTTTAGCTTTTCGTATCATGTCGTCACCGCCAAACTTGTGGTTAGGATTGGTTCCTCGACATTGTCTGTGAGGCGCTGACACTTTCTGGAACCCTTCAGAAGCCCAATATCGACACCAAGCATAGTACACATCAGGCACGGGCGCCATCCATGGAACCATCACCTGCACACACAATGTTACATATTATATCAATCACAACAATCAATATAAAGGGTAAAACAAATTGAATACTAACCTCACGATATTGATCCTCAGTCAAATATATCTTTGAGGACCCTTCCTTTTTATTCAAGGGGCCTGCTTCTTCCGGATGCTTTTGAAAATACAGGTTTGTAGCCTGAATTCTCGCATAGTATATGGCATCCTTTACCAGCTTCTTTGCATTGTTTTGGAAGACACGTTCAACATGCCCCATGTAATCCTCTCCGTTAGGCAACCGATATCGAAGCTACAACATAAAGAATACAAATACAATGGTATAAGTCATAGATTTACAATATTAAGAAACATAACAAAAATAATAAAGAAGTCATACCCAAAAGTCATTACGCACAAGTCCCTGTCTGTCGGTGTGGTTTCGTTCCTTTTTAAACTTGTACTCGTCTCAGGTACTGACGAGCACATCATCCTCGGTATCACCGTTTGACACCTTCACTATACCAGGGTAGTGAAGGCGGCAAAGAGAACCCAACGTAAGGTTAACCTGAGTGTGGTGTCCCTTGCCGTCAAAGGACAGGTCCTCCCAATTCCTGCATTACACAAAACATTAACAATAGACATAATAGTTATATGAGATAATATATTACACTCACTGATCTCCATGTGGCATGATTAAAGTCCTATCAGCCTCTCGCTCTATCACGTGACGAGGCTTTACTGAGTGGCTTTTTCTTGAGCGACGTGTGCGTGTCGCTGAAGAGCCTCCCGAGCCATCATCCATCGGGTTGTCAGCCGGTTCGCCCTGTTGGCCCCACTGGTCCCACGCCTATTGTTGCTCTCTCTGGTGGTCCCACTGGTCCCATGGCTGGTGATGCTGTGCGGCCTGGTCCCATGTCACGTGCTCCACCTCCTCATTGTGCTCCACCTCCTCATTGTGCTCCTCCTCCTCAATGTGCTGCTCCTCAGTGTGCTGCTCATCCTGGTACATACAACTCAAGCTTTATTTGTAAATATGTAAACAAATTTATTTGTACAAGATATGTTACCTCATCTCCATGTACCGCGCTCAACAGCTCTCGACGTCTGCTGCCGCTAGAAGAACTGCCCTGAAAAAGGCCCAGGCCCTTGAACATCCCCTTCACTGACTTCTTTGATTTTGGCGACATCTTGCATAAAAAATAAGAAATTATTCATTAGTGCATAAAAAATGACATAATACTTAAAAATAGAAACAAATGAAATAACAAAACAACTTTACTTGTTAAATATCATCAAAATCAGGATCTATTTGTTCTCTTCTATGTAGAGGTCGCCATGTAACCTTTCTCCTAACAGGTTGTCTTCTCCGTCTCTCAGGAAAAGTTAAGTCGTTAACGTCTGCAACTAGTGAATCTAATGCCGGTGCAGGATCAATATGAAAACTAGTTGGCAACTCTTCTTCTTGAAACACCTCATCAACCTGCTCAAGGTGACCAATTTGATATTCGTCCTCCCCAGGAGTGTATAGGCATTCGCGGGGATTTACATTGTACACAACCCTCCATTTAGACAACTTTTTGCATGGATATGTTGAGAAATAAACTTGGTCTGCTTGATGGGCAAGGATATACGTGTCGTGTCCTTGAAGCAATTTTTCCGGTTGGATCTGTGTCATCCCAAATTCGGTCCTATAATACTTCGGGTCATACCATTTACACTCAAAGAAAACTAGCGCTAAAGGCTTATTTCCAGCAAATGTAATCTCGATTATATTTTTGATTTTCCCGTAATAGCAGGCTTCGTGTCCTTCCATGTCGGTTGCCCTAGTAACAACTCCACTATTTTGAGTGGCGACCATAGGATGACTTGATTCGAAAATGCTTGAATGAAAGCGATATCCATTGACGTCGTAACGTCCATAGCTTTTGGCAGTTACACTTCCAATAGATAACTGACGTAAGTCATCATTCAAATTCATTTCCTCCCCAAACTGTCAATTATGCCACAAAGCATTAGCAAATTCTGTAATATTAGTTAACTGAAATTAGCTCTCGGAGCCACATAATTAAGACTTACACGGTCCCGAAGCCACATAATGAAATTAGGTCGCCCATGCATACCATCGCGTCGCAATTTGTCTATGTCTGTCGCTGTTGGCCTACCGAGACACCTCATGTTTTGTTCATCAAACTCACTGTCAAATATTATTGTATGACATGAGATATTTGATAACATAAACTAATTCACATATGAACAGTTTAAGAAAATAAGTCTTACACAAAGTATTTCTCCACCTCAGGCATATTCGTGAACATGTACAGTAAAGCAGACTTCCGTTCTTCCATACTGAGGTGATATGCCTTGGGTGGACCAACGGCTTTGTCGTTTGTCTGAAAAATCGAAAGATCACTACAAGGATACATCTCTCGTTCATCATCATGGTACCTTTTCTTTCGAGCAAATACATTATGTTCTTCTGCAAAGTAACAACTTGTGAAGTGTGCTACCTCCTTAAGTTTAAATTGTTCCGCAATACATCCTTCAACTCTTGCCTTATTGCCCACCATTGCTCTAAGCTTCTTTGAAGCTCTTTCTCTATGAAACATCCACCTATACTGAACAGGACCACCGACCTTAGCCTCATATGGAAGATGTATAAAGAGATGCTGCATAGGATTGAAGAAACCCGTTGGAAATATTTTTTCCAATTTGCACAAAAGCACTAGTGCCTCTTTCTCCAGCTGTTCCATCACATCTCTTCTGATTTCTTTAGCACACAACTGTCTGTAGAAATAGCTAACTTCAGCTAACGTTTTCCACACAGCTTCGGAAATGTACCCACGAAACATTACAGGCATGAGCCTCTCCATAATTATGTGGAAGTCATGGCTCTTCAGTCCATTCATCTTCATTGTCTTCAAGTTCACAGATCTTCTAAAACCAGCGGCATAACCATCGGGGAATTTAATATCCTTCATCCACTTCATCACTTCTTTCCGTTGCTTAGATTTTAGACAATAGTCAGCTTTTGGTTTGCCTCCGTTTTCTCTAAGCACTTGGGTTGGACGATCACATATCACTGCTAAGTCCATGTGTGCCTTGTCATTGTCTTACGTTTTATCAGGGAAATCCATGCATGTATTTAAGAGGGCTTGGCAAAAGTTACTCTCTTGATGCATGACGTCGATGTTGTGCATCAAAATCAATGACTTAGCATAAGGAAGCTCCCACAAGCCACATATGTGAGTCCAGTTATGCTCCTCACCAAAACCTTGATACCTTTTCCCACTCTCGTCTAGGACAAGTTTCATATGCTCTTCTGTAATTTCTATCCCACTACGTCGCTTGGGCGGTCCCTTCGTGACGATGGTGCCCTTCCTAAATTCCTTTCTCTGCCTTCTGAAGGGGTGATTGAAGGGTAGAAAACATCTATGGCAATCAAAGTAACATATCTTGCCACCAGCACTAAGACGAAAACAATATGTATCTTTAGCACAATAAGGACACATCAATCTACCATGCACGCTCCATCCAGAGAAAATACCATACGCCATAAAATCATGAACCGAGAACAGATATGCAACACGAAGATTGAATTTCTGCTTCTTGAAGCAGTCATAGGCTTCCACACCTTGCCATAGCTTCTTTAACTCTTCAATCAGTGGTTGAAGCATCACATTGAGGCGTACGCCAGGATGATCAGGCCCAGGTATAACAAGACATAGGAACATAAACTCATATTTCATGCAAAGAGCAGGTGGAAGGTTGTACGGTATGGCAATGACAGGCCAACATGAATACGACGCAGCAGTCATATTGAACGGCGTGAAACCATCAGTTGCCAAGCCGATACGAACGTTTCTTGCATCGCTGGCAAAATCTGGATCAAATTTGTCAAGAGCCTTCCATGCATCACCATTTGACGGGTGCACCATTAACCCATCTTGTCTGTCCGTACAATCTTTATGCCACCTCATGTGCATAGTGGTCTTCCTCGAGAGAAACAAACGTTTCACTCTAGGAGTGAGAGGCATGTACCGAAGCTGTTTATGTGCAACCTTTGTCACCACCTTCTCCCCATCTTCATTTACAAGCTCCACGTACCTCGACTTCCCACATTTTAAGCATTTCTGTTCTCTGTCATGTTCCTTCCAAAAAAGCATACAGTTGTCTTGGCAAACATCAATCTTCTCATACTCCATACCAAGACCTTCAAGCAATTTCTTGGACTGGTACATGTCTTTGGGCATCTTGTGACCCGTAGGAAGAACCTCGCTAATCAAATCCACAAGCTCCTTGTAACAATTAATTGAGAATGCAAACTTGGACTTGATTGACATCAGTCGGGTCACGAATTCGAGTACGGTCACGTTAGTGTGCCCGTGAAGAGGCTCTTCTGACGCTTTAAGTAGGTCGAAGAACTTCTGAACCTCAGGTGTAGGTGAATCATGATGATCTGGTGCCAGTTCAGGCTGCAGATCCTCAAGCATCTGGTCCATCCTATCAACATCATCTTCACCGTCATCAACTTCTACTTCTGCTGCTCGTTCAAGGCGTGAATCCCCGTGGAGATACCAGACCTTATAGCCTGGCACAAAACCATGCGAGCACAGGTGTAGTGTGACCTGCCTCTTGGTGTGACTCGTCATATTTCTACATTTATTGCATGGACACCTAATATTATCTATTTGTGACAAAGCAGCTGCATGGTCCAGAAACATCTGCGCCTTGGCAAACCATTCACTTGTGTGACACCCACCCTTCTTGAAACCTTCATACATCCAATCACGTCTATGACCCATTATTGCGGCTGTGTGTACGAATAAGAATTGCGTGTGTGAGACATTCATGTTTCTAAACATCACACATACATCTATAGATAAGTAGTTAAACTATATATATACATAACATAACTTAATCACATTAACATGATTACTACTTGCATAACATCAAATTCATTAAATAATAATATTTGAAATAACTACTATTTGTATAACACATCACATTAATCATCCAATTCATTAACTAATAACATTAAACAACACATTTTATATTTACAACATAAAATTAAAAATATGAAGACTACTAACACTGTTAATTAACAAATTTAAACAAAATTTAATCACATATTAGTTAACTCCCGTCGGCCACAAAAAACCGATGAAAATAAAACAATATATATAATATACCTCGCTGCTCGCTTTGCGCGGACGACGGTGGTGGACGACGCGGATGGACGACGTCGATGTCGGGAAGCCGCGGCTACCGTGGACGGTGGCGGATGACGGCGTTGGGCGACGACGTTCGGCGGCGGTCGTCGGGCGCCCGGGCGGGGGCGGCGGCCGTGGGCGCGGGGGAGGCGGGCAGCACGGCGGCGTGGTGGCGGCGGCGTGCGGGCGCACCGGCGGCGTGGTGGCGGCGTGCGGGCGGCGCGGGGGCGGCCGGTAGCTCCGGCGGGGCGGCGGCAGCACCGGCGGCGTGCGAGTGGGGGCAGAGCGTGGGCAGGGCAGGGCGCGGGCGTAGAGATGGCGCGGACGTAGAGAAATAGAAAGGAAGAAGAAGCCCGGCGTTGGTTATTCGAATAACTCCCGTCGGCTGGCGGCGCGGCCGACAGGAGTTATTTAATCGCCGTCGGCCTATGCGCGAGCTGACGGGAATTACTTAATCCCCGTCGACTACTTTGGCGGGCCGACGGGAATTATTTAATCCCCGTCGGCCTTATTCTAGCCGACGTGAATTAATTAATCCCCGTCGGCCCGCGCAGGCCGACGGGAATTAATGTAGCCAACGGGGATGCTTTGGATTGCTGTAGTGTTCCCTCTTACTCAAATCATTCTTGACATAAAACCATTATTTCATCCAAGAGCCCATCCACTTCTTTTGGAACATTGGCACATGGTACCTCACATCAGAATGGTGCACAAAGCCGTAGCACCCGAAGTAGTTATGATACTGCTCCTTCCCAATTGCCTTCGTCTGGTATGATAATTCATGAATGTTGCAGAAGCACTTGGCATCTAGCTCCAGCCCTTGGATCCTCATGGCCCAAATAAAAACTCCAACTTTATTAAAGCTTCAGGAGTAAGCTGTTGAAGGTATATCTCAAATGTTTTTAGCACTTCAACCAACATCTTGTGCAAAGGAAAATGAAGTCCAGCCTTCATAAAACTTTTAAATACTACCACTTCATCTGCTTCAGGAAGATGAACAATGCTTTCTCCTCCAGCCCTCACTATGGATATTTCATGGAAATATTTGCACTTCATCTCTTCAATTTTACCTTGCTTAACAGTTGATTTCTCGAAAACAACACGGCTTGGCCTCCACGGCCGATCTTCGACATCTTTGTTTTCACTTACAACATCAAAGCTCTCGTTGTCGCTGGAATCCCCAGATATTCCAGCTAACATTTCATCAGTGATTTTCTCAACGTTTGTCCTTTCCATGGCTTCGTAGAAACTAGCGAGTGTGGGGTCTACGCTTTTCTTATCTTCGGCCATTTCAGTGAAGATCACAACAAAAAGCCGAAGCTCAAAAAACAATTGCACTCATAGTAGAAGAAATCTAAAACGACAATCACAGCACAAAAGCTAGATATCACGAAAATATTCTCAACGCAAGCCCCTGTATATATACACAAAGCACCACTGAGCGGTGGGGCCCATGATACAGAATGATTCGCTATTCTAGCGAAGGGAAGGTATTTTTAGGACCTTCGGCTAAAGGCCTTCGTTCATGTCGCAGTCTGAATTTGTTACAAAGAAACAAACTAATACTGAGATGGGCTACTGTTGGGGGGCCTTCCTCTTCCGAAGATCCTCAAAAATACGACTAACCACATGTTTCTAGTATAATCTTTAATATTACAGGAGCTTCGTCATAAGTAAAGGTTCGTGATGGGAGTCTTCTTCTCCGCCGAAGGTCCTTAAGACGAAGACATTGCCTGAAAATGACAACGATGAATACTGAAGCTATAGCCGAAGAGCAACAACTTTGGCTTAAAGTGGCGACGAAGATCAAGCATGATGCTGAGCCAAAGAGGAAAAGACTAGCCAGTCCCTAATGATTTATGTTACAATTATGAGCACATGTTAAGGTCATAAATGTATTTTTACTCGGGCTGCGTCCCGCGCCTATAAATAGGTGAACAGTACCCACGTACTATTCACGCTGGAGTGTAATTGCTCTCGCATCAACACCTTCGATCAAGCTGAAGGTATCAATGTAATATTAATTCTGTTAATGTTCATGTACATATGTCATGAAATAAATATATGAATGAATGAATGAATGACATATATTATCCCCATAAATTGCTATTCTCATAAAATGATAAAGGTCTGTCCTTCATGACCTTTGTCTGAAGATCATTATATCCGGAAGGAGATAATGCTTCGAAGGACGAAGGTCCTTAATCTTTAACAATTGTGTTGCCTTGTTCTTGATTCACAACATTTGAGAACAAGTGACCAACAATATCATTTTCTTAGGAATGTGAAATAAGCTATGTGCCATGCTTAACTAATCATTTTAAACCATGTAGGTTTGCTCAAGAATATGAATTAAAAGTGAGCAATCCTACCATATGATCGACCTAGTATGCATGCATTTATAATCAAAAGTAAATACCAATTGTAGCACTAGGTATGAAAGATAAAAACTAGATATTGGCAAATAGATACACATATCTAAAAACAAGAAATACAATAACTCTAGTTACCTTATTCATGGGTGGGGAATTTGGGTCCAAAGTATGCAATAACCCACTTGGTAATAGACTTGAACTAATATGATGCATCCCATGATATACATCCCAATTTTGCCAAGTCCCCAAATTCCCCGTCGTCCTTTGGACTTCTCACTTCCCTCTTGTGATCCAAACCTTCTTGGTGCTTTTCATGGTTGAAATAATTTCCTTTGGCACCCTGATGCGTTTGGCCCCCCTTTCCTTTGTTGGCTTGCTTGTTGGTCTTGATTGCTATCACCTTTCTATTCTTTTTCTTTTTGATCAAGTATGGTGTAATAGTCTTTTTATCCACCTTGTTGATGTAGGTGTTGGAGATTTTGCTTGTTGGCTTTTGCTTAATCTTTTGCTTTTGCTTATCCCCGATCTTCGCCTTGCATTGGTAAGACTTGTGGCCTTCCTTGTGGCATAGCCTACAAATCACAGTTTCGCCCTCCACAGGCTTGTTCGCTCCTGCAGTGTTGTTATCCTGAGGGGGTTGGATTTGTTTGGCTTTGCCTTTCTTGTCATACAAGGCCATGCCAAGGCGAGCCAGCTCTTGCTTTAATTGCTCATTCTCCATTGCAATCTCATCCGAACATATTTCTATAACAACATTCTTAACAAGAACTTGATTGCAGGGGTTAGAATCATCAATTAAATCAAAGCAAGAAGTAGAAGCATCTTTCTTAATAATTTCAGACATTTCAACCAAAGATACTTCTAGGGTGCTGCCAATGTTTTCTAGCTTAATAGTTAGCTCATTATTGTGTATGCTAAGAATTTCCATTTTCCCTAGCAAGTTTTCAATGGCTTCTTGAGAGCTAGCTAACTTAGCCTTAAGTTTTTCATTCTTTTTAATAAGGCCATCATCGGTAGCTGAGGATGGAGCACTATATTCTAATTGCTCAATTTTAGTTGATAACTCACAATTCAAATTTGCAAATGTTCCAAAATTTTCTATAAAACATTTATAATCAATTTGTGAGCTAATCAACTTATTTTTCAAAGTTTTAAGTTAAGCCTTTTGCTTAGTGCAAACATCCTGAAAAAAATTACGGCTTCCGCAAGCTCATCTAAGGAGGGCTTTCCCTCATCTTCATCATCACTGCTGCTATCATCACTAGAGGATGGAATACTCATTTTACCTCTTGCTATAAGGCACTTGCGTGATGATCGTGATTGGCGTGATGAGGATCGGTGGCTGCGCGTCCTTGGAGGTTTATCTTCGCTTGAAGAGTCATCCCAAGTTTTGACACTTGTAAGCGCCTTGCCTTTTCTCCTCCCCTTTGTGGGTTCAGCCATATTTGGACAGTTGTCCCTGAAGTGGCCCTTCTCCCCGCATACGAAGCATCCTCTCTTTCTTTGTTTTTTCCTATCAATGTTAAAGAGAAGATTCTCGACCTGCAAGGGCACACCTATTAGATTAATCTTGCGGATCATCCCCATTACCTTTCTGATACGTCAGATTGTTTCTTCGTCCTTGGAGGATGATGTTGATGGTTGATTATATTCATCTTCATCACTTTCTTCTTCTTCTTCCTCTTCTTCACTTGAGGAACTTGGAGTGGGAGCCTTCTTTTTTCCTTTTGTTTCATCACATGCAAAAGCATATTATCTTGAAGAAGTTGGCTCCTCTTGTCGACCCATTTTTCGTGACATCTCAAATGCCGCAATTTCCCCAATCACAATGGTCGGGGTTATTGTTCTCAAGTCCTCCATGTTGTGAAAAATAGTGATGATGCTCCCATATCTTTGTTGTGGTAGTAGGGAGATAATCTTCCTCACAATGTCCACATCACCTAGCTTATTAATGCTAATAGAATTGAGCTCATTGATGATTAGATTCAAATGAAAATACATATCTCTAACAAGCTCATTATCCTTCATAGCAAAAGAATTATACTCATTTAAGACTAGGCAATGTTTTTGCTCACATACATTGTGTGGCGGAACTGCCCAGATTATTCCAGCTTACGTGCCCAAGTCGCACCCTTAAAGGCAGCAACACACTTAAACCGGAATAACCCGTCAGTCCCTTAGATCTATTCCGATAAGCCACTTACAAAGGATTGAATACCACTAGCTCACTCGAACGTGAGGCACAGAGAAATACAATAAAGCATAATAGCATAAATTAAGGAAGTATCAGTAGTGATTACATTATCGGAGTTTTAGAAACAGTAACCATAGTTTTTAATGCAGCAGAAATAACTAACGG
Source organism: Zea mays (assembly GCF_902167145.1). NCBI lineage: Eukaryota > Viridiplantae > Streptophyta > Magnoliopsida > Poales > Poaceae > Zea > Zea mays. Next base: position 158,526,764 of record NC_050096.1, read on the forward strand.
AGAAAACCGAGTAACATGGCGAAGCCTGACCACGCTACTCCTCCTAGTCCTCTCCTGCGAAGCAGCAACCCACTCGACCGTCTATTCGGGGTGGCAGGGATGGAGGCGAAGTCACACCAGCAGCCAAATCATCCAAGGAGTACCTGTAAAAATTATACCACAAGCAAGGCTGAGTATACTAATACTCAGCTAGACTTACCCGGTGTGAGGAGTCTACTCCTCTACCTCTAGACCATGAAGCTGTTTGGCTGAGGGGTTTGGTTTGCCAAAAGCACTAGCTGAGTCTAAAACAAGTTTTAGCTTTTCAAGTTCTAGAATAATAATTTATACTAGATAAGCACCTAACTATCCATTCATGATAGCAAGCAATTTAGTCAACCAACATCTTTTGTAAGTAACCTCAATTCCACTTATTACTCAATGCAGTACAATGGATCAAGCAGTCTCATTAGCTGCGAGAAGCAGATGATTCGAATCGAGTTTTAACCTTGCATGGTAAACCTAAACACACGACATGTAGGGGCACTCCGTCCCCACACACGTCAATCGTTCCCGTTGATTCCCTGGCAACATAATAGGGCTCACGGCCTTGGCGTATAATGCTCCAATTGTCGCCGGCTGCCGCCGTGCAACGGCCGCACTTGTACCCACCATAATCTGGCATGGGTGACTCCGTCTCAGGTCCAGTGAGGAGTAAAGTCTACAGGCAGGTTCAATCAGGTACTATTCTTATCGGTTACAAATATTCCCGACATGTGTTTAGTACGTTCAAACACTTGACATAGGTATCCGCACGTTAATCCTTATTCCAATTTCATCTCGTGGACAACGCATCCCCATGGATCCGTGTCCACAGACCATCATCATTCTGTTATAAAAAATGGATACAACCAATTCCAGACCTTGCACGAGTGCTAGAAAAATCAGGTACTAGGCTTATCGGTTAACATATTTCCCGACATGTGTTTAGTACGTTCCAACGCTTGACACATGTATCCGCACGTTAATCCTTATTCCAATCTCGTCTCGTGGACATCGCATCCCCATCGATCCGTGTCCATAGAACATCATCATTCTGTTATCACAAATGGATACAACCAATTCCAGACCTTGCGCGAGTGCTAGAAAAATCACTCGACTTCTACCGAGATCCTTATTTAGCAAAGCAGCTACTCAACCTAGCGTACTAGTATCCATCTCAAAAGAAATCTTGAGTTCATGCAACTAGGGTTTCAAGCAACTCCTACACTTAAGTGCACGGTACAAGCCTACAAACATTAAGTGTAGTAAAATAGCATATATAAACAGTTATGCATAAAATCGGGGCTTGCCTAGAATTCAACACTAGATAGTGTTTGCTAGATGACACTCGCTTGGCGAGCATCCACTGGTTAGGTCCATCATTCTTCAGGTCGTCCACCAACTGCATCTTGTGGTTGGCACCACATCACTTGCACCATCATCATCTCTCGATACTAAATGAGATGCAGGATGCATATGTATGAATATGATGAAATAGCACAAGATACTCCACGTACATGATAGCGAACCAACATTAACTAGTAAGACACATAAACATCCATACGTTAACGCTAGCTATCTAAGCGTCACTGGGCACAACAAGTCAACATTACTGGAAAAAAATGATAGATATTTTCTATATTTAACCAACACAAACACGACATCATGAGTACAAGCATTTACCATGTTCACTTCAATCGTTCATTGGCTACTTATTATTAAACTAGGTAAGTACACATAAGTTCTCTATGACTTATATATTTAGACAGACTTAGATAGAAAGGAATAGTTACTTAATCGGGTTTTGCAATCATTCACAGCATTCTACTGCAAGCGTACACCCAGAGAACACACATGAGGAGATAGTTTAATCACAATTACAAATTATACTAATTTAATGACGTTGGTTATTTAGTAGTATTAGCAGAAAGCCAAAAACATGACATTATTCATTTTGTTTCCCCAATATATAATTGCACTGGCTAACTGTTGATTAAGCTAAGCTACTTATTAGATCTTAACCAAATTAGTTCACTAACTTTGTGAGATGTGTACTACTTACTTATATATAACCCCAATTATATTAGTCACTATCATTATTACTCATGTTTAATTAAAACCCAAAACAAGTAAGCAGTCGACTCAAGATAAACTCAATGGAGTAGAGCAATCAATCACATTCAACATGATTAGGACATCAGGACAACAGTTACTTGTTTTAGTTATAACTCACGAGATATTCATCCAAAAATAGTGATCAAATACTTTTTGGAAAGTTTAAGAAATGCTCTACAACTTTGATACTGTTATCTCAATTTGATTAGACACTTAATAAGGTTAAATCGTGACAAACGATAGCTCTGTTCAGATTTAGACAGATTCAGACTCGCGACTTCAAAATTCATAACTAGAGACTCAGACATCCAATTCATTTTATCTTAGACTTTCTAGAAATATAATTAAATTGTCTACAAATCATTTATAAACAACTCAGGTTGATTTAAAGTGTATCAAGGCTAAAAGACATTAGGAAGTCTTTGCTGTCTAGAACTGGACAGATTCAATCTTCACACTTCAAACATCTATAACTTAATCTTCATATCACCAAAAAGAGTGATCCAAGACTTTTTGGAAAGCTTAGAAAAAGAACTACATAAATTTTATAATCACCAAGAAGTTATTCTATGTTTAATCAAATCAAATAATACAGTTTTCGAAATCTGTTCAGACAGTGGACAGAACATAGCAACCATATTGTAAAATTCATAACTCTTAAACTATCAGGCCTATAGTTATGAAAGTTTAACACAAGGAAGATAAGAAAGTAATCTATAACTTTCTTATGACCACCATGAACTTATTATAACATTAACTTAAGCAAACATTGCAATCTCTGAAATCTGTACAGAAATTGGACAGGTTCACGTACTGAACTTGTGAAAAGCATAATTTCTAAACTATCAGACTTATGATTGTCAAATTTTAACACAAGCAAGATAATAAAGTTATCCACAGCTTTTATATAATGATTATCTACAGAAAATATAATTTAGTTTATTAAACAGACAGCACGGCGAAAACAGTGCGTGCTGTCCTAACTACGACAATATTTCACTTTATTTTCCACCTAGCCTTTACAATTACCATCCACTCGCTACTCTAGCTGTTTAACACTTAACTATAGTTATTTAACCGATGGCGTGATGGCTACGAAGTCATGCCATCACTTCACCTTACAATCCAAATTTACTAAACAATTCCAATCGAAATCGCCAACTAGCCGATTGCGTGCTAACCTATTTTTCATACCACTACTACACCACATACCGCATACATACTCATTCACATTTCACATATATCTTTACTAAAACATTTCCCGCATTGCTTGCAACTAAAAACTAATCTTTACTACGGAAATATATGACTTCCTGTTTAATCGCGAATATCATCATCATATCACATCGACTCGATTCAAAATAACCATACATGTTCATCACATGAACGGAGCATTTCAACAATCATTCTAAAATGAACTAACTCCATTACACAACTTGTATTACGAGCCTACTTGACCACTCGATGTGTCTACTCGAAATCGTAAGCACGACCATACATTTTATGCGAAGCATAATTTAACGAATGCGTAACACGCATTGATTCGATCTATAAACATAGAGGAAGCAATGACTACTTTGGCATGTCACCACCTCTATTTAAGCCAAAATAATTTCTGCCTACCCCTACAGGACATTCATGTCGAGCAACACCTATACTTCTATGTTTCGAATACATCTATATCATATCATGCATTCGAAACACTTGATCGAACTTAACACATCCACCAAAATAAAAGCACTTTGGCACACATGTCCGACATCACACAAAATTATGATGAGTCACTACTAATATTTAGCTTTAGACCACCATGACACAACCATTTAACCTCTAATTGGTATTAAGGTATAACTCAAGCATTCCATGAAACATGTATGATTTTGTTTACTTCTCATTTTTCACTAACTCTTATAATTATAAAATGGGTGTTATTTTAGCACCATATGAAACTATCTAATTTGGGGCTAGAATTTTTATGAGGCATAGGTAATGACAAATTATGACCAATGTATAAATTTCACATGCTCAAGTTTTATATTTTATTTACTACAAAAATAATAAATTGTTAATGCAATAAAGCATGTGAGAGCAAGTTAAATCTAAAAATAGTTATTTTCTGTGGATGCATGACCATATTAAGTTTTCTTAGTCTACTATAATATCATGCAAGGACAGTGGAACACCATTTCCCATTTTAACATCTATATATTATTTTTAAACCATTTAAAACTATTTACTGTGCATCAAGCAAGTTAAATCACTAACTCAGTGATACATCAACCATAAATCATGACATGTTTACCAGTCACTAAGCTTCACACAGAGGGTCTACTATAAAAATTTCAATCCATATGGAGGACTAGAGTTACAGATCCAAAAATAACAAGCAAATCAATCTTCTTTTCCCTATTTAACATCTTTTAATTAACACACCAAGAAAACAGTAAACAATATATGGGTTTTATATTTTTTTAGCTAGAGTATGACATCATCTAACTAACAAAACAAGTCTCATCATTTTAAGATTTTTTCAACATAAAACTATGGAGAGAAGCAAGTTCATTTATTTTCTAAACCAGTTTTGAATATGAATTTCTACAGCCAAATATTTCTACTAACACATTCCAACTTATATATCCACTGCCTAGAGAATTTCTCAAGGATTCCAAAAAGTTCTCATTTAACCTTTTACGATTTTTCTACAGTTTTCCACGGATTTTCAAAGTCCAGCACAAAATCTGTAAATTTTCAGCACAAAAAAGCATACCACTAGGGGCCCACTTGTCATGGACTCAATGGGAGCCATCCTTCTTCCTGGACGTCGTCTTCTTCTCCCTAGTCTCACGAACAGCACCCAGCAAAAGGGGGCCGATGTGGCTGTTGGGCACCATGGCGAGGTCGCTGCTGGAGGCCCTCGGCAGCCATGGGAAGCAGGTGCCTGGCCACTGGAGGAAGGCCTCGCCGGCGAGCAGCTGGGAAGGATGACAGATGCACTCTATATTTTTGTACGAAGCTGCTGCATGCGCGATGAAAGAAGCTGGACTATAGAGGAGGAACTCTAGCTGCACATGCTACTGTGCCGGAGCAGGGGCGCCGTCTGCGTGGGGAAGAAGGAGGAGCAGAGGAGGGAGAGGAGGAGGCCAAGGGCGTCCATTTATAGGCGAGGGAGCAGCAAGAGTGCAGACACAAGGCAGCCATTGCAGACGCAACCTCTGTGTATTGGTGGGCGTGGGTGGCTGCCAGGCACTGCTGCTTTCTTTGGACGAAGCAACGAACACATAGTGGGCGGTCGTTTTTATCGTTTTTTGTTTAGAATCGGACCTCGGTCAGTGTACAAAATATCTTTCTTGATCTAAACTCTACAAATTTTGTATAGAACTTGAGGTGATTCGGGCACTGGTTAGAGACTTATAGACCCATAAAAATTGGTTTGTCAGTGGGTTAGAAATCAGTGGAAACTTGTAAAAACTGAGTGTCAAAATATGTCAAATGAAAGCAGATGAATGCCATCTTTTAATATGTTGTGCCTCTCTTAGTTATTAACAACTTTTATATTTGGGAAAACTCGAGTTGTTCAACAAAAATTTGGGAACGCGAGACGTCAACCCGAACGACACTGATTTCAGACTCAGAAGAATTCGAATCCTGAAATCAGATTTTCATTCTGTATTGATGGCACTGTTTGAGATACTTAGATCTTGAATCAAGGCTTGGTTTAATTATAAAATTTGTTGTATAACACATGTTCTACAACTTTTATTAAAGGTCAAACCTCATATCTTGAATATAAATTAAAGTTTCACTTTGGTCAAGGTAGCTTCATTATAAAGCTTCAAATTATATTTTTAAGGCAATCGGGGTATTTTCTAGACATTTTCTTGGCATGAACCTTAATAACTTTTGTTGTAAAGTTTATATAGAGTGTTTTAGGAAGGTTGGCATAACTTGGTTGAATTTCTAAATTTGCTTTTACTCAATTGAGCAGTCTCAAGCAAGCGTATGATTTATCTTATCATGTGAGTATTTGGTTCAAACTTCTTTCATGTGAGTATTTAGTTCAAACTTCTAGAAATCTTTAGAATACACTTGATAGATAGAGATGATTGATAACATAGAGATAACAAGTCGATTTGCATAAGGATTAATTAGAGGTTCATACAACAGAGATTCGGCTAGAGAATGCGGATTTAGATTAAATAGTCGGACATAGATCGAAGTCAAGAAATCAGATTCGGACACAGATCGAATAACAACTGCAAGAGTTCGAATAAATGAGTCTGGACGAGATTTGTGAGACGAGGTTGACTTTCGAATTTGCATTCGTTTCAAGAAATAAAAGTTTTAATAGACTTCAAATTTGGTTGTTCTTGAGATCGAATAATTCAAAATTTGGTGAAACTTTCATGAGTAACTTGATAAAAGGAGATATACACAATCTAGAAATAGGAATTTCCACTAACAAACCGAGCTCAGGACAAATCTCACGACATAACATGAAATAGACACCTGGGGTGTCACAGCCTTCCCCCCCTTAAAAGAATCTCGTCCCGAGATTCCAACTAAGACCCTTAAGGGTGGAGAAGCATGTAACTCCCACGATAGAGGTAGATACCAATCCATGAAATGTTACCCGACAAGATACAAAAGATAGATTTGGATAGAACATCGTGGCATATTGAGACAAAATGCAACGATCACTTCAGAGAATGTTCACAAAAGGTAGCACATCGATATAGTTTCGTAATGGATCACGACCATTAACCGCGATACCAGCGCGTGCCGAGCAGCTCAACCATGTGTGTGCACCCACAGGAGGCTCTCGGTTTCATCGCGACATCATCAGTCATTGGCCATAATACCATTACCAAACACAACCAACAATAAATCCACGTGGCATAAATAGATGGAGCCCTCGAGAGTATGGCTCGAAAATGAGATCATGACATGAGTTGAAATATAAATTTTTCGTAAAAAGAGCAACGCATGAGAATCTTCTTCAACTCCATACACTCTTTTATGATTATCACGGAGATTATCAGGCCAGAGATTTATACGAGAGTGGATATGAGAAGGAGGCAACCATGAGATCAAATCGATAAGCTTGCAGAGACATGAGATAACCAAGGGCAACAACAAAATCCATTGAACCAAATGGATACACTGTTTGTAGATAAAATCGATAAAACGACATCATGATCCTCACAGAAAGGGGTATGAGAATGACTAGAAATGAGAGATTTAGGCAGATCAACATCCGATACTTGAGAACAGGCTATAGCAGATAACCAGATAACGTGGAAGAATCAATGAAGGATCCATAGATTTGGATGATAAAGCCACAACATGATTCACAAGGAAAAAGATTACCAGATCCAGGTGAAAAGAGAGGTAGTTGCATGAGATCGCTTAGGACGAGCACCAGAAAGGTTATGAAGATTCAGGACAGGATCTATGGAAAGAAACATGGCCTTGATAGGGTTTGGGCAACTAGACACCAAACAACAATTTTTTCTTTGACACATCAAGTGCACAAGGAGACTGGGGTTGGTCTAGCGGTCAAGCTACGGGGTCTACAAGCTGTGCAGGTGTAACTTCAAGGGTAAACCACGCAAGGGTTCGAAAAACACTAACACAAGCATGTGATTTTTTTTCTATAATGGTTTCACTAGGGAACCACTAGATTGTTTGGAGTAGGGGGTCTTTTATGGGCAAAACAGGCAACAATTTTTATTGGTTAGAGGCAAAATGGACTGAACAACTATCGTACCTTCTAGATAACAAGGCAAGAGAAACACATAACACAACCTAGCAAGACTTACCCAAAACAACGCAGGATGTGACATTTTTTTGCAGTTCATAAAATAGCAATACATCACATTATTCACAAGTTCTTATTATTGGAACAAAGGTGAGATATGTTGGTGCACAAGAGAAATGATGCAGCAATCATGATGCATGCTCATTCTAGACGTCTTCTCAGACCTAACTACTTTTTGGGTGCTTCTACAACATCCTTATTAATAGTAGTAGTAATAGCTTTTATGGCCTATATAAATAGCCACCTAGCTACCCATCTATTACCTAAGGCTTCACGTCCTAGGTCTATCCTTATCGTCTTGACATCTATCCAACATTGGTTTCTAAGCAAGTTTTACTTTTAAAAAGTTGGTATTCATGACTTATTGACTTCTCTAAAGTGGTACTCGCTCTGATACCAGCAGTGGCGGAACCGACTAGATTATTCCAGCTTAAGTGCCCAAGTCACACCCTTAAAGGTAGCAGCACACTTAAACCGGAATAACTCGTCAGTCCCTCGGATCTAGTTCGATAAGCCACTTACCAAGGATCGAATACCACTAGCTCACTCGAAGGTGAGGCACAGAGAAATACAATAAAGCATAATACAATAAATTAAGGAAGTATCAGTAGTGATTACATTATCGGAGTTTCAGAAACAGTAACCATAATTTTTAATGCAGCGGAAATAACTAACGGAGAAAACCGAGTAACATGGCGAAGCCTGGCCACGCTACTCCTCCTGGTCCTCTCCTGCGGATGCAGCAACCCACTCGACCGTCTATCCCGGTGGCAGGGATGGAGGCCAAGTCACACCAGCAACCAAATCATCCAAGGAGTACCTGTAAAATCTATGCCACAAGCAAGGCTGAGTATACTAATACTCAACTAGACTTACCCGGTGTGAGGAGTCTACTCCCCTACCTCTAGACCATGAAGCTGTTTGGCGGAGTGGTTTGGTTTGCCAAAAGCACTAGCTGAGTCTAAAACAAGTTTTAGCTTTTCAAGTTCTAGAATAATAATTTATACTAGATGAGCACCTAACTATCCATTCATGGTAGCAAGCAATTTAGTCAGCCAACATCTTTTCTAAGTAACCTCATTTCCACTTATTACTCAATGCAGTACAATGGATCAAGCAGTCTCATTAGCTGCAAGAAGCAGACGATTCGAATCGAGTTTTAACCTTGCAAGGTAAACCTAAACACATGACATGTAGGGGCACTCCGTCCCCACACACGTCAACCGTCCCCATCGATTCCCTGGCAACAGAACATGGCTCACGGCCTTGGCGTATAATGCTCCAATTGTCCCCAGCTGCCGCCGTGCAACTGCCGCTCTTGTACCCACTATAATCCGATATGGGAGACTCCATCTCAGGTCCAGTGAGCAGTAAAGTCTACGGGCAGGTTCAATTAGGTACTAGGCTTATCGGTTAACATATTTCCCGACATATGTTTAGTACGTTCCAACGCTTGACACATGTAACCGCACGTTAATCCTTATTCCAATCTCGTCTCATGGACATCGCATCCCCATTGATCCGTGTCCACAGAACATCATCATTCTGTTATCAAAAATGGATACAACCAATTCCAGACCTTGCACGAGTGCTAGAAAAATCACTCGACATCTACCGAAATCCTTATTTAGCAAAGCAGCTACTCGACCTAGCATACAAGTATCCATCTCAAAAGGAATCCTGAGTCATATATGCAACTAGGGTTTCAGGCAACTCCTACACTTAAGTGCACAGTACAAGCCTACAAACATTAAGTGTAGTAAAATAGCATATATAAACGGTTATGCATAAAATCGGGGCTTGCCTGGAATTCAACACTAGATAGTGTTTACTAGATGACACTCGCTTGGCGAGCATCCACTGGTTAGGTCCATCATTCTTCAGGTCGTCCACCAACTGCATCTTGTGGTTGGCACCACATCACTTGCACGATCATCATATCTCGGTCCTAAATGAGATGCATGATGCATATGTATGAATATGATGAAATAGCACAAGATACTCCAAGTACATGATAGCAAACCAACATTAACTAGTAAGACACATAAACATCCATACGTTAACGCTAGCTATCTAAGCATCAGTGGGCACAACAAGTCAACATTACTGGAAAGACGACGAACATTTCCTATATTTAACCAACACAAACACGACATCACGATTACAAGCATTTACCATATTCACTTTAATCGTTCATTGAATACTTATTATTAAACTAGTTAAGTACACATAAGTTCTCTATGACTTATATATTTAGACAGACTTAGATAGAAAGGAATAGTTACTTAATCGGGTTTTACAATCATTCACAACATTCTACTGCAAGCATACAACCCAGAGAACACACATGAGGAGATAGTTTAATCACAATTACAAATTATACTACTTTAATGACGTTGGTTACTTAGTAGTATTAGAAGAAAGCCAAAGACAGGACATTATTCATTTTGTTTCCCCAATATATAACTGCACTTGCTAACTGTTGATTAAGCTAAGCCACTTATTAGATCTTAACCAAATTAGTTCACTAACTTAGTGAGATATGTACTACTTACTTATATATAACCCCAATTATATTAGTCACTATCATTATTGCTCATTTTAATTAAAACCCAAAACATGTAAGCAGTCGACTCAAGACAAACTCAATGGAGTAGAGCAATCAATCATATTCAACATGATTAGGACAGCAGGACAACAGTTACTTGTTTCAGTTATAATTCACGAGATATTCATACAAAAATAGTGATCAAATACTTTTTTTGGAAAGTTTAAGAGATGCTCTACAACTTTGGTACTGTTATCTCAATTTGATTAGACACTTAACAAGGTTAAATCGTGACAAACGATAGCTCTGTTCAGATTTAGATAGATTCAGACTTGCGACTTCAAAAATTCATAACTGGAGACTCAGACATCCAATTCATTCGATCTTAGACTTTCTGGAAAGATAATTAAATTGTCTACAAATCATTTATAAACAACTCAGGTTGATTTAAAGTGTATCAAGGCTAAAAGACACTAGGAAAGCTTTGTTGTCCAGAACTGGATATATTCAGTCTTCACACTTCAAACATCTATAACTTAATCTTTAGATCACCAAAAGGAGTGATCCAAGACTTTTTGGAAAGATTATAAAAAGCAATACATAAATTTTATAATCACCAAGAAGTGATTCTATGTTTAACCAAATCAAACAATACATTTTTCGAAATTTGTTCAAACAGTGGACAGAACACAACAACAATTTTTTAAAATTCGTAACTCTTAAACCATCAGGCCTATGGTTATGAACTTTTAACACAGGGAAGATAATAAAGTCATCTACAACTTTCTTATGACCACCATGAACTGATTTTAATATTAACGTAAGCAAACATCGCAATCTCTGAAATCTGTACAGAAAATAGACAGATTCAGGTACTGAACTTGTGAAAAGCATAATTTCTAAACGATCAGACTTATGACTGTCAAATTTTACCACAAGCAAGAAAATAAAGTTATCCACAACTTTTCTGTATGGATTATCTACAGAAAACATAATTTAGTTCATTAAATCACTAACTCAGTGACACATCGACCATAAATCATGAAATGTTTACCAGTCACTAAGCATCACACAGAGGATCTACTGTAAAAATTTCAATCCATTTGGAGGACTAGATCTACAGATCCAAAAATAACAAGCAAATCCATCTTCTTTTCCCTATTTAACATGTTTTAATTAACACACCAAGAAAACAGTAAACAACATATGGATTTTATATTTTTCTTAGCTAGAGTATGACATCATCTAACTAACAAAACACGTCTCATCATTTTTGGATTTTTCAACATAAAACTATGGAGAGAAGCAAGTTCATTTATTTTCTAAACCAGTTTTGAATACGAATTTCTACAGCCAAATATTTCTACTAAAACATTCCAACTTATGTATCCACTGCCTAGAGAATTTCTCAAGGATTCCAAAAAGTTCTCATTTACCCTTTTACAATTTTTCTACAGTTTTCCACAGATTTTCAAAGTCCAGCACAGAATCTGTAAATTTTCAGCACAAAAAAGCATACCACTAGGGGCCCACTTGTCATGGACTCAATGGGAGCCAACCTTCTTCCTGGACGTCGTCTTGTCCCTAGTCTCACGAACAGCACCCAACATAGGGGGCCGATGTGGCTGTTGGGCACCATGGCGAGGTCGCTGCTGGAGGCACTCGGCAGCCATGGGAAGCAGGTGCCTGGCCACTGGAGGAAGGCCTCGCCGGCGAGCAGCTGGGAAGGATGACGGATGCACTCTACATTTTTGTACGAAGCTGCTGCATGCGCAATGAAAGAAGCTGGACTGTAGAGGAGGAACTCTAGCTGTGCATGCTACTGTACCGGAGCAGGGGCGCCGTCTGCGTGGGGAAGAAGGAGGAGCAGGGGAGGGAGAGGAGGAGGCCAAGGGCGTCTATTTATAGGTGAGGGAGCAGTAAGAGTGTGGACATAAGGCAGCCATTGCATACGCAAGCTCTGTGTATTGGTGGACGTGGGTGGCTGCTATGCACTATTGCTTTCCTTGGATGAAGCAACGAACATATAGTGGACGGCCGTTTTTGTCGTTTTCTGGTTGGAATCGGACCTTGGTCAGTGTACAAAATATCTTCCTTGATCTACACTCTACAAAGTTTGTACAAAACTTGAGGTGATTCAGGCACTGGTTGGAGAGTTATAGACCCACGAAAATTGGTTTGTCAGTAGGTTAGAAATAAGTGGAAATTTGTGAAAACTGAGTGTCAAAATATGTCAAACTGAATCGGATGAATACCATATTTTAATATGTTGTGCCCCTCTTAGTTATTAAAAACTTTTATATTTGGGGAAATTTGAATTGTTCAACAAAAATTTGGGAACGCAAGACGTCAATCCGAACGACATAGATTTCAGACTTAGAAGAATTCGAATCCTAAAATAAGATTTTCATTCTGTCTTGATGGCACTGTTTTGATACTTAGAGATTGAATCAAGGCTTGGTTTAATTATAAAATTTGTTGTATATCACAGTTTCTACAACTTTTATTAAAGGTCAAACCTCGTATCTTGAATATAAAGTAAAGTTTCACTTTGGTCAAGGTAGCATCATTATAAAGCTTTAAATTATATTTTTAAGGCAAAGTTTATATAGAGTGTTTTGGGAAGGTTGGCATAACTTGGTTGAATTTCTAAATTTGCTTTTACCCAATCGAGCAGTCTCAAGCAAGCGTATGATTTTATCTTTTCATGTGAGTATTTGGCTCAAACTTCTACAAATCTTTAGAATACACTTGATATATAGAGATGATTGATAACATAGAGATAACAAGTCGATTTGCATAAGAATTAATTAGAGGTTCATACAACGGAGATTCGGCTAGAGAATACAGATTCAGATTAAATAGTCAGACATAGATCGAAGTCGAGAAATCAGATTCAGACACAGATCGAATAACAACAGTCAAGAGTTCGAATAAATGAGTTTGGACGAGATTTGCGATACGAGATTTACTTTCGAATTTGCATTCGTTTCAAGAAATAAAAGTTTTAATAGGCTCCAAATTTGGTTGTTCTTGAGATCGAATAATTCCAAATTTGGTGAAACTTTCATGAGTAACTTGATAAAAGGAGATAGACACGATCAAGAAATAGGAATTTCCACTGACGATCCGAGCTCGGGACAAATCTCTCGATATAACAGGAAATAGACACCTGGGGTGTCACACATTGGATGTGCCGTCATGGAGCTCATGCAATTTTAGCCAAATTTCATTAGCAATTTTTAATGTAAACACTTGATTAAAATTATGCATGCTAAGAGATTCATGCAGGCAATATTTGGATCTAGCATTTAAATGAATTTCTTTTTCCTCACTCGTGGTGGGTTTCTCGGAATTTTTGGGTGGTTTCATCCCGTCATGACTGACTCTCCAAACACCTAGATCAACGACCTCTAGGTAACAAGCCATTCTAGCACTATAATACGGGAAGTTAGTGCCGTCGAAGTGTGGTGGCCTATGGGTATTCATCCCCTTTATCTAAAAAGCATCGACTCTTTTAGCGATGAAGCTAAAACATTTCAAATGAGCCAAACGAGGCTCTGATACCAATTGAAGGAAACAGTGACTCCAAAGCGGGGTGAATTAGGACTTCTAAAACTTTCTCTAAACTAGGCCACAAATAAATCCCTAGAGCAAAACCTATGCAAATAAACAATCTAGAATGTGCAAACTAGGTTTTGTCTAAGTGTTGCTATCTCTACCACAAAGGCTAAGTTTCAATCCTAAACAATCTAATTATAAAGACAAGATTGAAACTTAAATGCTTAATATAAATGTGGAAGGTAAACAGCAAGGCAGAGATGCAAACTCTCATGGACGACACCGATATTTTTAGCGAGGTATCCGGAACCACGCAAGGTTCCGACTAATCCTCGTTGGTGCCCCTACGCAAAGGGAAGCCCACGCGAGGGCCAAGCACCATAGTCGTGTAACTCCGTAGATAGTCGCGGGCCTTCTCCTCACGCAAGTGGTGCTCCGCTTCCGGCTCCTCTAGGACGCTCCCCACCGTCACCACTATCGAGCTTCCGGCCGAAACGTCGCGGGCTTCGTTCCCTCCTGTACACGGTGGCGGCCGTGACACAAACTCGGTTGTCACGGTCTCGCAAGACTCTCGCCCCACTCGATACAATTACAACGACTCACGCAAGAGCCGAGGGGTTGTGTGGTTTTTGTAAACTCACTCAACTAACTAGGATTCACCTAGAGCAAGCGCTAATGCGGTCTAACTAATCTATGCAATTCACAAAGCACCTACTCTAATCACCAAGTGATTCTATTAAGCACTTGGGTGTATGAGCACTTGAGGATGTCTATACTATGCCTTGGTATGTTGCTTGGGCTCCCACACCTTCAAATGGCCGGTTGGGTGATGTATTTATAGGTCCAACTCAATTATAGCCGTTGGAGGAAAGCTGCAGCTCTCTGCGGTACACCGGACAGTCCGGTGGTGGGCACCGGATAGTCAGGTGCCTTGTCCGGTGTGCCACTAGCCGTTGGATCTGTCAGTCGACCGTTGGCACTGTCAGCCTTTGCACCGGACAGTCCGGTGTGGCACCGGGCAGTCCGAGCCCTCCTCCACATTGCCACCAGGAACTAGCCATTGGGCTACAGTTCCTTGGTGCACCGGAGAGTCCACCATTGGCAACACTTTTCTTCGTTTCTTGGACTTTGCTTGATACTTGTTGATCTTGACTTGTGATTTTCATAATGTATTCTTTTGAGGTGTTGCTTTCCTTAATGCCTTAGTCCAAGTAACTTTAGCATCCTATGAACTACAATCATAAACACTAGCAAACTTATTAGTTCACATGTTATGTTGATCATTAAACACCAAAACATTTTGAGCCAAATGGCCTGGGGTCCATTTTCCTTACACCTAGCATTAAAGATGACCTCACAAGCTGCCAAAAGGAAAAGGACTTTGAGGCCAACGAGAAACAATAACTAATGCTAAGGAGTCTTCACATGAGAAATGAAATTATGCAAAAACAAAAATAGGCCTTAGAAGTAAAGAAACATAGTCACGTCCAAATGGAGTTGCAATGCCTTACTCAAGAAGAAAAATAAAAAAAATCTAGGCTCTTGCGGCAAGAAATAGTGGACCTATGACACCAAGGGCACGTCTTAGAGCCCTCGGGTAGAGGCCCTTGCCAAGGGGACTTTGAGGACCATGCTTGGTAGTCCCAGCACCCTGACACTTTTCATAACTTCAATTTCATAGACGAACGGTGCCCATTCTTCACAAGGTCACAATCCACACCATGGCCACATAACTAACGCTTCAAAAATTAGCCCAAGTACAATGATAACTTAGACCCTTCATAGTACATCATGAGTTACCAGGTGGCAGTGGCTTCATCTAGAGGCAATGACAATGCCATGGATAAGTCTTTCATTATCGCCTTGGAGGGTCCGACATTGACATGGTACTCAAGACTGCCACCACTTTTCATCGATTCATGGCAGTCACTTCAGTATAAATTTCTACTCAATTTTCAAGGATATGGGTCTGACACCGATGGGCTCGTAGAACTATATCTCTACAAGTAGAAAGAGGAGAGCCTTCATGGCTAGTACAATAAATTCCTACTACTCAAATCTCAGTTACCATATGTCGAGGATCACATTGCATTCCACTACGCCATCAATGGTCTTTAGGCAGTATATTTGTACAATCACTACACCAGGGACCCACCTGGGTCAATCTAAGAGTTATACTAGCTCTTCGAAAAATTTGCACGCTCCAAAGAGGTACCATAGAAACACATCCAAAGCTAAAGGACACTTCACAAGACAACAGTTGTCCCTAGGCACGAAAGCAGCATTAGTTAGACTAACAACATCCCTAAATCAACAGTATCACTCATGAACAAGTGCACTGTGATGGAACCTCCAAAGGTATTAGGCCCACCTACAGTTGTCCTTGTCCTAAGGACCTTGGACAACCCTGTAGACGCACTTAATCACTCGACAAGTTCGGTAACTGTATTCTCATCATTCCGCCCAAGAGCGCTTCACCCATCACGCAGATATTACATCACATCGGAGGAAAGAATAAGCAGAAGCATATTATAATAACTTAATTTACATTCATCAAATATATAGAGAGAGTATTATTATTACAATACCGGGGTACTATGAGTGCATAAAATATTATTATTACAGACCTAGGAGGCAAAACCTCCCGCACAAAAGTTCATTGCTTTTAAAGTAGGAGGCCAACATCCTCCCACGACTGACTTCACTGCTGGGGCTCATCCTTGGGTACCACCTTTGAACAAAAACAACAAAAGTCTGTTGTTTCCTCACCTACAACAATGGAATCGAAAACCCTGAGTACAGAGTGTACTTTCGCAAGTCTTACCCGACAAAAGAAAAGACTCTCAAGGATATGCTGGCTTGAGGGAGTCAAGGTAAGGCTATTCAAGAATCAAAGACTCTGTTTGCAGAAATGCTTACTAATAGTGGATCCTTAAAAATCCAATTTTATTATCAAGTTAAGTCATTACCTGCAACTAGAGTTCTTTCTACCCTAGTTCAAGCACTTGGCCTACACTAGCCATTTTTTTATCATCCCATCAGTTTACTGGATTGCTACGTGTAAGTCAGTGACCAAGTCTTCATGTCCGAGAAGTAACGGCGATCCGAATTGATTAATACTCAGCTGAGGATCTCCAATCACATGACATATGTAGCACTTAACCCTTGCATATGTCAACTCACCACCGGGTTTCTTAAGACCAGACCAGGTTCACGCCAACCGGGAGCACAGATACACCACCGTCCAGCCTCTTGCCACAAAGGGTACACGCTACTCTCGCCATCTCTACACTCCCATTACGTGTTGGCCTTTCTGGTATTAGTCTGCCCGAGGCAAAGCTTACCCATGACGAGGCATGTGACCAGTTAAAGGGTCCTCGGTCAGTAGGCCCACATCGACACGGTCCTTAAGCGACTCAGACGGAGACACTACACCGAGAATCTCTTCTCGTGCAAGTCACCCGCCCGGTCTCAGCTTTATCATTTACAATCCCAAAGTTTGGTACCTGGCAGAGGTACATCTTGTCAGATGTTGAACCCATCACGGCCATGATGGATCCACCATCAAGTTTTATTTTTGAAAACATTCCCATCCACTGTGAAGCATCACCTTTTGTTTTTAAAACAAAACATGTTGTTTTTCTAAAGCAAGGCTAAGCATCATAAAAATTCTTATCATAAAAGGGTATCAATGAAGGGTAATCAATTTCCAAGGAAGGGAATGCATCAATTGTTTAGCACACAACTCCTATCACCTAATGCATCAAACAAGGTGATAAAGATTTTAAAACAGCAAGGAGGTGGCAAATGCACCGGGGCTTGCCTTGTGTTATATCAAAATAAAAGCAGTTCCCGACAGGTGGATTTTCAGCTGGTGGTATAGTCTCTTCTTCTTCAACACTTACTTCTTCGTTTTTTATACATAACCATACATATACATGAATGCTTATGTGATGCTATGAATATGCAATTGTAATAGAGATTCTTCAAGTTGTATCTTGAATACAACTTTTCTTCACGATACATTAGGGAAATTAGGGTTTTCTGAGTTAGCACTCTATTAGCATAAAGCAAATATTACCTAGAGAGCTAGGGTTTTGGGTTTTGGGAATCAAACAAGGTCAAACATATGTCAAACTTCACCGATGGGTTCTAGTTACCCAATTAAACTTACCCAAAAAGTTTTATGATTTTTGGAGTTATCTATTAATTTCTAAAGTTCCAAAACTCTAGGTTTAGGCTTTCTTAAACACTACAAAATTCCTGGTTTGGGCTAAAATCTTGGAACTATTTTTATTAAATACTAGAGGAATTTAGGAATCTAGTAAAATTGGTCCTATATTTTTGTCATTTCTCTAGAATTTCCTATGAATTCCCTAAGCCTGGCAGAAAAAGAAAAAGAAAAGGAATGAATAGTAACGGGCTGAAACCAGCCCGAGTCGGCCCACGAACCGGAAAAACGCGCCCGCGCCCGCGCCCGCGCCCGCGGTGTCACCTTTGCACAGAGGCTATGGCCATTTGAAAACCCGTAAAGAATCCTTTCCGCTATTCACTTGGGTCTCTAACGTTTGCACTAAAGCCCTCGGAGTTCTATTTCTTTACAAACCTATGTCCCCGACGGCGAACGACGGTGAGCGCGACCTCCGGCAAGCCTGTATCGGCCGGGATGCACAACGACTGATGCCCAAACTCGGTTGACACCTATTCCTACCCTTGGTGACTCTAATCCGACCCTCAATTGCACAAATCCGGCCCGGAGTCCTTCTACCCACGACGATGGCGAAACCCGAGGGGAAATTGATGTGTTCTTGGTGATTCAGGGCGGTCTAGTTCAATCAAACAGGTCTACTAGTAGCATGAGACTTAATGAAGGCTAGAACATCAAGTAAGGATGCTTGAACTAACCTGCAGAGAGCTAGCCACGACGAGGTGTTTACAGTGGCGCGGAAATCCAATTTGGGGGAAACCCGAATTAAGGCGCTATGGTGGACGATCAGGCGCGAGAGTGGGTGCTTTGGGTTCTTGATGAGAAGGAAAAGCAAGGGAGGTGCTCAATTTATAGAGGTCGGCCATGGTTATTCCGAATTTGGGAGGAGAGTTGAGCACGACTGTGACAAGACATTGCACTAGCGGCCCCGCCGTGGCGCCTGCCGGTGCAACGACTTCAGATATGGCAAGTCTGGGCGTGCCACGATTACTACTACGTGGTAAAGGGATACGGCGTGGCATAATTGAGGTCGCCGGAGTACCACGACGACACCGGCGGTCCGGCCACGTCGCACGGCTACATGCGCAATTGATAAGCTTCACCTCGCGACCAAATCCACTCCACCGCAAGATCTTTTACTCCCCCTACTATTATCCACTGCGCGGCAAGTACAAATCACGATGATCGGCGCGAATCCGGGTGCGGGGTCACTGGCGGCAAGGGGTGATGAATCTGCAGATCTTTTCTAGTTACTGTACAATGGGAACTTCCTTTAGAGCGTCTGACAGCATGATTTGAGGAGCCTTGTTCTCCATTTTGCATGTGACAACTTACTAAACTTTTTGTAACAAAGTTACTGACCTATAATCCAGCTACAAGTTTGTTATAAAGATCTTACTCAGTTACTCACTCAATTCCTCACAATTCGATCTCCAAGTTCTTCCAAGTTCACTGGTGGCCATACTTCAGTCTGCAGTAGCGACTGACAGCTCAACTTTGAGTTCATTTTACTCCAAATTTTATATGTGATCAAGGCTTAGTCACTTAAGCAAAGTTGCACTCCTATCATAGCTCTTCAAATTTGATGTGTTAACCTAGGGCAAATTCCTTGTGAATTTGGAGATATAGAGCTCCAAAGTTGACCCCATTCAACTGAAATTCACACTTAACCTTATAATACTCATGGGGTACTTTTGCAAAGAGGTCCAAATTCCTCCACATCACTTGAAAATTCTCCAATGTGAAAGTTGTTTGGTTTGTGATGTTTTATCACTTTGATATTTGCGCTTTAGGCCAAAAGTGCCTAGAATTTACATTTAACCCCCTAGGGTTCCAATTAGGGTTTTCTAGGGTTTCTTTTAGGGTTTTGAGTACTTTAGGGTTTTTGTGCCACTGAAGTTTATCAACTTTGATATCCTGTGAACATTCCTAATGGCTTTTGATATTTTTACCATTTTGGGCTTCACTTTCATCCATAAGCCCTAATCCAGGGTTAAGTACCCTACCCTAGGGTTAAGCACACCTCAAGTCCTATCATCACAAGTTGTTTGAAAATTTTACCTAGTGAATGCACTCTAGGTGTAACGAACACATGAGATGTCAATGCACATGATGTTATGCTCAAGTTTTAGTGCCAGTAACACCAGAGGTGTTACATGCACCCCTTGCACCCAAGAGCACACTCAACATGCAACAAGGGGGATGCCATTGAGGTCCCCACTACCGCCACAGTCTCGACATTGAATGAAGGCCCAGCTCCAATATCACTAGGCATTGCCACAGCCGCGTAGGGGAAGTTAATAGGCCTACGTCTTGCCTCGCCTAAAAGAAAAACTAAGCCTATCAAAAAATATTCATATAATAATAATAAAGTCAGCTTACTTGCTCCATCTCCTGAGCTACACGCGCCTAGACAATGTGCGAACACAAGGTTGACTTGTCCCTTGTGGTTCGTGTTGATGATGAGTGATTGTAAACATGGGTAGTACTTTGGTGTAGTCAGTGGACTAACGAGAGTATGAGATTATGTGTTGCGCAATGATGTCTCTCGGCTTATGATGTGTAGGTGTGGAGCACAAGGACGGTGGTCGACAATGAAGGTGAAGGTCATGCAGGTTCGTGCCGATGGATCGGGAGCGGTGAAGGATGAGCACTGGGACTTGACCGATGCACCGAAGAAATCAGGTGACTAGCCGTGGTTGAGCCTCAAAACCAACCAACAATATGGAGGAATGGTTTCATCAAGTTTGGGCCTCAAAACTCGATGGTGTGGTTCCAACAGGGATTTTGTTGGGGGTAAAGTTCACTTTCTAGACCAATGCAAACACTAGGATTGAGCATTTTGTGGTCATGATCCCAATCTAAACTCATTTTTAAAACCCTAATTAAACTCTAGTCTAATATGTGTTTTCTGACTATGATTTATTTACAAATTCATTTGATTTCAAATTTTGTGGACACCTTGCAAACTCATTTGTAAGGGTGTGCGTAAAATTTTAGCTCAACTAGAGTTCGTTTGGATAAGTTTTCTATTCGAAAACCAAATTTGGAGGTGCTGAAAACAACACTAGATAGCGGTAGGATTTTGGGCCATTTCAGACTTTTCTGTGTCTGATTTGCAAACCGTTCTATTTATTGGTCTCTTATGAGTACTAGGAACATCTTCAAAACATGAGATCACTTATTTGGTTGATGTGCTTTTGGTTTGAGCGATTTTTTCACCTCCATTGAAGTTAAGTGCTCAAATTCCAGTTTTAAGAAATAGAAATTGCTTGGCTCCCATTGACCCCCCTCTGGTCGCCTTTTTGATCCTTTAATTTGTATCAGAGCAGGTTAAGGGTATTTCCATCTTAATTGGTTTTAGATCCACGAAGGCGACATGGAACGAGGTGTTGGCAAACCTCCGTTCTTCGATGGGACAAACAATCCATACTAGAAGATCCGCATGGCAGCATATCTTCAGAGTATTGGCTATCACATGTAGGAAACTTTCCTTGATCGAACTTTCAAGGTTTAGAGTGCTCGGATCACACCTCTATAGATAGATTATCATGATTCAAACAACAAGGCATGTAATGCTTTATTCTCGTGCTTCTCGCTTGCTGAGTTTGAGCAAGTCGGACATTTGGGTATGGCTCATGAGATATGGTCTACCCTAGAGAGATTCCATGAGGGTAATGATCATGTGAAAACCAAATTCTTTGAGATGTACCAACGAGAGTATGAGAACTTTGTTCAGTTGACTGGAGAGACCATCAACATTATCTTTTCTCGATTCCAGTCGATTGTGAACAAGATGCACACAAACAAGGAGTAGCTACCCTACAACGATCATCAGAGAGCGCTCAAGTTACTTCATGCTCTAAACTAGAAGGTTTGTGAGGTGAAGGTCTCGGCGATCATCGACTCGCCTAATTATGAGACTCTCATCATCTATGAGCTTTTTAGTAATCTCAAGTCCATAGAGATTGACTAGTAGACCTGGGCGAAGATTGAGAACCCTGGTGCACCCTCCATGACCCTAGTCTCTAGAGGTGGTTCTTCTTCTAACCACTCACCTTTATGTTTGTTTTGTATTCTTTGTTGACTATCATAGAGGAGTAGGTGGAGAGCCTAAAGGATGGATGTTGCAATTGCTGCGACTCCAACCACTTTATTGCCAACTGCCCTAAGAAGGGCAAGCTAGAGGCACGCCAGCGTGACCATCACTCTGGTCGGGGCAAGAACAAGCAAGAGTACATCTCCAGCAAGCACACGTCCAAGGGGAGGTTTGACACGGAAGAGTTCAAGGAGAAGTACCTCTAGAAGGACAAGGTGAAAAAGCATGCCTTCCTTGCCTCCCTCAACAACCTTGACCATGACTCTAACAACTCATATTCTTCCTTGAGCAACGAGGAGCTCGAGAGATGGGTTGAGGACAAGCTGAACAGACTCTACTTCCTCGTCGACACCACGGAAAGCCTCTACACCATGGCACTTGGTGAGGACGCTGTGTGCAGCGGTGACAAGGACATCGACAACGACTCCACCTCCAATTATCTCGTCGCTGAGGTAGATGACCCGACGAGTGCTTTGGACAGTCAAGACAAGTTGCTTAGGCTTCCTGCTCGTGAGATGAAAGAATTCAAGTGCAAGTATGAGAGCACACTTAGGGAGCTTGAGTCTGCTAGAGCTTCTATTGTGGTGTCTGATGAGACTGATTGTGATGGGTGTGCCCTTCACATGTTGAACATCGCCTCATTGCATACCAAGTACGCCACCCTGCTAGATGAGTGCGGTGAGCTTCGATCTAGGTCTAGCCAGTTGGGTGTGTGTCAGACTTGTCCTGGCTTGCAGACTAAGTTAGCGAAGAATATCGCTATGATAGCCTTGCTTGAGAAGGCTAGCTTAGTGAGTGCACCTCTACCTGCATAGGGTTTGCGCAGAACATGGTGGCTTGGGTGCGGATCTCAGTAATTCAATTCTAAAAACGAGATCGGGCGTCGTTGGCCCGGACCGCGCACACACGTGAACAGTCCGGTCGTGCGCAGATCGGCGGATTTACCCTTGATTTGCTTAGGAGGTTGTGGTTGTCCGAGGTACGTGTCCATTAGCATCCCATAAATGGGTTGTGACTGGCCATGACAGTTTGCAGCCGATGAATCACGTGTATTTCCCCCTGATTCAAGCTCATGCGAGGGAAAATTTGCAATAGTAGATTAATCAAATGCGCGCACTAGCCTCTTATAGTCATTTTGCATACCCCTATAATCTGTTGCATTTGGTCTCGCCGCTCATCTATGTAAGCTCAAGAGATTGGATTTCATTTGTTTTGCTTACCTTGGGGGTACCCGTAGCATGTCGGAGTGAAGCTGGATCAGTCGCCCGTTGTCGAACGACCTTATTGTTTCTCTCCACTCTGAAGTTGGCCAGGAACTTCGCTTTTGCTTCCTTGATCTGCTACTCCTTATGCTCGTCAAACTCCAGCTGTTCTTCAGTGTAACACTCCAAAATTGTATCTTGGTGAATTAAGAAAATTCCCTAAAGATTTAAAATTTCAAGCATATTATAACAAAGTTATGAATTGAGACTATCTTCCCTACAATTTAATAAATAGTAAATATAAAATGTTGGCTATATAATTAAACTATAATAAATAGGATAGTGAGTTATTCTATATAAATTACTCATATTGGGTTATATAACTATGTGAATTCCATGCTTATTAAATTTCATGCATACAAATACTTATTTGAGCAAAGTAAATAAGGAGTAAATAAGTGTAAAATATTTGCATTCATGTTGGTGTTTTGGTTGTGCATATAAACATGGTTCCAAAATTTAAAATCAGATTTGAATTTGGATAATTAAATCTAGAAATAAAAAACAGGAAAAAAGAATAGCAAATAAAAGGCTTACCTAATCGACCACTTAAGGAACACATCCCACGTGAGTTTTTCCTCCTATTTTTTTTAATTCCACTTGCCGGATCTTGCATCACTATTACATCATCCATGACATCAACCATCCCTTGTTGTTCGTAACAAACTAACTGCTATAGTTATTGTAATCGCTTGGCCAAACTTCTCACATGCGTAACAGATTTGGTTTCGAGTTTGTTAGAATTCCTAATAGATAGGATATGATTGTAACAAATAAGTACCAGATTAGATCTATGATGTAACCACCCACCTTCCAGCCTATATATATATATATGTCACCATAACACATCAAGCCATCAATCATAGACTCATCTCATCCATAGCCTCGCAGCAGCACCGTCGTCATCCAAGCTACAACAGCCCGCCGCCAGTTAAGCTCGCAACCATAAGCCGCTATGACCAGCTTGTCAAAGTTTGACTCCCACTCAAACTCTAGCGACAACTCCGGCAAGGAATTTCTCTCCGTCCGTTCATCTTTCGGGGTAACCTAGAACATCGCAATTACCAGCTCGGCGAGAGCTTCATCACTGCACTTCCGGTTCATCGATTAGATCTTCGGTTCATAATAAAAAACCAAGATGACCAGCAACAACGAGGGAGTGAAGAGCTTGATTAGAAGGTAAGTTAGTGATAGGTTAGAGATCTTTCATACAAAATAGGCTTGACGCTTCCCGCCTAATAGATAACCAGTACCATAGGCTCTTTTACATGCAAGTCTCTCATGCAACATGAATTTAACAGTATGTACAATCATGATAAGTTGGCAACAGCTAGGTCATGCATTTGTAAAACAAACCTGTCCCACCTTTAACGAAATCAATTAACCAATCATATTGCGTCATGTCACCTATTTTGTGTAGCCCAACTAATTTATTAAAAATATCATATCTTTTTGGTAAAATAATTTGTTTTAATCTATTCAAGTTGTGTTAGGTTCATATGATTTTTTTGCGTACCTAGTAATACACTTTATTTTAATTATGCTACATGGTTTAAATAATTAATTACTTGTTTAAGCAATGTTAATTAGCTAGATAATCTAGTTAATCTAATTTATAGTTCTAACCTATGGATTCTACAAATAATTGTTAATGATTAATATCAACTCAAATATTTTAATTTAATACCTGCTTAATTTAAATGCAATATCTGTTAGATCATATCTAGTAGATTTATTGCGCCTAAAATACTATTTTATCCATAAATTCTTTGTTTTAACACCGATTTTAATGGTTCTTGAACCTACGACTTCGTAGCGACACGTAGAATATCCTTACGCTGTTTGTTCTCATATTTGGTGTACTGTTATTTTTATGTACTTCTTGTCTATTTGTATGTATTACTACAAATAGCGGTGAGGTCACGAGAATATGAAGACCAACTTGATACCTGGGATCTCAAGTCCAAGGCAAGTTGTGCACTTGATCATTTTTCTCTTTACATAATCATGTTCCAGTTAATCACTGTCACATGCTCATGTTAATTTGATGGGACCTAATAGGTTTCCCTAGCATTGTTTATCCCACACCTTGCAAACAGAAGAACTATTGGGTAGATTTGCTATTGCTCTACCTAGTTTTGGAAAATTAATGTTATATTATGATCATGTTTCAATTATGTTATTGTTTTAATTATTGTTCATGATAAGATCATCATGTTAATTGGAACATGGAGAACCACCCAGAAAAACAGTGCTACCACAAGGGTGGAATGGGACGCCCTTGGCCAAGTAATTAGGAAAGCTAGGGAGAGATTACCTTACTCGAAAGGGGCAAGTGGGTAGGCGTCGCTGCAGAGTATAGGGAGGTTCTCGGGTCGAACTGCTGCGATGGCATTTCAGAAGAGGGATTCCTATGCTTCCTTCTTCCTGAATTCGTAGCGGGTTTTCTCGAACTAGTGGAACTTTGGAAAGGCCTCGCAGTGGATCCCTAGCCATTCACCTTGGAAGTGTCTAAGGGTCTAGCTAATCCTGGCTAATCGGGAAACACATCTTGTGCGTAAAGATGTGCAACCTCTGCAGAGTGTAAAACTGGTATATCAGTCGTGCTCACAGTCATGAGCAGCTCGGACCCTCAAATGAGTAATTTATGGAACTAAATTTAATTTGTCATATGCATTGCATTGTGGGTATTGTTCTTAATTGTGATCTCTTATTTATTTGGTTGGTATCTACTTATACTTAGTAACTACTAATAAAATTTTGACCAACTCTAAAAGCAATGCTCAGCTTTAACCATCTTCTTTGGTAAGCCTTACACTTCACATGAGCCCCACTGTAAGTGAGCTCATGCACATTATTTCCCACAACTTGTTGAGTGATCAACGTATGTGAGCTCACCCTTTCTATACTCACATCCCCCAGATCAAGAACAGGTACCGCAAGATGAGGAGCATGAAGATTGCCGCGATGAGTTCGTGAGAGGTCTACGCCGTCGTCTCCCAATCAACTTTGGTTGCTGGATCGTTGTCTTCGTATGATGTAGTTATTTAACTATTTTGTACAGAACTCCATTATATATTAAAGATGTGACATTAGTTTTTGTACCATGAGTCATCATATGTGTGAGACTTGATCCTAGCACACATTTGATTCGTGCTCGGGTTTGGCCCTTAAATCTGGGTGTGACATTCAGCCGGCAGGGTTTCTCAAGTCGGCTCAATTATGTTGCTGGGGGAGACGTCAGAGCTATCTTTTGAACCAACCATTGAGGGCCGATCTAATAGATCCTCATGCTATTTCCATAGCGGAGTCGCCAAAAAGTGTGTTGGGCGTAGATTCGGGCGCCAATCATTGTGATGAGTCCCGACAGTGGTGCTCTCTACGGAGGCGTGGATGGTCCATGGCCGAGGGCGAAATGGTCCGCGACCTCGCGCAGAAGCTAGGGTTTCTGCTTGACGAGTCGGGCGGTCCACGTGTGCGCAGAGGCAACAGAGTTCGCCAACAGTACCTAGATCTCGCTCCTGTGAGGGACTCCGTCGGGGAGGAGAGATCCTAGGGTATGTCTTGGGATCGGCATGCCATCCTGAGAGCACCTAGAGGGGGGGTGAATAGGTGATCCTGTAAAAACTTAACTTATAGCCACAAAAACTTGTTAGGGGTTAGCACAATAATTGCCAAGTGGCTAAAGAGAAGATCTTGCACAATACGACAATCACAGAGAATTCAACACAGAGGAGACACGGTGATTTATCCCGTGGTTCGGCCAAGTACAAAACTTGCCTACTCCACGTTGTGGCGTCCCAACGGACGAGGGTTGCAATCAACCCCTCTCAAGCGGTCCAAAGACCCACTTGAATACCACAATATTTTGCCTTGCTTATCTTTATCCCACTTGCGAGGAATCTCCACAAATTGGAGTCTCTCGCCCTTACACTTAAGATTCACAAAGAAGCACGGAGTAAGGGAGGGAAGCAACACACACAAATCCACAGCGAAACGCGCACACACACGGCCAAGAATCGAGCTCAAAGACTATCTCACAGTTTCTCACAAGAACAGAGCTCGAATCACTTAGAATCACAAACGGATGCGCAAAGACTGAGTGTGGATGATCAAGAATGCTCAAAGGTTGCTTGGTTATCTCCTCCATGCGCCTAGGGGTCCCTTTTATAGCCCCAAGGCAGCTAGGAGCCGTTGAGAGCAAATCTGGAAGGCTGATCTTGCCTTCTGTCGTCGGGCGCACCGGACAGTCCGGTGCACACCGGACACTGTCCGGTGCCCGATTTCCTTCCTTAAACAGCGCAGTCGACCGTTGCTGATCAGGGAGCCATTGGCGCACCGGACATGTCCGGTGCACACCGGACAGTCCGGTGCCCCCTTCCGACCGTTGGCTTGGCCACGTGTCGCGCGCAGAATCCGCGGCCGACCGTTGGCCCTAGTCGACCGTTGGCTCACCGGACAGTCCGGTGCACACCGGACAGTCCGGTGAATTTTAGCCGTACGCCGTCGGCGAATTCCCGAGAGCGGCCTGTTCGGCCGAGGCAGCCTGGTGCACCGGACACTGTCCGGTGCACCACCGGACAGTCCGGTGCCCCAGACCGAAACAGCCCCTTGGCTGTACACAGCCACCTTTTTCCTTTTCTTTTTCTTCCTGTTTCTAACACTTAGACAAATATATTAGTACACAAAACCAATGTACTAAGACTTAGAAACATACCTTTGCTCTTGATTTGCACTTTGTTCATCCATTGCATAAATTCACATTTTAAGCACTTGAGTTGGCACTCAATCACCAAAATACTTAGAAATGGCCCAAGGGCACATTTCCCTTTCAATCTCCCCCTTTTTGGTGATTTATGCCAACACAACATAAAGCAACTAGAACAAGTGCGAAATCACTTCAAATAAAATTCAAATTGATTTTGACTCAATTTTGGCATATATGGATCATCCTTTGCCACCACTTGGTTTGTTTTTGCAAATCAAACTCAAATCTCTATTTCTATGTCAAACACACATGTTGAGGCATAAAGAGAGTCATTCCAAAAGAGATTGATCAAAGATTTCAAAAACTCCCCCTATTTCCCATAATCAACACTTCTCCCCACAAGAAACCAACTTTTGACAATAGAGACAATAAGAGACAATAAAAGCTTTTGACAAAACAAAAACTCTATTCTACTATTTTCAAAATCTCTCAAGTGGTAGCTGATCCATTTATCGCTTTGGCCTTTATTTTCTCCCCCTTTGGCATCAAGCACCAAAACGGGATCAATCTTGGCCCTTTAACCCCATTGCCTCACCAAAATCTTCAGTAAGAATACAAAGGCAATAAGAGTCTAAAGATGAACTTGGAATAAGTTACCCTCTCATCGGAGTGCAGTGGAAGTCTTTCATGGTCCAAGTCCACCTTATCCCTTTCAATCCTCCTTCGAGACTAAATCATCAAACTCAAGCACATGGTTAGTCTCAAAGGGTCAAGTTGTAACACATCTCCCCCCTAAACATGTGCATCACTTTGCAACAGACTTGTGAGGTCCAGGGAGTGTTTGTACAACTTGAGCACCACAATAAGCAACAAAATGCAAAAAGGAACATGATCAAAAGCATAAATACATGTATGCTACAATTCAATCCAGGTTCCGCGAATCTAAGACATTTAGCTCACTACGCAACTTGCAAAAGGTCTTCTCATCTAGAGGCTTAGTGAAGATATCGGCTAGCTGGTTCTCGGTGCTAACATGAAACACTTCGATATCTCCCTTTTGCTGGTGGTCTCTCAAAAAGTGATGCCGGATGTCAATGTGCTTTGTGCGGCTGTGCTCAACAGGATTCTCCGCCATGCGGATAGCACTCTCATTATCACATAGGAGTGGGACTTTGCTCAGATTGTAGCCAAAGTCCCTGAGGGTTTGCCTCATCCAAAGTAGTTGCGCGCAACACTGTCCTGCGGCAACATACTCGGCCTCAGCGGTGGATAGGGCAATGGAGGTTTGTTTCTTAGAGTTCCACGACACCAGGGACCTTCCTAAGAATTGGCACGTCCCTGATGTACTCTTCCTATCGACCTTACACCCAGCATAGTCGGAGTCTGAGTATCCAACCAAGTCAAAGGTGGACCCCTTTGGATACCAGAGTCCGAAACAAGGCGTAGCAACTAAATATCTCAGAATTCGCTTCACCGCCACTAAGTGGCACTCCTTAGGATCGGATTGAAATCTAGCACACATGCATACACTAAGCATAATATCCGGTCTACTAGCACATAAGTAAAGCAAAGAACCTATCATGGACCGGTATGCTTTTTGATCAGCGGACTTACCTCCTTTGTTGAGGTCGGTGTGTCCGTCTGTTCCCATCGGAGTCTTTGCGGGCTTGGCGTCCTTCATCCCAAACCGCTTTAGCAGATCTTGCGTGTACTTCGTTTGGGATATGAAGGTGCCGTCCTTGAGTTGCTTCACTTGCAACCCAAGGAAGTAGTTCAACTCGCCCATCATCGACATCTCGAATTTCTGCGTCATCACCCTGCTAAACTCTTCACAAGACTTTTGGTTAGTTGAACCAAATATTATGTCGTCGACATAAATTTGGCACACAAACAAATCACCATCACATGTCTTTGTAAAAAGAGTTGGATCGGCTTTCCCAACCTTGAAAGCATTAACAATTAAGAAATCTCTAAGGCATTCATACCATGCTCTTGGGGCTTGCTTAAGTCCATAGAGCGCCTTAGAGAGCTTACACACATGGTCGGGGTACCGTTCATCCTCAAAGCCAGGGGGTTGCTCCACGTACACCTCCTCCTTGATTGGTCCGTTGAGGAACGCGCTCTTCACATCCATTTGGAACAACCTGAAAGAATGGTGAGCGGCATATGCTAGCAAGATACGAATTGATTCTAGCCTAGCCACAGGAGCAAAAGTCTCCTCGAAATCCAAACCTGCGACTTGGGCATAACCTTTTGCCACAAGTCGAGCCTTGTTTCTCGTCACCACCCCGTGCTCGTCCTGTTTGTTGCGGAACACCCACTTGGTTCCCACAACATTTTGCTTGGGACGAGGCACTAGTGTCCAAACTTCATTGCGCTTGAAGTTGTTTAGCTCCTCTTGCATGGCCAACACCCAGTCCGGATCTAGCAAGGCCTCTTCTACCCTGAAAGGCTCAATAGAAGAGACAAAAGAGTAATGTTCACAAAAATTAACTAATCGAGACCGAGTAGTTACTCCCTTGCTAATGTCACCCAGAATTTGGTCAACGGGATGATCCCTTTGGATCGTCGCTCGAACTTGGGTTGGAGGTGCCGGTTGCGCTTCTTCCTCCATCACGTGATCATCTTGTGCTCCCCCTTGATCACACGCCTCCTTTTGATGAACCTGTTCATCGTCTTGAGTCGGGGGATGCACCATAATTGAGGAAGAGGGTTGATCTTGCTCATCTTGTTCCTGTGGCCGCACTTCTCCAATCGCCATGGTGCGTATGGCGGCCGTTGGAACGTCTTCTTCATCTGCATCATCACAATCAACAACTTGCTCTCTTGGAGAGCCATTAGTCTCATCAAATACAACGTCGCTAGAGACTTCAACCAAACCCGATGATTTGTTGAAGACTCTATACGCCTTTGTATTTGAGTCATAACCTAACAAAAACCCTTCTACTGCTTTGGGAGCAAACTTAGAATTTCTACCCTTCTTCACTAGAATGTAGCACTTGCTCCCAAATACACGAAAGTACGATACATTGGGTTTGTTACCGGTTAGAAGTTCATACGACGTCTTCTTGAGGAGGCGGTGAACGTAGACCCTGTTGATGGCGTGGCAAGCCGTGTTCACGGCTTCCGACCAAAAACGCTCGGGGGTCTTGAACTCTCCAAGCATAGTCCTCGCCATGTCGATTAGCGTCCTGTTCTTCCTCTCTACCACACCATTTTGCTGTGGTGTGTAGGGAGCGGAGAACTCGTGCTTGATCCCTTCCTCCTCAAGAAATTCCTCCACTTGAAGGTTCTTGAATTCGGACCCGTTGTCGCTCCTTATCTTCTTCACCTTGAGCTCAAACTCATTTTGAGCTCTCCTGAGGAAGCGCTTGAGGGTCCCTTGGGTTTCAGACTTATCCTGCAAAAAGAACACCCAAGTGAAGCGGGAAAAGTCATCAACAATAACTAAACCATACTTACTCCCTCCTATGCTCAGATAGGCGACGGGTCCGAAGAGGTCCATATGCAGCAGCTCCAGAGGTCTTGAAGTGGTCATCACATTCTTGCCGTGATGCGCTCCTCCCACTTGTTTGCCTGCTTGACAAGCTGCACAAGGTCTATCTTTTTCGAAATGCACGTTAGTCAAACCTATCACGTGTTCTCCCTTTAGAAGCTTGTGAAGGTTCTTCATCCCTACATGTGCTAAGCGGCGATGCCACAACCAGCCCATGCTAGTCTTAGCTATTAAGCATGCATCTAGACCGGCCTCTTCTTTTGCAAAATCAACTAAATAAAGTTTGCCGTCTAATACTCCCTTAAAAGCTAGTGAACCATCACTTCTTCTAAAGACAGACACATCTACATTTGTAAATAGACAGTTATACCCCATCTGACATAATTGACTAACAGATAGCAAATTATATCCAAGACTCTCTACTAAAAATACATTAGAGATAGAATGCTCATTAGAAATTGCAATTTTACCTAACCCTTTTACCTTGCCTTGATTCCCATCACCGAATATAATTGAATCCTGGGAATCTTTATTCTTGACGTAGGAAGTGAACATCTTCTTCTCCCCCGTCATATGGTTTGTGCATCCGCTGTCGATAATCCAGCTTGATCCCCCGGATGCATAAACCTGCAAGGCAAATTTAGGCTTGGGACTTAGGTACCCAACTCTTGTTGGGTCCTACAAGGTTAGTGCAAATTTCCTTAGGGACCCAAATGCAAGTTTTGTCTCCCTTGCATTTTGCCCCTAACTTCCTAGCAATTACCTTCTTACCCTTTCTACAAATAGCAAAGGGAGCATTGCAAGCATAATAAATGGTAGAAGGTTTGTTCACAACTTTTCTAGGAACATGAGCAGAATTTCTCCTAGGCATATGCACAACATTTCTCCTACACATATCTCTATCATGCTTATAGGAAGAACTAGAAGCAAACATGGCATGAGAATCATAAACATGTGAATCAAAATCATTATAAGCATTTCCAGCATGTCTCCTATCATGGTACAAGAAAGCATGGTTCCTTTTAGCACTACTAGCCATAGGGGCCTTCCCTTTCTCCTTGACGAAGATGGGAGCCTTATGGCTTGTTAAGTTCTTGGCCTCTCTCTTGAAGCCAAGACCATCCTTAATTGAGGGGTGTCTACCCACTGTGTAGGCATCCCTTGCAAATTTTATTTTATCAACTTCACTCTTGCTAGTCTTAAGTTGAGCATTAAGACTAGCCACTTCATCATTTAGTTTTGAAATTGAAACTAAGTGTTCACTACAAGCATTAACATCAAAATCCTTACACCTAGTGCAAATTGTAATATTTTCAACACACGAGTTACTTGCTACTTCTAGTTTAGCAGTTAAAACATTAATTTCACCTTTTAAAGAAGAAATGGTTTCATTACAAGTAGAAAGTTCACAAGAAAGTATTCCATTTCTTTTAACTTCTAGAGCAAGTGAATTTTGTGTACTAACAAATTTATCATGTTCTTCATATAAAAGGTCTTCTTGTTTCTCTAAGATTCTATCCTTTTCATTTAAGGCATCAATCAATTCATTAATCTTAGCTATCTTAGTTCTATCCAATCCCTTGAATAAACTAGAGTAATCAATTTCATCCTCACTGGATTCATCATCACTAGAAGAATCATAAGTATTAGCATTACGAGTGATCACCTTCTTTTCCCTTGCCATGAGGCAAGTGTGATGCTCGTTGGGGAAGAGAGCCGATTTGTTGAAGGCAGTGGCAGCGAGTCCTTCGTCGTCGGAGTCGGACGAAGAGCAATCCGAATCCCACTCCTTTCCAAGGTGTGCTTCGCCTTTGGCCTTCTTGTAAACCTTCTTGTTCTCTCTCTTCCCATTTTTCCCTTGCTCCTGGTCACTATCATTTTCGGGACAGTTAGCAATAAAATGACCAAGCTTACCGCATTTGAAGCATGATCGCTTTCCCTTGGTCTTGGCCTTGCTTGGCTGTCCCTTTCGACCTTTTAGCGCCGTCTTGAATCTCTTGATGATGAGAGTCATCTCTTCATCATTAAGACCGGCAGCCTCAATTTGTGCCACCTTGCTGGGTAGCGCCTCCTTGCTCCTTGTTGCTTTTAGAGCAATGGGTTGAGGCTCGTGGAGTGGACCGTTCAACGCGTCGTCGACGTATCTTGCCTCCTTGATCATCATCCGCCCGCTCACGAATTTTCCAAGTACTTCCTCGGGCGTCATCATCGTGTACCTGGGATTCTCACGAATATTGTTCACGAGATGAGGATCAAGAACGGTAAAGGACCTGAGCATTAGGCGGACGACGTCGTGATCCGTCCAACGTGTGCTTCCGTAGCTCCTTATTTTGTTGATAAGGGTCTTGAGCCGGTTGTAAGTTTGAGTTGGCTCCTCTCCCCTTATCATGGCGAATCGTCCAAGCTCGCCCTCCACCAACTCCATCTTGGTGAGCATGGTGATGTCGTTCCCCTCGTGAGAGATCTTGAGGGTGTCCCATATCTGCTTGGCATTGTCCAAGCCGCTCACCTTATTGTACTCTTCCCTGCACAAAGACGCTAAGAGAACAGTAGTAGCTTGTGCATTTCTATGAATTTGTTCATTTATAAGCAAAGGGCTATCCGAGCTATCAAATTTCATTCCATTCTCCACAATCTCCCATATGCTTGGATGGAGAGAGAATAAGTGACTACGCATTTTGTGACTCCAAAATCCGTAGTCCTCCCCATCGAAGTGTGGAGGTTTGCCGAGAGGAATGGAAAGCAAATGTGAATTCGAACTATGTTGAATACGAGAATAATCAAATGAAAAGTTCGAATTGACCGTCTTTTTATAGTCGTTGTCATCATCCTTTTGGGAAGAAGTAGACTCATCACTATCGTCGTAGTAGATGATCTCCTTGATGCGCCTTGTCTTCTTCTTCTTCCCTTCCTTTCGTCTATGCCCCGAGCCAGAGTCGGTAGGCTTGTCGTCCTTCGGCTCGTTGACGAAGGATTCCTTCTCTTTGTCGTTGATCACAATTCCCTTCCCCTTAGGATCCATCTCTTCGGGCGGTAAGTCCCTTTGTGAAGAGAACGGCTCTGATACCAATTGAGAGCACCTAGAGGGGGGGGTGAATAGGTGATCCTGTAAAAACTTAACTTATAGCCACAAAAACTTGTTAGGGGTTAGCACAATAATTGCCAAGTGGCTAAAGAGAAGATCTTGCACAATACGACAATCACAGAGAATTCAACACAGAGGAGACACGGTGATTTATCCCGTGGTTCGGCCAAGTACAAAACTTGCCTACTCCACGTTGTGGCGTCCCAACGGACGAGGGTTGCAATCAACCCCTCTCAAGCGGTCCAAAGACCCACTTGAATACCACAGTATTTTGCCTTGCTTATCTTTATCCCACTTGCGAGGAATCTCCACAAATTGGAGTCTCTCGCCCTTACACTTAAGATTCACAAAGAAGCACGGAGTAAGGGAGGGAAGCAACACACACAAATCCACAGCGAAACGCGCACACACACGGCCAAGAATCGAGCTCAAAGACTATCTCACAGTTTCTCACAAGAACAGAGCTCGAATCACTTAGAATCACAAACGGATGCGCAAAGACTGAGTGTGGATGATCAAGAATGCTCAAAGGTTGCTTGGTTATCTCCTCCATGCGCCTAGGGGTCCCTTTTATAGCCCCAAGGCAGCTAGGAGCCGTTGAGAGCAAATCTGGAAGGCTGATCTTGCCTTCTGTCGTCGGGCGCACCGGACAGTCCGGTGCACACCGGACACTGTCCGGTGCCCGATTTCCTTCCTTAAACAGCGCAGTCGACCGTTGCTGATCAGGGAGCCATTGGCGCACCGGACATGTCCGGTGCACACCGGACAGTCCGGTGCCCCCTTCCGACCGTTGGCTTGGCCACGTGTCGCGCGCAGAATCCGCGGCCGACCGTTGGCCCTAGTCGACCGTTGGCTCACCGGACAGTCCGGTGCACACCGGACAGTCCGGTGAATTTTAGCCGTACGCCGTCGGCGAATTCCCGAGAGCGGCCTGTTCGGCCGAGGCAGCCGACAGTCCGGTGCCCCAGACCGAAACAGCCCCTTGGCTGTACACAGCCACCTTTTTCCTTTTCTTTTTCTTCCTGTTTCTAACACTTAGACAAATATATTAGTACACAAAACCAATGTACTAAGACTTAGAAACATACCTTTGCTCTTGATTTGCACTTTGTTCATCCATTGCATAAATTCACATTTTAAGCACTTGAGTTGGCACTCAATCACCAAAATACTTAGAAATGGCCCAAGGGCACATTTCCCTTTCACATCCAAGATGCCTCTAAATGAGTAGAGCCAAAGAGAGGTAAAGATTAGAGGAAGAACTGTCTACTCATAGGAAAAAATGTAAAGAACTAAAGGGAAATTGTAACATCCCAAATTCATGTCTTAGTAATTAGCAAAGTTCTTCTAAGAATATGGATTTAAAGATGTCTTTTAATGAGAATTTTGTTACTTTGGGAATCATCTCTTTAATCTATTTAAAAAATAATAAATAAAATAATATAAAGGATGATAGTATTATATTTGGAATTGACAAAGATAGGTTTGGGACTCAAAACTAGAAGTTAAAACGTGAAATCAATTAATAAACATAAAGAGTATCAAATGTTGGTATGAGTGAATTATTCTCTTCTCTCCCTCATGACTTAAGTATTAGTAATATTCAAAAATGTAAAATAAATAATAAAGTATTATGGTGTTTCATGCCGAAATTTTTATTATGGAATTGAAAATAAGTGTGGAATTTGAATGGCATATTTGAATTTTATAATTTGAAATGAAACCATAAATAAAAATGGAAAAATGAAAAGCCCCACTTACCTGCTCTTGGGCCGGAATTCCGCCTGACCTCGGCCCAACTTGGCCACCCGCGCGGCCCAGCTATGGTGAAGTCGTCGACATGTGGGCCAGTGATGTTAGCCGCTCGCCCGCGCCTGCGTACCCCTTTCTCTCTCGCTGACATTGTGGGGCCACCCTGTTAGAAGACCTCTCTGCCGCGCTCGCTCGGTCGCATTCGCTGCTCAATGGGACCCGTTGTGCAGCCTCACTGCCGCGGCCCGTTCATCACCCGTTGGTTGCCGGCTTGCCGCGTGGGCCTGGTCCGCTAGCACCAGCTTCCCTAGCGACATCGCCGAGATCCACACAACCACCACGCCAACCTCCGCCGATTCGACCAGATCCTGGCGCCCACACGGACTTGCCTCGGGGCTATAAAACTGAGGACCGTCACCACTTCGCCCTCGTGCCACGCCCCATCACCAACGTAGTCGAAGGAGGAATCGAGCCTAAGCCGCCGCTACACCCTCTCCCCACTGCTAGTGCTGGGATTCGGGCAATTGGGCGGAAAGGTTCACTAGGAGGGGAAGATCGCGTGCATGAAAGATTTGGTGCTCGGGAAACCTCGGCGATGCGGTGATTTCTCGCCTGAGTTCATCTTCCACCGCGGAGCCACGGTCTATCATGGACTGAGCTCGTCGCTTGGTGATTCACGGTGAGAACTCCCTCAGTCGATTGGCAACGTATCGTGTGCTCAAACCGGTACCGTACTCATATGCGCATATTAAATCTCAGCCATCTATCTTCCATCCAACGACTGCCGGCAATTTTGCAGAGAACTCCTCCCACCATCCTTGGCTGGCGTGGAAAGTTTTACATCTAGCTCCCTCCACCATTTGGTTCAGGCGCAAATGGGCCCGGAGCAGCTCGCGGCCACCGTCCAGAGTTGCAAATGGATGCCCCCATAAATATTCAAGGATCTGTGCCTTATTACTGCTGAAAATAGCATTGTGCTCATATTGACAAAATACCTGAACATGCCTGAACATCCTGAACATATATATATGAAAGCACACGTGATTCACAATCCTGTGCATATATCCTGAACAAGGGACAATGCTGAACAGCCTGAAAATCCTGAACATTCTGAATAATGGTAAAAGAGCAGATTCTGAATAAGCACCAGAACTGTATTTTCAGATTACATTTTCAGTGTGCCGAGTTTCACATTACAACCCAGAAAATATAAATAAGCACCAGAACTATCGCATAATCCACAAACTTAAAGATTTCGTACAAACTTAAATGGAAAACACATGAAACCATCATCTATTCTGCTGGTGGCTGCTGTCTCGAAATTTTCAGCTTGCGAGGTTTCGACAGTTCTTTTGTTTTTTTAATTCTTTTACTCCGTCCTTTGGATCGAACATCATTTGGTGGATGTATATCTACTTGAGATGGAATTTGGCATCCAATGAAATCCTCATACTCTTGTTGTTTAGTTTGCACTATGGTAGGTACAATGGTACCAAGAGAAGCTTCTATGTTCATCACACTTGAAACTAAGAAATCAATTCCTTCCTTTGAACTCTTCGCGTGCTGAATTAAATCTTCAACCTTGTTTCGTACCATGGCTATCTTTTTCCTTTTCTCCGCTTCATTAGCATCTATGGGCTTCTCATCTAATAGGTTGCCCTCCTCGTCATACACACTCTCTCTAAAGAAAAAACAACAAAATCATGGTAATGTCATATAAGAAAAGTATAACAGCAAGTTATGTAATATTTTTTTTACCTCTTGCATCTTTTTTTGAAACCTCTTTAGAATATAAGCTTCTGGTAGTACATCTAGCTTTTCACCTCACAAAGCTAAAATGATATGGCGACAAGGAATTCCCATTGTTTCAAATAACTTGCATGAGCAATTCCCAAATATATTTGATGTGCACCAGCGAACCACCCTGTCCTTTACGCACCCGTCATTAATTACCACCATTTTGACACTATCAAAGTGTGTAATGCTTACAAGAGAGCATTGATCTCTAGCAGCTTGCACTTCGGTTTGAAACTTTTTAAACACAGTACGTGTGTACAACATACTATTTTGTTTCTCCACGAGCCATGGTGTCCTCAAAAGTGGCGTGGTATGTATACTCATGTGATCCTCCTTTAACTCCTCCTGCCGCTGGCATTCCAAGGCTGTATCAAATCTAAGCCTAAACTCAACAAATGATAATTTGCGATGGATAAAGCGGTTGAAGAATGAGTTTGCACTTTCAGATCTTGAGGTGGTCCTAAGGAGCCCTGCAAGAGGTACATCCATCAAGTATGCTGGAATCCATGACTCACGAATGGCATAAGGATTGGAGCTTTTCCTCCCATTGCCAAAAGGAATGTCTTCAACAACCATTCATAAGACTCGATCTTCTCATTTAGTAAGAATCCAGCTCCAAAAAACACACTTTGCATATGATGATTCACACCAGTAAAAGGTGTAAATTTCATATTGTATTGATTTGTGCTATATGTTGCATCAAAAGACACTAGATCACCGAAGTGGCTGTAGTTTTTCCTACTAGTGGCATCAGCCCAGAATACATAGACCAAATTCCCTTGTGCATCAACAACAAAATCATAGAAAAAGGCTGAATTTACTTCTTTCTTTCTCTCTAACTGTGCAACAAATAGTTGGGCATCAGCATCCTTTATCTTATTCCTAAGCCCTCGATAGTAGTTCTGAAGGTCACGCTTCGTGCATCCAATATTGTTGAACCCACCATCACAGACTTGTAGAATTCTATATGCTTGCGAGGTACCTACACTTGCCTTGTGGCATGTAAACAATGTATTCTTCGCTCTCTGGCTGACTGAACGATTTGATCGGAGAAGATGAGTTTTATCAGGTGAGACAAGTGTATGATTATGCTGCTCAACCATTGAAGAGACATAATACTTCTTATCTGTACCCAGCTTAACATAAATATGTGCATCACATCCGCATCTTGACTCGGCAATGTTCTTCTGTTTCTTAGTGGGTACATCTGTTGTGTTCTTCCTCTTGAAACCATTCCTTGAACAAAAATACCGCGTGTTCACAATTTGACCATCAAGAGACAAATTTTGGGAACCAACCCGAACTGAAAATCCGCCTTCTCTCGCATATGCTTTGTAGAACTCTTCCACATCATCCATAGAATCAAATGACATCCCAACAACAGGCTTCGTTTCATCTGCACATATAGGTTTGAAATACGAATACTGCAATTTAAGACGAGGGTTGGTTATTGTCATAACTATATAGTTCCCGGGGACCATAATTAGGGGTACCCTCAAGACTCCTAATTCTCAGCTGGTAACCCCCATCAGCATAAAGCTGCTAAGGCCTGATGGGTGCGATTAAGCCAGGGATCAGTCCATTCGAGCGACTCGATCACGCCTCGCCCGAGCCTAGCCTCGGACAAGGGCAGCCGACCCCGGAGGATTTCCGTCTCGCCCGAGGCCCCCCCTCCGACGGCGAACATATCTCTGGCTCACCCGAGGCCCTGCCTTCGCTAAGAAGCAACCCTGACTAAATCGCCGCACCGACCGACCAAGTCGTAGGAGCATTTAATGCAAAGGTGGCCTGACACCCTTATCCTGGCATGCGCCCCCCGGCAGAGCCGAAGTGACCGCCGTCACTTCGCCGCTCCACTAACCGGCCTGACAGAAGGACAGCGCCGCCTGCGCCGCGCCGACTGCAGTGCCACTTGACAGAGTGAGGCTGACAGGCAGTCAGGTCCTGCAGAAGGCACCACAGGAAACTCCGCTCCGCCCGACCCAGGGCTCGGACTCGGGCTAAGTCCCGGAAGACGGCGAACTCCGCTCCGCCCGACCCAGGGCTCGGACTCGGGCTAAGTCCCGGAAGATGGCGAACTCCGCTCCGCCCGACCCAGGGCTCGGACTCGGGCTAAGTCCCGGAAGACGGCGAACTCCGCTCCGCCCGACCCAGGGCTCGGACTCGAGCTAAGTCCCGGAAGACGGCGAACTCCGCTCCGCCCGACCCTAGGGCTCGGACTCCGCCCTGGCCTCAGACGACGACCTCCGCCTCGCCCGACCAGGGGCTCGGACTCGGCCTCGGCCACGGAAGACAGACTCGACCTCAGCTTCGGAGGAGCTTCCACCTCGCCTAGCCTAGGGTGCAGACCAGCCACGTCAACGGGAGGCGCCATCATCACCCTACCCCGAGCTGACTCGGGCCGCAGGGAACAAGACCGGCGTCCCATCTGGCTAGCTCCGCCGGATAGGCAATGATGGCGTCCCGCATGCTCTGTGACGACGGCGGCTCTCAGCCCCCTTACGGAAGCAAGAGGACATCAGCAAGGACCCAACTGCTCCGACAGCTGTCCCTCCGCCAGGCTCCATCGCTCCTCCGACGGCCACGACATCACACCAGCTGGGTGCCAAAATCTCTCCGGCTGCCACGACGGCATGTACTTAGGGCGCTAGCTCTCCCCTGCTAGACACGTAGCACTCTGCTACACTCCCATTGTACACTGGATCCTCTCCTTACGCCTATAAAAGGAAGGACCAGGGCGCTCTTAGAGAGGCTTGGCCGCGCGGGGACGAGGACGAGACAGGCGCTCTCTTGGGGCCGCTCGCTTCCCTCTCCCGCGTGGACGCTTGTAACCCCCTACTGCAAGCGCACCCGACCTGGGCGCGGGACGAACACGAAGGCCGCGGGATTCCCACCTCTCTCACGCCGGTCTCCGGCCGCCTCGCTTCTCCCCCCTTCGCGCTCGCCCTCGCGCTCGACCCATCTGGACTGGGGCACGCGGCGACACTCACTCGTCGGCCCGAGGGACCCCCCGGTCTCGAAACGCCGACAGTTGGCGCGCCAGGTAGGGGCCTGCTGCGTGTTGACGAACAGCTTCCCGTCAAGCTCCAGATGGGTAGTCTCCAGCAACCTCTCCAGCCCGGG
Organism: Zea mays; assembly: GCF_902167145.1. NCBI lineage: Eukaryota > Viridiplantae > Streptophyta > Magnoliopsida > Poales > Poaceae > Zea > Zea mays. Next base: position 158,568,356 of record NC_050096.1, read on the forward strand.
ACGGTGCTCCGTTTCGGGAGTCTGGAGTTCATGTCCTTCGACGGTAGCTACGACATGATACTCCTTCCACCGCCGTGCGACAACGACAATGGCGGCCGACAGCCCGCCCGCCGGCGGCGGAATCGACGACGTCTTCCCCGCGTGGTGGGAGAACAACATTCGAGCTCACCCCGTCCTCTCCCCCGTCGACGGAGGAGGAGGCAGGGCAACCAAGGCCAAGCAGGAGGCAGCGCCTCGTCGGCTGTCGAGCGAGTCGACAGCGCCGGCACCCCAACGAGGGGTGCACCAGACATCGACCTCGCGTTTGAGACGAAGACGAGCACCGTCTCCCCGCGACACGCCAATCCCGAGCAAGCGGACGACGCCAGCGCGCTCACGGAGAGCTTTCTGGATGTCACCCTCGTACCTGAGACGACGGCGCAGTCAGTCCCCAACGTGACTTCATCGCCGCTCGTCGACCAAAAGGTAACGACCGATTCCCATCCTACGTCATTTGGATTCAGCCTCAACCCGCCTAGCGATCTCGCTTTGGCGGACGCTCTCGTAGGGGCGAGTCCAAACCCTCTGGGGTTTCGCATGCGGTCTCCTTGGGACCGGCTGACGGACGTCTCGACCTACGGGCCCTCTGGGTCCGAGGAAGACGACGAGCCCAGCATCTGTTGGGATTTCTCTGGACTTGGCAACCCCAGTGCCATGCGGGACTTTATGACCACATGTGACTACTGCCTCTTCGGCCGTTCCGACGGTAGCCGCAGCCTCGACGACGAGGACTGCGGCCCAAGCCACGAATGTTTCCACGTCGATCTAGGGGGTCCCTCCGAAGGCAATCTTCTCGGCATGCCGGAGGACGGTGATCCCCCTAGGCCGGTGCCCCGTGTTGACATCCCACGGGAGCTAGCTGTGGTCCCCGTTCCGGCGGGGGGTCATGGCCCACAGCTCGAGCAAATCCGCGGGGTGTAGGCCAGGCTCGACGAGGGAGCAGGAGCGCTTGAGCCGATCCGCCGGGACGTCGGGCAGGCATGGGCGAACCAACCCCCAGCCGGAGAAATACGTCATCTGCCCTAGGGTCTCCAGCACCGCGTCGCCGACGACGTCAGAGTCAGGCCACCACCCGCGTCTAGTGGGGTCGGCCAGAACCTGGCTGCAGCAGCGATGCTCCTCCGCGCGATGCCGGAGCCATCCACCACCGAGGGTCGGCGAATCCAGGGGGAGCTCAAGAATCTCCTGCAAGGCACCGCGGTCCGACAGGCCGAGAGCTCTGCCTCCCGAAGGCAGGGATACCCCTCGGAACCCCTGCCGCGACTTCCCGATTCATGCGGGAAGCCTCGGTCTACACCGGGCGCACGCGCAACACCGCGCCTGCGGCCCCGGGCCGCCTCGGCAACGAGCACCATCATCGCGACCGTCGGGCCCACCTCGACGAGAGGGTGCGCCGAGGCTATCACCCCAGGCGTGGGGGACGCTACGACAGCGGGGAGGATCGGAGTCCCTCGCTCGAACCGCCCGGTCCGCAGGCCTTCAGCCGGGCCATCCGACGGGCACCATTCCCGACCCAGTTCCGACCCCCGACTACTATCATAAAGTACTCGGGGGAGACGAGACCGGAACTATGGCTCGCGGACTACCGCCTGGCCTGCCAACTGGGTGGAACGGACGACGACAACCTCATCATCCGCAACCTCCCCCTGTTCCTCTCCGACACCGCTCGCGCCTGGTTGGAGCACCTGCCTCCGGGGCAGATCTCCAACTGGGACGACCTAGTCCAAGCTTTCGCCGACAATTTCCAGGGCACGTACGTGCGCCCCGGGAATTCCTGGGACCTCCGAAGCTGCCGGCAGCAGCCGGGAGAGTCCCTCCGGGACTACATCCGGCGATTCTCGAAGCAGCGCACCGAGCTGCCCAACATCATCGACTCGGATGTCATCGGCGCGTTCCTCGCCGGCACCACCTGTCGTGACCTGGTGAGCAAGTTGGGTCGCAAGACCCCCACCAGGGCGAGCGAGCTGATGGACATCGCCACCAAGTTCGCCTCTGGCCAGGAGGCGGTCGAGGCCATCTTCCGAAAGGACAAGCAGCCCCAGGGCCGCCCATCGGAAGATGCTCCCGAGGCGTCTACTCAGCGCGGCGCCAAGAAGAAAGGCAGGAAGAAGTCGCAAGCGAAACGCGACGCCGCTGACGCGGACCTTGTCGCTGCCGCCGAGTACAAGAACCCTCGGAAGCCCCCCGGAGGTGCCAACCTCTTCGATAAGATGCTCAAGGAGCCTTTCCCCTATCATTAGGGGCCCGTCAAACACACCCTTGAGGAGTGCGTCATGCTTCGGCGCCACTTCCATAGGGCCGGGCCACCCGCGGAGGGTGGCAGGGCCCGCGACGACGACAAGAAGGAAGATCACCAAGCAGGAGAGTTCCCCGAGGTCCGCGATTGCTTCATGATCTACGGTGGGCATGCGGCGAATGCCTCGGCTCGGCATCGCAAGCAAGAGCGCCGGGAGGTCTGCTCGGTGAAGGTGGCGGCGCCAGTCTACCTAGACTGGTCCGACAAGCCCATCACCTTCGACCAAGCTGACCACCCCGACCACGTGCCGAGCCCGGGGAAATACTCGCTCGTCGTCGACCCCGTCATCGGCGACGTCAGGCTCACCAAGGTCCTTATGGACGGGGGCAGCAGCCTCAACATCATCTACGCCGAGACCCTCGGGCTCTTGCGCGTCGATCTGTCCTCCGTCCGAGCAGGCGTTGCGCCCTTCCACGGGATCATTCCCGGGAAGCGCGTCCAGCCCCTCGGACGACTCGACCTTCCCGTCTGCTTTGGAACGCCCTCCAACTTCCGAAGGGAGACCCTAACGTTCGAGGTGGTCGGGTTCCGAGGAACCTACCATGCGGTACTGGGGAGGCCATGCTACGCGAAGTTTATGGCCGTCCCCAACTACACCTACCTGAAGCTCAAGATGCCGGGCCCCAACGGGGTCATCACCGTCGGCCCCACGTACAAGCACGCATTCAAATGCGACGTGGAGTGCGTGGAGTACGCCGAGGCCCTCGCCGAGTCCGAGGCCCTCATCGCCGACCTGGAAAGCCTCTCCAAAGAGGTGCCAGACGTGAAGCGTCATGCCGGCAATTTCGAGCTAGTGGAGACGGTCAAGGCCGTCCCCCTCGACCCCAGCGGCGACGCCTCCAAGCAGATCCGGATCGGCTCCGGGCTCGACCCTAAATAGGAAGCAGTGCTCGTCGACTTTCTCCGTGCAAACACTGACGTCTTCGCGTGGAGTCCCTCGGACATGCCCGGCATACCGAGGGATGTCGCCAAGCACTCGCTGGATATTCGGGCCGGAGCCCGACCCGTCAAGCAGCCTCTGCGCCAATTCGACGAGGAGAAGCGCAGAGTAATAGGCGAGGAGATCCACAAGCTAATGGCAGCAGGGTTCATCAAAGAGGTATTCCATCTCGAATGGCTTGCCAACCCTGTGCTTGTGAGAAAGAAAGGGGGGAAATGGCGGATGTGTGTAGACTACACTGGTCTCAACAAAGCATGTCCGAAGGTTCCCTACCCTCTACCTCACATCGATCAAATCGTGGATTCCACTGCTGGGTGCGAAACCCTGTCTTTCCTCGATGCCTACTCAGGGTATCACCAAATCAGGATGAAAGAGTCCGACCAGCTCGCGACTTCTTTCATCACGCCCTTCGGCATGTACTGCTATGTCACCATGCCGTTCGGCTTGAGGAATGCGGGTGCGACGTACTAGCGGTGCATGAACCATGTGTTCGGCGAACACATTGGCCGCACGGTCGAGGCCTACGTCGATGACATCGTAGTCAAGACGAGGAAAGCTTCCGACGTCCTTTCCGACCTTGAAGTGACATTCCGATGTCTCAAGGCGAAAGGCGTCAAGCTCAATCCCGAGAAGTGTGTCTCCGGGGTCCCCCGAGGCATGCTCTTGGGGTTCATCGTCTCCGAGCGGGGCATCGAAGCCAACCCGGAGAAGATCGCAGCCATCACCAGTATGGGGCCCATCAAGGACTTAAAAGGCGTACAGAGGGTCATGGGATGTCTCGCGGCTCTAAGCCGCTTCATCTCACACCTCGGCGAAAGAGGTCTGCCTCTGTACCGCCTCTTAAGGAAGGCCGAGTGCTTCACTTGGACCCCTGAGGCCGAGGAAGCTCTCGGGAACCTGAAGGCGCTCCTCACAAAGGCGCCTATCTTGGTGCCTCCAGCTGCCGGAGAAGCCCTCTTGGTCTACGTCGCCGCGACCACTCAGGTGGTTAGCGCCGCGATTGTGGTCGAGAGGCAAGAAGAGGGGCATGCATTGCCTGTTCAGAGGCCAGTTTACTTCGTCAGCGAAGTACTATCCGAAACCAAGATCCGCTACCCACAAGTTCAGAAGCTGCTGTATACGGTGATTCTGACACGGCAAAAGTTGCGACACTACTTCGAGTCTCATCCGGTAACTGTGGTGTCATCCTTCCCCCTAGGGGAGATCATCTAGTGCCGAGAGGCCTCGGGCAGGATTGCAAAGTGGGCGGTGGAAATCATGGGCGAGACAATCTCGTTCGCCCCTCGGAAGGCCATCAAGTCTCAGGTCTTGGCGGACTTCGTAGCCGAATGGGTCGACACCCAGCTACCGACGGCTCCGATCCAACCGGAGCTCTAGACCATGTTTTTCGACGGGTCGCTGATGAAGACGGGAGCCGGCGCGGGCCTACTCTTCATCTCGCCCCTCGGGAAACACCTACGCTATGTGCTACGCCTCCATTTCCCGGCGTCCAACAATGTGGCTGAGTATGAGGCTCTGGTCAATGGGTTGCGGATCGCGATCGAGCTAGGGGTCCGGCGCCTCGACGCCCGCTGTGACTCGCAGCTCGTCATCGACCAAGTCATGAAGAACTCCCACTGCCGTGACCCGAAGATGGAGGCCTACTACGATGAGGTTCGGCGCCTGGAAGACAAGTTCTACGGGCTCGAGCTCAACCACATCGCTCGGCGCTACAACGAGACTGCGGACGAGCTGGCTAAAATAGCCTCGGGGCGAACAACGGTTCCCCCGGACGTCTTCTACCGGGATCTGCATCAACCCTCCGTCAAGATCGACAACCCGCCCGAGCCTGAGGCGCCCTCGACCCAGCCCGAGGTACCCTCGGCACAGCCCGAGGCACCCTCAGCTCGACCCGAGGCGCCTTCAGTTCAGCCCGAGGTACCCTCGGCCTCCGAGGGTGAGGCGCTGCGCATCGAGGGGGAGCAAAGCGGGGCCACGCCTGATCGAAACTGGCAGACCCCGTACCTGCAATATCTCCAACAAGGAGAGCTACCCCTCGACCGGGCCGAGGCTCGCCGGGTGGCACGACGTGCCAAGTCGTTCGTCTTGCTAGGCGATGAGAAGGAGCTCTACCACCGCAGCCCCTCAGGCGTCCTCCAGCGATGCATCTCCGTCGCCGAAGGTCAGGAACTCCTTCATGAGATACACTCGGGGGCTTGTGGCCATCATGCAGCACCTCGAGCCCTTGTCGGGAATGCTTTCCGACAAGGATTCTACTGGCCGACGGCGGTGGCCGATGCCACTAGAATCGTCCGCACCTGCGAAGGGTGTCAATTCTATGCGAAGCAGACCCACCTGCCCGCTCAGGCTCTGCAGACGATACCCATCACCTGGCCCTTTGCTGTGTGGGGTCTGGACCTCGTCGGCCCCTTGCAGAAGGCGCCCGGGGGCTACACGCACCTGCTGATCGCCATCGACAAATTCTCCAAATGGATCGAGGTCCGACCTCTGAACAGCATCAGGTCCGAGCAGGCGGTGGCGTTCTTCACCAACATCATCCATCGCTTCGGGGTCCCGAACTCCATCATCACCGACAACGGCACCCAGTTCACCGGCAGAAAGTTCTTGGACTTCTGCGAGGATCACCACATCCGGGTGGACTGGGCCGCCGTGGCTCATCCCATGTCAAATGGGCAAGTAGAGCGTGCCAACGACATGATTCTACAAGGGCTCAAGCCTCGGATTTACAACGACCTCAACAAGTTCGGCAAGCGATGGATGAAGGAACTCCCCTCGGTGGTCTGGAGCCTAAGGACAACGCCGAGCCGAGCCACGGGTTTCACGCCGTTCTTCCTAGTCTACGGGGCCGAGGCCGTCTTGCCCACAGACCTGGAATACGGCTCCCCGAGGACGAGGGCCTACAGCGATCAAAGCAACGAAGCCAGCCAAGAAGACTCGCTGGACCAGCTGGAAGAGGCTCGGGACAAGGCCTTACTACACTCGGCGCGGTACCAGCAGTCCCTGCGACGCTACCACGCCCGAGGGGTCTGGTCCCGAGACCTCCAGGTAGGCGACCTGGTCCTTCGGCTGTGACAAGACCCCCGAGGGAGGCACAAGCTCACGCCCCCCTGGGAGGGACCGTTCGTCATCGCCAAGGTTCTGAAGCCCGGAACGTACAAGCTAGCCAACAGCCAAGGCGAGGTCTACGGCAACGCTTGGAACACCCAACAACTACGTCGCTTCTACCCTTAAAATATTTTCAAGTCGTTCATCTACCTCGCACCCACACAAAGTTTAGTCATCAAGGAAGGGTCGGCCTCGCCTCGGCAAAGCCCGACCCTCCCTCGGGGGCTAAAAGGGGGGGAACCCCCTCTGCGTTGAAATTTTCCTCGAAAAAAAAAGATCTCTTCTGCCAGAATATCTTTCGTGCTTTCTGACTACTTCGAAAAGTGGATCCTGGAAACGACGGAGTACACGTAAGCAGCCAAGGCTGACCGAGCCGAGGGACTCCTACGCCTCTGGGATACGGATACCTCACTCATCACCTTCTGCGATAAGTAACTCGCGTTCGGATAAAGTGATTTCGCGGACCGAACAAGTCTTCACGTTCGGAAGTTCTTCTGCCAAAGCGATCCTTCGAGCCTTCTCGACTGAGTCGGTGATAGGGCCTCATGGACGGGTGAAGGTGCGCGTAAGCGGCAAGGCCGACCGAGCCGAGGGACTCCCACGCCTTCGGGATACGGATACCTCACTCATCACCTTCCGCGAGAAGCAACTCTCGCTCGCACAAACATCCCTGTTACCAGCAAAAAAGTCCAGATACTCGAAACAAGAGGAAAAGAGACGCAGCTTTACAACACAGCGAGGGTGTGTGTTCTGGCCTCGGCGGCCGCAGAAGGCACACGCTACAAGACACTCTGATCCTGCAGGCTCGGGTCTTGACGCTGGAAGGGGGCAGTAGCACCCTCGGCATCGACAACACCTTCAGCGAGGTCCGACCTAGCCTCGGACGGCGACGCGGTCCGAGGATCTCCACTCTGAAGGACGACGTCATCGCCACTCCCGGGCAATCGCTGCCAGGGACTTCTCCGGGAATCCGGCCTGAGCAGGCGGCTCGGCCGGTTACCCCTGGGGCCTCGGCCAACCATCTTCCAAGGGCGCCAGCCCGACCCGAGGCCTCGGCTGGTCAACTCCGGCGTCGGTCCCGCTAACGGACAACCCGGCTAGGCTCCGGCCAACCAGGTTTCATTTTCGAGCCAACTCCGCCTCTGTTCATACTGATATCGCTACCCCTGGCCTCGGCTCGTCGAAGAGCGGCCAAGGGGTCCCTTTAACTAAGCTAGAGGAGCCTCAGACAACAAGGCCGACCGAGCCGAGGGACTCCTACGCCTCCGGGATACAGATACCTCACTCGTCACCTTGACACGGGGCGACTCATGCTTGGTGAAGCGGTTCAGATAATCAACAGGCGAGTCTTAGTGCTCGAAAATGAGAAAAAAACACGGCTCCGTGCCAAAATTACATACATGTTCAGGCCTCGACAGCCATAATGAACAAAAACATTGGCATTCAAAGTGCCATTACAAACGGAGCTCCGGTTCCCCCTCCGCAGGTACGAACAACCCCACTCCATGGGGAAGGGCCTCCGGAGCAACAGAAGACCGACGAACGGCGCACCGTCACCCGCTCCAGCAGCAGCGACGACGACGACTTCTGCTCCGGGGGGCCGAACAGCGGCAGCACTGACCTCAGGGCGGATGCTGCTGCCAGGAGGCCCCCGCCCATGCCCAAACTCGTGAGGCAAGGATGGGCAGAAGGCCGTAGAGTTAGAGGTCGGTCCGTGGCCGGCCCTGGCTACCTCGCCGGCGGAGGAACCTCTTCCAGCTGCCGTGGCAGACGCTGGCGCCGCGAGCGGCTTCGAAGCCACTCGCGTCCGAGAGCCGGGCACGGTGCAGCTGCCGGCGCCACGGACGACGACCGCCCTTCCCTCCTATCACTGAGTGAAGGAGCGGGCCGCCGCCCACGCGGGGGCCGACCCCAACTCGGCACACTCCCCTCCCCAGCCCTGGTGATGAAAATCCTTGAGGCTGAGGGAGGGGCAGAGGCCGCAGCCCGGCTCGCTTTCCCCCACCATCAAGCTAGAGGTCACCATCTTGGGTGACCGCCGGCGGAGGGGTGCAGTCGGGCTGCAAGATGAAAATCCTTGAAGCCGAACGATGGCTGAAAGGTACCAACTCCCACGGAGTTGCGTTCCTCCAACGATGAGGCGAAAAGACGGCGGGTATCCCCCATCCGGGGGCTTGGAAGGTGGAAAGACACGATGCATAAGGGAGCGCGAAGACATGGTCGCCTTCCGAAGGGGGTCACCCTTCTTTTAAAGGCAACTCTCCCTACTTGCGCCCCCAACCGTCACGGGCTGAGTCTTCTCCAACACGCTCCAAGGCCCTCCCCTACGGCGCGGGGGCTGGGCCCCGCGCGTCATGCAAGCCGGCTCAGAGCAGAAGAAGCCAAACCGCCGTGTGTGGTGCACACGACCGCCCAGCGGTTACAAGTGACCCTCCACTTTTGCCCAGACCAACGGGCGAAAGAGGCGGGCAGCCATGCAGGCGGCATGCAACCGCGCCAAGTGGACGCGCTTCTCCGACTCCCGACACGCCCAGCATGGAGGCCCAGGCCCACGCGTCACGCAACCGGCGCGCCGACTGCTTCATGCATGCAACTGCACCGCCACTTGCGCCACCACCGCGCCTCCTCGATTGCAGAATCAATACCGCGACTCGAGGCGACCCAGCGCACGACCCGGCAGCGCCAGCCTGGCACGGTGGTCAATGCGGCCAAAAGTGGGCCGGCAGTAATGACGGTGGCAGGCGGGCGGGAGCTGCGGTCACGTCGTCAGCCAAGCTCACGTCCCATCCGGGGGCAACAAGAGAACCCCCTCTCACGGCGTGAAGACAACGCGCCCGTGATCCGTTCCTCGAACGGCTCACGCACGCGCAACGGCCGCCCTGCCAACCACTCGCCCCGTCGCATTAACTCCGCGGCGGGACAGGCGGCGCCTCTGGCAGGAGAAGCGGGCGACGCTTCGCCTTCGCCGTAATAACCGCGCCAAAAAAGGTACGCCGCGTCGTTCGATTTCGTATCCTTTTCCTTTTTTCCTCTTTCTCTCTCTCTCTTGCAACAGGGACCGGGAAAGGGGGATACCCCGAAAAGGATCCTTCCCCGTGAAGGAACCAGGCTCTGAGCCTCCTTACTGATCAGAGGTTCGAAGGCTGGCCCCCCGAAGGGTTCAACAGCCGCCTCAGATCGCGTGGGCCCTACACTCACTACTGTTCAGAGGTTCGAAGGCCGGCCCCCCGAAGGGTTCCACGGCCGCCTCAGGCTACTCGGGCTCCGCGCCCATTACTGATCAGGGGTTCGAAGGCTGGCCCCCGAAGGGTTCACAGCCGCCTCAGACGCCGAGCGAGGGATGACCAGGGGTACGTTCGATACATAACCGAGGCTCGGGCTGCGCTCCCGAGGTACCCTAGGACATTTCTGAGACCAGCGGGAGCGATCTTGTAACGAAATCCCATCAGAGGGAGGCATCGAGCCCTCGGACCCCGTCGCCAGGGGACCGGGTCCGGCAGATCAACCGCAGGTACTTTTGGGCGTGCCTCTGGGCCCCTAGCCGACCCCTAACGAACGGGGCACGGACGTCCACTCGGATTACCCGCTTGCAGCTCACCGGAGACACCATGTTCGGCGCCCATCGAGGGCAACATGGCGCTTCCCCCCTCCTCCTTGTGAAAAGGCGATGCAGGGGCGTATGCAAAAAGCCGAGTTTGTCCCTGATCGCCCTCTTGCCCTGTGTAGAGGCTCGGGGGCTGCTCTCGCAAACCCAGCTCCGGTCGAACCGTTGACAGCGTCGACATACCAGCCCGAGAACTTGGGACCCGACCATACACCCGGGCTACGGCCAGCTCGCATGAGGGAACAACCAGACCAGCCGAAGCATTACGCAAGGCATTAAGACCTCGAAGGAGTGAAACCACTCCTCCGAGGCCTCGGGGGCTACACCCGGCGGGTGCGCTCGCGCGCACCCACCGGAACAAAATGCAACTGAGAAAGGCTGGTCCCCTTGCAAAAAAGTGCGACGAAAGCCTCCAAGCGAGTGCTAACACTCCCTTCGAGGCTCGGGGGCTACTGTCGGGGACCATAATTAGGGGTACCCTCAAGACTCCTAATTCTCAGTTGGTAACCCCCATCAGCATAAAGCTGCTAAGGCCTGATGGGTGCGATTAAGCCAGGGATCAGTCCATTCGAGCGACTCGATCACGCCTCGCCCGAGCCTAGCCTCGGACAAGGGCAGCCGACCCCGGAGGATTTCTGTCTCGCCCGAGGCCCCCCCTCCGACGGCGAACATATCTCTGGCTCGCCCGAGGCCCTGCCTTCGCTAAGAAGCAACCCTGACTAAATCGCCGCACCGACCGACCAAGTCGCAGGAGCATTTAATGCAAAGGTGGCCTGACACCCTTATCCTGGCATGCGCCCCCCGGCAGAGCCGAAGTGACCGCCGTCACTTCGCCGCTCCACTGACCGGCCTGACAGAAGGACAGCGCCGCCTGCGCCGCGCCGACTGCAGTGCCACTTGACAGAGTGAGGCTGACAGGCAGTCAGGTCCTGCAGAAGGCACCACAGGAAACTCCGCTCCGCCCGACCCAGGGCTCGGACTCGGGCTAAGTCCCGGAAGACGGCGAACTCCGCTCCGCCCGACCCAGGGCTCGGACTCGGGCTAAGTCCCGGAAGACGGCGAACTCCACTCCGCCCGACCCAGGGCTCGGACTCGGGCTAAGTCCCGGAAGACGGCGAACTCCGCTCCGCCCGACCCAGGGCTCGGACTCGGGCTAAGTCCTGGAAGACGGCGAACTCCGCTCCGCCCGACCCCAGGGCTCGAACTCCGCCCTGGCCTCAGACGACGACCTCCGCCTCGCCCGACCAGGGGCTCGGACTCGGCCTCGGCCACGGAAGACAGACTCGACCTCATCTTCGGAGGAGCTTCCACCTCGCCCAGCCTAGGGCGCAGACCAGCCACGTCAACGGGAGGCGCCATCATCACCCTACCCCGAGCTGACTCGGGCCGCAGGGAACAAGACCGGCGTCCCATCTGGCTAGCTCCGCCGGATAGGCAATGATGGCGTCCCGCATGCTCTGTGACGACGGCGGCTCTCAGCCCCCTTACGGAAGCAAGAGGACGTCAGCAAGGACCCAACCGCTCCGACAGCTATCCCTCCGCCAGGCTCCATCGCTCCTCCGACGGCCACGACATCACACCAGCTGGGTGCCAAAATCTCTCCGGCTGCCACGATGGCATGTACTTAGGGCGCTAGCTCTCCCCCGCTAGACACGTAGCACTCTGCTACACGCCCATTGTACACCTGGATCCTCTCCTTACGCCTATAAAAGGAAGGACCAGGGCCCTCTTAGAGAGGGTTGGCCGTGCGAGGACGAGGACGAGACAGGCGCTCTCTTGGGGCCGCTCGCTTCCCTCTCCCGCGTGGACGCTTGTAACCCCCTACTGCAAGCGCACCCGACCTGGGCGCGGGACGAACACGAAGGCCGCGGGATTCCCACCTCTCTCACGTCGGTCTCCGGCCGCCTCGCTTCTCCCCCCTTCGCGCTCGCCCTCGCGCTCGACCCATCTGGGCTGGGGCACGCGGCGACACTCACTCGTCGACCCGAGGGACCCCCCGGTCTCGAAACGCCGACAATAGTATTATTGTGCATGCCAAAATAATGAACAAAAGTGTTCTCAGCTAACCATTGGGGGAATATATGAAGTCTTTGTTGGTGTACTTAAACTGTGAGAAGATGAATCAACTGATGTAACATGTGGTTCATCTAACCAAACATCAAATGAGAGGCGACGAGCTGCCAAATTGTTCATCTCCTTCGAAACTTGGCCTCCCTAGTCATGAACGACCAAAATGAGAGGTCACCATGTCTTGCTGCCACAGTATGAGAGAGGTGGAGAAGGGGCATTGCTACCAGCGCTTGGTCGGCGACGGCAACCTACAGCCGGTCAGTGGTGGTGGCGATCTGCGCCCAGGTAGAGGCAGCCACCTGCGCCAGGCCGGTGGTGGCATCCTGCACTAGGATGGCGCCGGGGACGTCATCTGTTGGTGTGTCCATGGTGTGATCGTGGGCGGCGCTTTGTTGCGTGTGTCCAGTTCGATAGGCAAAGGAAGAAGAATCGTCACTCTGCCTGCTAGGTAAAGCGTCCAGGGGGGTTTTCGCGAAAATTGTACAGGGAGGTGGGGAGAGGTGGAAGGAGTATTTCGCAAAATTGGCTGTTGCCATCGGATGTGTAATGGACGCTCTAGATTTAATATGCGCATGTGAGTACGGTACCGGTTTGAGCACAGGATACGTCCCCCAATCGATTAACTTTTACCTCCGCTACATGTATCACCTTCTGTATGGGGATTTGGGTGCATGGTTGCGAGTTCGGGGAGCTCTGACAATGGCGTCCGCTGCAAGGGAAACTACGCGCTATGGCCGGAATTTGGCCAGGGGTGGAAGACGCATGGTTGCCATTGAAAACCGAATGGGTGGTTGGGATTAAAAGATAGGATACCCCTTCGCCCCATAAAATCTGGACCGTGCGATGGAATCTGGGCAGGTCAGAGTAGGTGTGTGGCGTGGCGAATCCTCGATCTTCGGTCGCAAATCCAACGGGCACAATTGCGTACTGGTTCGGAGTTATGCGGATCAAATTATGGCCATCCAAATCTAATCCAATGGCTCATGATGGACCATACCCTTTCGGTCGAACACTTTTGCGTATGAGTCCCTGGTGTATCGTGGAATTAACTCGTCGTCCACAGCTAGTGTAAAATATTTACAACTACAGATTTTTATGTAGTGAACCCAAGACTTCCTGGTATTTGTGTCAGCGGTCGAGAGTCTTTAAAGAAATTGAGAATTAAAAACAGAAATGGTTTCTAGTATAAAAATAATTCCAGAAACTTGTTTAATTCATAAGTAATTCATTTTACTTCTTTTTAATCCATTCCAGTTGCATTAATCTCACTATAATATTGTTTATCATCTATTAACTTTGTATTACCATAAAACCTATGATTAAAATATGGTACCTCCTTTGTTTTATAGTAAACATCTAAACCTTCAGAAAATCATAACTTTATAACCGTAACTCCGAATTTAGTGGTTTTTGAACCTAAGATCTAGTTACGATGCGTGGAACATTATTATGCAGTTTGTTCTTATGTTTGGTGTGATGTTAATTTTGCCTATACCATGTTTGTTTTTATTGCTATGAATAGCAGTGTGGTTATGAGAATCTGAAGACCAAGTTGGTACCTGGGAATCTCGAGTCTAAGGCAAGTTGTGCCTTTGATCGCTTTTCTTTACCTAATAATGTTCTTATTAATCACTTTGACATGCTCGGGTTAATTTGATGGGACCTAATAGGTTTCCCTAGTATTGTTTATCCACCACCTTGCAAACAGCTGAACTATTGGGTAGATTTGCTATTGCTCTACCTGGTTTTGGGAAATTAATGTTTTATTATGATCATGTTCTAATTATGTTGTTGTTTTAATTATTATTCATGAGAAGAGCATCATGTTTTAATTGGAACATGAAGAACCACCCAGAAAAACAGTGGAGGACTTGGCTGACTAATTATAAAAGCTAGTGTAGGACTACCTTACCCGAAAGGGGTAAGGGTAGTAGAGGAGCTGCATATAGGGAGGTTATAGGGTCGATTATGCTGCGATGATTTTTCGAATGAGTGATTTCTATATTGCTTTTTTTAGAAACCGTAGCGGGTTTTCTGAAGCATGTTGCTCATGTACGGTGAGCTCTCGCTCCTTGTTCCTGCAACTGTTACTCACACCTCACGTACGTACGCCTAGTAAATAAAGAATGACAAAACCTGAAACCGCAAGATCTTCAGCATTTTTTTAGTTGTACAAAAATACAAACTCGTGAGGATGACTATTTCATTTCTTCTGTATTTTTTAGTTGTACAAAAATATTTTATTATGTATTTAACAACTATTTGCAATTTATTGCAAAAATACGGGTGTAATAAATTATATTAATATGGTTGCAAAAATATATGTAATAAGATATAGATGATAAAATTTAGAAGATGTTGTTGGAGACGTTGAACATATATAGGACATAATTTCTTATAGTGTGATGTAAAGGACAGAAAATATTTTTTAAAGGATAAAATTTAAAGAACGTTGATACAGCCTTAGAGGCTACTGACTGACTGTTTGAAATTAGGCGCCTCGATCCTCTTCAGTTTGCGCACAAGCTAATTGGCCCTTGGTAGTTCAAGTGCTGATGATGGCCCTTAGACGACAGAACAAGCAATAATAAGCATGGACCATCATCTACTTCACCTCCACTCGGGTTTCAGCAGCACCCGAGAGGCCGAGATGTATGCTGATATGCCGTGACGTGCATGATGAAGTAAGCTAGCTGCAGGTGAGATGTGATGTAAGGTTCGGCGGGCTATATATATAGCAGATTCCCCACCATGGGTCTACGACGCCCCCGCCCACCACAAGTTGTTTAGTCTTTTTAAGGACTAATTTAGAAGCTAAAATCCGCTCTCGGATTCCCGGATTGAGTGCAAAATTAGCTCATTTTCCTACTCAATCTCTGGGAATCCCAGAGATAATTTAAGTTTCCAAACTAGCCCTAAGAGTGTGTTTGGTTTCTTTGATTAAAAGTTTTAGTCCATGTTAAACTGAATGTTTGAATGATAATTATTAAAATTTAGTCTGTGTTAAATCAAATGTTTGAATAACAATTCTAAGTATTAAATTATTAAGTATAATTAATTATATAAAAGAAGCCTAAACCACAAGATAAAATGTATTAAGTCTAATGAATCCATGGTTAGTAAATGTTCACTATAGCATGACATGATTAAACTGTAGACTAATTAGCCTTAATATGCTTGTCTTACCGTTTAATCTTTATTTACGTAATTAGTTCTAATAATTAGACTATATTTAACACTTCTAACTAGTGTTCAAATATCAAATGTGACAAGACTAAAATTTAGTTTAGTGGAACCAAAAGGGCCTTAAACATGTACACTGTGCTTTGCTTCTTCTAGTGGAACCAAAAGGCAGTTGTCAAGATTCAAACTATGGTCTATAGAAAGAGAGCACTTGTCTCTAACCACTACACCTCAGGTTGGTTTGTGTTGTACTGAGAAACCGTAGCATGCATTGCGCAAACAACTAATCAGATGGTTTGCTTGCACGCTTGCACAGAAGGACTACTTGCACAGCAGTCGTTGACATGTAGTGCATACACTCTTATTTTTTTCTGTTTTATCTCGAGCAATGTCGCTAAAACTAGGTAATGCTATGAAGGTTGTGTGCGAACTGCGAAGACGCCGAAACAGAAAGCCTTTTGCATTCCCCCCCAAAAGAAAAGAAAAGAAGTGCGCGTGCCTAGCTACACCTTCTTCACCCTTGAAACCTTTGGTGGTGAACTGGTGATGGTCCTAACATGATTGCGCTGCATACTCGAAGCTAAAGGTGCACTCCTCCCACCCATCAACCTTTGTTCGCGCGATTGCAACATAGCTCTGTGCCGTGCACCGAGCGCGCACTATATGAAGACCCAAACGGCCCAGCTCTAGCTAGACAAACGTCTCACACCACCAGACGAGGACGACGACCCCAGCGTTCCCCTAGAAACAACCGAGTCGATCGGTCGTGCACGACGATGCTGGCAGCCAGCAGCATGCCTCTCGCCGTCCCCCTTTTCCTGCTCGTTGTCGTCGCATCCGCGGTCCCGGCCACCGCTGAGTACAGCGGCGCCAGGATGGTGATCATCCGCAGCGGCCCCGGGACAAGGGTCGGCGGCGGCGCTGCCGGTGCCCAGAGTAACAAGTGGCGGCGGCACTACCGGCGTCTGGAGGACGAGGTGGCGCCGGAGCTCGGCGGCCTGCTGGGGGCGGGCGGCAGCGCGGCGGCAGTATCGACTACCGCGTCCTCGACAAGAACACGTCAGGTTGCGTGAAAGGCAACCAGTGCGCCACCAAGGGTTCTGGTGGGTCCTACACCCGGCCATGCATGTACAAGGAAGGATGCCCCAACGGCCCCACTGACTGACCGGCCGGCGGCCGGCGTTGCCAACAAATCGAGAGGGGCCATGCGTGTGGCGGACTGCCGGTCAGGCACTGTGTCCGATCGCTGCTTAATGCTGGCCGCACGCTAAATAAGCTACGGAAACATTCTACGTACGTTATGTATTTGCTAGCAGTCTAGCAGATGTCCATGCGCTGCTACTGCTAGGGGCCGAGGGTTTAAAAATTTCAGTCTAGCAGATGTCATAAAATTTGGAGCTGGAGGCTGAAACTATGATAAGCTCCAGACTGGATTTCGTGGAGCCCAGTTACAAGATTCGTCGTAGTGAAGAATTTTGAACACGTTAGGGTTGATTTGGTGACAAAGGGATCACGGGAGGATTAAGGGCATTGACAGAGAAATAAATTAATTTCCCCCCAATCCCCTCCAATCCCTCTGTAATCCCTGGTCACCAAATCAGTTCTTAAAGTGATGTGCTTCCCGGCCGATCAATCATGACAAGATCGTATCATAACAAGATCGAACAATCTATATAAAACTCGATGTCATAACAAGCACTACTACAGGTATCCTCTATACAGGCGGTCGAAATAGCCTCTACACAGGCGGTTCCAGGAACCGCTTGTGGTGCACCGCCTGTGATGTAAAACAACATCACAGGCGGTCAATCCAAAACCGCCTGTGATAGACACACATCACAGGCGGTCCAGTTTAAAAGAACCGCCTGTGATAGTCACACATCACAGGCGGTCCGGTTTAAAAGAACCGCCTGTGATAGACACACATCACAGGCGGTTTTAATTATAAACCGCCTGTATTTCCCAGATTCATATACAGAAGCAGATTCATATATATTTTCCAGATTCATATACAGAAACAGAATTAATAACAGCCTGTGATTCAAACACAGATTCAAACACATATTCATCATACAAAGATTCAAACATCCCCATATATAGCAGGTTCAATACATAGATTCATCCACATATATATCAAGTTCCATCATACACAGATTTATACACATCAAGTTGCATAACAACTCAACATCTCAAAGTTCCATAGACAACTAAACATCTAAAGTTCCTAACTAAAGACCTAAACACTGTGTGATATTGTGTACAAACTTAGTTCTGGGAATTTTTGCAAATTTCCATTTACATTGTAGAATAGCCCTTGTTGATGAAGAACTTCACGGCGCATAAAGTAAAGCAAGTCTCTTACAACCTTAGCCACGCCGGTGGAAACCATATCTCTTTCTAACCATTCAGCATTGATCTTAGATTTAGGAACCTGCAATGAAAGCAAAAAGCAATCGGTGCTAAGAGTAATGTGATGAGCAACAATATAACATAAAAATTGCAATATAGACAATGATAGCGAACTTACATCCTCACGATTGACCATGTAATGGAAGGTGACACGACACCATTCGCATACATAATAACCGCACAGGACAGTACCCGGAGGTTGTTTGTCACCAAATGGAAATAATGATATTGACAAATTAGGCTTGTCCTCTCGATGTTCGCCGCCAAGATCTTTCCAATAAAAACGGTATGCACTGCATATAAGAATAGCATTGTGAGATTAAGAATACATTTGTTAAGTTGTAATAAGTACAAGTGTGCAATAATAATCATACTTCTCTAAAATCTTCAAGAAGTCATTATACGTAGCCTTTTCCATTCTCAGTGAGTCGAAGACCACGACTTTACCATCCTTTGGCCAGATCATGATACAAATGTAGTGGTCACTATATAGACATTGACGAAAACACATGTTAATATCACGATTGCCATAATTTATAGTTCAAAATTAAACCATGTCGATAACTTACTTAAAGTGGTGCGGAGCTATTATTAAGTCCTTGCCATGTTGTACATGATTATACATGGCTCGTCCAATGTATGCCGCCATTACCTTCATTTTCTTTCTCTGATTCTGTTTGACGGCTTTCTCAAATTCAGCATCGTCCAAGTCTTTGTATTCTTCTCCTTGCCTCCGAGCAACTACTTTGTAGCGAGCTTGGGATATCATCAACGGGTCAAGAAACCCTGTCTTAAGTTGTTTCTTCTTATCATCCATGTATTGCATCCTACGTGTAATAGTGTTAATCGTTAGACTCTCGTTTCATTTGTGCGTGTACAAAACTAACAAATATGAAAGTTTAGAGGTACTTACAAGCAGAAGAGGGTTAAGTAGTTCGTTTCCATCCTTTGTCGGTGGTACAACGACCAGAGATCGTCAAAGAATAAATGCCGCACAGGATTTATATGATCATTGCTCCAAAATGCATCTTCTGGCACAACAAATGTGAATTCCTCGAGTTTGTATTTGTTGCTAGCCATCATGTACCACTCATGCATTCTAATCTCCGGAGTCGACAACTTAGAAAGTTGCACCGTCGTTAAGAACGGCCTCCCATTCACAAATTTAGGAGGAACATCCTCCTTCTTGTATACCGAGATATTGGTTTTAAGACGTAATGATTCTCGAGTATGAATCATTCCATCTTCTTCCCATACTTCGAAATTGTCTATTTGGGCCGGCCGTGTGCCTACTCCATGAGATGCTGATACTGCTTTTGATTGATTAGTCATAACTCTCTGCAATTTATGCAGGTAGCGTGCCACTGATTCTTAACAAAAACCGCTTGTGATACTATTACATCACAGGCGTACTAAACCGCCTGGGACATCACAGGCGGTTTTCTAACCGAACCGCCTGTGATGTAAAAATCCTACCGCTTGTATAGAGCCAAATTGTACTAGTGAAGATCGAACAATCTATATAACACTCGATATCATAACAAGATAGAACAATCTATATAAAACTCGATGGCTCCAACAGGGTTGGCTGATTGGAGACTAGATGTGGTAATGGATCATTATCCAAATGTTTCTTTAATATTCGTTTGAGTCTTTAATTAATTTTAGTTCAAATATGAATAAAAATTAAGCCTGATATTTATCTTTTATAATGTAAAATTTAGAGACCATTAATAAGACCCTTATTGGCAACAGAAAGTTGATAGAAATGTGGAAGGACGAATCTTTGTGGCTCTACAAGTGCTACTACAGAACGAGTCGATGTAAAAACAGTTAGCCAAGGCAAACAATTGAAAATCTCTTCATGACATGTACCATTAAATTTTAGAGTATAATCATGGTCTAGAATTGATAAATGTTTCTTGCATGCCAAACATGTGTAAGACCTAAATTTTGGAATGAATAAAGCATGAAGTTAATTTGTATGAGAGTACTCCTTCATGTTAGATGCTATGGTACGTGCCTTGGATCGATTTCTAAGTCCCTAGAATACCAATCTGTAACTGGAAGAAAAAACTCGATGATGAGTAGATCTGTTCTACTGAGAGGAATAGAGAAACACACCTTTGTTGTTGTTGTTGGAGAGTTGTCTCTGTTGTAGTCTTCATTCTGTTGCACTGCAGAGGAGCAGCAGGCATCGGTATCCGAGCCGCTATTGTTGATCACTTTTTTTATTGCTGTGAACCAAAAACGAGGCAACACAATTGTTAAACGTTAAGGACCTTCGTCCTTCGAAGCATTATCTTCTTTCGGATATAATGGTCTTCGGACGAAGGTCATGAGAAGAACAAGTCTTCATCATTCATAAATGTAAGAATATACATGCAAAATGTGATGTCATGTCCCATATTTATTTCATAATAAATGTATAATTATTATCAAAGTTTACATTGATACCTTCGACTTGTTTGAAGGTGATGACGCGAGAGCAATTACAATTCAGTGTGAACAGTACGAGTGGTACTGTTTACCTATTTATAGGCACGGGACACAGCCCGAATAAAAATACATTTATGACCTTAACATGTACACATAATTCTAATACAAAACATCAGGGGTTAACTAGTCTTTTCCTCCTAGACTCAACATTATGTTTGACCTTCGTCGCCACCTTAAGCCGAAGTTGTCATCCTTCGCCTCTTTACACATCTTTGTTGTAGCTTCGACATTCAATCTTATTGCTTACAGAGGGTATCTTCATCTTGAGGACCTTCGGCAGAGAAGGAGACCCCCAACAGTAGCCCCATCGCGGTGCTAGGTCATTTTTTCATAACGAGCTCGATCCATGAAAAGCACGAAGGCTTCTGGATACCGAAGGTCCGAAAAACACCTTCCCTGAGCTTGTTATTAAAAACGAATAAAAAATTTATGGTGCTTACCGGTCCACCGATCAATCAGTACGCGTGTTTCGGCGGTTCGCCTTCTTCACCTGTGGGGCTATATAAACAGATGAGTTGGTGAGAAGTTACCACATCATTCATTGTTATTGCGTCGTTGTGCTGTTGAAAATTTTTACTGAAGCCGAAGCTCTCTGTTTTCTGTGCACTTGTTGTGTAAGCTTCGGACAAATGTCCAATTAGTTGAATCTAGCTTTGTCTCATAGAAATGAAATGGCTAGAGTCAGGTCTACTGCCAGAGTAACAAACAAAGGAGAAGCTGAAGCTACTGAGACGACCCCTATCTCAAAAATGATGAAACATTCTAGGTTAGTTGTACGAGAAGAAGAATAGTCTGCTCCGACAAAAGATGTTGCTATTGCCGAAGCTAAACCAACTATTGCCGAAGCTGAAAGTGATGATGAAGAAGATGATGTCATTTTGAGTCCGAGCAAGCCTAGCCACATTGAGTTTGGAAAATCTACAGTTAAGACGGAAGATTTGGTTTTAATGGAGAAATTAGGATATTTTGGAGAAAATGATGATGAACTGATACGGTTTGCTGGGGAAGAAGTGGTTCTAGAACCAAGAAATGACGAAGTCGTTGTTTTCAAGAGCTTCTTCAGAGTAGGACTTTGGTTCCCTCTATATGAAATGATCGGTGAAGTTTTAAGAAAGTTTGAAATCTACCTTCAACTAACCCCAAATGCTATAGCCAGACTCAGTGTGTACATATGGGCTTTACAAAGTCAAGGAAAAGCTGCTAATGGCGAAGGATTTTGCAGAGTACACGAACTCGATTACTAGACTAAGACTAGGGCTGATGGACTGCATAAGAACTTCGAGTGTTACAATTTTGCATATCGAAAGGATACTAAGGCTCCTGTGATTGGATATCGCACCAAGTGGCTAACTGGCTATACAAGTGAATGGTTTTATGTGAAAGCTGGTGACAAGAAAAGGGAAAAGCTTATGACTATGGTGATGAGTCCCCTGAGATTGAGCTTCGGCATGACACGTCCATTGTGCAACATGCAACTCGGCTCCCCCTGCCAGTTAGCCGAAGTGGAATTTAGAGTCGTAGTAGAGCACATTAGTACTTGAGATTTGGTGTAAGAATACCTGGCCAAAAAAAACCTTTCCAACATCTAGTGGGTGGGGGATGCCGAAGAAGAAAGAAGAAGGGAAAAAAATTTGAGATCATTTGGTTGCCATACCAGTTTAAGTTTCAATATTCTTTCCGTGGCCCTTGTGCCGAATGGTTGGAAATGATAGAGACAATGTGCAATGAGATCCTTGGGAATTATACGAAGAAGGAGGATCAATTGATGATAGCTGCCTTCGGCACTCAGAAAAAACGAAGGTTGAACCGAGTGATGAACGCCCTTAACTTCGAGTACCCAGACTACGAAGGACTTGATGAAGGACCTGGGGGAGCAAAGAAAAAGAGGGTTGTAAGCATTTTGAAAAGACAAGCCATGCGGTTCATTGAAAAAGATAAGAGGACTGCTAAAAACAAAAAAAAATCAGCGGAGCTGAAGGTTATGGCTCTCAAAATACGAAAGTCCTCAATCTTGGCCCCTGCTGAGGTGAAGGTACAAGATGTACCAGATAAGACTGCTGGCACCTCTTCGTCCTCCTCTGCAGACATTACAGAAATATCGAAGGTAATGACTGAACCTTTCTTGTTTGCTATGCTAAGTCCCCTGGGGTCGGATCTGACAAGCTTATTGTAGTTAAAGGAGAAGGGGGCTGAGAAAGGCGCGAAAGGGGAGAAGAAGGTTGCTTCGGCAACTGGGGGAAATGAGGGGGTCAGAAGAAACAACGCATGATGGCTGTGATGAAGGCTATCCATAATACCCCGCCCCTGGTCTCGGCAGAAAAAAAGTGTTGCCCCTGCTAATGCCGAAGCTGATGAAGCGGCCCTGAAGCTGAAAATAGCGGAGGCCCTCTTGGAACCACAATGTTAAAGATTGACAGGATTATAGGTGATGTGGTTCCCGAGAGGGAAATGGCTGAAGTGAACACTGATAGGGCTTCACCCTTAAGAATGAAAGAATTGGAAGGAGTTTCTTCGGAGGATATAGAGTTGGACCTACAACACTTGGGTGGCCAGGAACTCTCCGAAGAAGATATCTCTGAGTTAAAAGAATTTGTTATTGCTGGCGGCTACAAGTCTAGATCTGTGCTCTTTGGTGGTGTCGACGAGGAGATTCTAGGGTGCATCCTTGACCGTGCCTGAGCAAAAACTGTCAATACTTTATTAAGGAGCATCGGATTCCCGAAGCTTGAACAAGATCTCAGCAATTATAGGAGACAACATATTACTGGGAGCTTTCTATTCGAATTTTAAGGTATAAACTTTAATGTTTACCTCTTCGACTTATTAATTTTTAAATTTCAAGAGTTTTGGGCTAACGTGACTTCGGCTTTTTTAACAGAGCCTACTATTGAGCAAAGCTTTAAAGCTACAACAGGAAAACAAAGATAGCAAAAATGAGCTTGTTATCAGTAACTTGGAAGAAAGAGTGAAAGAACTTGAAAATCTTCTTGAATTAAAAGATTCAAAGATTAAGACAAACGAAGCAGACTTGGCCGAAGCTCACCTTCGGATTAAGGATCAAGCTACTCGACTTTCTGATCAAAACAAATAGCTTGAAGAAGCACATTCAAATTTAAAGGAAGTTGGAATCCGTTATGAGCATGAGGTTAAAGGTTTAAATGATAAAGTCAAAGCCAAAGCAGAGAAAAGTTCTAAATTATCTGAAGCCCTTAAAATGCTTCGGGACACATGCTCTGGCTTCGCAACTTTATGCTCCCTTCGCCTGCGCGAGATTTTTAGTTCAGTTGGGGCAATGTCAGGAGAAGAGAAATATTATGCCGATGATATTCTGAAGGCGCTTGAGTTTGTAGAAAAAGAAATCAATGAATTTGACAAAGTGATGGAGGGGCACAGAGATTTTTGTGCCCTAGTCGCTGCTCGAGGAACGCCAAATATATTTGCAAAACCTGTGTGTAAGCATTTGAGAGATGTTAACAAGCCCACCTTCACTATCTCCCCAGCTGACCTTGAGAATATTCCAAGCGAAGCTCGAAGAGTGGGTAATAGATTTATTACCAGGATCTAGGCGAAGGGTGGCCATGAACTGGCCGAAAACGAAGCTTGAGCTCTTCTTGACGAAGTATGAAATAACGTCCTTACCTTTCGACTTCTGTTTTTCTCTGTTTCAAACTGCTAAAACACTTTATATAATAAATTTTTCAAGCTAATGTCGGCGAAGAGTGAAGAACTAATGCAGAGAAATTTTGGTGTAGTCTTAGAAAATTATTGTAACTTTTGTACAAAAAAATGTATTTATGTAGATAAATTAATGTAATGGGAACAATGAAGGGTTGGCTTGTAAAATACTATTACCTTTGCAATCTTACCTTCGACTGTTGTCGTTTGCTTTGTTGTGGACGAAACCACCTTGTTTATTTTGAGCCGAAGGCAAAAAACACCTTCCCTTCTTTTCGTTCACATCTGTTGGGGACTTATTCTCAAGTGCTATGAATTAAGAACAAGACAACACAGAATGTTAAACGTTAATGTCCTTCGTCCTTTGAAGCATTATTTCCCTTAGGATATAATGATCTTCAGACGAAGGTTATGAAGGACATACCTTCACCAACGTGATATATGTTAACAAAAGAAGAAACATATGAGATATAAGAGGCAAGACAAACAATCACATAATATTATTAATTCATTAACAATTTATTCTCTAGAAATACAGGGATAATGCTGAATTACAAATGTACCTTCGGCTTGATAGAAGATAAAAAGTACAAGCGTGACGTATGAGCAGGTACAAGTCAGCATGAACAGTACAGGGGTACTGTTCATCTATTTATAGGCACAGGACACAGCCTGTGAGAAATTACAGTTATGCCCTTTACATTTACTATTGACTTATAGAAAAATCTATGAGGACTAGATGGCCTTTTCTCCTTTAAGTCAGTTCCTTTTTCTGCAATTGGGCCGAAGCTCTCTTGCGCATAGCTTCGGAGCAACGACAACCTTCGTCACGATCATGCTCTTCTCGTCGTGTATGCTTTTAACTTGAGTCCGAAGGTACCTGTCTATAAGCCATGCTTGAAAGACATTGTTAAATTACGTTTTTGAGGGCCTTTGGAGGACGAAGGCCCCCACCAGTAGCTCCTCGTAGTATTAATTTGTTTAAGATAACGAATTTAGACTGTGACATGGACGAAGGCCTTAAGCCGAAGGTCCGAAAAAACACCTTCCCTTTGCTAGAATAGCAACAGCCAATGACAGACGGGACCCTCCAATTTGGGACGTGCCAAGCATATAAATAAGAACTCACACCAACCACATTTGGTACGCTGCTTGTGCCATTTGCTTTGTATGCTCAATTTTATAGCTCTTGCTCGCTAACGCTTACTAGTTTCTCAAGCTTTATGAGCTTTTGTTTAAAAGACACATTTTCGTCATTTCCGAAGGAAGACATGTCCGAAGACAAGAAGATTGCCGCTGAGACGAAGCTGTCTGAAGAGGAGAAGCTCTTTGAGGAGAAGAAAGCTACAAACCCTTATATAGCTGGGTTTATTGAGTCAATGGACAAATCAAACACGGAGAAGATTACTAAGGAGATACTGGAAGGCCTGTCTGAAGATACCGGTGATAGTGATGATTATGATGCTGAAAGCGGGGGAGAAGATTCTGAGGATCGGCCATGGAGGCCAAGTCATACAATTTTTGGGAAATCTACAATTAAACAGAGTCATCTTGACAATATGAGAGAAAGGTACTTTCGAGATATGTCTATTGTGAGAGTTGGTGGAGACAATAATGTCCTTGCCCTGAGGAAGACGAAGTTGTGATTTACCGAAGCTTCTTCAAAGCTGGGCTTCGGTTTCCATTGAGCAAGTTTGTGGTCGAAGTGCTAAAAATTTATCAGATTTACCTTCATCAGATAACCCCTGAAGCTGTTATTAGAATGGGGATTTTTGTCTGGGCTGTGAGAAGCCAGGGATTGGAACCCAGCGCAAAATGCTTCTGCAGTATGCACGAGCTTGTATACGAGACGAAGGCCATGGGCAAACAACAATATCATAACAATTTTGGTTGTTATGGATTTATCGCCCGCCCCAACGCAAGCTACCCGGTGCCAACATACCGGAAAAGGTGGCCTGGGGCCTGGATGGAGGAATGGTTTTACGTGAAGAATGACTTGAAGGCAAGAGAAGATATTAAGGAAGTTATTATGCGCCCCATTTGGTCCCGCTTCGGCCACCGAAGGCTGAAGGTTGAAATTGACGAAGCCGCAGAAGCATGTCAGAAGGCTTTTGGTATTGTCTGCTTCTTTATTGGTACGAGAGATTTGGTTCAAGAGCACATAGCATACAGAGTATGGCCGCTTATAGAGAGCTAGGAAATGCCGAAGGAGACAATCACCGAAACTAGTGAAGGTGAACTAGTCCAGCTAAAGTACACATTTAGATGCGGGGATAAATTCGATGAACCAAACGATGACTGGCTAAAATGCATCGAAGTTACCAGTGATGAACTACTTGGATCATATTCCAAGGCAGAAGACAATGCATTATCCACAGCCTTCGGAGGCCGGAGAAAAAAGAGATTGAATAGAGTTTTTGATGCTATTGGTTTCGTCTACCCTGACTACCGCTACCCACTGCGAGGTCAGGGAAAGAAGAGGAAAACTGCCGCTTCGGCCACTCCAGACGAGCCTGCGCCGAAGGGCAAAAAGTTGAAGGTCCTTACCCACCGGCCACGCTACATTATTGAATCGGTCGTGGTGCCTGATTTTGGCGGGGAGGCCTCTTCAGCTGCTGAACCAAGAGAACTCGTTCCTCCCACACAGAAGGCTGAAGAGCCGGCTATAATGCCGAAGGTACCCTCAGCTGAGCTAGCTGAGTCGAAGACTAATAAGGATAAGGCTGAAGAGCCAAAAATTGGAGGAACAAAAGTGTTAGAAATTTTGAGCCCTTCGTCAGAAGTGACGGTGCCGAAAGCACAAAAAAGTTCTACCGCAACTCCCAAGAGAAGGAGGATGGCAAATGTACTAGATGTGTTGGAAACAGTAAAGACTTTGAACTCTACTCCTTCGAGAAAAATTGCCGAGGCTTCAAAAGCGCAAACCAAAGCTGAAACAAAGCCGACCGAAATTGAAGTTGCATCAATCCAAGCTGGTACCGAAGCTGGGCCTGCAGAGCCCATTGAGAAAAAGCCTTCGGAAATTGAAGAAAAAGCAACAGAAGAAAAGGCTACAGAGCAAATTTCGCCTGAAAAGGTTGCTACTTCTGCTCCCGAAGCTTTAAAAGAGAGCATTGATTACATCATCCGCCATGCTTCGGGAAAGGTGCTTTCTAAGGAAGAAGAACGAGAAGCTCAACATTACACCCAAAAATTGAAATATCGAAGGGGGCATTAGTGTTTAATGGTAGCGAGGAGGAAGATTTTTTGTACTGTCTCCCGGATAACAAAGAGATCCGTCAGCCGGGAGATAGGTAGAAGCTTCGGATTTCCGAAGCTAGAAGATGGCCTTTCAGTATTGTCAAAGGATAAATTGGCTGACAGTTTGGCATATAATAGTATAAAGGTATGAAAGTAAATTTTGTATTTAAAAACAAATTATTTCATTTGCTTATGCTTAATCCCGTCCTCCTCTTGCAGGGCCTAATCCTTAGCAATGCCCTTAGAGCACAGAAAAACATTGAAGATGAAGGGTGCACAATAGCTCTGAACAACCTTCGTTCGGAGGTGATTGAACTAAGGAACGAAGGTGTTGAGAAAGACAAGATATTAATTTCATTGGTAAACAAAATAAAAGAAGATGAAGCTAGTTCCAAAGCTCAAGCTGAGGCCCAAATGAATGAAATCGAAGACCTTCGGAAACAATTAGCAGAGGCCAAAGAAAATGCGTTGTCGCTGAAGCTAACTGAGATGCCACCGAATATTGGAAAAACTATTTAGAAAAGACAGTTGAAGAGCTTCGCGCATCCAAGGAAAGATGTTTTGAAAAATCTTTGGGCTGCGTGAAGAAGATAAAGACTAGCTTCGCCAACATGGGCGCCTATTCAAACGAAGATAACTTCATACGAGGCGACCCTGAGGGTGTTATCGAGTGGATCAGCGGAGAAGCCGAAGCTTTCGAGGAAATTTTAAGTGATCGTGGGGACGTCTGCGTGTTCTCTGGTGCGAGAGGAGTTTCAGCCTTTTTGGAGAAGGCGGGTTGCTATCATGTTAAAACCTTGGCGCAGGCCGAAGCTGCCTTCTCCATGGATGACACAAAGGATCCCTCGGCCGAAGCAAGTTTAATGGGCGGTAAATTTTTCACTGACATCTAGGAAAATGGCGGCCGAGAGATGACTCACAAAATAATGAAGAAAAGCAAAAAAGATATTCATGATGCTCGAGAAGCAGTGAAAAAGCTGAGAAAGCTGCAGAACTCGAGAGGCGGATAGGTATCGTTTAATGGCTTTTTTAGCTTCGTCGTTTGCTTTCGTGGCTTCAAACTGATTGGTTTTTTCTACCGCAGCTGAATTACCTCCTCCACCAGAGTCGTTCGACCCCCTGGCCGACCTAGAGACGAAGAAAGCAATAGGAATTATTAACATAGCCGAATCTATTGTTGACGAAGTCGTCAACAAATTGCTTAACGAAGCTGCGGAGAAGGTTCTGAAGGAAGAATAGTAGTTGTTGTAAAGACGTTTTTAGGTGATTAATGTAACATTTGTTGAACTAAGTCTGTAATATTTGATATGTATAGTTTTTAATCTAGTATGTAAAATATTTTACAATTCACTTCTTTGCGATGCATGAAACTTTTATATACGTACCGTTTTTTAGCCTTCGGCGAAAAAACACCTTCCCTTCTTTTCATGCTTAGTAAAGAAGAATATTTATGCTTAGTGAGAATATACATACTTCGTAAAGAACATCCAAGGTTCGTAAAAACATTAATGCTTCATAAACAATAGATCTCTTCTTCCACATCATAGATGATGAAGCTGTAATTCTCAGCTGTAATTCTCTGAAGATCGGCTTCGTTTCCAATTCGTGTCATTGGTGTGATATGATGTATGATGTGATGCTATGCGATATGATGTGATGATATGATGCAAAGAATGATTATAATGCCGAAGACACATACCCACGTTGAAACACAATCTCTGCGTCCCCTTAGGAACGATCAAAAACTCTTTGTTGTTTATTTTTCGGCTTCACCGCTTATTTTTTGGTGTAAGTCCTCCCCTTAGGAACGTCTTTTGAACTTCTTCGTCTTCTATTTCGGCGGTATTTTTCGCGTTGACTTTTCGTGCTTCGCCTTATATTTCGACAGTATTTGGCTCTGCATTCCCTTTGGAACAACTTTTGAGCAGAAAACTTACACTGCGCTCCCTTAGTAACGACTTTTTGTAGCTTCGGTAAACTTACGCTGCGCTCCTTAGGAACGACTTTTTTGTAGCTTCGGTGAAACTGGCACTGCGATTTTTAGCTCTGCATTCCCTTAGGAACGTCTTTTGTGCTTCAACAATTTTTGAGCTTCGAAAGTCTGGGAAGAAGATATATTTCATTCTGACGAGCGAAGCTATTACAAGAAATTAAAAGTAGGTTTACATTGATTGTTCTTTATTGAAAAATAAAATGACAATGAACGTAAAAATGTTTCAGAGGTAGGATATCTCTCAATAGATGTGCTTTGATTCTGGCACAATATTGTTGACTGTGCGAGCTTCGGATTCTTCCCTGAATTCTCGTTGCTGTTGAGAGTTCTGGCGCCCTTCTGGCTGCTGGCTTCGGGAATAGCCGAAGCGACAAAAGTTGTAGGATGATTGTTCACATACTCCGGTATGTAAGGAGAGTGACACGAAGTAGTGTGCAAGACCTGCTTCAGCTGATTCTGCCGAGCTTAGGCTTCTGCTATCTCCTTTTGTTTCTGAATGGTGACGTGGCACATTCTTGTAGTATGGCCCTTGTCCTCACCACAGAATAAGCAGTAAATCTTTCTAGGCTGATCCCCAAACCTTCCTCCGAAGCCCCTGGCGCCTCTGCCCCTTGGAGCTAGTGGCCTGAAAGAACTTTGTTGTTGCCCCGAAGATTGTGAGGTATATTGTGACCTCTGAGACTGACTTCCTTTGTCGTCACTTTGAGTGGAATTATGGATTGACCTGACATGCCTCGGATGGATTCTTCCTCCAAAGCCCCTGGTCATTTCGGAGAATCTGTAAGCTTCCTCCCTTCTTTGGCGAAAATCATTGTCAGCTCGGATGTAGTCATCCATCTTGTGAAGCAGCTTCTCCAGAGTTTGTGGAGGCTTCCTGGCGAAATCTTTGGCAGTAGGTCCTAGATGAAGACCCTTAATCATGGCCTCAATGACAATCTCATTGGGCATCGTAGGCGCTTGTGCCCTCAATCGCAAGAACCTTCGTACATATGCCTGAAGGTATTCTTCGTGATCTTGTGTGCATTGGAACAGAGCCTGAGCTGTGACCGGCTTCGTTTGAAAGCCTTGGAAGCTAGTAACCAACATGTCCTTAAGCTTCTGCCACGACGTGATAGTCCCTGGCCGAAGAGAAGAATACCATATTTGGGCTACATTCCGAACTGCCATGACGAAGGACTTCGCCATGACTACAGTGTTGCCCCCGTACGAAGATATAGTTGTTTCGTAGCTCATCAGAAACTGCTTTAGATCTGAGTGTCCATCATACATGGAAAGCTGAGGTGGCTTGTATGATGGGGTCCATGGGGTAGCCTGCAGTTCTGCTGCCAAGGGAGAAGCATCATCAAAAGTAAAGGCATCATGATTAAGATCATCATACCATGCATCCTCGTTAAATAGGCCTTCTTGACGAAGCTCAACAACTTCAAAAGAAATGAAGTTTGGACACTGGTGCCTCGTCCCAAGCAAAATGTTGTGGGAACCAAGTGGGTGTTCCGCAACAAACAAGACGAGCACGGGGTGGTGACAAGGAACAAGGCACGACTTGTGGCAAAAGGTTATGCCCAAGTCGCAGGTTTGGACTTTGAGGAGACTTTTGCTCCTGTGGCTAGACTAGAGTCAATTCGCATATTGTTAGCCTATGCTACTCACCATTCTTTCAGGTTGTTCCAAATGGATGTGAAGAGCGCTTTCCTCAACGGGCCAATCAAGGAGGAGGTGTACGTAAAGCAACCCCCTGGCTTCGAGGATGAACGGTACCCCGACCACGTGTGTAAGCTTTCTAAGGCGCTCTATGGACTTAAGCAAGCCCCAAGAGCATGGTATGAATGCCTTAGAGACTTTTTAATTGCTAATGATTTCAAGGTTGGGAAAGCCGATCCAACTCTGTTTACTAAGACTTGTGATGGTGATCTTTTTGTGTGCCAAATTTATGTCGATGACATAATATTTGGTTCTACTAACCAAAAGTCTTGTGAAGAGTTTAGCAGGGTGATGACTCAGAAATTCGAGATGTCGATGATGGGCGAGTTAAGCTATTTCCTTGGGTTCCAAGTAAAGCAACTCAAGGATGTGACATTCATCTCCCAAACAAAATACACGCAGGACTTGATCAAGCGGTTTGGGATGAAGGACGCCAAGCCTGCAAAGACTCCAATGGGAACCGATGGACACACCGACCTCAACAAAGGAGGTAAGTCTGTTGATCAAAAGGCATACCAGTCAATGATAGGGTCTTTACTTTATTTATGTGCTAGTAGACCGGATATTATGCTTAGTGTATGCATGTGTGCTAGATTTCAATCCGATCCAAGGGAGTGTCACTTAGTGGCCGTGAAGCGAATTCTTAGATACTTAGTCGCTACGCCTTGCTTCGGGATCTGGTATCCAAAGGGGTCTACCTTTGACTTGATTGGATATTCAGACTCCGACTATGCTGGATGTAAGGTCGATAGGAAGAGTACATCGGGAACATGCCAATTCTTAGGAAGGTCCCTGGTGTCGTGGAGCTCTAAGAAACAAACCTCCGTTGCCCTATCCACCGCTGAGGCCGAGTATGTTGCCGCAGGACAGTGTTGCGCGCAACTACTTTGGATGAGGCAAACCCTCAGGGACTTTGGCTATAATCTGAGCAAAGTCCCACTCCTATGTGATAATGAGAGTGCTATCCGCATGGCGGATAATCCTGTTGAACACAGCCACACAAAGCACATAGACATCCGGCATCACTTTTTGAGAGACCACCAGCAAAAGGGAGATATCGAAGTGTTTTATGTTAGCACCGAGAACCAGCTAGCCGATATCTTTACCAAGCCTCTAGATGAGAAGACCTTTTGCAGGCTGCGTAGTGAGCTAAATGTCTTAGATTCACGGAACCTGGATTGATTTATAGCATACATGTGTCTTATGCTTTGATCATGTTCTTTAATGCATTTTGTTGTTTATTTATGGTGCTCAAGTTGTACAAGCACTCCCCGGACCTCACAAGTCCATTTGCAAGTGATGCACATGTTTAGGGGGGAGATGTGCTACAACTTGACCCTTTGAGACTAAATGTGCGCTTGAGTTTGCTTAATTTAGTCTCAAAGGAGGTTTGAAAGGGAAAAGGTGGACTTGGACCATGCAAGACTTCCACTGCACTCCGATGAAAGAGTAACTCACTCCAAGTTCATCTATGTACTCTTATTGCCTTTTTACTCTTAGTTGAAGATTTTGGTGAGGCAATGGGGTTAAAAGGCCAAAATTGATCCCGTTTTGGTGCTTGATGCCAAAGGGGGAGAAAATAAGGCCAAAGCAACAAATGGATCAGCTACCACTTGAGAAATTTTGAAAACAGTAGAATAGAGCTTTTGATTTGTCAAAAATCTCTTATTGTCTCTTTTGTCAAAAGTTGGCCTCTTGTGGAGAGAATGGTTGATTATGGGAAAGAATGGGAGTTTTTGGATCCTTGATCAATTTCTCTTGAAATATCTCTCTTTATGTTTCAAAAAGTGTGTTTGACTTAGAGATAGGAAATTGAATTTGATTTGCAAAAACAAACCAAGTGGTGGCAAAGAATGATCCATATATGCAAATTGTGATTCAAAACAAATTTGTGCTCTCATTTGAATTGATGTTGCACTTCTTCTAGTTGCTTTATGTTGTGTTGGCATAAATCACCAAAAAGGGGGAGATTGAAAGGAAAATGTGCCCTTGGGCCATTTCTAAGTATTTTGGTGATTTAGTGTCCAACACAAGTGCTTAAGTGATAAACTATGCCAAATGATGGATAAGGTGCAAATCAATACAAAGGTATGATTCTAGACTTAGTACATTGGTTTTTGGTGTACTAACATGTTTGTCTAAGTGTTAGAATCAGAGAAAATACAATTGGAAAAGCGTGGCTCGAAGCAGCAGAGAGTCTGCTCAGTGTGGGTGCACCGGACTGTCCGGTGGTGCACCGTACAGTGTCCGATGCGCCAGGCTGGCATCTGCGAACTAGCTGCTCTCGGGACTTCATCGGTGGTGTACATCTATAAATCACCGGACTGTCCGGTGGTGCACCGGACTGTCCGGTGAGCCAACAGTCGGCCGGGCCAACGGTCGGCCGCGGAATCCGCGCGCGACGCGTGGCAAGTGCCAACGGTCAGAAGGGGCACCGGACTGTCTGGTGTGCACCGGACAGTGTCCGGTGCGCCAACGGCTCGGAATCTACAATGGTCGGCTTCGCCAAATAAGGAAAGAGATCCGCACCGGACAGTGTCTGGTGGTGCACCGGACTGTCCGGTGCGCCAGGCGACAGAAGGCAAGAATTGCCTTCCTGGAATGCTCTCAACGGCTCCTATCTGCCTTGGGGCTATAAAAGGGACCCCTAGGCGCATGGAGGAGCACACCAAGCATTCTTTAAGCATTCCTAAGCACCAAGACTTCAATTCCGCGCATTCGATTCTTTGTGATAGCAACTAGAGCGCCATTTGAGTAGAGAACTCTTTGAGTTGTGCTGAGAGCTCTTGTTGTGACTTGTGTGCATATTGTCGCTCCGATTTTGTGTCTTGTGTGCGTTGCTCATCCCTCCCTTACTTCGTGCTTCTTTGTGAACATCAAGTGTAAGGGCGAGAGGCTCCAAGTTGTGGAGATTCCTCGCGAGCGGGATAAAGTATACAAAGCAAAACACCGTGGTATTCAAGTGGGTCTTTGGACCACTTGAGAGGGGTTGATTGCAACCCTCGTCCGTTGGGACGCCACAACGTGGAGTAGGCAAGTGTTGAACTTGGCCGAACCACGGGATAAACCACTCTGTCTATCTGTGATTGATCTTCTTGTGGTTATCGTGTCTTGCAAGAACTCCTCTCTAGCCACTTGGCTTTATTGTGCTAACTCCTAATCAAGTTTTGTGGCATTAAGTTTGAAGTTTTACAGGATCACCTATTCACCCCCCCCCCCTCTAGGTGCTCTCAATTGGTATCAGAACTGTTCTCTTCAAGAAAGGGACTAATCGCCCGAAGAGATGGATCCTAGGGGCAAGGGGATGGTGGTCAACGATAAGGAGAAGGAGTCCTTCGTCAATGATCCAAAAGATGACAAGCCTACTGACTCGGGCTCAAGCCACAAAAGAAAAGATAGGAAGAAGAAGAAAACAAGGCGCATCAAGGAGATCGTCTACTACGACGACAGTGACGAATCCTCTTCTTCCCAAAAGGACGACGACAACTACGAGAAAAAGAAAACAGTCAATTCAAACTTTTCTTTTGATTATTCTCGTATTCCGCAAAATACAAATGCTCATTTATTCTCCATTCCACTTGGTAAACCTCCTCACTTTGATGGAGAGGACTATGGATTTTGGAGTCACAAAATGCGTAGTCACTTGTTCTCTCTCCATCCAAGCATATGGGAGATAGTGGAAAGTGGAATGCAATTTGATAGTAGTGATAGTCCCATGTTTATCAATGAGCAAATTCACAAAAATGCACAAGCTACTACTGTTCTTCTAGCTTCATTATGCAGGGATGAATACCATAAGGTGAGCGGCTTGGATAACGCCAAGAAGATTTGGGACACCCTCAAAATCCCACATGAGGGGAACGACATCACCATGCTCACTAAAATGGAGTTGGTGGAGGGCGAACTTGGGAGATTCGCAATGATCAGGGGCGAGGAGCCAACCCAAACGTACAACCGGCTCAAGACCCTCGTCAACAATCTGCTCAGTCTGGGTGCACCGGACTGTCCGGTGGTGCACTGGACAGTGTCCGGTGCACTAGGCTGGCATCTGCGAACTAGCTGCTCTTGGGACTTCAACGGCGGCGTACGGCTATAAATCAGCGGACTGTCCGGTGGTGCACCGGACTGTCCGGTGAGCCAACAGTCGGCCGGGCCAACGGTCGGCCGCGGAATTCGCGCGCGACGCGTGGCAAGTGCCAACGGTCAGAAGGGGCACCGAATTGTCCGGTGTGCACCGGACTGTCCGGTGCGCCAACGGCTCGGAATCTGCAACGGTTGGCTTCGCCAAATAAGGAAAGAGATCCGCACCGGACAGTGTCCGGTGGTGCACCGGACTGTCCGGTGCGCCAGGCGACAGAAGGCAAGAATTGCCTTCCTGGAATGCTCTCAACGGCTCCTAGCTGCCTTGGGGCTATAAAAGGGACCCCTAGGCGCATGGAGGAGCACACCAAGCATTCTCTAAGCATTCCTAAGCACCAAGACTTCAATTCCGCGCATTCGATTCTTTGTGATAGCAACTAGAGCTCCATTTGAGTAGAGAACTCTTTGAGTTGTGCTGAGAGCTCTTGTTGTGACTTGTGTGCGTATTGTCGCTCCGATTTTGTGTCTTGTGTGCGTTGCTCATCCCTCCCTTACTCTATGCTTCTTTGTGAACATCAAGTGTAAGGGCGAGAGGCTCCAAGTTGTGGAGATTCCTCGCGAGCGGGATAAAGTATACAAAGCAAAACACCATGGTATTCAAGTGGGTCTTTGGACCGCTTGAGAGGGGTTGATTGCAACCCTCGTCCGTTGGGACGCCACAACGTGGAGTAGGCAAGTGTTGAACTTGGTCGAACCATGGGATAAACCACTGTGTCTATCTGTGATTGATCTTCTTGTGGTTATCGTGTCTTGCAAGAACTCCTCTCTAGCCACTTGGCTTTATTGTGCTAACTCCTAATCAAGTTTTGTGGCATTAAGTTTGAAGTTTTACAGGATCACCTATTCACCCCCCCCCCTCTAGGTGCTCTCAGCATCTTCGTTCAGATCGAAGCATCTTCTTTCACATCGAAGCATCTTCGGGCCAAACTCAAAAAAGGGCCCTTTCGTTTATAATGAAGCATTTTCATGCTGAAAGCAAAAACCTTCATTTCTTTTTTCGTTAGTGTCTTATGCAATATGCCATGATGCGATAAAGCTACAGATGTCTAATGTATGTTCGTATGAATGTAAAAGATGATGTGATGAAGTATGCAAGTGTATGCCGAAGATAAAAAACCTACGCAAATACACATCCAGACTTTGCATCCCCTTAGGAACGAGTTTGGAGCTCTTCACCTCTTACATAGGTGGTATTTTAGCTCTGCATCCCCTTAGAAACGACTTTGGAGCTTCTTCACCTATGATTTAGGTGGCATTTTAGCTCTACATCCCCAGAGGAACGACTTTGGAGCTACTTCACCTTTGATTTAGGTGGCATTTTAGCTCTGCATCCCCGTAGGAACGACTTTGGAGATTTTTCATATTTTTACACTCGATGGTGTAATCCCAGATCTTTTACATTTTACATATGGGGGAAACTGGCCCTTGTATTGGTCAGGGATGGTTGCTATACATGGTATCTCCGAAGCTCATCTACGTTCTAGGATCTTGGAATATCATTCTCGTCCATGTATTTTAACCTCTATGATCCAGGTCTTAACGAAGATACTACCAAGAAGGGTCCCTCCCACTTGAGTTGTAGCTTCCCCACTGTGTCTGGGTTGGCTATTCTTCGAATCACCAAATGTAGTAGCTTAATATTATTTAGTCTCACTTTTCTGTCTCGCCACTTGACTGTTTCAGCTTGGTATTTATTGATGTGATCTATTGCTTGAAGTATGACCCCTTCTATGGTGTCTTTTGATACTTTGCAAGTGTCTTCGTCCTCTGCCGAAGCTAGAGTCCTTATCGATCGTATTCTTGCTTCTCCCGGTGTTATTGCTTCATCTCCGAACAAAAGCTTAAATGGAGTGAACCCTGTTGACCTCGAGACAACAGTGTTATGATTCCACACTACTTTCACCAATTTTTCTGGCCACTTTCCCTTTGGTAGATTAAAGATTGATTTCGTTATTCCTGTGATGATAACTCTATTGGCTGGCTCTACCAAACCATTGGATTCTGGATGTATCACTGATGCAAAGTGTATCTTCATACCAATTTGATCATAAAAGGTTTTAAATGTTTCAGAATCAAATTGGGCTCCATTGTCAACTGTGATAGCCTTCGGCACTGTTGGTCACTTCTTCTCAAATGTTGTGAATCAAGAACAAGGCAACACAATTGTTAAAGGTCAAGGACCTTCATCCTTAAAAGAATTATCTCCTCTTGGATATAATGATCTTCAGACGAAGGTCATGAAGGACATGCATTCATCATTCATGAGTATAGGAGTACATAGAGATAATGAATGTAATTCATCGACTCATCCACATATGTATTTCATAATGCACACATGAACATTAACAAAATTTACATTACATTGATACCTTCGGCTTGTTCGAAGGTGTTGACGCAAGAGCGGTTACAATTCATCATGAACAGTACAGTGGCACTGTTCAGCTATTTGACACGGGACGCAGTCCGGGTAAAAGTACATTTGTGTCCTTAACATTTATTCACAACTATAACATAAATCATTAGGGACTAGCTAGTCTTTTCCTCTTCGGGTCAGCACCATGCTTGGTCTTCATCACAATTTTAAGCCAAAGTTGTTACTCTTCGGTTGTAGCTTCAGCGTTCATTCTTATCATCCTCGGGCTACACCTTCATCTTGTATACCTTTGCCATAGGAGAAGACTCCCATCATGAACCGAAACTCCCTGTAGTAATCAATGTTATGCTAGAAGAAAATGGTTAGTCATGTTTTTGAGGACCTTCGGAAGAGGAAGGACCCCAACAGTAGCCCCTCGCAGTATTAGTTTGTTTCTTTGTAACAAATTCAGACTGCGATATGAACGAAGGCCTTTAGCCGAAGGTCCAAAAAAACACCTTCCCTTTGCTAGAATAGTGAATCGTTCTAAACTGTCGGACCCACCGAGCGGTGGAGCTCTGAATATATATAGAGGCCTGTGCTGTGAATATTTTTCGTGCCATCTAGCTGGTTGTGCTGTGATTGCCATTTTAGCCTTCTTCTTTTGCGAGCGCGTTTGTTTTTTGAGCATCAGCATTTGTTGTGATCGTCATCCAAATGGCTGAGGATAAGAAGATTGTAGACCCCACAGCTGGTGGTTTTTATGAAGCAATGGAAAAGACCAACATTGAAAAAATCACCAATGCGATGCTGGCTAGGCTATCTGGGGATTCCAGCGATAGTGATAGCTTTGATGTGGAGAATGGAAATGAAGATGTCGAAGATCGACCGTGGAGGCCGAGCCATGTTGTTTTTGGAATGTCCAATGTTAAACAAGGACAGATTGAAGGGATGAAGGGAAAATATTTTCACAATATATCCATTGTGAGAGCTAGAGTAAAAAGCATTGTTCCTCTTCCCGAATGAGATGAAGTAGTGGTTTTTAAAAGCTTCATGAAGGTTGGGCTTCGTTTTCTAATGCATAAGATGTTGGTTGAAGTATTGAAGATGTTCGAAAGATACCTTCATCAACTTACTCCCGAAGCTTTGATTAAAGTGGGGGTTTTCATTTAGGCTATGAGGAGCCAAGGGATAGAGCCAGATTGAAAGGGAAATGGGCTTAAACATTTCCTATAATCGATTTTGGTGTTTGACGTCGATCACAAACCACGTGGACTAACTAGTTTGCCTAGTTGTCATTTATCTCATGTGCATAAAGTTCAACATAAACCAACAAAGAAAATGAGTTGGGGGAACTCTAGTTTGGAGCAAAAAACAAGTATTGGTGTTGCCAGTGGTGCAACGGACACTGTCTGGTGCCTAGACCGAGGCACCTCGCGAACTGGCCACTCTCGGGTTTTCCTCAGAGTCACTTCGCTATAATTCACTGGACTGTCCGGTGAACCAACAGAGCAATGGTCAACTGCACCCAACGGTCGACTGCGGTGAACAATGAATAGTGGACAACAGAAGTCAGAAGTCAGAACTACAAATTGAGAACACACCGGATTGTCCGGTGTGCCACCGGACTGCCCGGTGCCGCAAGAGGACAAAGGACTTCAATGGTCAACAGTTCAGATCCCAACGTTCATCTGATGTGGCACGCACCGGACAGTGAACAGTGCCATGTCCGGTGCACCACTGGACTGTCCGGTGTGCCCATCGACAGCAAAGTCAGCTAATGGCTAGGAAGTGGTTCGAGGCTATAAATACCCCCCAACAACCACCATTCAAGCCATCCAAGTTTTTAGACCTTCACATTCAATACTAGAGCAAAGACATACACTCCAAGACACAATTAAAGGATCAAATCCTCTCCATGTTCCAAAATCAACTCAAGTGCTTAGTGACTTGAGAGAGGATCATTTGTGTTTCTTTTGTTGCTCTTGTTGCTTGGATTGCTCTCTTCTTCTCACTCTAACACTTCTAAGTGCTTTGTAAAGCTAGCAAGAGAAACT
Organism: Zea mays; assembly: GCF_902167145.1. NCBI lineage: Eukaryota > Viridiplantae > Streptophyta > Magnoliopsida > Poales > Poaceae > Zea > Zea mays. Next base: position 158,607,660 of record NC_050096.1, read on the forward strand.
TATTTGTGTGGTGATCCTTGTGGGGTCTTAGTGACCTAGGTGATTAAGGAGAAGCACTCAACCAGACTAAGTGACCGATTGAGAGAGAGAAAGGGTTGGAATAGACCCGGCCTTTGTGGCCTCATCAAAGGGGACTAGGTTCTATGGAACCGAACCTCGAGAAACAAATCACCGTGTTCATTTGTGTTGGTCTTCGCTCGATTTGTTTCTCCCCTCTCCTCTCTCTAAAGTTCCCTTGCTCATATCGATTTGAGTTTGCTCCCAAGGTTATTCATATTGATTGAGCAACTCATAGCAAGAGGAACAATCTTTCGCACTCCGAATATATTTCTAACCCTAACCTCAAGTGTAGTGCGTGTTTAAAGTTTGTAAATTTCAGGTTTCGCCTATTCACTCCCCCTTTAGGCAACTTTCAATTGGTATCAGAACCCGGTGCTTCATTAGAGTCTAACAACTCAAAGTGATGTCGGGAGAACACGCCAAGAGGGATATGATCACCGGCGAAAAGCCCGAAGCCTCGGGAAGGAAGAATGATGAACAGACTCCGTCAAAGGAGGTCGGTGACAAGCATAAAGAAGAATCCGCCGGCTTCATCAAGTCACATAGGAAGGGTGACAAGAAGAAAAAGAAAATGAAGAAGGTGGTCTACTACGAGACCGACTCTTCATCACCTTCCCCCTCCGGCGCTGAGTCTACCACTTCAAAACGCCAAGAGCGTAAGAAGTATAGTAAGATGCCTCTACGCTATCCTCTCATTCCTAAACGTGCCCCTCTACTTTCCGTACCCCTAGGCAAACCACCATATTTTGATGGTGAGGATTATTGTATGTGGAGTGATAAAATGAGGCACCATCTAACCTCACTCCACGAAAGCATATGGGATATTGTTGAGTTTGAAGCGCAGGCACCATAGGTGGGCGACGAGGACTACGACTCCGATGAGGCTGCCCAAATAAGGGACTTCAACTCCCAAGCCACCTCTATACTCCTCGCCTCCTTGTGTTGAGAGGAGTATAACAAAGTGCAAGGGTTAAAGAGTGCCAAAGAAATTTGGGACGTCCTCAAAATGGTGCATGAAGGGGACAAGGTGACCAAAATCACCAAGTGCGAAACGATCGAGGGAGAACTCGGTTGATTCGTCCTCAACCAAGGAGAGGAGCCGCAAGCAATGTACAACCGGCTCAAGACAATGGTCAAGGTTATTCTTAGAACTCTTGTTTTTCATAATCCCACTCAAGTGCAATTAATTCATGGATATGCTAGATATAAACTAATGTCTCCCAAGGAAGTTATTGGCAAGTTTGTGAGCTTTGAACTTATGATCAAAGAATCCAAACACATTGTCAACTTGGAGCAAGGCGCCACCTCCGCACCTGAGGTGCAACCCGTTGCATTCAAAGCAACGGAAGAGAAGAAGGAATAGTCTACACCAAGTAGACTCCCAATCGATGCCTCCAAGCTCGACAATGAAGAGATGACTCTTATCATCAAAAGCTTTCGACAAATTCTCAAACAAAGGAAGGGAAGGACTACAAACCCCGTTCCAAGAGGGTGTGCTATAGGTGTAGTAAGTCCGGTCACTTTATTGCAAAATGTCCATATACAAGTGACAGTGACAAGGACAGGGACGACGACAAGAAAGGGAAGAAGAAGATGGAGAATAAAAAATACTACAAGAAGAAGGGTGGCGAGGCGCACGTGGGGCGGGAATGGGACTCCGACGAGAGCTCCACTGACTCCTCCGACGACGAGGACGCCGCCAACATCGCCATCAACAAGGGACTTCTCTTCCCCAACATCGGCCACAAATGCCTCATGGCTAAGGACGGCAAAAGGAAGAAGGTACATTCTAGAGATACCCCCCAAATATACTACTTCTGATGATGAGGGTACCTCTAGTGATGATAATGATGATTTAACTTCTCTTTTTGCTAACCTTACCATGGATCAAAAGAAAAAGATAAATGCATTGATAGAGACCATTAACGAGAAGGATGATATCTTGGAAAGCCAAAAGGACTTGCTCGATAAGGAAAACAAAAAAATGTTAAATTGAAAAATGCTTATGCTCTTGAAGTAGAAAAATGTGAAAACTTGTCTAGAGAGCTTAGTATTTGCAATGATTCAATTTCCTGTCTTAGAATTGAAAATGCTAGTTTAAATGCTAAGATAGAAGAATTGAGTGCTTGCAATGTTCCTACATCTACTGTTGACATGTCACCATTTGCACTAGATGTAGAGATGTTAACATTGATGCTATGAATGATCACATTACTATGATTAAAGAACAAAATGATCACATAGCTAAATTAAATGCTAAAAATGCCGAGCATGAGTTAGAAAATGAAAATTTTAAATTTGCTCGTAGCATTCTTTACAATGGGAGTCGCCCTAGCATTAATGATGGCATTGACTTCCAACAAGGGAGCCAAAGCAACATCAAACTTAATGCCCCTAAGAACAGACTTTCTAACTTTTCTAACTTTGTTAAGGGCAAGGCTCCCATGGTTCAGGATAGAGAAGATTACGTTTTATATCCTAAGAACTATCCTGAACACAAAATTAGGAAAATTCATGTTAGAAAATCTCATATTGTTTCTCATCATGCTTATATGTATAGTAATGAGGTATCTAGCTCTAGGAATTCAACTCATATCAAAATGCCTAAAAATAAAATTGTCAATGCATCAAATGAGCATAGCATTTCATTTAAGACTTTTGATGCATCTTTTGTGCTAACTAACAAATCAGGCAAAGTAGTTGCCAAATATATTAGGGGCAAACACAAGAGTCCCAAGACTTGTGTTTGGGTACCCAAGGTGCTTGTCTCTAATGTGAAAGGACCCAAGATCGTTTGGGTACCTAAGAACAAGACCTAAATTTGTTTTGTAGGTTTATACATCTGGTGGGTCAAGTTGGATAATCGATAGCGGGTGCACAAACCACATGACAGGGGATAAAAGGATGTTTTCCTCATATGAGAAAAATAATAATCTCCAAAGAGTGATTACATTCGAGGATGGCAATCAAGGTCTGGGTAAAATTGCTATATCCCCTGACCATTCCATTTCCAATGTTTTTCTTGTAGATTCTTTAGATTACAACTTGCTTTTTGTTTCTCAATTATGCAAAATGGGCTACAATTGTCTTTTTACTGATGTTGGTGTTACTGTCTTTAGAAGAAGTGATGATTCAGTAGCTTTAAGGGAGGGTTAGATGGTCAGCTATATTTAGTTAATTTTAATGATAACAATGCTGAACTAGACACTTGCTTAATTGCTAAGACTAATATGGGCTGGCTCTAGCATCGTTGACTTGCTCATGTTGGGATGAAGAATGTTCATAAGCCTCTAAAGCGAGAGCACAATTTAGGACTAACAAATGTTCATTTTGAGAAAGACATGATTTGCGGCGCATGTCAAGTAGAGAAGCAGGTTGGAACTCATCATCCACACAAGAACATCATGACGACCGAAAGCATCGGCAGGAGTAAGTATTGTCTTCTTATTGTAGATGATTATTCTCGCTTCACTTGGGTATTATTTTTGCAGGAAAAATCTCAAACCCAAGAGACCTTAAAGAGATTCTTGAGATGGGCTCAAAATGAGTTTGGATTGAGAATCAAAAAGATTAGAAGCGACAATGGAACGGAGTTCAAGAACTCTCAAATTGAAGGATTTCTTGAGGAGGAGGTCATCAAGCATGAGTTCTCTTCTCCCTACACGCCTCAACAAAACAGTGTTGTGGAGAGAAAGAATATAACTCTCTTGGATATGGCGAGGACCATGCTTGATGAGTACAAGACACCGGATCAGTTTTGGGCGGAGGCGATTAACACCGGTTGCTACTCCATCAACCGACTCTACCTTCACCGAATCCTCAAGAAAACATCACATGAACTCCTCACTGGTAAAAAGCCCAATGTTTCTTATTTTAGAGTTTTTGGGAGCAAATGCTTTATTCTTATTAAGAGAGGTAGAAATTCCAAATTTTCTCCTAAAGCAGTAGAAGGCTTTTTACTTGGTTATGACTCAAACACAAGGGCATATAGAGTCTTCAACAAGTCTACTAGATTAGTTGAAGTGTCTTGTGACATTGTGTTTGATGAGACTAATGGCTCCCAAGTGGAGCAAGTTGATCTTGATGAACTAGATGATGAAGAGGCTCCATGCGTCGCACTAAGGAACATGTCCATTGGGGATGTGTGTCCAAAAGAATCCGAAGAGCCTCCACAAGAACTAGATCAACCATCATTGTCACACCTGTGTTTTAGGGGTCCAAAACCCGGGTGCAAAATTCACCAAGTGTGATAGGACCAAGTCTCACACATATGATGGCTCATGGTACAGAAACGAATTTTACATCATTTATATATAACGGAGTTATGTACAAAATAGTTAAATAATTACATCATATGAAGACAACGATCCAACAACCAAAGTTGACTTGGAGACGACAGCCTAGACCTCTCACGGACTCATCATAGCATCCTCCATGCGCCTCATCCTGCGGTACCTGTTCTTGACCTGTGTGGGTGTGAGAGAGCAACGGTGAGCTCACATACGTTCATCGCTCAACAAGTTATGGGGAATATTGTGCATGAACTCACCAAAGGTGGGAGCTCGTGTGAAGTGTAAGGCTTACCAAAGAGGATGGTTAAAGCTGAGCATTGCTTTTAAAGCTGGTCAAAATTTTATTAGTAGTTACTAGGTATAATTAGATACCAACCCAATTAAGTAAGAGATCAAAATTGATAATAACACCCACAATGCAATGCAAATGACAAATTTAAGTTTAATTCCATAAGTTAATCATGTGAGTGTCCGAGCCGCTCATGACCGTGAGCACAGCTAATATACCAGTTTTACACTCTGCAGAGGTTGCGCATCTTTACCCAAAAGTAATATTACCCATTTGCCAAGGGATCGCGACTTCCCATTCATCTCTACCGAGAAGACGAGGCAGGATAGCACTACGAGGCCTTTACAAAGTTCCACTAGCTTCAGAAAACCCGCTACAATTTCTAGGAAGCCCCAATGCAGGGATCCCTCGTCTGATCGTCATCGCAGCAAAATCAACCCGAGAACCTCCCTGCACCGACCACTCCCCTACTGCCCTTGCCTCTTTCGGGTAAGGTAGTCATCCACTAGCTTTCCTAATTAGTCAGCCAAGGGTGTCCCATACCACCCTTGTGGTAGCACTATTTTCCCGGGTGGTTCTCCATGTTCCAATTAACAATATGGTCTTATCATGAACATCAAATAACAAATTGATAATAAAAGCGTGATCATGAATAATGTGTATCTCAGTACCCAAAACCACATAAAGCAATAGCAGGTACTACCCAAAAGTTCAGTGGTAAACAAGGTATAAAGATAGTAAAACTAGGGTAACCTATTGGGTCCCATCAAAATTAACCTATGAAGATCATAATGATTAACAAGAACATTATTGGGTAAATAGAAGTGATCAAGGGCACAACTTGCCTTCAACGAGCTCCTGCTGAACACCTGGGTCCTCAGTGACTTGCTCGTATACTCGCAACAATATGAACAAACATGGTATAGGAGAAATTAATATCACACCAAACAGCGGAACAGAATGCATGATAATATTCTATGCATCATAACGAGATCGTAGGAACAAGAATCACTAAATTCGGAGTTTCGGTTATCAAGTTATGAATTTCCGAAGTTATTAATTACCTTGTGTTGGTCACTTGTTCTTAGATGTTGTATATTAAGAACAAGGCAACACAATTGTCAATCATTACAGACCTTCGTCCTCTGAAGGATTATCTCCTCACGAGGATAATGATTCATTAGATAAAGGTCAAGAAGGACACACCTTTATTATTTAATATGCGAATAGAAATGCGAAAGAATAAACATGATAATCGTTACTCATTAACTCATTTATTCTTGCATTTCATAAAATGTAAATGAATATCAACAATATTAATATTACATTGATACCTTCGTCCTGCTCGAAGGTGTGGGTGCAAGAAAGTGAGTACAATCCAGTGTGAATAGTACGGTGTTACTGTTCGTCTATTTATACGTACGGGACGCAGCCCAAGCAAAAGTACATTTATGTCCTCAACAATTACACATGATCATAATACAAGTTATTAAGGGCTATGTAGTCTTTTCCTCCTTCGGTTGTCATCATTGTCCATCGTCTTCATTGCGAGCCGAAGCTGTCCATTTATTGATATCTTCGACATTTACTCTTATCCTCTTTGGATCTGGCTTCATCTTGTGTGCCTTCATCATAAAGGAAAAGCTTGTATCTTGGAGACAAAGTTTCCTGTAATATCTTATGCTGAAATAATTGTTAATTGTGTTTTTGAGGACCTTCGGAAGGAGAAGGCCACCAACAGTAGCCCCTCGCAGTACTGATTTGTTTCTTTGTAACAAATTTAGACTGCAACATGAACGAAGGCCTTTAGCCGAAGGTCCGAAAAAACACCTTCCCTTTGCTAGAATAGCGAATTACACTGACCTGTGGGACCTATCACACTGTAGGGCTCTCAACATATAAATAGGAGCCTGCATCGTGGGTATTTTTTGTGCTATTTCAGTTGCTTACATTGTGGTCATCATTTTAACCTTTCTTGGCTCGTCAAGTTCAATTGGATTTTAAGCTTCGGAATTCTAGCAACCATCGACCAAATGGGTGATGAAAAGAAGGTTGTTGATCCGGCGCTGGCCAGATTTTACGAAGCTATGGAGAAAACCAATGCAGAGAAAATTGCAAATGAGATGTTAGCTAGAATATCTGAAAACTCAAGCGATAATGAAAGTTTTGATGTGGAAAGTGAAAATGAAGATGCTGAAGATCGGCCCTGGAGACCAAGCCACGTTGTCTTCGGAAAATCAACTATTAAGCAAGGGCAGATCGATGCAATGAGGGGGAGGTATTTTTGTGATATCTCAATCATGAGAGCCAGAGGGGAGAACAATGTTCCTCTTCTCGAAGCTGACGAAGTGGTGGTTTACAGAAGCTTCATGAAAGCAGGGCTTTGATTCCCTCTGGATAAATTGCTGGTCGAAGTTCTGAAAACCTTCGAAATTTACCTTCATCAACTTACTCCCGAAGCCATCATCAAGGTGGGGATCTTTATATGGGCCATGAAGAGCCAATGATTGGAACCAAGTGCAAGATGCTTTTGCAACATTCATGAGTTATCCTATGAGACGAAGGCTACTGAAAAGGAGCAATATCACAACAACTTTGGTTGTTACAGTTTGTGCCTCGGTCTAAAGTGAGCTACCCAGTTCCCACATTTCAGAAGAGGTCGCCGGGTTCTGTAACACCTCAGGTGTTACCATGGCTAGAGCACACCTTGGCACTAAGGACTGTGATCATATGTGGTAGAGACTTAAGGAAACACATAAGAACTTTGGAGATCATGTGTTAATCAAAGTTTGTTAATGACCTAAGAAGCATTACTCTAATCCTTGCACACTTACTACCTTGGATAAGAGGGGGGAAAAACCCTAGACCTCTCTTAAACCCTATCTCCCAAAACCATGGATAAAAGGGGAAAGAGAGTGAGCAAATGTGCAAAACATGAGTAATCTTTGACAAAACCATAAGTAACCTTATAACCAGCAATTAGGGGAAGGTAATATTGCAAAAAGACCCCTGGAGAAACCCCAAATCAAATCTCCAAGTGGAGAGAGAGCTAGAGCTCTCTATTTCTCTCTAAGTTAAAAACTACACCTACACTAAAGATCAGTCGTGTTCACCTCGAAGCTGGCACCAAATCCACCTATGTTCTATACCAAAAATGTGGCATACCACCCAAGGCACCCACTGGAAAAAGCTGAGCCCGAGACTTGGACGTTTGACATGCCTTGGCATGGTTTTTGTCGCGAAGTGGGCAGTGTGACACACCCGATTTGGCGACCGAAGATCTCCCTACCTAGGTCATATCTGCCATGGCAGCTCACGGATGAGAGACAGCCCTAGGTGCCAGGAAAAGACTCGCGCCGGATTTTTGCCAAGATTCGCACGTTTGCGACTTGGGTGAGCTGTGGAACACAGGCAGAAGAAAAGCTCCACGTGTTCGACGCGCTCTGTGTGCGCCAGAGCACGCCCGCGCACGCCCCGTGTCGCGCCAACGGCCAGCCGGCGCCCTAGCCCGCGCCCGCGCCTATAAAGCCCGCTCAGGCGTCGACTGCACTCTTCCGTGCACCCTCAAGCTTCACCGGAGCTCAGTTCACCGCCGTTTGCCCGTGCGCGGCGTGTCCGCGGCCACCCGAGCCACTGCCACCGTAGACCGGCCAGCCCAGCCTTTCCCAAACCCGTCCAACCCTCGGAGACGAGTGTGCACAACTTAGTGAAGCTCCCAGAGCGAGGAATCGAAGTCTGCTTTGCCGGAGAAGCCAGTCCACGGTCGCCGGAGTTCACAACCCCGCCGGAGTACGTGGACCGGGTAATCCACTCAACCATTTTCTGATTCCTTGTACACACGGTCTCTGCGTCACCCCGTGAAGCTCACCGTGCCCTTGGATTGAACCAGATCGCCGTGATTTGGCCGGTACACTCGCCGCCGACGAGAACACCCGCCTGCGCACGTGGACCGAGCGATTCCGGCCATCCCCGCCATCGAGCCGCACCTTGCTGTGACCGCCCGAGCCTCCCCGAGCCAACCCTGCCCTTCGTCGGACCCATCTCGCCGCCGGTAAGCCGCGCCACCCTTTTCTTTCCCGCGGGTACTGTTTACATTGGGAGAAGGACTGCGGGTGAGAGGAAGAGAAGGTCAGGGGGCTTTTTGAACTGTCAGCGACCCAGGGGAATAGTGGCGCAGGGGTAGATTTGTGCGGGTTGATTTAGTTTAAACCCAGGGACCTCGGTGTAAACTGTTTTTCCAGGAAACTCTTATTAAATCTGTTTTTAAATTGAACAGAAACTTTAAAAATTCATAACTTCTGTTTAGTTCATCCAAATTTGGTCAAACCAATTTTGCCAGACTTTAAATAATGTAAACTACTTAAGAAAAATATAAAAATCCCTATGTACTACAGAAAACTTTAGGGTTCTAATTTAATTATTGTTTTGGCCATAAGCTAAATAATAGGGCAAAAATTAGTTGCACTATTTGACTAGGGTTAGAAAAATTTGGAGAAGTTTATATCTACCTACTGATCTGTTTAAAAATGTTAAACCTCTCTGTCCACCCCATTAAGTTAGTTTTTGCCCCTTATTTTACAATATGCTCAAGGTTAAGAAAAATAGAAAATGTGATTTAAATAATGAACCAGAGGGCACCCCTATTTTTGTTAGGGTACTTATTCAATATAGTTCACTGGAAAAATCTATCCTACCCTGGTTTAGTATAAAATAAGTGGGATACCTTTTATTTGAATAAAACAAGGAAAACTTAGAAAAACCCTACAAAAATAACCCCAAGGTGAAAACACCCCCACCCTTGGGATAGTTAATGTTTTATTATTAAGAACTTAGGAAAAATATGAAATCTGCTGTTTGACATTTTTCAAATAACCATGTAGTAGAAAGTACCTTTTAGGCATTAAACCTTAGAAAATCATAACTAAATAACCACCCCTTAGCTTTCTGTGATTTTTGGCACAGAAGCCTATTTTTACTGTTAGATGTCAACAAAAATAACCTTTAGGACAGAACCCACCTCTAATTAAGAGTTGTAGTACAAGGTGGCCCATTTACCCCACTTTTATTATTTTTGTCTAAAGCACAGCATTTTTATTTGGAACCTCAACTTCCTAGAAGGGGTTATAGTGACCAATGGCAACCCACTGTAATTTTTACAAAATTTTTGGAGAAAGTTAAGCTACTGTTGTAGTTCAAACCCCACTAAAATTCATAAATAAAAAATTAAATAAAGGAAAATGAATAATGGAAATTAGTGCCATCCTAAAACCCTTGTAAATTGTCCACTGAAATATATAAAGGCAATACAAATCCCCTATGTTTATCTTCAACAAAAATCTAAACCCAGGAGTGATAAGCATAAACCACTAAAGGCCCCGCATGACCAAGAAACTCTAAGTTACTTCTTGACTTAGTTTCTTTTTAGCATAATGTTATTAAATCCTGCATAATCATGACATACATGTTCATTGCATTCGATAGACTGTAACCTTGCTGACGGAGAGTACGTCCTCGTGCCGGAGCAAGGAGCTGCTCAGGAGGTAGCCCCAGATCCAGCACCAGAGCCTGCACCAGAGGACCTGCCTGCCACTGCTTTGGAAGGCAAGCCCCGGTTTTATGCATAACCTGTTATTTATGCTATTTTACTACACTTATTGATTGTAGGATTGAATGTGCACTTAAGTGTAGGAGTTGTTTGAAACCTTAGTTGCATGATCTCAGGAATCCCATTGAGATGAATACTAGTATGCTAAGTCGAGTAGCTGCTTACTATTTAGGGATCTCGGTAGAAGTCGAGTGATTTTTCTAGCACTCGCGCGAGGTCAGGACATTGATTGTACCCACTTTCATATCGTACTGATGTTGGTGTGTGGGCAACAATCCATGGGGATTGGTTGTTCACGAGATAAAAATTTGAATAAGGATTAAGGTGTGGTACCGTGAGTCAAGCGTTTGAACGTACTAAACACATGCCGAGAAATATGGTAAATCGGTAAGCCTAGTACTTGATTGAACCTGGCAGTAGACTTTGCCCCTCACGCGACCTGAGACGTGGTCTCCCATTCCGGTTATGGTGGGTACAAGTGCGGTCACTACACGACGGCAGTCGGGGTCAGTGAGGCATTGTACGCCAAGGCGATGAGCCCTGATCTACTGACGGGGAATCGATGGGGACGGTTGATGTGTGTGGGGACGGAGTGCCCCTGCATGTCGTGTGTTTAGGTTTACCTTGCAAGGATAAAAACTCGATTCGAATCGTCTGCTTCTCGCAGCTAATGAGACTGCTTGATCCATGCTGCTACATTGAGTAATAAGTGGAATTGTGCTGAGATGATACAAGATGTTGATTGCTAAAAATGTTTGCTACTATGTATGAGTAGATAGTACATATTTAGCCTTAAGAGAGTCACACTTAATTTGACAAAGTTAAAAACTTGATTAGAAACTCAGCTAGTGCTTTTGGCAACCAAACCCCACAGCCAAACAGCTGCATGTCTAGAGGTAGAGGAGTAGACTCCTCACACTGGGTAAGTCTAGCTGAGTATTAGTATACTCAGCCTTGCTTGTGGCATAATTTTACAGGTTCTCTGGAGGACATGGTTGCTGGAGTGACTTGGCCGTCCATCTTGCCATCGGGTTGGACTATCGAGTGGGACCCTACCTCGGCTGAGGAGGAGCATGAGGAGTGATGGGACAGGCTTCCCCATCTCTCTGTTTAATTACCGTTAGTTTTATTCCGCTGCACTTCAAACAATGATGACTACTTTTGCAAAACTCCTATGGTGATGTAATAATTTAATACTCTTTCATGCATGGTTTTATGCTTTATTGTATTTGCTCTATGACTCACCATCGAGTGCGATTGTGGTACTTGATCCTGTCAGTGGCCGTGTCAGACTAGATCCGAGGGATTGACGGGTTATTCCCATTTAAGTGTGGTCTAGCCTCTAAGGCGGAACTTAGGCACTTAAGTTGGAATAATTCGGGCAGTTCCGCCACAGCTGGTATCGGAGCTTGTACCACCACAGAGGAATCAATAAAATGTAAATACCATCATTTTCCAAAATAAAATTTGATAGAAACAATGTTGGATAGATAGTAGGACGAGCAGGATAGACCTAGGACGTGAAGCCTTAGGGTGATAGAAGGGTAGCTAGGTGGCTACGTAATTAGGCCCTATAGGCCACCTTAAGGGATGGGAGTTCTTCCCTATCCCCTTATATTGGTGAGGTCGTTCAGGACGAGCATGCATGCATTTCTAAATTAAACAAATGGATAATTGAGTAAAGACTTAAAAACAAGATAATAACCAGCTAGGTCCCCAGTACCTTTATATTTAACTAGAGAAAGGCCGAGTTTTATTTTCCTTGTTCTTTTTATAATTCTTTTTCTTTTACTTACGCTTAACCGTACACAGATGACTTCCCATGGATCCTCAGAGGACGGAAATGCACTGTCCCACACTGACGGGCTTGCACGAGAGGGCTTTCCCCGCATTTTGTGGGAGGTACTTCAGGGGGCCGGATACGCGACACCCCCTCAGTACGCGGTGCAGCAGTTCGAGAAGCACCGAGTGCCCCGTTGTAGGGTGAGGATGACCTTGGAGCCTCATCCCCTACAGCTAGGCTGGCGCTCTTTGGACTCCGAGTCTTTTGGATACCGAGCTGAGGACACGATCGAGGCGATCGCTCTGCATGGGTTGACCACTTTCTGCGGATTCCATCCTTTGGAGCTGGCTACCCACCCCATTGGCTTGTTCCCCGCCGAAAGGGAGGACGACCCAATGTGGAAGGATCGGGTGGAGCATGCCAAGGATATCTGGGCCATCTACCCAGGACAGACTGCGCACTTGACCGTACGGTGTATGAATGCTCTGTACCGTCTGCAAGTGATGCGCGGTGAGGCGATGTCCCATCTGATGGCACTATTGGAGGCAACAAAGATTACTTTGGACAACAGGGAGGAGCTTGTGGTTGATTTGTCCACTGAGATGGTGGAGAAGGATTTGCAGGTGGAGCAGCTATCCACTGATATCCAAGAGTTGGAGGAATTAGTGGGCACCAGGGAGAACACCATCGAGGTTCTCGAGGATCAGCTCATTAACACCCAGCAGCAGCTTGCCGAGGCTAACGAGCACCTGAATATGCATCACCAGGAGATCCAGGACATGGAGGCCAACGAGGACGTCGACATCGAGGGAGGAGATGAGCCTGCCTCCAGTGTGGACACCGCTGGCTCAGGGAGACCACCTTCCCCTGAGTCGAGTGTTGCCTCGTTCGCTCACTAGGTGTTCAGGACAGAGTTAGAAGTCAGATGGTAGGACTCCTCGCAGCTAGCTTAGCTTTTGCACCCTTGGGGTACTAGGCTAGATAGAGTTGAGTCTTTTTGGGACAATTGATGTAATCGTGCTAAACTCTCTTGGAAGCATGTTTGATGGATGCTGTTATCAGTCTAAATTGGAAGGAAAAATTTATGCCTTTTTAAATCCTTTTGTTGAAATTGGAGTCCATCATTTTGCTTTTGACTCTTTTCGCCGCGATTAAATCTTTAACTTGGAGATATGGTGTTAAGTATGTATGTGGTTTTTCAGATGGCCGGGAGGCAGCGTCGTGGCCAGAATGAGCGCGTTCCTCCACCGCCGCCACCGCCTCCCACTCTGCAGGAGCTGATGGCTCAGCAGAATGAGATCTTGAGGCAGCTAGCTCAGCGTCAGCCACCACCTCAGCACTATGGTGGTGGAGACCATCAGCGTCACCCCGCGGCAGCTACCTACCAGGAGTTCCTCAGTACCCAGCCCCCATTGTTCACAAGGGCAGAGGACCCACTTGATGCAGATGTGTGGTTGCGAGTGGTGGAATCCAAATTCCCGCTACTCCATGGGGCTTGTTCAGAGGTCACTAAAGTCAGGTTCGCCACCCAGCAGCTTCGCGGACCCGCAAGGACTTGGTGGGATCATTTTCTTGCTATGCAGCCAGAGGACCGAGAGGTGGAATGGAGGGAGTTCAAGGCAGCTTTCAGGGGACACCACATACCAGCCGGGATTATGGGCCGAAAGCTCAAAGAGTTTCTGGCACTCACTCAGGGCAACAGGATAGTGTTGCAATATGCCCAGGCTTTTAATGACTTGTGCCAGTATGCTGGATATCACGCAGATACGGATGAGAAGAAGAGAGACAGGTTCAGGAGGGGGCTCAGCACTAAGCTCAGTGACCGTCTCAACACCGTCAGGGCCAACAGCTACAATGAGTTGGTCAACATGGCTATCTCCCAGGAGGACTGCATTACAGCTCGACAGGCAGAAAAGAAAAGGAAGACCCCTGTGGCAGGACCTTCAGCTCAGCCACAACGCTTCAGGATTGTGTCCGACACTCAGAGCAGGGGACCCTAGCAGCAGCAAGGGAGATGGGTGATCCGACCACAGCAGCAGCAGCAGGCACCCAACCGCGCCCAGTTTCCAGCTCAGAGGAACAATCAGCAGCAGCAGCAGTACCGCCAGGCAAATGACAACAGGTGTTTCACATGTGGCAACACCGGGCATTATGCCAAAAATTGCCCCAGGAACTAGCAGAGGCAGGGGCAGAATGTTAATCAGAATCAAGGCAAGAGACAGAAGGTGCAAGTGAGGCAGGGCAGGCTAAACTTCACCACCATGGCTGATATTCCAGAGGGAGCACTCGTCTTGACTGGTATCTTTACAGTTTTAAATTATCCTGCTATTGTTCTTTTTGATTCTGGTGCATCACACAGTTTTATCAGTACCAAATTTAGTGCCAAGTGCCAATTGCCTTTTCACCATACCAATGGGGGTATTACAATCTCAACACCAGGAGGCCGGGTTGCCACCTATCAGATCAATAGGCACGTACCAATTAAGCTGGGTAGTTTCATTTTCAAAACCACTTTATTGATAATGGGATTGGATAGTGTGGATATCATCTTAGGGACTGATTGGTTATCACGACACCACGTGGTGATTGATGTCGCAGCTAGAGCCATAGAGATCCGCTCCCCTTTGGATGGCGAGATCACCTTATATCTACCCGACCAGGGATGCACCCGTTCCTGTGCCTTCGTTATGATAGAGTCACCAGTGGAAAGGATCCCAGTGGTCTGTGACTACCCGGATGTGTTTCCGGATGAATTGCCAGAAATGCCACCTGACCGAGATATTGAGTTCGCCATCGAATTGCAACCTGAGACTGCCCCTATCTCCAAGAGACCCTATAGGATGCCTCCCGCGGAATTGGCAGAACTGAAAAAGCAATTGCAAGAGTTGTTAGACAAGGGGTTTATTCGCCCAAGTACTTCACCATAAGGATGTCCAGCATTATTTGTGAAGAAAAAGGATGAGAGTTTGAGAATGTGTGTTGACTACCGCCCTCTCAATGCGGTGACCATCAAGAACAAATACCCGCTGCCCCGAATTGATGTTCTGTTTGATCAATTAGTGGGAGCCAAGGTATTTTCCAAGATAGACCTTCGCTCGGGTTACCATCAGATCAAGATCCGTGCCAGCGACATTCCCAAGACGGCTTTCTCTACCAGATATGGGCTGTATGAGTTTTTGGTGATGTCTTTCGGGCTGACCAATGCCCCGGCTTATTTTATGTACCTAATGAACTCAGTGTTCATGCCAGAATTGGACAAATTTGTGGTGGTTTTCATTGATGATATTCTAGTCTATTCCAAGAATGAAGACGAACATACTGAGCACCTGCACACCGTGCTCCAGCGACTGCGCGATCATCGTCTTTATGCTAAGTTGTCTAAATGTGAATTCTGGCTGAAGGAGATCAAATTCTTGGGTCACACAATTTCTCAGGATGGGATATCAGTTGATCCTGAGAAGGTACAAGAGGTGATGGATTGGAAACCCCCGACTACAGTGAAGCAAATTCGGAGTTTTCTGGGTTTGGCAGGGTATTATCGACGATTTATTCCGGATTTCTCCAGGATTGCCAAACCAATGACTGAACTGTTGAAGAAAGGAGTCAAGTATGATTGGAGCCAAAAGTGTGAAGATGCCTTTCATACTTTGAGGCAGCATTTGACAACCGCCCTAGTGCTGGCTCAACCTGACAACACTAAACCATTTGAAGTTTATTGTGATGCTTCTGGTACAGGATTGGGATGTGTCTTGATGCAAGATAACAGAGTCATTGCTTATGCTTCCCGAGCACTTAGACCCCATGAGCAGAACTACCCTACACATGACCTGGAATTGGCAGCTGTGGTTCATGCTCTTAAGATATGGAGACACTACTTGATGGGAGCTCACTGTAACATCTACACTGATCACAAGAGTCTCAAATACATCTTCACTCAGGCAGATCTGAACATGAGGCAAAGGAGATGGTTGGAGTTAATCAAGGACTATGATTTGGAAGTGCATTACCATCCGGGCAAAGCAAATGTTGTGGCAGATGCCTTGAGCAGAAAGGCCCAGTGCAATTGTATGAGCATGGATGCAAGAGTTACCACCCTGTGCGATGAGCTGTGCAAGCTAAACCTAGAAGTTGTTTCTTCAGGTGACTTAAGTTATATCTCGGTGGAACCCACATTGCAAGAGCAAATAGTGAGGGCACAGATTGAGGATAAGGGTGTTCAAATGATTAAGTAAATGATCAAGCAAAAGGCAGAAAAATACAAGTGTTTCCGTCAGGACAGCAAGGGGATTTTATGGTTTGGAGATCGATTGGTTGTTCCCAAGGACCCTGAGCTCAGAAAGAAGATACTGGATGAAGCTCACCTTTCCAAATTTTCCATGCACCCTGGTAGCAACAAGATGTACCATGATCTCAGAACTTTATATTGGTAGACCAGAATGAAGAGGGAAATTGCCAAGTACGTATCTGAGTGTGACACTTGCCAGAGGATAAAAGCTAGTCACTTGAGGGCAGCAGGCCCTTTGCAACCCCTTCCCATACCATCTTGGAATTGGGAGGACATTTGCATGGACTTTATAGTGGGATTGCCCAATACATCCAGGCACCATGATTCTATTTGGGTTATTGTGGACAGATTGACTAAGACTGCTCATTTCTTACCAGTGCACACCACCCACAGGACAGAGAAGTATGCAGAGATCTACATTGACCAAATAGTTCGTCTGCATGGGATACCAAGGACTATAGTCTCGGACAGAGGAGCACCATTTGTGGCACGATTTTGGGAGCAATTGCAGGAATCACTTGGGACCCAGGTCATACGAAGCTCAGCCTATCATCCCCAAACCGATGGCCAGACAGAGAGGGTGAATCAGATTTTGGAAGACATGTTGCGGGCATGTGCACTACACTACGGAAAGGATTGGGACAAGTGTCTTTCCTTGGCAGAATTTTCTTACAATAACAGCTATCAGTCCAGTCTGAAGATGGCACCCTTTGAGGCATTATATGGGAGAAGGTGTAGGACCCCACTGAATTGGTCTCAAGCGGGAGAGAGGGAAATTTTTGGACCAGATTTGGTACTTGAAGCAGAGGCAAAGGTCAGGATCATCAAGAAGAACCTAGAAGCTGCTCAAGCCAGGCAAAAGAGCTATCATGATAAGAGGCGGAAGCCTCTACAGTTTGAGGTGGGAGATCATGTTTATCTTAAGGTGTCACCCACCAAGGGTGTCCAGAGATTTGGGATCAAGGGCAAGTTAGCTCCTCGCTACATTGGACCCTACGAGATCAAGGAAGCTTGTGGACCCGTAGCCTATCAACTGGAATTGCCACCTCACATGTCAGCAGTTTACAATGTGTTCCATGTATCTCAGCTGCAGAAATGTGTTCGCCTACCCACTGAAGTGCTGCCAGGACTAGATATTAAGATAGAACCAGACTTGTCCTACCAAGAGTACCCCGTCAAGGTATTAGATCAAAAGGAGAGATCAACTCGAGCAAGGTCGGTCAAAATGTATAAGGTTCAGTGGAGTCACCATTCAGCAGAAGAAGCTACATGGGAGACTGAGGATTTTCTACGCTCTCGCTTCCCCGACTTTCTGCCCAAAGGAGTCGATACGTAACCCCAAAACCCCACCCCCACCTGCCCTTTGAATTCAATTATAAGAAAAACTTAGATAACAAGGATAGTCTAAGTTGTGGATTTAACTTAAAAAGGGCTTCCTTCTGAAGTTGCAAAGAGAATGACATTCGAAGAGCAGTTAACGAGAGAAACTGGAGTATAAGGAAGAGTAACACACCATCATACCTTAGTAGCACCCCTCTAGAGGACTCTGCCTAAAATCTCGGGACGAGATTCCTTTAAGGGGGAGGGCTGTAACACCTCAGGTGTTACCATGGCTAGAGCACACCTTGGCACTAAGGACTGTGATCATATGTGGTAGAGACTTAAGGAAACACATAAGAACTTTGGAGATCATGTGTTAATCAAAGTTTGTTAATGACCTAATAAGCATTACTCTAATCCTTGCACACTTACTACCTTGGATAAGAGGGGGGAAAACCCTAGACCTCTCTTAAACCCTATCTCCCAAAACCATGGATAAAAGGGGAAAGAGAGTGAGCAAATGTGCAAAACATGAGTAATCTTTGACAAAACCATAAGTAACCTTATAACCAGCAATTAGGGGAAGGTAATATTGCAAAAAGACCCCTGGAGAAACCCCAAATCAAATCTCCAAGTGGAGAGAGAGCTAGAGCTCTCTATTTCTCTCTAAGTTAAAAACTACACCTACACTAAAGATCAGTCGTGTTCACCTCGAAGCTGGCACCAAATCCACCTATGTTCTATACCAAAAATGTGGCATACCACCCAAGGCACCCACTAGAAAAAGCTGAGCCCGAGACTTGGACGTTTGACATGCCTTGGCATGGTTTTTGACGCGAAGTGGGCAGTGTGACACACCCGATTTGGCGACCGAAGATCTCCCTACCTAGGCCATATCTGCCATGGCAGCTCACGGATGAGAGACAGCCCTAGGTGCCAGGAAAAGACTCGCGCCGGATTTTTGCCAAGATTCGCACGTTTGCGACTTGGGTGAGTTGTGGAACACAGGCAGAAGAAAAGCTCCACGTGTTCGACGCGCTCTGTGTGCGCCAGAGCACGTCCGCACGCGCCCCGCGTCGCGCCAACGGCCAGCTGGCGCCCTAGCCCACGCCCGCGCCTATAAAGCCCGCTCAAGCGTCGACTGCACTCTTCCGCGCACCCTCAAGCTTCACCGGAGCTCAGTTCACCGCCGTTTGCCCGTGCGCGGCGTGTCCGCGGCCACCCGAGCCACTGCCACCGTAGACCGGCCAGCCCAGCCTTTCCCAACCCCGTCCAACCCTCGGAGACGAGTGTGCACAACTCAGTGAAGCTCCCAGAGCGAGGAATCGAAGTCTGCTTCGCCGGAGAAGCCAGTCCACGGTCGCCAGAGTTCACAACCCCGCCGGAGTACGTGGACCGGGTAATCCACTCAACCATTTTCCGATTCCTTGTACACACGGTCTCTGCGTCACCCCGTGAAGCTCACCGTACCCTTGGATTGAACCAGATCGTCATGATTTGGCCGGTACACTCGCCGCCGACGAGAACACCCGCCTGCGCACGTGGACCGAGCGATTCTGGCCATCCCCACCACCGAGCTGCACCTCGCTGTGACCGCTAGAGCCTCCCCGAGCCAACCCTGCCCTTCGCCGGACCCATCTCGCCGCCGGTAAGCCACACCACCCTTTTCTTTCCCGCGGGTACTGTTTACATTGGGGGAAGGACTGCGGGTGAGAGGAAGAGAAGGTCAAGGGGCTTTTTGAACTGTCAGCGACCCAGGGGAATAGTGGCGCAGGGGTAGATTTGTGCGGGTTGATTTAGTTTACACCCAGGGACCTCGGTGTAAACTGTTTTTCCATGAAACTCTTATTAAATCTGTTTTTAAATTGAACAGAAACTTTAAAAATTCATAACTTCTGTTTAGTTCATCCAAATTTGGTCAAACCAATTTTGCCAGACTTTAAATAATGTAAACTACTTAAGAAAAATATAAAAATCCCTATGTACTACAGAAAACTTTAGGGTTCTAATTTAATTATTGTTTTGGCTATAAGCTAAATAATAGGGCAAAAAATAGTTGCACTATTTGACTAGAGTTAGAAAAATTTGGAGAAGTTTATATCTACCTACTGATCTGTTTAAAAATGTTAAACCTCTCTGTCCACCCCATTAAGTTAGTTTTTGCCCCTTATTTTACAATATGCTCAAGGTTAAGAAAAATAGAAAATGTGATTTAAATAATGAACCAGAGGGCACCCCTATTTTTGTTAGGGTACTTATTTAATATAGTTCACTAGAAAAATCTATCCTACCCTGGTTTAGTATAAAATAAGTGGGATACCTTTTATTTGAATAAAACAAGGAAAACTTAGAAAAACCCTACAAAAATAACCCCAAGGTGAAAACACCCCCACCCTTGGGATAGTTAATGTTTTGTTATTAAGAACTTAGGAAAATATGAAATCTGCCGTTTGACATTTTTCAAATAACCATGTAGTAGAAAGTACCTTTTAGGCATTAAACCTTAGAAAATCATAACTAAATAACCACCCCTTAGCTTTCTGTGATTTTTGGCACAGAAGCCTATTTTTACTGTTAGATGTCAACAAAAATAACCTTTAGGACAGAACCCACCTCTAATTAAGAGTTGTAGTACAAGGTGGCCCATTTACCCCACTTTTATTATTTTTGTCTAAAGCACAGCATTTTTATTTGGAACCTCAACTTCCTAGAAGGGGCTATAGTGACCAATGGCAACCCACTGTAATTTTTACAAAATTTTTGGAGAAAGTTAAGCTACTGTTGTAGTTCAAACCCCACTAAAATTCATAAATAAAAATTAAAGAAAGGAAAATGAATAATGGAAATTAGTGTCATCCTAAAACCCTTGTAAATTGTCCACTGAAATATATAAAGGCAATACAAATCCCCTATGTTTATCTTCAACAAAAATCTAAACCCAGGAGTGATAAGCATAAACCACTAAAGGCCCCGCATGACCAAGAAACTCTAAGTTACTTCTTGACTTATTTTCTTTTTAGCATAATGTTATTAAATCCTGCATAATCATGACATACATGTTCATTGCATTCGATAGACTATAACCTTGCTGACGGAGAGTACGTCCTCGTGCCGGAGCAAGGAGCTGCTCAGGAGGTAGCCCCAGATCCAGCACCAGAGCCTGCACCAGAGGACCTGCCTGCCACTGCTTTGGAAGGCAAGCCCCGGTTTTATGCATAACCTGTTATTTATGCTATTTTACTACACTTATTGATTGTAGGATTGAATGTGCACTTAAGTGTTAGAGTTGTTTGAAACCTTAGTTGCATGATCTCAAGAATCCCATTGAGATGAATACTAGTATGCTAAGTCGAGTAGCTGCTTACTATTTAGGGATCTCGGTAGAAGTCGAGTGATTTTTCTAGCACTCGCGCGAGGTCAGGACATTGATTGTACCCACTTTCATATCGTACTGATGTTGGTGTGTGGGCAACAATCCATGGGGATTGGTTGTTCACGAGATAAAAATTTGAATAAGGATTAAGGTGTGGTACCGTGAGTCAAGCGTTTGAACGTACTAAACACATGCCGAGAAATATGGTAAATCGGTAAGCCTAGTACTTGATTGAACCTGGCAGTAGACTTTGCCCCTCACGCGACCTGAGACGTGGTCTCCCATTCCGGTTATGGTGGGTACAAGTGCGGTCACTACACGACGGCAGTCGGGGTCAGTGAGGCATTGTACGCCAAGGCGGTGAGCCCTGATCTGCTGACGGGGAATCGATGGGGACGGTTGATGTGTGTGTGGGGACGGAGTGCCCCTGCATGTCGTGTGTTTAGGTTTACCTTGCAAGGATAAAAACTCGATTCGAATCGTCTGCTTCTCGCAGCTAATGAGACTGCTTGATCCATGCTGCTACATTGAGTAATAAGTGGAATTGTGCTGAGATGATACAAGATGTTGATTGCTAAAAATGTTTGCTACTATGTATGAGTAGATAGTACATATTTAGCCTTAAGAGAGTCACACTTAATTTGACAAAGTTAAAAACTTGATTAGAAACTCAGCTAGTGCTTTTGGCAACCAAACCCCACAGCCAAACAGCTGCATGTCTAGAGGTAGAGGAGTAGACTCCTCACACCGGGTAAGTCTAGCTGAGTATTAGTATACTCAGCCTTGCTTGTGGCATAATTTTACAGGTTCTCTGGAGGACATGGTTGCTGGAGTGACTTGGCCGTCCATCTTGCCACCGGGTTGGACTGTCGAGTGGGACCCTACCTCGGCTGAGGAGGAGCATGAGGAGTGATGGGACAGGCTTCCCCATCTCTCTGTTTAATTACCGTTAGTTTTATTCCGCTGCACTTCGAACAATGATGACTACTTTTGCAAAACTCCTATGATGATGTAATAATTTAATACTCTTTCATGCATGGTTTTATGCTTTATTGTATTTGCTCTGTGACTCACCATCGAGTGAGATTGTGGTACTTGATCCTGTCAGTGGCCTTGTCGGACTAGATCCGAGGGATTGACGGGTTATTCCCATTTAAGTGTGGTCTAGCCTCTAAGGCGGGACTTAGGCACTTAAGTTGGAATAATTCGGGCAGTTCCGCCACAGCTGGTATCGGAGCTTGTACCACCACAGAGGAATCAATAAAATGTAAATACCATCATTTTCCAAAATAAAATTTGATAGAAATAATGTTGGATAGATAGTAGGACGAGCAGGATAGACCTAGGACGTGAAGCCTTAGGGTGATAGAAGGGTAGCTAGGTGGCTACGTAATTAGGCCCTATAGGCCACCTTAAGGGATGGGAGTTCTTCCCTATCCCCTTATATTGGTGAGGTCGTTCAGGACGAGCATGCATGCATTTCTAAATTAAACAAATGGATAATTGAGTAAAGACTTAAAAACAAGATAATAACCAGCTAGGTCCCCAGTACCTTTATATTTAACTAGAGAAAGGCCGAGTTTTATTTTCCTTGTTCTTTTTATAATTCTTTTTCTTTTACTTACGCTTAACCGTACACAGATGACTTCCCACGGCTCCTCAGAGGACGGAAATGCACTGTCCCACACTGACGGGCTTGCACGAGAGGGCTTTCCCCGCATTTTGTGGGAGGTACTTCAGGGGGCCGGATACGCGACACCCCCTCAGTACGCGGTGCAGCAGTTCGAGAAGCACCGAGTGCCCCGTTGTAGGGTGAGGATGACCTTGGAGCCTCATCCCCTGCAGCTAGGCTGGCGCTCTTTGGACTCCGAGTCTTTTGGATACCGAGCTGAGGACACGATCGAGGCGATCGCTCTGCATGGGTTGACCACTTTCTGCGGATTCCATCTTTTGGAGCTGGCTACCCACCCCATTGGCTTGTTCCCCGCCGAAAGGGAGGACGACCCAATGTGGAAGGATCGGGTGGAGCATGCCAAGGATATCTGGGCCATCTACACAGGACAGACTGCGCACTTGACCGTACGGTGCATGAATGCTCTGTACCGTCTGCAAGTGCTGCGCGGTGAGGCGATGTCCCATCTGATGGCACTATTGGAGGCAACAAAGATTACTTTGGACAACAGGGAGGAGCTTGTGGTTGATTTGTCCACTGAGATGGTGGAGAAGGATTTGCAGGTGGAGCAGCTATCCACTGATATCCAAGAGTTGGAGGAATTAGTGGGCACCAGGGAGAACACCATCGAGGTTCTCGAGGATCAGCTCATTAACACCCAGCAGCAGCTTGCCGAGGCTAACGAGCACCTGGATATGCATCACCAGGAGATCCAGGACATGGAGGCCAACGAGGACGTCGACATCGAGGGAGGAGATGAGCCTGCCTCCAGTGCGGACACCGCTGGCTCAGGGAGACCACCTTCCCCTGAGTCGAGTGTTGCCTCGTTCGCTCACTAGGTGTTCAGGACAGAGTTAGAAGTCAGATGGTAGGACTCCTCGCAGCTAGCTTAGCTTTTGCACCCTTGGGGTACTAGGCTAGATAGAGTTGAGTCTTTTTGGGACAATTGATGTAATCGTGCTAAACTCTCTTGGAAGCATGTTTGATGGATGCTGTTATCAGTCTAAATTGGAAGGAAAAATTTATGCCTTTTTAAATCCTTTTGTTGAAATTGGAGTCTATCATTTTGCTTTTGACTCTTTTCGCCGCGATTAAATCTTGAACTTGGAGATATGGTGTTAAGTATGTATGTGGTTTTTCAGATGGCCGGGAGGCAGCGTCGTGGCCAGAATGAGCGCGTTCCTCCACCGCCGCCACCGCCTCCCACTCTACAGGAGCTGATGGCTCAGCAGAATGAGATCTTGAGGCAGCTAGCTCAGCGTCAGCCACCACCTCAGCACTATGGTGGTGGAGACCATCAGCGTCACCCCGCGGCAGCTACCTACCAGGAGTTCCTCAGTACCCAGCCCTCATTGTTCACAAGGGTAGAGGACCCACTTGATGCAGATGTGTGGTTGCGAGTGGTGGAATCCAAATTCCCGCTACTCCATGGGGCTTGTTTAGAGGTCACTAAAGTCAGGTTCGCCACCCAGCAGCTTCGCGGACCCGCAAGGACTTGGTGGGATCATTTTCTTGCTATGCATCCAGAGGACCGAGAGGTGGAATGGAGGGAGTTCAAGGCAGCTTTCAGGGGACACCACATACCAGCCGGGATTATGGACCGAAAGCTCAACGAGTTTCTGGCACTCACTCAGGGCAACAGGATAGTGTTGCAATATGCCCAGGCTTTTAATGACTTGTGCCAGTATGCTGGATATCACGCAGATATGGATGAGAAGAAGAGAGACAGGTTCAGGAGGGGGCTCAGCACTAAGCTCCGTGACCGTCTCAACACCGTCAGGGCCAACAGCTACAATGAGTTGGTCAACATGGCTATCTCCCAGGAGGACTGCATTACAGCTCGACAGGCAGAAAAGAAAAGGAAGACCCCTATGGCAGGACCTTCAGCTCAGCCACAACGCTTCAGGATTGTGTCCGACACTCAGAGCAGGGGACCCCAGCAGCAGCAAGGGAGATGGGTGATCCGACCATAGCAGCAGCAGCAGGCACCCAACCGCGCCCAGTTTCCAGCTCAGAGGAACAATCAGCAGCAGCACCAGTACCGCCAGGCAAATGACAACAGGTGTTTCACATGTGGCAACACCGGGCATTATGCCAAAAATTGCCCCAGGAACCAGCAGAGGCAGGGGCAGAATGTTAATCAGAATCAAGGCAAGAGACAGAAGGTGCAAGTGAGGCAGGGCAGGCTAAACTTCACCACCATGGCTGATATTCCAGAGGGAGCACCCGTCTTGACTGGTATCTTTACAGTTTTAAATTATCCTGCTATTGTTTTTTTGATTCTGGTGCATCACACAGTTTTATCAGTACCAAATTTAGTGCCAAGTGTCAATTGCCTTTTCACCATACCAATGGGGGTATTACAATCTCAACACCAGGAGGCCGGGTTGCCACCTATCAGATCAATAGGCACGTACCAATTAAGCTGGGTAGTTTCATTTTCAAAACCACTCTATTGATAATGGGATTGGATAGTGTGGATATCATCTTAGGGACTGATTGGTTATCACGACACCACGCGGTGATTGATGTCGCAGCCAGAGCCATAGAGATCCGCTCCCCTTTAGATGGCGAGATCACCTTATATCTACCCGACCAGGGATGCACCCGTTCCTGTGCCTTCGTTATGATAGAGTCACCAGTGGAAAGGATCCCAGTGGTCTGTGACTACCCGGATGTGTTTCCGGATGAATTGCCAGGGATGCCACCTGACCGAGATATTGAGTTCGCCATCGAATTGCAACCTGAGACTGCCCCTATCTCCAAGAGACCCTATAGGATGCCTCCCGCAGAATTGGCAGAACTGAAAAAGCAATTGCAAGAGTTGTTAGACAAGGGGTTTATTCGCCCAAGTACTTCACCATGAGGATGTCCAGCATTATTTGTGAAGAAAAAGGATGAGAGTTTGAGAATGTGTGTTGACTACCGCCCTCTCAATGTGGTGACCATCAAGAACAAATACCCGCTGCCCCGTATTGATGTTCTGTTTGATCAATTAGTGGGAGCCAAGGTATTCTCCAAGATAGACCTTCGCTCGGGTTACCATCAGATCAAGATCCGTGCCAGCGACATTCCCAAGACGGCTTTCTCTACCAGATATGGGTTGTATGAGTTTTTGGTGATGTCTTTCGGGCTGACCAATGCCCCGGCTTATTTTATGTACCTAATGAACTCAGTGTTCATGCCAGAATTGGGCAAATTTGTGGTCATTTTCATTGATGATATTCTGGTCTATTCCAAGAATGAAGACGAACATACTGAGCACCTGCACACCGTGCTCCAGCGACTGCGCGATCATCGTCTTTATGCTAAGTTGTCTAAATGCGAATTCTGGCTGAAGGAGATCAAATTCTTGGGTCACACAATTTCTCAGGATGGGATATCAGTTGATCATGAGAAGGTACAAGAGGTGATGGATTGGAAACCCCCGACTACAGTGAAGCAAATTCGGAGTTTTCTGGGTTTGGCAGGGTATTATCGACGATTTATTCCGAATTTCTCCAGGATTGCCAAACCAATGACTGAACTGTTGAAGAAAGGAGTCAAGTATGATTGGAGCCAAAAGTGTGAAGATGCCTTTCATACTTTGAGGCAGCATTTGACAACTTACCTAGTGCTGGCTCAACCTGACAACACTAAACCATTTGAAGTTTATTGTGATGCTTCTGGTACAGGATTGGGATGTGTCTTGATGCAAGATAACAGAGTCATTGCTTATGCTTCCCGAGCATTCAGACCCCATGAGCAGAACTACCCTACACATGACCTGGAATTGGCAGCTGTGGTTCATGCTCTTAAGATATGGAGACACTACTTGATGGGAGCTCACTGTAACATCTACACTGATCACAAGAGTCTCAAATACATCTTCACTCAGGCAGATCTGAACATGAGGCAAAGGAGATGGTTGGAGTTAATCAAGGACTATGATTTGGAAGTGCATTACCATCCGGGCAAAGCAAATGTTGTGGCAGATGCCTTGAGCAGAAAGGCCCAGTGCAATTGTATGAGCATGGATGCAAGAGTTACCACCCTGTGCGATGAGCTATGCAAGCTGAACCTAGAAGTTGTTTCTTCAGGTGACTTAAGTTATATCTCGGTGGAACCCACATTGCAAGAGCAAATAGTGAGGGCACAGATTGAGGATAAGGGTGTTCAAATGATTAAGTAAATGATCAAGCAAAAGGCAGAAAATACAAGTGTTTCCGTCAGGACAGCAAGGGGATTTTATGGTTTGGAGATCGATTGGTTATTCCCAAGGACCCTGAGCTCAGAAAGAAGATACTGGATGAAGCTCACCTTTCCAAATTTTCCATGCACCCTGGTAGCAACAAGATGTACCATGATCTCAGAACTTTATATTGGTGGACCAGAATGAAGAGGGAAATTGCCAAGTACATATCTGAGTGTGACACTTGCCAGAGGATAAAAGCTAGTCACTTGAGGGCAGCAGGCCCTTTGCAACCCCTTCCCATACCATCTTGGAAATGGGAGGACATTTGCATGGACTTTATAGTGGGATTGCCCAATACATCCAGGCACCATGATTCTATTTGGGTTATTGTGGACAGATTGACTAAGACTGCTCATTTCTTACCAGTGCACACCACCCACAGGACAGAGAAGTATGCAGAGATCTACATTGACCAAATAGTTCGTCTGCATGGGATACCAAGGACTATAGTCTTGGACAGAGGAGCACCATTTGTGGCACGATTTTGGGAGCAATTGCAGGAATCACTTGGGACCCAGGTCATATGAAGCTCAGCCTATCATCCCCAAACCGATGGCCAGACAGAGAGGGTGAATCAGATTTTGGAAGACATGTTGCGGGCATGTGCACTACACTACGGAAAGGATTGGGACAAGTGTCTTTCCTTGGCAGAATTTTCTTACAATAACAGCTATCAGTCCAGTCTTAAGATGGCACCCTTTGAGGCATTATATGGGAGAAGGTGTAGGACCCCACTGAATTGGTCTCAAGCGGGAGAGAGGGAAATTTTTGGACCAGATTTGGTACTTGAAGCAGAGGCAAAGGTCAGGATCATCAAGAAGAACCTAGAAGCTGCTCAGGCCAGGCAAAAGAGCTATCATGATAAGAGGTGGAAGCCTCTACGTTTGAGGTGGGAGATCATGTTTATCTTAAGGTGTCACCCACCAAGGGTGTCCAGAGATTTGGGATCAAGGGCAAGTTAGCTCCTCGCTACATTGGACCCTACGAGATCAAGGAAGCTTGTGGACCCGTAGCCTATCAACTGGAATTGCCACCTCACATGTCAGCAGTTCACAATGTGTTCCATGTATCTCAGCTGCGGAAATGTGTTTGCCTACCCACTGAAGTGCTGCCAGAACCAGATATTAAGATAGAACCAGACTTGTCCTACCAAGAGTACCCCGTCAAGGTATTAGATCAAAAGGAGAGATCAACTCGGGCAAGGTCGGTCAGAATGTATAAGGTTCAGTGGAGTCACCATTTAGCAGAAGAAGCTACATGGGAGACTGAGGATTTTCTACGCTCTCGCTTCCCCGACTTTCTGCCCAAAGGAGTCGATACGTAACCCCAAAACCCCACCCCCACCTGCCCTTTGAATTCAATTATAAGAAAAACTTAGATAACAAGGATAGTCTAAGTTGTGGATTTAACTTAAAAAGGGCTTCCTTCTGAAGTTGCAAAGAGAATGACATTCGAAGAGCAGTTAACGAGAGAAACTGGAGTATAAGGAAGAGTAACACACCATCATACCTTAGTAGCACCCCTCTAGAGGACTCTGCCTAAAATCTCGGGACGAGATTCCTTTAAGGGGGGAGGGCTGTAACACCTCAGGTGTTACCATGGCTAGAGCACACCTTGGCACTAAGGACTGTGATCATATGTGGTAGAGACTTAAGGAAACACATAAGAACTTTGGAGATCATGTGTTAATCAAAGTTTGTTAATGACCTAAGAAGCATTACTCTAATCCTTGCACACTTACTACCTTGGATAAGAGGGGGGAAAAACCCTAGACCTCTCTTAAACCCTATCTCCCAAAACCATGGATAAAAGGGGAAAGAGAGTGAGCAAATGTGCAAAACATGAGTAATCTTTGACAAAACCATAAGTAACCTTATAACCTGCAATTAGGGGAAGGTAATATTGCAAAAAGACCCCTGGAGAAACCCCAAATCAAATCTCCAAGTGGAGAGAGAGCTAGAGCTCTCTATTTCTCTCTAAGTTAAAAACTACACCTACACTAAAGATCAGTCGTGTTCACCTCGAAGCTGGCACCAAATCCACCTATGTTCTATACCAAAAATGTGGCATACCACCCAAGGCACCCACTGGAAAAAGCTGAGCCCGAGACTTGGACGTTTGACATGCCTCGGCATGGTTTTTTCGCGAAGTGGGCAGTGTGACACACCCGATTTGGTGACCGAAGATCTCCCTACCTAGGCCATATCTGCCATGGCAGCTCATGGATGAGAGACAGCCCTAAGTGCCAGGAAAAGACTCGTGCCGGATTTTTGCCAAGATTCGCACGTTTGCGACTTGGGTGAGCTGTGGAACACAGGCAGAAGAAAAGCTCCACGTGTTCGACGCGCTCTGTGTGCGCCAGAGCACGCCCGCGCGCGCCCCGCGTTGCGCCAACGGCCAGCCGGCGCCCTAGCCCGCGCCCGCGCCTATAAAGCCCGCTCAGGCGTCGACTGCACTCTTCCGCGCACCCTCAAGCTTCACCGGAGCTCAGTTCACCGCCGTTTGCCCGTGCGCGGCGTGTCCGCGGCCACCCGAGCCACTGCCACCGTAGACCGGCCAGCCCAGCCTTTCCCAACCCCGTCCAACCCTCGGAGACAAGTGTGCACAACTCAGTGAAGCTCCCAGAGCGAGGAATCGAAGTCTGCTTCGCCGGAGAAGCCAGTCCACGGTCGCCGGAGTACATGGACCGGGTAATCCACTCAACCATTTTCCGATTCCTTGTACACACGGTCTCTGCGTCACCCCGTGAAGCTCACCGTGCCCTTGGATTGAACCAGATCGCCGTGATTTGGCCGGTACACTCGCCGCCGACGATAACACCCGCCTGCGCACGTGGACCGAGCGATTCTGGCCATCCCCGCCACCGAGCCGCACCTTGCTGTGACCGCAAGAGCCTCCCCGAGCCAACCCTGCCCTTCGCCGGACCCATCTCACCGCCGGTAAGCCGCGCCACCCTTTTCTTTCCCGCGGGTACTGTTTACATTGGGGGAAGGACTGCGGGTGAGAGGAAGAGAAGGTCAGGGGGCTTTTTGAACTGTCAGCGACCCAGGGGAATAGTGGCGCAGGGGTAGATTTGTGCGGGTTGATTTAGTTTAAACCCAGGGACCTCGGTGTAAACTGTTTTTCCAGGAAACTCTTATTAAATCTGTTTTTAAATTGAACAGAAACTTTAAAAATTCATAACTTCTGTTTAGTTCATCCAAATTTGGTCAAACCAATTTTGCCAGACTTTAAATAATGTAAACTACTTAAGAAAAATATAAAAACCCCTATGTACTACAGAAAACATTAGGGTTCTAATTTAATTATTGTTTTGGCCATAAGCTAAATAATAGGGCAAAAATTAGTTGCACTATTTGACTAGGGTTAGAAAAATTTGGAGAAGTTTATATCTACCTACTGATCTGTTTAAAAATGTTAAACCTCTCTGTCCACCCCATTAAGTTAGTTTTTGCCCCTTATTTTACAATATGCTCAAGGTTAAGAAAAATAGAAAATGTGGTTTAAATAATGAACCAGAGGGCACCCCTATTTTTGTTAGGGTACTTATTCAATATAGTTCACTGGAAAAATCTATCCTACCCTGGTTTAGTATAAAATAAGTGGGATACCTTTTATTTGAATAAAACAAGGAAAACTTAGAAAAACCCTACAAAAATAACCCCAAGGTGAAAACACCCCCACCCTTGGGATAGTTAATGTTTTGTTATTAAGAACTTAGGAAAAATATGAAATCTGCTGTTTGACATTTTTCAAATAACCATGTAGTAGAAAGTACCTTTTAGGCATTAAACCTTAGAAAATCATAACTAAATAACCACCCCTTAGCTTTCTGTGATTTTTGGCACAGAAGCCTATTTTTACTATTAGATGTCAACAAAAATAACCTTTAGGACAGAACCCACCTCTAATTAAGAGTTGTAGTACAAGGTGGCCCATTTACCCCACTTTTATTATTTTTGTCTAAAGCACAGCATTTTTATTTGGAACCTCAACTTCCTAGAAGGGGCTATAGTGACCAATGGCAACCCACTGTAATTTTTACAAAATTTTTGGAGAAAGTTAAGCTACTGTTGTAGTTCAAACCCCACTAAAATTCATAAATAAAAAATTAAAGAAAGGAAAATGAATAATGGAAATTAGTGTCATCCTAAAACCCTTGTAAATTGTCCACTGAAATATATAAAGGCAATACAGATCCCCTATGTTTATCTTCAACAAAAATCTAAACCCAGGAGTGATAAGCATAAACCACTAAAGGCCCTGCATGACCAAGAAACTCTAAGTTACTTCTTGACTTAGTTTCTTTTTAGCATAATGTTATTAAATCCTGCATAATCATGACATACATGTTCATTGCATTCGATAGACTGTAACCTTGCTGACGGAGAGTACGTCCTCGTGCCGGAGCAAGGAGCTGCTCAGGAGGTAGCCCCAGATCCAGCACCAGAGCCTGCACCAGAGGACCTGCCTGCCACTGCTTTGGAAGGCAAGCCCCGGTTTTATGCATAACCTGTTATTTATGCTATTTTACTACACTTATTGATTGTAGGATTGAATGTGCACTTAAGTGTAGGAGTTGTTTGAAACCTTAGTTGCATGATCTCAGGAATCCCATTGATATGAATACTAGTATGCTAAGTCGAGTAGCTTCTTACTATTTAGGGATCTCGGTAGAAGTCGAGTGATTTTTCTAGCACTCGCGCGAGGTCAGGACATTGATTGTACCCACTTTCATATCGTACTGATGTTGGTGTGTGGGCAACAATCCATGGGGATTGGTTGTTCACGAGATAAAAATTTGAATAAGGATTAAGGTGTGGTACCGTGAGTCAAGCGTTTGAACGTACTAAACACATGCCGAGAAATATGGTAAATCGGTAAGCCTAGTACTTGATTGAACCTGGCAGTAGACTTTGCCCCTCACGCGACCTGAGACGTGGTCTCCCATTCCGGTTATGGTGGGTACAAGTGCGGTCACTACACGACGGCAGTCGGGGTCAGTGAGGCATTGTACGCCAAGGCGGTGAGCCCTGATCTGCTGACGGGGAATCGATGGGGACGGTTGATGTGTGTGTGGGGACGGAGTGCCCCTGCATGTCGTGTGTTTAGGTTTACCTTGCAAGGATAAAAACTCGATTCGAATCGTCTGCTTCTCGCAGCTAATGAGACTGCTTGATCCATGCTGCTACATTGAGTAATAAGTGGAATTGTGCTGAGATGATACAAGATGTTGATTGCTAAAAATGTTTGCTACTATGTATGAGTAGATAGTACATATTTAGCCTTAAGAGAGTCACACTTAATTTGACAAAGTTAAAAACTTGATTAGAAACTCAGCTAGTGCTTTTGGCAACCAAACCCCACAACCAAACAGCTGCATGTCTAGAGGTAGAGGAGTAGACTCCTCACACCGGGTAAGTCTAGCTGAGTATTAGTATACTCAGCCTTGCTTGTGGCATAATTTTACAGGTTCTCTGGAGGACATGGTTGCTGGAGTGACTTGGCCGTCCATCTTGCCACCGGGTTGGACTGTCGAGTGGGACCCTACCTCGGCTGAGGAGGAGCATGAGGAGTGATGGGACAGGCTTCCCCATCTCTCTGTTTAATTACCGTTAGTTTTATTCCGCTGCACTTCGAACAATGATGACTACTTTTGCAAAACTCCTATGATGATGTAATAATTTAATACTCTTTCATGCATGGTTTTATGCTTTATTGTATTTGCTCTGTGACTCACCATCGAGTGAGATTGTGGTACTTGATCCTGTCAGTGGCCGTGTCGGACTAGATCCGAGGGATTGACGGGTTATTCCCATTTAAGTGTGGTCTAGCTTCTAAGGCGGGACTTAGGCACTTAAGTTGGAATAATTCAGGCAGTTCCTTCACAGCTGGTATCGGAGCTTGTACCACCATAGAGGAATCAATAAAATGTAAATACCATCATTTTCCAAAATAAAATTTGATAGAAACAATGTTGGAAAGATAGTAGGACGAGCAGGATAGACCTAGGACGTGAAGCCTTAGGGTGATAGAAGGGTAGCTAGGTGGCTACGTAATTAGGCCCTATAGGCCACCTTAAGGGATGGGAGTTCTTCCCTATCCCCTTATATTGGTGAGGTCGTTCAGGACGAGCATGCATGCATTTCTAAATTAAACAAATGGATAATTGAGTAAAGACTTAAAAACAAGATAATAACCAGCTTGGTCCCCAGTACCTTTATATTTAACTAGAGAAAGGCCGAGTTTTATTTTCCTTGTTCTTTTTATAATTCTTTTTCTTTTACTTACGCTTAACCGTACACAGATGACTTCCCACGGATCCTCAGAGGACGGAAATGCACTGTCCCACACTGACGAGCTTGCACGAGAGGGCTTTCCCTGCATTTTGTGGGAGGTACTTCAGGGGGCCGGATACGCGACACCCCCTCAGTACGCGGTGCAGCAGTTCGAGAAGCACCGAGTGCCCCGTTGTAGGGTGAGGATGACCTTGGAGCCTCATCCCCTACAGCCAGGCTGGCGCTCTTTGGACTCCGAGTCTTTTGGATACCGAGCTGAGGACACGATCGAGGCGATCGCTCTGCATGGGTTGACCACTTTCTGCGGATTCCATCCTTTGGAGCTGGCTACCCACCCCATTGGCTTGTTCCCCGCCGAAAGGGAGGACGACCCAATGTGGAAGGATCGGGTGGAGCATGCCAAGGATATCTGGGCCATCTACCTAGGACAGACTGCGCACTTGACCGTACGGTGCATGAATGCTCTGTACCATCTGCAAGTGATGCGCGGTGAGGCGATGTCCCATCTAATGGCACTATTGGAGGCAACAAAGATTACTTTGGACAACAGGGAGGAGCTTGTGGTTGATTTGTCCACTGAGATGGTGGAGAAGGATTTGCAGGTGGAGCAGCTATCCACTGATATCCAAGAGTTGGAGGAATTAGTGGGCACCAGGGAGAACACCATCGAGGTTCTCGAGGATCAGCTCATTAACACCCAGCAGCAGCTTGCCGAGGCTAACGAGCACCTGGATATGCATCACCAGGAGATCCAGGACATGGAGGCCAACGAGGACGTCGACATCGAGGGAGGAGATGAGCCTGCCTCCAGTGCGGACACCGCTGGCTCAGGGAGACCACCTTCCCCTGAGTCGAGTGTTGCCTCGTTCGCTCACTAGGTGTTCAGGACAGAGTTAGAAGTCAGATGGTAGGACTCCTCGCAGCTAGCTTAGCTTTTGCACCCTTGGGGTACTAGGCTAGATAGAGTTGAGTCTTTTTGGGACAATTGATGTAATCGTGCTAAACTCTCTTGGAAGAATGTTTGATGGATGTTGTTATCAGTCTAAATTGGAAGGAAAAATTTATGCCTTTTGAATCCTTTTGTTGAAATTGGAGTCTATCATTTTGCTTTTGACTCTTTTCGTCGCGATTAAATCTTGAACTTGGAGATATGGTGTTAAGTATGTATGTGGTTTTTCAGATGGCTGGGAGGCAGCGTCGTGGCCAGAATGAGCGCGTTCCTCCACCGCCGCCACCGCCTCCCACTCTGTAGGAGCTGATGGCTCAGCAGAATGAGATCTTGAGGCAGCTAGCTCAGCGTCAGCCACCACCTCAGCACTATGGTGGTGGAGACCATCAGCGTCACCCCGCGGCAGCTACCTACCAGGAGTTCCTCAGTACCCAGCCCCCATTGTTCACAAGGGCAGAGGACCCACTTGATGCAGATGTGTGGTTGCGAGTGGTGGAATCCAAATTCCCGCTACTCCATGGGGCTTGTTCAGAGGTCACTAAAGTCAGGTTCGCCACCCAGCAGCTTCGCAGACCCGCAAGGACTTGGTGGGATCATTTTCTTGCTATGCAGCCAGAGGACTGAGAGGTGGAATGGAGGGAGTTCAAGGCAGCTTTCTGGGGACACCACATACCAGCCGGGATTATGGACCGAAAGCTCAACGAGTTTCTGGCACTCACTCAGGGCAACAGGACAGTGTTGCAATATGCCCAGGCTTTTAATGACTTGTGCCAGTATGCTGGATATCACGCAGATACGGATGAGAAGAAGAGAGACAGGTTCAGGAGGGGGCTCAGCACTAAGCTCCGTGACCGTCTCAACACCGTCAGGGCCAACAGCTACAATGAGTTGGTCAACATGGCTATCTCCCAGGAGAACTGCATTACAGCTCGACAGGCAGAAAAGAAAAGGAAGACCCCTGTGGCAGGACCTTCAGCTCAGCCACAACGCTTCAGGATTGTGTCCGACACTCAGAGCAGGGGACCCCAGCAGCAGCAAGGGAGATGGGTGATCCGACCACAGCAGCAGCAGGCACCCAACCGCGCCCAGTTTCCAGCTCAGAGGAACAATCAGCAGCAGCAGCAGTACCGCCAGGCAAATGACAACAGGTGTTTCACATGTGGCAACATCGGGCATTATGCCAAAAATTGCCCCAGGAACCAGCAGAGGCAGGGGCAGAATGTTAATCAGAATCAAGGCAAGAGACAGAAGGTGCAAGTGAGGCAGGGCAGGCTAAACTTCACCACCATGGCTGATATTCCAGAGGGAGCACCCGTCTTGACTGGTATCTTTACAGTTTTAAATTATCCTGCTATTGTTCTTTTTGATTCTGGTGCATCACACAGTTTTATCAGTACCAAATTTAGTGCCAAGTGCCAATTGCCTTTTCACCATACCAATGGGGGTATTACAATCTCAACACCAGG
This sequence comes from Zea mays, assembly GCF_902167145.1. Classification (NCBI taxonomy): domain Eukaryota; kingdom Viridiplantae; phylum Streptophyta; class Magnoliopsida; order Poales; family Poaceae; genus Zea; species Zea mays. Next base: position 158,643,287 of record NC_050096.1, read on the forward strand.
AGGCTGGGTTGCCACCTATCAGATCAATAGGCACGTACCAATTAAGCTGGGTAGTTTCATTTTCAAAACCACTCTATTGATAATGGGATTGGATAGTGTGGATATCATCTTAGGGACTGATTGGTTATCACGACACCACGCGGTGATTGATGTCGCAGCCAGAGCCATAGAGATCCGCTCCCCTTTGGATGGCGAGATCACCTTATATCTACCCGACCAGGGATGCACCCGTTCCTGTGCCTTCGTTATGATAGAGTCACCAGTGGAAAGGATCCCAGTGGTTTGTGACTACCCGGATGTGTTTCCGGATGAATTGCCAGGGATGCCACCTGACCGAGATATTGAGTAGTAGTCAGGTATCAAACACGACAATGGTGAACACGGGAGGTGGTAGGCTCCCAGTGCGTTCGCCCGTGCATTGTACAAAACTGTCATGACATGCAGACAAAACTTTTCTGCACCATACCCTTCAAATCACAACATTGCCTTCTTCAGGAGATAATCACTCACCCTCATCAGAATCATCAGACTCATACTCATCATTGCTTTTTTTCAAGACCAAGATTTGATTTTGAAGCTGCAGCAACTGCCTTCTCTTCACTTCTCTGGTCCTCCTTCCCATCACCTTTGCCTAATTAGATATGTTCATGATCCAAACAATCCATAATTCAAACGACCCCAACAATGCCAGAAAAAACCAACTAGGAAAAAAAGAGAAGATATATATACCATTTTCCTTGATTACTGGAATGTTTAGCTCCTTCTCTTCATCTTCAGAATCAAGATCCATTGTGTAAGAGGCAAGAAGCAAAAATGAGGTCAAGGAAACAAAATACTCCATAAAGAAATTGTTTAGATCAGTCTTACATGAAAAACTAATAAAAACAATGTTAAAAAGGATATTCATCTTCCTCGATTGGTTGCTCAACCTTGTAACCAAAGAAAAATACACTGGTAGTTTTTGATGTGTGTGACAGCTCACACTCTTTATTGAAAACCAAATCAATTTTTATCTAGGGGTATTTTTCAATAGAGATGGTTCCGATAGCAAGCTTCTGGTCATCAACTTTGACATGGCACTTTCACTTTTCTTTGATTCCCCAAGTGCAGCCTACAGGATTAAATCCAAGTAAGTATACAGAGCAAATCCAACAGAGAAAAGTAAGTACATTACAATGAAATTTACACTAGAAAGTGCAGGATAAAGTCATGTCCAAGCACACACTTGACAGTGGGTCCAGGCTTGACCTCGAGACCTGCAAAACACAGAGCAATCTGAGATAGATTATATGAAGAACACAAACTTGATGTTGTTAGAACAATCATTTCACAATGCACAAAATAAGAAATTTAGGAGCATACCTCTCCCTGTCATGTTGAGCATATTTGTAGTAGAACAAAAGAAGCAATCCGAGGAAGGATACAATACGAATGATCTGATGTTGTTTAACAAAGGTAGCAAAAGAACAAACATCCTAATTCAGTGGCATCACGTCCTATAATAAGACCTATTGAAACAAGACACATTGACAGATGCATGGTTTAAAAAGCTAATAACTGACAACAGTAACATAAGCATTGCCCTGCCTTACTTCATTTATAGAGGTGTCACTTTCAAATACCACATGATCGAACGAAGGCAAGGGAGCCTTCTATATTAAACACAAGCAAACATAAAGTAACACATCCATGCATATATGATTACGATAATCAAACCATCTCTGAATTTGAACACAGCTGACAAATTGAAGAGGAACTGACAAGTCAAAAACAGAATAGGGTTATACTTTAAGTAATTAGGTCTCTGAGATACTCACAGAGATCTATATTTTTCATTTTTTGCCAGACGATTGAGCACATCTATCTCAATTATTGCAGCATCACGGTACTTGCGGGTACTGCGAACAACTTTTATGGCAACATATTCACGTGTTTCACGGTCCCAGCATTCCAAACCTTCTCTCATTTTGCTCAAGATTTTATCTGCAAAGCTCGTAGGCCTCTTCATTAGAATAATAACGGAGATACCCAGCAGAAGAGGAGACGACAGATTGCAGAAAACCCAAACCTTCTCTCATTTTGCTGAAGATTTTATCTGCAAAGCTAAAAAGCATTCTGTCAATAAACATAACCATATATCAAACTAAATCTAAGTCTAAAAGGATACTGGGAACTATACAAGCCGCATACTGCATAAAGTTTGTTACTTTTTGCGAAAAAAGGTTATTGCTATTAAAATCACAAAAAACTAAAGATCAGAATGGGAACCCTGCTTCACACATTATTAGCTTGATACGACGAAGGAAAACCAAAAGGTGTACTAACTGCTAGTTTGCAATCGGGATCTTATAACAATAAAAAGCAGATAAAACCAAAATAACAAAAAGATGTTGCCACTAATTACAAATTATTAGACACAACTGATTTATATATCCATGCACAAGGGCTCAAGGAACTGAAGGAGAGAGTCAAAGAGTCTTGGGAAGCCACATCAGCGGGTCAAGTTCTCGCCAAGGTAGAATACGAAGTGTCCGTCACGGTCATCCTTCCTCCATGGTGGTGACGCGCCACCCCTCGCTACCTGCATGCACAGCATGGCCTCGAAGTCGGCGCTATTGAAGCTATTGAAGAACCCAGAGAAGAGGAGGAGCCCACGGGCCTCGCTAGAGCCGTCGTGGCCTGCATGGTGTGGGGCGAGGAACATATCGCCCTCCTAGTAGGACGGGGTGGGGTGAGGAACCTAACCCCCGCGACACTGAGCGGCGAGTTGTCGATGTCCATGAGCGTCGAGATGGCGTTGTCCTCCATGGGATGGTGCAGAAGGTAGACGAAGGGGTGGGCAGCGGGGAGGTGGCTAGGGTTTTGGAGGTGGGTTTGAAGATGGGGCGGAAGGTCGATGACGACATGGACATGGTCGGTGATGGCATGGACACGGGCCTTGCGCGATCTAGGGGAGACGACGCATGCAGAACAGGTCGTGAGCACAGCCATGGGAGGCGCAGCGGAAGTCTTGGGGTGCGTCGGGGAGATCCACGAGTGCGGTCGAGATGTCGCGTGGGCGCGGGGGCGGTGAGATCCACGGTCGCGATTCTGGCGAGGATGGATCACGGGCACCGGTCGAGTATGGATCACGGGCATCGGGCGAGGATGGATCACGGGCGGGGGCACGCGAATCACGAAAGCGGAGGCACAGTGAAGCTGGTGGTGGACGCCTACTTTTCTCTCTTATAGAGTAGTAAAGATATAAATTGTACATATGTATATATGATTTTTTGTAAAATAAAAAAAATAATTGTGTCGGGCTGGGCCAGCACTACGGGCCGAGGATTACGACCCAAGCACCGCACGGCGCTCGTGCCGGGTTGGCTCGGACAATATTAAATGGGTCGTGCCTCGGACCGACTCGTCAGACACGGTCCATTTGGCCATCTATACCTCCGCACGATAATGATGGTCCTCGACTTAGTTGACACCACCTCGTTCGCCATTCTACGTCTTTTCTCTCTCTCCTCATGCCTCCACCTCGTTCGCCACGCTTAGGTTATCTTGGCGATGAGGAGTCTAGGTCTGAGATATTGGACAACCAAGGCCCGTAGCGTGGCAGCAGTCGGCATATGCTACAGAGTTTGTGGTGGTGTTGTGTCGCTTCACGGGTCCAGGGCTGGGAAAACACTCGCATTCTCTTGCCCTTCTCGGATTGACGCCTGGTGCGGGTGCCTCTCGGTTTGGAACTGCTCCGGCTGGGCTTCTTTCTCTACTTGCGTGCTCTCTCCCTGTATATCTAGCGGTATACTACTTATGCCGTCTCCATATGCCCAAGTCTTCGTCGTGTCCTTCTCCGGCAACGAATAGGTATGTCCACCTCTTCCCTTCCCCTCCTGCTCTACGAAACCTTGGAAGTGGGGAAGGCGAGGGATGGGGGTCTCTGATTTGCTGCAGTAATACCCAAAAATGTATTCAATGAGGATATAGTTGATCTCCTTATTTTGTGTGCCATATTTTCATCATAAAAAGAGCATACCTAAAATTAAGAGTGATGAATTAAAACAAATGATACTAAAATGGAATATGCATCATGTTGAGGTTTTATTGTGCCTGCATTTTGTGATAATATAAAAATAAGGTAAAAAGAAATATGTTGATACTCAAATTGGAATTTGAGTCCTAAAGGAAACCCTATAAATTGAGAAAAGAGAGGAAAATATTATGCAAATGAGATAAAATAAAATATATAAATAAGAATATATTTCTTAACCTCAAAATTTGAATTTGGTACACTCTGATCATGGATGAATCCCATAACCAAATTTAAATTCAAATTTGAATTCTAAAAACAAAAAGGAAAAAAATCAGAAAAAGAAAAAGGAGAAAAGCCTACCTAGGTCGTGGATCCCATTTTCGGCCCACTAAGTCTTTCCCCGCGCAGCCCAACTGACCGACCGGCACCGACACCCGGGCCCCGTCCGTCTGTCTCTCGTCCGTGCGCCTTACTCTGGTGCAAACACGCCGACAAGCGGGGCCGACTAGTCAGATCGCGGGCGCGTGTGTTCTGAGTAAGTCGTTGTGTGGTAGGACCTGGTGGTCAGTTCGATCCGCTTCCTCCCAACAGAATCGTCGTACATGGCGGACGACGCGGTCGTCGCACGATCCCGCGCGCTACTGGCTAGGTCGTGCCCCAGATTTTCGGATCCGACTATAAAGCCGCGCTCCTAGACTCCCTCCCCTCCCCAACAAACTAGCACTGACCCCGAGACAGCCATCGCCAACTCCATTGCCGCCGCGGTAACAAGAACTCGGTCCGCCGCTGGTGAATCTCATCCCCACGGGTTCCCTGTCCTCGGTGTTGGTCCGAGGGAATCTTCTTCTCTGCCGTTCGTATCATCCTACACTATGCATAGCATGTTTCGGTTAGGGTTTTGGGGCAATGGGCGGCCAACGGGGGTGTTGGGGACTTGTTCTCAAATGCTATGAGATAAGAACAAGGCAACACAAAATGTTAATGGTTAAAGACCTTCGTCCTTCGAAGCATTATCTCCCTTAGGATATAATGGTCTTCAGACGAAGGTTATGAAGGATGTACCTTCATCATCTCAGTATATAATAAAGTAAGTAGAAGCATATGAAATATGGGAAATAACATGAATAATTATATGACACTATCAGAACATTTTTATTATCTTATCATGAATAAACATGAACTGTATCGAATTACATTTATACCTTCGGCTTGACAGAAGGTAAAAATCCAAGCGTGACGTGCGAGTGAATACAAGTCAGCGTGAACAGTACGGTGTCACTGTTCATCTATTGATAGGCACAGGACGCAGCCTATGTAGAATTACATTCATGCCCTTGACATTTACTATTGACTTAGGGATAATCTATCGAGGACTAGACAACCTTTTCCCCTTTAAGTCGGTTTCATTTTCCATCGCTAAGCCAAAGCTTTTTCACGGGTAGCTTCGGCACTAGTTCATCCTTCTCCCGAACCGCGCTCTTCATATCATGTACAACTTCATCCCATGTTCGAAGGTTCCTGTACATATATTATACTTGGGAAACATGTTAGTCGTGTTTTTGAGGACCTTCGGAAGACGAAGGCCCCCAACAGGGGGCTCGCTGGAGTTCACTCCGTCGCGGGTGGACTTGTCGCCGTCGCTCAGCCGGGTAGAGGTGGAAGACTTAGGTTCGCGCCGTCGGATGAGTTTTGGACAGATTGGATTAGATCTTCATACTGATTCGGCCGCATCCAACCGCGACCATAGATCGTGAATTCGATGGACGCGAGATGATCTCAGTTAGATAGAAGAGAGATCGTCAATCTCTGATCCGAGGGTCAGGGTTACATACCGATTCATTTAAAACCTAGATCTAATCTGGACCCCAGCTTTCAGATCAGGTGGCTCAAATCGCGCGATACCCCTTCGGCTCTGCCATTTGATAAATAAGCCCCTACATTTTCTTAAATAGAACCTGCCGTCCACCGCAGCTGTGAACTGAGTCTAGGATTTTTTTTATAGGATAGCCCTGGCCTTTCTGGAATTTGATGCGCAGTCCAGAGAATGGAAAATCAGAGTAAATGAATTAGGAAATGCATTTTTAATACAAAACAATTCCTAGAACTTGTTAAATTCCAAGAAAATTCATACTTAGTCCAAATTAATCCATTCTAATTTTATAATTTTATAATATTATTATTTATCATCTAGTGTCTCTGTTTTGGCATGAAAACAGTAATAAAATTTATTTCTTAGTTAATCTTGTATCAAATACATAATACCTTTGGAAATTCATAACTTAAAATCCATAACTCCAAAATTAATGATTCTTGTTCCTAGGATCTTATTTTAATGTGTAGATTATTATTATGTATTTTATTTACATGTTTGGTGTGATGTTAAATTTTGCTATACTATGTATGTTTGTACTGATGCGAGTAGACGAGCAAGCTACTGAGGATCCTGTTGTTTAGCAGATAGAAGTTGTTGAGCAGGAGCTCATTGAAGGCAAGTTGTGCCCTTGATCACTTCTTTTTACCCAGTCATATTCTTATTAATCATAATGATCTGCATAGGTTAATTTTGATGGGACCCTTTTTAGGTTACCCTAGTTTGATTATCTTTATACCTTGATTCCACTAAACTTTTTAGGTAGTATTTGCTATTGCTTTATGTGGTTTTGGGTATGGAGATACATTATTCATGATTACACTATTATTATCAGTTTATTATTATTGTTCATGTTAAGATCATTATATTAATGGGAACATGGAGCGACCACCCGGGAAAACAGTGCTACCACAAGGGTGGTATGGGACGCCCTTGGTGAGAGCACCTAGAGGGGGCGTGAATAGGTGATCCTGTAAAACTTGAAACTTAATGCCACAAAACTTGATTAGGAGTTAGCACAATAAAGCCAAGTGACTAGAGAGGAGTTCTTGCAAGACACGATAACCACAAGAAGATCAACACAGATAGACACAGTGGTTTATCCCGTGGTTCGGCCAAGTTCAACACTTGCCTACTCCACGTTGTGGTGTCCCAACGAACGAGGGTTGCAATCAAACCCTCTCAAGCGGTCCAAAGACCCACTTGAATACCACGGTGTTTTGCTTTGTTTACTATATCCCGCTTGCGAGGTATCTCCACAACTTGGAGCCTCTCGCCCTTACAATTTGATGTTCACAAAGAAGCACGGAAGTAAGGCTGGGATGAGCAACGCACACAAGACAAAAAATCAGAGCACAACACGCACGCAAGTCACAACTCGAGCTCACAACACAACCCAAAGAGTTCTCTACTCAAATGGAGCTCTAGTTGCTATCACAAAGATCGAATGCGTGGAATTGGAGTCTTGGTGCTTAGGAATGCTTAGAGAATGTTTGGTGTCCTCCTCCATGCGCCTAGGGGTCCCTTTTATAGCCCCAAGGCAGCTAGGAGCCGTTGGGAGCATTCCAGGAAGGCAATTCTTGCCTTCTGTCGCCTGGCGCACCGGACAGTCCGGTGCACCACCGGACACTGTCCGGTGCGGATTTCTTTCCTTCTTTGGTGAAGCCGGCCGTTGGAGATTCAGAGCCGTTGGCGCACCGGACACTGTCCGGTGCACACCGGACAGTCCGGTGCCCCTTTCTGACCGTTGGCTCTGCCACGCGTCGCGTGTGGATTACGCGGCCGACCGTTGGCCGGGCCGACTGTTGGCTCACTGGACAGTCCGGTGCACCACCGGACAGTCCGCTGATTTATAGCCGTACGCCGCCGACGAAACCCAAGAGCAGCCAGTTCGCCAAAGCCAGCCTAGCGCACCGGACACTGTCCGGTGCACCACCGGACAGTCTGGTGCACCCAGACCGAGCAGTCTTTTGGCTGTACGCAGCCAACTTCTCCATAATTGTTTCTCCTGTTTCTAGCACTTAGACACAATACATTAGTCTTCAAAACAATGTACTAAGTCTAGAAACATACCTTTAATCTTGATTTGCACTTCTTGAGTCCTTGGCACAATTTAACACTTAGGCACTTGTGTTGGACACTTAATCACCAAAATACTTAGAAATGGCCCAAGGGCACATTTCCCTTTCAATCTCCCCCTTTTTGGTGATTTATGCCAACACAACAAAAAGCAACTAAAAGAAGTGCAACATCAATGCAAATGAAAACTCAAATTTGTTTTGATTCAAATTTGGCATATTTGGATCATTCTTTGCCACCACTTGGTTTGTTTTTGCAAATCAAACTCAATTTCCTATCTCTAAGTCAAACACACTTGTTGAGACATAAAGAAAGGTATTCCAAGAGAAATTGATCACTGATTCAAAAAACTCCCCCTTTTTCCCATAATCAACCATTCTCCCCACAAGAGGCCAACTTTTGACAAAAGAGACAATAAGAGATTTTTGACAAACCAAAAGCTCTATGCTACTATTTCCAAAATTCTCAAGTGGTAGTTGATCCATTTGTTGGTTTGGCCTTACTTTCTCCCCCTTTGGCATCAAGCACCAAAACGGGATCAATCTTGGCCCTTAAATCCCATTGCCTCACCAAAATCTTCAATTAAGAGTAAAAAGGCAATAAGAGCATGAAGATAAACTTGGAGTTAGTTACTCTTTCATCGGAGTGCAGTGGAAGTATTTCATGGTCCAAGTCCAACATTCACTTTCAATCCACCTTTGAGACTAAATTAAGAACACTCAAGCACATGGTTAGTCTCAAAAGATCAAGTTGTAGCACAACTCCCCCTAAATATGTGCATCACTCGCAAATGGACTTATGAGGTCCGGGGAGTGCTTGTACAACTTGAGCGCCATACATAAACAACAAAATGCATAAGGAACATGATCAAGGCATAAGACACATGTATGCTATAAATCAATCCAAGTTTCGCAAATCTAAGACATTTAGCTCACTACGCAGCCTGCAAAAGGTCTTCTCATCTAGAGGCTTGGTAAAGATATCGGCTAGCTGGTTCTCGGTGCTAACATAAAACACTTCGATATCTCCCTTTTGCTGGTGGTCTCTCAAAAAGTGATGTCGGATGTCTATGTGCTTAGTGCGGCTGTGTTCAACAGGATTATCCGCCATGTGGATAGCACTCTCATTATCACATAGGAGTGGGACCTTGCTCAGATTGTAGCCAAAGTCCCTGAGGGTTTGCCTCATCCAAAGTAGTTGCGCGCAACACTGTCCTGCGGCAACATACTCGGCCTCAGCGGTGGATAAGGCAACGGAAGTTTGTTTCTTAGAGCTCCATGACACCAGGGACCTTCCTAAGAATTGGCATGTCCCCGATGTACTCTTCCTATCGACCTTACATCCAGCATAATCGGAGTCTGAATATCCAATTAAGTCAAAGTTAGACCCCTTTGGATACCAGATCCCGAAGCAAGGCGTAGCGACTAAATATCTAAGAATTCGCTTCACGACCACTAAGTGACACTCCCTTGGATCGGATTGAAATCTAGCACACATGCATACACTTAGCATAATATCTGGTCTACTAGCACATAAATAAAGTAAAGACCCTATCATAGACTGGTTTGCCTTTTGATCAACGGACTTACCTCCTTTGTTGAGGTCGACGTGTCTGTCGGTTCCCATAGGAGTCTTTGCGGGCTTGGCGTCCTTCATCCCAAACCTTTTGAGCAAGTCTTCTGTATACTTTGTTTGTGAGATGAAGGTGCCATCCTTGAGTTGCTTCACTTGGAACCCAAGGAAGTAATTCAACTCGCCCATCATCGACATCTCGAATTTCTGAGGCATGACCCTGCTAAATTCTTCACAAGACTTTTGGTTAGTAGAACCAAATATTATGTCATCGACATAAATTTGGCACACAAAAAGATCACCATCACAAGTCTTAGTGAATAAAGTTGGATCGGCTTTCCCAACCTTGAAAGCATTAGCAATTAAAAAGTCTCTAAGGCATTCATACCATGCTCTTGGGGCTTGCTTAAGTCCATAGAGCGCCTTAGAGATCTTACACACGTGGTCGGGGTACCGTTCATCCTCGAAGCCAGGGGGTTGCTCTACGTACACCTCCTCCTTGATTGGCCCATTGAGGAAGGTGCTCTTCACATCCATTTGGAACAACCTGAAAGAATGGTGAGCAGCATAGGCTAACAATATGCGAATTGACTCTAGCCTAGCCATAGGAGCAAAAGTCTCCTCAAAGTCCAAACCTGCGACTTGGGCATAACCTTTTGCCACAAGTAGTGCCTTGTTCCTTGTCACCACCCCGTGCTCATCTTGTTTGTTGTGGAACACCCACTTGGTTCCCACAACGTTTTGCTTGGGACGAGGCACCAGTGTCCAAACTTCATTTCTCTTGAAGTTGTTGAGCTCTTCCTGCATGGCTAACACCCAGTCCGGATCTAGCAAGGCCTCTTCTACCCTGAAAGGCTCAATAGAAGAGACAAAAGAGTAATGCTCACAAAAATTAACTAATCTAGAGCGAGTAGTTACTCCCTTGCTAATATCACCCAAAATTTGGTCGATGGGATGATTCCTTTGAATCGTCGCTCGAACTTGAGTTGGAGGTGCCTGTTGTGCTTCTTCCTCCATTACATGATCATCTTGTGCTCCCCCTTGATCACACTCCTCCTCTTGATGAACCTGTTCATCGTCTTGAATTGGGGGATGCACCATTGTTGAGGAAGAAGGTTGATCTTGCTCCTTTTGTTCCTGTGGCCGTACATCTCCAATTGCCATGGTGCATATTGCGGCCGTTGGAACGTCTTCTTCATCTATATCATCAGGATCAACAACTTTCTCTCTTGGAGAGCCATTAGTCTCATCAAATACAACGTCGCTAGAGACTTCAACCAAACCCGATGATTTGTTGAAGACCCTATACGCCTTTGTATTTGAGTCATAACCTAACAAAAACCCTTCTACAGCTTTGGGAGCAAACTTTGAATTTCTACCTTTCTTTACTAGAATATAACATTTGCTCCCAAATACACGAAAGTACGAAACATTGGGTTTGTTACCGGTTAGAAGCTCATACGAAGTATTCTTGAGGAGGCGATGAAGGTACACCCGGTTTATGGCGTGGCAAGCCATGTTCACGACTTCCGACCAAAACCGCTCGGGTGTCTTGAATTCTCCAAGCATTGTCCTCGCCATGTCTATGAGCCTCCTGTTCTTCCTCTCTACCACACCATTTTGCTGTGGTGTGTAGGGAGCGGAGAACTCGTGCTTGATTCCTTCCTCCTCAAGGTACTCCTCCACTTGAAGGTTCTTGAACTCGGACCCATTGTCGCTCCTTATCTTCTTCACCTTGAGCTCAAACTCATTTTGAGCTCTCGTTAGGAAGCGCTTGAGGGTCCCTTGGGTTTCAGATTTATCCTGCAAAAAGAATACCCAAGTGAAGCGGGAAAAATCATCAACTATAACAAGACCATACTTACTTCCTCCTATGCTTAGATAGGCGACGGGTCCGAAGAGATCCATATGAAGCAACTCCAGAGGTCTTGATGTGGTCATCACATTTTTGGTATGATGAGAGCTTCCCACCTGTTTGCCTGCTTGACAAGCTGCACAAGGTCTATCTTTTTCGAAGGTTACGTTTGTTAGACCTATCACGTGTTCACCCTTTAGAAGTTTGTGAAGGTTCTTCATCCCCACATGTGCTAAGCGGCGATGCCACAGCCAGCCCATGCTAGTTTTAGCAATTAAGCATGCATCTAGACCGACCTCCTCTTTTGCAAAATCAACTAAGTAGAGTTTGCCGTCTAATACACCCTTAAAATCTAATGAACCATCACTCCTTCTAAAGACGGACACATCTACATTTGTGAATAAGCAATTATATCCCATGTTACAAAGTTGACTCACCGACAACAAGTTATATCCAAGCGACTCAACTAAGAATACATTAGAAATAGAGTGCTCGGATGAAATAGCAATTTTTCCTAGTCCTTTCACCTTGCCTTGGTTCCCATCACCGAATATGATTGAATCTTGGGAATCCTTGTTCTTGACGTAGGAAGAGAACATCTTCTTCTCCCCCGTCATGTGGTTTGTGCATCCGCTGTCGATAATCCAGCTTGAGCCCCCGGATGCATAAACCTGTAAGGCAATTTAGGCTTGGGTCTTAGGTACCCAACTCTTGTTGGGTCCTACAAGGTTAGTACAAATAGCCTTAGGGACCCAAATGCAAGTTTTGTCTCTGTAACGCCCTGAATTTGGGGGTAGAATTTTTTCTTCTTTTCTCTCACCAAATTCAGGCGTTACCCTTTTCTTTTCTCGTTCCCTCGCTAAACCTTGATCTTTTCCAAAGTTATAGCGGAGTTCGGCTTGGAATTCCCGTGTAAAGAAAACCCCTAAATTACTTTATGTTGTTTGATGCACCATGCCGAGCTGTGCATTCTTTGATTGCTTAGAGATGTAAGTGCATTCATCTAGAAAGATCGGATTTCGAAAAGAAGAAAAAAAAAACCTTTTCTTTCTTTTTCTTTTTCTTTCACTCTCTCCTCCCTTTTTCTCTCTCCCGCGCCGTGGGCCACCCCGGCTCGGCCCAGCCGCCCCCCCCCCCCCCCCCCCGCGCCCCTTTGGGCCCATTGGCCCAGCCGCCCCCTCCCTTTTCCCCAATTCCCCCAAAATCCCTCTCCCTCCCTCTCATTCTCTTTCTTCCCCACCCCAGCCGCCGCCCCCCTGCAGCTCGGCCGCCCCCCTGCAGCTCGGCCGCCCGTCCCCGTCCCCGGTGAGGTCCCCCTCCCCCTCTCCTCCCTCCCCCATCTCCCCTCCTCTCCCCCCACCCGGCTCGGCCGCCGCTCCTGCGCCCCGGCCCAACCGCCCGCCGCCCAGCTCGGCCGCCCCTGGCCGGCTCGGCCGCCGCCGCCCCTGCGCGCCCTGCCCCGCCCCTGGCCGGCTCGGCCGCCCCTGCGCGCCAGCTTGGCCGCCCCCTGGCCGGCTCGGCCGCCCCCTGCCCCGCGCCCCCTGCCGGTTTGGCCGCCCCTGCCCAGCCGCCCCTGTGCGCCGCCGGCTCGGCCGCCCCCGCCCCTGCCCCAGGCCGGTTCAACCGCCCCCTGGCCGGTTCAATCGCCCCCCCCTTTGTTTTATTTTTTTTATTTTTATTTTAGTTTCTTTCATTACTGTTACTTATTTTATTTTAGGTAGGTTAATCCTTGTTCATGTTATTGAAATAGGAAACTTAATTTATAATTTTGTTACACTAGTTAGTTCATATAATTAATTGTTTATCCAGTCCAATGTTGATCAACTAAAAATGACTAGGTTTCCATTAGTGCATATAACTAAATTCTTTTGTTAGAACCAATTGTAACCAATCATTAGTGCATAAGCTTTAACCCCCCCCCCCCCCCGCGAGACCTTTTCCCGTTTCTTTCTAACCATAATGAATGCGATATCGAATGTCATACTTGATGCATATTCACTTTATTTGTTCCCTTGTATGATGTACTGTTTGTTTCCCAATTTGAATGGATGGATGTATGTATGCTTGCAATCGCATAGAGAACGATCCGGTCGAAGAGCCCGAGGAACTCGCAGGAGAAGCCCCTGAGCAGCAGTCGTTTGGTGGAGGCAAGTGTCCCTTGACCTATCTCTGTCCTATTCATTATTTAATTCACCTCCCGCTTTACACATTTATGCCTAAGGATTGACTAGCTTTTGTTAACCATGTCCTTGTTCACCTATTTGGGTTGGATTATTACTGTTTAGCTTTATGCTATTGCTCAACTATAATCAATGAACATGATGAGATCATCTATGATACACTGTTTTCCCCTTTCTTATGATGATGTTATACTTATGGCCTTTAAGGGGGCTCGAGCGGTTTCTCGAGTGCCTCTCCGTAAGGACCTGTTCTATGGATGACCGCCCGGGAAAACAGTGCAACCATGAGGGTGGAATGGGATGCCCTTAGCTGAATAATTGGAAGATCCGGGGTGTAGTTCACTTAGCCGTCGTGCCGTCAATGGGGCTCAGTGTATGCGGCTCGCTCTGCCAAGTTTGGGTTCGCCCCTTGGGGAGGAGTGCGGTGCATTTAGGAAACCTAACGGGTGGCTACAGCCCCGGGGAATCTTTGTAAAGGCTACGTAGTGATGCCCTGCTAGGCCACCTAGGTAGTGGTCAATGGGGAGTAGCTCTCTCCGGGCAGAAAGGGAATCACGGCTTGTGGGTAAAGTGCACAACCTCTGCAGAGTGTTTGAAAACTGATATATCAGCCGTGCTCGCGGTTATGAGCGGCCAAGGGAGCTCCAGTGATTAGTGGTACTTGATCAGAGATACTTTGGTGCAGGTGGTTATGAGATCAATGATTCTAGTTATGACTATGGTACTGGTAAGTGGTATTCTTTCCGTTTGGAAAGGGTACATCGGGTTAATAACTTGGGTTAATGCTAAAACTTGGCTTTCTACTAGTAAGTAATAATCTGACCAACTAAAAGCAACTGCTTGGCTTATCCCCCACATAAAGCTAGTCCACTACAGCCAAACAGGATACTTGCTGAGTATGTTGATGTGTACTCACCCTTGCTCTACACACCAAACCCCCCCCATCCCCAGGTTGTCAGCATTGCAACCACTGCTCAGGAGAAGATGAAGCTGTGGAAGGAGACTTCCAGGAGTTCCAAGACTACGACGAGTTCTAGGTGTGGGTTAGCGGCAACCCCCAGTCGGCTGCCTGTGAAGGCCGCGGTTATCTACGTTTCTTTTCCGCACTTTGATTTATTGTAAGGACTATATGGACGTCTCAGACGTATGATGTAATCGACTATTATTTCCCTTTTAATACTATTTTGAGCACTGTGTGATGATGTCCATGTTATGTAACTGCTGTGTACGTGAATAACTGATCCTGGCACGTACATGGTTCGCATTCGGTTTGCCTTCTAAAACCGGGTGTGACATAAGTGGTATCAAAGCCGTGCTGACTGTAGGACCGCTAACCTAGAGCAGAATGGTCGTTCTAAGGACTATAGACCTCTGTCCCTGCCTTGACTTTGATATCCCTTCAAAAGTTGGTCATACCGACCAAACCTATGTTCTACTATATAATATACCTTGCTGGAAATTGTGTTTTATTCTAATCCTTCATTTACTTATGATTCATTACTTGCTGGTCATATTGATTCTGTTCTCACCCTTTTGCTTGCGATGTCTTTTGTAGATGGCTCGACTTAGACACACTGCACGAAAGTCAGTCATTCCCTTCTTACCCTCCCGCCTTGCTGAGCGTCCGCTTCGCCGTCCCGTGGCCGGACAGTCCAGCCACTTGGAGAGACTACACCACCGCCTGCGTGAGGAGCAGGAACGTCGACGACAGGAGCAGCAGGGCTCTTCTTTCTCGCTCCACCAGGAGATAGAGTCTATGAGGAGCTGCTCCCCTGTGCTTCCTCTGGATGCGCCCCATGCACCACCACTGGGCGTCCCAGCTTCTGGAGTAGCTGCTGGAGGAGACCCAGACGACGGAGATGGCGACGACAGCTCGAGCCACGACACCGACTTCTCTGCTAACCCTGAGCCGGAAGGATGGGTTGCTCGACCCATCACTCGCGACGCTGCTCGCGGGTGTCACTTCCACGATGCGCTCGACACCCTGCTACGTCGGGCATTTAACCGGCATACTTGGTCTGTCGAGTATCGTTGTGTGGTCTACCAGCACAGTCGCGGGGTCTACCCGGACCGCTGGGAGGCAACCTGCTTGGTGCGCTGCCCGGAGGACAGTCTCCAGGGTGCGGAGGCCTGCTCAGAGCACTATTCTATCTCTGAGCGGGACTCAGCTGAGGCAGCCATGCAAGATGCTGCACGGCGTGCGCTTTCGCACTACTGCTCGGTTTTCGGTGGGGCAGCTGACGGTCTCGACCTGAAGTATTACCCCCGCCGTCCATCTGGCAGCACAGGAGGCATGATTGTCTCACCTGTCGGTGAGGGCAATCCTAGGTTGAGCAGCACAGTCAACCTAGCCGCCGTGCTAAACACGGAGCTGGACCATGCATTAGACGAGCTGAGTAGGGCTCGTGCTGAGATCGCCCTGCTGCGGGCTGAGCGCGCGGAACGTCGTCACCTGGATGGTGGTTCCCCCGCTCCCGTCGGGACTCAGCACCCGTACCGCTCACCTCAGCGTGGACACCAGTCTTATGGCAATCCCGACTGCAAGACCAAGATAACTCTAGAACCATAGATCGTTAGAGTTGGATCTTGTAATTAATATGAAATATGTACATAGAAGCTACAGTCTTAGCGTTAGTCTCGGTCTTAGTTAGTCTTAGTTAGACAGGGTAGTTTGCTATATCCTGTGCATCTATGTTTGTCATGATGAACTATGTTTGGTTTGGATCTTTGTAATGACTGTCACCAGAGTGTGGGTATCCCCCGCATTTTGGTTTACCTATTATGTTAATGGAGTTAGTTATATAGTTGGGAAACCTTTTATTCCACTCTCCTCTTTATCTGAGAAGCTGTGTGGTCTGTGTTGGAGATCAGTGAAGATGCTCATCTGTTCAGTGCTGTTGAAGAATTCTATTCTCTTTTCTTATGCTGCAAGATTTGCCAGATCAGTTCTGATGTGTGGTTGCATTCTGCAGATGTCAGAGAACAGGCGCAGAGGAGGAAGGCGTGCTCAGCAGGAGCGAGCCGCTCAACAGGAAGAGGTGCCCCAGCAGCAGCATCTGCCGCCCCCGCTCCCGATGTCGATCGAGCAGATGTTTCTGATGCAGACTCAGGCAGTTCAAGCCATCGGTCAGACTCTGGCCGCCATTCAGCAGCAGCAGCAGCAGCAGCAGGCCCCACCTCAGCCTCAGATGCCTCAGATGCCCAGAGACAAGCGTGCTGAATTCATGAGAGGTCATCCACCAACGTTCGCTCATTCTTCTGACCCTATGGATGCTGAAGACTGGCTGCGCACTGTGGAGCGTGAGTTGCATACCGCTCAGTGCGATGACAGGGAGAAGGTTCTGTATGGTCCCCGTCTGTTGAGAGGGGCAGCCCAATCATGGTGGGAGTCTTACCTCGCCACCCATGCCCACCCTGACGCCATCACCTGGGAAGAGTTCAGAGGTAGCTTTCGTCAGTACCATGTTCCTGCAGGTCTGATGACAGTGAAGAAGGAGGAGTTCCTGGCCCTCAAGCAAGGGCCATTGTCTGTCAGTGAGTACCGGGACAGGTTTCTGCAATTGTCTCGCTATGCTCCTGAAGATGTCAACACTGACGCCAAGCGACAGTATCGTTTCCTGAGAGGCTTGGTTGACCCTCTGCAGTACCAACTGATGAATCACACCTTCCCGACATTCCAGCACCTGATTGACAGAGCAATCATGACAGAGAGGAAGCGTAAGGAGATGGAGGATCGTAAGCGCAAGAGTAGTGGACCCCAGCCTGGAAGCAGCAATCGTCCTCGTTTCTCAGGCAATCAACCTCAGCAGTTCAGGCAGAACCAGCGTCCACCTCAGCAGTATCAGCAGTTTTAAAGGCAGTATCCTCAGCACCAGTACCAGAACCGTCAGAGCAATCAGTCAGGAGGTCAGTTTCAAAGGCAGAATCAGCAGGCACCTCGTCTTCCTGCCCCCGCAAACCAGCAGAACAATCAGGCAGCACCAGCTCAGGTTGGAAACAGAGCATGTTTCCACTGTGGAGAGCAAGGTCATTGGGTGATGCAATGTCCGAAGAAGGCAGCCCAGCAGCAGTCAGGCCCCAGTGCCCTCGCAAAGCAGAATGTGTCTCAGCCTGGAGCAGGCAATCGCTCTCAGCCGCGCTATAATCATGGAAGACTGAACCACTTGGAGGCTGAAGCAGTTCAGGAGACCCCCGGCATGATAGTAGGTATGTTCCCAGTCGACTCCCATATTGCAGAAGTGTTATTTGATACTGGAGCAACGCATTCTTTCATTACTGCATCATGGGTAGAAGCACATAATCTTCCAATTACTACCATGTCAACCCCCATTCAAATTGACTCAGCCGGTGCTAGAATTCGAGCCGATAGCATTTGTTTGAATATAAGTGTGGAAATAAGGGGGATAGCGTTTCCCGCCAACCTTATAGTAATGGGCACTCAGGGAATAGATGTCATCCTAGGGATGAATTGGCTAGATAAGTATCAGGCAGTTATCAGTTGTGATAAAAGGACAATCAAGTTGGTGTCCCCATTAGGAGAGGAAGTGGTGACCGAGTTAGTCCCGCCTGAGCCAAAGAAAGGAAGTTGTTATCAGATAGCTGTTGATAGCAGTGAAGCAGACCCAATTGGGAGGATCAAGGTTGTGTCCGAGTTCCCAGATGTGTTTCCAAAGGACTTACCGGGTATGCCACCAGAGCGGAAAGTTGAGTTTGCTATAGAGCTTCTTCCCGGAACCACCCCTATCTCCAAGAGAGCTTACAGAATATCCGGACCAGAGTTGGTTGAGCTTAAGAAGCAAATTGATGAGCTGTCAGAGAAAGGTTACATTCGGCCAAGCACCTCGCCTTGGGCCGCCCCTGTCCTATTTGTGGAAAAGAAAGATGGCACCAAAAGGATGTGTATCGATTATCGAGCTTTGAATGAGGTCACGATCAAGAACAAGTATCCCTTGCCCAGAATAGAAGATCTGTTCGACCAGTTGAGAGGAGCCAGTGTGTTCTCCAAGATTGATCTGAGGTCAGGTTATCATCAGCTCAGGATCCGACCTTCGGACATTCCGAAGACGGCATTCATTACCAAGTATGGTTTGTACGAGTTCATAGTGATGTCTTTTGGTTTGACCAATGCGCCAGCGTTCTTCATGAACTTGATGAACAGTGTATTCATGGATTTCCTTGATAAGTTTGTGGTGGTATTCATTGATGACATTCTGGTTTATTCTCAAAGCGAAGAAGAGCATGCAGATCATTTGAGGATGGTATTCCAGAGATTGCGAGAGCACCAGTTGTATGCAAAGTTGAGCAAGTGTGAGTTCTGGATCAGTGAAGTCCTGTTCTTGGGTCACATAATCAACAAAGAAGGATTGGCTGTGGATCCGAAGAAAGTGGCAGACATTTTGAACTGGAAAGCGCCAACAGATGCTAGAGGAATCAAGAGTTTCATTGGAATGGACAGATATTATCGGCGATTCATTGAAGGGTTTTCGAAGATTGCGAAACCAATGACAGCGTTGCTAGGCAACAAAGTTGAGTTCAAGTGGACCCAGAAATGCCAAGAGGCCTTTGAAGCGCTGAAAGAAAAGTTGACTACAGCGCCTGTCCTAGTCTTGCCTGATGTGCACAAGCCCTTCTTGGTGTATTGCGATGCTTGTTACGCAGGTTTGGGATGTGTGTTGATGCAAGAGGGAAGAGTTGTGGCTTACTCGTCCCGACAGCTGAAGGTTCATGAGAAGAATTACCCAATCCATGATCTAGAGTTGGCAGCAGTGGTTCACGCACTGAAGACATGGAGGCACTACATGTATGGACAGAAATGTGATGTTTACACAGACCACAAGAGTCTGAAGTACATATTCACTCAGTCAGAGTTGAACATGAGGCAACGAAGATGGTTAGAGTTGATCAAAGATTATGAGTTGGAGATTCATTACCATCCAGGCAAAGCAAACGTAGTGGCAGATGCTTTGAGCAGAAAGAGTCAAGTCAATCTGATGGTCGCTCGTCTGATGCCTTATGAGTTGGCCAAGGAGTTTGACAGGTTGAGTCTCGGATTTCTGAACAATTCGCGAGGAGTCACAGTTGAGTTGGAACCTACCTTAGAGCGCGAAATCAAAGAAGCGCAGAAGAATGATGAGAAGATCAGTGAGATCCGGCGACTGATTCTAGATGGCAAAGGCAAAGATTTTCGAGAAGATGCAGAAAGCGTGATATGGTTCAAAGACCGCTTGTGTGTTCCCAATGTCCAGTCCATTCGGGAGTTGATTCTTAAGGAAGCTCATGAGACAGCCTATTCGATTCACCCTGGCAGTGAGAAGATGTATCAGGATCTGAAGAAGAAATTCTGGTGGTACGGAATGAAGAGGGAAATCGCAGAGCATGTGGCTATGTGCGATAGTTGCCGAAGAATTAAGGAAGAGCACCAGAGACCTGCTGGATTGTTGCAGCCGTTGCAGATCCCTCAGTGGAAATGGGATGAAATTGGTATGGATTTCATAGTCGGATTGCCTCGCACTCGAGCCGGCTACGATTCCATTTGGGTAGTAGTGGACCGTTTGACCAAGTCAGCCCACTTCATACCTGTCAAGACCAACTACAACAGTGCAGTATTGGCAGAATTGTATATGTCTCGGATCGTTTGTCTTCATGGTGTGCCAAAGAAGATAGTGTCAGACAGAGGAACGCAGTTCACCTCTCATTTCTGGCAGCAGTTGCATGAAGCTTTGGGCACGCATCTGAATTTCAGTTCAGCTTATCATCCACAGACAGATGGCCAAACCGAAAGGACCAATCAAATTCTTGAAGATATGTTGAGAGCCTATGCGTTGCAAGATCAGTCCGGATGGGACAAGAGATTGCCTTATGCAGAGTTTTCCTATAACAACAGTTACCAGGCCAGTTTGAAGATGTCACCATTTCAGGCGCTTTATGGAAGGAGTTGTAGAACTCCGTTGCAATGGGATCAGCCTGGAGAAAAGCAAGTGTTTGGGCCCGACATTTTGCTTGAAGCCGAAGAGAACATCAAGATGGTCCGAGAGAATCTGAAGATAGCGCAATCAAGACAGCGAAGCTATGCAGACACAAGAAGAAGAGAGCTGAGTTTCGAAGTCGGAGACTTTGTCTATCTGAAAGTGTCACCGATCAGAGGAGTCAAGAGGTTCGGAGTGAAAGGCAAGCTAGCACCCCGCTACATTGGTCCGTATCAGATTCTTGCAAGACGTGGAGAAGTGGCCTATCAGCTCAGTTTGCCCGAGAGTTTGTCTGCTGTGCATGATGTCTTTCATGTGTCTCAGTTGAAGAAGTGCTTGCGTGTGCCAGAAGAGCAGTTGCCGGTGGAAGGTCTTGAAGTCCAGGAGGACTTGACCTACGTTGAGAAGCCAGTGCAAATCCTTGAGGTTGCAGACAGAGTCACCCGAAGGAAGACCATCCGAATGTGCAAAGTCAGATGGAATCATCACTCTGAGGAAGAAGCAACCTGGGAGCGTGAAGATGATCTGATAGCTAAGTACCCTGAGCTCTTTGCTAGCCAACCCTGAATCTCGAGGGCGAGATTCTTTTAAGGGGGATAGGTTTGTAACGCCCTGAATTTGGGGGTAGAATTTTTTCTTCTTTTCTCTCACCAAATTCAGGCGTTACCCTTTTCTTTTCTCGTTCCCTCGCTAAACCTTGATCTTTTCCAAAGTTATAGCGGAGTTCGGCTTGGAATTCCCGTGTAAAGAAAAACCCTAAATTACTTTATGTTGTTTGATGCACCATGCTGAGCTGTGCATTCTTTGATTGCTTAGAGATGTAAGTGCATTCATCTAGAAAGATCGGATTTCGAAAAGGAGAAAAAAACCTTTTCTTTCTTTTTCTTTTTCTTTCTCTCTCTCCTCCCTTTTTCTCTCTCCCGCGCCGTGGGCCGCCCCGGCTCGGCCCAGCCGCCCCTGGCCGGCCCAGCCGCCCCCCCGCCCCCCCCCCCCCCCCCGCGCGCCCCTTTGGGCCCATTGGCCCAGCCGCCCCCTCCCTTTTCCCCAATTCCCCCAAAATCCCTCTCCCTCCCTCTCATTCTCTTTCTTCCCCACCCCAGCCGCCGCCCCCCTGCCCTAGTCGCCGCCCCCCTGCAGCTCGGCCGCCCCGCCGCCCGTCCCCGTCCCCGGTGAGGTCCCCCTCCCCCTCTCCTCCCTCCCCCATCTCCCCTCCTCTCCCCCCACCCGGCTCGGCCGCCGCTCCTGCGCCCCAGCCCAACCGCCCGCCGCCCAGCTCGGCCGCCCCTGGCCGGCTCGGCCGCCGCCGCCCCTGCGCGCCCTGCCCCGCCCCTGGCCGGCTCGGCCGCCCCTGCGCGCCAGCTCGGCCGCCCCCTGCCCCGCGCCCCCCGCCGGTTTGGCCGCCCCTGCCCAGCCGCCCCTGTGCGCCGCCGGCTCGGCCGCCCCCGCCCCTGCCCCAGGCCGGTTCAACCGCCCCCTGGCCGGTTCAACCGCCCCCCCCCCCCCCTTTGTTTTATTTTTTTATTTTTATTTTAGTTTCTTTCATTACTGTTACTTATTTTATTTTAGGTAGGTTAATCCTTGTTCATGTTATTGAAATAGGAAACTTAATTTATAATTTCGTTACACTAGTTAGTTCATATAATTAATTGTTTATTCAGTCCAATGTTGATCAACTAAAAATGACTAGGTTTCCATTAGTGCATATAACTAAATTCTTTTGTTAGAACCAATTGTAACCAATCATTAGTGCATAAGCTTTAACCCCCCCCCCCCCCGCGAGACCTTTTCCCGTTTCTTTCTAACCATAATGAATGCGATATCGAATGTCATACTTGATGCATATTCACTTTATTTGTTCCCTTGTATGATGTACTGTTTGTTTCCCAATTTGAATGGATGGATGTATGTATGCTTGCAATCACATAGAGAACGATCCGGTCGAAGAGCCCGAGGAACTCGCAGGAGAAGCCCCTAAGCAGCAGTCGTTTGGTGGAGGCAAGTGTCCCTTGACCTATCTCTGTCCTATTCATTATTTAATTCACCTCCCGCTTTACACATTTATGCCTAAGGATTGACTAGCTTTTGTTAACCATGTCCTTGTTCACCTATTTGGGTTGGATTATTACTGTTTAGCTTTATGCTATTGCTCAACTATAATCAATGAACATGATGAGATCATCTATGATACGCTGTTTTCCCCTTTCTTATGATGATGTTATACTTGTGGCCTTTAAGGGGGCTCGAGCGGTTTCTCGAGTGCCTCTCCGTAAGGACCTGTTCTATGGATGACCGCCCGGGAAAACAGTGCAACCATGAGGGTGGAATGGGATGCCCTTAGCTGAATAATTGGAAGATCCGGGGTGTAGTTCACTTAGCCGTCGTGCCGTCAATGGGGCTCGGTGTATGCGGCTCGCTCTGCCAAGTTTGGGTTCGCCCCTTGGGGAGGAGTGCAGTGCATTTAGGAAACCTAACGGGTGGCTACAGCTCCGGGGAATCTTTGTAAAGGCTACGTAGTGATGCCCTGCTAGGCCACCTAGGTAGTGGTCAATGGGGAGTAGCTCTCTCCGGGCAGAAAGGGAATCACGGCTTGTGGGTAAAGTGCACAACCTCTGCAGAGTGTTTGAAAACTGATATATCAGTTGTGCTCGCGGTTATGAGCGGCCAAGGGAGCTCCAGTGATTAGTGGTACTTGATCAGAGATACTTTGGTGCAGGTGGTTATGAGATCAATGATTCTAGTTATGACTATGGTACTGGTAAGTGGTATTCTTTCCGTTTGGAAAGGGTACATCGGGTTAATAACTTGGGTTAATGCTAAAACTTGGCTTTCTACTAGTAAGTAATAATCTGACCAACTAAAAGCAACTGCTTGGCTTATCCCCCACATAAAGCTAGTCCACTACAGCCAAACAGGATACTTGCTGAGTATGTTGATGTGTACTCACCCTTGCTCTACACACCAAACCCCCCCCCCCCATCCCCAGGTTGTCAGCATTGCAACCACTGCTCAGGAGAAGATGAAGCTGTGGAAGGAGACTTCCAGGAGTTCCAAGACTACGACGAGTTCTAGGTGTGGGTTAGCGGCAACCCCCAGTCGGCTGCCTGTGAAGGCCGCGGTTATCTACGTTTCTTTTCCGCACTTTGATTTATTGTAAGGACTATATGGACGTCTCAGACGTATGATGTAATCGACTATTATTTCCCTTTTAATACTATTTTGAGCACTGTGTGATGATGTCCATGTTATGTAACTGTTGTGTACGTGAATAACTGATCCTGGCACGTACATGGTTCGCATTCGGTTTGCCTTCTAAAACCGGGTGTGACAGTCTCCCTTGCATTTTGC
The DNA here is from genome assembly GCF_902167145.1 of Zea mays. Lineage (NCBI taxonomy): Eukaryota > Viridiplantae > Streptophyta > Magnoliopsida > Poales > Poaceae > Zea > Zea mays. Next base: position 158,667,171 of record NC_050096.1, read on the forward strand.
CCCTAATTTTCTAGCAACCACCTTCTTATCCTTTCTACAAATAGCAAAGGAAGCATTTAAAGCATGATAAATTGTAGAAGGTTCATTACTTGTTTTCCTAGGTACATGAGCATTTCTCCTAGGTACATGATGAATGACATTTTTCCTAGCCAAACTTCTATCATGCATAATAGAAGAACTTGAAGCAAACATAGCATTTGAATTATAAGCATGTGAAACAACATCATTGCAACTTCTATCATGATGAACATTCCTAGAATATCTCCTATCATGGTATAAGAAAGCATGGTTCTTTTGAATACTATTTGCCATAGGGGTCTTCCCTTTCTCCTTGATGGAGATGGAAGCCTTATGACTTGTCAAGTTCTTGGCTTCCCTCTTGAAGCCAAGCCCATCCTTAATTGAGGGGTGTCTACCAACCGTATAGGCATCCCTTGCAAATTTTAGTTTATCAAAATCATTTTTGCTAGTCTTAAGTTGAGCATTAAGACTAGCCACTTCATCATTTAGTTTAGAAATGCAAACTAGGTGTTCACTACAAGCATCAACATTAAAATCTTTGCACCTATTGCAAATTGTAACATGTTCTTCACGAGAGTTTGTTTTACTAGCTATTTCTAACTTAGCACTCAAATCATCATTAACACTTTTTAGGCTAGAGATAGATTCATGGCATGTAGACAATTCACATGAGAGCATTTCATTTCTTTTAATTTCTAAAGCAAGAGAATTTTGTGCTTCTACAAACTTATCATGTTCTTCATACAAAAGATCCTCTTGCTTTTCTAATAATCTATTCTTATCATTCAAGGCATCAATCAACTCATTGATCTTATCAATCCTAGTTCTATCTAAGCCCTTGAATAAACTAGCCTAGTCTATTTCATCATCGCTAGATTCATCATCACTAGAAGCATAAGTAGACTTTCGAGTGTTTACCTTTTTCTCCTTTGCCATTAGGCATGTGTGATGCTCGTTGGGGAAGAGGGACGACTTGTTGAAGGCCAAGGCGGCGAGTCCTTCATTGTCGGAGTCGGACGACGAACAATCCGAGTCCCACTCCTTGCCAAGGTGTGCCTCGCCCTTAGCCTTCTTGTAAGACTTCTTCTTTTCCCTCTTCTTATCTTGTTCCTGGTCACTATCATTATCGGGACAATTAGCGATAAAATGACCAATCTTACCACATTTGAAGCATGAGCGCTTCCCCTTTGTCTTGTTCTTGTTGGAATGCTCCTTGCGACCCCTTAGCGCCGTCTTGAAACGCTTGATGATGAGGGTCATCTCTTCCTCATTGAGCCCCGCCGCCTCAACTTATGCCACCTTGCTAGATAGCGCCTCCTTGCTCCTCGTTGCTTTGAGAGCCATGGTTTGAGGCTCGTGGATTGGGCCATTCAACGCATCATCGACGTATCTTGCCTCCTTGATCATCATCCGCCCGCTTATGAACTTTCCAAGTATTTCTTCGGGCGACATCTTGGTGTACCTAGGATTTTCACGAATATTGTTTACAAGATGTGGATCAAGGACGGTGAAGGACCTTAGCATTAGGCAGACGACGTCGTGATCCGTCCATCGCGTGCTTCCATAGCTTCTTATTTTGTTGACGAGGGTCTTGAGCCGGTTGTACGTTTGGGTTGGCTCTTCTCCCCTGATCATTGCGAATCTCCCAAGTTCGCCCTCCACCAACTCCATCTTGGTGAGCATGGTGACATCGTTCCCCTCATGTGAGATCTTGAGGGTGTCCCAAGATCTGCTTGGCGTTATCCAAGCCGCTCACCTTATGGTATTCATCTCTGCACAATGATGCTAGAAGAACAGTAGTAGCTTGTGTATTTTTGTGAATTTGCTCATTGATAAATATGGGACTATCAGTACTATCAAATTGCATTCCACTTTCTACTATCTCCCATATGCTTGGATGGAGAGAGAACAAGTGACTACGCATTTTGTGACTCCAAAATCCATAGTCCTCTCCATCAAAGTGAGGAGGTTTACCAAGTGGAATGGAGAGTAAATGAGCATTTGTACTTTGCGGAATACGAGAATAATCAAAAGAAAAGTTTGAATTAACCGTTTTCTTTTTCTCGTAGTTGTCGTCGTCCTTTTGGGAAGAAGAGGACTCGTCGCTGTCGTCGTAGTAGACGATCTCCTTGATGCGCCTTGTTTTCTTCTTCTTCCCGTCTTTTCTTTTGTGGCTTGAGCCCGAGTCAGTAGGCTTGTCATCTTTTGGATCATTGATGAAGGACTCCTTCTCCTTATCATTGACCACCATCCCCTTGCCCTTAGGATCCATCTCTTCGGGCGATTAGTCCCTTACGTGAAGAGAACGGCTCCGATACTAATTGAGAGCACCTAGAGGGGGGTGAATAGGTGATCCTGTAAAACTTGAAACTTAATGCCACAAAACTTGATTAGGAGTTAGCACAATAAAGTCAAGTGACTAGAGAGGAGTTCTTGCAAGACACGATAACCACAAGAAGATCAACACAGATAGACACAATGGTTTATCCTGTGGTTCGGCCAAGTTCAACACTTGCCTACTCCATGTTGTGGCGAACCAACGGACGAGGGTTGCAATCAACCCCTCTCAAGCGGTCCAAAGACCCACTTGAATACCACGGTGTTTTGCTTTGTTTACTATATCCCGCTTGCGAGGTATCTCCACAACTTGGAGCCTCTCGCCCTTACAATTTGATGTTCACAAAGAAGCACAGAAGTAAGGCTGGGATGAGCAACGCACACAAGACACAAAATCAGAGCACAACACGCACGCAAGTCACAACTCGAGCTCACAACACAACCCAAAGAGTTCTCTACTCAAATGGAGCTCTAGTTGCTATCACAAAGAATCGAATGCGCGGAATTGGAGTCTTGGTGCTTAGGAATGCTTAGAGAATGCTTGGTGTCCTCCTCCATGCGCCTAGGGGTCCCTTTTATAGCCCCAAGGCAGCTAGGAGCCGTTGGGAGCATTCTAGGAAGGCAACTCTTGCCTTCTATCGCCTGGCGCACCGGACAGTCCGGTGCACCACCGGACACTGTCCGGTGCATATTTCTTTCCTTCTTTGGCGAAGCCAACCGTTGGAGATTCAGAGCCGTTGGCGCACCGAACATTGTCCGGTGCACACCGGACAGTCCGGTGCCCCTTTCTGACTGTTGGCTCTGCCACGCGTCGCGCGTGGATTACGCGGTCGACCGTTGGCCGGACCGACTGTTGGCTCACCGGACAGTCCGGTGCACCACTGGATAGTCCGGTGATTTATAGCCGTACGCCGCCGACGAAACCCGAGAGCAGCCAGTTCGCCAGAGCCAGCCTGGCGCACCGGACAGTCTGGTGCACCCAGACCGAGCACTCTTTTGGCTGTACACAGCCAACTTCTCCATAATTATTTCTCCTGTTTCTAGCACTTAGACACAATACATTAGTCTTCAAAACAATGTACTAAGTCTAGAAACATACCTTTAATCTTGATTTGCACTTCTTGAGTCCTTGGCACAATTTAACACTTAGGCACTTGTGTTGGACACTTAATCACCAAAATACTTAGAAATGGCCCATGGGCACATTTCCCTTTCACTTGGCTGATTAACTAGGAAAGCTAGTGGATGACTACCTTACCCGATAGGGGCAAGGGCAGTAGGGGAGTGGTCAGTGTTGGGAGGTCCTTGGGTTGATTTTGCTGCGATGGCGGTCAGACGAGGGACCCCTGCACTGGAACTTCCTAGAAACTATAGCTGGTTTTCTGAAGCTAGTGGAACTTTGTAAAGGCCTCGTAGTGTTACCCTGCCTCGCCTCCTCAGTAGAGGTGTATGGGATTGGTCGTCTCTTGGCAAATGGGTAACATGACTTGTGGGTAAAGATGTGCAACCTTTGTAGAGTGTAAAACTGGTATACTAGCTGTGCTCACGGTCATGAGCAGCTCGGACCCTCACATGATTAACTTATGGAATTAAATTCAATTTATCATTTGCATCGCATTGGGATTATTTTATTATTACTTTTATTTATTATTACTATGGTTTGGTATTCACTTACACTTAGTAACTGCTAATAAAATTTTGACCAACTTATAAAAGCAATGCCCAGCCTCAACCTTTACTTTGTTGATCAGCCTTACACTTCACATAAACTCCCACCTTTGGTGAGTTCATGTACATTATTCCTCACAACTTGTTGAGCTATGAACGTATGTAAACTCACTCTTGCTGTCTCACACCCCCCCATAGGAGAAGAGCAGGTGGTTCAAGAGGAGCCGCCTAACGAGGAGTTTGACTTGATCTAGGTAGTCTCCCCGTCAGCTTTGTGGCGCCAGGGAAATAAGATTTAGTTCGTTTTATATTTTCATTTATTTTGTAAGACTTCCGCTATGTAATAAGTACATTCATAATATTTATGACATTTATCTCTATGCACTCTGTTATTATGTATGTTGTTCTTACTTGGCGCACATATGAGATGCACCCGGCTTTATCCCTTAGATCCAGGTGTGACAGCTGCCTATGGTACACGTGCGTTTATAAAAAAATTATGCGAAGAGCGGTGACAACTAATAAAAAATCTTGAGATCTTTTTAGTGAATAATTTATGTGGATATTGTTGTGAGCCGTCGTAATGCATGGGTAGTTTTCTATGCAGTTGTTTCATTTCTGGTTTGTCTTTCGCTTGCTTCCAAATTAGGCCTTAGTTTGGGTTTAGGTGATGGCAACGGCGCGGTTTGAAGTGCATGCATGTGTTTCCAAGTCGTAACGACTAACGAGGCTGGTGCCAAATTCTGATTGCAATGTTTTTTTGGGCCTCGTCGCCTCTGCCTTTTCGAACAGGTAAGTGCAGATGACAAGCCCATATATGCAAACCATGGTTTCTGCGGTCCTGCCTTGTTGGACCAGTGGGCCACCTTCTTGGAAATCCCTCCTGCAAATCCAGTAAGGGCCTGGTTGGTAATGCTCCCATGGTGCAGCATCTTTATACGTTCGCGTGTTTGCTTGCTCAGGCTGGCTCCTATGGCGCCAGCTGCGCTTGTTTGGATGACTGAGCCTGGCTCCCACGAGGCTGCTGCTTCAGCTCAGCCAAGTCACGACGACGACGAGGCAGGGTGCCGTGAAACTAATCAGACCTAAAACTACGACAGGAAGCATCGTCGACCCAGCAGCACACATGGATTTGAAACTTTGTCTGATTTTTTTTTCTCGTTCTATTTATTCAGTGCTAAGGTTGAAGCTTGGCATGATCAAAAACAGACAGAACGCATGTTTAGAGAGGATGAAACTACGACAGTAACGGCAGCATTACATTTCTTGACTCTGATCAACTACTAGTAGATAGAGAGAGAAGCACTGAACCGACCGTAACAACAGTTGTAAATAAAAAGAAAAGAAAAAAAGAAAGAAAGAAAGCGGAAGTGAACGTGAGCAAGAAAATCCATGGCGTTTACAAGTCGCGTCCCAGAATGCAAGAAAGCCGTGAACCGGAGCACGTAGCACGCGATAGCTAGCGACGGTGTGGTCAGCGGCTCGTTTGTCCAGTTCAACAGTTCATGTCGGTGGCAGAGGACCATGAACGGGAGCACCCCCCCATCTGCTCGACGAACTTGGCGACGCGCGCGTGCTTGGCGGCCCACTGCTCGGCCATCTTCTCCTCCTTGACCTGCGCGTCGCGGCGGAGCTCGGCAACCTTCTCCCGGTGGTCCCGCTCCACGCGCTCCGCGGCGGCCGCCTGCTCCAGCCGCATGGTGCGCATCTTGGCCTCGAACTCCTCCCACACCTCGCGCCGCCGCATCTCGCGCTCCATCTCCAGCTGCTGCTCCACGCGCTTCAGCCGCCACGCAGCCTCCCGCCGGTGCGCCGCCCACGCGCGCCGCCCCTCCTCCAGCTCGCGGCAGCACTCGGCGAGCTCCGCCAGCGCCTGCCCGTCCACGACCGCCATGCCCGGGGGCGCGGCGCCGCCGTGCTGCGACGGGCTCGGGAACCCGTACGGCGCCGCGTCGGCCGCGGCGCGATCCGGCATCCATGGCGCGGGCGCGGGCGGGCCCGGCGCCACCGCGGCGGACGCGAGGCTGAGCGTCACGGACGGCGACGGCGGTCTTGGCGGCGGGTGCGCGACGGCGGCGGCGGCGGCGGCGGCCGGCCCGGCGTTGGACGACAGCCAGGGCGGCAGCACGGGCGCGGCCATGAGCAGCGGCGACGGCGCAGCGGCAGCCTGCTGTGGCCTCTCTCCGACGAGCTTCTCCGCGAAGTTCTCGAGCAGCCACTCGTACCTGCCCCGCTCGTCGGGGCTAGGCTCCGGCGGCGGGCGGCGGCTGTCCCTCAGCTCCCGCTGCTGCTTCTCCTTGAACACCTCCCACCACTTGCCGAGGCGCTTGGCCGTGCGCCCGGGCACCTCGGCGGCGATCTTCTTCCACTTGTTGCCGTGCTTGGCCTGCAGGCGGATCACCAGGCGCTGCTCCTCCTCGGTGAGCGAGCCCTTCTTGATCCCGGGGCGGAGGTAGTTCTTCCAGCGCTCCAGGCACGACTTGGCGTCGCGGTCGAGGGCCACGTTCATGCGCTGCGACACCAGGTGCCACTCGCGGGGGCCGTACTGCCGGACGTAGGCGCGCAGGACGGCGTCTTCCTCAGGCCGCCAGCGCTGTCGCTCCTTCATCTGCAAAGGCCATCGCCCATCCCTCACCACCACACCTCATAATGCGCGCTGCTTGCATTGCATTGGATTGCATCCACGGTCCCATGTATATATGTGTCCGACCATGCGAAGCCAAAACAAAGACCAAATCTTTAATTAGCTCTTTAGCTCATGAGGATTGAAAAAAAGAAATAACAAGAACAAAAAAAAGTATATGCTAATAACTACTGCAAAGACCACGGATATGTCTCAGTCAGCATCTTGCTACGTGAAGGACAGTGATTAGCATGCCGGACGGGGAACAAAAGCAACCACGTCAGTGGTGGTTAGCCAGCAAAGCTTGCTAGCTAGCTAGTCGCTGCAGCGCTGCTGCAGAGTGCAGAGGCCGCCAATGCACGCTCGAGAAACAGCTCAAAGGCTGAGTGAGCTGTGAGCTCACCAGCAGTGGACGTACACAACACTGTTCTGACCCTGACATGTGTTTGAAATAATAAACGGTGGGATAGAGACGTGCAGTTGTTAGGCCACAATTTACTCAGGTGACAGGATGATCTGCAGCTGGCTCCAGGCAACATTTACACTGCCGTGCATGACCTACTCCAGTATGAGCAGAAGAAAAGGAGTTAATTCCTCCAGTTCCTTACTTGACCAGTTAATACTACGACAGAGCAGTGAGTAACCACCCGAGTTTAACCCACACAGTAGATTTCACTGTAAAAAATGTACTAGCCTCTGTATTGTCCATCAACCTTCAGTCCAAGGTCAATCCGGACCAAGCGGCATGGATTCATGGCGACGCCGCTATCAATCAGCATCCACCCACACCCCCACACATACACATGGAGACAAAGGTGTGGGCACTACGAGCGAGCACGCGCGCGCTGGTTTCTCGCGCGCTTGTCTTGTTGCTGGAGCCAGCCAGGTCGCCGTCGGCCATTAACGTGGCGCATGAACCAGGACGAAGCTAAAATCTGCCAGGTTTAAATGCCCGACCTAATACTCCTCTCTACCCCAGCGAAAAGCTAGAAACCAAGGCGAGGGAATGTGAGGCAAAACTCTGAGTCAATGCGACCTTGATGACGCGCGGGACCAAGCCCTAATAATCCGCGCTCCGGCGCCTTGCTAACGCCGGGTTAGAGACGGCGGTGCTACTCCCCCATGCGTCCCGTCGCCGAGGTTGTGGATGGTTGAAAAAAAGAGCGGCGGGGAAGGTGAGTGATTTGGCTCCTGTACTGTACTGTATGTAAAAAAAAGGAGGGCGGTGCTGTGAAGGAGACAAGACCAGATTTTGACAGAGAAAGAGAGAGAGAGGGGGGGGGGGGGGGGGGGGGGGGGTAGTGATGCCCTACACACAATCATGAGATGGCCAAGTGGTGTTGTTGAGGATTGGTTGGTTCTACGAAATCTACGTCTAATCAAAGCATGGTGAAACCATGATGAGGAAACATAGCCCCAACAATGCGGACAGCAACGTGTCGACGCCAGATCAGTGTGGTGGTACCCTACGACATATATGTAGTACAAGGGTAGGATGGGACTTGTTGGATCTGCGTAGGGCTTGCTTGGAGTGGACTGCTGGATGTGAACTTTACAGTATCATATAGGAATAGGAGTAGCGATTCTCTTCTCTTTTTCCCCCCCCCCAAAGGTTTCTTCATCATTTTCGCATGCTGCAGATCCTTGCTCGATCTTAATTGGTTAATACTCCAAAGGGCATCCAGGGGAGATGAGATCAAGCTGGACAATGGTGGGTGAAGAAAACATGGCGTTGACGACCGGGAAGATTTCTGAAGAACCATGGCACCAAACTAACTAGTAACTATTCTGACAGACCAAAACGAGTTCAGGACCGCCGCCGCACACCTGAAGCCGAACGAGAAGAATTCACGTACGAGGCAGACGACCGACGGTTCTCGCCGACGAACAGGAGGAAATAAATAGGGGGGCCGCAGGACATGAACTAAATAGCCAAATTTTTGGGAACGAAATCGACGACACAATCTCCTGCTGCTCGCCTTTCAAAAAAAGAAATTCTCCTGCTCACGCGCACATACCACGAAATAAAGAACGAGAGAGAAAAATAGAAGAAAAAAAACCGGGGACACATCACATTCAGCGGCTGCACCCGCGCGCTTCCTCTGGTAAAATAAAAGACCCGGAAACTGAGGAACAATCCTTGTCACAAATCAACATCTCTACCACAGTACTGCTACTGCTACTATGTAGGAGGTGCCGTAAAAAACAACCCGAATGCAAGAAGACATGCTAAACCAGATCAGACTGCCACTACTGCTACTCCTCCCCAATAATCCACACAACCAGAGACGAACGAACGAGTGAACTAATACGTGCGCGTTGATAGTAAAGCTAGGAAACGAAGAACTTACAGAGGCACGGCCTACACCATCCTGGCAGAGACCTTGGCGTCCCTCGGCTGAGAGGCAAGGCAGCAGGAGCGGGAGAGGGGAGGGGGGAGGAAGGACGGACGGAAGGAGCGGGAGCACAAATAATTGTGTGAGGTTGAAGACGACGAGCGAGCGAGGGGACCTGGCGAGCAGTAGCAGTAGGAGGAGAAGGGAGGGAGGGAGGGAGGGATAGGGAGGTGTGAGCTGAAAGATTCCTTTCCACGGCCTCTCTCACAGCCCGTGAGCGAGCGAGCGAGCTTGTGTGTATGTGTTTGTATGTATAGGAGGAGAGAGCACCAGCGGCGGAGGGAGGGAGGTGTGGGGGACAAGGCGCAGCGAGAAATTAGGGCACGCGGAAAGGAAAAGACGGGGGCGCGGGCGGGAGGAAAAGGGATGCCCGGAAAGGGGGCGCGCGTGTATATATAGACAGGGACACAGGGTCAGGGTCTCAGCGAGCCGGAGCGGTAGAGAGCGCGAGTGAGAGCGAGCTACTCGAAGCTGTAGAGCTACTAGGATGGAGTGGAGCAGGGGGGCGCAGCGCAGGTGAAGCACGGGCAACAGCGGCACGCAGCATGGCAATGGCAATGGCAATGGCATGAGCACAGGCACCCCCACACGAGACGAGAGACGGGACACGGCCACGCCTACACATGCAGCTCCAGCTGCAGCATGCACATGGAGGTGGAGGAGCGTGCTGGCTGGCGCAGTGGCAGCAGTATACAGTACGTGGTTGTGGGGGTGGGCCGGGGGTGCTTTCTCTGCTGCGAGCTGACTTCGCAGTACTGGCTTGCCCGGCCCTGGCCCTGGGCTGAGCACGCAGAGGCAGCGGGGGATGGAAGGAGAGAGAAGTTAAAGAAAAGAGAGAGAGAAGAGAAGAGAAGAGGCGAGACTGTTGGAGAGTTGATTGATGGGACGAGCGAGCGACATGGACGGACATGGCTCCGGCCTCTCTGGCGTGCGCGCGTGGGTGGGTGGATACGCGCCCCGAATCAAATTTTACGCAAAAAAATCAGATTCAAAGAAATAAACTCATTCCAGTCCTATACAATCTATCCGTTTGGGTTGAATTTGCAGCTTCTACTACTCCTTCAATGTTAATAGCTGGCTTTAATCGCTCCTTCAATATTAGTAGTAGTAGAGTGACGATCGATGGGATGGGGTGGGAAATGAAATGGCAGCATCTCTGGGGGGCTGGCCGGCGCGCGGGCGGGCGGTGGGAAAAGGCGCCGTACGTCGTCGGCGTCGCGTCTTGTCGTGGCAGCGAGCACAGCGCGCGTGGAAAGCGACGAAAAAGATGGGGAGCGAGCGTGGAGGAGGGCTTCCACGAGTCAAATCACGGCAGCATGGCCCCCGCGCCGCGCGGATTAGAGATCGCTTTTTTTTCCTTCTTCTTTTTTACTACTACTGCTCCTACTCAACAGGCACGCCTGAGTGAGTGCCCATGACGAGTAGCTAGCCTGTTCTGTGGCCAACAGTTACACAGGTCAAACTAGTATAATAACTGTGTGTGGTTATATCAGCTACTATTAGCATAATAATTAGATAAAAATAAATAACATATAGTATTGTTATTGATCTTAATATCTTACGATTTTTTTGTCAGCAATCAATACATTTTTACTTCTAAATTTTATATCAGCTATTCAGACTCTCCATCTCACTATTTATTTAATGTTGGGTGATTTTTCTTATCGGACTCTTCACACTACTTTGGGTACATGACATTCTTCAACATCATGGATGTAAGTCGTCCATATTGACACAACTGATTGACAAGAACAAGTTTTTGGCAGGACCAGGTTTTGGGCAAACATAAGGAAGTATTAAAAAGACCAAAGCGCTTAGGAACTTACTAATGTTTCTCTTCATCAGCCGAGTTTCTGGCCTTGGTGGCTAAGTACAACCGAGCAACCAATCCTCTATTAACGGATCTCTCATTGTCTATAGCCTTCTCAGACACAGACAAGAATTGCTTTTGAGCTCAGTGATCTTTGCTTATTCGACCAGGGCTGAGTCCTAGGTTTGGGCAAGAGAATCTAGCCTCTCGGTCAAGTCTTTGACTACCTCAAGTTTCTTACCTTGGGTCTTGAAAGCCGAATTTTTTGTATTTTAGCCCCTAAACCGAAGTAAATTTACGTTTAGACCTAAAAAAATTTTAAATGCAGTTTTGGACCCTTTGCTCGGCGCCATAGGCCGTGGCGCCGAGCTAACACAGCTCGGCGCCACAGCCTATGGCGCCGAGCTGTGACGTGGCCGCAACGGCTAGTTGCGTCCAGGGCTTACCTGGCTCTGACGTGGCGGCGGCGCGGCCTCGTAGCTCGGCGCCACAGATCTTGGCGCCGAGCTACGAATGCCTATAAAAACGCCCGCGCGGCTGGCCGAGAGCAGCTCATTTCATCCCATTTCCAAACTTCGTCAAAAATTGTTGGATTCAAATATTTGAGTTGGTTCACTTCGTAGGCCAAGGTATGATTTCCAACTGATTCGTTTTGTATATTGGGTTGTTAGTTAAATAATTTGTATACACCTATTATATTATTATTTCGAATATTAGTTTGTGTAGACTTATTATAAAGCAAAATAGGTACAAGTGATAATTATAATCGTTTATTAGATGAAAGACATGTACCGAGAGGCGTTGTGGCAGAAGAGAGGTCGTCCTCGGGAGTTATATCCGGACGTATCTAGTAAGGATGCTCCTGTTCCTCCTGAACTCCACGTGCCTAACTGTGACTGTGGCAGACTGGCTTGGGTACATCAATCACAACATCCAGACACGGCTGCTCGCTGCTACTACCTTTGTGGCACTTTGGACGTACGTAGCTTATGACTTGTCACTTAACTTTATTCGCATTCATTTTTTTGTAGATATGTAATAGTGCATCTTTCCATTATTTTAGGGACATCAGAGGTGTTTCTTTTTCCAGTGGATCGATGGTCCTGATAAATTTGACCCTCGATATCTTCTTTTCGTTAATTGGTTGAGTGGAAAGACCAGTCATGAGCGTTTTAAGCGTTGGGTACCTCCTCCCCCGAATCCTCCACCAATGACGGATGCAGAGAAGGAGGTAGCAACAGAAAGACGGATGGACTCACCGCCTCGATGCGATTGTGGAGACCGTGCTGTCATCGACGAAGACTATGACAAGCAGTTCTGTTGTCCGAACATTGATTATGTGAGCCCATTGATACGTTAAATATATGAACTATTTTTATTTACAATAAATTACTAATTTTTCTCCTGCAGCCATACGGGTGGCGTAAGTGTCGTTTCAGAGAGTGGTTGTATGGTCCTTTGTCCCATTGGCCAGAGCCAGAGGTAAAGGAAAAGAGATACATGGGGTGGGCGGCAGAAGAGGTCAAATTTGATCCAGTACTCTGCAAATGCGGTATTGAAGCTAAGTATGGATTAGTTCCTTCGGAGCTTGGTGTTGGATATTTTTGTGGACATATGGTCGATTACGATGAGGTTGGTATTTTTTTTTGCACCAGATGTAATGTTATAGCGGTACTTACTATTTTTTTTAGGAGACGAGGTAATGTTATAGCTTGGTGTTGGAACCAGTGAGTTGTCTGCGTCGCATGATATGGCAACCAACAATGTGCCCTTATACTTCCCAAGCAGAAAAGTACCATCAATAGAGAGCACGGGACGACAATGCCTGAAGGCCTCTACGCACTGCGAGAAACACCAGAAAGCACGATAAAATATCTCTTTGCCGTTCCTCCATTCATTAGGTTTGGGGATGTACTCGTAATGCATGCCTGGGTTTTTTGCTTTCATTGCATTGAACAATGCTGGTAACTTCTCATAACCCTCCTCCCAATCCCCGTATATCATCTTCCATGCCCGCTGCTTTGCCCTCCATGCTTTCCCATATTTGATCCTATAACCAAACAGCTCCGAAGACATGGTCATAATTGACTTCACCTTCAAGTTTGGCTGACCCTTCAATATCCCCAATATCCTTTTCGCAATCAGGGTAGATGTCAACTGACGATGCTTAGAGCTCAGCTCTGTCTGGGCACAAGTGTGTGGACCTACAATTTTGGTGATCTTAAACTTTCCGGTGTCCTTCTGCCTTCGGGCACATACCCTCCAATTACATTCTGGCACCTCGCACACAACAGTGTAACGACGCTGTGCATACGAATGTCTCACCTTGAACGGCCTCTTCCGGTTCACAGAATATTCCTGTAGCCATCGTCTCAGTGTAGGCAGATCCTTGAAAAGTAAGCCAACCTTAATCTCAATGCTATCGGCGTTATCCGGAGCCTCTAGCAGTTCATCGTCACGTCCTTCAGCATACGCACGGGTGGAATGACTTAAACTGCTAAATTCATGTACTGCAGGGTCTCGCTCCGGACACAAACGTCTTATGAGTTCAATTTCTTGCTCGGTCATTTCTTGAACCGGACGGTCATCATCAGAATCTACGGCCCGTGCAGCCTCATATGGCTCCTCCTCATCCTCAATCTGAACATCAACACTATTCGATGCCCTGCATATGTTGTCCATATTATATGACACAGGCACATCAATCTGAACATCAGCATTATTGATATGTGGAGATCCTGCATCAGGTCGGAGCAAGAAAAACCACATTAAAAAGTCTAATCAAACGAAATAATGATGGATACGAACAATGTGTCGAAGACACTTACTAGGATGATCGTCAACTGGATCCTGGGTCAATGGGATCTCTTGGGGGGGTACCACCGCATTAGAAGCCCCACAAACGCCGGGAATAGGACGAGAAATCCCATACTCGTGCGGACCCGATTGAGCATCGGGCACAACAACGACTTCTTCATGAAGCTCTACCAAAGGAGCTTCAATACGAGATGCATTTGGCATTTGTGGAGATAACCCGACTGGACCTTCGCATTGACTAACAGGTAACTTTTGAACAACCACATCCAAACATGGTGGAACCATCGTCTTCACAATTTTTAAATATATCACCCAATCATCTTCTGAGGTAATGGAGATCAACCGTCGGACAACTGTTCCATATGTAATATGGGACAACAAACCCTGAATTGATATTCTAGGGTCGTTTATGTCGCAACTAATCTCCTCACAAGCTCGAGCCAAAAGCTGGTCAAAAGATGGTCTTTCAACGAACAACATGGTCACGATCTTCATACCATCAAAAGTAACACTCCCATAAGCATCTATCTCCACCCTTCCTCCATGGTATAGTGTTACTAGGCTGTCCATCTATTGCAAAAATGGATTACTAACTCAATAATGGCTACATACTTAAGCCTACTAACTTACTAAGTAATAAATATATATTAACTAATAACTATACAGTAAATATTAAATAAACACATCAAACGAAATTACATAATCTATAAATAATGTACGAAAACATTGTATACCTGAGAACGCGTACGAGTCCAGCTAACGGTGGAGAAGGTCAAGTCGGACGAACACCTACGTACAAAAAAACCTATTGTCAGTAAAAAATTTGGCAGCACCTCCCCTGTAAAGTGATGTTTATAGAACCTGCGAATAAACGACAACACGATGGTTGCCAACACAGAAAACATGTAATATCAATGCGCTAAACAAAATGCTAACTATATAATCACTAAGAATTTACTAAACACTAAACTAAGAAATTAATAAACTAATAAATTAATCTAAGAAATTTACTAAGAATACACTAAACTATATAATCACTAAGAATTTACTAAACTAAGAAATTAATCTAAGAAATTTACTAAGAATACACTAAACTATATAATCACTAAGAATTTACTAAACTAAGAAATTAAAAAAATATACCTGGCGGTGGCCAACCGTAGCGCGCGGTGGCCGACCGTTGGCGGAGCTCCGGGCGGCGGCGGCGAGCTCCGGTTGGCGGGGGCGAACTCCGGGCGGCGGCGGCGAGCTCCGGGCGCCCGAGCCCGGCCGGCGACAGGGAGCGGGGCGGGCGGCCGGCGGCGACAGGGAGCGGGGCGGGCGGCCGGCGGCGAGCCCGGCCGGCGGCGAGCTGGGCGGGCGGTGTTGGTTTTTGCGGTCGGAGAAACGCGCACAGAGAAGAAACGCGAACAGAGAAGCCAGAGAAGAAACGCGCAGAGAAGAAACGGCGGCGGTGGATATTTCCTAGCTCGGCGCCAAGATCTGTGGCGCCGAGCTAGGTGCCACGCAATCTGCCACGTCACAGAGCTCGGCGCCACAGGCTGTGGCGCCGAGATGTGTTACCTCGGCGCCACAACCTATGGCGCCGAGCTTCGGGTCCAAACGTGCAAATTAAATTTCTGGGGGTCCAAACGTAAATTTTTGTCTCGAAAGGGGCTAAAAAACAAAAAATTCGGTCTTGAAAGATGTACTTTCTCCGTTCTTTTTTATTTTTTGCGTTTTAGTTAAAAATGAACTAGGGAGTGACAAATATTCAAAAACGGAGGTAGTAAACCATATATAAAAATTAAAGATCGAGAAAGTCATAAACCACAAATCACAAGAGTGCAATTACATACATTCAAGCTCGGTCCGAGTACTTTCAACCGACAGAAGCCTAGTCGGAGTGAGCATGAGGAAGAGGGATTTCATGGTAGAGTCTACGAGTATTTCCTACTACTAACCTAGTAAGAAAAATGAATTTATCTAACAAGGTGAGATCTAATGGTATTACCTAATGGTGCTTATGAAAATCAAAAACTGCTTAGCTTTTTTTCAAGTTGTCATCTATCTTCAGCTAGAATAATTTTTGCTAGCAGATACTTATTGAATAATTAAAAGATAAGTAGAGAAGTGCAAATAGAAAGCAAACACAGCAAGAGACAAGGAGACAAGCGACTTATCTCGTAGTTCAGCCAAACCTAAAATGCTTGCCTACATCCACATTCGAGTTAGCCAACCTAGCTTGGAGTCTATTCCAACTCCTTCATCCATTTGCTCAGATCTGTCAATAGGTGACGGATAGATACTTCCCTTATATCTGGTCAATGTTGCAGTACAGCAGAACCGCGGCTATCACAACTTCATAGCTCGACAGTGGATGAACGCAATGCCAAAGTCTTGCTTAAGATCACATTCACTAGCTCTATCTCGCAGCAGCACCTTCCCTCTCTCTTTTGGTTTATAACCGCACCAACACCTGATCTAGAGAGAAATATAAAAAGAGAGGGGTATAGAATGGTTGCACAATGATACTACACTTGTATGCTACCTTGGTGTACATGTTGTAAGCGTGGGAGGCTCCTTTATATAGCCCCAAGCCTCAAGGAGCCGTTGGAGAACATCCTCAAAGCTGACTCCCGGGTGGCGGACCGGACCTCCAACAGTCGCGAGTCCTCCGAGATACTGATTGGTCCTTTCCTCATTTGGGTGACACCAGACCGGTTTGGTGCGCATTGAACCTCCCTCGATTGCTGAAGTAGTCGTTACGCGGCCGAAGTAAACGTTGGCCTGCTCGTTGCTCTAGCAGGTCCGGTGCACAGGACCGAATCCTATACCAAGTCTGGTGCACATAGGACCAAGTCCTATAGACAGTTTGGTGATTTTTATCCAAAATCCCAAGACCAACCTTGTTTATTGTAGAGGGTTTGGTGCAGCCAGACGGCAGCTCTCTGAGTCCTTTTTCTTCGATTATTTCTCTGATCGACTTGGACTCTTTGGAGGACTTCCCTATGACTTAGATACACATGATTAAAGTATAATCCAATTGACTAAGTCTCAAGAACTTATCTCTTTCTTAATCTTTTTCCAGCTTTTCTGTTTCTCCTCAAACAGAGCCTTGAATGACACTTTCTCTACAAACATGGTTAGAGAGCAAATCAAAGTGTCATATGCATATTAAAAGGTGTATGCAACATAGTTATAGACTCAAAACTTGCATACTTAACATTTCATCGTTTTGCTCCTTTTGGCTTGTTTGAGCTTGGGGTTGGACTCCAAATCATCAAGTTGACATAACTTGATCTTGATTGCTATTCATTAGCTCCAACACCCTGCAATGATCACATAGAACATTTCCAGACACAAGAATGACCCAAACTAAAAGTCAGAGTGAACTTAGCTCTTTTAGGTCCCTTATTGGTTCTAACTTTGATACTTCTCCTCTTTCTTGTGACCATGTCCTACTGCTTGAGTTATGATCTTGAGCCTTATGACTTGAACCAAAAACCTTAGGAATTCCTCAATGGTTTCAAGTCACATCCTTATGTAGCGATCCTCAATGCACCATGACCATCCTCAGCTAATCAACCTTGACTTCTGCAGAGCCTCAATGCACTTAGCTTGTGATGTCCATTATCCATAGTCATGTCAACCTTTGGACCATCACACTTGATCTCATATGTTAAGCCTTATGAGCTTTGCACTAAGCACCTGCTCAACACTTTAACACACATGTCAGTCCTTTAATTGTGTTGTCATCCAAACACCAAAACCCATAAGGGAGCTTTTAGATTTCTTGAAATATCCTTCTAAAGGATTGAACGAACCCTTCTGAGGCTCAGATGTGGTAACCGAGTCATCCTAACCCTTTGATCCTTTGCAAGTTTAGTAGGGGATCGATTGGTGCCTTTATAGATGGCTCCACTTCACACTTATATTTTGGCTCCAACTTAACCTCCTAGGGCTGAGCAGGCGTCCTGATCCAGATGTTGGATAGAGGGTGTTTTGAACACCTAAGGCGTATAGCAGGAGAAGGAAGCATGACATCATCTTCATCTGATTCATCCGCTCGAACTGTGCTCCTTTTGTTCTTTGGCAGAGGAGGAGGACTCAAATTGTTTGAGGTCAATGGAACCTTAGGGGCTCTTTCAACGAGCTGTTGTGAGAAGTGGCTAGGGACAGCTTCATCATCGTCCTTTAGGACCCACTTGGGAGTCTACGGTGGTCAATATAATTCCAACATCTAAATTAAGACAAAAGAGTGATCAAGCAAGAATCAACTAAGACGATTATGAAACAATAGGTCTATAAAACATTCCATGGGACGAGAGAGAAGCAAGGAGTAAGCCTGTGTGAGGCATCCGTCAAGCTAGTCCTAAATCGAAAAACAACGGATTTAGTTGGGCCTTGGCGTGAGGTGCAAAGACTATCTCAGCCGTGGACCAGGAAGGGTCAAATTCTACACCATACTCCCACTTGAAACTTATCTTTTCATGAAGGGGAGGCACTCATTGTTGGATCTAGTTCCCAACCACATGAATAATGTCTGGTCCAAGGGCACTGAGGTCCTAAATTATTTTCATCGTGTTCGTTACTGCTTCAACATGCTTAGGTGAAGGGTCACTCATCCATTCTAAGAGGAGAATAGGGCATTGATCTTAGAATTTTGTAACGTGAGGATCATGATCTTCCACATAAAACTAATGTTTGTGCTAATTTTTAAGGGAAGTATTGAAGGGACATTCAAGGTATTAGTGGTTGGCACGTAATTGAAGCCCTACACCTCTAACTATGTGGGGATAGTCCTTATTTGGTTGGAGCAGAGGAATAAGAAATTTTGAAAGAGAAGAAAAACTGAGGTATTCCCAAGAACGTCTCACAAAGGTGCACGAGTATTATAATGTGAAGAATTGAATTGGGGTCAAGATGGACCAGTTCAATCTGATATTATTGAAATAAATCACTAAAAATTTAGCGTCCTCATCGACCATCCGAAGGCACGACCGGACCATCAGCGATAAGCTTTATTTGACATCCGAGGACACATTTAATGTGATTATAGCCTTTGATATAGCCGTTACAATTAACTGTTGCGATCCAGTCGTTGATCTTGTAGGGGTGGACTGTACAAACCAGAGGCGCGGACCGTTCACGTGTCGCAGAAAAGTGGCAACGACTAGGAGGTGGTTGGTGGCTATAAATTCAACCCCAGCCACCCCCCTTCAATGGCACTCAATCTTCCGAAGCATTCATTCCATTCCTTTGCAAGACCAAGAGTTTCCAAGTCACATTCAAAGCACTAGAGATCCTCCAAGTGCCATAATTGTGATCATTATTGATTTGTGCCTTGCGAAATACTTTGGAGAGTGTGATCTTGTGTATTTCTTGTTGCTCTTTTGCTTGGTGTTTTTGGATCCTGTTCTTTCTTCTTCTAATCACATCCTCAAGTTGTAAAGATAAGCAAGAGACTCTATTTCTTTGTGTGGAGGTCCTTGTCGAACTTAGTGTCCCTAAAAAAGAAAAGAAAACTCGATCGGTCTCTATGACCATTTGAGAGAGGGAAAGTTTTGAAAGAGACCCGTCCGAAGTGGACTCGTCAATAGGGAGTAGGTTCTTTGGAACCAAACCTCAGGAAACAAATCGTCGTGTTCTTTGTGCTTGATCATTTACTTGTGATTCACTTCTTCCTCTCCCTTCTCTCTTGTTCTCTTGCTTGTGATTGATTTAATATCAGTTTGAGTTGGCTTCCAAAGTAATTCAACAATCGATTGAGCAACTCTAGGAAGAAGAACATCTCTCTCACTTTGATTGACTTTATACTTGTTCCAACACTAACCTAAGGTTGAAGTTTGTGTTTAAGTTTTAGATTTTTCCTATTCAACCTCTCTAGGCGACTTTCTAATTTCCATAGTTCTCAAACTTGTCTTTGGGCAATATCACATCCAGTGCACATGTCTAGTGCACACTGCACACAATTGTTGTTGTTGTTGTCTAAGCACCCTCCGGTTGAATGGGTTGGCATGTTGATCCATTCCACCTCCCTTCCTGGTATTGACCATCTGAGTTAGAAATACATGGTAAGAAAGAATTGTAGACAAGACGAGTAATTAAGAGACATGTTACTTTGGGGGGTTTTATTAGCTAAGTAGATTAGTGTGTCACCTACTAAAGCTAATACATTACCTTATGGTGGTACATGCTAAGATGTCCTTCTATAATATTTCAATCAATCAAAGAAGCAAATCAGGCATTTATCATCAGAACAATCATCCAACATTTTAACTAGAGAAAATAATTTTAAATTTTGTCTTAGGTCTCCTATCTCTTTAGGGGGTCATAAATGTAGGATTCCAAGGTGTGAAATCCATCTTGTCTTAGAATAGAAAAGATAAGAGTAATTAGAGTAGAACGGTAGAAGGTGAGACAGGATCAAGAAAAGTATAGAAAGAATCAAAGTAAGGTAAGTAGGTAAGGGTTTTGTCCAGTTCTATCTAGGTTTCGTCCTATAGTCAACATTTCCTCTGATATCACTTCTATCACACCCGGATTTAAGGGATAAAGCCGGGTGCATCTCATATGTGCGCCAAAGAAGAAGAACACATATAATGACAAAGTGTATAGAGATAAATGTCACAAATATCATAAATGTCATTATTACATAGCAGAAGTCTTACAAAGATAAATGGTAAATGTAAAGCAAACTAAATGTCCATCCATGGCGCCATAAAGCTAACTAGGAGACGCCACCTAGATCAACTCGTACTCCTCATTGTACGGCTCCTCCTGGTCCACCTGTTCTTCTCCTGTGGGGGTTTATATATCGCAAGTGTGAGCTCACAAAAGATCATAGCTCAACAAGTTGTTGGGAATAATGTGCATGAACTCACCCAAGGTGGGAGTTCATGTGAAGTGTAAGGCTGATCAACAATAGGGGTTAAAGCTGAGTATGCTTTTAATAAGTTGGCCAAATTTTATTAGCAGTTACTAAATGTAAGTAAATATCAAACCATAATAATAATAGATCAAAATTAATAATAAATCACAAGCAATGCAAATGACAAATTGAATTTAATTCCATAATTTAATCATGCGGGAGTCCTGAGCTGCTCATGACCGTGAGCACAGCTAGTATACCAGTTTTACACTCTGTAGAGGTTGTACCCTTGTCGAAGAGGGAATTCTCCGGCCGGGTGGCGGAACGCACCCGCCCTAAATCCTAAGATGAGGAGGGGCCTAAGCGTTTTGCCTGCTAGATGCAATCGGGAAGAACACAAGAACACACAAGGGTTTAGAGTGGTTCAGGCCGCCGGAGCGTAATATCCTACTACACTATGTGATGTATTAAGCTTGAGATCTTGTATGAACTTGTGAGTTTGAGTGAGTGTGTGAGCCTAAGTTGGGGCCGAGTGAGCTCGCCTTGTAACACCGTGTGCCCTCCCTTTTATAGCTCAAGGGGGGCACGTACAAGGATACTGAGCCCCGACATGTGGGCCCAGGGGCAATTGGAAGGAAGCACTAATGCCTGTAACGCCAGGGTGAACTCCGAGCGCCATAATGTCCGTAGCGTATACAGTATTGATATGTCATCGCAGCTTTCTTGGTACGCGTGCGTCATGACGAGTGCAGCGCATGCTGCAGCATGGGTGTATCGCCTGCCAACGGAATGGACAGGCACACCGCCTGTAAGATGGCCTAGTCGCCGTCCGTCAGCGGAGTGGACATGGCACATTTAATGCTGAGGCAACACATCGCCTGCCAGTGGAGTGATAGGGCTCATTAAATGCTGAGGCGCCACATCGCCTGCTAGTGGAATGGACAGGCGACACGGCTTATTCGCAATAAATGCAGAGGTCGCGCGGCCCAGAGGCCTTACGTCAGGCTCCGCCCGCTGGCTTACGTCACGGGCAGTGGACCACGTGGCAGCATCGGGACTCCGCCTGAGCAGGGAGCAGAAGCATACACGGCATGGTCCGGACACGTGTTGGCTCCGGACCCCCGCCTGGTCTTGAACAAGGTCCGGGTACTCTTTGTCCCAGAATCCCGGGACCCTGTCGGGAGTGGCCCGGACCCCACACAGAGGGGTCCGGGACCCATCCCAGGGGTTCGGTGCGTGCCCGTGGAGGTCCCGGACTTTACCCGGAGGCCCAGTCCGTAAATACAGGGGTCCAGCACTTTCCCATGGGGTCCGGACCCACTGTTGATGCCTTGGGTCATATCGTCTTCTCTGGCCACGTGGCGGCCCCGGAGTCGTCCACGTGATGGGGTCGGGTGCTGCTCGCCACGCGACTAGAGATAGCCGCGTGGGCACCACGCCTTCATACCGTAGTAGGGGGTACCCCTATTTCAGGGTACCGACAGTGGCCCTCGGGCCCACCTCAGGGGAGGATACGAGCCTATAGGTGGGGCCAAAGCTTGATTGGCGATTGGCGCGCCGCTCCTGTGCGCTTGCTGACGTAATCACTGCTAGTCCGCCTTCGGTCACGCCAAGTGCCACGTCTGTCCCCGCGGCTGACTGACCTGCGGCCCCCACACATGATGGTTTCGCCAGGCCACGCGCGAGGCGCCTCGATACTGCTGCATCGGTTTAAAAATTCACCTTCTCTGTCTTCTGCGGCGGCCCCGAGGCGGAGCAGCACTGGTACGAGCGGCGGTTCGCCTTCTCCGCACCCAGGAACCGGCACCCAAGCAGTACGACTCGTGGGTCCAGGCCCCCGTGTCAGCGACTGGGTCGTTGTTTTTGGTGGAGATGAAGGGGCGCACTACCGCGGGCGACGGTTTGCTCCTCGTGGCGGTTCGCCTTCTTCGCACCCAGAGACCGATGCCCAAGGAGTATGACTCGTGGGCCTAGGCCCCTGTGACAGAGACTGGGCCGCTGCTTTCGGTGGAGTTGAAGAGTCACGGCGGTTCGCCTTCTGCGCACCCGGAGACCCGCATACCAACTGAATGACTTGTGGACCCGAGCCCCCGTGTCATAGGCTGGGTTGTCTCGGTGCGCGTCGGGCGAGACTTTCCGCGGCGTCTCGGGGCGCGATCAAGGGAGTCTTCCTTAAAAAGGGGTTCACCCCGTGTGCAGCGGTTATGCTTCCGCTTTCTCTCCATTCGCTGCGCCCTTTGCATTTGCGCTCTTCTGCCGCCGTAGTCGCCATGGCCTTGCTAGACCCTTCCGAGTGCTTCTAGTCCGAGGTGGCACTCAACTTGGTGTGCAACCTGCTCGGATAGGGTGTTCCAGCGTTCGCCGGAAGGATCCGCGCCGGTGCCACTCCTCTCTGCGATCTCGCCGCCGAGGAGTTCGTGCTCTTCGTCTCCAACCTCTCCTGTGGGTTGGCGCTGCCGATTTCGCCTTTCTTCCTGCTGCTAGAGGAGCTCGGCTTCCAACCTCAGCATCTTACGCCCCGCTCCATCCTCCAGGTGGCCATCTTTGCCCACCTCTGGGAGACGTTCGTAGGGGTGGTGCTTCTTCCACCAGCGCCTGGGCGAAAGGGTGTCGTGCAGCGACCTTCCGGGGGTGGAGATCGAGCTGAGCTGTGGCTCCATATTTTGCGTGAACTTCACCAGCATCCCATGGTACACCTCCATGAACTGGTCTAGCTCCAGCTCCATGAGGTGGAGAGCGAGCTTAGCTGCGGCTTCATTTTTCGTGCCTCCATCTCTTTGGATTTAATGGCTTCGGTGTCGCCTCCAATCGGTGGGGGCTCCTTCGCCTTGATGCATGCATCGAGGGGGCCGCCACTGTGTTTAGGTTGAGCGGTAGGTCCACGCCCGGCAGTCACAGTGGCAGCTACGCCACGACGGCGCTGAGGGAGGATGCCCATGGGTAGTGGCAGTGACCGCTGGTTCAGTTGCCGCCACTGAAGATGCCGCCCGGGAGGTCGAACAAGATGTTGTAGCGACGACGGCTGCACGCTTCCAGCGCGACCCTGCTGATGTCGAGTAGCTCATACCTGTAGAAATGAAGCTAGGGCTCCGCTTGAAGGCGGATGTAATGACTTTTGTTTTTGTAAGATACTTTTGGGAAGTATTAATCTAACAGTGACAGAACTTATCTGTATGCTATTTGTCTTTGTTGTGTGCGTTGTTACCACCTTCTCCCTGGTACCTGGCCCCCTGGGATGTAGGCTCGACATGTCGAGGCTGGATGCTAGTATACCTAAGAAAGAATTGGTGATCTGCCCCCCAGGAGGTAGTCTCGACTAGGACCCGGACCTACACACAGCCTCGACTCGGAAGTGTTAGCAGCACACCCATTAGGACCCATCGTTTGGCATCAGCCATCCTTTGATTCATGCAACAGGACCTGCCGGATTTGGCCTGGGAAGCCAAGCCGTGTGTTCGGACCCCATGAATCACAGTTCTAGATACTAGGACACCGATCGCAAAGTGGTGGAGCGTGTAGGCTTACGGTACGGGACCAGGCTAAGCGGCTACGTGGCTCCGAACCACCCTAGGGGACGTGCGTCCATTCTCTAGAACCGGACCCTAGGTTCCCAGACCCACAGGGCTATAGTTCCAAATACTAGGATACTGGTCGCAGAGTGGTGGGGCGTGTAGGCTTAGGGTGCGGAACCAAGCTAAGCGGCTACACAGCTCCGGAACACCCCAGGAGACGAGTACCCATTCTTTAGAACTGACCCCCAGCCTGCCGGACCCCCTGCTTTCGTAGAGGGGTCCTAAACTGCAAGGCTGGCTACTCAATTCGGATGTCATCATACCAACAAAGGTGGGAGACCGTATGGGTGGGTTAGATAAAAATAGTAATATCTGAAATCTGTAGCAGAATAAAACCATCATAGGAGCACTCTAAGGGGGTAAATTCTTTCTTTATAACTTGACATGCATGAGCGCAGACCAACAGGCCGGGCTTATGAGGGCGGACCTCACCGAGCTGGCGTACACGCATGCACAACCTAGTTACAAGAAGAAATCATAACCCCTCGGACTCGCTTCTGTGGGTTGGACTTACAGGAATGCTCTATGTTCCAGGGATTGGGAAGAGGCACTCCTTCAGTTGTGGCGAGGTGGACACCCCCGGGTCGACATGCTTCCGTCACCTTAAAGGGTCCTTCCCAACTGGGGGAGAGTTTGTGGAGCCCTTCTCGGTTCAGTACTCGCTGTAGGACTAGGTCCCTGACCCCGAGCTCCGTACTATGCATGGACAGTTGGTGGTAGCGCCTGAGCGCCTGGTTGTACCGTGCATTTTGGATCGTTGCTTGCCACCTGCATTCGTTGATGAAGTCCACGTCCTCATGCCGCAGCCGTTCCTACATAGACTCATCAGAAGACTGGGCCCGTGGGGAGCCCATAACGGTTTCCGGGGGAAGACATGCTTCAGACCCGCGGACCGGGAAGGGCGGGGTCGCCTCGGTAGCCCAGCTAGCTGTCGTCACCAGAGTCGGAGCCTCCGGTGAAGACATCTTTCAGGACCCCCTCGGGTGACTGATACCCAAGGTCACG
The DNA here is from genome assembly GCF_902167145.1 of Zea mays. NCBI lineage: Eukaryota > Viridiplantae > Streptophyta > Magnoliopsida > Poales > Poaceae > Zea > Zea mays. Next base: position 158,692,273 of record NC_050096.1, read on the forward strand.
TTCCCCCGTGGCCACCTCACCGCTGTCGACCCTTTCCTTGCCAGGGCGGCGACGTGGTGGGGAGCCATCCTTGGAGGTCTGCTCGCACCGCTCGCTGATGCGCTTCGCGAGTTCGATGATCTCGCGACACTCCGCGGCACTATGGCGACTGTTGGGGTGTACAGGGCATGAGCGGCTGTTACCCCTCTGCGGTCGTGGGCGCTTGTTGCGCTCGTTCCGGCCCCAAGTCGCAGCTGCAACGACTAGAGCGGCAGACGACGGCTTCCCGTGGCCGCGGTTCTTCTTCTTCTTCTTGCCGTCTTGAGCGACGGCACCCGAGCCACCCGACTGGGCAACCCTGGTCTGTGGTGCCGAGTGCCATACACGGCCCTCGGCAGCCCTGACGCACTTGTCGGCCAGAGCAAAGAGTGTGGTGACAGTCTCCACGTCGTGTGTGGCCAACTTCTCCAACATCTTTTCATCACGTACCCCCTGGCGGAAAGCAGTGATGATGGAAGCATCTGAAATACGAGGAAAAGTGCCTCGTACCTTGGTGAAGCGGGAGATAAACACCCTGAGAGTTTCTCTAGGCTCATGCCTCACTGCATGGAGATGGGCCTCCACGCCATGCTGCTGATAAGCGCTGGCGAAGTTCGCTACGAACCTCGCACAGAGCTCTTCCCAGGAGTATATCGATCCTGGGGCAAGGTTCATGAGCCAAGTCCGTGCCAGCCCAGAAAAGGCAATATGGAAGTATGTCGCCATTACGGTGGTGTCTCCACCGGCTGCCGTAATGGCGGTGACATAAACCTGCAAGAATTCTGACGGGTTTGATGTATCGTTGTACTTCTCTGGGAGGTGTGGCTGGAACTTGGATGGCCAAGTCGCCGCGTGGAGATGGTCCGCCAGTGCGGGGCAGCCTACACCGGCCAATGGGACACCCGCCTGTATCCAGGCGCCCGTCGGAGTCTGCGGTGCAACCACAGCGAAGTCATAGTCGAGGTTGTGACCCTCGACATTTTGTCGGCGCTCACGCGCCCTCTCTAGAGAGACGCGGGCATCCTCGCTCGCACGCCTGCGGTTGAGTTCTGCCCGCAAGTTGTTAGACCTTCCCAGAGAGGCGGGAGCGTCCTCCCCCGCACGCCAGCGGTTGAGCTCCGCCCGCAGGTCCTTAGTCGGTGCTGCCCTCACCGAGGGTGAGCGCACCGATGCCGATGCCTCATGCTGACGCCGGGATGACCAAGGCCTGGGCCTGGTTGAGCCAGAGTGTGCCATGCCGAGCAGACGGTCGACATCGTCCCGCCATTGCTTCATGGCCCCCGGCGAGGCCATAGAGCTAGGAGGGTGGCGCAGCAACTCTCGGGCCGCAGACAGCGCCCTAAGCGCAGCTCTAGACGCCCTAGACGTCTGTGCGGGAGTGTGCTGTCATGCAGAGTGCACAATGGCTACTGCACCAGGTGCAGGGAGGTTGGTGGCCCGCGGTGTGGAAGAGGCGGCCTCCTCCTCCAGCATGAAGTCCTCGGGCACGAAATCTTGGTGCTCAACGATGTGTTCCATGGCGTCGGGCAGAGAAACAAGCAAAAACCTAAAGCCTAGCCCCCTACCTGGCGTGCCAAATGTCGGAGAGGGAATTCTCCGGCCGGGTGGCGGAACGGACTCGCCCTAAATCCTAAGATGAGGAGGGGCCTAAGCATTTTGCCTGCTAGATGGAATCAGGAAGAACATAAGAACACACAAGGGTTTAGAGTGGTCGGGCCACCGGAGTGTAATACCCTACTCCACTATGTGATGTATTAAGCTTGAGAGATTGTATGAACTTGTGAGCTTGAGTGAGTGTGTGAGCCTAAGTTGGGGCCGAGTGAGCTTGCCTTGTAACGCCGTTTGCCCTCCCTTTTATAGCTTAAGGGGGCCACGTACAAGGATACTGAGCCCCGACATGTGGGCCCAGGGGCAATTGGAAGGAAGCACTAATGCCTGTAATGCTAGGGTGAACTCCGAGCGCCATAATGTCTGTAGTGTATACAGTATTGATATGCCGCCGTAGCTTCCTTGGTACGCGTGCGTCATGACGAGTGCAGCGCATGCGGCAGCATGGCGTATCGCCTGCCAACGGAATGGACAGGCAAGCCACTTGTAAGATGGCCTGGTCGCCGTCCGTCAGCGGAGTGGACAGGGCATATTTAATGCTGAGGCGGCACATCGCCTGCCAGTGGAGTGATAGGACTCATTAAATGCTAAGGCGGCACATCGCCTGCTAGTAGAATGGACAGGCGGCGTGGCTTATCCGCAATAAATGCAGAGGCCGCGCGGCCCAGAGGCCTTACGTCAGGCTCCGCCCGCTGGCTTACATCACGGGCAGTGGACCACGTGGTAGCATCGGGACTCCGCCTGAGCAGGGAGCAGAAGCGTACACGGCATGGTCCGGACACATGTCGGCTCTGGACCCCCGCCTGGTCTTGAACAAGGTCCGGGTACTCTTTGTCCCAGAATCCCGGGACCCTGTCGGGAGTGGCCAGGACACCCCACACAGAGGGGTCCGGGACCCATCCCAGGGGTCCGGTTCGTGCCCGTGGAGGTCCTAGACTTTACCCGGAGGCCCGGTCCGTAAATACAGGGGTCCAGCACTTTCCCATGGGGTCCGGACCCATTGTTGATGCCTTGGGTCATATCGTCTTCTCTGGCCACGTGGCGGCCCCGGAGTCGTCCACGTGGTGGGGTCGGGTGCTGCTCGCCACGCGACTAGAGATAGCCGCGTGGGCACCGCGCCTTCATACCGTAGTAGGGGTACCCTTGTTTCAGGGTACCAACAACCATGTACCCACAAGTCGTGTATCCCATGTTGCTAGGGTTAGCTAGACCCTTAGACACTACTGAGGTGAATTGCTAGGGATCCACTACGAGGCTTTTACAAAGTTCCACTAGCTTCAGAAAACCCGCTACAGTTTCTAGGAAGAGCAATACAGGAATCCCCCGTCTAATCGCCATCGCAGCAAAATCAACCCGGGAACCTCACTACACGCCTACTCCCCTACTGCCCTTGCCCCTATCGGGTAAGGTAGTCCTCCACTAGCTTTGCTAGTTAGTTAGCCAGGGGCGTCCCATTCCACCCTTGTGGTGGCACGTGTTTCTCAAGTTATGCTCCATGTTCCAATTAATATAATGATCCTGTCATGAACAATAATTAAAACGACAGTATAATTGGAACATGCTCATAATATAATATTAATCCCAAAACCATAAAGAGCAATAGCAAAAACTACCCAAATAGTTCAGGCGTAAACAAGGTGAAAAGATAACCAAACTAAGGTGACTTATTGGGTCCTATCAAAATTAAGCCTACGCACAAATAAGTGATTATAAAGAACATTATTGGGTAATAAAAGTGGTCAAGGGCACAACTTGCCTTCAATGAGCTCCTGCTCAGCAACTTCTACCTGTTGAACACTCGGATCCTATGTGGCTTGCTCGTCTACTCGCAACAGTACAAACAAACATGGTATAGTAGAAATTAACATCACACCAAACATAAATACAGAATACATAATAATAATCTACGTATCGTAACGAGATCATAGGAAAAATAATCACTAAATTCGGAGTTACGGATTGCGAGTTGTGAATTTCTGAAGTATTTATGTGTTGGGTACAAGATTATCAAAGTGTTAATTTTTCATATGGATTTCATGCTAAAAGAGTGGTACTAAGTGATAGACAATATTAATACCAAATTATAGGAACTTAAATGGACTAAAAAGGATTAAATATGAATTTTATGTGATTTGTATAAGTTCTGCAATTATTTTTATACTCAAAAATAAATTTCTAATTCTCTTTTTCTGTTTTACCAATTCACTAAACTGCACTCATAATACCGAGATGCTCGGGGGTCTCTACGCAAAACATCCTTGTCGGGGACCATAATTAGGGGTACCCTCAAGACTCCTAATCTCAGCTGGTAACCCCCATCAGCACAAAGCTGCAAAGGCCTGATGGGTGCGATTAAGTCAAGGATTGGTCCACTCAAGGGACACGATCTCGCCTCGCCCGAGCCCAGCCTCGGGCAAGGGCAGCCGACCCCGGAGGATTTACGTCTCGCCCGAGGACCCCCTCCAGCAACGGACACACCTTCGGCTCGCCCGAGGCCCAGTCTTCGCCAAGAAGCAACCTTGGCCAAGTCGCCACGCCGACCGACCGTATCGCAGGAGCATTTAATGCAAAGGTGGCCTGACACCTTATCCTGACGCGCGCCCTTCAGTCGACAGAGCCGAAGTGACCGCAGTCACTTCGCCGCTCCACTGACCGGCCTGACAAGAGGACAGCGCCGCCTGCGCCGCTCCGACTGCTGTGCCACTCGACAGAGTGAGGCTGACAGCAGCCAAGTCCGGCCTCAGGCGCCATAAGAAAATCCGCTTCGCCCGACCCCATGGCTCGGACTCGGGCACAGCCCCGGAAGACGACGAACTCTGCATCGCCCGACCCCAGGGCTCGGACTCGGGCTCAGCCCCGGAAGACGAGTTCGCCCCGGAAGACGACGAACTCCGCATCGCCCGACCCCAGGGCTCGGACTCGGGCTCAGCCCCGGAAGACGACGAACTCCGCATCGCCGGACCCCAGGGCTCGGACTCAGCCCTGGCCTCAGCCGACGGTCTCCGCCTCGCCTGACCCAGGGGCTCAGACTCGACCTCCGCCTCGGAAGACAGACTCGACCTCGGCCTCGGAGGAGCCTCCACCTCGCCCAACCCAGGGCTCGGACCGACCACGTCACAGGGGGCACCATCATTACCCTACCCCAAGCTAACTCAGGCTACGGGGAACAAGACTGGCGTCCCATCTGGCTCGCCCCGGTAAACAAGTAATGATGGAGCCCCGCATGCTCTATGACGACGGCGGCTCTCAGCCCCCTTACGAAAGCAAGGAGACGTCAGCAAGGACTCGACAGCCCGACAGCTGTCCTTCCGCCAGGGTCCAACGCTCCTCTGATGGCCACGACACCACACGAACCGGGTGCCAAAACCTCTCCGGCTGCCACGATGGCATGTACTCAGGGCACTAGCTCTTCTCTGCTAGACACGTTAGCACACTGCTACACCCCCCATTGTACATCTGGATCCTCTCCTTACGCCTATAAAAGGAAGGTCCAGGGCCCTCTTACAGAGGGTTGGCCGCGCGGGGAAGGACGGGACGACGCTCGCGTAAGGCCTCTCGCTCCCTCCCGCGTGGACGCTTGTAACCCCCTACTGCAAGCGCACCCGACCTGGGCGCGGGACAAACACGAAGGCCGCGGGTTTCCCCTTTTACGCCTGTCTCCCTCCGGCTTTCCCCCCTTCGCGCTCCGTCTCGCGCCGACCCATCTGGGCTGGGGCACGTGGCGACAATTTACTCGTCGATCCAGGGACCCCCCGGGTTCGAAACGCCGACAGTTGGCACGCCAGGTAGGGGCCTGCTGCGTGTTGACGAACAGCTTCCCGTCAAGCTCCAGATGGGCAGTCTCCAGCAACCTTCCAGCCCGGGACGGTGCTCCGTTTCGGGAGTCTTGAGTTCATGTCCCTCGACGGCAGCTACGACATGATACTCCTTCCTCCGCCGCGCGACAGCGACAATGGCGGTCGACAATCCGCCCGCCGGCGGTGGAATCGACGACGTCTTCCCCACGTGGTGGAAGAACAACATTCGGGCTTGTCCCGTCCCCTCCCCCGCCGACGGAGGAGGAGGCGGGGCAACCAAGGCCAAGCAGGAGGCGGCACCTCGTCGGCTGTCGAGCGAGTCGACGGCGCCGGTGCCCCAACGGGGGGCACGTCGGGCATCGACCTCGCGTCTGAGACGAAGACGAGCGCCGTCTCCCCGCAACACGCCAACTCCAAGCAAACGGACGACGCCAGCACGCTCGCAAAGGACTTGCTGGGCATCACCCTCGTACCTGAGACGACGGTGCGGTAGCCGCAGCCTCGGCGACGAGGACTGCGGCCAAGTCGTGAATGTTTCCACGTCGATCTAGGGGGTCCCGACAAAGGCAACCATCTTGGTATACCGGAGAACGGTGATCCCCCTAGGCCTGTGCCTCGCGTTGACATCCTTCGGGAGCTAGCTGTGGTCCCCGTCTCGACGGGGGGTCATGACCCACAGCTCGAGCAAATCCGCGAGATGCAGGCCAGGCTCGACGAGGGAGCAGGAACACTTGAGCCGTTCCGCCGGGACATCGGGCAGGAATGGGCGGGCCAACCTTCGGCCGGAGAAGCGCGTCATCTACCCCAGGGCATCCAGCACCACGTCGCCGACGATGTCAGGGTAAGGCCGCCACCGGCCTCCAGTGGGGTCGACCAGAACCTGGCTGCAGCGGCAATACTTCTCCGCGCGATGCCGGGGCCATCTACCACCGAGGGGCGGCGTATCTAGGGAGAGCTCAAGAATCTCCTGGAGGATGCTGCGGTCCGACGGGCCGAAAGCTCTGCCTCCCGAAGGCAGGGGTACCCCTCGGAACATCGCGCCACGACTTCCTGATTCATGCAGGAAGCCTCGGTCCACACCGGGCGCACGCGCAACACAGCGCCTACGGCCCCGGGTCGCCTCGGCAACGAGCACCATCACTGCAACCGTCAAGCCCACCTCGACGAGAAGGTGCGCCGAGGCTACCACCCCATGCGTGGGGGACGCTACGACAGCGGGGAGGACCGGAGTCCCTCGCCCGAACCACCCGGTCCGCAGGCTTTCAGCCGGGCCATACGACGGGCGCCATTCCCGACCCGGTTCCGAACCCCGACTACTATCACAAAGTACTCGGGGGAGACGAGGTCGGAACTGTGGCTCGCGGACTACCGGCTGGCCTGCCACCTGGGTGGAACGGACGATGACAACCTCATCATCCGCAACCTCCCCCTGTTCCTCTCCGACACCGCTCGAGCCTGGCTGGAGCACCTGCCTCCAGGGCAGATCTCCAACTGGGACGACCTGGTCCAAGCCTTCGCTGGCAATTTCTAGGGCACGTACATGCGCCCTAGGAACTCCTAGGATCTCCGAAGCTACCGCCAGCAGCCAGGGGAGTCTCTCCGGGACTACATCCGGCGATTCTCGAAGCAGCGCACCGAGCTGCCCAACGTCACCGACTCAGATGTCATCGGCGCGTTCCTCGCCGGCACCACCTGCCGCGACCTGGTGAGCAAGCTGGGCCGCAAGACCCCCACTAGGGCCAGCGAGCTGATGGACATCGCCACCAAGTTCGCCTCTGGCCAGGAGGCGGTTGAGGCCATCTTCCGGAAGGATAAGCAGCCCCAGGGCCGCCAGCCGGAAGATGTTCCCGAGGCGTCCACTCAGCGCGGCACCAAGAAGAAAGGCAAGAAGAAGTCGCAAGCGAAACGCGACGCCGCCAACGCGGACCTTGTCGCCGCCGCCGAGTACAAGAACCCTCGGAAACCTCCCGGAGGTGCCAATCTCTTCGACAAGATGCTCAAGGAGCCGTGTCCCTATCATCAGGGGCCCGTCAAGCACACCCTTGAGGAGTGCGCCATGCTTCGGTGCCACTTTCACAAGGCCGGGCCACCTGCGGAAGGTGGCAGGGCCCGCGACGACGATAAGAAGGAGGATCACAAGGCAGGAGAGTTCTCCGAGGTCCAAGACTGCTTCATGATCTACGGTGGGCAAGCGGCGAATGCCTCAGCTCGGCACCGCAAGCAAGAGCGTCGGGAGGTCTGCTCGGTAAAGGTGGCGGCGCCAGTCTACCTAGACTGGTCCGACAAGCCCATCACCTTCGACTAGGGCGACCATCCCGACCGCGTGCCAAGCCCGGGGAAATATCCGCTCGTTGTCGACCCCGTCATCGGCAACGTCAAGCTCACCAAGGTCCTCATGGACGGAGGCAGCAGCCTCAACATCTTCTACGCCGAGACCCTCGGGCTCCTACGGATTGATTTGTCCTCGGTCCGGGCAGGCGCTGCGCCTTTTCACGGGATCATCCCCGGGAAACGCGTCCAGCCCCTCGGACAACTCGATCTACCCGTCTGCTTCGGGACACCCTCCAACTTCCGAAGGGAAACCCTCACGTTCGAGGTGGTCGGGTTCCGAGGGACCTACCATGCGGTGTTGGGGAGGCCATGCTACGCCAAGTTCATGGCCGTCCCCAACTACACCTACCTCAAGCTCAAGATGCCGGGCCCCAACGGGGTCATCACCGTCGGCCCCACGTACCGACACGTGTTCGAATGCGATGTGGAGTGTGTGGAGTACACCGAGGCCCTCGCCGAATCCAAGGCCCTCATCGCCAACCTGGAGAGCCTCTCTAAGGAGGCGCCAGACGTGAAGCGCCACGCCGGCAACTTCGAGCCAGCGGAGACGGTTAAGTCCGTCCCTCTCAACCCCAGCAACGACGCCTCCAAGCAGATCCGGATCGGCTCCGAGCTCGACCCCAAATAGGAAGCAGTGCTCGTCGACTTCCTCCGCGCAAACGCTGACGTTTTCGCGTGGAGTCCCTCGGACATGCCCGACATACCGAGGGATGTCGCCGAGCACTCACTGGATATCCGAGCTGGAGCTCGACCCGTGAAGCAGCCACTGCGCCGATTCGACGAAGAAAAGCGCAGAGCCATAGGCGAGGAGATCCACAAGCTAATGGTGGCAGGGTTCATCAAACAGGTATTCCATCCCGAATGGCTTGCCAACCCTGTGCTTGTGAGAAAAAAGGAGGGAAATGGCGGATGTGTGTAGACTACACTGGTCTAAACAAAGCATGTCCGAAAGTTCCCTACCCTCTGCCTCGCATCGATCAAATCGTGGATTCCACTGCTGGGTGCGAAACCCTATCTTTCCTCGATGCCTACTCAGGGTATCACCAAATCAGGATGAAAGAGTCCGACCAACTCGCTACTTCTTTCATCACACCCTTCGGCATGTACTGCTATGTTACCATGCCGTTCGGTTTGAGGAATGCGGGTGCGACATACCAAAGGTGCATGAACCACGTGTTCGGCGAACACATTGGTCGAACGGTCGAGGCCTACGTCGATGACATCGTAGTCAAGACGAGGAAAGCCTCCGACCTCCTTTCTGACCTTGAAACGACATTCCGGTGTCTCAAGGCAAAAGGCGTAAAGCTCAATCCCGAGAAGTGTATCTTCGGGGGTCCCCCGAGGCATGCTCTTGGGGTTCATCGTCTCCGAGCGGGGCATCGAGGCCAACCCGGAGAAAATCGCGGCCATCACCAGCATGGGGCCCAACAAGGACTTGAAAGGCGTACAGAGGGTCACGGGATGCCTTGCGACTCTGAGCCGTTTCATCTCACGCCTCGGCGAAAGAGGCCTGCCTCTGTACCACCTCTTAAGAAAGGCCGAGTGCTTCACTTGGACCCCTGAGGCCGAGGAAGCCCTCGGGAACCTGAAGGCGCTCCTCACGAACGCGCCCATCTTGGTGCCCCCCGCTGCCGGAGAAGCCCTCTTGATCTACGTCGCCGCTACCACTCAGGTGGTTAGCGCCGCGATCGTGGTTGAGAGACGAGAAGAGGGGCATGCATTGCCCGTCCAGAGACCAGTGTACTTCATCAGTGAGGTACTGTCCGAGACGAAGATCCGCTACCCACAAATTCAGAAGCTGCTGTACGCGGTGATCCTGACGCGGCGGAAGTTGCGACACTACTTCGAGTCTCATCCGGTGACTGTGGTGTCATCTTTCCCCTGGGGGAGATCATCCAGTGCCGAGAGGCCTCGGGTAGGATTGCGAAGTGGGCGGTGGAAATCATGGGCGAGACAATCTCGTTCGCCCCTCGGAAGGCCATCAAGTCCCAAGTCTTGGCGGACTTTGTGGCTGAATGGGTCAACACCCAGCTCCCAACAGCTCCGATCCAACCGGAACTCTGGACCATGTTTTTCGATGGGTCGCTGATGAAGACAGGAGCAGGCGCGGGCCTGCTCTTCATCTCGCCCCTCGGGAAGCACCTACGCTACGTGCTACGCCTCCATTTCCCGGCGTCCAACTATGTGGCCGAGTACGAGGCTCTGGTCAACGGGTTGCATCGCCATCGAGCTAGGGGTCCGACGCCTCGACGCTCGCGGTGACTCGCAGCTCGTCATCGACCAAGTCATGAAGAACTCCCACTGCCGCAACCCGAAGATGGAAGCCTACTGCGATGAGGTTCGGCGCCTGGAAGACAAGTTCTACGGGCTCGAGCTCAACCACATCGCCCGACGCTACAATGAGACTGCGAACGAGCTGGCTAAAATAGCCTCGGGGCGAACAACGGTTCCCCCGGACGTCTTCTCCCGAGACCTGCATCAACCCTCCGTCAAGACCAACGACACGCCCGAGCCCGAGGCACCCTCGGCTCGGCCCGAGGCACCCTCGGCCCCTGAGGGTGAGGCACTGCGCGTCGAGGAGGAGCGGAGTGGGGTCACGCCTAATCGAAACTGGCAGACCCCGTACCTGCAATATCTCCACCGAGGAGAGCTACCCCTCGACCGAGCCGAAGCTCGGCGGTTGGCGTGGCGCGCCAAGTCGTTCGTCTTGCTGGGAGACGGGAAGGAGCTATACCACCGCAGCCCCTCGGGCATCCTCCAGCGATGCATTTCCATCGCCGAAGGCCAGGAGCTCTTACAAGAGATACACTCGGGGGCTTGCGGCCATCACGCAGCGCCTCGAGCCCTTGTTGGAAACGCCTTCCGACAAGGCTTCTACTGGCCGACCGCGGTGGCCGACGCCACTAGAATTGTCCGCACCTGCCAAGGGTGTCAATTCTATGCAAGGCAGACCCACCTGCCCGCTCAGGCTCTGCAGACCATACCCATCACCTGGTCGTTTGCTGTGTGGGGTCTGGACCTCGATGGCCCCTTGCAGAAGGCACCCGGGGGCTACACGCACCTGCTGGTCGCCATCGACAAATTCTCCAAGTGGATCGAGGTCCGACCCCTAAACAGCATCAGGTCCGAACAGGGGGTGGCGTTCTTCACCAACATCATCCATCGCTTTGGGGTCCCGAACTCCATCATCACTGACAACGGCACCTAGTTCACCGGCAGAAAGTTCCTGGACTTCTGCGAGGATCACCACATCTGGGTGGACTGGGCCGCCGTGGCTCACCCCATGATGAATGGGCAAGTAGAGCGTGCCAACGGCATGATCCTGCAAGGGTTCAAGCCGTGGATCTACAACGACCTCAACAAGTTCGGCAAGCGATGGATAAAGGAGCTCCCCTCGGTGGTCTGGAGTCTGAGGACAACGCCGAGCCGAGCCACGGGCTTCACATCGTTCTTTCTAGTCTATGGGGCCAAGGCCATCTTGCCCACAGACTTAGAATACGGTTCCCCGAGGATGAGGGCCTACGACGGCCAAAGCAATCGAGCTAACCGAGAAGACTCGCTGGACCAGCTGGAAGAGGCTCGGGACATGGCCTTACTACACTCGGCGCGGTACCAGCAGTCCCTGCGACGCTACCACGCCCGAGGGGTTCGGTCCCGAGACCTCCAGGTGGGCGACCTGGTGCTTCGGCTACGACAAGACGCCCGAGGGCGGCACAAGCTCACGCCTCCCTGGGAAGGGCCATTCGTCATCGCCAAGGTTCTGAAGCCCGGAACGTACAAGCTGGCCAACAGTCAAGGCGAGGTCTACAGCAACGCTTGGAACATCCGACAGCTACGTCGCTTCTACCCTTAAGATGCTTTCAAGTCGTTCATACACCTCGCTCACACACAAAGTCTAGTCATCAAGGAAGGGTCAGCCTTGCCTCGGCAAAGCCCGACCCTCCCTCGGGGGCTAGAAGGGGGGAACCCCCTCTGCGTCAAAATTTTCCTCAGAAAAAGATCTTTTCTGCCAGAATGTCTTTCGTGCTTCTCGACTACTTCGAAAGTGGGATCCTGAAAACGACGGAGTACACGTAAGCAGCCAAGGATGACCGAGCCGAGGGACTCCTACGCCTCCGGGATACGGATACCTCACTCATCACCTTCTGCGATAAGTAACTCACGCTCGGATAGGTGATTCCACGGACCGAACAAGTCTTCACGCTCAAAACTCTTCTGCCGAAACGATTTTTCGGGCCTTCTCAACTATATCGATGGCAGAACCCTACGGACGAGTAAGAGTACACGTAAGCAGGCAAGGCCGACCGAGCCGAGGGACTCCTACGCCTCCGGGATACGGATACCTCACTCATCACCTTCCGTGAAAATAACTCTCGCTCGGACAAACAATTCTGTTACCGACAAATAAGTCCAGATACTTGAAACAAGAGGAAAAGAAACGCAGCTTTACAACACGACGACAGTGTGTTTGGGCCTCGGCGGCCGCAGAAAACATACACACACTACAAGATAACCCGATCCTGCAGGCTCGGACCTTGACAGTTGAAGGGAGCAGCAGCACCCTCAGCGTCAACTACACCTTCAGCGAAGTCCGACCTAGCCTCGGATGGCAACACGGTCAGAGGATCTCCACTCCGAAGGACGACATCAGCACCACGCCCGGACCATCGCCGGCGGGGTCTTTTCCAGGAATCTGGCTCGAGCAGACAGCTCGGCCGGCCACCCCGAAGCCTCAGCCAGCTGTCCCCCGAGGACATCAGCCAGGCTCGTGGCCTCGGCAACTCGACTCCGGCGTCGGTCCTGCCAGTGGACGGCCCGACCAGGCTCCGGCCGACGAAGTCTTCTTTTCGAGCCAACTCCGCCTCTGTCCATACTGACACCGCTACCTCCGGCTTCGGCTCATCGAAGAGCGGCCGAGGGTTCCTTTAACTAAGCAAGAGAAGCCTCGGACAGCAAGGCCGACCGAGCCGAGGGACTCCTATGCCTCTGGGATACGGACACCTCACTCGTCACCTTCGCACGAGGCAACTCACGCTTGGTGAAGCGGTTCAGATAGCCGATAGGCGAGTCTTAGTGCTCGAAATGAGGAAAAAACACGGCTCCGTGCTGAAAATACATACATGTTCAGGCCCCGACAGCCACAATGAACAAAACACCGGCACTCAAGGTGCCATTACAAACGGAACTCCGGTTCCACCTCCGCGGGTACGAACAACCCCCCACATTGGAGGGCCCGCGGGGCGATAAGACTCCAACGCGCCCAGCATGGAGGCCCAGGCCCACACGTCATGCAACCGGCGCGTCGGTTGCTACGTACGAGCAACTGCACCGCCCCTCGCGCCACTATCGCGCCTCCTCGACTGCGGAACCAGTACCGCGACTCGAGGCAACCCTGCGTATGACCCAACAGTGCCAGCCAGGCGCATCGGTCACGGGCCAGTCAGCCGCGGGAGAAGGCGCGACGGTCGATGCGGCCAAAAATGGGCCGGCAGTAATGGCGGTGGCAGGCAGGCGGAAGCAGCGGTCACGTCGTCAGCCAAGCTCACGTCCCCTCATGGGACAGCGAGAGAACCCTCTCCCACGGCGTGAAGACGACGCGCCTGTGTTCCGTTCCTCGAACGGCTCACGCACGCGCAACGGCTGCCCCGCGAACCACTCGCCCCATCGCATTAACTCCGCGGCGGGACAGGCGGCACCTTTGGCAGGAGAAGCGGGCGGCGCTTCACCTCTGCCATAATGACCGCGTCAAAAAAGGTGCGCCACGTCATTCGATTTCGTATCCTTTTCCTTTTCCTCTTTCTCTCTCTTACAACAGGGACCGGGAAAGGGGGATACCCCGAAAGGGATCCTTCTCCGCGAAGGAAACGGGCCCCGAGCCCCCCTACTGATCAGAGGTTCGAAGGCTGGCCCCTCGGAGGGGTTCAACAGCCGCCTCAGAGCGATCGGGCTCCGTGCCCACTACTGGTCAGAGGTTCGAAGGCCGGCCCCTCAGAAGGGTTCAACGGCCGCCTCAGGCCACTCAGGCTCCGCGCCCACTACTGATCAGGGGTTCATAGGCTGGCCCTCGAAGGGTTCATAGCCGCCTCAGACGCAGAGCGAGGGATGACCCTGGGTACGTTCGATACATAACCAAGGCTCGGGCTACGCTCCCGAGGTACCCTAGGACATTTCCGAGACCAGCGGGAATGATCTTGTAACGGAATCCCATCAGAGGGAGGCATCGAGCCCTCGGACCCCGTCAAAAGGGGACCGGGTCCGGCAGATCACCCGCAGGTACTTTTGGAGCGCGCCTCCGGGCCTCTAGCCGACCCCTAACAAATGGGGCACGGGCGTCCACTCGGATTACCCGTTAGCAGCTCACTGGAGACACCATGTTCGGCGCCCTCCGAGGGCAACATGGCGCTTTCCCCCCTCCTCTTGCGGAAAGGCGACGCAGGGGCGTATGTAAAAAAGTCGAGTCTGTCCTTGACCGTCCTCTCGCCCTGTGCGGAGGCTCGGGGGCTGCTCTCGCAAACCCGGCTCCGGCCAAACCGTTGACAGCGTCAACATACCAGCCCGAGAACTTGGGACCCGACCGTGCACCCGGGCTACGGCCAGCTCGCATGAGGGAACAACCAGACCGGCCGAAGCATTGCGAAACGCATTAAGACCTCGAAGGAGTCAAACCACTCCTCCGAGGCCTCGGGGGCTACACCCGGCGGGTGCGCTCGCGCGCACCCACCGGAACAAAACGCAACCGAGAAAGGCCGGTCCCCTTGCAAAAAAGTGCGACAAAAGCCTCCAAGCGAGTATTAACACTCCCTTCGAGGCTCGGGGGCTACTGTCGGGGACCATAACTAGGGGTACTGTTGGTGACTTGTTCTCAAATGCTAAGAGTTAAGAACAAGGCAACATGAAAAGTGTTAAGTGTTAAAGTCCTTCGTCCTTCGAAGCATTATGTCCCTTCGGGAAATAATGAGTTTCGGACGAAGGTCGTAAGAGACATACCTTCGTAAATATAATAGGTAATAACGAAAGACTCATATAAAGCATGAGATATAATATAAGCATCAACATGGAATCACTTCTATTTTATTAACATGGGAAAATAGAAATGATTTCAAATTACAAATGTACCTTCGGTCCTGAGAGAAGGTAAAAAGTACAGGCGTGACGCAAAAGCAAATGTAAAGTCAGCGTGAACAGTACGGGAGTACTGTTCATCTATTTATAGACGCGGGACGCAGCCCACGTAAAATTACATCCATGTCCATTACATTTGTTAACGGTTTATGGAAATCTATTGAGGACCCCGAAGTCTTTTCATCTTAAGGTCGGTTCCCCCTTGTGCCATCGCGCCGAAGCTTCCCTGCGTACAGCTTCGGCTGCCCCCGACCTTCGTCTGGCTCAGCCTTCGTCCTGGTCGTGCTCCATATCCATAATTCTGAATCCGAAAATACCTATTCATATAATTCACTTGGAAAACATTGTCAAATCATGTTTTTGAGGACCTTCGGAGGACGAAGGCCCCCAACAGTAGCCCCTCGCAATATTAATTTGTAAATAATAAATTCAGATTGCGATATGGACGAAGGCCTTGAGCCGAAGGTCCGAAAAAACACCTTCCCTTTGCTAGAATAGCAACATTCACTGACAAGCGGGGCCTTTTAACTTTCAACGCCCTAGGCGTATAAATAAGAACACATCGTGAATTCATTTGGTACACACGCTTGCCTTTTGCTTCGGCCCACTAAAAATTTTTAGCTCTTGCTCATTGAGATTTGCTGGTCTTTTTGATTTCGAAGCTTCGGCCTCGGGAACAAATTTTTAGCGTTTCCGAAGATGTCTGAAGACAAGAAGATCCCTGCTGAGACGAAGCTGAGTCTCGAGGAGGAGAAGAATCTGGGGTTCCTGATAGCGATGGCAGAGACTAATACAGAGAAAATCACGAAGGAGATTCTCGAAGATTTGTCCGAAGATACTGATGACAGCGACAGCTATGATGTGGAAAGTGATGGGGAAGAGGCCGAAGATCGACCGTGGCGACCAAGTCACTCAGTTTTTGGGAAAACAACCATCAAGCAGAGTCACATTGATAATATGAGGGGGCGATACTTCCGAGACATATCTATTGTGAGAGCTGATGCCGGGGAAAAGACTTCTCCCACCCCTGAAGAAGATGAAGTTGTGATTTTCCGAAGCCTCCTCAAGGCTGGGCTTCGATTCCCCCTGAGCAATTTTGTTGTTGAGGTACTGAAAACATTCCAAATCTACCTTCATCAACTCACTCCCGAAGCTATTATAAGAATGGGGATTTTTGTCTGGGCTGTGAGAAGCCAAGGTTTGGAGCCAAACGCTAAAAGCTTCTGCAACATACACGAGTTATTGTACGAGACGAAGCCCTGGGGAAAGGAGCAATACCACAACAACTTTGGGTGCTACAGCTTCGGCGCCCGCTCCGGGTCAAGCTACCCTGTGCCAACCTTTCGGAAGAGGTGGCCCGGAGCCTGGATGTCTGAATGGTTTTATGTGAAAAATGATCTAACAGCGCAAAATAATGTCAAAAGTATCATTATGTACCCAATTTGGCAACGCTTCGGGCTTCGAAGGCCGAAGGTTGAAATGGATGAGGCAGCCGAAGAATGCCAAAGAGCCTTCGGCGCAGTCTGCTCCTTCATTGGGTCAAGGGACTTGGTCCAGGAGCACATTGCCTTCAGGGTATGGCCACTTGCAGAAAAGTGGGAAATGCCGAAAGAAACCATCAAAGAGTCCGACGAAGGCGGACTAGTCAGATTAAAATACACATTCAAATATGCAGATAAATTTATTGAACCTGATGATGACTGGCTGAAAAGCATTGAAACATTAAGTGATGAATTACTTGGGGCATTCTCGAAGGCTGAAAATACTGCACTATCAGCAGCCTTCGGAGGCCGAAAAAAGAAGAGACTGAACCGAGTGTTTGATGCAATCGGGTTCTTCTACCCTGATTATTGCTATCCCATTCGAAGGCATAAGAGAAAAAACACAATCTCTGCAAAAGAAGAAGCTGCAGCTGCTCCTGGCGAGCCAGAACTAAAAAGGAAAAAGATAAAGATTCTTACGCACCGGCCGCGTTATATTGAACCAGCTTCGGTGCCGGAGTTTACCGGGAAAACTTCTTCAGCCACCGAAGCTGAAAAACTAATCGAGCCAGCCTTGTTGCCAGAGATCGCAGAAACGGCCGAAATGCCACCAAAGATGGAATCAGAACACTCAAACATTTTGTTGCCAGAAACAAAAGAGAAAACCGAAGCGCCGCTCACAGAAAAAATTGAGGAGGTAAAAGAAGCAACTGAAGGCTTCAAAATATCAGAAGTTTTGAGTCCTACAGCAATCATTGGGACAGCAAAAAATGAAAAAGTGCCAGCTGCAACTCCGAAGAGAAAAAGAATGGCTAATGTGCTAGACGTATTGGAAACGATCAAATCTTCGAGCACACCTCCGAAGAAAGCTGCTGCTACTCCTGAAACAACAGCTGAAATCTCTGGTTCTACAGCTCCAGAGCAAGAGGTTTCAGCCGAAGCTGGACCCTCAGAGCCCGCAAAAACTTTGGAAAGTGAGACAGAGAAAATAACAAAGCCAACTATTGAAGAATCTAGTGTTGTTGCCCCCGAAGCATCCCCCAAGACTCGTGATTATATTTTTCGTCATGCTTCGGGGAAAAAATTATCAGAAAAAGAAGAACAAGAGGCCCAGCATTATGCCCAAAAACTGAAATATCCGAAGGGAGCATTAATATTTAATGGCAGTGGAGAAGAAGACTTCTTGTACTGTCTTCCCGACAACAAGGAAATTTCTGTCTGTCGGGAGATAAGCAGAAGCTTCGGATTCCCAACTTTAGAAGATGGACTTTCGGTGCTATCAAAAAACGATCTGGCTGACAGCCTAGCTTATAACAGTTTAAAGGTATGATAAATGAAATCCTTGTATTTTTCCGTTCATTTAAACCCTCTGACACACACGCATATTCCTTTTTGCAGGGCTTGATTCTTAGCAATGCTCTCAGAGCCCAGAAAGATACTGAAGACGAAGGGTGTACTATAGCCCTCAGCAACCTTCGTTCCGAAGTAATTGAACTGAGGAACGAAGGTCTCGAAAAAGACAAAATATTATACTCATTGATAGATAAAATAAAGGAGGACGAAGCTGCTTTCAAAAGTCAGGCTGAAGCTCAGAAACGCGAAATTGAAGACCTTCGGAAACAACTGGCCAGAGCCACAGAGGAACGTATACTTGAAGAAACAAAGCGTGAACTCAGCGATCAATGGGCAGATCACCTAGAAGTGACTGTTGAAGAGCTTCGTTCATCCAAAAAGAGATGCTACAATAAATCTATAGACTGTGTTAAAAAATTAAAGGCTAGCTTCGCCAAGGTCGGCGCATTCTCAAGTGAAGAAAATTTTCTAAGGGGCAATCCCGAAAGTGTCATTGAATGGATTGACCACGAAGCTGAAGCCTTCGAAGAAATTTTAAATAGCCGAGGAGATATATGTGCCTTCTCTGGCGCCAGAGGGATTGCCACTATTTTAGAGAAGAAGGGCTGTGAACATGTGAAAATTTTAGCACAGTCCGAAGCCACCTTGTCGACTGAAGATATAAAAGATCCTTCAGCCGAAGCTAGCGCGGCTGGGGGAAAATTCTTCACCGACATCTGGGACAACGGTGGCCGAGAAATGGCAAGAGAAATTATTCAGAGAAGTGAAAAGGGCATCCATGATGCTAGAGAAGTGGCTAAGGCTGCTGAAAAGAGCACGGAGCCCGAAGGTCAATTAGGTACTAAATAATAGCTTCTACCGTGTTGTAATCTTTAGGCTTTTAAGATCTGTTTGCGATTTGTAATAGTAATGTAGTCGTGTCCTGCTTCAGATCCGACTAAAGCGCCTTCGGGCCCTCAGCCGAAGGGGGACGACGAAATTAAAAAGATGGCCGAAGATATTATGGACGAAGTCGTCAATCGGCTTCTGAATGAAGCTGCAGGAGTCGTTTTGAGAGAGGATTAAACATTTTTGTAAAAAACTTCGGAAATGTAATGTAATGTAACATTTTTGTAACCCCGAATGTAATATATCTATTTTTGCTACTCAATTCTTTACGATGCATGAAACTTTACACACGTACCGTTTTTGAGTTTGGCGAAAAAAACACCTTCCCTTCTTTTCATGCTTCGTGAAGAATATCCAAACTTCGTGAAAAAAATTCTCCGAAGCTATACTTCCGAAGATGAAGATTGATTCTCTTTTCGACCATGATTTTCACTCTTTCAAATCATTCTTTCGAAAATCAATATTGTGTCCCCTTCTTGGGACCACGATTTTCACTCTTTCAAATCATACTTCCGAAGATCAATATCGTGTCCCCTTCTTCGGCCATATGCAACATGATGTATGATGCTTATGCTATGCAAAATGATGTAATGATGTTATGCTACGTAGATGACATTTGTTCCGAAAGATACACACATATCCCCACACAATATTTTTGTATCAGCACTGATTCTTCGCTGTAAGCTCTGCATTCCCTTAGGAACGTCTTTGGAGCTTCTTCGCCTCTTACTTAGGCGGTATAAGCTCTGCATTCCCTTAGGAACGTCTTTGGAGCTTCTTCGCCTTTTACTTAGGCGGTATAAGCTCTGCATTCCCTTAGGAACGTCTTTGGAGCTTCTTCGCCTTTTACTTAGGCGGTATCAGCGTTGACTTTTCGCTGTATGCTCTGCATTCCTTTTGGAACGACTTTGGAGCAGAAAACTTACGCTGCGCTCCCTTCGGAACGACTTTTTGTGACTTCGTCAGACTTACTCTGCGTTTCTTAGAACGACTTTTCGTTGCTTCAAAGGATTTTTGATAGCCCGAAGGTCCTTTTTATTGTCGCAAACCTGTGAAGAAAACATATTTTTCTTGTAGGAATCAACGAAACTAATTACATGAAAACAATGTCCTTTATTACAGAGAATAAAACTGAATGAAAAGGATTGCTATTAAGGTAGGATATTTGTCAATAGATGTGCTTTGATTCTGGCACGGTGCTGTTGACCGTGCGAGCTTCGGACTGTTCTCTGAAGTCCCTTTGATGTGGAGCATATTGGCTCCCTTCTGGCTGCTGACCTTGTTGCAACGGAGGTGGAGGCGGAGGCTGTTGCCAGGAAGCTGAAGGCTGACTTGCCGAAGCAGCAGAGACTACAGGATGATTGCCCACATATTCTGGGATGTAGGGCGAATGATACGAAGCTGTATGCATGACCTGCTTCGGCTGGGCTTGTTGTGCTGCTGCTTCAGCTATTTCCTTTTGCTTCTGTATAGTAACATGGCACATCCTGGTAGTATGGCCTTTGTTCTCACCACAGAATAAGCAAAAGATTCTTCTTGGTTGATCGCCAAATCTTCCTCCGAAGCCCCTGGCGCCTCTGCCTCTTGGAGCTGGTGGTCGGAAGGAGCTTTGCTGTTGCCCCGAAGCCTGTGAGGAGTACTGTGGCCTTTGCTGCTGGCTCCCTTTATCATCATTTTGATTGGAATTATGAATTGATCTGACATGCCTCGGATAGAGTCTTCCTCCGAAGCCCCTGGTCATCTCAGAAAATCTGAAGGCCTCCTCCCTTCTTTGGCGAAAATCATTGTCAGCTCGAATATATTCATCCATCTTCTGGAGCAGCTTCTCCAGCGTTTGAGGAGGCTTCCTGGCGAAGTACTGAGCTGACGGACCTGGCCGAAGCCCCTTGATCATGGCCTCAATGACAATTTCATTGGGCACCGTTGGTGCCTGTGCCCTCAAACGCAAAAACCTTCGGACATATGCCTGAAGGTATTCTTCGGGGTCCTGAGTGCACTGGAACAGAGCCTGAGCAGTGACCGGCTTCGTCTGAAATCCTTGAAAGCTGGTTAACAACAAGTCCTTCAGCTTCTGCCATGAAGTGATCGTTCCTGGTCGAAGGGAGGAATACCAGGTTTGAGCAACACTTCTGACAGCCATAACGAAAGATTTGGCCATGACTGAAGCATTGCCACCGTACGAAGACACTGTTGCTTCGTAGCTCATCAAAAACTGCTTCGGATCAGAATGGCCATCAAATACGGGGAGCTGAGGCGGCTTGTAGGACGGAGGCCAAGGCGTAGCCTGCAACTCAGCGGACAAGGGAGAAGCATCATCAAAAACAAAATTCCCATGATGGAAATTGTCATACCAGTCATCTTCGTTGTGAAAGCCCTCCTGATGAAGGTCTTGATGCTGAGGCCTTCGGAGTTGCTCATCCTGAGCAAGATGACGAACTTCTTCAGAGGCTTCATCTATCTGCCTCTGCAGTTCAGCTAGCCTGGCCATCTTCTCCTTCCTGCGTTGAACCTGTTGCTGAAGGATTTCCAGATTCTGAATTTCCTGATCTAGATCATCCTCCGGATGTGTTGGACTGGTAGCCTTCCTCTTCTGGCTTCGTGCCTCTCTGAGAGAAAGGACATCTTGATTGGGGTCCAGCGGCTGCAGCGTGCCAGCCCCTGGTGCTGGAGCCTTCTTCGGCGGCATGACGAAGCTGATGCTTGCCGAAGGTGCCGAAAAACTCAAGAAGTGGAAGTGAGTTCACCGGAGGTAGGCGCCAATGTTGGTGACTTGTTCTCAAATGCTAAGAGTTAAGAACAAGGCAACATGAAAAGTGTTAAGTGTTAAAGTCCTTCGTCCTTCGAAGCATTATGTCCCTTCGGGAAATAATGAGTTTCGGACGAAGGTCGTAAGAGACATACCTTCGTAAATATAATAGGTAATAACGAAAGACTCATATAAAGCATGAGATATAATATAAGCATCAACATGGAATCACTTCTATTTTATTAACATGGGAAAATAGAAATGATTTCAAATTACAAATGTACCTTCGGTCCTGAGAGAAGGTAAAAAGTACAGGCGTGACGCAAAAGCAAATGTAAAGTCAGCGTGAACAGTACGGGAGTACTGTTCATCTATTTATAGACGCGGGACGCAGCCCACGTAAAATTACATCCATGTCCATTACATTTGTTAACGGTTTATGGAAATCTATTGAGGACCCCGAAGTCTTTTCATCTTAAGGTCGGTTCCCCCTTGTGCCATCGCGCCGAAGCTTCCCTGCGTACAGCTTCGGCTGCCCCCGACCTTCGTCTGGCTCAGCCTTCGTCCTGGTCGTGCTCCATATCCATAATTCTGAATCCGAAAATACCTGTTCATATAATTCACTTGGAAAACATTGTCAAATCATGTTTTTGAGGACCTTCGGAGGACGAAGGCCCCCAACAGGTACCCTCAAGACTCCTAATCTCAGCTGGTAACCCCCATCAGCACAAAGCTGCAAAGGCCTGATGGGTGCGATTAAGTCAAGGATCGGTCCACTCAAGGGACACGATCTCGCCTCGCCCGAGCCCAGCCTCGGGCAAGGACAGCCGACCCCGGAGGATTTACGTCTCGCCCGAGGACCCCCTCCAGCAACGAACACACCTTTGGCTCGCCCGAGGCCCAGTCTTCGCCAAGAAGCAACCTTGGCCAAGTCGCCACACCGACCGACCGTATCGCAGGAGCATTTAATGCAAAGGTGGCCTGACACCTTATCCTGACGCGCGCCCTTCAGTCGACAGAGCCGAAGTGACCGTAGTCACTTCGCCGCTCCACTGATCGGCCTGACAAGAGGACAGCGCCGCGTGCGCCGCTCCGACTGCTGTGCCACTCGACAGAGTGAGGCTGACAGCAGCCAAGTCCGGCCTCAGGCGCCATAGGAAAATCCGCTTCGCCCAACCCCATGGCTCGGACTCGGGCTCAGCCCCGGAAGACGACGAACTCCGCATCGCCCGACCCCAGGGCTCGGACTCGGGCTCAGCCCCGAAAGACGACGAACTCCGCATCGCCCGACCTCAGGGCTCGGACTCAGCCCTGGCCTCAGCCGACGGTCTCCAACTCGCCTGACCCAGGGGCTCGGAGGAGCCTCCACCTCGCCCAACCCAGGGCTCGGACCGACCACGTCACAGGGGGCACCATCATTACCCTACCCCAAGCTAACTCAGGCTACGGGGAACAAGACCGGCGTCCCATCTGGCTCGTCCCGGTAAACAAGTAATGATGGCGCCCTGCATGCTCTATGACGATGGTGGCTCTCAGCCCCCTTACGAAAGCAAGGAGACGTCAGCAAGGACTCGACAGCCCCGACAGCTGTCCTTCCGCCAGGCTCCAGCGCTCCTCCGACGGCCACGACACCACACGAACCGGGTGCCAAAACCTCTCTGGCTGCCACGATGGCATGTACTCAGGGCATTAGCTCTTCTTTGCTAGACACATTAGCACACTGCTACACCCCCCATTGTACACCTGGATCCTCTCCTTACGCCTATAAAAGGAAGGTCCAGGGCCCTCTTACAGAGGGTTGGCCGCGCGGGGAAGGACGGGACGACGCTCGCGTAAGGCCTCTTGCTCCCTCCCGCGTGGACGCTTGTAACCCCCTACTGCAAGCGCACCCGACCTGGGCGCGGGACAAACACGAAGGCCGCGGGTTTCCCCTTTTACGCCTGTCTCCCTCCGGCTTTTCCCCCCTTCGCGCTCCGTCTCGCGCCGACCCATCTGGGCTGGGGCACGCGGCGACAATTTACTCGTCGGTCCAGGGACCCCCCGGGTTCGAAACGCCGACAATCCTAAGACTCAAAGCTCCACTGTCTCAGGACCGTAGGTTGATTTCTCTAAAGCTCAGGGACTCATACGCAAAAGTGACGCGACGAAGGGTATCACTGGTTCTGGACCGTCTGATCTAACTCAACGGCTAAGATTAGATCGGGTCACCCACGAAGCGGTACAAAGTGCAGACCACCCGATCTAAACTGGCGGCTTGGATTTAAAATGATGTCGATGCCTTGGGATCGTTCGTTCGTGGATCAGTGGCACGAATTTAAAGCACTCAACCGGTACCTTGTTTCTAATCGCGATCGTCGCCTGTGAGATCAACGGCCCATGCAGGCTCTCCTCCCTTACCAAAAGCACACAGACAGCGCCGCCCGCAAACACGGTGGTGGCCATGGCCGCCGATGGTCAACTCGACCTTCTCGGTCGCAACCTCTAATCTAAGACATGCTACGCGGTACGTAGATGGAGATCTCTATGGGTTTATTACTCACCGAGGACAAGGTCGTGCACCGGCTGTTCACGCGAGGCGCGGCCGCGACGAAAATCCCAGCTCTAGCGAGGGATTCCCATGGACACAACAAGGCACCCTTCGATTACTCTCCCCTACCGCTTCTATGCAATCAGACCGAGCCTTGGGTGGCCATAATGGGGGCCGAACCCCACTGGAGGTGGTTATCCGCGACGACACCCGTCTTCTCCCCCGTCTGCGGCGGCGCAATGTGGATGTGGCGAAGCGGCAACGGAAAAAGAGGCATGAGAGGGCGTGGTCAAGAGGGGTCTTATAGGCATGATCGCCGGGTGGGTCTTGGCCTCGCCAGCTCCGCGGTATTAGGCGCGGTGGTTATAGTCGCCCGCCATGCGCGCGAGGTGGGGGAAAGTGGGGCTGACCACCGAGGCCCACATGGCAGAGAGGAAGTTTGAATCGGCGGTACGCGGATGACAGGTAAGGCTACGGAATCAGCGCGTGGACGACTGGCTAATGGGACCCGCACGACAGCGGTGGACGGCGCGCGAGTTGATGTAGTATGACTGCCCCGTGGGCCAGAGGTGTCGGCGCCGGATTCCTGAATCTGGGCCGCGCGGAGGGAAACGTGACATGGGCCGTGAGAGGGTTTGGGCCCAATGCGGTTTTTCCTATTTTCTTTTGTTTTTCCTTTCTTTTCTCTCCCTTTTATTTTAAATCTTCAAATTTGAATTCAAATTTAATTGTGAACTTACACTCATATTAACTTTACAATTTGATCCTACCATTATGGCAGAATTTTATTTATCTATATTTTTTATTTTGTTTAGTATTTTCCCCTCTTTTCTCCCAAGTCTAAATTGTAAATGAAATCTTAATTCCAAATTTAGGTATTAACGTATTCTTATTGGTATGATCATTCCCATTACTTAATAATGCACAATCAAAGAAACTCCGGCATGATGCATTAGTTATTTATGTGCCATGGGTTTAATTATTCACTTTTTAATATGTGATTCACATGTTCTAATAAATAGATGACACAAGATATGATGAGATCAACTCCTTCCTTAATATTCACTAGTTTGGGTATATTACAGCTTTAGATCAATCTATCATCGAAGGGTCGTTGTCTTTGGTTGTAATAAAACCCCACTTTTGTTAGCTTAATCGTACATCTATAGTTGTCAATTTCATCAAGCTATGTTCTTTTGAGCTCTTGCTTGTGTTCTTCATTTCACATGCATGTATTAACCTTCTTTGTGAGGTCAACTAGATTAGTGACATGGTTGATAATCATAGTATTCATGGTACTACTAAGGTTGTAGGGTTTGGGTCTTTTGATCTAAAGCTAGATTATTGTGTCAATTTCCACCAAAACGAGAGATACCATAAATCTAACAGAAGATCAGAAACCTCATCCCTATCAATAGAAGTATCTAACAACGTTACCTTTAGTAATTGTCCATAGCATGGAGCTCCTTCTAGCATCCTTCATCAGGCTACTTGATCATCATTATAAATCAACACTTGGTTCGATATCCCTTGAGTGTTATGACCTACTTTTATATCATCACGTGGATTTATTGGTTCATCAATCATAACTTTGCTTGATCTTTACTGTTATCTTGTTCCATCAGTGCCAAGCTCTCCACTCATGCTTCACTGCCTCAATGGTCCTCTAACTTGTATTTCACTCTTGCAACCTAATATGTCATATGTAAGCCATATCTCTTGATCTTCTCTATTTAGCCATATGACATCATATCATGTATCATTGCAATTAGTTCATCCAAAGCACTAGTTCAACACTTCCAATATCACCAAGCCACCTCTCTACCATGTGCACCTTATGTGTTGCTCACACTAGTGTATGTGTTGACTAATCCCCTATACATCTCACATCAAACATATTTTAGTTCATCAAGGTTGTCACTTAATTACTAAAATCAAATTTGGGTCTTTGAACCACACACTTCTATATAACTTAAGGCTGGCATTTTCCACTTCTAATGATCTCTTTTAATAGGCCATTTGGATAGGTGGTAGTATTAAGATGGGAACCTATATTAATGAGTTTTTAAAAATAAATAATAGTCTAAACAACAAATGATATTTTTCAAATCCAAGGACTCGTAACCTCTAGACTCATTCGAGCCCCCTATCAGTCACTACACACAAATTTATGAGTGAGGGTATGTTTCCTTCAGATTTCTAAACTAGATTCGTTGCTAAAAATATGTAAATCTCAACTAAATGTGTACAACAACAGAATAGATTCCTAAAAATCTATAGATATCTCTAGTTCAATTAAGAATCACCTCCTATCCCAGATTTTCTAGATTCTTGCCATACATGTTACCAACATGTAATGCGCTTACAAAATCTGTAGTTGATAGTTTTTTCAATTAAGCATATTTTAGTGTTTTCACAACCATTAGTCTGCATAAGCTTTTTCACATCTCAAAGCTAGAATTAGATTTTTAGTAATCTACGATAATTGAACCAAATAGACCCTGTGTATAGGACATTATATTTTATTAAAATGTAGGTGCCTTGTATTAAATATTTGGACTGTCGAGCGTGTCGTTATGATTTTTTTAAAAAAACTTTCAATATATAAATATCAATATATTATAAATTAAAATGAAATTTTATGACTAAACGATTTCAAAAAATATGTCACCGTAAAAGTTTTTAGATCACGTCGACTGCTACAACTTTAGTATTGACTATATCAGCATTCACCACGTTCCATTGGGAATTTTTAGAATTCGAATCCAAAGTATGAGAGTTGTAATACATATTCGGGATTGTAACAACTTTGAATAAAGAAAACTTTTCAACTACAAAGTTACATATCGCATCGAGAAATACAAGTTCGGTATTGGTCATGTCAGCATCCGAGACCGTTCCAAATTGATAAAAAATATCAAGATATGTCACTTAATACATTTTTTTCGAACTCCAATCGATTTACAATAAAAATCTTGTGAACTGCGAAGCTGTAGATCGTGTCGGTCTTACAATTTTAATATAAATTATACCTCCATTAATTATATATAAAAAATTTATGAATTAATTTTTAGTAACATGTTTAGAGGTGATAGTCTTATTATGCGGTCCACCTTTGTGAATAATTAGCATGTTTAGGCATCCTACGGCGGTTGCCTCTATAAATCATCTTTATTATTAATGGTTAACCGAGGTTAGGATTACCTTAGGTTTAGCTCGCCAGTTATTTACAGAGACGGTGCGGAAAAATGTCCGCCTCTGTTAATTAAAGGATTTGTATCCTATAATCTTTTAGTATAGCAGTGCCTGTTATTTGTAAGGCTGGTTCTAGTGCACTATCTCCCTCTCGCCTCTAACATGTGAGCTCTTGACTCTACTCTCACCTCTCCTACTCCAGTGTATAGACCATGGCAGGCTACACCAGCCTGAGCAGCCTATAGTCACATCAGTTTTTATAATTCAGAATTAATTAATTCACACAGATTTATTTCAATAATCAGAAATCATACAACATAATATTTATATATGTATTGTTCATAAAATTTGTAGATGTAGTGGGGATGGAATTTGTGACTTTTTGTATTTTTTTAAAAAAATTGAACCTCAAATGGCCAAAAACGTCTAGCACACGTATCAAATCGTGACACCTCCCTATCGCCCACCTAGCTCGGAGCCTCGGACACATGCTCCCACTCTCGCCGCCTCGCGGGGCGCGAGCACCGTCGCCCGGGGCACCAGCCTAACCGCACTACTGGAATTCGGCTCTTTGCCGAGTGCCGGCGGCTTTGCCGAGTGCTTTTTATCGGGCACTCGGCAAAGAAGGCTTTGCCGAGTGCCGCGCTCGGTAAATTTAGGCTCTCGGCAAAGATACCCTTTACCGAGTGCTGAACACTCGGCACAGGACGCACTCGGCAACGACACGTTTGCCGAGGGTCAAACACTCGGCAAAGGTGGCTCTCGGCAAAGCGCCGTCAGCGGCCGTCCCCCAGCTGACGGCCGTCAGTCTTTGCCGAGAGCCAACTGCTGGCACTCGGCAAAGCGTGCTTTGCCGAGTGTCTGCTCTAGACACTCGGCAAAGTATTTTTTTATTTTGTCTCTCAAAATTTTTGTGGTATGTTCCTACACTATGTAGACCTACATGTATCATTTGTGGACAATTTTAACAGAGTTTTCAATCGTTAGTAGATTTAGTTCGTTTATTTGAATTTCTTCGGAAAATTTAGATTTGAACTGCAGGTCACTCGAAACTTGGAAAACCGTGCATGCAAAAATGATATTCATGTTACTTAGCATAAGTTACGACCGATTCCAGGAGCGGACCGGAAACTTCGAGCAACATGCTCACTAAACATGGCCGTGAACTTGCCATCCACATGTTTAAAAATTGTATAAAACACAAACAAAGTCAGAAAATCCTGAAACTTGTCCACGTGTCATGATATCATATGTACAGGCTGCGATAAAAATTTTAGAATGTTTGGAGAAAGTGGTGGGACACTATGTGTAGAAACCTAAGACAACTACATTGAAACTCTATGATTTCATGTGTAGTTCTCTTAGATTTCTACACATAGTGTCCCACAACTTTCTCCAAACATTCTAAAATTTTTATCGCAGCCTGAACATATGATATCATGACACGTGGACAAGTTTCAGGATTTTCTGACTTTGTTTGTGTTTTATACAATTTTTAAACATGTGGATGGCAAGTTCACGGCCATGTTTAGTGAGCATGTTGCTCGAAGTTTCCGGTCCGCTCCTGGAATCGGTCGTAACTTATGCTAAGTAACATGAATATAATTTTTGCATGCACGGTTTTCCAAGTTTCGAGTGACCTGCAGTTCAAATCTAAATTTTCCGAAGAAATTCAAATAAACGAACTAAATCTAATAGTTATAAAAAACACTTTTATAATTATACCAAAATGGTACTTGTAGGTCTACATAGTGTAGGAACACACCACAAAAAGTTTGGTTTCCAAAAATAAAAAAAATAAAATATACTTTGCCGAGTGCTGTCGAGTTAGCACTCGGCAAAGAAGGCTTTGCCGAGTGTCTGTCCTTATGCACTCGGCAAAGTCTGTACAACACATCTTTGTCGAGTGCTCTACAGCTAGCACTCGGCAAAGGCGCCTTTGCCGAGTGCCCTAGATCCAGCACTCGACAAAGTTTATTTTTTATTTTTTAAAAAATCTTTGCCGAGTGCCGGATCGCGGGCACTCGGCAAAGAACGTTTTAATAGCTATTACGGCGCCCTCACTCACTGTCTCTCTCTCACTCTCACTATCTCTCTCACGCTCGCTCGCTCGCCGCCGTCGCGCCGCCCCGCCGTCGCGCCGCCACCCGCCGTTGAGCCGCCCGCCGTCGCGCCGCCACCCGCCGTCGAGCCGCCAGCCGTCGAGCCGCCCGCCGTCGAGCCACCCGCCGTCGAGCCGCCCGCCGTCGCGCCCGCGGCGAGGACCGCCGCCCGCCGTAGCGCCCGCGGCGAGCACCGCCAGCCGCTCGCGCTCGCCGCGCCCACCGCGCCCACGGTCGTCGCGCCCGCCGCGCCCACCGCCGTCGTCGCGCACGGCGAGCACCGCCGCGCCCACCGCCGTCGTCGCGCGCCCGTGGCGACCACCGCCGCGCCCACCGCCGTCGTCGCGCGCCCGTGGCGACCACCGCCGCCGTCGTCGCGCCGCTGGCCTCCCAGCCGGTATATTCCCCTTTGTTTCTTGTTTTATTTTATTTTCTGTTTTTATTTCTTTTTTATTTCAAATTATAAATTCGAATTCAATTCAAATTTCACATACTAATGCTTAATTCATGAGAGAAAGGAGAAACAAAACAATTCACTCATATCAACATTTGAAAATCTTTATGTTTATTAACTTCTAATTTTAGAGTATGTTTTAACTTCTAGTTTTGAGATCCAAATCTAATTATGACAACTCACAATATAGAGTTGTATAGAGTATAGTCCTTATAAATATATGAGCAATGCACATGCATAGGACACCTTTCGGCGATTCACGTGCTGTCACTACCTTCAAAGTGCTTAGTCTTTGATGTGGTGTCTACGACGTGCTGTAAGAAGCTCGTCGTGGACATGCACTACGAGGCACGCATCCAGGCCATCGTCACTTACCACGGCTCCGTCCTTGGGGAGAAGGTGAACAAGAAGGACGCCCAAACCATGTCGTTGACTCCGGACCAGTACTTGCAGGTAAATACAAAACTTTATTATTGGTACTAAATATGCTTATTTTTTTCTTCTGATATGCTGTGTACTTATATTTTTTAGATGATTCCTCATTGGTGCGCCGCGCATCCTGAGTGCTGGGAGCAGATGGTGCAGAGGTGGTGCTCGGCTGAGTGGGATGAGGCGCACAACGCTAGCCGGGAACGGCGTTTGCTGATGCAAGGTCCCTCCCACCATCAAGGCAGCCGCAGCCTGGGCAAATACGCGGAAGCATGGGTACACGCTCTTTTTTATTTAGGTATATAACTTTCGATTAGACATGATTTCTAACCATCTCGTTGGTTTTCTCGCAGTCGGCGGCACATGGTGGCGCACCTTGCTCCACGTTCTCGGCATATGCCATGGCCCACAAGGGGAAGGCGACGTCCGATGTCACCTACAACCCAGATGACGGGCCCGAGGCATACACCAACCCCGCCATCCACAGCCGACTCAGTGAGTACACCGCCATGGCCAAGGAGGTCCACGGGCCAGATTACGATCCGAGGACCGAGGACATCGACGGAGATGTCCTCATGAGGGTCGGAGGAGGCAAGAGGCATGGGCGATACTGGATTGCCGACGGGGCAATCGACTCGTCCTCTACTCCCACTCTCTCTCAGGTGCGAGCAAGGAGCACGAGCGCGAGCCCAGCCATACGACCTCAGTAGGACACCTCACAACATCGTATCCAGCAACTCCAGGTTATTCCTTATCTATTCATCGTTCATTGATTTTTATATATCTTCTCTTTGCATTATCATAACATTAGGGCGAAATATTACAGACTCAGCTAGATGATGAGAGGAGGCAACGTGAGGAGCTGGAGAAGAGGATGGTGGAGATGTTCGCGTACATGCAGAGCCTTGGCGCCGCACAGGGTCATGCTCCACCACTCCGTTGTTCCCTGCAGCTGACCCTACAGAGTTCACTACTCCTGTGAGTATCAAAATTTTAGTACTGCATGATATATATTCATATGTTCTCACACATACAATCTCTTCTCTGTGCAGGGTCAATCGGCGGCGTCGAACAACCCTCATGTTTCGTCCAGCCCTTCGCCGAACCAGTCCAGATGCCCACCTCGTTGATGATTTGTTTTGTGATGATCCAGACTTACCTTTATGAGTGTTGGTGATGTTAGTTACACTTTATCTTGTGAGATACTTGGTGATGTTAGTGATGATGCAGACTTATATCTGTTTTGTGATGATCCTGACTTTAGTGAGACTTGTGATCTGTTTTGTGAGACTTTAGTGAGACTTTGTGATATATATGGTGTTGATGATAAATATGTTCATTCTGTGATGTGCTTGATATATAATGTGATGTGAATGATATATATCTTTTGTTTGTTTGGATGGAACAACAAAAGCAAATAAAAAAGGGACATCCTGGTCACTTTGCCGAGTGTAACACTCGGCAAAGGGTCGCTTTGCCGAGTTCTATGACCATGGCACTCGACAAAGAAGGAAACCTGGGAACCGGTAAAGCCATCTTTGCCGAGTGCTGACAATGGCACTCGGCAAAGAAGGAAACCTGGGAACCGGCAAAGACATCTTTGCCGAGTGCTTTTGCCAAGGCACTCGGCAAAGATACTGGCAAAGGGGCCCACTGGAGGGTTCTTTGCCGAGTGCCTGTCCACCAGACACTCGGCAAAGAAGCCTCCTTTGCCGAGTGTCGCAGGAGGCACTCGGCAAAGGATCCGTCACCGTCACTTGGCGCCGTGACGGTGACTTTTCTTTGCCGAGTGCCCGACAAAAAGTACTCGGCAAAGATGTTGTTGCCGATGTACAGTTCGCCGAGCGTTCTTTGCCGAGTGTAACACTCGGCAAAGCATTTACCGAGTGTAAAATAGCCTTTGCCTTGTGTTTGAGACACACGGCAAAGGAGCTGATTCCGGTAGTGCCGTGTCTAGACGTGCGATTTCAACAGCAACAATAAAAGCTGCCACTAGTGTTCGACTAGCTCTCCTGCAGAATCTGCGCCAAACATGGACATAAGTAGCATTGACACTGAGAGGTTAACCAGACAGACCCCTGATCGAACTGCCGTGAGCGATCGAACGGCACTATAGTCCACGTAAGGTACTGTACTGCATTCAACTAGAGGGTGCACGGAACGAAGCTAGGTGGTTAGTACGTACGTACTTCCCGGTGACATAATGATGGAGCACCAGCATATAGCATATATAGCTGCTGTTCTGGTATATATGTACTCTAGTACATACACACGTACATATATATATATATATATGCATGATATACATACATGCATGCATGCATGCGTGCGTGCATTTATATTCGTACGCACAAATCACGGGTGCATGACTGGTATGTACTCTGTTCGTGCGTAGTATATATGCGGGCACGCAGGCACGTACAGAGCAGCAGGCCACCCGGCCAGACCGCCAGGCACAACACAACACTCTACACCGCGGTGTGCAGCTACAGGACACGCGCGGTTGGTCCCGGCCGGCCGGCCGGTGTGCAAATGCATGCATGCATGCATGCACACGGTGACAAAACCATGATGTGATCCATTGACAGCACCGTTGCAATTGCAAGCAACGCAAACGCAGGGGGCAGGCCCCTCCCTCCTTCTCTTGCAGTAGCTGCAGCTCTGCTGCATTATTGAAGCCGGCCGGCCGGCCTGGGCAAGGAGGGGGACCTCGACGGCGAGAGGACGCATGCATGCATGTCGTCCTGATGGATCGATCTCACAGTCGGGTACACGTCGGCCCGGCCGGTATATGTATATATGTAGTAGATGAAGGTGCGTGTTCATCGTCAAGTACGCTTTGTTCGTTTATTAAACTTAAGGAAACGTACTTGCATTGGTTATCGGCCACCGGTTTAGCTATGGTGTATCGCGGTCACGGGCGCAATAATGCACGCACGTACGCACGCGCGCGCATATATGCATGGATGATGGATCGATGGATGGGACGGACTCGAACGTATGGTAGTTTTTAGAGGGTGTGGGTCTCGGTCGCGGTGTGTGGCGTTGGCGCATTATTGTGCATATGCATGCATGCAGGAAGGCGCCCAGGCCCAGCAGTAGGGGTCGTAGATGCTTCTAGTGGTCACCGGCGGCCGTCGGCCGGGCGACGGACGCGTCGTCGTCGTCGAGACAACATGCGTCCAGTGGCGCCCGCGCCCGTGCGTGAGTTGTCACGGCCGCGACTCGTGGGAGCGGCATGCATATGCGTGTGGTCGTTTTTTATTTTTGTACGGTACTGTCGCGACGACGACGTCGTTACCGTGCATGCGCCCCGTGAATCGTGAGGGTCAACCGGTTTGTACGTTTCCCAGCAGCTGCATATAGGGTAGGCCAGTAGATGGCGGGATTTTTTTGTACGTGTGTATAGTAGGAGCAGGGAGTATATATGTAGGACGACCGACGACGGTAGGAGTATATGCATGCATGCACAGCACACCCTGTCTACGTACGTACGTACGTACGTAACGCATGTGCGTGTCCAGTAAAACCGCATGCAGCACCACACTGCTTCTACTTGTCGTTACTGATGCGTGCGTACAGTACAGATACGCGTCGCTGGATTATATATTAATTATTGCGTTGTGCTGTGCCCACGGTCACGGGTCGTTGCGTGTGCGTGTTTCCCTCTCTACGCTCTCCCTTCTAAATCGTAAATCGTTCTATTTTCAAAATAAATAAATAAATAAATAAATTAGACTATGCATTTAGGTGTATTAAATTAAACGACTTATAGCTTAGGAAAAGAAAGATATGGTCCATTCACTCATGTGTTATGCGTACTAGACCAATTTGGTAACGAGGAATATGCTTCATTCATTCATATTTAATGCATAGGCCCTATGTACGTTCTATCGCATACGAAATTTAAGGCCAGAAAGCTCATTCTGGTACCTTGGGCCACCTAGATGTATTGCTTAACAGATAGACTTTTAGAATGCAGAAATTTTATAGGAATTATTGTTGGCCCTCATCCGGACGCCAATCACTGTGTTGAAAATCGATGGTGATGCTCTCCTCATAGGCGCGGACGATCCGCGGATAGGGGCCGGACTGTCCGACCTGGCGCAGGGCTCGTGTTCCCTGTCTGACAAGCCGGACGGTCGCGCGTGCGCAGGGGCGGCGGAGTTTGTCGGCAGCGCCTGGATCTCACTCCTGGGAGGGACCCCGTCGAGGAGGAGAGGTCCTAGGCTTTATCTATGGTCGGCAGGCCGACATAGACACCTCTAATCGACGTAGAGCCGAAGAGATGCGGGGAATTTGGGGATTGATAGGCTAAACTAGAACTAAACTAGAGCTACTCCTAAATCTATAAGATAAAATGCGAATTGTATTGATTGTAGGTTCGATTGTTCATCCCAATCGACCGTATTCCTCTATATTTATAGAGGAGGGGGTCTGGACCCATTACAAACCAATCTCCCGAGTTAATTCCACGAATTTAGCTAACAACCGTTGCAAGAAACTCGGAACTCTAACAGGCTCTGCGCGCGCGGACCGTCCGTCCTTCCTATTTTGGTGCTCAACATATGTTCCCCTGCCTTTTGGCGGAGCTGAGCGAACCAAAAGTAACTAACTCGATGCGATCACATCGGTTTTCTTAGGCATCTTGCCACATACTAGGATAATACTGCTTGAGGAAACATCCATTTAACGCCTTAGGAAAGTCTCTGCCTTGTAATGTTTGCAACAAGTAGGCATTATCAGACATCACCTGCATGACCTTGTAAGGTCCTTCCCAGCTTGGCGACCACTTCCCAAACTTCCGGTCTTTATTCCTTAGAGGCAAGATAGTCTTCCATACCAGGTCCCCTACCTGGAACGATTTAGCCTTGACCTTCATGTTGTAAGCTTTGACAACTATGGTCTTGTCCTTTTCTATTTCTCCTAAAGCTGTCAATCTCTTGTCGGTCACTTCACCAATATTGTCCATCATTGAATTATAATAATCACCAACACTTAGATCATTTTGCTTGGCGAACCTGACAACATTTAAGCTTATTTCCACAGGCAACACTGCTTCCTGTCCATAGACAAGCTCAAACGGAGATACTTTAGTAGCACTATGTTTAGATATCCTATGAGCCCATAAAGCTTCTGACAAAATTCTATGGCACTGTTTAGGATGATCAAATATTTTCTTCTTTACCAGGCTAATCAATGTTGTATTACTAGACTCGGCCTGCCCATTGGCCTGAGCATAATACATAAAAGAATTAAGTAATTTAATTCTATATAATTCAGCAAACTCACGTATCTCCTTTGACATGAAAGAAGCCCCCTGGTCTGTAGTTAAACTCTAGGGAATGCCAAATCTATGAATAATATGCTCAGTTATGAACTTGATTACCTCCCTGTGTGTCATGTTCTTCAAAGCAACGACTTCAGTCCATTTAGTGAAATAGTTAGTGGTAACTAACACAAATTGATTCCCCTTTGATGATGAAGGATGGATTTCTCCTATAAAGTCCAATTCCCATCCTCTGAAAGGCCAAGGTTTAATGATAGGATGTAATTTGGCTGCAGGGATCATCTGTAAGTCGCCAAATTTTTGACATACTTGGCATCCTTTGTAGTACTTGAAACAATCGGCATCATGTTAGGCCAATAGAAGCCAGATCTTCGCAATAACCACTTCATCTTCGGAGCCGATTGATGGGCACCACAATTCCTTCATGTACTTCGGCCATGGCTAATATAGCATCACTTGGGCCCAAGCACTTAAGCAGGATGTCATCAGCTGTTCGGCGGTAGAGTTCATCACTCATTAAAACATACTTGAAAGTCGTACGCTGAACGTTCCTATCCGTCCTAACACTGTGATTTCATTGGTAATCAACTATGGGTGTCCTCCAATCAGTTTCATCAGCTTTGTTATCAGCCAATCTTACAAGGAGGACTTCCCTGGCAACCTCGGACGGTCCGGAGCCCTCACCCGGACGGTTCGCGACATGGGGAATTGGCCTTGCACCGGTTATCAGATTTTTGGTGTTGTGAAATTTCCCTCGCTTTATCCATTAACCTGATGCATCTTGTGCTAAATTGTTAGCTCTGTAATTCTCAAACCTAGAGATGTGCCGAATGCTGAATTCGTCAAAAGAATGAATTATGCTACAACATTTTTCAAGATAACTATTTAGAGTGCCATCTAGACATTGATACTTTTCTAATACCTGTTGGACCACTAGCTGAGAATCACCAAGTGCCTTCATATGTTTCACTCCCATATAGTTTAATAGCTCCAAGCCGAATAGAAGGGCTTTATATTCGACTTGATTGTTAGTACAATAAGTTTTTAATCGGCTAGAGAAGTCGAAGGAAACGTTACTTGGTGAAACAAGCACAATGACAATTCCTTGTCCTTCGTTGCAAACCAATCCATCAAAATATAGAGTGTAGGGAGTAATAGTGAGATATGATATGCTTGGTTTAGGAACATTATCAATCCGATATTCTACAATAAAATCTACTACGACCTGGCCTTTCATAGATTTCAATGGTTCATAGGCCAAGTTATATTCTATAAGTGAATAAGTCCATTTACCGATTCTACCACTCATTATCGAGTTTTGAAGCATGTATTTGATCACATCGACTTGACCAGAAACAATGCAATGACTAGACAATAGATAACACCTACATTTGGTGCATGCATAAAACAGGCATAAACATAACTTCTTAATGAAAGTGTACCTTATTTCAGCGTCCACCAGTCTCCGACTTAGGTAGGTTACCACATGCTCATTTCCTTCGATTTCTTGTGTCAAAATAGCTCCAATAACTTTATCTTCGGCTGCAATGTATAATCTGAACGGTACTCCTGCCTATGGTGCTTTTAATACGGGAGCCGAAGACAAATATCTTCTAATAAGGTCAAATGCTTCTTGTTGTTCTGCCCCAGGTGAATTCGGCATCATTTTTAAGCCGAAGGATAGGAGTGAAGGCATTGATCTTCTCGGCTAGATTAGAAATAAACATGCGTAAATAATTTACCTTGCCGAGGAACTTCTGCATTTTTAGCTTACATGTCGGAGGTCCCACATTCCGAATGGATTTAATTTGGTCAGGGTCTATCTGTATACCATGTTCATGAATGATGAATCCTAAGAACTTACCAGCTGATACTACAAAAGCACATTTATGTGGATTCATTTTTAGACCATACCGACGCATTTTATCAAAGGTTTAGCGCAAATCAGCTATATGAGAACTAAACTCAGCCGATTTGACTACGATATCATCAATGTAGACTTCCACAGTGTTTCCCAACAACTCGTGAAAGATCAAATTCATAGCCCTCTAATAAGTAGCACCAACATTTTTTAGACCAAATGTCATGACAAGCCACTCAAATAAACCAATAAAGCCTAGACATAAAAAGGCCATTTTGGACATATCTTCTTCAACCATTAAAATATGATTATATCCGGTATTACCATCAAGAAAGCTAATAGTTCTATTTCCTGATGCATTATTGATCAACATGTCAGCTATGGGCATGGGATATTCATCTTTAGGAGTTGCTCTATTCAAATTGCAAAAATCAATGCATACTCTGAGCTTACCTGATTCTTTCTTCTCCACCGGCACAATAATTGAGACCCACTCTGTGTATCTGTAAGGTCTAATAACATTAGCTTCTAGCAGCCAGCCAGTGAATTCCGTCCTTTATTCGTGGGAGTAAGTCTGGACGAAATGTTCTAGGTTTCTGCTTGAAAGGTCTGAAATCAGACTTAATAGGCAACTGATGCTCTACTAACTCTCGGCTTAACCCTAGCATCTCAGTATAATTCCAACAAAAACAATTAGAATACTCTTTTAATAGACCGATCATTTCATTTCTAAGATCGGTCTCTAGGGTCTTGTTCACAAAATTCGGCCTAGGAGTTTTACCATCTCTTATGTCGATCTCCTCCAAAGGATCGGTCGATGTAAACCCTTGTCCTAACTTACCGAGATCCCTAAATTCCTCTATTAGGCCTCCCTCAGAGGAACTAGATGGTCTCTGCGTGGGTGCGGACCGTCCGGTCTCGAAGGTCGGACCGTCCGCAACAACGGATCCACGCTGCGACGCTTGCCCGGCCTTAAGGGTCGAACCATCTCGCGAAAGATCAAACCATCCGGCCTCAGGGGCTAGACTGTCCGCGACCTAGGACATGTTTCTTATGAGTGTACTCATCATTTAAACTTTACTTGGTATTCAGCCGATTTTCCATCGGCTCTAGCATTACAGGGGTGAAGCCTTTCCTATCTATACTTATGAATTGATAATCAGAAAAGTCAACTCCTGTGAGACATGTAGCGGTCTCATAGGTCCAAATTATAGGGGCATCGGCCACGACGATGCAGGCCGATGCATCAGCATGTACTTGTTCTACATCATCGCCTACCCATTGTAGTAACATTTGATGTGAAATAGGAGGTATACATTGATTAGCATGAATCCAATCTCTGCCCTAAGATTAGACTATAATTTCCTTCTACATCAGCAATAAAGAATGCAGCAGCAAGGGTCTTAGTCCAGATGGTTAACTCAATCGGTACAATGACTCCCTTGGCTTTAATCGAACTATCAGTCCCAACACTGCTGAGGGTCATATTGGTCTTGACAAGTTCGTCATCCTGTTTACCTAATTTTCTGTACAATCAATAAGGCATTAGATTTACGCCCCCCCTGTCTACCAACATCTTAGCAATCGGTATTCCATCAATGTGACCGTGCACGAAGAGCGGCTTTAAATGATTTACCAATTCTTTTGGCTTAGTGAAGGCGGCCTCTTTAGGACCTAAGTTGAACTGAGCAACGACAGGTTCATCGTCGCCGATAATAGTACAATCGATGGAGGATGTAATAACATTTATGTCCATACCTGGGTGCTCTGGAGAAGCTTCGTAGTCGACCAGGTATTCTCCCAGTAGGTCGTCCTCCTCCATGGGTGTTGGCACGTCGTTGGAGGTGTCCTGGTGTAGTGCGGACGGTCCGGACTCAGGGGTCGGACAGTTCGCGCCCTGTGCGGACGGCCTGACCTTTATA
Source organism: Zea mays (assembly GCF_902167145.1). NCBI lineage: Eukaryota > Viridiplantae > Streptophyta > Magnoliopsida > Poales > Poaceae > Zea > Zea mays. Next base: position 158,731,397 of record NC_050096.1, read on the forward strand.
GCCGGATTGTCCGCCATACCTGCAGAGAGTTGTATAATTGTTGTTTTATTTTCCATCTTTGTGGTCGTTTGCTTTTCCTCAACGAGCCTTGGTCTCCATCTCTTTTGTGGTGGCGGGTACTGCGGATGTGTCACATTGAATATCTTTTCTACCTCCTTTTCCTGGTTCTCCTTCGCTCTCTTAGGCGCTGTAATTTTCGCTTTTGCGATCGTGTCAATCCCAATTGGCACCACCGGGGCATGGTGTATTTTGGATCGGCTGTTTTGTTGACAACCGTATCTTCTTTTTTGCTTGTGCTGGTCGATTCACCAAAAATCATCGCCCATTCATTATTTTCTTGTATGACGACATCTTCTGTTCCAATTTTGATGACGATTCCTTTTGTCGTCCTGTTGGAGGCTGTAGCTATATGCCCCCTGCCAGATTAGTCGGCCTTTAGGGCCGAGTGGTCCGGCAATCTTGTTGGGCCTATGCTTGTTGACCAGATTGAAGGGCTCTCAATCGGCCTTGTACGGGAGGCATCAACCTGTCAAAAACAGATGATTGGGTACCCCTAGGCGGGGTATTGTGGTATCCCGAATGGATATGGTGGCGTGCCCCACATCTGATTCGGGATATATGGTGGTGGTATGTATGTATAATGATATGTCATGGGCGTATATGGAGGTGGAGGTGTCCACACAGGCACATTAGGTCTTAATTGAATATTATGACCTTTCGTCCTTGCCGATTGGTGAGGTGTTCCAATCGGTCTTATGTGAGCGAGGTCGTTTTGGCGTCCGGTCACTTGGACTGGTCTTCTTTTTCACATATTTAGATAATAATTGATCAAAGGTCGGGCCAGATTTGACTAGCTGACCAGTTGCCTTAATTGTATAAGTTTTCCAGGTACACTGTCGTTGCGGCTCCTGAGTGTTGCCGGACCATCTGCCAAAATGCCCCGGACCGTCCGCGATGTGCAGAACAGGTTCTCGCGCCTGGCCACCTGTCTGCGCTTGCCCCACAACGTTGGAAGTTGTGATGGTAACCTTCAGAGTCTCCTCCCCCATCAGGAGTCTTCTGGGCCACCACTTTTCTGTAAGAAATTTTATTGTTTTCTTCGGCCTTCCGTGCGTCGCCGATGATGACTTCTTTGCCTTTTCCCTTATCAGCTGTGCTAGGCCGGATTAGGACCTTTTTGCCTTCGAAGTCGATCACATTTTTTGGGAAGGGTTTCGTGTCTACCTGCATTTCCTAAAATTTTAATCGTCCCTCGTTAATGGCCGATTGAATCTGTCGATGAAACACATTACAACCATTAGTTTCATGAGAAAACGAGTTGTGCCACTTGCAATACGTGTGACGCTTTAGTTCATCGGCGGATGGAACAGTATGGTTTATTTTAATGTTGACATTTTTTGTAATTCATCAAATATTTTGTCACACTTGTCAACATTAAATGTAAATTTAACCTCCTCTTGCCGTTTCTTTTGAACTGGCTGTAAGGAGGAACAAGCCGAAGATTTGGCCTGTTTTGGCCAAACCATTTCAGTCACGTATACTTCTTTTGATTCATCGTCCGAGCTACTCTGGTCGCATTCTACTATATGGACATTGTGACGAATAGCTTTGGCAGTTTCTTTGCTTTGGCTTTCACAAGCCAAAGCTCTCTGGTGTAATTGTGCTAGCGTAAAAAACTAGACACCCTCTAATCTCTCTTTTAAATAATAGCGCAATCCATTAAAGGCTAATCCTGCTAGCTGTTTTTCTGTCAAATGAAATTTAAAGCATCGGTTTCTTGTATCCCGAATCTCCGGATGTAATCATTAACCGATTCGTCTTTCCCTTATCGCAGGGCCACTACGTCTACCAAATCTAACTCATAGTCACCGGAAAAGAAGTGATCATGGAATTTTTGTTCTAAATTCCTCTATGAGAAAATAGAATTAGGAGGTAATGTGGTATACCATGTGAATGCGGTTCCTGTTAAAGATAATGAAAATAAACGCACACGAAATGTCTCTGTGTCGGCCAATTCTCCTAATTGCGCTAGGAACTGGCCTATGTGCTCGCACATGCTCTTTCCTTAGTCACCCGAAATTTTCGTGAATTCGGGTATCTGGTTCCCTGTGGGTATGGGTGATGGTCAAATCGGCTATCATAAGATCTCTAATATGATTGTCCCCTAAGGACCATGCTTACTCCGAGCTTATTTTGGAACGCCTCGGCTATCTCTTCCCTCACTATATCAATGGCAGCCGGTGGGCTCTCTGGTCAAACATGGGCGAGGTTGTTTGGATATTAGTATGTTGTCTTCCTCCCCATCGGTTTGGGTTTTGTGGCGCGTTAATACTTGCCCTATGTGGCTCATAGGACTAGCCATTCCTTTCTAGCCTTCTAGGGGCCAGAAAGTACTCACCCCCACGGGTTTGGTATGTTATATTATGGTGCTGGTTTGTCGTATGGTGTGATGGGAAGTTTAGCTGGGACGGATGCGGAGTTGGATAACCATCCTCTTCAAAAAAACTCTGTGCCGAATCGTTCGGCTACGTGCGTAGACTGTCTAGCCATGTGGCCGGACAGTCCGGTGTTGTATTCGGACTGTCCGGCGCCATACGTGGATGGTCCAACTGGGTTATCTAGGGTTTGCACGGTGAAAGTCGCCTAGAGGGGGTGAATAGGGCGAATCTGAAATTTACAAACTTAATCACAACTACAAGCCGGGTTAGCGTTAGAAATATAAACGAGTCCGAGAGAGAGGGCACAAAACAGATCGTGAGCGAATTAAGAGTGTGACACAAGGATTTGTTTTACCGAGGTTTGGTTCTCGCAAACCTACTCCCCGTTGAGGTGGTCACAAAGACCGGGTCTCTTTCAACCCTTTCCCTCTCTCAAACGGTCCCTCGGACCGAGTGAGCTTCTCTTCTCAATCAAATGGGAACCAAACTTCCCGCAAGGACCACCACACAATTGGTGTCTCTTGCCTTGATTACAATTGAGATGATCGCAAGAAAGAATGAGAAAAAGAAGCAATCCAAGCGCAAGAGCTCAAATGAACACAACAAATCTCTCTCACTAATCACTAAAGCTTTGTGTGGAGTTGGGAGAGGATTTGATCTCTTTGGTGTGTCTTGTATTGAATGCTAGCTCTTGTAAGTAGTTGGAAGGTGGAAAACTTGGATGACTTGAATGTGGAGGTGGTTGGGGTATTTATAGCCCCAACCACCAAACTTGACCGTTGTTGGAGGCTGCTGTCGACGGGCGCACCGGACAGTCCGGTGCGCCACCGGACACTGTCCGGTGCGCCAGCCACGTCACCTGGCCGTTGGGTTCCGACCGTTGGAGCTCTGTCTTGTGGGCCCGCCTGGATGTCCGGTGGTGCACCGGACAGGCCCTGTAGGCTGTCCGGTGTGCCACCCGCGCGTGCTCTGCTCCTCTGCGTGCGCAGGCACGCATTTAATGCATTGCAGTCGACCGTTGCACGTGAATTAGTCGTTGCTCCGCTGTCACACCAGACAGTCCGGTGTGCACCGGACATTGTCCGGTGACTCATCGAACAGTCTGGTGAATTATAGCGGAGCGGATTCCCGAAGCTGGCGAGTTCAGAGTCGCTCTCCCTTGGGGCACCAGACACTTTCCGGTGGTGCACCGGACAGTCCGGTGAATTATAGCGAAGCGCCTCTGAAAATTCCCGAAGGTGTTGAGTTCAGCTTGAAGTCCCCTGGTGCACCGGACAGTCCGGTGCGCCAGACCAGGGCACACTTCGGTTGTCCCTTGCTCTCTTTGTTTGAACCCTTTTCTTGGTCTTTTTATTGGCTTATTGTGAACCCTTGGCACCTGTATAACTTATAGACAAGAGCAAACTAGTTAGTCCAATTATTTGTGTTGGGCAATTCAACCACCAAAATCAATTAGGAAATAGGTGTAAGCCTAATTCCCTTTCAATCTCCCCCTTTTTGGTGATTGATGCCAACACAAATCAAAGCAAATATAGAAGTGCATAATTGAACTAGTTTGCATAATTGTAAGTGCAAAGGTTACTTAGAATTGAGCCAATATAAATTCTCATAAGATATGCATGGATTGTTTCTTTATTTTCATCATTTTGGACCACGCTTGCACCACATGTTTTGTTTTGCAAATTCTTTTGTAAATTCTTTTCAAAGTCCTTTTGCAAATAGTCAAAGGTAAATGAATAAGATTTTGAGAAGCATTTTCAAGATTTGACATTTTCTCCCCCTGTTTGAAATGCTTTTCCCTTTGACTAAAACAAAACTCCCCCTTGATAAAATCCTCCTCTTAGTGTTCAAGAGGGTTTTGATGTTAATTTTGAAGGGGGTATACCAATTTGAAAATACCTCTTTAAAACTAATTTGAAAGACTAAAATTTTTGAAATTGGTGGTGGTGCGGTCCTTTTGCTTTGGGCTCATGCTCTCTCCCCCTTTGGCATAAATCGCCAAAAACGGAATCATTAGAGCCCTTTTAACTACTTTCTCCCCTTTGGCAAATAAAACATGAGTGAAGATTATACCAAAGACGGAGAGTTGCTCGGAGCGACGGCGAAGGATGAGTTACAGAGTGGAGTGGAAGCCTTTGTCTTCGCCGAAGACTCCAATTCCCTTTCAATATACCTATGACTTGGTTTGAAATTCACTTGAAAACACATTAGTCATAGTATATATAAAAGAGACATGATCAAAGGTATATGTATGAGCTATGTGTGCAACACATCAAAAGAAATTCCTAAAATCAAGAATATTTAGCTCATGCCTAAGTTTGTTAAAAGTTTGTTCATCAAGTGGCTTGGTAAAGATATCGGCTAATTGATCCTTAGTGTTAATATATGCAATCTCGATATCTCCCTTTTGTTGGTGATCCCTTAGAAAATGATAACGAATGGCTATGTGTTTAGTGCGGCTATGCTCAACAGGATTATCCGCCATGCAGATTGCACTCTCATCATCACATAGAAGAGGAACTTTGGTTAATTTGTAACCATAGTCCCTAAGGGTTTGCCTCATCCAAAGTAATTGTGCGCAACAATGGCCCGCGGCAATATACTCGGCTTCGGCGGTAGAAAAAGCTACGGAATATTGCTTCTTTGAAGCCCAAGACACCAAGGATCTTCCCAAGAACTGGCAAGTCCCCGATGTGCTCTTTCTATTAATTTTACACCCTGCCCAATCGGCATCCGAATAACTAATTAAATCAAATGTGGATCCCCTAGAATACCAAAGCCCAAACTTAGGAGTATAAACTAGATATCTCAAGATTCGTTTTATGGCCGTAAGGTGAGCTTCCTTAGGGTCGGCTTGGAATCTTGCACACATCCATACGGAAAGTATAATATCCGGTCGAGATGCACATAAGTAGAGTAAAGAACCTATCATCGACCGGTATACCTTTTGATCGACGGATTTACCTCCCGTGTCGAGGTCGAGATGCCCATTGGTTCCCATGGGTGTCTTGATGGGCTTGGCATCCTTCATTCCAAACTTGTTTAGAATGTCTTGAGTATACTTCGTTTGGCTAATGAAGGTGCCCTCTTGGAGTTGCTTCACTTGAAATCCCAAGAAGTACTTCAACTCCCCCATCATAGACATCTCGAATTTCTGTGTCATGATCCTACTAAATTCTTCACATGTAGATTCGTTAGTAGACCCAAATATAATATCATCAACATAAATTTGGCATACAAACAAATCATTGTCAAGAGTTTTAGTAAATAAAGGAGGATCGGCTTTTCCGACTTTGAAGCCATTAGTGATAAGGAAATCTCTTAGACATTCATACCATGCTCTTGGGGCTTGCTTGAGCCCATAAAGCGCCTTAGAGAGTTTATACACATGGTTAGGATACTCACTATCTTCAAAGCCGGGAGGTTGCTCAACATAGACCTCTTCCTTGATTGGTCCATTGAGGAAGGCACTTTTCACGTCCATTTGATAAAACTTAAAGCCATGGTAAGTAGCATAGGCAAGTAATATACGAATTGACTCAAGCCTAGCTACGGGTGCATAGGTTTCACCGAAATCCAAACCTTCGACTTGTGAGTATCCCTTGGCCACAAGTCGGGCTTTGTTCCTTGTCACCACACCATGCTCGTCTTGCTTGTTGCGGAAAACCCACTTGGTTCCTACAACATTTTGATTAGGACGTGGAACCAAATGCCATACCTCATTCCTAGTGAAGTTGTTGAGCTCCTCTTGCATCGCCACCACCCAATCCGAATCTTGTAGTGCTTCCTCTACCCTGTGTGGCTCAATAGAGGAAACAAAAGAGTAATGTTCACAAAAATGTGCAACACGAGATCTAGTGGTTACCCCCTAATGAATGTCGCCGAGGATGGTGTCGACGGGGTGATCTCGTTGTATTGCTTGGTGGACTCTTGGGTGTGGCGGTCTTGGTTCTTCATCCTCCTTGTCATGATCATTTGCATCTCCCCCTTGATCATTGCTGTCATCTTGAGGTGGCTCATCTCTTTGATCTTCTCCTTCATCAACTTGAGCCTCATTCTCATTTTGAGTTGGTGGAGATGCTTGCGTGGAGGAGGATGGTTGATCTTGTGCATTTGGAGGCTCTTTGGATTCCTTAGGACACACATCCCCAATGGACATGTTCCTTAGCGCGATGCACGGAGCCTCTTCATCACCTATCTCATCAAGATCAACTTGCTCTACTTGAGAGCCGTTAGTCTCATCAAACACAACGTCACAAGAAACTTCAACTTGTCCAGAGGACTTGTTAAAGACTCTATATGCCCTTGTGTTTGAATCATATTCTAGTAAAAAGCCTTCTACAGTCTTAGGAGCAAATTTAGATTTTCTACCTCTTTTAACAAGAATAAAGCATTTGCTACCAAAGACTCTAAAATATGAAATATTGGGCTTTTTACCGGTTAGGAGTTCGTAAGATGTCTTCTTGAGGATTCGGTGTAGATACAACCGGTTGATGGCGTAGCAGGCGGTGTTGACCGCCTCAGCCCAAAACCGATCCGAAGTCTTGTACTCATCAAGCATGGTTCTTGCCATGTCCAATTGTAGCATCCCAAAAATTCAAATCCTGAAATTTTCTCAAACTTGCTCTAAATTCAAAATGAATTTCAAATTTCATTTCAAAATGTTTGTTTGCAAGTTGATATCAACAAATAAAATATAGTGGTCTATATTCTCTCCAAAATCCTCCTCAAAATATCCTACAAATATTTCCCCAGTGATCACCCTCAATTTCTTTCCAGAAATACCGCCCAGATATTTCTCAAGTAACCCCCTTCAAGTTCTGTCCAGAAATACTGTCCAAATATTCCACCGATAATTCTCCAAATATTTTCTTCCTCAGAAATACCTTCCGAATCATTTTTGAAGTCCCCACAAATATTTTCTTCATAACTTTCCTCATGCTCATACGTATACGTATGCCTCCAGTGTCATACGTTGAGCTCTACAAACAAATCTCACTTATACAAGACAAATCCATGCTAATCTCCCACTAATCCTCTCATCCTCCCACTAATCCTCTCATCCCTCCCCCTAATCACCCCACCATGGCTATAAATAGAGGGGCAAGGGCCTCCTCTCATCCCACACCAAGCCATTTCATGGCAACTCTCTTCCCCCCCACACACCCACTCCATGTTCCACACAAGCACACACTATCACAAGGATCGTTCGATCGTTCTTCGATCGTTCGTCCCCTGTTCTTAGTTTGTTCGTTCGTTCGTCCGATCGTTCGATCGTTCGTCCGATTGTTCATGGTTCGTTCGTCCGTTCGTCCGATCGTTCGATCGTTCGTCCGTTCGTTCGTCCAAATAATCTTTTTCCTACCGTTATGCTGCCGAAATTCCGATCATTCCTTCGTTCGATCATTCGATCGTTCATCGTTCGTTCATAGTTCCTATTCATCGTTCATTCATAGTCCCTATTCATCGTTCTTCCAGATAATCTTTGTCCTGCCGTTATGCTGCCGAAATTCCGATCGTTCGTTCGTCCGATCATTCGATCGTTCGTCCGTTCATTCATCCAAATAATCTTTTTCCTACCGTTATGTTGCCGAAACTCCGATCGTTCGATCATTCGATCGTTCATCGTTCGTTCAGAGTTCCTATTCATCGTTCATTGTTCGTTCATAGTCCCTATTCATCGTTCTTCCAGATAATCTTTGTCCTACCGTTATGCTACCGAAATTCCGATCGTTCGTTTGTCCGATCATTTGATCGTTCGTCCGTTTGTTCATAGTTCCTATTCATCGTTCATCGTTCGTTCATAGTTCCTATTCATCGTTCATCGTTCGTTCATACGACTATTCACCACCACTATTCACCGTTACTATTCATAATTTCTATTCACTAACACTATTCACCATCGTTACTATTCAGTGTTACTATTCATCATCGTTACTACTCATCGATGATATCTAGTAACTTTTTCGTCGTCACTATTCATTGTTACTATTCATCGATTAACCGATCACCCCAAATTTCAACTACTCATACATCATGCTATCCAGTCCACCTAAGACCAGCCAGACCCATATTCCAGTCATACGAACTCCGGTGACTGTGATTTTCCTTCCAGTAGGGAACTTCCCATCTGGTCACCCATCCCAGGTTTCTCCAAGTTGAGCACGCTTAACTTTAAGATTCCTTCGAACCAGGCTTCCAAACTCAGATTCCAATAATTCTCGTTTCTAAATTCTTATCAAACTATTCCCTATCCAACCATGTCATCCCTTAAGCATGGTCCATATTCTAGAAAACTCCCAAAATACTCTTGTCCCATATTCTGCCTATAACTCACCTGTTCATACTAAGTCAGACGATTCATTCGTCACTATTCTCACCAACAGTGAACTTCACTGTGCTACACCATATACACTCAGCTATAAATACACCTAGCTACCCTCTCCCTCTCCACACACACTCAACACCCTCAGCCAAGGCAAACACCCCACCCACTCAGTTACTCTGCTCTGCCGGCTACACGCATAGTGTCGCTTTGCCTCCAGTCCGCCCTCCTGGTAAGCACCTCCGCTCCACCACTAGTAGTATCTCAACACCACATGACACATATTCTACTCAAGACTCTACCCATCCATGTATCGCTATTTTGACCACTATACTAAATATTTGTTGGTATACTTGCTTGTTTGTATGTTTGCTTGTTCATGTTGCATAGTTATCGAAGCGTTCGTGTCTTCTCGTGGAGGCCAGATCTGCAAGTCTACACCAGGCGGTGGAGCCAGAAGCCAGTTCCGCGAGCTCTCCTTCCCCCTTCGCCGGATAAGCATGGCAAGCTCACTGGATCCCTTTGATGCATAAATTACCTATGTTTTTCAACCACAACCCTCAGCCTGTTATTTTATGCATGATATGATTTTGAGATAAGTTATTATGGCCACCCAAGCCGCTTGCCGCAATCAATCCTTAATATATTTGTTACAAATGATTTGAGAAAAGGGTGTGAGTTTTCAAAAGAAAATGCTTTTCAAAATGTGTATGATGAAGGGTTTTCACCCTTATCACCTTGTGAGTGGGATAATCAGGGACTCCCTGGTTTAGGGGAGGGCCTAAGGTGATGGCTCAGCTGGTTTAGGCGTGAGCAGAAGGATTGTCCCCTCATATAAGGACCGGTTTGTCATCTTTCAGTACCTGTACTCATGATAAGTACAACCACTCGAGACTGTGTGGGCAGTCACTCAATCTGAACTCGTACGGTCCAACCCCAGGGTTATGAAGGCTGGGGAGCACCGGGACGATAAGGAGGGGGAATGTTTTGTCCGGTTTGGACATGGCGGTGGCCTGACTCCTTCCGGATAACCGTTAAGGTTAGGACGTGCGGGGAAAGAAAGAGATTCGGATTCGGGTCTCACTAGCTATGAGATCGCAGAGCCGGACTAGTGGGTAAAGTGTACACCTCTGCGCAGAGTTTGAAAACCTATTCGAATAGTCTGTGTCCACAGGAATGGACGAGTCTGGTATGATATGGCAATTAATGTTTTGTTTTCCAAAAAAAAGAGATGCTTTTGAAAAGGTCTGGCTGTTGAACCGTGAGCTATGGTGGACGGGAAGTCCAGTAGCTGTTTTTGGAAATGAAAACCAGTAGGAAACTGCTGAGATACCTGGATGGTTTAGTCCAGGGGATTTTGTTATAATACTGAAAAACTTCCTGCTCCTTTTGGAGAGGATGCGCTTTGCAAAAGTACAAAATGTTTTTCAAAACAACCCTCATAAAATATTGCTGTTTCTGCAAAATATTCTGAGCTCCACATATTCCATGCATTATATCTGATTTCCCCATTCCGCGGGTGAAGGTGGGCTGCTGAGTACGTTTGTACTCACCCTTGCTTATTTGTTGTTTTTCAGAAAAAGGAGATCGGGTAAGAGTTACGACTGTTCCCAACCTTGCCTGTGGCTGTTGGACCGCTGAATTGCTTCACTGCGTATATCGGGCTGCTTTAGCCCCACTCTGATGATATGTCCCGAGTTGTGGACCAACTCTTAAAGTTGTTCGCCACCTTTATAGGTTTGTCTCGTTTAAGCAGATCTGGAATCATCTGATGTATAAATGTGTTTACTAGCCTCCTGGGACTAGTAATTGTATCACATTTGAGTCCCAGAGGATTGGGACGCTTCACCAATAGAGTTCTATTCTTCCTCTCCACTACACCATTTTGTTGTGGCGTGTAGGGAGAAGAGAACTCATGCTTGATGCCCTCCTCCTCAAGGAAGCTTTCAATTTGAGAGTTCTTGAACTCCGTCCCGTTGTCGCTTCTAACTTTCTTGATCCTTAAGCCGAACTCATTTTGAGCCTGTCTCCCAACATCACTTCGAGCGGTTAAGCTCTAATGAAGCACCAGGCTCCGATACCAATTGAAAGTCGCCTAGAGGGGGGGTGAATAGGGCGAATCTGAAATTTACAAACTTAATCACAACTACAAGCCGGGTTAGCGTTAGAAATATAAACGAGTCCGAGAGAGGGCACAAAACAGATCGTGAGCGAATTAAGAGTGTGACACAAGGATTTGTTTTACCGAGGTTCGGTTCTCGCAAACCTACTCCCCGTTGAGGTGGTCACAAAGACCGGGTCTCTTTCAACCCTTTCCCTCTCTCAAACGGTCTCTCGGACCGAGTGAGCTTCTCTTCTCAATCAAATGGGAACCAAACTTCCCGCAAGGACCACCACACAATTGGTGTCTCTTGCCTTGATTACAATTGAGATGATCTCAAGAAAGAATGAGAAAAAGAAGCAATCCAAGCGCAAGAGCTCAAATGAACGCAACAAATCTCTCTCACTAATCACTAAAGCTTTGTGTGGAGTTGGGAGAGGATTTGATCTCTTTGGTGTGTCTTGTATTGAATGCTAGCTCTTGTAAGTAGTTGGAAGGTGGAAAACTTGGATGACTTGAATGTGGGGGTGGTTGGGGTATTTATAGCCCCAACCACCAAACTTGACCGTTGGTGGAGGCTGCTGTCGACGGGCGCACCGGACAGTCCGGTGCGCTACCGGACACTGTCCGGTGCGCCAGCCACGTCACCTGGCCGTTGGGTTCTGACCGTAGGAGCTCTGTCTTGTGGGCCGGCCTGGCTGTCCAGTGGTGCACCGGACAGGCCCTGTAGGCTGTCCGGTGTGCCACCCGCGCGTGCTCTGCTCCTCTGCGCGCGCAGGCGCGCATTTATTGCGTTGCAGTCAACCGTTGCGCGCGAAGTAGTCGTTGCTCCGCTGTCACACCGGACAGTCCGGTGAATTATAGCGGAGCGGATTCCCGAAGCTGGCGAGTTCAGAGTCGCTCTCCCTTGGGGCACCGGACACTGTCCGGTGGTGCACCAGACAGTCCGGTGAATTATAGCGAAGCGCCTCTGGAAATTCCCGAAGGTGTTGAGTTTAGCTTGAAGTCCCCTGGTGCACCGGACACTGTCCGGTGGTGCACCGGACATTGTCCGGTGCGCCAGACCAAGGCACACTTCAGTTGTCCCTTGCTCTCTTTGTTTGAACCCTTTTCTTGGTCTTTTTATTGGCTTATTGTGAACCTTTGGCACCTGTATAACTTATAGACTAGAGCAAACTAGTTAGTCCAATTATTTGTGTTGAGCAATTTAACCACCAAAATCAATTAGGAAATAGGTGTAAGCCTAATTCCCTTTCACATGGTACGTGGCGGCTCGGGTGCAGGCCTCGGTAATTCATTTCTAAAAATTGGACCGGCCGCCACTGGCCAGGACGGTCCGCGCTCACGTGTGGACGGTTCGGACATGCGCAGATCGGCGAGTTTATCTCCGATGTGCGTAGGAGGCTGTGGTTGCCTAGGTTACATGTCTATCGGCATCCCATAAAGGGGTTGTGACTGGTTGTGACAACCTGTGACCGATGAATCACGCGTGTGTTCCCCCAACTCAACCTCGTGTGAAAGAAAATTTGCAATGGTAGATTTATCAAACGCACGTACTAGCCTTTTATAATCATTTTGCATTCCCCCTATAATATTTTGTATTTGGTCTCGCTGCTCATCTATATATTTTTAAGAGACTGTAGTTCGCTTGTGTCGCTTACCTTGGGGGTAGCTGCAGTGGGTCGGAGTGAAGCCAGATCAGTCGCCTGTTGTCGAACGACCTTGTTGTTCCTGTCAAACTTGAAGTTGGCCAGGAACTTCATCTTTGCTTCTTGGATCAGCTGCTCCTTGTGCTCCTCGAACTGGTACTGTTCGTCAGCCGACAAGGTTTCCCAAGTCGGCTCTATGATATTGTTGGGGGAGACGTCAGAGTTATCCCTTGAACTGGCCATTGAGTACCGATCTGGTAGGTTTATATATGCTGTCCCCAGTGGAGTCGCCAAAAAGTATGTTGGCACGGATCTGGGTGCCAATCACTGCGTCGAGAACCGGTGGTGGTGCTCTCTGCACAGGCACGGACGGTCTGCGGCCAGGGGCCGAATGGTCTGCGACCTGGCGCAGGGCTCGGGTTCTCTACTGTAACACCCCTGGTGTTACTATAACTAAAACTTGAGCATGGCATCATAAGCATTGGCATTGCATATGCTTGATACACCTAGAGTGCATTCACTAGGTAAAAATTTCAAACAAGTTGTATTGTTTTAATGTTTTTTGCAAATAGAACCCTGGTTAAAGGACTTAACCCTAAATAGAGGTTAAAAGGGTAAAACTTAACCCAAGTTGAGAAAACCTAAAAGCTTTAGGATAAAAGTCATAAAATGACCCCAAGAATAAACTTGAATCACTTTTATACCCCTGGGATACCAGAAACCCTAATTAGAACCCTGGAAAACCTTGAAACCAAACCCTAGGGGCTTATGTGCAAAATTAGCCCACTTTTGGGTTAAAGTGCAAAAACCAAGCTAAATAAGTATTTAAAGTCATTTGGTTCACAAATATGTGGACTTGAAAGCCAAACCCTAAGTTTTGGACTTAAATGCAAAATGGACCTCATTTGAGTTCTATTCTAAGTCTGAAAATCAGAGAATTGGCTCAACTTTGGAGCCCTGTATCTTTTAAAATATAGGGATTTTGCCCAAAGTGACCACAGCAAGATTGTAGACCAATTAATGGAAAACAACTTTTCTTAAGGTTGTAAGCTCACTTGTTAAGGAAAATCCAGAGATATTTAAGCCTAAAGTCAGGCTGTCAGACTGGTTTGGTCTGAATTTTCAGACTAATAATGAACTGACATCAACTTCAAGCCTAGATTCAATTATGATCCAATGAGTTTTTGTGGCAGCATCATATGGCAATATTGTAGAGGGTATGTTGCTTTACAACTTTGATGCAGATTTTGGGTTAAGTTGCCATTCAAAATTGAGAGAAAACTAAGCTTCAAAATGCTCTGTCAGTTCATCTAATAGGAGATCACCATGGTACAGTAAATGTTCAACTGAAAAAGATCCCAATTCCGCCCCCTGCTTGTCGCCGGTAGACCATCGCCGTTGATCACCGCTCGCCGTGATTCGTGCGCCATGGCCATCGGATAAGCACGGCTCAGTAAGAATCTCGGCGTCCGATCCACTTGCGCTCGAGTTGTGGCTACGCTTGCCGTTCCCCCCCCGGCCGTCGGTCGACCAGATAAGTCTCACCGCCGTCGTGCTGTCGCCGTTACGTGCCACGTGTTTATGCGGTGGTCCTCGTCGTTGTGACTCACTGGGTGCATGTCCAGTGATCACCGGAGGAAGCGCCACGGTGAAAGCCACCCATCCCTTGCTCCTGTGTCCATGTTCCCTCCGGCCGCCACCGCGCTTAACCCAAATTCCCGGCCACCGCTATCGCCCCCTATAAATTGAAGCCACCGTGAGCTCTGCAAGGTCATCACGCACCCAGCCACCAGATATCGTCCTCAATCGTTCACCTGAGAGCTCGAATTTTGGATTCCCCCCAATTCGGTTTCCGCCGCCGCGATGAACACCTCCCCGTGGCCAGCCCAACTCAGGTTAGTCCCAGTGTCCCAGTTGCTTGTTCTAGAGTCCTTAAACCCTCTTCAAGCTCTATGACCCACCTAATTGAGCTAGACCACCCTGGGTTGCCGTGAACGCTCGTGTTCTTCCCCGATACCCGCGGTCACCGTGGCCAGCGCAAACTGAATAGCCATTCCTGGAATTAGTGGAGGGAAAACGCTCACTAGATCTTGAATTTGGGTTCGGCCAAAGATGGGCGCCAGTCTTTGAGCAATTTGTCCAATGCGCGTGCTCGTCGGAGCTCCGCACGACGCCGTCCGCCGTCGAGGGTGTCGGCGTGTAAAAGAATAAGAACGCAGGGGCCTTTCTGATAATGTCAGTGACTCCCCGAAATAGTGCGAGGGTTTCTTCTGTGTTTATTCAAGGCGCCAGGGTCATCTGCGCAAAGTCGCCTTGGTCATGCGCGCGCGGGCGCATTTCTGCTATAGTTGGGCCGACTTGGGTTGATTTCGGCCCGCGTCTGTTCATTGTTTTTCTTTTTCTATTTCTAGCGGGCTTTAGAAATCTATCATAAATTGTAGAAAAATCCTAAAAATATGAGACCAATTTTCTTAGAACCCTAATTTCATGTAGTATTTAATAAAAATAAATTCATGATTTTTAGATCAAATAGAGAATTCTAGAGTATTTAAAATAGCCTAAACTACTGGTTCTGGATTTTTAGAAAATAGATAATAATCCCAAAATTGCCCAAACTTTTTATGTGAGCTTTTCACATTATTTAGAAGCCATGGGTAGAGTTTGGTTTGATTTGAACATTGTTTGATAACTAGAACCCAAAACCCCTACCCCTGCCCTTTGAATTCCTTTACCGACTCCGGAAACCCTAAGTTCTCGGAGTTCCGTGAAGGAAAGTTGTATTCAAGACCTAGTTAATAAACCTTTATTATCTATGCACTCTCATGAGCATGACATGGCATTCATTCTTATATATATACCTATATGGTTATATTTAGAAAACGAAGAAGAGAGTGAAGTGACTCAAGAGAAGACATCACCACCTTTGGAATCTCAGGCAGAGACTTGGCTCTACTTCGACATCTGTGAGTCCGAGCCTGACTCACCTACTAACAAAGGCAAGCCCCGGTGCATGCAACCCCTTTCCTTGTGTTTTTAAATACTTTTCGCACACTTAAGTCTAGTGAAATGTGCATTATAGGTTCATAGGAATTGCTTGAAACCCTTTGATGCATTGCTTTCCTTGATATCCATACCTTTATAGATACTTCTGTGAAGTATCAAAATATGATTTACAAAAATGCTTAGCCTTGCTTAGATCTTGTGGTTAGAGGTTGTCCTTAATTTAACTCGAGAAAGGATGGCTTCTACCTGCAAGGATATTTTCATTTGGAGCAATGGTGGGATCTTACTGCAAAGCTCCCTGTGATGCTCTTTTCATCCTTGGGAACAAAAACAATCCTAAGGATGGAAGTATGTAAATCGAGACTTGGGTTAGGAACAGGTGATGTTCTACCCAGGTTGATTAAGGATTAACGCGTATGTAGGCTTGATGATCGAGGACCCTTTAACTGGTCACATGCCTCGTCATGGGTAAGCCTTGCCTCAGGCAGACTAAGGCCGGAATAAGATAACACGAAATGGGCGTGGAGCGGTGGCGAGAGTAGCGTGTACCCTCCGTGGCAAGAGGCTGGACGGTGGTGTATCTGTGCTCTCGGTTTGCGTGAACCTGATCCGGTCTTAAGAACCCCGGTGGCGGGTTGACATATGCAAGGGTTAAGTGCTACATATGTCGTGTGATTGGAGATCCTCAGCTGAGTATAATCGATTCGGATCGCCGTACCTTCGCGGTTATGAAGACTTGGTCACTGCCCTGCAACCTAAAGTCAGGATGTGAACACTATGGATAAAAATGATGTTGTATGGATGAGATGTTGAAATTAGACTAGATGCAAATAGAGTCTATTAATACTTAATATGGCGTTAAAAGATTGAAAGTAAGGACTCACTTTAGTAAGCTGCTTCTGCAAAAGTATAAGTTGATTTTTGCTAAAGCCTCTCCTTGACTCCTATTTATCCAGCATACCCTTGAGAGTCTTTCCTTAGTCGGGTAAGACTTGCTGAGTAATTCCATACTCAGGGTTTATCCCTTTGTTGTTTTTAGGTGAGGAAGCGACAAAGTTTTGTTGCTTTTGCTCCAAGGTGGTATCTAATGAAGAAAAACAAGAATGAAGATACGGGAGGACTTGGTCCTCCACATAGGATCTTTTTGTTTGATAATTACTTGGGAGGAGTTTTTGCCTCCCTTGATATGTGTACTCAGCACTCGTTTATAGCTCTGGTCTGTAATAAGTAACTTGATCTTACTTTCTAAATAAATGTAAGTTTATGTAATTGCTTCCGCACTTCTATATCTCCGATGTTCTGTAATGTCTGCAAGACGGGTGAAACGTTCCTGGTGAGGTAAGGAAAGATACCGAACTTGTCAAGTGACTTAGGAACATCTACAGGGTGTCTGATGTCTGTTGGACAAGGACAACTGTAGGTGGGCCTAATTACTTGGGAGGTTCCATCACAGCTAACGAGCCGGACGGTCCGCACGTGCGCAGGGGTGGCGGAGTTCACCGGCAGCGCCTGGATCTCACTCCCGAGAAGGACCCCGTCGGGGAGGAGAGGTCCTAGGCTTTGTCTATGGTCAGCAGGCCGACCTAGATACCTCTAATCGACGTAGAGCCGAAGAGAAGCGAAGAATTTGGGGATTGAGAGGCTAAACTAGAGCTACTCCTAAATGCACAAGATAAAATGAGAATTATATTGATTGTAGGTTTGATTGTTCATCCCAATTGACAGTATTCCTCTATATTTATAGAGGGGGTCTGGACCCGTTACAAACCATTCTCCTGAGTTAATTCTGCGAATTTAGCTAACAACCGTCGCAAGAAACTCGGAACCCTAACTAGCTCTACGCGTGCGGACCGTCCGACCTCAGGGCCGGAACTTCCGACTTGCCTATTTTAGTGCTCAATAGGAATCATACAAGAATTTCACATGAATCAGTTTATTTTCACAGAAAAACGTAGGAAAACTAGAAATAAATTATGTGTTCCAAAGTAGGCCTAATGATAAGGTGGTATTGATGAACCGGTGGCCGGTGAATTCGGAATTTTCAAAATTGGGTAGCAAGACTAATAATACGTCATGTTTCTGTTTGGAGCCATTTTTTAGTCCACTCATATAGTAGTTAGTTCTTCACTATTAATACACTACACACTTCCTTCTCTCATGAAGTTTTTTATTGGTCCTCGTGCATAAGCTAGTTGTAAACTCGTAGCTCGCTTTCATTCTCTCCTCCTATCTTTCCTTCACCTCAATGTTTAGCATACATATAGTCTATTGTTATACTTGCTCTAAAAAAATATTATCACATCTAAAAAATGAAAGTTCTCTAAGCTCAAATCAGAAAGCATGAACAATCCTTAATCCACACAACATTTAGTTGTCTCCACTAGTTTAAAAATAAAAATTAAATCGATGAGGGGGTGCTATACAAAAGTGAGATGATTTCTTCATCTATAACATGTAGAGGGAAAATCCCTCTCCATAAAGGTGACAACCAATCATCCAAGTTGGTATCCCATGCTATTTCTTAGCTTATTCTTTACAAAAATCGATGTTAAAAGTACTCTTCCAACACTTGCAGTTGTAACTAGTGAAACAGTAATTTCATAAGCTTATAAATATGAGTATTTAGTTGAGGATTTACAAGCATATGTTAGGAGGGATTTGTTTTTCTACATCTAGCCTCTCCTTCTAAGCTTAAAAGACTATAAACATGTAGTGTGCCTTATGAGAGGCTTCATGCTTCAACCGGTGGCGGAAAGGGGCTCGATCACTAGCCATCTCGAGGCTAGATCTGCCTCTATGAGTATTTGACATGTACATTTGTTTCAACATGCAAAACCAAAGTGTTTTTCGCTTTTCTAAATCTTTCATTACCAAGAACGTTAGTAATAGAGTTACAATGTTGTAATGCTAGATGCCTCAAGTATATCATTGAGAAGTCTTTGGGATAAAATTTAGCAAGTTTTTGTCGAATTCTTCTTATCAAAAGAAGAAAATAAATCTCCAATGATAGCTACAACCTCATCAATGATAGTATAAGCCATGTCAACATCCAAGGTTGAAAAGTTTTTTATTTGAAGTTGTTTAGAGATAGAAATATGTGCTTTAATTTCAAAGATTTGGAAATTCACATTTTAGATTTTCTAAGTGGCTTGTGTTCAGGCAGCTAATATCAAAGATATAGAGGCTGACCTGATCTAAGTGTTTGTTCTTGATGACTCAAATATGATCAAAGAGTTGAGCAAAAGGACCATATTTGGAATAATTAGAACAAAACTTGTAGCATCATGAAAAAACTATCCTTGGTCTACTCTAGTTTTTTATAGAATAGGGCATGTTTTATGTGTTTGTTTAAATTGTTTGGTCAATTTTGGCAGCCCAAGCCAAGTCATGTTTTTCTTTTCAAAACTTATCTGATCTTGTACGAAATTTGAAATTATGTGTGGAATAAGTTTTCTACTAAGATAAGACTATCCCTTCTCTATTTGTACAAGAGGATCATGACCAATTGAGGTATGATCCATCTATCCATTCATCAAAAATTGTTCTAGCTTTATTTTTTTATCTTGTACGTCAACCTCTTCCACTCTTTGCCATCAACATATTTTTATGAGATTTGCTAACATTATAACTTCTAGGTGGTCTTACTGATCTTAGGATACCCTCATGTCCATCTCCTCAATAAGTCTTCTCAAGAGGCATTCATGGTATTTTGGGGAAAACGATGAATCAATCTCGCCGGTCTATTGTTTGACCTTGTTGCTTTGACTTTCCTCTACTGCATATTTGGTTTGTTTGGAGCCTCATAGATCTATCCCCTATTTGTGTGTTGGCCGGAGAAACCGTGATTAATGACACTAGGTTACTAGCAAGGTTTATATCATGCTTAGGCATTATGTTCAGCTAAGCTCATCTACCAATCGAGGCTCATACCAGGCCCTAGCTTAATATAATGCCCTATCTTTTGTTTGCCTCGCCAGGATGCATTTAACACACTATGGATTATGGAGGAAGATCTCTAGGCACCTAGACAATGGTCTAATCGCAGATAGAGTTAAACATGGATGGAAACAAATGGAAAAATTGTTTTCTATTTTTCTGTTTATATTTTATCACAAAAATGGGATCAAGGTTAGAAAAGTTGAGATCAGGATCAGGAGAAAAATATATTGGTATTTAAAAATGGACAAGTATGGAAATGTCAGAAATGGGCAAAAATCAGGCAATTTGCATGATCACAATCATACATCATGACATCCTAAAACTAGCACAAAGTAAGCAACCACACATAAATGGGGGCATGACACTTGGTTAGGCGTCCAATTGTAACAGACTAATAGGAGGTCAACAATACAACACATAACACATAGAGCACAAACTAATAGGAGGTCAATAATACAACACATAGCACACAGGAGGGCAGTAGCCGTTATATGCTAGTAACAACATTACAATAGTACAACACACATCACTTTGTCTATACGACATTAGTAAGTTCATAAATCATATCTTAGAACAAAATAGGTAACATTTAATAAATTTACAAATCACAACTAATAGTCACAATCACAAGGAAACATCTAGTAGTCCACAACATTTAATAAGTTCATAGATCACAAGTTACAACCATGAGTAAACATCAAAATTCACATATTATAAGTTATAACTACAAGAAAATATTTAGGTCCATGACCAAACCACAACCTAGATGTTTAAGATTAATATTGCACTTGCACAATCACACAAAGTTTTGGAGTCATAGCTCACCATCTCCATTCATGCTAGTTGGATCACTTTGCACATATTCTCCATACAACTTTTAGCACATATGTATTCATGTTTAATTGCAAACATGTAGCTATGTTAATGTTCTCTTGCAAGAATGGTTACTAAAACAACAACCAAGAATATTAGACAATCCCTCATCATATATTGTGTGACTAGAGCTCACGAGAATAGTTTCTGGGAGTTTAAAACAACCATAATTAAAGAAATAGATTTAGAATACAAAAATGACAAGCCAAGCAACATACGCATAAGTTTATTATATCACATATATTTGAAAAAACATCTAATTGAAGAAACAAGCTAATTAATACCATTTCTTGTAGCATGTATCTAGTCTTTGGTGCAAACCCGCTCTTGTACTTTCTTAGGGTTGATACAATTATAATATGGATCAATTATCCATCCAGCTCGGTTAAACATAATTTTGGATGAAATTTTGGACACTTGGATAGACATCATTTCACAAGCTATTTGTAAAAGGATAGGGTATTTTGTCTATATTGTTCTTACAATATGCTAAAAATATCAAATGAATTTTGCTTCAATAATGACTCTGCAATGTATTTGTCTAGCTCATTTTTGTCACAGTTATCAGACTTAGACTCATCATATAATAAGCTCTCAAGTTCAACATCTCTATTTTTGCTAGAGAATCTATTGGACTAATATGTTCATTTTGATTCACATCACTCTTATACTTTGAGCTAGAGCTAGCATAAAATTCAAATAAGTTCTTCACAATAGTACCAAACTCATCAAGATGAACCTGATAGTAGTCATCACAAAAAGTTCCCATGTAGTAGTCTTCTAGCTTTTTTGTACCTATGATAAAAAAGGAAGCTACCAAGACTCATGCTAGAACATGTCCAATATTTTTAAAACCTTTTCACTCATAGCAATGGTCATTGTCTTAATACTCAATTCTGCACCAAGACACCATTTATCAAGCAACTCCTTTGTTTCACAAAAAACTTACATAGAATAGTTTTGAACTAGGATATGATGTACTTAAAAGTAATAAATTAAGGTCATAAACCTTTCTCAAAAACCGAAATACATTTGTAGCAATTTTAATTCATCATCATTAGGGGTAATTTTCATATATTTGTGTCGATTTGATGTCTTGAGTATAATGAAAGCATCTTTGTAGTACAAGGCATCCTTAACCATCAAATATGTTGAGTTCCATCTTGTTGAATTCCCTTTATTGTATCCAACCCACACTCAATAGCACACTTCATAAGCTCTTCTCATTGTAAGGATAACCCTTCATAGTCAGTATCAAGGCTTTAATCTTCCCAAGTGCTTTAGAAATAACAACCAACCCATATCTTGCAACCAAATTAAGTATGTGACAAGAAAATAAAATATAAAAACATCCCATGACACACCAAATAAGCTTGTCTATTCACTTGAAAATCAATAATAATACCATTGGCCACCACAAAAATATTCTATGCATTGTCTAAAGTCAAGACAAACAACTTGTTATCAACAATCCACTTAAACCATGACTTCAATTTAGTAAACTGTCTCTAAAAACTTATGACAAGTATGACTTCCTTCCACGTGAAAGAAACCCACAACTCTCCTTTGAATACGCCACTCATCATTTATTCAATGCAATGTGGCACACAAATACCCTTTATTCTACCAGTGACTCTAGGCTTGAATGTAAATCTAAGACACATGGAATAGATGAATCAACAAAGTAGTCATGCTCAACAATTTTGAATGGGTACTCATGTATGATTATTGTCGAATAGAACCTTTTGAGAGTTGTCTCATAATCAAGCTTATAAGGAACACCATTGGTAACATCTTTATCAAGGTCTGTTTTAGCCCTAAGTTGCAACTTCCCTTTCAGAATACTATGTTGTGACTTCAAATGATTATGAAATGCATTTGTTTCATTGTTAGACTCAGCCTTGTAGCTCTACTTGGAATTTGAGAAATTGCAATTGCCCCACAACTAGGGATGGATCCAGATACTTATTCGATGGTTAATTTTTTGGTCTTCTTTAATCAATTGTGAACAAATAACATATAGATTTTGCTATGTAAATTTATATTCTTGTTTTTAGCATTGAGCCTATTAATATTCATTAAAAGTAAGCCTCAAATTTGGTCTATATATTATTAAGTAATTGATATAAAATTTTAATATGGATACAAATACGGATTCCAATGTTTTTCACCTTTTTTGTTGTAGGGAGAAAATAAAGCACATAAAAAATTATAAACAATTTTATTCTTGTACTTCATAATATTCTTAACAACATGACTAAAAATTAGCACCAATTGTTTTTGCATATCTATGTTAAAATATTAGATTTGTCATATAATTCTGAATGTTTAGGAACATCCCTACCCACAACTACTCATACTTCTTGCCACCCTCCTCTATGACAATAGTATGCTTGGTGAAATACATTGGCATAGTAGAGGTGCACCTCTTTGCCCTCTTTGATGAACCCACAACCCCTTCTTTGTCATCAAGGGCTACTATATCTCCAGCAACAATAACATCCGGTTCTTGGGTATTATGGTTAGTGTTAACACCACCAACTTTAGTTCTAGGTCTCCATGTTGTTGTGCCACCGCCACCACTGGTGCTAGTGCCAACCACTTGATTTTCATCTGCATTTTTTGTGCTGAAGGTGAGGTGGACACACTAATAAGTTGACTCTCATAGGTAGACTTTGACCACCAACTTCACTTGCTTCCCTCTTGTTTCCTTACATAAAATCAACAGTAATACAACTTGATTATATTTGTATGCCACCAAGAAATGAATGGATATTTGTTAGTCTGCTAGACTACTTGTGCTACTATCTAACATCTCAAGTCTCAACAAGTGGGCAAGTGAGAGACCTGCACTGCTACACATACATAAAATAGATTTGGATACAATGTTGTTGCCTTTGACAAAAGCTCATGGTGGTGATGGCTAGGGCAGAAAACGAGTCGACCTGAGCTGGTGAACCAGCGAGCCAGGCCCAGTTCGACTTAGTTGTATTGTGAGCTGAAAGATGAGACTTGGTTCCACTCGATGGTAGCTCACAAGCTAGCTCTTGAGCCTCCACACTAAATCACATATAGAGTATAAATGGTATACTTATATTATTATATAATTATGTACCAAAAAAATCTAGCAACATTTTTCAGACTACACCTAGCATTGAGTCTATAAAAATAAGAAAATAAATCCACACAACAATAATATAATAGTATAACGGTGTAACACCGTATCGATGAGGCTAGCTCACGAGCCTAACCAAGCTGGCTTGATTCGCTGCTCCAATGAACCGCAAAAGTGCACAAAATCATTTAGGCTGGCGAGTCTCTCTGAGTGGAACAGGCCCAACCCTGTTTATGACACTCAAGTTATTTTTCAACCCAAGTGGTGGCGTCGATAGAGTTGAAAGTTTAGGTCGCGCCAAGCCAGCACCGCCAAGGCCTATCGTGCTCTGATCTAACTTTTTTTGGGCTAGCACGGTACTGAATAATTTCGGACTGGGTCGTGCCGTGCCCAGATACTAAAAGCTAGACCCGGCTTGGCCCAAAAGCACTACGTGCCAGCCCAAGCACATCACGTAGAAAAAAACTTGTACATGTCTAAAAAAATACATCTTCAAATTATTCATAACTTTTCTATAGGTTAAAAATCAAATGAGATTGTATAACTTTTGTGAAGAGATAAAAATTATTAGAGCATGAAATAACCACTAAAACACTAGTTTTCTACCTTGTGCCTTACTTCCTGCCATATCGACCCGAACACAGCTCTCATCTAGTCGTGTCGTGCCATGCTATCTATCGTGTTTAAGTTTGAGGCACGATACGACCTGACCATTGGTGCCCTACTGGTCTGGTCTATTTTTCTTCGCGTCGTGTCGTGCCGTGCCGTGCCGTTTCCAAATAGCCCGGCCAAAACTTAAGTCTAAATTGGCAACATGGAAACAACGTTGATCCGGTGGCTTCCATTTTCCGCCGCGGGCAGCAGCCCACCACCAAATCCCAGGAAAAAGGCAGCGAGTCGATGGAAGCATGCTGTAGCGGCGCTGTTGCATGGGAGCATTTAAGAGGCTGCGGGTACAACGCTGGCAGCGCACAGCGGCGAGCGAGACGTGAGAACGGCAAAGGTGAGCGGCGCAAGGAAACGCCCATGCACCTGCGTGTGTGCCATTGGGCACCTGGCCTGGCAAATGGCAAGCTTGGAGCTAGCTGACACCCCTGTGGGCTGTGTGGCCTGTGGCAACCTGGCCGGCAGGCATGCATACGGCAGCCGCAGGGCGCCCGCTAGCTCGAGACCCTGCGTGCTGCGTGCAGGCGCCTACGACGTACTCCTACCGTCCTACGGGTCTATACGTACTCCTACGTACAAGTAGACCGCAGCTGCTGGTACCCTGGTACGTGTGTGTGGTCACTGTGCGGCAGCGACCCTGGCAGCTGCTCAGGCCGGCCGGTCGGTCATGCAGATGCTGCATGCGCGCGGTGGATCAGGGAGCGGGACGTTTCGTCTCACCAGCGTACGGTACGGCAGTCACCTATCAGGTGACGCGACGTCTTGGCACCTGTAGGCTATGAGTACACTAGTACTTTTGCCTACAGCCTCCGGACGGACCGATGGATCACTCACGCGGCATCACGCACTACGACGTACGAGTACTCCGGCCCTCCGTCCATATATATAAAAAAAGGACCGGAACAATCCTAATTTCTACATCGTGCTAATGGCCACATGGAGTCACGCTAGGCTATGTCCAATAGGTCCTGTATTATCTATTATCTCATCCTCTTTTTTTAAAGCTTCACTCTACTGAACAATATCAAACATTATCATTTATGGTACTGTGAGTAACGGAGCTAGAAAAAAATTAGAAGGGACTAAACTAAACTGTTACAGTATAAGAGCTCCTTCTACATTATATTGTGTAAATTTCGAATGTTAGAGAGGCTCCGGGTGGGACTCCATTGATTCGTGGCGATAGGGTGGCTCGAGCCCTGTCCACCCCGCCACTGCCTCCATCCCTGAGTGCCGCCTTCCCTTATTTTATATGGTCCACCGAAGACAACCTTAACACCATGCCTCATAATTTTATAACCAGCACAAGTAGAGCACAAAAATAACAATAAATAACAAAACAAACACTAGCATATCTCCACGTTACTGAGGAAGCCACAAAAACTAAGGTTTCATGAAATCCTATCCCCTTCTCAGTGCAATAGAGCAAGTTTAAAGCTTTAGAGTTCTTACTATATTTTTAGAGCGAGTACAAACTTCCTAGAGAGCACACAAGAGATTATAAGGCTGGTGCCAGTGCAGGCGGGAAGCACGGGCGAGAGGAGCGTACGGGGGCGAGAGTGGGACGGGAGAGGGGCGGGAGAGCGGGAGCGGGCGATGGCCGCGTCGCCCGGCGACAGCGTGCCTGTCGCCTCGCTCTCGCCTGCACTGGAGAGCGTGCTCGGGCGAGAGGAGGGCGGGAGCGGGGTCCACGTGTGCTAGCCGTTGCAACTAGCCGTTTTTTACCGTTTGGAGTCCAAAAAATTCGAAAAAATTGCAAAAAATCACAAATTTCATCCCCAATCCCTCTATATATACCCCTACCCGGGTGGAGCTCATTCCACACACCATTCCATCTCATTTTTCTCTTCCAAACTCCCCTTTCTTCACACAATGTCGGGTTGGTCCCCAGATTTGAACACCTTCACGGATCTCTTGCAGTCCGATGGGTCACCTACAACCCTTCCGTTAGATGAGTCTTCTTCATTACATCGTCGCTCCGATGTTTCAGCCTCACTCCCCCGTGCACTATTTCCGGCTGCACGTCCACCACCATACCCTTATCCCTATCATTTGTATCAATATCCATCGTCTTCATATGGTCAACCTCCAACTTCCCAAGCCGGAATTCAAGCCTCATTCCCGGTACGTCCGTATGCCCCTCCCCCACCTGCTGCGGACGGAAGTCAAGCTTCTTTCCAGATACCTCCATACGCCCCTCCTCCATATGCTCCACCTCCGTATGGAGTACCTCCTTATGCTCCATATGCTCCACCTCCATATGGAGCACCTCATCCATATGCTCCACCTACGTATGGAGCACCTCCTCCAGTTGCACCTTTATCTGTTGGATCTGAAAACCAAGCTGAGGAAAATCCCGTGCCGAAGGAAAAGCGTCCAAAGAGGCTAGAGTGGACGAAGGAAGACGAGGAAAAGCTGGTGAGTGAATCGTTTCTCATTTATTTAATCTTGATTTTTTTAGTTTACTTATATTATAGGTTTTATTGTAGGTTAATGCTTGGTTTATGCATTCTAATGATCCCATCTCCGGCAACAATAAGAGCGGATCAAGTTTCTGGGGCCAAATAGTGGCAACATATAACTCCACCTCCGACCCTATCTGTCATCGAACCGCCAAGCAACTTAAAGATCATTGGGTCACCTACAACCGGGAGGTGACCAAGTTCAATGGATTCTACCTCCAAGAAGAAAGGTTGCGTCAGAGCGGAGCTGACGATTCAATGGTCATGGATGCAGCAATGGCGAGGTTCGAGGGTAAAATGGGGCATCCATTTAAGCGCCATCATTGGTGGCAAGTTGTTCGCCACGAGCCCAAGTGGTCAGCAAAGCATGGTCTTGGTAATGGATCTGATTCGACTGCGAATAAGAGAACCCGACTCGGAGTCTCTGGTGAATATAGTTCTGGAGGCACTGAAGACACCGAGGAGGAAGTGCCCCGACCAGTGGGGCGTGATAGAGCAAAGGCGGCTGCGCGAAAGACAAAGATGAAGGGGAAAGGGAAGGAAGCCACGAGCAGCGAATCAACAAGTGAAGCATTCAAAATAAAGAACTTGTGGGGTGGATTAGTGAAGGCCAAGCTTTTGAAGCAATGGAACATCCTAAAGGGCCAATCAACCAGAGATATGGACCCGGCTGAAAGACGTACCCATGGCAGGGCCGTAAAGATGGTCGAAAAAGAACTTGGTCTGCTAGATGACGAAGAAGAGGAACCGGAAGCGGAACGTGAAGAGGAGGAAGATGAGGATGAGATCGAGGAGTCCGATTAGAGTTATGTAATTTTATTTTAATTATCATGTCATTTTATTTTAATTATTATGTACTTTGTAATTTTTAATTCAATAAAAAATATTATGTTGTGTGTTTTCTGAGCATTGAAATAAATCCGCGTGAATTACTTAATTCTGAAATAGAAAAGCTGACGTGGCTATAGCCTGAGGCTGTAGCCTGTTGCAGCCTGTGCACTGGAGCAGCAGGGGCGAGAGTGGAGGCGAGAGCTGACGTGGCAGTGGCGAGAGGGAGGCTGTGCACTGGACTCAGCCTAATGCTTCAATGGGTAATACCTACCCATCTAGAAACTCTTGCTCCAAGAATAACAAACGCAAGATGTCAGCTTGAATGTGAACCAAGTGCTTTGGAAGTTGAAGATCAAGATGGAAATACCTCTCATGGATTTTGGAGGCCAATCTCTCAAAGAATCACTAGGGATTGATCAGAGAGGTTGGAAAACCTTCGATAGCCTAAGAGAACTTCTTTGTATGTTGTTCGAGATTCAAGTGTTCAAAGTAGCCATTAGAAAGTTGTCGGGGACCATAATTAGGGGTACCCCCAAGACTCCTAATCTCAGCTGGTAACCCCCATCAGCACAAAGTTGCAAAGGCCTGATGGGTGCGATTAAGGTCAAGGCTCAATCCACTCAAGGGACACGATCTCGCCTCGCCCGAGCCCAGCCTCGGGCAAAGGCAGCCGACCCCGGAGGATTCACGTCTCGCCCGAGGGCCCCCTCAAGCAACGGACACACCCTCGGCTCACCCGAGGCCCAGTCTTCGGAGAGAAGCAACCTTGGCCAGATCGCCACGACCAACCGACCATATCGCAGGAGCATTTAATGCAAGGATGGCCTGACACCTTATCCTGACGCGCGCTCTTCAGTCGATAGAGCCGAAGTGACCGCAGTCACTTCGCCGCTCCACTGACCGACCTGACAAGAGAACAGCGCCGCCTGTGTCACTCCGACTGCTGTGCCACTCGACAGAGTGAGGCTGACAGCAGCCAAGTCCGGCCTCGTGCGCCATAGGAAGCTCCGCCTCGCCCGACCCCAGGGCTCAGCCCTCGTCTCGGCCTCGGAAGATGGACTTCGCCTCGCCCGACCCCAGGGCTTGGACTCAACCTCGACCTCGGACGATGGACTCCGTCTCGCCCGACCCCAGGGCTCGGGCTCAGCCTCGGCTCCGGAAGACGACGAACTCCGCCTCGCCCGACCCCAGGGCTCGGACTCAGCCTTGGCTCCGGAAGACGACGAACTCCGCCTAGCCCGACCCCAGGGCTCGGACTCAGCCTCGGCTCCGGAAGACGACAAACTCTGCCTCGCCCGAGCCCAGGGCTCGGACTCAGCCTTGGCCTCGGAAGACAGACTCGACCTCGGCCTCGGAGGAGCCTCCACCTCGCCCGACCTAGGGCTCGGACCGACCACGTCGCAGGAGGGGCCATCATTACCCTACCCCTAGCTAGCTCAGGCTACGGGGAACAAGACCGGCGTCCCATCTGGCTCGTCCCGGTAAACAAATAATGGTGGCGCCCCAAGTGCTCCATGACGACGGCGGCTCTCAGCCCCTTACGAAAGCAAGGAGACGTCAGCAAGGACTCGACAGCCCCGACAGCTGTCCTTCCGCAAGGCTCCAGCGCTCCTCCGATGGCCACGACATCACATGAACAGGGTGTCAAAACCTCTCCGGATGCCACGACGGCATGTACTTAGGGCTCTAGCTCCTCTCTGCTAGACACGTTAGCACATTGCTACACCCCATTTTACACCTGGACCCTCTCCTTACGCCTATAAAAGGAAGGTCCAGGGCTCTCGTACGAGAGGGTTGTCAGTGCGGGAGAACGGGCCGACGCGTAAGTCTCTCGCCCTCTCCCACGCGGACGCTTGTAACCCCCTACTGCAAGCGCACCCGACATGGGCGCAGGGCAACACAAAGGCCGCGGGTTTCCCCTTTGCCTGTTTCCTTCCCCCTTCGTGCTCCGTCTCGCGCCGACCCATCTGGGCTGGGACACGCGGCGACAATTTACTCGTCGGTCCAGGGACCCCCCGGGGTCGAAACGCCGACAGTTGGCGCGCCAGGTAGGGGCCTGCTGCGTGTTGACGAACAGCTTCCCATCAAGCTCCAGATGGGTAGTCTCCAGCAACCTCTCCAACCCGGGACGATTCTCCGTTTCGGGAGTCTTGAGTTCATGTCCCTCGACGGCAACTACAACATGATACTCCTTCCTCCGCCGCGCGACAGCGACAATGGCGGCCGTCAGCCCGCCCGCCGGCGGCGGAATCAACGACGTCTTCCCCACGTGGCGGAAGAACAACATCCGGGTTTGTCCCGTCACCTCCCCCGCTGACAGAGGAGGAGGCGGGGCAACCATGGCCAAGCAGGAGGCGACACCTCATCGGCTGTCGAGCAAGTCGACGACGCCGGCACCCCCGCGGGGGACACGCCGGGTTTCGACCTTGCGTCTGAGACGAAGACGAGCGCCGTTTCCACGCAACACGCCAACTCCAAGCAGACGGACGACGCCAGCACGCTCGCGAAGGACTTGATGGGCGTCGCCCTCGTACCCGAGACAACGGTGCAGTCCGCCCCTGACGCGACTTCGTCACCGCCCGTCGACCAAGAGGTACCGACCGATTCCCATCTCGTGCCTTTTGGATTCAGCTTCGACCCACCAAGCGACCTCGCTTCGGTGGAAGCCTTCATAGAGGCATGTACCAACCCTCTGGGGTACTGTATGCGGTCGCCCTGGGATAGATTGACGGCCGTCTCGACCTACGGGCCCTCGGGTTCCGAGGAAGATGACGAGCCCGACTTTTGTTGGGATTTCTCCGGGCTCGGTAACCCCAGTGCCATGCGGGACTTCATGACCGCATGCGACTACTGCCTCTCCGATTGTTCCGATGGTAGCCGCAGCTTCGGCGACGAGGACTGCGGCCCAAGTCGTGAATGTTTCCACGTCGATCTAGGGGGTCCCGGTGAAGGCAACCATCTTGGTATGCCGGAAAACGGCGATCCCCCTAGGCCTGTGCCTCGCGTTGACATCCTTTGGGAGCTAGCTGTGGTCCCAGTCCTTGCGGGGGGTTAGGACGCACAGCTCGAGCAAATCCACGAGATGCAGGCCAGGCTCGACGAGGGAGCAGGAACACTTGAGCCATTCTGGCGGAACATCGGGCAGGAATGGGCAGACCAAGCTCCGACCGGAGAAGCGCGTCATCTACCCCAGGGCATCCAGCACCGCATTGCCGACGACGTCAGGGCAAGGCCGCCACCGGCTTCCAGTGGGGTCGGCCAGAACCTGGCTGCAGCAGCAATACTACTCCGCGTGATGCCGGAACCATCGACCACCGAAGGGCGGCGTATCCAGGGAGAGCTCAAGAATCTCCTGGAGGATGCCGCGGTCTGACGGGCCGAAAGCTCTGCCTCCCGAAGGCAGGGGTACCCCTCGGAGCATCGCGCCGCGACTTCCCGATTTATGCGGGAAGCCTCGATCGACACCGGGCACACGCGCAACACAGCGCCTGCGGCCCCGGGTCGCCTCGGCAACGAGCACCGCTACCGCAACCGTCGAGCCCACCTCGACGAAAAGGTGCGTCGAGGCTACCACCCCAGGCGTGGGGGACGCTATGACAGCGGGGAGGATCGGAGTCCCTCGCCCAAACCACCCGGTCCGCAGGCTTTCAGCCGGGCCATACGACGGGCGCCGTTCCCGACCCGGTTCCGAACCCCGACTACCATCACAAAGTACTCGGGGGAAATGAGGCCGGAACTGTGGCTCGCGGACTACCGACTGGCCTGCCAGCTGGGTGGAACGAACGATGACAACCTCATCATCCGCAACCTCCCCCTGTTCCTCTCCGACACCGCTCGAGCCTTGTTGGAGCACCTGCCTCCGGGGCAGATCTCCAACTGGGACGACCTGGTCCAAGCCTTCGCCGGAAACTTCCAGGGCACGTACGTGCGCCCTCGGAACTCCTGGGATCTCCGAAGCTGCCGCCAGCAGCCAGGAGAGTCTCTCCAGGACTACATCCGGCAATTCTCGAAGCAGCGCACTGAGCTGCCCAACGTCACCGACTCAGACGTCATCGGCGCGTTCCTCGCTGGCACCACCTGCCGCAACCTGGTGAGCAAGCTAGGTCGTAAGACCCCCACCAGGGCGAGCGAGCTGATGGACATCGCCACCAAGTTCGCCTCTGGCTAGGAGGCGGTTGAGGCCATCTTCCGAAAGGACAAGCAGCCCCAGGGCCGCCAGCCGGAAGATGTCCCCGAGGCGTCCGCTCAGCGCGGCACCAGTAAGAAGGGCAAGAAGAAGTCGCAAGCGAAACGCGATGCCGCCGACACGGACCTTGTCGCCGCCGCTGAGTACAAGAACCCTCGGAAACCTCCCGGAGGTGCCAATCTCTTCGACAAGATGCTCAAGGAGCCGTGCCCCTATCATCAGGGGCCCGTCAAACACACCCTTGAGGAGTGCGTCATGCTTCGGCGCCACTTTCACAAGGCTGGGCCACCTGCGGAAGGTGGCAGGGCCCACAACAACGACAAGAAGGAGGATCACAAGGCAGAGGAGTTCCCCGAGGTCCACGACTGCTTCATGATCTACGGTGGGCAAGTGGCGAACGCCTCGGCTCGGCACCGCAAGCAAGAGCGTCGGGAGGTCTGCTCGGTAAAGGTGGCGGCGCCAATCTACCTAGACTGGTCCGACAAGCCCATCACCTTCGACCAGGGCGACCACCCCGACCGCATGCCGAGCCCGGGGAAATATCCGCTCGTTGTCGACCCCGTCATCGGCAACGTCAGACTCACCAAGGTCCTCATGGACGGAGGCAGCAGCCTCAACATCATCTACGCGAGACCCTCGGGCTCCTGTAGATCGATCTGTCCTTGGTCCGGGCAGGCGCGACGCCTTTTCACGGGATCATGCCCGGAAAGCGCGTCCAACCTCTCGGACAACTTGATCTGCCCGTCTGCATTGGGACTCCCTCCAACTTCCGAAGGGAAACCCTCACGTTCGAGGTGGTCGGGTTCTGAGGAACCTACCACGCAGTGCTAGGGAGGCCATGCTACTCCAAGTTCATGGCCGTCCCCAACTACACCTACCTCAAGCTCAAGATGTCGGGCCCCAACGGGGTCATCACCGTCGGCCCCACGTACCGACACGCGTACGAATGCGACGTGGAGTGCGTGGAGTACGTCGAGGCCCTCGTCGAATCCGAGGCCCTCATCGCCGACCTAGAGAGCCTCTCCAAGGAGGCACCAGATGCGAAGCGCCACGCCGGCAACTTCGAGCCAGCTGAGACGGTCAAATCCGTCCCTCTCGACCCCAGCAACGACGCCTCCAAACAGATCCGGATCGGCTCCGAGCTCGACCCCAAATAGGAAGCAGTGCTCGTCGACTTTCTCCGCGCGAACGTCGAAGTCTTTGCGTGGAGTCCCTCGGACATGCCTGGCATACCGAGGGATGTTGCCGAGCATTCGCTGGATATCTGAGCTGGAGCCCGACCCATGAAGCAGCCTCTGCGCCGATTCGACGAAGAAAAGCGCAGAGCCATAGGCGAGGAGATCCACAAGCCGATGGCCGCTGGGTTCATCAAAGAGGTATTCCATCCCGAATGGCTTGCCAACCCTATGCTTGTGAGAAAGAAAGGAGGGAAATGGCGGATGTGTGTAGACTACACTGGTCTAAACAAAGCATGTCCGAAGGTTCCCTACCCTCTGCCTCGCATCGATCAAATCGTGGATTCCACTGCTGGGTGCGAAACCCTGTCTTTCCTCGATGCCTACTCAGGGTATCACCAAATCAGGATGAAAGAGTCCGACCAGCTCGCGACTTCTTTCATCACACCTTTTGGCATGTACTGCTACGTTATTATGCCATTTGGTTTGAGGAATGCGGGTGCGACATACCAAAGGTGCATGAACCACGTGTTCGGCGAACACATTGGTCGGACCGTCGAGGCTTACGTCGATGACATCGTAGTCAAGACGAGGAAAGCTTCCGACCACCTCTTCGACCTTGAAACGACATTCCGGTGTCTCAAGGCGAAAGGTGTAAAACTCAATCCCGAGAAGTGTGTCTTCGGAGTCCCCCGAGGCATGCTCTTGGGGTTCATCATCTCCGAGCGGGGCATCGAGGCCAATCCGGAGAAAATTGCGGGCATCACCAACATGGGGCCCATCAAGGACTTGAAAGGTGTACAGAGGGTCATAGGATGCCTTGCGGCTCTGAGCCGCTTCATCTCGCGCCTCGGCGAAAGAGGCCTACCTCTGTACCGCCTCTTAAGAAAGACCGAGTGCTTCACTTGGACCCCTGAGGCCGAGGAAGCCCTCGGGAACCTGAAGGCGCTCCTTACGAACGCGCCCATCTTGGTGCCCCCCGCTGCCGGAGAAGCCCTCTTGATCTACGTCGCCGCTACCACTCAGGTGGTCAGCGCCGCGATCGTGGTTGAGAGACGAGAAGAAGGGCATGCATTGCCCGTCCAGAGGCCGGTCTACTTCGTCAGTGAGGTACTGTCCGAGACCAAGATCCGCTACCCACAAATTCAGAAGCTACTATACGCGGTGATTCTGACGCGGCGGAAGTTGCGACACTACTTCGAGTCTCATCCGATGACTGTGGTGTCATCCTTCCCCCTGGGGGAGATCATCCAGTGCCGAGAGGCCTCGGGTAGGATTGCAAAGTGGGCGGTGGAAATCATGGGCGAGACAATCTCGTTCGCCCCTCGGAAGGCCATCAAGTCCCAAGTCTTGGCGGACTTCGTGGCCGAATGGGTCGACACCTAGCTCCTGGCAGCTCTGATCCAACCGGAACTCTGGACCATGTTTTTCGACGGGTCGCTGATGAAAACAGGGGCAGGCACGGGCCTGCTCTTCATCTCGCCCCTCGGGAAGCACCTCCGCTACGTGCTGCGCCTCCATTTCCCGGCATCCAACAACGTGGCTGAGTACGAGGCTCTGGTCAACGGGTTGCGCATCGCCATCGAGCTAGGGGTCCGACGCCTCGACGCTTGCGGTGACTCGCAGCTTGTCATCGACCAAGTCATAAAGAACTCCCACTACCGCGACCCGAAGATGGAAGCCTACTGCGATGAGGTTCGGCGCATGGAGGACAAGTTCTACGGGCTCGAGCTCAACCACATCGCCCGACGATACAATGAGACTGCGGACGAGCTGGCTAAGATAGCCTCGGGGCGGACAACTATTCCCCCAGACGTCTTCTCCCGAGACCTACATCAACCCTCAGTCAAGACCGACGACACGCCCGAGCCCGAGAAGGTCTCGGCCCTGCCCAAGGCACCCTCGGCCCAGCCCGAGGCGCCTTCGGCCTAGCCCGAGGCACCCTCGGCTACCGAGGGTGAGGCACTGCGCGTCGAGGAAGAGCGGAATGGGGTCACGCCTAATCTAAACTGGCAGACCTCATACCTGCAATATCTCCACCGAGGAGAGCTACCCCTCGACAGAGCCGAAGCTCGGCGACTGGCGCGGCGCGCCAAGTCATTCGTCTTATTGGGTGACGGGAAGGAGCTCTACCACTGCAGCCCCTCCGACATCCTCCAGCGATGCATATCCATTGCTGAAGGCCAGGAGCTCTTACAAGAAATACACTCGGGGGCTTGCGGTCATCACGCAGCGCCTCGAGCCCTTGTTGGAAACGCTTTCCGACAAGGTTTCTACTGGCCGACCGCGATGGCCGACGCCACTAGAATTGTCCGCACCTGCCAAGGGTGTCAATTCTACGCGAAGCAGACCCACCTACCTGCTCAGGCTCTGCAGACAATACCCATCACCTGGCCATTTGCTGTGTGGGGTCTGGACCTCGTTGGTCCCTTGCAGAAGGCACCCGGGGGCTACACGCACCTGCTGGTCGCCATCGACAAATTCTCCAAGTGGATCGAGGTCCGACCCCTAAACAACATCAGGTCCGAACAGGCGGTGGCGTTCTTCACCAACATCATCCATCGCTTTGGGGTCCCGAACTCCATCATCACCAACAACGACACCCAGTTCACCGGCAGAAAGTTCCTGGACTTCTGCGAGGATCACCACATCCGGGTGGATTGGGCCACCGTGGCTCATCCCATGACGAATGGGCAGGTAGAACGTGCCAACAGCATGATTCTGCAAGGACTCAAGCCGAGGATCTACAACGACCTCAACAAGTTCGGCAGGCGATGGATGAAGGAACTCCCCTCGG
Organism: Zea mays; assembly: GCF_902167145.1. Classification (NCBI taxonomy): domain Eukaryota; kingdom Viridiplantae; phylum Streptophyta; class Magnoliopsida; order Poales; family Poaceae; genus Zea; species Zea mays. Next base: position 158,766,957 of record NC_050096.1, read on the forward strand.
TGGTCTGGAGTCTGAGGACAATGCCGAGCCGAGCCACGGGCTTCACAACGTTCTTTCTAGTCTATGGGGCCGAGGCCATCTTGCCCACGGACTTACCCTGAGGACGAGGACGTACGATGACCAAAGCAATCGAATCAACCGAGAAGACTCACTGGACCAGCTGGAAGAGGCTCGGGACATGGCCTTACTACACTCGGCGCGGTATCAGTAGTCCCTGCGATGCTACCACGCCCGAGGGGTTCGGTCCCGAGACCTCCAGGTGGGCGACTTGGTGCTTCGGCTGCGACAAGACGCCCGAGGGCGGCACAAGCTCACGCCTCCCTGGGAAGGGCCGTTCGTCATCGCCAAGGTTCTGAAGCCCGGGACATACAAGCTAGCCAACAGTCAAGGCGAGGTCTACAGCAACACTTGGAACATCCGACAACTACGTCGCTTCTACCCTTAAGATGCTTTCAAGTCGTTCGTACACCTCGTTCACATACAAAGTCTAACCATCAAGGAAGGGTCAGCCTTGCCTCGGCAAAGCCCGACCCTCCCTCAGGGGCTAGAAGGGGGGCACCCCCTCCGCGTCAAAATTTTCCTCGGAAAAAGTCTTTCTGCCAGAATATCTTTCGCGCTTTTTGACTACTTCGAAAGTGGGATCCTGAAAACGACGGAGTACACGTAAGCAGCCAAAGGCCGACCGAGCCGAGGGACTCCTACACCTCCGGGATACGAATACCTCACTCATCACCTTCTGCGATAAGTAACTCACGCTCGGATAAGCGATTCCGCTGACCGAACAAGTCTTAATGCTTGGGAACTTTTCTGCCGAAACGATTTTTCGTGCCTTCTCGACTATATCGATAGCAGAATCCTACGGACGAGTAAAGAGTACATGTAAGCGGCAAGGCCGACCGAGCCGAGGGACTCCTATGCCTCCGGGATACGGATACCTCACTCATCACCTTCCGTGAAAAGTAACTCTCGCTCGGACAAACAATTCTGTTACCGACAAATAAGTCCTGATACTCGAAACGAGGGGAAAAGAAACGCAACTTTACAACACAACGACGATATGTTTGGGCCTCGGCGGCCGCAGAAAACATACGCACGCTACAAGATGAACCGATCCTGCAGGCTCAGACGTCGTTGGAGGGGGAGCAGTAGCACCCTCGGCGTCAACTCCACCTTCGGCGAAGTCCGACCGAGCCTCGGACGGCAACACGGGCGAAGGATCTCCGCTCCGAAGGACGACGTCAGCACCACGCCCGGGCTATCGCCGCCAGGGTCTCCTCCAGGAATCCGGCCCGAGCAGACGGCTCGGCCGGCCGCCCCGAAGCCTCAGCCAGCTGTCCCCCGAGGACATCAGCCCGGCTCATGGCCTCGGCAACTCGACTCCGGCGCTGGTCCCGCCAGTGGACGGCCCGGCCAGGCTCCGGCCGACGAAGTCTTCTTTTCGAGCCAACACTGCCTCTGTCCACACTGACACCGCTGCCTCCGGCTCTGGCTCATCGAAGAGCGGCCGAGGGTTCCTTTAACTAAGCAAGAGAAGCCTCGGGCGGCAAGGCCAACCGAGCCGAGGGACTTCTACGCCTCCGGGATACGGATACCTCACTCGTCACCTTCGCACGAGGCAACTCACACTTGGTTAAGCGGTTCAGTTAGCCGACAGGCGAGTCTTAGTGCTCGAAATGAGGAAAAAACACGGCTTCATGCCGAAAATACATACATGTTCAGGCCCCGACAGCCACAATGAACAGACACCGGCACTCAAGGTGCCATTACAAACGGAACTCCGGTTCCACCCCTGCAGGTACGAACAATCCCCCACATTGGAGGGCCTGCGGGGCGACGAAACCCAAGGCGGCTCACCGCTGCCTGCTCTGGCAGCAGCGACAACGACCTCCGCTACGGGCGGCCAAACAGCAGCAGCGATGACCTCAGGGTAGATGCTGCTGCGACAAGACCCTCGCCCACGTCCCCACTCGAGCGGCGAGGACAAGCCTCCAGGGCCGTGGAGTTGGAGGTCAGTCCGCGGGTGGCTCCGACTATCTCGTCGGCGGAGAAACCTCTTCCGGCTGCCTCGGTGGGAGGTGGCACCGGAAGCAGCGCCGAAGCCGCCCAGGCCGGAGAGCCAGACACGCGGCAGCTGCCAGCGCCACGAACGGCAAACGCCCTTCCCCCCAATCACTGAGGGAAGGAGCGGGCCGCTCCCCGCGCGGAGACAGGCCCCAACTCGGCGCACTCCCCTCCCCAGCACTGATGATGAACATCCTTGAAGCTGAGGGAGGGGCAGAGGCCGCAGCCCGGCTTGCTTCTCCCCACCCTGGAACTGGTGGTCACCGTCTTGGGTGACCACTGGCGAGGGGATGCAGCCGGGCTGTCTGATGAAAATCCTTGAAGCCGAACGATGGCTGAAAGGTACCAACTTCCGCGAAGTTGCGTTCCTCCAACGACGACAAGGCGGAAGAACCGCGGGCGCTCCCCATCCGGGGGCTCGGAAGGTGGAAGGACGCGATGCATGAAGGGAGTGCGAAGACATGGTTGCCTTCCAAGGGGGTCACCCTCCTTTTAAAGGCAACTCTCCCCACTTGCATCCTCAGCCGGCGCGGAGCGAGTCTTCTCCAACAAGCTCCAAGGTCCTCCCCCTACGACACGGGGGCTGGGTCCCACGCGTCATGCAAGCTGGCCCGGGGCAGAAGAAGCCAAACCGCCGCGCGCGGTGCGCGCAACTGCCCAGCGGTTACAAGCATTCCTCCACTATCGCCCGGACCAGCAGGTGAAACGGCGGACCGCCATGCAGGCGGCATGCAACCTCACCAAGGGGCACACCCTTTCGACTTCGACGCGTCCAGCATGGAGGCCCAGGCCCACACGTCATGTAACCGGCGCGCCGGTTACTACGTGCGAGAAACTGCACCGCCACTCGTGCCAGTACCGCGCCTTCTCGACTACGGAACCGGTGCCGCGACTCGAGGCGACCCTGCGCATGACCCGACAGTGCCAACCGAGCACATCGGTCACGGGTCAGTCAGCCGCGGGAGAAGGCGCGACGGTCGATACGGCCAGAAATGGGACGACAGTAATGGCGGTGGTTGGCGGGCGGAAGCAGCAGTCAAGTCGTCAGCAAGCTCACGTCCCCTCCTGGGACAGCGAGAGAACCCTCTCCCACGGCGTGAAGACGACGCGCCCGTGTTCCATTCCTCGAACGACGCGTGCACGCACAACGGCTGCCCCGCGAACCACTCGTCCTGTCGCATCAACTCTGCGGCAGGACAGGCAGCACCTTTGGCAGGCGAAGCAGGCGACGCTTCACCTCCGCCATAATGACCGCGTCAAAAAAGGTGCGCCACATCATTCGATTTCGTATCCTTTTCCACTTCCTCTTTCTCTCTCTTGCCATAGGGACCGGGAAAGGGGATACTCCGAAAGGGATCCTTCTCCGCGAAGGAAGCGGGCCCCGAGCCCCTCTACTGATCAGAGGTTCGAAGGCTGACCCCTCGGAAGGGTTCAATAGCCGCCTCAGAGCACTCGGGCTCCGCGCCCACTACTGGTCAGAGGTTCGAAGGCTGGCCCCTCGGAAGGGTTCAACGGCCGCCTCAGGCCACTCGGGCTCCGCGCCCACTACTGATCAGGGGTTCGAAGGCTGGCCCCCGAAGGGTTCTGACAGCCCCCTCAGAGCACGCAGAGCGAGGGATGACCCTGGGTACGTTCGATACATAACCAAGGCTCGGGCTACGCTCCCGAGGTACCCTAGGACATTTCCGAGACCAACGGGAACGATTTTGTAACAGAATCCCATCAGAGGGAGGCATCGAGCCCTCGAACCCTGTCAAAAGGGGACCGGGTCCGGCGAATCACCCGCAGGTACTTTTGGAGTGCGCCTCTGGGCCAATAGCCGACCCCTAATGAATGGGGCACGGGCGTCCACTCGGATCACCCATTAGCAACTCACTGGAGACACCATGTTCGGCGCCCTTCGAGGGCAACATGGCGCTTTCCCCCCCTCCTCCTTGCGGAAAGGCGACGCAGGGGCGTATGTACAAAGCCGAGTTTGTCCTTGACCGTCCTCTCGCCCTGTGCGGAGGCTCGGGGGCTGCTCTCGCAAACCCGGCTCCGGCCAAACCGTTGACAGCGTCAACATACCAGCCCGAGAGGTTGGGACTCGACTGTGCGCCCAGACTACGGCCAGTTCGCATGAGGGAACAACCAGACCGGCCGAAGCATCACGAAACGCACTAAGACCTCGAAGGAGTCAAACCACTCCTCTGAGGCCTCGGGGGCTACACCCGGCGGGTGCGCTCGCGCGCACCCACCGGAATGAAACGCATCCGAGAAAGGCCGGTCCCCTTGCAAAAAAGTGCGACAAAAGCCTCCAAGCGAGTATCAACACTCCCTTCGAGGCTCGGGGGCTACTATCGGGGACCATAATTAGGGGTACCCCCAAGACTCCTAATCTTAGCTGGTAACCCCCATCAGCACAAAGCTGCAAAGGCCTGATGGGTGCGATTAAGGTCAAGGCTCAATCCACTCAAGGGACACGATCTCGCCTCGCCCGAGCCCAGCCTCGGGCAAAGGCAGTCGACCCCGGAGGATTCACGTCTCGCCCGAGGGCCCCCTCAAGCAATGGACACACCCTCGGCTCGCCCGAGGCCCAGTCTTCGCAGAGAAGCAACCTTGGCCAGATCGCCACGACCAACCGACCATATCACAGGAGCATTTAATGCAAGGATGGCCTGACACCTTATTCTGAGGCGCTGTCGGTGTTTTGGGTCCGACCGCACACCCGGGGTTGCCCCTCAAGGTGTTTTTAGGAGTTGGACGGTGTCGACAACTGTAGCAAAATGGTTCGTGCCAATTGCACGAGGGACAGTGGACAAGATTTACAGGTTAGGGCCACTTAGAGATGCGTAACACCCTACGTCCTGGTGAGTATGCTTGGTGGACAATATTACAAGAGAGCTCTCTGAATTGAGAGTGCAGAGAGTTGATGTGGGTGGCTAAGTAATAGTGTCGATCGTTCTGAAGGGGTGCCCCTAGGCCTTATATACTCGACCGTGGGGCAATACATGTGGATATGATAACAATGAGTAGCTAAAAGATAGTGAACTGCTTGAGTTTATCTCCACGTAACCCTGCCGACTTATCCCCGCATGGCTCCGTTGCATGGGGGCTCCAGCGTGGGAAATTCGGATCTCTGTTGCGGTCACTCGCTCGACGTTGTGGGCCGTCCGGGTTTGCTCCAGTCCGGCCTCATGTCGCTCTGCTTTGCTGGTTGTCTCTCCCCAGGCCCACGAAAGAATGACCTTACGATTTATTGGGCCCTTGGGCCTTTCGTGAGGTCTTTTACTCTTTTAGTGGACCCGGGGGATATCTATCCCCCGCAAGCCCCCGATCTTTGGGTTAATTTAGAGGTAATCAGCCCAAAGATCCCAGATCCAGCTTGTAGGTGATTTGAAGAAAATGACTTCCTGTTGTCTTCTCCTGCTTTGATCACTCGTAGACCAAAGCCTAGTTTCATGCTTGTGCCTTAGAGGTCGACATTTCAATTCATGGGATTCTGAACTTCATTGGGTGCACCGGAGGTGCACCCAATGGGTGTAGCCCCCGAGCTTCGAGTAGATTCTAGAAAATAATCTACTCGAAGGTCTTCCCCAAAAATTATTTCCATTTGTGCTCCTGCGTTTTGGTTGAGGGCTGGCCTTTTAATCTTGTCCCACGCCTTAGAAGTCGGCACTATCTTGGCTTGGAATGATAATCCATGGGGTGCACCGGAGGTGCACCCAATGGGTGTAGCCCCCGACCTTCAAATGGATTTTTGAGGATAATCCATTCGAAGGTCTTCCTTTTGTGTCTCTTTGCTGAAAATTATCCTTTCTGTTTGTAGAAATTGGCATGAAGCTATTCGCATTATGCTTTGGAGGCCAGCATTATGTCATCAATATTTTGCTTCAGAGGTCAGCATATATTTTGTCTTTAGCAGCCGAGTTCGCAATCCATCCATATCTTGCTAGGTAGTGCAATTTATTTGCTCTGCGACTGATTGGACGTTTGATGGACGTTCTCTGTCTAGTCTTCACATCGCTTCTGTCGGCCATATTTTGTACTTCACTGGCTATATTTGGCTTTCCTCTGATCCTTACTGATATCTCATTTTTGTCTTGAGGTATTCACTGCGTGCCCTGCACAGATGTGACCGTTTTGAAAAATATACTGATAATTCCTGGGCGTCCCCCCCAATGGGTGTGGGCAAGGGACGGCTTGGTACGCTGAGTGTCTTAGCCGGCTGCTTCTGAGTAGTAATGTGATGTGACGGCGGGTGTAATCATATCCTCCGCGCTGTTGACTGGAGTCCCAATGGGTGTTGTGTTGCGTGAAACGGCGTCAGCCGCCTGACGTGTCTTCAGACGGGTTGAAGTGCTTATTGAATGCTTTGCGACTGTTCAGTGACCGTGGTTGGAGGTGAGCGGTTGCCTTCTCCTTCTATAAATAACGCCGTTGTCTCTCTGGCTTTTTCACATCTCTTCGCTGTTCTCTGCTGCTTCCCTCTCTTCTCTCCCTTCTGCTTCCACCATGGGCAAGAACAACAAGCGCAAGCGTGAGCCAACTCCTCCATCGGAGGAGTTTGGTGACTCGGAGTACTCAGAGGAGGAGTTCTCCTCTGAGTCTGAGGGGTCTCCGGCTCCCGCCCCCCTGCGTGAGTCGTCTAATGACTCAGACGACTCTTAGGGGCTCGCGGCGGAGGTCTAGACGTACATCCGGGCCGTCGAGCGCTCCGGGCTCGAGGGTTCGGATGAGTCGGAGTACTCCTCGGATGAGGAGGACTCGGACGGCGGCGGCGAGGACGAGGACGACGACGACGACGACGGCGACGACGGCGACGATGGCGACGGTGACGGTGACAGCAGCGACAACGGCAGGGGCAGCGGCGGCGGCAGCAAGGACGGTGACGGCGGCGGCAGCAGGGGCAGCAACCGGGGCGGCAGCAGCAGGGGCAGCACCAGGGGCGGCAGCGGCGGCGGCAGCAACAGGGCCAGTGGCTAGATGCCACTGGTTTTTTAGATATTAGTATAGTATAGTTAGAATAATGTAGTAGTAATGTAGAATAGTATAGCGTAGTGTAGTAGTAGTAGTAATGTAATGTAGTAGTAGTAGGGAAGTATCAACTCGTAAAGAGTTGATTTGTAAGTGCGTTATCTTCCCTTCTAATGAAAGAATGATGTTGGCTTCTCCTTTATGACTTGTCTTGCTCGTTTGTGAAGCTGATTCCTTTGAGACAGTAAATGAACAACTCGGGCATCAAACTGATGCTTTTAGGAATAGCCGCCGAGTAACTTTGTAGATGGTGTCGGCGCTTTTTAGAGTAACTGCTGAGTGATCGAACACAATATCGGAGTTTTAGAGATAACTGCCGAGCGACTGAATACAATATCAGCTTTTTAGAGGCAACGCCGAGTGATTGAATACGATAGCAAAGTTTTAGAGGTAACGCCGAGTGACTGGAGGGTGACGTCGGCGTTTTAGAGGTAATGCCGAGCGACTGAACACGAAATCGGCGTTTTGGAGGCAACGCCGAGTGATAGCAGGACGCGCGAGCCACTTCGAGGATGATGGCTGAGTGATGAGGTGGCGCGCCGGTGTTCTGGAGATAACCACCGGGTGACCACGTGGCACGCTGGGGTTTTGGAAATAACCGCCGGGTGATGACTGGGCACTTTTTGAAACGGTATCTGGCTCGAGAATATCCCATAAGTGCTGCGCTTTTAGCCGCCTTTGGTTTCCGTGCCCTAGTTCTTGCTTTCCCGCTTCCGAATCCTCTCTGCCATTCGCCTCCCACCCTGCTCGCTGGTAGAATCGAGATGGCACCCAAGAGGAAGACCTCGAGCTCGTCTACTACAGTGATTCCTCCAATCGACCCCAACAGCCAGTTGCCTTTCGCAGGTAATCACATGTCCGTCATTTCTGAAACTGAACTTCTCCACCTCGTATCCATCGGGGTTCTTCCTCCGCGAGAACTCTGTTCTTGGCGGATTTGCCATGGGTTTACTGTTCCGACAGAGGATACCCATGAGTCCGTTGTTTACGCCCCTTTCCTTCTCCGCGGCCTTGGCCTTCCCATCTCTCCCTTTTTCCGCGGCCTCCTTGATTTCTACCATATTAACTTGACCCATTTGAATCCCAATTCAATTCTGCAAATCTCCATTTTTGTTCATTTATGCGAGGCCTTTCTTGGCGTGCTGCCGCATTTCGGTCTGTGGAAATACTTGTATCATTGTCGCCCTGGGATGGCCGGGGGACAACATCAGTTGGTCGGGGGTGCCAGCTTGGAGATGCGCCGCGGGAGGAAAACTGAATATCTCGAGATCCCTCTCAAGGACAGTATTAAGGGATGGCGCCTGGAGTGGTTCATAGTTGAGAATTATGGGAATTCTCTCCCCTCCCGGTCGGGAAGACAACCGGACGTTCGCACCCCAAGCTGGACCGAGTCTCCCACAGATCAGGAGGTAGCTGAGGCAGGTGTGTTGCTAGCTGAAGTTGGACTATTGAAAGAGAGGGGTCTGACTGCTGAAGCTGTGGTTACTGATTTTGTTTTCAAGAATATTCAGCCATTGAAAGATAGGGCCTACCCAGCTTATCTGTATCGAGGGCTAGCCGACTCAACTCGGGTTACTAACAGAAGAATTCCCTCTGCAGACTTGGTGAGTCGACTAGAGATGATTCTTAGGGGTAAAGTGTCAAATGTTGGTGCTCCAGTGGCATACTCGGCCTGGAACCTGCCTCCTCCCAAAGCCTTCACCCTTTTTGTGTCGAATCCACCTATTACTGATGGCAGTTTGGGCCTTAGAGTGCGACCCTCTGCTGAAGAAGTTAGTGCTTTGGTTGCCTCGCTTGGGGAGATTCCTGATGACGAACGGCAGGTCCATTTTGAGGTGCCCCTAAACCCTAGTGATGCAGAAATAAGCGCTATGCTTGATTTGCTAGCTGAGGATTCATCCGACGCTGCTCCTGCTGGGGCGTTGGTAGTGGCGCCCCTCCCAGAGGCTGATACGACTTTGGATGTTCAGAAGCCTGACAGTACTCGCCCGAGGCGCCCTTGCCGAGCCAATCAGCCTGATCCTTCTGCTGATGAGTAGAAGAAGAAAAGAAGACGCCTCCGGCGAGTATCCAATTTTGATCAAGACGCTGGTACCTCGGTTCCTGCTACTGAAGAAGTGCCCGCGACTGGACTTACCGATGCTGACCCTAATGGGTGTACCCAATCCGCTGCTGATCCCAATGGGGGTGCCCCATCTGTTGCTGACCCCAATGGGGGTGCTGCTTGTGTTGCCAATGTGGATGACGAGGAGGAAGAAAATGAGATTCCTCTGACTCGGAAAAACAGTCGGCAGTTCATTGCCAGCGGTGAAAGTAGTGGAGTTCCCTCTCCTGCTTTGTCTGCCCTCAATGGTCTGCAAGAACTGTCACTGGCCAACTTTGATCAGACTCTTGAGGATATGGTCCCAGAGGACTTGTTATCGGAGCCAGTGGATGATGGTGCAATGGAGGCTTGCGCTGACGTGCCTGATGCTGGGTTGAGGTCATCCCGTGCCTCGTCGACCTTAGAGCGCGATCTCGAGGGTCGGGAGACTGACTTGGATCGTCCTGGTCCTATGGAAGTAACTGAGGGCCCGTCAACCTTAGAGGTGGTTACTGCAGAGAGCTTGGGCCTCAAGAATGGTGCTGACACATGCCCAGCCCCCGAGGATGTCGCTGGGGATGACTTGGCTCGGGTGAAGAGTGTAAGCCACTGCCCAGCCCCCGAGGGTGCTGCCGGGGATGATCCGGCTCAAGTGGGCAGTGCAAACTATGACCCAGCCCCCGAGGGTGCCCGAGCAGGGTCTCCTTCCTGTACTTCCATGGATGTTCATGCGGGATCTCCTCCACACTCTGGCTGTATGGTGGTAGCCAAAACCGTGGACCAGGGAGTCGCTTTAGAGGGCAGCATCCCCACTGATCGAGTGTTTGGCTCTGTTGAAGGCACCGAGCTGATTCCTACTGGTTCGTTGCAAGCTGCTTCGGGTGGTGGCCTCACGCCTGATTATCAACTGATCTCTCCTGATTTGGGGATCCCTTCGTTCTTTTCCAACCTCCAGGTACTGTGATGTATTTTAGCTTGATTTTCACATTGTATGAACTGCTGTCATTACACTCATCTGTTTTCCTCATCAGGCTTTGGTGGACGGGATGGCTAGCCAGCTGAGGCTACAGGGTGCTTCCGTCCCAGAAGTAGCTTCGTCTCTTGCATGTTGGAATCCAGTGTCACTTCAACATCGCGTCTCTGAATTGGAGGCAACCAACGCTGGTTAGTGCCTTTTTGCTTCTCTTTGCCTTCACTGTGGACTGCTTTACCTTCTGACCCCGTTTTGTTTGATTATCTCTTGCTAGGAATGACTCGACGGATTTCAACTCTTGAGGAAAAACATTCCCGAGATCAGGCTGAATTGGTCCAGCGGTGTGCTGACTTCGAGGAGAAGTACTCTCAGAGCCAAACTGAACTGGGTCAAGTCTCTGCTGCTTTGGATGACGCCAATGCACTGAGTTCTTCTCTTCATGCTCAGCTCGATTCTGAAAAGGTAATTTACAAAACTGTGCTTTGCCTTGCTGTGTTCCTATTACTTGCTTGGTTTTTGAAGGAGTTGATTTTTGCTCGCAGGAAGAAAAGCGTATCCTCGCTGCCTCTCGTGACAGTCTTGACAGATTGTATCGTGATTCTAGCAACTCGCTGACCATCTTGGAGAGGAGTCACCGCTTTACAATGGAGGAATTGGACAATCAACGCTGTAAGCTGTAGGAATCTAAGGACGAAGTGACCCGCCTCAAGCAGTTGATATCAGCAAAGGATGCTACCATCAAAGAACTCCGAGCTTCCAAAAAATCCATTGTCCAGGAGTTAGAAACTGCTCGACTGGCTGCTAAAGTTGCCGAAGAAACTTCTGTTACTCTCAAAGCTCAGCGCGACAGAGCCATGGACAAGGCTATTCGGGCGGGACGAATCTTGATGAGGAGACCCGGCGTGGTTGTTCCTGAAGACATAAGGGCTGATGTGAATGCTGCCCCTGATTCCTCGAGTCGCCCTTCTTCGTTGGTCGCTCCTGAGAAAGACATTGCGAAATAGAGAAACATTTTGCGTGCTTTGAGCGCGCGGTTAGCATGATTGAGTATTTGTTAGAGGACATCAGTTCAGCATTCGAATGATATAATTACTCTCTTATTGTCTCAGAATTCATCAGTTTGTAGATTTGCAGTGGTGAAATGACGCGCGATGATTATGAAATTTGTTTGCGGGATATAGAAGTCATCCCTGTATGAGTAATCATAATTACGTCAGATCGCCTTAAGTCGCTGCTGACTTAAGTCGATTATTTTTGTTAATAGGGCGTAGTGGTCACCCTGAATTGCATAGGCATGAGCATGTTGCACCGGCTTAAGTCGCCTCTGACTTTAGCCGATTGCTCCATTAGTAGGGCATAGTGGTCACCCCGAGCTGAGTAAGCGTGAGCATGTTGCACCACCTTAAGTCGTTGCCGACTTAAGACGATTGCTCCGATAGTAGGGCATAGTGGTCACCCCGAGTTTAAGTAAGCGTGAGCATGTTGCACCGCCTTAAGTCGCTGCTGACTTAAGTCGATTGCTCCGTTAGTAGGGCATAGTGGTCACCCCGAGTTAAGTAAGCGTGAGCATGTTGCACCGCCTTAAGTTGCTGCCAACTTAAGTCGATTGCTCCGTTAGTAGGGCATAGTGGTCACCCCGAGTTAAGTAAGCGTGAGCATGTTGCACCGCCTTAAGTCGCTGCCGACTTAAGTCGATTGCTCCGTTAGTAGGGCATAGTGGTCACCCCGAGTTAAGTAAGCGTGAGCATGTTACACCGCCTTAAGTCGTTGCCGACTTAAGCCGATTGCTCCGTTAGTAGGGCATAGTGGTCACCCCGAGTTAAGTAAGAATGCAAGTCAATCGTAAACGAACTGAGTATCTTTGAAACCTCTTTTTTATTGACAACATATTTCCACTTTACAGAGTACATCGTCGTCCCAGCAGTTTTTGAAATACAGCTAGGGATAAAACTTTCTGAGGTGTTCTATGTTTCAGGAGTTCCCGACTTTTGTGCCATCCATCTGAGTGAGACAATACGATCCGGGCCGAGTGACTTCTGCTACCATGAAGGGTCCTTCCCATAAGGGCGATAACTTGTGCCGTCCCACCCCCGTTAGAATTCGGCGGAGGACGAGATCTCCTATTGAGAAGGATCGTTGTCGCACAGCCTTGTCGTGATAGCGCCTTAGAGTCTGCTGATACCGTGCTAATTGGATTACCGCATTTAGCCGTTCTTCTTCAAGTACATCAATGTCCTCCAGCCTGGTGGCTTCAGCTTCTGCTATGTTTTCGAAGATCAACCTTGGCACCCCGAACTTGAGATCGGCGGGTAGCACTGCCTCTGACCCATAGACCATGAAGAAAGGAGTGTTTCCATGCAAAGCTCGGCTGGGTTGGGTTCTTAGACTCCAAACGACATAGGGCAATTCCCTTATCCACTTTCCTGCGAACTTTTCATTCTTGTCGAAGACCTTTTTCCTGAGTGCCTCCAGTATCATCCCGTTGGCTCGCTCAACCTGCCCGTTGGCTCTTGGATGTGCTACAGACGCATACTTGATTTGAATGCTCTTTTGCTCGCAGAAGTCGAAGAACTCTGAACTTGTGAAGTTGGATCCTAAGTCAGTTATGATGCTGTTTGGTATCCCGAATCTGAATATTATGTCTTGTATGAATTCCACGGCCTTAGCAGAGGTTAAAGAAGCAATGGGCTTGAATTCTATCCATTTAGTGAATTTGTCGATTGCTACCAATACATGAGTGTATCCCCCTTGAGCTTTCTTGAAAGGTCCAATCATATCCAGTCCCCAGCATGCGAAAGGCCAAGTTACTGGTATGGTCTGCAGTTGCTGTGCTGGCAGATGTTGTTGTTTTGACAAGTATTGGCAAGCTTCGCACCTCTGAACTAACTCGGCTGCATCATTCTTTGCTGTTGGCCAATAGAATCCTGACCTAAAGACCTTCCCGACTAGTGTTCTGGAGGCTGCATGTATTCCACATTGCCCAGCATGGACCTCCTCCAGAAGTTGCTTCCCAGTGGACGGGAGAATGAACTTCATGAGGACGCCTGATGCACCCCTTCTGTACAAGGTCTCCCTAATTAGTGTATAGTGAGCCGACCGTCTGGCAATGCGCTCTGCCGAGTTCTTGTCATCTGGTTCTTCCTCATTCTTTATATACTTAATGATCGACATTCTCTAGTCATCAGAGTCTGACTCGGGTTGATCTATAATGTTGCACTCTTCTGTTTGATCCATTGAGATACTCGGCTGTAGTATTTCTTGCACAAAGACTCCGGGTGGGACCTGAGTTCGACTGGATCCTAACTTGGATAGTACATCGGCTGCTGTGTTCCGATCTCTTTCTACATGATGAAATTCCAGACCCTCAAATTTGTCTTCCAACTTTCGGACGGCAGTACAGTATTTTCCCATTGAATCGCTTGAACAATCCCACTCTTTGTTTATCAGGCTAATGACTACCAGAGAGTCTCCATATACCATCAATCTCTTGATGCCCAATGATATGGCGATGTTCAATCCATGGATCAAAGCTTCATACTCGGCTGCATTATTGGAGGCCGGAAATAGCAGCTGGAGGGCATATTTGAGGTGCTCGCCTCCAGGTGCGGTGAAGAGAATTCCTGCTCCTGCTCCCTGCAACCTCAGCGAGCCATCAAAATACATTCGCCACACTTCTGCAGTCTCTGGGTTATCTGGTACTTGCTGTTCAGTCCACTCTGATACGAAATCAACCAGTGCTTGAGTTTTGATGGCAGTGCGAGGTCGGAACTCGATGTCATGAGATCCCAATTCACAAGCCCATTTGGCTATCCGGCCAATGGCCTCCTTGTTGTGAAGAATATCCCCTATTGGAAAACCGGTGACTACTATGACTTTGTGGTCATCAAAGTAGTGACGTAGCTTGCGGGCAGTTAGAAGTACTGCATATAATAGCTTCTGAACTTGAGGATACTTTTTCTTTGAGGGGCCTAGAACTTCACTGATGAAGTAAACATGATGTTGCACTGGGTAGGCATGTCCTTCTTCTACTCGCTCGACTACCAACACGGTGCTTACCACGTGAGTCGTGCAAGAGATATACAGTAGTAGATCTTCAGCTGGTTGAGTTGACGTAGTTCGTCGGGGTGGCTTCAGTACTGGTGGCGTTGTCAAGAATTTCTTCAGCGCATCTAGAGCTTCCTGTGCTTCTGAAGTCCACTGAAACTTATCCACCTTCTTGAGTAGCTTGTAAAATGGCAAACCTTTTTCCCCCAGCCTGGATATAAATCTGCTCAGAGCTGCCATGCATCCAGTAAGTCGCTGAACTTTCTTTTGTGATCGAGGCGCTTCCATCTTCATGATAGCTTCAATCTTATCCGGATTAGCCTCAATTCCTCGGTGGCTGACGATGAACCCGAGTAGCTTTCCTGCTGGTACCCCGAAAACACATTTTTCGGGATTAAGCTTCCATCTATACCGTCTCAGACTGTTGAAAACCACCTGTAAGTCTTCAATGAAGTTCTCTGAATTCTCCGTTTTGATTACCACATCATCTACGTATGCCTCCACACGCTTGCCCCAGTGATCGGCTAAGCACGTTTGGATGGCTCTCTGATAAGTCGCTCCAGCGTTTTTGAGGCCGAATGGCATGGAGGTATAACAGAAAGCACCAAACGGAGTGATGAACGCCGTTTTTTCCTCGTCTTCCCTCGCCAAACTAATCTGGTGGTATCCGGAATAGCAATCCAAGAAAGACAGCACAGAACACCCAGCGGTGGAGTCCACCACCTGATCTATCCTCGGGAGCCCGAAGGGATCCTTCGGACAGTGTTTGTTGAGATCGGTATAGTCGACGCACATGCGCCAATCCACTTTATTCTTTTTGAGTACAAGAACAGGGTTGGCTAACCACTTGGGGTGTAACACTTCTCTAATAAATCCAGCCGCGACCAAGCGAGCTAACTCGGCACGAATGACCTCTCTCTTGTCGGGCGTGAAACGACGTAGCTTTTGCCGAATCGGCCTTGCCTGGGGGTAGACCTTCAGTTTGTGCTCGGCTAGTTCTCTTGGGACTCCCGGCATATCCGCAGGTTGCCATGCGAATACGTCTCGGTTATCTTGCAGAAACTGGATGAGCGTGCTTTCCTATTTGTCGTCCAAGCTAGAGCTGATGATGGCAGTCTTGCGTTCATCAGCGAACCCCAGGTTGATCCTCTTAGTTTCTTCAGTCGGCCGCATAGAAGTCACGGCCTGAGCTTCGTTCGTCGGTACTGCGAGGTCCTCCTCAGGCTTAGAGTTCGCCAGTGTCGAAGAAACCGCCGACGGCTTGGTGGTGAGGGCTGCTTGGATGGCCACTCGGAAACACTCTGCGGCGCCTTGGAAGTCGGCGCGCACAGTTATGATTCCTTGCGGCCCTGGCATCTTCAGTATCATGTACGTGTAATGAGGGATGGCCATGAATTTGGCCAGTCCCGGCCTCCCGATGATGGCGTTGTACCCGCAGTCGAAGTTCGCCACTTCAAACCTCAGGAACTCGGTTCTGTAGTTCTCCGGAGTTCCGAAGGTGACTGGCATGTAGATGTGGCCCAGCAGGTATTCCCCTTCCGTCGGCACGATGCCGAAGAAAGGGGTGTCCGACTCGTGGAGCTCTTTGAGGTGAACTCCCAAGCCTTGGAGTGTCCGGGGGAAGGTGACATTGATGCTGCTCCCCCCGTCCACTAGCACCTTCTTTACCCGGCTCTCTCGGATCACCGGATCGACGAGGAGCGGGTATTTGCCTGGGTGGTCGAAGTTGAGCCATTGATCCTCCCGAGTGAAAGTGATCGGGTGTTCCGACCACCGGTATGGGGCGGGAGGACCGGTGGTCGCCACCAGTATCTGGCGGTCGTTGAGCTTTTGTTGTCTTTTGTTCTCCTGTGACCCATGTCCGCCGAAAATGACGTTGACCTCCCTATCGACGCGTGGGAAAGCTCCTCCTCCTCCTCCTCCCTCCTCCTGCTGATGGGGTTGTCATGGTTCATCTGGTCTTCCCCTCGGCGGAGGAGGAGGTAGAGGTTGGAAGGGTCGGCCGTGTCCGACGGAATGCTTGAAGTCCCGGCAGTTATGAAGAGTGTGGCGCATGTCCTTGTGGTACGGGCACTGGGCGTCGAGGATGTCGTCCAGCGTGCGTTCGCCTCCACGAGGTCCTCCTCGGGCGCGAGAGGCAGGTGGTCTGGCGGCGTGTACTTCTTCGCGAGGCCTCTTCTCCCATCGTTTGTCGGGTTGCTGGTTCGCGTCGCGTCGTGGTGCTGCCGGTGCGGGCTTTGCTCCTCCGATGAGGTCCTGGGCCCGCTCGTCGGCGGTGATGTAGAGGTCGGCTTCCCGGAACAGCTCCTCGGAGGTAGTCGGCGCCTTCTGTAGTATGGCTCGGACGAAAGCCGAGTCATTGGATCCTCTGTAGAAGTCCTCGATCACGGCCGCCTCCGTGACCTCGGGGATACAATTTCTCATGGTCTGAAACCTTTTGAGGTACGACCGGAGAGTCTCGTCCCCCCGGCGCTTGATGGATTTGAGGTCCCACGGTTGCGCCGGCTTGTCGGAGAGGGACTGGAAGTTGGCAGTGAAGCGTCGACTGAAGTCGCCCCAGTCATCGATGCAGTGTCGGGGTAGATGCCGCAGCCATTGCAGCGCGTCTTGCCCAAGGACGTGGTGCCGCCAGTTGAGGCCGTTGCCGACTCAGTTCTGGTGGCCTGGCTTTGAGCTGGGATGCCATGATCCCTGTCGTACTCCTCCCGGCGGCGGATCTCGTTCTCATGCCGCCGTTCGCGCGAAGCATTGATGGAGCTTCGCGCGTCTCGGCGACTGTTGATGGCGTGTCGTCGATCGTTCGGCGGGTGAGCGAGCGGTAGAAGATGGTTGGCCGCCTGGGTGAACAGTCGTCGGTAGCCCTCAGCGTCGGGAGTCCGAGGGAGTCCATCAGCTATCCGAGCTAGTACCCCTCCGACTTCGCTCAGCGTGTTCATAGCTCGGGCGAAGTCAGGATTCAGGTTGCGCCCGAAGAATGGATTCTCCCGGCGTTGCCTTGCACCTTGCTCGGCTTGCTCCTGAGCCCGGTGGCGATCACGTCGTCGGGAGTTCCTTCGTTCTCTGAAGACGCGTTCTTCCGGAGTCTCTCCTACCTCCGAGACCTCGTCTCGCGAGACAGGCTGCTCCGGATCCCGTTCTCCGGCCGCGTGATGTCGTCGAATGTTCCTGCGCCGGTTCCTCCGTCGGCGGGATTCTCGTTGAGGCGGTTCTTCTCCGGGTGCGGTCGGCTCGTCGTCGGAGACGGTAGGCGACTCCACTCTCCCGATGAAGAGGACGTCGGGGTAGAATGGTACTGTCGTCGCGGCGACCTTCTTTCCGTTCTCCTTTGAGGGCGGAGGAACGGAAAGAACGACTTGCTTCCCCTTGGTCTCCTTCTTCCTCGCGATCTGTGTCCATTCTTTTGTCGGGGAAGTAGACAGTGGAGTTCTCCGGGTCAGCGGGCCCTCGGTCCCCGACTTTCCGGAGACGATCTTTTTCCGAAAAGCCGGAGGTTGCGCTTCTCCGGCATTTTCGGAGTTTGTTGGAGGAGACTTCTTCTCCGGCGGATCCGCAATGCGGTGTAGAGTTCCCTCTTCATCCGCTACGGATGAGATTGTTCCGAAGCAGAATACGGATCCGGGACGCAGGGTGATCTTGCTGTAGAAGGTGACGGCCATTGAGCTAGCTTGGATCGTCGACACACCCCCTACCTGGCGCGCCAGCTGTCGGTGTTTTGGGTCCGACCGCACACCCGGGGTTGCCCCTCAAGGTGTTTTTAGGAGTAGGACGGTGTCGACAACTGTAGCAAAATGGTTCGTGCCGATTGCACGAGGGACAGTGGACAAGATTTACAGGTTCGGGTCGCTTAGAGATGCGTAACACCCTACGTCCTGGTGAGTATGCTTGGTGGACAATATTACAAGAGAGCTCTCTGAATTGAGAGTGCAGAGAGTTGATGTGGGTGGCTAAGTAATAGTGTCGATCGTTCTGAAGGGGTGCCCCTAGGCCTTATATACTCGACCGTGGGGCAATACATGTGGATATGATAACAACGAGTAGCTAAAAGATAGTGAACTGCTTGAGTTTATCTCCACATAACCCTGCCGACTTATCCCCGCACGGCTCCGTTGCATGGGGGCTCCAGCGCGGGAAAGTCGGATCTCTGTTGCGGTCACTCGCTCGACGTTGTGGGCCGTCCGGGTTTGCTCCAGTCCGGCCTCATGTCGCTCTGCTTTGCTGGTTGTCTCTCCCCAGGCCCACGAAAGAATGACCTTACGATTTATTGGGCCCTTGGGCCTTTCGTGAGGTCTTTTACTCTTTTAGTGGACCCGGGGGATATCTATCCCCCACAGGCGCGCTCTTCAGTCGACAGAGCCGAAGTGACCGCAGTCACTTTGCCGCTCCACTGACCGACCTGACAAGAGAACAACGCCGCCTGCGTCACTCCGACTGTTGTGCCACTCGACAGAGTGAGGCTGACAGCAGCCAAGTCCGGCCTCGGGCGCCATAGGAAGCTCCGCCTCGCCCGACCCCAGGGCTCGGACTCAACCTCGACCTCGGACGATGGACTCCGCCTCGCCCGACCCCAGGTCTCGGGCTCAGCCTCGGCTTCGGAAGACGACGAACTCCGCCTCGCCCGACCCCAGGGCTCGGACTCAGCCTTGGCTCCGGAAGACGACGAACTCCGCCTCGCTCGACCCCAGGGCTCGGACTCAGGCTCGGCTCCAGAAGACGACAAACTCCGCCTCGCCCGAGCCCAGGGCTCGGACTCAGCCTCGGCCTCGGAAGACGGACTCGACCTCGGCCTCGGAGGAGCCTCCACCTCACCCGACCTAGGGCTCGGACCGACCATGTCACAGGAGGGGCCATCATTACCCTACCCCTAGCTAGCTCAGGCTACGGGGAACAAGACCGGCGTCCCATCTGGCTCATCCCGATAAACAAATAATGGTGGCGCCCCAAGTGCTCCATGACGATGACAGCTCTCAGCCCCTTACGAAAGCAAGGAGACGTCAGCAAGGACTCGACAGCCCCAACAGCTGTCCTTCCGCAAGGCTCCAGCGCTCCTCCGATGGCCACGACATCACATGAACAGGGTGCCAAAACCTCTCCGGCTGCCACGACGACATGTACTTAGGGCTCTAGCTCCTCTCTACTAGACACGTTAGCACATTGCTACACCCCATTGTACACCTGGACCCTCTCCTTACGCCTATAAAAGGAAGGTCCAGGGCTCTCGTACGAGAGGGTTGTCCGCGCGGGAGAACGGGTCGACGCGTAAGTCTCTCGCCCTCTCCCACGCGGACACTTGTAACCCCCTATTGCAAGCGCACCCGACCTGGGCGCAGGGCAACACAAAGGCCGCGGGTTTCCCCTTTGCCTGTTTCCTTCCCCCTTCGTGCTCCATCTCGCGCCGACCCATCTGGGCTGGGACACGTGGCGACAATTTACTCGTCGGTCCAGGGACCCCCCAGGGTCGAAACGCCGACAAAAGTATAGAAGAGGTATATATACAATTGCCTGCCAACTAGACATTATAGTGATTGTGCAAAAATCCTTGAACGTTGGACCATCTAATGCCCAAGCATCAAACCATTTTTTAGTTCAATGCGACACACTAGTGATTGTGTCCTTTTTATGTCAAATGTAGCCATTAAAGTGCACTACACAATGTATATGGTTTGATGCACTTTGCTGGACTAGTCTGATGCTCTCAAAACTTCTGTAGTCACTCTCTAGAGAGCATCAAACCAAGACCCATTGATCCAACTATCACCATCTTTATAGGGTCTGATGCTCCTATAGGAAGAACCCTAGATGCTACATTTGCAGCATATGGCTTGACGCCCTTCATCAAACCAGTCCAATGCACCCTAGAGTTCCCTAGTTTTATTTTGTAGATTGTTAGACTCATCCAAGATGGTTTGACGACCCTATTCATAGGATTCAATGATTATGCACTCACTGGTTGTCCATGTGGATGTGTCGTATCATCTCTATTGGCATGACGACCTTGATACTCGGGGTCCAATGCCTCTAAAATCTTCCAAATACTTCCAAATTTGAAATATCTATGATATGATTTGTTTTGTAAACTACTTTTGGGCCTGATTTGAGCTACCTAGAGCTAAATACAACTATTGTGCACCACATTAAGTCATTAGACTCACCAAGGTCAAGCTACTAGCTCATACCATCATTATAGTATGGTCAATGGAAAAAAAGTCCTAAACTACTCTAAATATCTCCCAACTCCAGTCAAAATTTAAAACTAGTTCATCCTAGACTTTGGCATCCATCCTTTGAAAATCTAAACAACTTCCATACTTAGAGGAATGAAAACCATTGTTTGCCTAAAACAATTACTATCATTATGATATAACTCAATTACCTCTACAAAGCACACGTTAGTCAAAATAATCGTGTATCATCATTAACTATCAAAACCACTAAGGGCCTAGATGCTTTCAATATATACAAAGCGTCACTAGCCATGTGCTATAATTGATTCTAACCATGTTGGGTCTATTCCATTTGTGCTCAAACTAAATCAAAGGTGCCTTACCTCTCCACCAATGTTCTTATAACACAGAGTAAACATCATATAATCTGACACATCAGTGAGGGGCCTCAACTTTGTATCTTTATTATGCTCATCATGCCCTCACAACAACTTGGCTAACTTTATATTTGTAAATAACCTATGCATACGAGAAGATATCGTGAAATACCAAATGACCTTTATGAGCCCTCCTCTGGTCTTGCTACATGAAAGGATCATGATGCCCAGGTGGGGTGAATTGGGACTTTCTAAATTTCTTGCAAAAGATTAAACCCTAACCGTAAGCCCAGCTTCACCCAACTACTTAGCTAGATCACAAAAGATAGAGAATGCTAAACAAAACCTAAGTCATTATGGCAAATACTAGGAATGTAAATACTCAAAGTAAATTGATCAAAGTAATTGCGAAATGTAAAGCAAGGGCAAGAAAAATCCTCCGAATTTTTTCTGAGGTATCGGATAGTTGGCACTCTCCACTAGTCCTTGTTGGAGCACCCGCGCAAGGGTATAGCTCCCCCTTCGTCCTCACAAGTACCAAGTGCTCACTACGAGATAAACCTTTGCCTCTCCAACGCGGTGGATCCCTCACGACAGCGTACAATCGGTGAGTCGGGTCACTAACAAATCCTCCTGGGTGATCACCGAGCTCCAATCGCCACCACGTCGTTTAGGTGATGCCTATCACCATGAGTAACAAGTTTTAGACTTTCACTTGACCATGAAAAGCCTAATGTGAGTGGTGGGTGGTCTAGGTGGCTCTCTCTTGGACTAATGAGACACTAATCACTGGGTTTTGATTTTTCTAATCACCTCACTATGCAAATGGATCTTGCACACTCAATCAATGAATGTTATATAGTTGGGGCAATAAGACAATGAATGTAGCCGGTGGACAAGGTATAAATACCTCCAACAACCCACAACTAGTCATTACTGTATAGTCTATCGGCTGGCTAGTTGTCAGAACTAGCCGTTACATTAACCTGGTACGATGTGCCAGTGGAGGGCCACTTAACCGATCCGTTTGCGAGGCTAGAAGGCACCGTCTGTGGTGCTCTCTAGAAGATCGATCTAGTGTGCCACTAAACTGGTCTGGTGCCCACTACCAGACAGAGAACAGATGAGCCTCTCTAGTCGAACAGTTCGGTGTGCCACCGGATCGGTCCGGTGACCCAACAGAGGCCCTTCTTCATTATTCTAAGTGATTTTCACATCGGTTTTCACTCTAACCTTTTCGTGGACTTAAGTGAGACACCTAGCACTAGTTTTATGCATGTGTAACCTATCACACTACATGAGACAAGTCTAAGTAAAGTTACTCATCCAAAACCCCCCTTTATAGTACGACTAAAACAAAATAAAGACCTATTTATCTAATCTAAGTGTCCAACAACTCCTTCGACACTTAGAACTAGCAGTCCTTGACCTCTTAGACATCCTTGCTTAGCCATCTCTCTAGTTTACATCATCCGGGGAGTTTTGTTGAAGTCCAACTGCCTGCTTTGTGACTTAACTTACCGTGTAGTGTGCAAAACATACGTTAGTCACGATAATCTTATGTTGTCATTAATCAATAAAACCAACTAGGGGCCTAGATGCTTTCACTACCCCCATTTGATGGCCTTGATTATACCATAGAGCTTTCATTTGGGGCACACATTCAAGTCTATGCATTTATCTATGTGATCCAATGCACATTGGAACATGATTGCATTTTTTAACCTTGAGACTGATTGACTAGGTTTTTTTTCTAGTAACTATGAAAATATCTAAACTAGATTGTGCAAACTAGGTTTTGTCTATGTGTTGCTATCTCTACTGCAAAAGGAGTTATGCAACCTAAGTTCCAATCCTATATAATCTACACTAAGAATAGTAAAGTTTGGAACTTAAGTAGAGATTAAAGAGCTAGTAGAGAAAGCAAACTCTCGTGGACGATGCTGGTATTTTTACCGAGGTATCCGAAACCACGTAAGGTCCCGACTAATCCTCGTTGGTGCCCCTACGCAAGGGGTAGCCCACGCGAGGGCTAAGCACCAGAACGAGTAACTTCATAGAGAGTCGTGAGCTTTCTCCACATGCAACTGGTGCTCCACTTCCGACCTCCTCTCGGACGCTCCCGGCTATATTCACTATCGAGTTTCCGGCCGAAATGGCATGGGCCTCGTTCCCTCTGGTACACGATGGTGCTCGTGACACAAACTCGGTTACCACGGTCTCGCAAGACTCTTGCCCCACTCGGTACAATATTACAATGACTCGCGGAAGAGCCAAGGGTTGTGGTGAGTTTTTATTACCTCACTCAACTAACTAGCATTACACTAGAGCAAATGCAATTGCGGTCTAACTAGCCTAAGCATCTTGCAAAGCACCTATACTAATCACCGAATGAATATCTTATGCACTTGTGTGTTGGAGTTCTCGAAAATGTGCCTCTATGCTTGGGATATGTTTCTTGTGCTCCACACCCCTTAAATGGTTGGTTGGAGGGGTATAAATAGCCTCCCATCAAATAGAGTTGTTGGGAAAAAAGTAGCAGTTTCTATCGTTGGGCACACAGGATATGTCCGGTGCCCCAGCCATGTCAGTCGACCGTTGTGAAGAGCTGCTGCTGACCGTTAATAAAGTTGCTACTAACCATTGGCCAAACTGTCCAGTGCACACTGGATAGTCCAGTGCTCCAGCTCCTGAGAGTTCATTTGTGGAGCTCTCTGCGTAGGCTGTCCGATGCAAACCAGACAGTCCGATGACTTCACACCTGATAGTCTGGCAGCTTCACACCGGACAGTTTGGAGCGCCACCAGTGCGCTGAGTATCTATCCTCTTCTTGTATTCTTCAATCTTATTCCTTGGGCTCTTTTGGTCATTGAAAGGGAAATGGGCTTAAAACATTTCCTATAATCGATTTTGGTGTTTGACGTCCATCACAAACCACATGGACTAACTAGTTTGCCTAGTTGTCATTTATCTCAGGTGCATAAAGTTCAACACAAATTAACAAAGAAAATAAGTTGGGAACTCTACAAAGATTGGAGCGAAGACAAGCATTGGTGCTACCAGTGGCGCATCGGACACTGTCCGGTGCCCAGGCCAAGGCACCAATGAACTAGCCGCTCTTGGGTTTTCTGGGAGGCGCTCCGCTATAATTCATCGGACTGTCCGGTGTGCACCAGACAGTGTCCAGTGAGCCAACGGAGCAACAGTCAAATGCGCACAACGGTCGACTGTGATGTCAGATGAACAGTGAACAGTGCGCAAGTCAGAAGTCAGAACTACGAAGTCAGAACACACCGGAATATCCGGTGTGCCACCAGACTATCCGGTGCCACAAGAGGACAAAGGACTTCAACGGTCAACCGCTCCAAACCCCAACAGTCTGCTGACGTGGTAGGCACCGGACAGTGAACAATGTCATGTCCGGTGCACCACCGGGCTGTCCAGTGTGCCCATCGACAGCAATGGCTAGAATAGTGGTTGGGGCTATAAATACCATCCACCCACCACCATTCAAGCTATCCAAGCCTCCTACACTTTTCATTTAATACAAGAGCAAAGGCAAACACTCCAAACACACAATCAAAGCATTCAATCCACTCCAAGCTCCAAAATCAACTCAATTACTTAGAGACTTGAGAGAGGATCATTTGTGTTTCTTTTGTTGCTCTTGTTGCTTGGGTTGCTTTCTCCTTCTCATTCTAATTCTTCTAAGTGCTTTGTAAAGCTAGCAAGAGACACCTAAGTGTGTGGTGATCCTTGTGGGGTCTTAGTGACCCTAGTGATTAAGGAGAAGCACTCGACCGGTTTGTGTGACCGATTGAGAGAGGGAAAGGGTTGGAATAGACCCGGCCTTTGTGGCGTCCTCAACGGGGACTATGTTCTTTGGAACCGAACCTCGGTAAACAAATTGCCGTGTTCATTTGTGTTGATCTTCACTCGATTTGCTTCCCCTGTTTCCTCTCTTTCCAAACGTTCCCTTGCTCATATTAATTTGAGTTGGCTCCCAAAGTTATCCGCATTGATTGAGCAACTCTTGGCAAGTAGAACTATCTTTCGCACTCTGAATTATTTCTAACACTAACCCCGTGCATAGTGCGTGTTTAAAGTTTGTAAATTTTAGGTTTCGCCTATACAACCCCCTCTAGGCTACTTTCAATTGGTATCGGAGCCCGGTGCTTCATTAGAGTCTAACAACTCGAAGTGATGTCGGGAGAACACACCAATAGGGAGATGGTCACCGGCGACAAGGCCGAAGGCTCGGGAAGGAAGAACGATGAACGGACTCCGTCAAGGGAGGCCGGCGACAAGCACAAGGAGGAATCCACTTCCTCCATCAAATCACATAGGAAGGGTGACAAGAAGAAGAAGAAAATGAAAAAGGTGGTCTACTACGAGACCGACTCTTCAACACCTTCCACATCTGGCGCCAAATCTACTACTTCGAAGCGCCAAGAGCGCAAGAAGTATAGTAAGATGCCTCTACGCTATCCGTGCATTCCTAAACGGGCTCCTTTACTTTCCGTACCCCTAGGCAAACCACCATATTTTGATGGTGAGGATTATTGTATGTGGAATGATAAAATGAGGCACCATCTAACCTCACTCCACGAAAGCATATGGGATATTGTTGAGTTTGGAGCGCAGGCACCACAGGTGGGCGACGGGGACTATGACTCCGATGAGGTCGCCCAAACAAGGCATTTTATTTCCCAAGCAACTTCTATACTCCTTGCCTCATTGTGTCGAGAGGAGTATAATAAGGTGCAAGGTTTGAAAAATGCCAAAGAAATTTGGGATGTCCTCAAAACGGCACATGAAGGGGACGAGGTCACCAAAATCACCAAGCGCGAGACAATCGAGGGAGAGCTTGGTCGATTCGTCCTCAACAAAGGAGAGGAGCCACAAGCGATGTACAACCGGCTCAAAACAATGGTCAATCAAGTGCGCAACCTCGGGAGCACCAAGTGGGATGACCATGAAATGGTCAAGGTTATTATTAGATCTCTTATTTTTTGTAATCCCACTCAAGTGCAACAAATCCGTGGAGATCCTAGATATAAATAGATGTCTCCCGAGGAAGTAATTGGCAAGTTTGTGAGCTTTGAACTAATGATCAAAGACTCCAAACACATTGTCAACTTGGAGCAAGGCGCCACCTCCACACCCGAGGTGCAACCCGTTGCATTCAAAGCAACGGAAGAGAAGAAGGAAGAGTCTACACCAAGTAGACTACCAATCGACACCTCCAAGCTCGACAACGAGGAGATGGCTCTTATCATTAAGAGCTTTCAACAAATCCTCAAACAAAGGAAGGGGAAGGACTACAAGCCCCGTTCCAAGAGGGTGTGCTATAGGTGTGGTAAGTCCGGTCACTTTATTGCAAAAATATCTATATACAAGTGACAACGACATGGACGACAAAAAGAAAGGGAAGAAGATGGAGAAGAAAAGATATTACAAGAAGAAGGGTGGCGAGGCGCACATGGGGCGGGAATGGGACTCCGACGAGAGCTCCACCGACTCCTCCGATGAGGACACCGCCAACATCGCCGTCAACAAGGGACTTCTCTTCCCCAACGTCAGCCACAAGTGCCTCAGCTAACCTCACTCCACGAGAGCATATGGGATATTGTTGAGTTTGGAGCGCAGGCACCATAGGTGGGCGACGGGGACTATGACTCCTATGAGGCTGCCCAAACAAGGCATTTTATTTCCCAAGCAACTTCTATACTCCTCGCCTCATTGTGTCGAGGGGAGTATAATAAGGTGCAAGGTTTGAAAAATGCCAAAGAAATTCGGGATGTCCTCAAAACGGCGCATGAAGGGGATGAGGTGACCAAAATCACCAAGCGCGAGACTGTCGTGGGAGAGCTCGGTCAATTCGTCCTCAACAAAGGAGAGGAGCCACAAGCAATGTACAACCGGCTCAAAACAATGGTCAATCAAGTGCGCAACCTCGGGAGCACCAAGTTGGATAACCATGAAATGGTCAAGGTTATTCTTAGATCTCTTGTTTTTCGTAATCCCACTCAAGTGCAACTAATCTGTGGAGATTCTAGATATAAATAGATGTCTCCCGATGAAGTAATTGGCAAGTTTGTGAGCTTTGAACTAATGATCTAAGACTCCAAATACATTGTCAACTTGGAGCAACGCACCACCTCCACACCCGAGGTGCAACCCGTTGCATTCAAAGCAACAGAAGAGAAGAAGGAAGGGTCTACATCAAGTAGACTCCCAATCGACACCTCCAAGCTCGACAACGAGGAGATGGCTCTTATCATTAAGAGCTTTCGACAAATCCTCAAACAAAGGAAGGGGAAGGACTACAAGCCCCGTTCCCAGAGGGCGTGCTATAGGTGTGGTAAGTCCGGTCACTTTATTGCAAAATATCCATATACAAGTGACAGTGACAGGGACGACAACAAGAAAGGGAAGAAGAAGATGGAGAAGAAAATATATTACAAGAAGAAGGGTGGCGAGGCGCACATGGGGCGGGAATGGGATTCCGACGAGAGCTCCACCGACTCCTCCTCCGACGAGGACACCGCCAACATCGCCATCAATAAGGGACTTCTCTTCCCCAACGTCGTCCACAAGTGCCTCATCTAACCTCACTCCATGCAGGCACCACAGGTGGGCGACGGGGACTACGACTCCGATGAGGCCGCCCAAACAAGGCATTTTATTTCCCAAGCAACTTCTATACTCCTCTCCTCATTATGTTGAGAGGAGTATAATAAGGTGCAAGGTTTGAAAATGCCAAAGAAATTTGGGATGTCCTCAAAACAGTGCATGAAGGGGACGAGGTGACCAAAATCACCAAGCGCGAGACGGTCGAGGGAGAGCTCGGTTGATTCGTCCTCAACAAAGGAGAGGAGCCACAAGCGATGTACAACCGGCTCAAAACAATGGTCAACCAAGTGCGCAACCTCGGGAGAACCAAGTGGGATGACCATGAAATGGTCAAGGTTATTCTTAGATCTCTTGTTTTTCGTAATCCCACTCAAGTGCAACTAATCCATGAAGATCCTAGATATAAATAGATGTCTCCCGAGGAAGTAATTGGCAAGTTTGTGAGCTTTGAACTAATGATCAAAGACTCCAAACACATTGTCAACTTGGAGCAAGGCGCCACCTCCACACCCGAGGTGCAACCCGTTGCATTCAAAGCAACGGAAGAGAAGAAGGAAGAGTCTACACCAAGTAGACTCCCAATCGACACCTCCAAGCTCGACAATGAGGAGATGGCTCTTATCATTAAGAGCTTTTGACAAATCCTCAAACAAAGGAAGGGTAAGGACTACAAGCCCCGTTCCAAGAGGGTGTGCTATAGGTGTGGTAAGTCCGGTCACTTTATTGCAAAATATCCATATACAAGTGACAGTGACAGGGACGACAAAAAGAAAGGGAAGAAGATGGAAAAGAAAAGATATTACAAGAAGAAGGGTGGCGAGGCGCACATGGGGTGGGAATGGGACTCCGACGAGAGCTCCACCGACTCCTCCTCCGACGAGGACACCACCAACATCGCCATCAACAAGGGACTTCTCTTCCTCAACGTCAGCCACAAGTGCCTCATCTAACCTCACTTCATGAAAGCATATGGGATATTGTTGAGTTTGGAGGGCAGGCACCACAGGTGGGCGACGGGGACTATGATTCCGATGAGGCCACCCAAACAAGGCATTTTATTTCCCAAGCAACTTCTATAATCCTCGCCTCATTGTGTTGAGAGGAGTATAATAAGGTGCAAGGTTTGAAAAATGCCAAAGAAATTCAGGATGTCCTCAAAACGACGCATGAAGGAAACGAGGTGACCAAAATCACCAAGCTCGAGACGGTCGTGGGAGAGCTCGGTCGATTCGTCCTCAACAAAGGAGAGGAGCCACAAGCGATGTACAACTGGCTCAAAACAATGGTCAATCAAGTGCGCAACCTCAGGAGCACCAAGTGGGATGACCATGAAATGGTCAAGGTTATTCTTAGATCTCTTGTTTTTCGTAATCCCACTCAAGTGCAACTAATCTGTGGAGATTCTAGATATAAATAGATGTCTCCCGATGAAGTAATTGGCAAGTTTGTGAGCTTTGAACTAATGATCAAAGACTCCAAACACATTGTCAACTTGGAGCAAGGCGCCACCTCCACACCCGAGGTGCAACCCGTTGCATTCAAAGCAACATAAGAGAAGAAGAAAGAGTCTACATCAAGTAGACTCCCAATCGACACCTCCAAGCTCGACAATGAGGAGATGCTCTTATCATTAAGAGCTTTCGACAAATCCTCAAACAAAGGAAGGGGAAGGACTACAAGCCCCGTTCCCAGAGGGCGTGCTATAGGTGTGGTAAGTCCGGTCACTTTATTGCAAAATATCCATATACAAGTGACAGTGACAGGGACGACAATAAGAAAGGGAAGAAGAAGATGGAGAAGAAAATATATTACAAGAAGAAGGGTGGCGAGGCGCACATGGGGCAGGAATGGGACTCCGACGAGAGCTCCACCGACTCCTCCTCCGATGAGGACACCGCCAACATCGCCATCAATAAGGGACTTCTCTTCCCCAACGTCGTCCACAAGTGCCTCATCTAACCTCACTCCATGAAAGCATATGGGATATTGTTGAGTTTGGAGCGCAGGCACCACAGGTGGGCGACAGGGACTACGATTCCGATGAGGCCACCCAAACAAGGCATTTTATTTCCCAATCAACTTCTATACTCCTCTCCTCATTGTGTTGAGAGGAGTATAATAAGGTGCAAGGTTTGAAAAATGCCAAAGAAATTTAGGATGTCCTCAAAACGGCGCATGAAGGGGACAAGGTGACCAAAATCAACAAGCGCGAGACGATTGAGGGAGAGCTCGGTTGATTCGTCCTCAACAAAGGAGAGGAGCCACAAGCGATGTACAACCGGCTCAAAACAATGGTCAACCAAGTGCGCAACCTCAGGAGCACCAAGTGGGATGACCATGAAATGGTCAAGGTTATTCTTAGATCTCTTGTTTTTCGTAATCCCACTCAAGTGTAACTAATCCGTGGAGATCCTAGATATAAATAGATGTCTCCCGATGAAGTAATTGGCAAGTTTGTGAGCTTTAAACTAATGATCAAAGGCTCCAAACACATTGTCAACTTGGAGCAAGGCACCAC
This sequence comes from Zea mays, assembly GCF_902167145.1. NCBI lineage: Eukaryota > Viridiplantae > Streptophyta > Magnoliopsida > Poales > Poaceae > Zea > Zea mays. The sequence goes on from NC_050096.1 coordinate 158,796,826, forward strand.
CTCCACACCCGAGGTGCAACCCGTTGCATTCAAAGCAACGAAAGAGAAGAAGGAAGAGTCTACACCAAGTAGACTCCCAATCGACACCTCCAAGCTCGACAATGAGGAGATGGCTCTTATCATTAAGAGCTTTCGACAAATCCTCAAACAAAGGAAGGGGAAGGACTACAAGCCCCGTTCCTAGAGGGTGTGCTATAGGTGTGGTAAGTCCAGTCACTTTATTGCAAAATATCCATATACAAGTGACAGTGACAGGGACGACAACAAGAAAGGGAAGAAGATGGAGAAGAAAAGATATTACAAGAAGAAGGGTGGCGAGGCGCACATGGGGCGGGAATGGGACTCCGACGAGAGCTCCACCGACGAGGACACCGCCAACATCACCATCAACAAGGGACTTCTCTTCCCCAACATCGGCCACAAGTGCCTCATGGCTAAGGAGAGCAAGAAGAAGAAGGTACATTCTATAGATACCCCTAAATATACTACATCGGATGATGAGGGTAGCTCTAGTGATGACAAACCTTACCAAGGGTCAAAAGAAGAAAATAAATGAATTAATAGAAACCATTAACTAGAAGGATGATATCTTGGAAAGCCAAGAGGACTTGTTCGTTAAGGAAAATAAAAAAAATTGTTAAGTTGAAAAATGCTTATGCTCTTCAAGTAGAAAATGTAAAAACTTGTCTAAAGAGCTTAGTATTTGCAATGATTCAATTTCTTGTCTTAAAATTGAGAATGACAATTTAATGACAAAAATTGAAGAATTGAATGCTTGCAAACCATCTACATCTACTGTTGAGCATGTCACTATTTGTACTAGATGTAGAGATGTTAATATTGAAACTATGGATGGTCACCTTGTCATGTTAAAGAACAAAATGATCACATAGCTAAGTTAAATGCTAAAATTGTCGAGCATGAATTAGAAAATGAAAAATTTAAATTTGCTCGAAGCATGCTTTATAATGGGAGATGCCCTAGCATTAAGGATGGCATTGGCTTCCAACAAGGGAGCCAAAGCAACATCAAGCTTAATGCCCCAAGAATAAACTATCTAATTTTGTTAAGGGTAAGGCTCCTATGGTTCAGGATAGAGAAGGTTACATTTTATATCCTGAAAACTATCCTGAGCATAAGATTAGGCAGATTCATGCTATAAAACCTCATTCTGTTTTTCATCACGCTTTTATGTATAGTAAAGAGGCTTCTAGCTCTAGGCATTCAACTCATATCAAAATGCCTAAAAAGAAAATTGTCAATGCACCAAATGAACTTAGCATTTCATTTAAAACTTTTGATGCATCTTTTGTTCTTACTAACAAATCAGGCAAAGTAGTTGCCAAATATGTTGGGGGCAAACACAAGAGTCCCAAGACTTGTGTTTGGGTACCCAAGGTGCTTGTTTCTAATGTGAAAGGACCCAATATCGTTTGGGTACCTAAGACTAAGACCTAAATTTGTTTTGTAGGTTTATGCATCCAGTGGGACAAGTTGGATAATCGATAGCGGGTGCACAAACCACATGACAGGGGAGAAAATGATGTTCTCCTCATATGAGAAAAATGAAGATACCCAAAGAGCGATCACATTCGGGGATGGAAATAAAGGTTTTGTCAAAGGTTTGGGTAAAATTGCTATATCTCCTGACCATTCCAGTTCCAATGTTTTTCTTGTATGTTCTTTAGATTACAACTTGCTTTAAGTTTCTCAATTATGTAAAATGGGCTACAACTGTCTTTTTACTGATGTTGGTGTTACTGTCTTTAGAAGAAGTGATGATTCAATAGCTTTTAAGGGAGTGTTAGATGGTCAGCTATACTTAGTTGATTTTAATGATAACAATGCTGAACTAGACACTTGCTTAATTTCTAAGACTAATATGGGTTGGCTCTGGCATCGCTGACTTGCCCATGTTGGGATGAAGAATCTTCACAAGCTTCTAAAGGGAGAACACATTTTAGGACTAACAAATGTTCATTTTGAGAAAGATAGGATTTGTAGCACATGTCAAGCAGGGAAGCAAGCTGGAGCTCATCATTCACACAAGAACATCATGACGACCGATAGGCCGCTTGAACTACTCCACATGGATCTATTCAGCCCGATCGCTTACATAAGCATCGGTGGGAGTAAGTAATGTCTTGTTATTGTGGATGATTATTCTCGCTTCACTTGGGTATTCTTTTAGCAGGAAAAATCTCAAACCCAAGAGACCCAAAAGAGATTCTTGAGACGAGCTCAAAATGGGTTCGGATTGAGAATCAAAAAGATCAGAAGCGACAATGGAAGGGAGTTCAAGAATTCAAAATTGAAGGATTTCTTGAGGAGGAGGGCATCAAGCATGAGTTCTTCTCCCCTACACACCTCAACAAAATGGTGTAGTGGAGAGGAAGAATAGAACTGTTTTGGATATGGTAAGAACCATGCTTGATGAGTACAAGACTCCAGATCGGTTTTGGGCGGAGGCGATTAACACCGCCTGCTACTCCATCAACATGCTCTACCTTCACCAAATCCTCAAGAAAACATCGTATGAACTCATCACCGGTAAAAAGCCCAATGTTTATTATTTTAGAGTTTTTGGAAGCAAATGCTTTATTCTTATTAAGAGAGGTAGATATTCTAAATTTGCTCCTAAAGCAGTAGAAGGCTTTTTACTTGGTTATGACTCAAACACAAGGGCATATAGAGTCTTCAATAAGTCCACTGGATTAGTTGAAGTTTCTTGTGACATTGTGTTTGATGAGACTAATGGCTTCCAAGTGGAGCAATTTGATCTTGATGAATTAGATGATGAAGAGGCACCGTGCGTCGCGCTAAGGAACATGTCCATTGGGGATGTGTGTCCAAAAGAATCCGAAGAGCCTCCACAAGCACAAGATCAATCATCATCTTCCATACAAGCATCTCCACCAACTCAAGATGAGGAAATGGCTCAAGAAGAAGAGGATGAAGATCAAGACGATGAGCCACCTCAAAAGGATGACATTGATCAAGGGGGGAGATGAAGATAAACAAGACAAGGAAGATGATCAAGAGATCCAATGTCAAAGACCGCCGCACCCAAGATGTAACACTCCGTCCAATCCCTGGATCGGCGGTACTTACTCCTGGCAGCTCTCTAGGATCATATATCGTCCCCACAGACCAACACGAGTATTTTGTGTACACTTTGTCCTTACTCATGCGCACCCGAGAGAAAACTTCCCGGTCAGCCACCCATCCCAAATTGCTCCAAGCCAAGCATGCTTAACTTGGAGGTTCTTTCGAGATAGGCTTCCGAAAAAGAAGATGCACCTTATTGGTATGGATACTCTATTAATTCTATTAAATCTTGGGCCAGGACATCACCATCCCAGGGGGCATGATATCACAATCCACCCCCTTAGAAAACCGACATCCTCGTCGGTCAACCCCAATCCAGGAACCTTTCCTCTTAGCCATGTTTGTGTGTCTAGTGTCGTCATATGCCATGCCATGTGACCACTCTGGGCCCACATGCGCCATGCACATATACCCGAACCCCCTAACCCACACACGTTCGTGAAACCGCGAGGGTCGGCTCTGATACCACTTGTAACACCCCGTCCAATCCCTAGACCGGCGATACTTACTCCTGACAGCTCTCTAGGATCATATATCATCCCCACAGACCAACACGAGTATTTTGTGCACACTTTGTCTTCACTCATGCGCACCCGAGAGAAAACTTTTCGGTCGGTCACCCATCCCAAATTGCTCCAAGCCAAGCACGCTTAACTTGGAGGTTCTTTCGAGATAGACATCCGAAAAAGAAGATGCACCTTGTTGGTATGGATACTCTATTAATTCTATTAAGCCTTGAGCCAGGACATCACCATTCCAGGGGCTAGGATATCACACAAGAGTCCACCAAGTAATTCAAAGAGATCACCCCATCAACTCCATACTTGGTGACATTCATAAGGGGGTAACCACTCGATCTTGAGTTGCCCATTTTTGTGAACATTACTCTTTTGTGTCTTCTATTGAGCCATACAGGGTAGAGGATGCACTAAAAGATCCGGACTGGGTGGTGGCAATGCAAGAGGAGCTCAACAACTTCGCAATGAATGAGGTATGGCATTTAGTTTCACGTCCTAACCAAAATATTGTAGGTACAAAGTGGGTATTCCGCAACAAACAAGACGAGCATGGTGTGGTGACAAGGAACAAAGCCCGACTTGTTGCCAAAGGATATTCACAAGTCGAAGGTTTGGATTTTGATGAAACCTATGCACCCGTATCTAGGCTTGAGTAAATTCGTATATTACTTGCCTATGCTACTTACCATGGCTTTAAGTTGTATCAAATGGACGTGAAGAGTGCCTTCCTCAATGGCCCTATCAAGGAAGAGGTGTATGTTGAGCAACCTCCCAGCTTTGAAGATGGTATCCTAATCATGTTTATATGCTCTCAAAGGCGCTTTATGGGCTCAAGCAAGCCCCAAGAGCATGGTATGAATGCCTGCGAGACTTTCTTATCACTAATGACTTCAAAGTTGGAAGAGCTGACCTACTCTCTTCACTAAAACAATTGCTAAAGACTTGTTTATATGCCAAATTTATGTTGATGATATTATATTTGGGTCTACTAACAAGTCATCTTATGAAGAGTTTAGTAGGATCATGATACAGAAATTTGAGATGTCAATGATGGGGGAGTTGAAGTATTTCCTTGGATTTCAAATCAAGCAACTCCAAGAGGGCACCTTCATCTGCCAAACTAAGTACATTCAAGACATACTCAAGAAGTTTGGAATGAAGAATGTCAAACCCATCAGACTCCCATGGGAACAAATGGGCATCTTGACCTCAACACGGGAGGTAAATTCGTAGATCAAAAGGTATACCGGTCGATGATAGGATCCTTACTCTATTTATGTGCTTCACGACCGAATATTATGCTTTCCGTATGCATGTGTGCAAGGTTCCAGGCAAATCCTAAGGAAGTTCACCTCAGGGTCGTGAAAAGAATCATGAGATATTTAGTTTAGACTCCTAAGTTTGGGCTATGTTACCCCAAGGGATCTACCTTTGATTTAATTGTGTATTCCAATGCCGATTATGTCAGATGTAAAATTGACAGGAAGAGCACATCAGGGACTTGTTAGTTTTTGGGAAGATCTCTGATGTCTTGGGCTTCAAAGAAACAAAACTCAGTAGCTCTATCCACCGCCGAAGCCGAGTATATTGCTGCAGGACATTGTTGTGCACAATTACTCTAGATGAGGCAAACACTTAGGGACTATGGCTACAAGTTGAGCAAAGTCCCCCTCCTGTGTGATAATGAGAGTGCAGTCCGCATGACGGATAATCCCATTGAACACAGCCGCACTAAGCACATAGACATCCGGTATCACTTTTTGAGAGATCACCAACAAAAGGGGATATCAAAATTATTTATGTTAGCACCCACAACCAATTAGCCGATATCTTTACCAAGCCACTGGATGAAAAGACCTTAAGCAAACTTAGGAATGAGCTCAATATTCTTGATTCTCGTAACTTTGATTGAAATCTTGCTCACATTGCTCATTTATATAACTTTGATCATATCTCTTTCATTTGGTACAAATGCGTATTTCTTATTCTTATTGTGCCAAGCCTAAGACTAATGTACTTTCATGATTATCTCTATGATTAGTCTTAGATTGAAAGGAAAATGGAGGATTCGGCAAAGGCAAGGCTTCCACTACAACTCTGTCGGTATCATTTATCCTTTACGCTCATCATAAAACTTTCACTCATATCCTTTTTACCAAAGGGGGAGAAAATAGGCCCCAAGGGGGAGAATTTAAAGGCCTCTCAAGTTTCTTCATTTTTGGCGATTAATGCCAAATGGGAGAATTAATAGGCCCAAAGCAAAAAGACCGCACCACCACCGATTTCCAAATTTTCAAAAACTATTTCACAAAGGGGATGAAATTATCTCAACTACAAAAACCCTCTTGACAGCTAAGATGAGAACTTCTTCAAGGGGGCTTTTATTTAGCCAAAGTAAAAGAATTTGAAATAGGGGGAGAATTTTCAAAATCTTCAAAATGCTTTTTGAAAACATATTTTTATACCATTGGCTATTTGCAAAAGAATTTGAAAAGACTTTCCAAAAGATTTGCAAAAACAAGCAAAGTGGTGCAAATGTGGTCCAAAATGTTAGAATAGAAGAAAGCAATCATATATACTTAAAATTACTTTCAGTTGGTTTAAATTCAAAGTAACTTATGCACATCTGTCAAAACTGCAAATTAGTCATATTTCTACTCTTAATATTTGCTTTGGTTTGTGTTGGCATAAATCACCAAAAGGGAGAGATTGAAAGGGAAATGGGCTTAAAACATTTCCTATAATCGATTTTGGTGTTTGACGTCCATCACAAACCACGTGGACTAACTAGTTTGCCTAGTTGTCATTTATCTTAGGTGCATAAAGTTCAACACAAACCAACAAAGAAAATAAGTTGGGAACTCTACAAAGATTGGAGCAAAGACAAGCATTGGTGCTGCCAGTGGTGCACCGGACACTTTCTGGTGCCCAGGCCAAGGCACCAACGAACTAGTCGCTCTCGGGTTTTCTGGGAGGCGCTATGCTATAATTCACCAAACTTTCCAGTGTGCACCTGACAGTGTCCGGTGAGCCAATGGAGCAACGGTCAAACACGCACAACGATCGACTGCGATGTTAGATGAACAGTGAACAGTGCTCAAGTCAGAAGCCAGAACTGAGAAGTCAGAACGCACCGGACTGTCCGTTGTGCCACCGGACTATCCGGTGCCACAATAGGACAAAGCACTTCAATGGTCAACCACTCCAAACCCCAATGGTCTGCTGATGTGGCAGGCACTAGAGAGTGAGAAGTGTCATGTCCAGTGCACCACCAGAGTGTCCGGTGTACCCATTGACAACAATGACTGGAATAGTGGTTGGGGCTATAAATACCCCAACCACCACCATTTAAGCTATCCAAGCCTCCTACACTTCTCATTTAATACAAGAGCAAAGGCAAACACTCCAAAGACACAATCAAAGCATTCAATCCACTCCAAAATCAACTCAATTACTTAGAGACTTGAGAGAGGATCATTTTGTGTTTCTTTTTTTGCTCTTGTCGCTTGGATTGCTTTCTCCTTCTCATTCTAATTCTTCTAAGTGCTTTGTAAAGCTAGCAAGAGACACCTAAGTGTGTGATGATCCTTGAGGGGTCTTAGTGACCCAAGTGATTAAGGAGAAGCACTCGACCGGTCTGTGTGACCGATTGAGAGAGGGAAAGGGTTGGAATAGACCTGACCTTTGTGGCCTCCTCAACGGGGACTAGGTTCATTGGAACCGAACCTCGGTAAACAAATCGCCGTGTTCATTTGTGTTGATCTTCACTCGATTTGTTTCCCCTCTTTCCTCTCTCTCCAAACGTTCCCTTACTCATATTAATTTGAGTTGGCTCCCAAAGTTATCTGCATTGATTGAGCAACTCTTAGCAAGGAGAACTATCTTCCACACTCTGAATTATTTCTAACACTAACCCCATGCATAGTGCGCGTTTAAAGTTTGTAAATTTCAGGTTTTGCCTATTCACCCCCTCTAGGCGACTTTCAGTCATGAATCTTGGACTTGTGCTTGATATTTGTTGATCTTCTAAGTACCTTTTAGGTCTTCTTTTTAGGTGTTGCATCCTCAGAGTCTTAGTCCAATCCTATTTTACATCCTATGAACTACAATCACAAACACTTGAAGAACATTAGTCCACAAGGTTATGTTGGTCATCAAACACCAAAACCCCTTAGCCAAATGGGTCGAGGTCCATTTTACTTACAGTGTGCTCACTAGACAATCATGATACGATCATGTTTTCCATTATTTCTTACTATCTCTAGCCTTTTAAACGGTCTAGCACCCAGGAATCTTCCCTCTACGTCATATATCAGCTAAGAATGCAATCATAATTCTTATTGTATGCTAACATATTTATAAACACAACATCATTGGTAAACAAAGTTGTGTGTTTGCACTCGTTTCCTTGTTAATAAAAACATCGAGGGAGAGGAGGAGGCTACGTGATACATGATCACATCATCAAATGTTCCTTTTAAAATATTCTCCCCAACCTTCCCATGCTTACGCCATTTTGTGTAGTCTTTCACGAACCGCCACATAATCAAGTAACATCATATCTACTCAGTGTTACCAAATCCCTAAGATGTTTACAATCTCTGCATGGGCAAAATATAGGCTCTTGATTTCCTAGATTACATTCAGCATAAGCTTTGGTAAACATGATCAAGGTGCTGACACCCACCAAGTATTGTATGTCTAGAAATGTTAGACCATACATCCACCATTGATCCATCTATATCTACAGTAAAAATAAAATTAGAGCCTTTATGAACAATGGGTTGCTAAGTGTCACATGCATGTGTTCATCAGAATTGACTTTGATAGACCTCTTGTAGAACAATTACTTCACTTCATGCCACACAAAAGTGGAGAGACTATTTATAGGAAAAATTGGAGCATTCGTCAACAAGATTATAGCTCAAATAATGGGTTCATGGTATCAAATGCATGCACTCAAGAAAAATTTAAATTGCTAGCATCATCTTTAAGAACAATTATTCCACCTCACGTCACAAATAAAAAATGGGAGACTAACTATAAAAAAGTAAAATTTGAGCCACTCATCGCATATTTAGTGCATGTTCCCTAGCCTTGGAACATCCGCCTGCATGTTCTGCCTTGGAAGGTTCATTCGCTGACTATGATTTCTTAGGCATGACGCTAAGAGAGGAGGCCCAAGAGGTCTTGGACATCATGGAGGTGACAAATGGGTCCTAGTCAGCTAGGATAGGTGAGGACCTCGTCATCAGGTGGAGGCCATCGGCGATGGTGAGCCCCATGATCTTGTGGAAGAAGTAGGCGACAAACATGGTATGTTTCATTGTTGTAGCAAGGTCCACACGGATTTGCACAATGTGTGCCTTCATGGATGAGGCAGATTTGTTCTAGAGGGAGTCACAAGTCTCCTTAAAAGATATGGTACTAACAATGTCTTATTGAACTTTCTAGGTCACGATGAGAGAAGGCTGAAGGAGTCAGTGATGCCTAAGAGGGGGGTTGAATTAGGACTTCTAAAAACTTCTTGCTAAACTAGGCCACAATTAAATCCCTAGAACAAAACCTATGCAAATAATCAATCTAGAATATGCAAACTAGGTTTTGTCTAAGTATTGCTATCTCTACCGCAAAACCTAAGTTCTAATCCTAAATATTCTAACTAGAAAGGAGATATTGAAACTTAAGTACTTAATGTAAATATGGAAGGTAAAGTGCAAGTAGATAAAGCAAACTCTTGTGGACGACGCCTATATTTTTACTGAGGTATCCAGAACCACGCAAGGTCCCGACGAATCCTTGTTGGTGCCCCTACACAAAGGGCAGCCCACACGACGACCAAGCACCACAGTCGAGTAACTACGTAGAGAGCCACAGGCATTCTCCACGCACAAGTGGTGGTCCGCTTTTGGCTCCTCTCGAACTCTCCATGCCGTCTCCACTATCGAGCTTCCAGCCAAGACGCCACAGGCCTCGTTCCCTCCGGTACACGGTGGCGGTCGTGACACAAACTCGGTTGTCACGATCTCGCAAGACTCTTGCCCCACTCGGTACAATTACAATGGCTCACGCAAGAGCCGAGGGGTTGTGTGGTTTTTCTAAACTCACTCAACTAACTAGGATTCTCCTAGAGCAAGCGCATAAGCGGTCTAACTGACCTAAGCACTTCGCAAAGCACCTACACTAATCATCGAGTGATTCTATTAAGCACTTGGGTGTATGAGCACTTGGAAATGTCTATAACATGTATTGGTTGTTACTTGGGCTCCCACACCTTCAAATGGCCAGTTGAAGGGGTATAAATAGCCTCCCCCTCAATTATAGCCGTTGGACAGAAAAGCTGTCGGTTCTATCGTCGGACACACCGGACAGTCCGGTGCACATCGGACATGTCCAGTGCCCTAGCCACGTCAGTCGATCATTGAGGTATGTAGCAGTCGACTGTTGGAGCCAACCGTTGGCAAACTGTCTGGTGCACACCGGACAGTCCGATGCTACAACGTCCGAGAGTCCCTAGTTATGGACCTCTCTGCACAAACTGTTCGGTGCACACCGCACATGAACTGTTCACTGTCCGATGCACCACCAGAGTGCTGGATGACTGCCCTCTTCTTGGATTTCTTCACTATCTCCTTGGGCTTTTTTTTATCTTGAGTCTTGGATTTCTACATATCTTTTAGGTCTTCTTTTGAGGTGTTGCATCCTTAAAGCCTCAGTCCAATCCTCTTCGCATCCTGTGAAGTACAAACACAAACACTAGCAAACACATTAGTCCATAGGTTATGTTGATCATCGAACACCAAAATCATTTAGACAAATGGGTTGGGGTCCATTTTCCTTACAAAGGCCACTCAATAGTTGTCAATGTGTTTGCTAAGTGTCGCATTACAAAGGCCACTCAATAGTTGTCAATGTGTTTGCTAAGTGTCGCATGCATTTGGGACATCAGTCGCACCCGTGGTCATCGATGTAGTGATCTTCTTATAGGCGACGATGGATCCATCAAGGCATCACAAAAGCTTTATGCTCCACAGATGCGAAAGGAGCTGAGCATGCCACAAGAGAAAATCAGAGTTACTCAGTCAGATCGTGACGACTTGGTGTATTGGGATTGGTGTCCCGGTAGTAGAAATAGAGACATTCCATATATTAGAGGAGGAAGAGGAGAAGAAATAAGAGAAAGTACATGTGGTGGGAATTAAAAGAAAAACCCTTGACTCTAGTATCGTATTAAAGTGGTGCAAGGCAAGACCATTTTGAGGCTACACTTATGCACACAACAACACTGTGCACGATTTTCGGCGGCCACTATTATTTTCGGCGGCTGATGGATGGCCGCCGAAAATAACGGCTGATTTTCGGCGGCCTGGCGCCGGCCGCAGAAAATAAGTTAATTTTCGGCGGCCATGGCAGAGGCCGCCGAAAATAACATAATTTTCGGCGGCTACTGACACAGCCGCCGAAAATTATGTTATTTTCGGCGGCCTCTGCCATGGCCGCCGAAAATTAAGTTATTAAAACAGTCAGCCGACCTTTCTCTTCCTCTTTCTCCCGACCGCGCCCTCTGTCTTTGCCGCGCCGCCGCCGCCGCCTTCTCGCGCCCGCTGTCTTTGCCGCGCCGCCGCCGCCCGCGCCGCCGCTGCCGGCCGGCCCCACGCTGCCGCGCCCTCCCCCGCGCCGCGCCCCTGTGCGTGGGCGCGCGCCCGACCGGCGCCCCAACCGCCGCCGCCGGCGCCCCAAAGCCGCCGCCAGCGCCTCAAGCCACCGCCACGGCCCTGAGCCGCCGTCGACCGCCGTTCAAAGCTCCGTGCTGCCCCCGTCGACCTCCGCCGTGCAATCGACTCCGCCGTCGTCGCCGTTGAAAGCCCCGATCGTTAGGTATTTTTTTTGCGATATTTATTCAATATTTTCGGCGGCCGTTGTTTAATTGCCGCCGAAATTAATATATATTTGTGATTGTGTATATTTAATTAGTTGTGTGATTAATATTATTGTTTAATTTGATTTCATTAATGTGTTAGTGGTATATGTAATTTAGTAATTAGAGGTATTTATATTGTATGTAGCCATTAATTTTATATTAAAATGTGGTACTATTATATTATTAATTTTAATAGAAATGGTATTGGTACGTAGAATAATTGCATTATTAGTGTATGTGGTATTTAGTTTGATTTGATTAATATTATATCATTCTTTGTTTTATATATAAATAATATTATTTAGTGGCAGCGAGGTTATGCTGCCAAAATTATTTGTGGGTCCTGGTAGCTTGTTGTGGTTTAGACTCTATGCCTGTACATATAGGACCGATATACTTGATGAAATTGAATAATGGTTTCACGATATGGTTCGGTTTAACAGTCTCAGGCATGGCTGAAGACCGTGCATGGATGTACAATGGCTGGAGTAGGAATGGACGTCATTCTGATGAGTGGGTAGCCAAGACCAAAGATTTTGTGGACCACGTATTCGCCTTGTCCTTAACCGGCACTGTCAGATGCCCTTGTAGGCGTCACGAAAACAGTATATTTCTTAATAAGGAAAGAGTTAGCCTAGATCTTTGTCAGTTTGGATTTATGCCCGGATATGAGGTGTGGGAACATCATGGTGAGGTAGTACCCAACAGGAATGTAGAAGAGGAGGAGAACAATGATTGGGCTGGCGATGATGCGATGCATGAGATGCTAGATTCGCTACGTCCAGAATTCAACCTAAGCTCCGAGGATCCTGCCACACCAGAGGTTTCCAGATTTTTTAAACTACTAAAAGACTCTGAAGAGCCGTTGCATGAACACACAGATGTGAGTATACTCGCTTTTGTGACTCGGCTCATGTCCATTAAGTCCAAGTACTTTTTCTCGAACAATTGTTACAATGAGATTTTAAAGTTATTAGGAGATGTGCTCCCAAAGCCCAATAAGTTGCCTAAAGACATGTACCAATCAAAGACAATTATCAAAGGTCTCGGTATGGATTATGAGAAGATTGATGTGTGCAAAAACAATTGTATGCTTTTCATGAAGGAGCATGCGGAAGAGAAAAAATGTCTGAAATGTGGACAATCTAGATTTGTGGAAGTTGTTAATGATGAGGGTGAGAAGGTGATGACAGATGTTGCACATAAGCAGCTCCGCTACTTGCCACTAACTCCTCGAGTGAAACGGATGTTTCTATCTAAAAAAACCGCTATGCACATGCGATGGCACAAAGAAGGTGTCCGTGATAACGATGACCTAATTGTGCACCCTTCAGATGGGGATGCATGGAAGGCTCTCGACACGTTTGATCCCGAGTTTGCAGCTGATCCGAGGAATGTTCGAATCGGCCTCGCGACCGATGGCTTCACACCTTTTGGTCAAATGGCATCATCATACTCATGTTGGCCCGTCTTTGTTATTCCATACAACCTTCCACCTTCTCTTTGTATGAAATATGAATTTATATTTCTTTGCTTAATCATTCCTGGCCCAGACTATCCTGGAAAGAACCTCAATGTCATGTTAAAACCCTTGATTGAAGAGTTGAAGGAGCTTTGGAAAGGTGTTGAAGCATACGATGTTTTTACAAAACAGATATTCAAACTTCGAGTTGCGTATTTGTGGTCGGTGCATGACTTCATGGCGTATGCTATTTTTACCGGTTGGAGTACACATGGTAGATTGACATGTCCATATTGCGGTTCAGATACAGATTGCTTCCGTCTTGCTCATGGTGGAAAGATCACTTACTTCGATTGTCATCGACGCTGGTTGCCCAGGAAACACCCCTTTAGGAGCGATAAGAAAAACTTTATAAAGAACACTGTGGTCACCAAAGGTCCGCCTAAACGTCTTAACGCGGCAGAAATATATGCTCAGCTGAACAACCTTGTCCTAAATGAAAAGGGGGACAAGTACGAAGGATTCGGAGTGGACCACAACTGGACACATATATGTGGTCTCTGGGAGCTCCCTTATATGTCGTCATTGATTCTTGTGCACAACATTGATGTCATGCACCAAGAAAGTAATGTTGCTGAAGCCCTCATACACACCTGCATGCATTTTGACAAAACAAAGGACAATCTGAAAGCTCGAAGAGATCTAGCAATGCTTTGTGACCGACCAACCCAAGTGCTCAATGACAACGGTAGGCCGCCCCGTGCCTTGTTCTGTCTTACCTCTAAAGACAAGATCGAGGTAATGAGATGGATGAAAAAAATTAAATTTCCCGATGGTTATGCTGCGGGCTTAAAAAGAGCTGTGAATTTGAAAACGGGAAAACTAACTGGGTTAAAGAGCCATGACTTCCATATATTAATGGAGAGGATTATCCCTGTCATGTTTCGTGGTTATATGCCCGACGCCATGTGGCAGGCAATAGCTGAGCTAAGTTATTTCTACAGGCAGATCTGTGCCAAAGAAATAAGTAAAAATATGATGGAGAAGTTGGAGAAACAAATACCAGTGTTGTTATGCAAGCTAGAAAAAATATTCCCACCTGGATTCTTCAATCCGATGGAGCATCTACTTATTCACATTCCATATGAGGCAAAGGTTGGTGGACCTGTACAATATAGGTGGATGTATCACATTGAACGTGCACTCAAAAACCTGCGAGGCATGGTTCGAAATAAGGCTAGAGTAGAAGGATGCATCGCTGAAGCTTTTTTGCTAAAGGAGGTTTCATACTTCACGAGTGTGTATTTCGCAGAGGAACATAATGTCTATGCTGCTACCATGCGATACAATGTCGATGAGGAACCTCCTGTCAGTGATCTCAACATTTTCCAATGGAGAGGCACAAGTACTAGTAAGGGCACGTTCTACCACCTTAGCATGGATGAAAGAATGTCCGCATTGCTATACATGTACTCTAATATGGAAGAGATGGAGCCATATTTCATGTAAGTCTTTATTTTACCCCTTAATTTCTTTACCAAAGGAGCCATATTTAATTACTTATTTGTCGTACAGTAAGTTCGACGAGGAAAATTGGACTTATTCCCATCAGCCTACAAGCAAACAACTAGATACTATGCGACGACATGGGAGGCAAGGAAGACCTAATTTTGTTGACTGGTTTCGCGAGCATGTAAACTCTCTATATTCCTTACTTTCATGTCATTTAGCCTTTTACGCGAGGTAGTCATTTTAACTGTATATTATTTGCAGTGCACAAAGACTCCTAACATACACGAGGACTTGAGACAGCTATCTTATGGGACGGTCACTTGCAGAACATTTGGTCGATACGATGTGAATGGCTTTCGTTTTCGTTCAGACCAATTTGAAAAGTCTCGTCCTCGTGCAGCCACACGTAACACTGGAGTTCTGACTAGGGCACTCGATGCACTCGGCAGAGAAACTAATTATTATGGCATCATTCAAAACATCCTAGAGTTTAATTTTGCAGGGAACAAACCTTTGAAATTAGTATTCTTTCTATGTGATTGGTTTGACAGCACTAATGGGATTAGACAAAGTCAATATGGTATAACTGAAGTAAAGCACAAGGAACGACTTCGAGGCCATGATAATTTTATCCTTGCACACCAGTGCGAGCAGGTCTACTATATGTCGTACCCAAATCCAAAGTTTGAAGCATGGTGGGTAGTTCATAAGGTGAACCCTAGGGAACGTTTACATACTCCTTGCACTGCTGGTTATCAATTCGAAGACGAACAGGCCGATGATGTTTATCAAGAAGAAGAATTGCCAACTACTTTTACTATCGATGAGGGTGTTGCACTGAACTCACTAGTCGGAGACCGTAACGATGTCACTACTGATGAGTGTGTTGCACCGAAACGAAAACGAAATCCAAGGAACAAAAAAGCCACATTGCGAGCTTTGGATCGAAGAAGACTCCTTGATCGTGATTCTGATGAATTTTGATGTGTAATGCAAAATTTCATATTATGTGATGTATTATTTGATTTTTTATTAGTTCACTTAATTTTATGGAGCTAATACATTTAATGTTTTTCTATTGAACAGGATGAGTGGTAGGAATAAACCAAAGCGCACTGCTAGGGGGTTTCTTAATGCGGCTAGCAGGATACTCCCTGGTGCACGTTCCCTTTTCCAAGGGAGTTCTTCTAGCCAGAGCAGACAGGAGGCGTTGCTGAGACACGCTCGGCCAGAACTACGTGATACACCTATCGCTCTACAACGGAGTACCGATGTAAATGTTTATGTAATTGATCTTATTTGTCAGTCACTTATATAAAGATCTTATGTAAATGTTTATGTAAATTTTTACGTGTCTCTATTTCATGTGCATAGGAAGAGGAGGACGACGAGGAGGAGGTGCAACACCATGAGGAGGAGGACGAGGACGAGCAGGCCCATGAGGAGGATGACGAGGAGGACGAGCAGCCCCATGAGGGCATAGATGCTGAGGCGGATGACGATACCACCGAGGCTCCTGTCGTTCGACGAAGGGGCACTCGGAAGGGCCACTTTGTCCTACCTCCGTCAGCGCCTGCACAATCTGAAGCTCGAGTACTGATCATCCCGGTTGGTGATAGGTACTCACGTTTGACCACTTTGTTCTTACTTATTTGTTTATTTTACACTATATATATGACATGACTTTCTTGTTTTTTGTCATGCAGCCAATGGGAAGACACGTCATTTGACGGTCGAGGTCACCATAGACAGGTTAATCAAGTCTTAGGTAACCTCTGTCGTCTACATAACCCAGGAATTGTCACCGACCCGAAAGGTGTGGTGGTTCCTTGCACTAGCTGGTCGCACTTCGCACTAGCTCCACATGCTACATATGGAACAGCTCAAGGCGCCGTCAAGCACGACTTTTGGGTAATTTTTTCGAACTAACATTTATTAGTTGTTTCAACCTAACATTTATTAGTTGTTTTTGAACAAATTTTATTTTCGATGTTGGACAGAGACGCTATCGTGTGGAACCTGAGGCTCAAGAGCATGCAGACCGAGTATTAGAGAAAAATGCGAAAAAGGTGTGCAGGGATGCATTTTCCAATGCTCGTCTACAGGTTGTGAACGCGTACATGAAGCGCCGAGGTCATTCTATCAACAACTTTCGACAATATTCAGATGTCTACTTGACTGTAGACCAGTACATGGAGGTAAAAATCTAATTTAACAGCTCATTCAGATGTGAATGTAATTTTGAGCTAACACTTTATATGCAGGTAACTCTTCCATGGATGGAACACCGGCCACAGGCTTACAAGTCTTTGTGTGAGATATGGGCTTCGCCCGAGTGGATTGAGAAGTCAAACAGAAATCGACATAGGCAGCGCCATCAGCAGGACGAGGACGATGATGAGGTCGTAGTCAACCATACCTATGGGGCTGATGGACACATTCGGTTGGCTAAGCGAATGGTGAGTATGTAGTATTCTGTTTTACTCAGAAATGAAACAGGATTGAACTCATATATTTGCAGGAGGCTCAAACTGGAGTTGTCCCGAGCCCAATCGATGTTTATAGGAGAGGGCATCGAGCGAAAAACAGTGAAATCTCCGATGAGCTGTGTAGTCAAGCGGCCGTTGAGCGTATGGTTAGTTGTTGTTATGATTAATGTTTTCTTCCCATACAGCTATAAATTACATGTGTGCTGAACCTTCATATTGTATTGCAGGAGACATACGGGCAGGAGATGGTTAAGAAGTATGGAGAAGACTACGATTGGCGAGGAGCGCCTACCATCGACGCTGAGGTTGTGCATTCACTTGGAGGCAAGGCGCATGGACGGTATGAACTTGTGAATTGTTTTCAATAATATTGGAACTACGACCGAATAGCTAATTTTCTTGTTCTTCAAGATATTCTATGTTTACCGGTGTTATCGATTCGACGGAGTTGCGTTCTCGTGGCGGCTCTTCGTCGCAGGCGGGCTGTGGTAGTAGCAGCCGTAGTCGCCACTCTGTATCTAGCATGGAGGAAGCTATGAGGGAGCAGCAAGAAAAGTTTCATGAAGAGATGCGGCAACAACAAATGGCATTTCTCCAACAGCAATCAGAGTACATGGCTGCTTACAACGGACAGGCGCAACAAGCAATGAACGTGAGTGTCTTATTTATTCTCAACACGCTCGATATTGGTTCTATAACTAATATATTATATTTGCAACAGTCTTGGTTTCCACAGCAGGCACAGCAGCAACCATTTGTTTTCCCTCAATTTCAGCCGCCGATGCCTCAGTGGGGATTACATGCTCCGCCACCTCCACCTCCACCTCAGGTTATTCAATTTAGTTAAGACTTGTCGTTTGTATCAACCTAATTGTCAAATCTTTACTAAACTTGATTTTGTAGGGATCCGGGGTCATGGGCCACAACACGCCACCACCGGTCATACCAGCACCAGGAGGAGCTTATGCTGGGGAGGGAGCTTATGCAGGAGAGGTTAGTTTGAGAAACAATTTGTTTGAATAGTCGTTATACATGTAACCAATGCCGTTATTAATGTCATCTTGTTTTTAGGATCCAAATGTAACACCCGGTTTTAAAGGGACAAAACCGGGTGCATCTCATACATGCGCCAAGAAGACAACATATATAATAACAGAGTGTATAGAGATAAATGTCATAAAACATCAGAGCATTTATTACATAGCGGAAGACTTATTACAAAATAAAATAATAAAGATAAAACGAACTAAGGATCGTCGGCGCCAATGTCAACTGAGAAACGCCACCTAGATCAGATCATACTCCTCGCCTTGTGGCTCCTCCTGAACCACCTGCTCTTCTCCTGTGGGGGGGTGTGAGACAGCAAGGGTGAGCTCACACATGATCATCGCTCAACAAGTTGTGGGGAATAATGTGACATGAACTCACCAAAGGTGGGAGCTCATGTGAAGTGTAAGGCTGATCAATGATAGGGGTTAAAGCTGAGCATTGCTTTTAAGTAGTTGGTCAAAATTTTATTAGCAGTTACTAAGTGTAAGTAAATACCAAACCTTAAATAAAGTAATTGAACAAATTAATAATAAACCCATGCATATGCAAATGACAAAATTGAATTTAAGTTCCATAATTTAAACATCAGAGAGTCCTGAGCTGCTCATGACCGTGAGCTCGGCTAGTATACCAGTTTTACACTCTGCAGAGGTTGTACCCTTTACCCACAAGTCATGTTACCCATCTGCCAAGGGGTCATGAATCCCATACACCTCTACCTAGGAAGCGCGGCAGGGCAACACTACGAGGCCTTTACAAAGTTCCACTAGCTTCCGAAAACCCGCTACAGTTTATGGGAAGATCCAGTACAGGGTTCCTGGCTGACCGCCATCGCAGCAAAATCAACCAGGGACCTCCCCGCACTGACCTCTCCCCTACTGCCCTTGCCCCTTTCGGGTAAGGTAGTCTTCCACTAGATTTCCTAATTAGTCAGCCAAGGGCGTCCCATTAAACCCTTGTGGTGGCACGTGTTACTCAAGTTAAGCTCTATGTTCCAATTAACATTAATGATAACAACATGAACATAAACAGAATAACAACAAGAATTGGAACATAGAGGTAATAAATGATTATCCCAAAACCATATAAAGCAATAGCAAACTACCCAAGTGATTCAGGGGTAAACAAGGTAATGAGATAAACAATCTAGGGTGACCTATTGGGTCCCATCAAAATTAACCTATGCATGGATAAGTGATATTAAAGAACATTATTGGGTAAAAAGTGGTCAAGGGCATAACTTGCCTTCAATGAGCTCCTGCTCAGCTACTTCAATCTGCTGCTCACCAGGATCCTCAGCAACGGGCTCTTCTACTCGCCACAATACAAACAAGCACAGGATATAGGGAAAATTAACATTACACCAAGCATGTAAACAAAATACACAGAGATATTCTACATATTAAAATAAAAACCTAGGAACTGGAATCATAATTTTCTGAGTTATAGATTTCGAGTTATGCATTTTCAAAAGTTTTATGTGCTTTAAATAGGATTAAGTGTGAAATAAATTTTATTTCTGTTTTCATGACATAACAGAGGCTCTAGGTGATAGATAACAAAATTACAAAATTTTAGGAACTGGAATGGATTAATTTGGAGTTCATATGAATTTTCTATGAATTTTATAAGTTCTAGTAATTATTTCCATATTAAAAATCTATTTTCGATTCATTTATTCAATTTTAAGTCAACTCCGGACTGGGCCTCATTTTCTAGAAAACTCAGGGGCTATCCCGCAAGATCGCCAAGACAGAGCGTACAGTGTCTCAGGACGGCGGGTTTTATTCTGTGATAACATAAGGGTTCTTATGCAAATTTGTCCCACGAAGGGGGTATCGATGAGCCCTGGCCGTCGGATTACAACTAAGGGCACAGATTAGATCCAGCGCCCGTCAATAACGCGAGTTAATCTAGGTCGTCCGATCGGGCGCCAATGCTCCAGATTAAATCCCAGCGAAGTGGTATGCTAGTTCTGATCTGGTTCGCCAATTGCGAGATCAACGGCCCAAAACAACCCATCAAAGGGGGCACACTAGTGATCTAATCTAAACCGTGAGCCACGCATCTAACGGCCACGAAGCGGCCTTCTCCCTCCCGAGCGCACGCACGGCGGCGCCCGCACAGCCCACGGTGGTGCTCCCCGGCGAGCCACCAACCCAGCACACACGCAACCCTACGCATCGCATGACAGGTAAAAACCCAAATTAGGGGTTCGGCAGAGACATGGGAAAGGTTATTACCTTCAATGGCTATGTGGAGAACCCAGACCACGGCAAGGGAGCGGCTTGGCGGCAGAGAAGAAAGCACGGTGAGCAATTCGTCGTCAACCCGGACTCCAGACCCTCGACGGTTGCAACAATCGGGTTCCAGGCACGTCGGCAAGCCACCAACACCGGGCCTTGCTGGCGCGGCGGCGCTACCGGCGTGGTTCGTCAGCGGCGGCTTCACTCTCGTGCGGAAGCGGCGGCGGCGACTTTGGCTAGTACCCAGAGTAGAGGTGGCTGCGATTTGGCTTAAAGAGTCCCAAGGCAGGCCGACCACGCTTATATCCCTTCTCAGGAGAGCGCGCCCGGGTCAACGCTGGGGCCCCGGATCACGGTCAGCAGCGCCATTTTCGCGGAATCGTTGCGGCAACCACGCGCCCACAACGAAGGGAAGGTCCTACTGACATCGCGGTCCACACGCCAGTGGAGGAGAAAAATGTCACGCGGCCGCGAGAGTCTGCCCGATGGTCCCTAGATGTCGGCCACACTCAGTGAGGCGCGTGCGGGTTTGCTGCGTGAAACATATGGGCCGCGCGAGGAAGGTAAGGTGGGATGGGCCGAATTGGGTTTAGCCGGCCCAACCAGCCAATGCTTTCTCTCTTTTCTTTTTCTTTTGATTTTCTCTTCCTTTCTTATTCTAATTAAGATTCAAATTAAATTTATTTGTGTAAAGTTCGAACTTAGTTCAACTGTACCTTTTTAAAATACTAATATGAACCTGATTTAATTAATTCATGTATTTATTGTATTCTATTTAGTACTTTCTCCTTCTTTTCTTTATTCAAGAATTTCTTTTAGATTCTAAATTCCCCTTTTTTGGGCTTTAATATTTTTATTGTCACATTATTTTTTTTATGGACACAAAATGCACACAAATAAGATCCAGCATGATGCACAGTTTATTTATGTGTTTCTTTGTTCAATTTATCAATTTTTTTAACTATTGTTGATCACATGTGATGAATAGTAGAGGCCACAAACTATTGAGATTATATCAATCCCTTTATTTCACTTTTGAGTATTACAAATCCTACCCCCCTTAACAAGAATCTCGTCCTCGAGATTTAAGAAGGTCTAGGGAAAAGATGGGGAAAAATTTATGCGAAGCTCTTCTTCTCTTTCCCAGGTCGTTTCATCTTCTCCATGGTGACTCCATTGCACTTTGCACATCTTTATCACCTTATTTCTTGTAACTCTCGTCAAAATGTCAAGAATCTTAATGGGGTATTCCATGTAAGTCGAATCACCCTGAACACTGAGCTCTTCCATTGGTAACTGCTCCTTAGGGACACGGAGGCACTTCTTAAGTTGAGACACATGGAATACATTATGTACATCAGGTAGATTATCAGGTAACTCGAGTCGATGGGCCATCTCTCCATCTCGCCTAAAAACTCTGAATGGTCCAATAAAGTGAGGGGACAATTTGCCCTTGACTTTAAATCTTCTCATACCCCGGAGTGGTGACACCTTCAAATAGACATAATCTCCCTCCTCAAATTCCAGTGGTCTCCTTCTATTATCAGCATAGCTCTTTTGCCTGGTTTGAGCCACTCTCAAATTCTCTCGAATTATACGGACTTGTTCTTCTGCTTCTTGAATCAATTCAGGCCCAAAGAACTGTCTTTCTCCAGTCTGATCCCAATACAAAGGAGTCCTGCACTTCCTCCCATATAAAGCTTCAAAAGGTGACATCTTTAGGCTGGCCTGGTAACTATTATTATACGAGAACTCAGCATAAGGCAGACTCTTATCCCAACTTCCTCCATGCTGAAGGGCACATGCTCTCAACATATCTTCCAAAACTTGATTTGTCCTTTCAGTCTGTCCATCAGTCTGAGGGTGATAAGCCGTACTAAAATTCAACTTCGTACTCATGTTCTCATGAAAGCTTCTCCAAAATCTTGAGGTAAACTGCGAACCTCGATCAGACACGATCTTCTTTGGTACTCCATGTAAACACACAATCCGAGCCATATATAACTCTGCTAGCTGAGAACCTTTATAAGTAGTCTTCACAGGAATAAAGTGAGCCACTTTAGTCAATCTATCCACAATCACCCATATAGCATCATATCCTTTCTGGGTGCGAGGCAATCCAGTAATAAAATCCATACCAATCTCTTCCCACTTCCACTCGGGTATCTTCAGTGGGTGCAATAGTCCAGCTGGCCTCTGGTGTTCAGCCTTAACTCTTTGACATACATCGCACATAGCCACATGTGCAGCCACATCTCTTTTCAATCCATACCACCAATACTTCCGCTTCAAATCCTGATACATCTTAGTACTACCAGGATGAATAGAATAATCCGAATCATGGGCCTCCTTTAAAATAGTCTCTCGAAGGCTTTTAATATCAGGAACACACATTCTGTCCTTGAACCATACAGTGCCTTGCTCATCTTCCGTAAATTCCGGAACTCGACCTTCAGTAATCAGATCCTTAATCTCTTTTATTTAGCATCACCAATTTGTCCTTTGCGGATCTCTTGCTCCAAAGTAGGTTCCACATCAATAGTAACTCCTTCAGTATGAGCAACTATCCCCAGGTTAAGTCTCCTGAAGTCCTCAACAATCTCATCAGGTAGCTGGGCAACAATAGCTGAATGAACATGCTCCTTGCGACTCAAGGCATCTGCAACCAAATTTGCCTTGCCCGGGTGATAGTGAATCTCTAAATCATAATCCTTAATAAGCTCCAACCAACGGCGTTGCCTAAGGTTAAGATCCTTCTGAGTGAATATATACTTCAAACTCTTATGATCCGTGTATACTTGACACTTGGTCCCCATGATATAATGTCTCCAAATCTTAAGCGCATGCACAACGGCTGCCAATTCCAAGTCATGAGTGGGGTAGTTCAATTCATGTTTCCATAACTGACGAGAAGCATAAGCAATCACATGCCCTTCCTGCATGAGCACACATCCTAAGCCTTGGCCACATGCATCGCAATAGATATCAAATCCTTTCTGTAGGTCTGGCATAACCAATACTGGTGGCGACATCAACCTCTTCTTCAATAGATCAAAGCTGTCTTGACACTTCTCGTCCCACTTAAATTCTTTTCCTTTCTCCAAAAGCGAAGTCATAGGTTTGGCAATCTTAGAAAATCCTTCAATAAATCTCCGATAGTAACCTGCTAATCCCAAGAAACTCCGAATCTCGGTAACTGTAGTGGGTACTCTCCACTCCATTATCTCCTTAACCTTAGCAGGATCCACTGCTATTCCTCCATTAGAAATGATATGACCAAGAAATGGCACCTCGCCAATCCAAAACTCGCACTTGCTGAACTTGGCATATAGTTGATTATCTCGTAGCTTCTGTAGCACCATCCTCAGATGTTCCTCGTGATCACTATCACTCTGAGAATAAATAAGAATATCGTCGATGAATACCACGACGAATCTGTCCAAATACTCCATAAACACTTTGTTCATCAAATTCATGAAATAAGCTAGTGCATTGGTCAATCCAAATGACATAACAGTAAACTCATATAATCCATATCGAGTCGAGAATGTTGTCTTGGGAATATCCAATGACCTAATCTTCACTTGGTGATAACCCGTTCGGAGATCAATCTTCGAGAATACTCTGGCTCCTCTCATCTGATCAAACAAATCCTCAATACGGGGCAACGGGTACTTGTTCTTCACCGTAACATCGTTGAGAGATCTATAATCCACACACATCCGTTGCGATCCATCCTTCTTCTTCACAAATAACACCGGTGCTCCCCAAGGTGAGGAACTCGAACGAATGTAACCAGCCTCTTGTAACTCAGTTAACTGCTTCTTAAGTTCCTTCAACTCCTCTACAGCCATCCTGTATGGTCTCTTAGAAATAGGGGCAGTTCCAGGTAAGAGATCAATAACAAACTCAACTTCTCTATCAGGTGGCATCCCTAGCAACTCCTCTGGAAAGACATCCGGAAAATCTCTAACCACCCGGATGTTGACACCAACAAACTTCTCATCTACTAAGAATGCCGCTAGTCTGGTGGCGGTAGTTACTGCAACTTCAACTTCAAAACTTTGTCCTTTGGAACTGGTGAGTTCTACGGTTCCTTAGCGCAATGTATAAACTGTCTTTGCCTTTCTTAACCATGACATACCAAGGATCACGTCTATAGTGCTCTCTTCTAACACTATAGGGGTAGTCCATCTGGGTTGGAAATATAGGGTAAGAAAGGAAGAATTGTAGACAAGGCGAGTAATTACGAGAAATGTTACTACGGAGGATTTATTAGCTAAGTAGGTTAGTGTGTTATCCACTAAAGCTAATACATTACCTTATGGTGGTACATGCTAAGATGCCCGACTATAATGTTTCAATCAATCAAAGAAGCAAATCAAGCATTAATCATCAGAACAATCAACCAACATTTTTAATAAAGAAAATAATTTTAATTTCGTCTTAGGTTTCCTATCTCAAAAAAAAAATTCATAGTTGTAGGATTCCAAGGTGTGAAATCCATCTTGTCTTAGAGTAGAGAGGTAAGAATGATCAGAGTAGAATAGCAAAAGGTGAGACAAGACCAAGATGAGGTAAGTATAGAATGAATCAGAGTAAGGTAAGTAAGAGAGGGTTTGTCCATTTCTATCTAGGTCTCGTCCTACAGTCAACATTTCCTCTGATACCACTTCTGTAACACCCGGTTTTAAAGGGACAAAACCGGGTGCATCTCATACATGCGCCAAGAAGACAACATATATAATAACAGAGTGTATAGAGATAAATGTCATAAAACATCAGAGCATTTATTACATAGCGGAAGACTTATTACAAAATAAAATAATAAAGATAAAACGAACTAAGGATCGTCGGCGCCAATGTCAACTGAGAAACGCCACCTAGATCAGATCATACTCCTCGCCTTGTGGCTCCTCCTGAACCACCTGCTCTTCTCCTGTGGGGGGTGTGAGACAGCAAGGGTGAGCTCACACATGATCATCGCTCAACAAGTTGTGGGGAATAATGTGACATGAACTCACCAAAGGTGGGAGCTCATGTGAAGTGTAAGGCTGATCAATGATAGGGGTTAAAGCTGAGCATTGCTTTTAAGTAGTTGGTCAAAATTTTATTAGCAGTTACTAAGTGTAAGTAAATACCAAACCTTAAATAAAGTAATTGAACAAATTAATAATAAACCCATGCATATGCAAATGACAAAATTGAATTTAAGTTCCATAATTTAAACATCAGAGAGTCCTGAGCTGCTCATGACCGTGAGCTCGGCTAGTATACCAGTTTTACACTCTGCAGAGGTTGTACCCTTTACCCACAAGTCATGTTACCCATCTGCCAAGGGGTCATGAATCCCATACACCTCTACCTAGGAAGCGCGGCAGGGCAACACTACGAGGCCTTTACAAAGTTCCACTAGCTTCCGAAAACCCGCTACAGTTTATGGGAAGATCCAGTACAGGGTTCCTGGCTGACCGCCATCGCAGCAAAATCAACCAGGGACCTCCCCGCACTGACCTCTCCCCTACTGCCCTTGCCCCTTTCGGGTAAGGTAGTCTTCCACTAGATTTCCTAATTAGTCAGCCAAGGGCGTCCCATTAAACCCTTGTGGTGGCACGTGTTACTCAAGTTAAGCTCTATGTTCCAATTAACATTAATGATAACAACATGAACATAAACAGAATAACAACAAGAATTGGAACATAGAGGTAATAAATGATTATCCCAAAACCATATAAAGCAATAGCAAACTACCCAAGTGATTCAGGGGTAAACAAGGTAATGAGATAAACAATCTAGGGTGACCTATTGGGTCCCATCAAAATTAACCTATGCATGGATAAGTGATATTAAAGAACATTATTGGGTAAAAAGTGGTCAAGGGCATAACTTGCCTTCAATGAGCTCCTGCTCAGCTACTTCAATCTGCTGCTCACCAGGATCCTCAGCAACGGGCTCTTCTACTCGCCACAATACAAACAAGCACAGGATATAGGGAAAATTAACATTACACCAAGCATGTAAACAAAATACACAGAGATATTCTACATATTAAAATAAAAACCTAGGAACTGGAATCATAATTTTCTGAGTTATAGATTTCGAGTTATGCATTTTCAAAAGTTTTATGTGCTTTAAATAGGATTAAGTGTGAAATAAATTTTATTTCTGTTTTCATGACATAACAGAGGCTCTAGGTGATAGATAACAAAATTACAAAATTTTAGGAACTGGAATGGATTAATTTGGAGTTCATATGAATTTTCTATGAATTTTATAAGTTCTAGTAATTATTTCCATATTAAAAATCTATTTTCGATTCATTTATTCAATTTTAAGTCAACTCCGGACTGGGCCTCATTTTCTAGAAAACTCAGGGGCTATCCCGCAAGATCGCCAAGACAGAGCGTACAGTGTCTCAGGACGGCGGGTTTTATTCTGTGATAACATAAGGGTTCTTATGCAAATTTGTCCCACGAAGGGGGTATCGATGAGCCCTGGCCGTCGGATTACAACTAAGGGCACAGATTAGATCCAGCGCCCGTCAATAACGCGAGTTAATCTAGGCCGTCCGATCGGGCGCCAATGCTCCAGATTAAATCCCAGCGAAGTGGTATGCTAGTTCTGATCTGGTTCGCCAATTGCGAGATCAACGGCCCAAAACAACCCATCAAAGGGGGCACACTGGTGATCTAATCTAAACCGTGAGCCACGCATCTAACGGCCACGAAGCGGCCTTCTCCCTCCCGAGCGCACGCACGGCGGCGCCCGCACAGCCCACGGTGGTGCTCCCCGGCGAGCCACCAACCCAGCACACACGCAACCCTACGCATCGCATGACAGGTAAAAACCCAAATTAGGGGTTCGGCAGAGACATGGGAAAGGTTATTACCTTCAATGGCTATGTGGAGAACCCGGACCACGGCAAGGGAGCGGCTTGGCGGCAGAGAAGAAAGCACGGTGAGCAATTCGTCGTCAACCCGGACTCCAGACCCTCGACGGTTGCAACAATCGGGTTCCAGGCACGTCGGCAAGCCACCAACACCGGGCCTTGCTGGCGCGGCGGCGCTACCGGCGTGGTTCGTCAGCGGCGGCTTCACTCTCGTGCGGAAGCGGCGGCGGCGACTTTGGCTAGTACCCAGAGTAGAGGTGGCTGCGATTTGGCTTAAAGAGTCCCAAGGCAGGCCGACCACGCTTATATCCCTTCTCAGGAGAGCGCGCCCGGGTCAACGCTGGGGCCCCGGATCACGGTCAGCAGCGCCATTTTCGCGGAATCGTTGCGGCAACCACGCGCCCACAACGAAGGGAAGGTCCTACTGACATCGCGGTCCACACGCCAGTGGAGGAGAAAAATGTCACGCGGCCGCGAGAGTCTGCCCGATGGTCCCTAGATGTCGGCCACACTCAGTGAGGCGCGTGCGGGTTTGCTGCGTGAAACATATGGGCCGCGCGAGGAAGGTAAGGTGGGATGGGCCGAATTGGGTTTAGCCGGCCCAACCAGCCAATGCTTTCTCTCTTTTCTTTTTCTTTTGATTTTCTCTTCCTTTCTTATTCTAATTAAGATTCAAATTAAATTTATTTGTGTAAAGTTCGAACTTAGTTCAACTGTACCTTTTTAAAATACTAATATGAACCTGATTTAATTAATTCATGTATTTATTGTATTCTATTTAGTACTTTCTCCTTCTTTTCTTTATTCAAGAATTTCTTTTAGATTCTAAATTCCCCTTTTTTGGGCTTTAATATTTTTATTGTCACATTATTTTTTTTATGGACACAAAATGCACACAAATAAGATCCAGCATGATGCACAGTTTATTTATGTGTTTCTTTGTTCAATTTATCAATTTTTTTAACTATTGTTGATCACATGTGATGAATAGTAGAGGCCACAAACTATTGAGATTATATCAATCCCTTTATTTCACTTTTGAGTATTACACCAAACCCGTTACACGACTTCGTCGACCAGTTATTGGCTTCTGGAGGTAGTGGACACAACTCCAACGACCCCAATGTGTGATTAAGTTAGCTTTGTGCCGCACTGTGTTGTAATAAACTATTTGTGGACTTTATGTTTGTATGGACTATTTGTGGACTTTATATTTGTATGGACTCAAGTTTTATGTTGTGAACTCAAGTATGAATTTTCTGTTATTGTATGGAATTTCTGTTATTGTATGAATTTTGTATGAAATTCTGTTATTTTTCGCATTTTTTTCAATTTTTTTTGCTCTGAAATTAGTAATTTTCGGCGGCCCCTCTGGCCGCCGAAAATAGAGATTTTATTTTCGGTATTTTTTATTTCTGGCGGCTGACTGTTTGGCCGCCGAAAATAATCTGTTATTTTCGGCGGCCAAGAAGCCAGCCGCCGAAAATAAGCTATTTTCGGCGGCCAGGCCCTGGCCGCCGAAAATTAAGCCTTATTTTCGGCCAGGTTTTTTTGGCGGCCAGAAACCGCCGAAAATAAGCCAGTTGCCGCCGAAAATAGCTTATTTTCGGCGGCAACTGGCTTATTTTCGGCGGCTTCTGGCCGCCGAAAATGACTGTACCTGCTGTAGTGGCACATATGACACGTAACAAACGACGCTCTCAAGATTAGAAGACTTAACCCAAAATCTTTACAATGCAAGTCTCTTTCCTGCTTATCACTACCGAAATCGAGCACTTTGCCGAGTGCCTGAAGCACTCGGCAAAGCCTAAAAACACACTTGGCAAAGAGATCTCGGCGAACAGTACATCGGCAACGGCTTCTTTGCCGAGTACTTTTTATCAGGAACTCGGCAAAGTCTTTGCCGAGTGTCACTCGATACTCGGTAAAGAAAAGTCGCCGTCACGACGCCTGGTAACGGAGACGGCTCCTTTGCCGAGTGTTCTAGGTGACACTCGATAAAGAAATTACCTTTGCCGAGTGTCACCTAATACACTCGACAAAGAGATTGCCTCTTTGCCGAGTGTCTACCAGCCTGCACTCGACGAAGGGTCTACCAGCGGGGCCCTTTGTCAGCTTCTTTACTGGGTGCTCTTGGAGGCACTCGACAAAGCTTGCTTCTTTGGTGAGTGCCAGGGCCACAACACTCGGCAAAGAAGCTTTATCGGTGCTCAGGTGTTGCTTCTTTGCCGAGTGCTATGGCCTTGACACTTGGCAAAGCACCTCTTTGCCGAGTGTTACACTTGGCAAAGTAACCAGTATACACCTTTTTAATTTGTTTTTGCTATTCAATCCGAACAAACAAAAGATATTACATATACATCAAACCAAACTTTTTGTAATATGTTGCTACACTATGTAGACCTACATGTACTATTTTGGCACAATTTTAAAAGTGTTTTCTATAACTATTAGATTTAGTTCGTTTAATTGAATTTCTTCGGAAAATTCACATTTGAACTGCAAGTCACTCGAAACATGGAAAACCGTGAAAGCAAAAATGATATCCATTTTATTTAGCACAAGTTACGACCGATTTCAGGAACAGATCAGAATCTTCGAGCACCATGCTCACTAAACATGACCATGAACTTGCCATCCAGTTGTTTAAAAATTGTATAAAACACAAACAAAGTCAGAAATTCATGAAACTTCTCCACATGTCATGGTATCATATATAGAGGTTGTGATAAAAATTTGATAATGTTTCAAGAAAGTTGTGACACACTACGTGTAGAAACCTAAGTGGCCTACACATGACCGGCTATGATTTCATGTCTAGGTCACTTAGATTTCTACACATAGTGGGTCACAACTTTCTTGAAACATTATCAAATTTTTATCACAGCCTCTATATATGATATCATGATATGTGGACAAGTTTCATGAATTTCTGACTTTGTTTGTGTTTTATACAATTTTTAAACAACTGGATGGCAAGTTCACTATCATGTTTAGTGAGCATGGTGCTCGAAGATTCCGGTCTGCTCCTGAAATCGGTCGTAAATTGTGCTAAATAACATGCATATCATTTTTGCATGCACATTTTTCCATGTTTCGAGTGACTTGCAGTTCAAATGTGAATTTTCCGAAGAAATTCAAATAAACGAACTAAATCTAATAGTTATAGAAAACACTTTTATAATTGTACCAAAATGGTACATGTAGGTCTACATAGTGTAGGAACATACCACAAAAAGTTTGGTTGGCAAAATAAAAAAAATAAATATATACTTTGCCGAGTGTCAAGAATCACACTCGGCACAGTTTGCTCTGTCGAGTGTCAGACGGGGGCACTTGGCAAAGAAGCTTCTTTGACGAGTGCCAGAACTCGGCTCTCGACAAAGATAACGGTCGTCAGCTTTAGACGGTTGCCGAGCGCTGCCTTTCACCGAGTGTTTGGCACTCGGCAAAGATTTCTTTGCCGAGTGTATTTCTGTGCCGAGAGTCCTGCTCTCGGTAAACGCGGTCGTTATCGAGAGCAGGACTTCACCGAGTGCAGTACTTAGTAAAGGCATCTTTGACGAGTGCTCAACAAAAAGCACTCGGTAAAGCGTCTCACACTCGGCGAAGAGACGAATTCCGGTAATGTATATATAATATTCTGTCTTTAACAAATATATAATCTTTTCTATCTTTAACAGAGTTCAGGCAGATATTTGTATATCCGTGTCTGTCTTACCACGTGTATTGGAGTAGGTTATGATAAAAAATTAAATGGTATTTAGCTCAACCTACTTGTGAGGTTCCGTAGGTGGCCCGGGGTAGGATTGGACCTTGATTTGACGTCGCATTGCCGTGTGTGCAGCGAAGCGGGCAGGCAGGCATGCATCCATGCAGCACGGTATAGTACCTGACCCGTTGACTTACATGCCTTGCAGCATCTCCTGCCCCCCGGTCGGTTCGGGGACAAACATGCATGCTGCACCCGTCCCGCACCGGCCGACGGATCGAGCTATCCTTGATGCACTGCAGAAACGAGACACCCATCCTTTTGAACTTGAAGGGCTAGCATTCCAATCCGGCGAGAGAGAAGAGAGAGAGAGAGAGAAAGGGACGTCGTCGTAGTAGTTGGTGTACGTGGCGCGATTTTTGAACGAGTCCCATGAAGGACAAGCTAGGGTATCGTTTTATCGAAGGGGAGGAAGAAGAGATCGAACGGCACCCCATCGCCTCCATTTGCCCTGGAGCGCGCGCGCGGGAGCAGCAGACGGCAGACATCAGCCGGGCGGCCCGTGCACCGGAGAATGCATTGAAGCGCAGCGGCCGGCAAGCTACTAAATAGCGGTGGTAGCAGACGGTTGCTATCGACAGCATAGCGGACTAGACAAGTCAACCTCGAACGCACTCTGTAAATGTAAAAGATTAGGTACTCTACATTTAAAGGAGACTTTACTATAGTCTTTTAGAAAAATAATGTGTAAATGACCCGTATAAAAGAGAGATAAAGATGAGACCACCGGAGACAACCTTACCAAGCTAAAATGTATAAGCAAGCGCTATTTGAGTTGAGAACATATCTAGTACTCATGAAAGTTTGATGTATATTGTGTACATATTAAATAAATACCATATATATATAGGAAGCTCCTCAAATTGATGCTTATCAAGCTGCTAAATTTGCTTTACGAGTAAAAAAAATTTGATCTCTAACGGTTGCTGATATATATATATATAGTAAAAAAATTGATCTCTATCAGGTTCGTGCGAGAGACGACCACAAGTCGCGCCGGCGGACGAAGCTAGCGCCTGCCTTAGGCTGCCTCCAACAAGGACCTGTAAAGGCTCCTGTCCGGTAAACGTAGGGGACGGTCAGGTCCCCTACGCCTCCAACAAGGCCCTCTAAAGCGTCCCCTAAATTATAGAGGATGTGGAAGAGACCTAAATGTGGAGGCATCCCAGCGTGCACTATCCGTGCGACGGATCCACCAGCCGCCACGAGGAAACTTCCGCCTCCTCCTACCGCGCGCTGGCGACTGCATCTCCCGGGGCCGAGCCCTCGATCCGGCGTGCTTCGCCGCCGGCATCGAGGCAGGTGGGAGAGAAGAGGGCTTGCACGGGCGGGTCTGGCGGCGTAGAGGTCACAGCCCTTGCAACCGACGAGGCGCGACCCACCGCAACCCAAGTTGGAAGCAAGGTTCCCCCAACTCATCGCCGGAGAGTCGCCATCGGCAAACGGCTTCGTCGTCCGCCGAGTTCGTCCAAGGTTGCCGGCAAAAGGAAGCGAAGCTCGTCGCCGCTGTCGTCTTCCTCTTCATTCGCTCCACCGAACCAGATCCGCGAAAAACGAGGTTCGATCTACACAAATCCATTGCGTATACTACCGATTGATGACCGTAATTTGTATTGTGATGTCTTTATTATACCGTATTTGGGCCAAGCCATTTAGGGTTTGCGGGGTTTGTTCTCCCAGATCCGGAGCATTCCTTGTCATGAACATGAACTTGATCCATGAAAACCAAATTGTTTTGTCTGGTCTCCCAGATCATGAGCCCTTTTTATGTCAACACGGTCTATAACTTGTATTTGGAAACAGCTGGACATTTAAGATAATTGTGTGCACACAAATACATAGAAATTTAATGTGGCCACACTGTGTTCTCCCTGATTTGTGTTGTGTTTATTGTACTACGAGTTGGAATGTACATTCATGGTTTAGGGTTCATCAAAACTGTGTAGTCATAGGGTATATGCACAAGTTTCTTTAAGATAGTTAATTTGTAGGCGGTGTTAACTAATAGAAGACTGTGTTTCATGTAGCCATGGAATCGGAGAACGAAAAGCTCTGTAAAGCACTGGCTACTTTGCTTAGAATTGTTCAAAAGCGTAGTTGTGACATCGTTGATGTCGTCAAATCAGCCTTCCGGCCTTTCAACTCACCTTTGGTGGATGAAATGAACCGAGCATTAGTTGAGATTGACGACCTCGCCAAGGATCTTGAAGACGTAGCAGTGCAAACCCAGTGGGAGGTAGAAAATATGCCTAACTGTGAAGTAAACGAAAATCAACGAGAAGAGGAACCAGTAGAGGACCTTCTTATAGAAGATGCTTCAGAAGACGAGCTTGTGATAGACGAAGAGTCACCAATTAACTATGACGAACTTGTCGGCTACGACGATGGTCGTGACTACTCAACCGACGACACATATCCCTACTAGTCTCTAGGTTTCACTTCAGTACAAGTAATTTAGTATGTACGGTACCCACGTCTGTATGACGAAAACTTGAAATGGTGCCAGGGTTTGTATGATCATGCTTTTGTGGGTTTTGAGTGTTCTAGTCGTTGTAAACTCAAACCGTTTCAGCTAGTACAATTATTATTCAGTTATGTTTCAGTTTGTTTGCGTTAATTCATTACCAATTGTTTTGTTCATTTATGTCATGTTTGTTCTGCTTCTGTTGCATAGAATGGGAAGTTATTGGAACCAGGTGATGTCTCAATATGGTACCTTCCTTAGCCAGATTGACGAGCAGCCTATGGGAACTCAACATTATGAAATTCCAGTGGATGCCCACACCGAGGGATCAAGGACACTAGCTGTACCTAAAAAGCCTAATCAAAGAACAAAGCTAGCAAACTTCACTGCTGATGAGGACACTAGGGTTTGCCATGCTTGGCTTGCTGTCAGTTGCGATCCCATTATTAACACAGGGCAGAAGCGTCAAGGATTTTGGAGTCGAATTACTGAAGCCTACATCTCAAGACGAGGAACATTGCCCAAAAGGTCGACAAAATCTTTGATGAGTAGATGGGATACTATCAAAACACAGTGTTCCACTTTTGCTGGTTACATGATGACAGTCCTCCGATAGAATCCTAGTGGACTCACTGACGCAGACAAGGTACATCTTTACTATGAAACATTACATAAGTATTCTAGGTATTTGTAAATATGTTCCTGCTCTAACCAGCTTTTTATCTCCCAGACTTCACTTGCAGCCTCTAGGTTTGCAGCTATTGAGAAGAAGCCTTTCCACTTTTTACATTGTTGGGCCATACTTAAGGACCAACCAAAATGGATGGACAACCACATGGGTCAACAAAATCAGCATGGCAACGCTAATCCCACCCAATCTAACACTGTCGATGTGGATGCAGAAGAATCTGTACCAACTAGCTTCACATCCAAGAGGCCAATGGGTCGAGATTCTTTGAAGGAAAAGGCAAAGCGAACTAAATCTGTGGACACATCTTCATCAGATTCGGAGTTCATGACATGGATGGGAGATCTTTCTTTGGAGCGCCTTTCTGTGTACAAAACAGCTGTTACAACTGAGGAAAAGAAGTTGGAGTCAATGAACAAAAACGAGAGGCAAAAACTACTCCTAGAAAAGAAGAAGTTGAACCTAGAGAAATTAAGGCTGGAAAGGCAGAAACTGAAGGAGGACAAGGAAGAGGAGATCATGATCTTAAGCATGGATCTCAGTAAATGTAACCCTCTTCTCTGCAAGTACTATGAAGCCAAGCAACAAGAGATATTGGCTAGGGTTACCGGGTCATCCTCATCGACCAAGTGATGATCAGTTTATCAATTTATTTTTTATCGTTTCTGAATGAGGCGTACTCGGACTACTTTGTGTGAGGATGTTGTTATCAGACCGGATTCTGGTTTGTACCAGAATGTTTTTCGTACTTGGTTGCTGTCATTAGGATGCTTTGTGTGATGTTATTTGTTTGAACTATTTGTTTTGAATACTACTTACTGTGAGCATGATGTACTTTTTATTTGAACAATTTTACACACATGTGCATGCATGACAATACTACTTCATGTTATTGAATTGAAGGAGCAGTTACATGAGACACTAAGACAGACACTAAGACAGCAGACAGTACGACCGACACTAACACAAGATAAACTAACAAACATGACACATAACAGACATGACACAGCTGCGTTGTTTGCCTCCTATGCAACTCCGGATCCAAGACACGCCCAGTGATGGTGGATAAGATCAACCTGAAGCTGAGTATATTTGTTGTGGTCTTTGAGTTGGTTGTACCTTTGATTGACGAACTCGTTGCGCTCTTCCATTGAACCTTGACTTGTGTCAGCCACCACTCCGATGGTTTCAAAAGTTGTGTTCAACGCCAATGGACCTTCGTCTTCTACTATAATGTTGTGCAATATTATGCAAGTTTTCATGATGTCCCCAATGTGTTCAGGACTCCAACCGTAAGCAGGGCCACGGACCACACCCCATCGCTTCTGGAGTACACCGAAAGCTCATTCAATATCTTTTCGAGCAGACTCTTGAATTGTGGCAAAGTGTTGCGTTCTAACGTCGTACGGATTACGGATTGTCTTTACAAATGCGGGCCATTTAGGGTAAATCCCGTCTGCTAGGTAATATCCCATATTGTACGTGTGACCATTCACAGTGAATGAAATAGAAGGTGTGTCACCGCTCAGATGCCTTTTGAAAAGGTTTGAACGGTGGAGAACGTTTATGTCGTTGCAGCTACCTGGCAGTCCAAAAAATGCATGCCATATCCAAAGGTCATACGACGCAACAACTTCCAAGATCATGGTAGGATGTTTACCGCGCCCTGTAAACATGCCCTTCCATGAACTTGGGCAGTTACGCCACTCCCAATGCATGCAATCAACACTACCAAGCATACCAGGAAACCCACGTGACTCGCCAACTTGGAGGAGGCGTGCGACATCTTCTGCATTGGGTGCACGGAGATAGTACGGACCAAACGCGGTTTGGATGGCCGTGCAAAAGTGTTTCAATGCCTCATGAGCCGTGAATTCACCAATGCGTACGTATTCGTCGACGGCATCAGCCGGAATACCGTAAGCAAGGATTCGAACAACAACAACAACTTTCTGTAGAGCAGAAAGATCAATCTCACCCACACAGTTTGGGCGCTGAATAAAGTATGGATCTACTTGTTGCACAACATCAACCAGGCGCTCAAACACATGGTGATGCATACGGAACCTACCATAAAATTAATGTGTCATAATAGGGGTCATGATGTTATGTACATGTCAAAATGAATGTGGGCATTTGAAATACCTCCTACGAAATTGAGCATCCGTGTACACGGGTTGCGCTCCAAAGTAGTCCGCGCGGATTCTTGCATCGCCGCTCATGTGATCACGATGAATTCGAACACGCCCTGGAATGGAACCACCATGACGACGCTCGTTGCGTGCACGACGCCTCCTAATGAGCATGTGCCTCGCCAGCTGCAACTCTTCTTCTTCCTCTTCCATTTCTTCCATCAACCTAACAAGAAAATTCGATTCTAAGTAGGGATTCATTGTTGTGGAGTTTGTAAAGGCAAGGTTGAGTGAAGTATGCAAGCCTCACTCGCTATTTATAAAAGAAGTAGGCTTCGGAGACAAGCCATCCGCTTGCCGTGCAGAGAAAGCTAGTCGATGGCTTCTCGAAGAAGTGTTGTGGCTTACGGTGGAAGCATGTCAATTTCAAAACATATTTTCGTACCGATAAAATACTATGCGACGTTTTATCGACAACAATTACAGACAACATAACAATCAATGGTAATTAATGTTGACAATTCGAATTTATTAATTCAAAAATTAATAAATACATTTTTTGCAAATTATCTGTATAGCATGAATTGGGAAGAAAAGAAAGAAAACAGAAAAAGAAATGGAAATAGGGAATCTGTTTAACACTGTAGCTTTAGGAGACCGAATTTAGGGGACGCTGCTGGAGACTGAGAATATATAGAGAACAGAATCTTTTAGAGTGTTCTATAAAGGACAGAGAATATTTTTTAGAGAATGGAATTTAGGGGACGCTGCTGGAGCCTTATATTGAATCACAACGTCCGGACGTGAAGTACGTCCGCAACCTCGCTACGTCCGGTACCTGATAGCTGCCAAAGCCAAATATGCACGGTGTTCATCGTTCGCTAGATTGCCGCAAGCACATGTGCGGTTCCATGCGGCAATCTGATGTGATGGAAAAGCTTGGCGCATCTGAGATAATGGAAAAGCTTCCCGTTATCTTGCGTTAAACTTATCCAAGTTTTTTTTTTTGCAAATTCACGTGATGAGGTCAAATAGATTGTTGTCGTCACAAGTGTTGAGAAACCCTAATGAAGAGTTACATGGACAAATATCGAATATGCTCATGAGGGCTATCCCGTCTCT
Organism: Zea mays; assembly: GCF_902167145.1. Lineage (NCBI taxonomy): Eukaryota > Viridiplantae > Streptophyta > Magnoliopsida > Poales > Poaceae > Zea > Zea mays. Next base: position 158,834,199 of record NC_050096.1, read on the forward strand.
ATATAAAGAACATGTACCCTTTAATATGGAAGATAGAAAAAATCAGAGACCCAACCCTACATATTGTCTCTCGTGTGCTTCTATATCGTACTTCTGGGAAGGGATATGAGTCTTTCACAACTTCTTGTGCCTAATCTGGTGACGGAGGGAAGGGAGCGGATCTGATAATCTGTGATAATGTAGTTCTCAACACGTTATCAGCACGTTCTAGCTCAACGTTGCTACGGGATCAGATCTGCATCAACTCTTCATCAAATCGGCATGTCACCGGCCTAGCCGAACTGTTCTACGCGACAGACTTCGATTTCCCTCTACGCGATCGAGCAGTATGTTTACTGTATTTTATCTGCTATTATGCATAGCCTACGATCCATGCGCGACGAACTTGCCATCGCCGTGGTGGTGCGACGCCCGCGCCGAAAGCGCCCACTCTAACGGTGTAACGCTTCAAAACTATCAACTAAAAATAATACATTTAGAATATTAGTGTTAATAATATTAAAGAATTTTTCAAGTGTTTGATTTTAATTGTCTTTAGAATAAATTTTGTTTGCTCATATTTGACTTATGGTTGTTTTGTAGAATTTCTTTTATATTAAAAGCTCAATTAAGTAATATCAAAACATTGATAAAAAATAGTATTTTAGTTACAAGTAATTTTGGTATACTTATTAAGATTTTTAGAAATATTTAAAAATATATTTATTTATATTTCTAATGGAAAAAAGAAAAAAATCGGCCGAAACCCTAACCGGCCAGCCAAATCGGCCCAACTGCGGCCCAGCCGCCTCCCCACTCCCCTCCATCTCTTCTCTCTCTCTTACAGGCGGGGCCCACCCCATGCCCCTTCTTCCTCCTTGCGTGGGGCGCGCCCGCGCGCCCGTTCTCTCACCGCCGCGACGTGCGCCGGTGTCCGCGCCCTCGTGCCGATCGCTCGGACTTCGACACCGAAAATCGCCGCCAATTTCTCTCCTCTCCCCACTCTCTATACTCCGGAAACCGACGCCCGTTTCCTACTCTCCCTCCCCCCACTTCTCTCTAACGGCAGCGCCACTAATGGCACTTGAAGGTGCCATCGTCCCTTCTTCTCCCTCGGTGTTAAAGAGCCCCAACTGAGCCTATAAAACGACTCCGCACACCTCCCTTGGTCTATCCCTCGCATTCCCGAGCTCGCTCCGTGCCCCCATCTCCTCGCCCACGCGTGTCTGTGCCATCGGCCACGGTTCTTCATCGCCGGAGCTCGAACCTTGCCTCCAATCGACGCCAGAGCCGCTCGCTGATCCTCATTGCTTCGCCGAGCCGCCGCGCCATCCTGTCCCATTTCCCCTGCCTAGCCGAGCTCTTCACTGTGTAGAAGCCAAGGGCCCAAGGTAGAAGATGACTATTTTACGTTTTATTCTCTGGAATTGTGTAAATTTAGTTAGGATATTTTTCAGTTCAGAAACTATTAAAAAGTGACCCTGATGTATACACTTAATTGTGAACCAGCCCCCTGCATCAATATTTTGGACATGAGTATTATTTTATATTTTGAAAATAAATAATGTCACAATTCACTAACTTGGTGATTTAAATACTAGAAATGTTTACGATTAACTTCTCATTTTAGCACATGAAACAATATTATGTTAGTAATTGTTTATGTATAGTTTAAATGATATAAGAAATTAAAATAAGTATTGTCGGCGTTTCGACCCCGGGCGGGTCCTGGACCGACGAGTAAATTGTCGTTGCGTGTCCCAGCCCAGATGGGTCGGCACGAGACGGAACACAAGGGGGGAAAACAGTAAGGGGAAACCGCGGCCTCGTGTTGTCCTGCGCCCAGGGCGGATGCGCTTGCAGTAGGGGGTTACAAGCGTTCGTGAGGGAGAGAGAGAGAGACTGTCCGCCAGTCCGTTCTCCCGCGCGGCCACCTTCTCGTACGAGAGCCCTGGACCTTCCTTTTATAGGTGTAAGGAGAGGGCCCAGGTGTACAATGGGGGGTGTAGCAATGTGCTAACGTGTCTAGCAAAGGGGAGCCAGAGCCCTATGTACAAGTCGTCGTGGCTGTCGGAGAGGTTTTGGCGCCCTGTTCATGTGATGTCGTGGCCATCGGAGGAGCGCTTGAGCCCCGTGGAAGTACAGTTGTCAGGGCTATCGGATCCTTGCTGACGTCTCCTTGCTTCCGTAAGGGGCTGAGAGCCGCCGTCGTCATGGAGCACACGGGGTGCCATCATTACTTGTTTACCGGGGCGAACCAGATGGGATGCCGGTCTTGTTCCCCGTAGCCTGAGCTAGCTAGGGGTAGGGTAATGATGGCCCCCCTGTGACGTGGTTGGTCCGAGCCCGAGGTCGGGCGAGGCGGTGACTCCTCCGAGGTCGAGGTTGAGCCCGAGCCCTGGGGTCGGGCGAGGCGGAGACCGTCGCCCGAGATCGAGGTTGAGTTCGAGCCCAGGGGGTCGGGCGAGGCGGAGACCACCTTCCGGAGTCGAGGCTGAGTCCGAGCTCAGGGGTCGGGCGAGGCGGAGTCCGTCTTTCGAGGTCGAGGTTGAGTCCGAGCCGTAGGGTCGGGCGAGGCGGAGACCGTCTTCCGAGGTCGAGGCTGAGTACGAGCTCAGGGGTCGGTCGAGGCGGAGTCCGTCGTCCGAGGTCGAGGTTGAGTCCGAGCCCTGGGGTCGGGCGAGGCGGAGCTTCCTATGGCGCCTGAGGCCGGTCTTGGGGGCTGTCAGCCTCACCCTGACAGGTGGCACAGCAGTCGGAGCAGCGCAGGCGGCGCTGTTTTCCTGTCAGGTCAGCCAGTGGAGGGGCGAAGTGTCTGCGGTCACTTCGGCCTTGTCGACTGAGGAGCGTGCGTCAGGATAAGGTGTCAGGCGATCTTTGCATTGAATGCTCCTGCGATACGGTCGGTTGGCGTAGCGATCCGGCCAAGGTTGCTTCTCCGCGAAGCCTGCCCGAGCTGGGCCTCGGGCGAGTCGAAGGTGCGTCCGTTGCTTGAGGAGACCCTCGGGCGAGGCATGAATCTGCCTTGGTCTACTGTTCCTGCCCAAGGCTGGGCTCGGGCGAGACGAGATCGTGTCCCTTGAGTGGACGGAGCCTTGACCGGAATCGCGCTCATCAGGCCTTTGCAGCTTTGTGCTGATGGGGGTTACCAGCTGAGATTAGGAATCTTGGGGGTACCCCTAATTATGGTCACCGACAGTAGCCCCCGAGCCTCGAAGGGAGTGTTAGTACTCGCTTGGAGGCTTTTGTCGCATTTTTTGCAAGGGGACCGGCCTTTCTCGGTCGCATTTCGTTCCGGTGGGTGCGCGCGAGCGCACCCGCCGGGTGTAGCCCCCGAGGCCTCGGAGGAGTGGTTTGACTCCTTCGAGGTCTTAATGCCTTTCGTGATGCCTCGGTCGGTCTGGTTGTTCCCTCATGCGAACTGGCCGTAGCCCAGGTGCATAGCCAGGTTCCGAGTTCTCGGGCTGGTATGTTGACGCTGTCAACGGTTTGGCCGGAGCTCGGTTTGCGAGAGCAGCCCCCGAGCCTCCGCACAGAGCGAGAGGACGGTCAAGGACTGACTCAGCTTTTTTCATACGCCCCCGCATCGCCTTTCCGCAAGGAGGAGGGGGAAAGCGCCATGTTGCCCTCGGAGGGCGCCGAACATGGTGTCTCCAGTGAGTTGCTAACGGGTGATCCGAGTGGACGCCCGTGCCCCGTTCGATAAGGGTCGGCTAGTGGCCCAAATGCGCGCTCCAAAAGTACCTGCAGGTGATTTGCCGGACCCGATCCCGTTTGATAGGGTCCGAGGGCTCGACGCCTCCCTCTGGTGGGATTCCGTTACAGAATCGCTCCTGCTGGTCTCGGAAATGTCCTAGGGTACCTCGGGAGCGTAGCCCGAGCCTCGGCCATGTATCGGACGTACCCAGAGTCATCCCTCGCTCTGCGTGCTCTGAGGCGGCTGTCGAACCCTTCGGGGGCCAGCCTACGAACCCCTGATCAGTAGTGGGCACGGAGCCCGAGTGGCCTGAGGCGGCTGTCGAACCCTTCCGAGGGGCCAGCCTTCGAACCTCTGACCAGTAGTGGGCGCAGAGCCCGAGTGCTCTGAGGCGGCTGTTGAACCCTTCCGAGGGGCCAACCTTCGAACCTCTGATCAGTAGGAGGGCTCGGGGCCCGCTTCCTTCACGGAGAAGGATCCCTTTCGGAGTATCCCCTTTCCCGGTCCCTGTAGCAAGAGAGAGAAAGGGGAAGAGAAAAACGGATATGAAATCGAACGACGTGGCGTACCTTTTTTGACACGGTCATCATGGCGGAGGTGAAGCGTCGCCTGCTTCGCCTGCCAAAGGTGCCACCTGTCCTGTCGCAGAGTTAATGCGACGGGACGAGTGGTTCGCGGGGCAGCCGTTGTGCGTGCGCGAGCCGTTCGAGGAACGGAACATGGGCGCGTCGTCTTCACGCCGTGGGAGAGGGTTCTCTCGCTGTCCCAGGAGGGGACGTGAGCCTGCAGACGACTTGACCGCTGCTTCCGCCCGCCTGCCGCCGCCATTACTGCTGGCCCACTTTTGGCCATATCAACTGTCGCGCCTTCTCCCGCGGCTGACTGACCCGTGATCGATGTGCTTGGTTGGCACTATTGGGCCATGCGCAGGGTTGCCTCGAATCGCGGCACCGGTTCCACAGTCGAGAAGGCGTGGTACTGGAGCAAGTGGCGGTGCAGTTTCTCGCACGTAGTAACCAGCGCGCCGGTTACATGACGTGTGGGCCTGGGCCTCCATGCTGGACGTGTCGAAGTCGAAAGGGCGCGCCCCCTTGGTGCAGTTGCATGCCGCCTGCATGGCGGTCCGCCCTTTCGCCCGCTGGTTTAGGCGAAGATGGAGGAGTGCTTGTAACCGCTGGGCAGTTACGCGCACCGCGCGCGGCGGTTTGGCTTCTTCTGTCCTGGGCCAGCTTGCATGACGCGTGGGACCCAGCCCCCGTGTCGTAGGGGGAGGATCTTGGAGCGTGTTGGTGAAGACTCAGTCTGCGACTGCTGAGGACGCATGTGGGGAGAGTCGCCTTTAAAAAGAGGGCGACCCCCTTGGATGGCAGCCATGCCTTCGCACTCCCCTCATGCGTCGCGTCCTTCCACCTTCCGGGCCCCCGGATGGGGAGCGCCCGCGTCGCTTTCGTCTTGCCGTCGTTGGAGGAACGCAACTTCGCGGAAGTTGGTACCTTTCAGCCATCGCTCGGCTTCAAGGATTTTCATCAGGCAGCTCGGCTGCATCCCCTTGCCGATGGTCACCCAAGACGGTGACCACCAATTTGATGGTGGGGAGAAGCAAGCCGGGCTGCGGCCTCTGCCCCGCCCTTAGCTTCAAGGATCTTCATCATCCTTGCTGGGGCGGAGGGCGAGGCGAGCCGGGGCCTGCCTTCGCGTGGGTCGGCGTCCCGCTTCCTCCAGCTTCTGGGGGTGGAAACCATCCTCCAGCTCTGCGGAGGAGGCACCCTCCAGCCATGCCGGGGAAGGCGAACTGTTGCTGCCCAGCAAGGGTGCAACATTCCGTCCTTTGTCCGAGCGACGGTGGCCAGCCGCACCGCGGGGTCTCCCAACACGTCGTACGCCGCGAGGGCGGCACTCGTGTTCTAGGACGGTCCCATTCTTGTTTTCATGGCGAGGACGGGAGTGAGGACCTGCCGGTGCGCTTTGTGGCGCCCGGCGCCCGCTGGTGCGGTGTTGGTGGGTAGGTGGACGCCGCCGTCGGTGCTGAGGTGGTGGCAGCTGGAGAAAGCTTCTCCATCGACGAGACCGTCAGCGCCACCCTCGGACCGACCTCCGGCTCTTTGGCTTTAATATCTGGTTCTCGTCCCTTGAGTGAGGACGCAAATGAGAGCCTTTCGGCGGCAGCGTCCGTCCTAGGACCATCGCTGCTGCTGCAGAGGTCGCTGGCGAGTCGCCCGAAGTTTGACGTCCCGCAGGCTCTCCGATGTGGAGGTTGTTCATACCCGCGGGAGTGGAACCGGAGTTCCGTTTGTAATGGCACCTTGAGTGCCGGTGTCTGTTCATCGTGGCTATCGGGGCCTGAACATGTATGTATTTGGGCGTAGAACCATGTTTTTTCCTCATTTCGAGCACCAGGACTCGCCTGTCGGCTAGCTGAACCACTTAACCAAGTGTGAGTTGCATCGTGCGGAAGGTGACGAGTGAGGTATCCGTATCCTGGAGGCGTAGGAATCCCTCGGCTCGGTCGGTCTTGCCGCCCGAGGCTTCTCTTGCTCAGTTAAAGGAACCCTCGGCCGCTCTGCGATGAGCCAGAGCCGGAGGCAGCAGTGTCAGCATAGACAGAGGCAGAGTTGGCTCGAAAAGAAGACTTTGTCGGCTCAGGAGCAGGTGACTTCCCGGGCCGAGGAGGCGTAGCAACGGCGGCTGGAACCTGGCCAGGTCGTCCACTGGTGGGACCAACCCTGGAGTCGGGCTGCCGAGGCCATGGGCTGGGCTGATGTCCTCGGGGGACAGCTGGCTGAGGCTTCGGGACGGCCGGTCCAGCCGTCTGCTCGGGCCAGGTTCCTGGAGGAGACCCTAGCGGCGTCGGCTCAGGCGCGATGCTGACATCTTTCTTCGCGGTGGAAATCCTTCGACCGTGTCGCCGTCCGAGGCTGGGTCGGATTCCGCCGAAGGTGGAGTCGACGACGAGGGTGCTGCTGTTCCCCCTATTGATGTTTGAACCTGCAGGAACAGTTTATCTGTAGTGTGCGTATGTTTTTTGCGGCCGCCGAGGCCCAAACATACCATCGTCGTGTTGTAAAGCTGTGTTTCTTTTCCCCTTGTTTCGAGTATCAGGACTTGTTCGTCGGCAATAGAATTGTTTATCCGAGCGAGAGTTACTTTTCACGGAAGGTGATGAGTGAGGTATCCGTATTCCGGAGGCGTAGGAGTGTAACACCCTGAATTTGGGGGTATAAAATTTCTTTTCTAATATCCACCAAATTCAGGTGTTACTCTCTTAGTTCTTCGCTTTCCTTTCTCTTTTTCCTAAAAATGAAGAATTATTTTGTTTTATAATAGCGTAAACCTAGTGGAATGAGCCCTAGAGGCACTTTGGTTGTTGCATTCATGCCGTTGCATGGTGTTTCTAAGTGCAAAATGTGTTTGAAACATGTTAACATATCTTATAGAAGTGCTTAGTAAATTTTCATATGTTTCGGAATATTTTTCTATTTTCCGGAAACCAAAATCTATTTATTTGTGGAAATTAAAAATGTTTTTAGAAATTATAATTATGTTTTTTGAGTTCATTAGGTGCCAAAACATTTATAGGATTTTTTTTGGAATTTTTGAAAGCATATATAATATTTTGAGCACAAAATATGAATTTCTAGGCTTTTTTCGAATTTTAAAATAGTAAAATCCGAATTTTAACTGAATTTTCATCTCATCCAAACCCTAGATATATATACATGTCTAGCTTCATCTCGTCGATCCCGTTCTAGAACACGAAACGTTTTCTCCAAATCCAATCCCTAGCTCCCGGTATTGCTCAACGAAGTTCGGGGCGGTTCCAACTCTGGCGACAACTCCGGCGAGCAATTACTCCCAATCCGTGCATCGTCTGCGGAATTCGAGGGTACCGTTGCGTTCATCTCGTCGAGGGCTTCGTCGCAGCGCGTTCGGTTCGTCGATTGGATCCCCGAGTCTCCGGCAATCGACGGATTTCCTCTCGACTTCGGCGAGGGTCTTCTTCCCCGGTGAGAAACCCTCATTGTTGCACCTAGGGTTTCTTCGTTTCTTCGTTTTCTCGTCCGTGCAGAGCCTCTCCCACTCTCCCCTCGCATTCCCCGGCGGCGGCGCCCCTCCCCCCTCCGTTTCCCCTCCCCGGCGGCGCCCCTTTCCCCCTCCCTGGCGGTGGCGGCGGTGGCCGACGGCGGCGCTCGCGCTCCCGCGCCCCACGCCCGCGCGCACCCCTCCCCGGCAGCGGTGGCCGCGCCCCTCGCGCCCCGTGCGGCTGCGCCCACCCCCGGCCGGTCCAACCTCGTCCTCCCCTGCGCAGCCCCCTCCCCTTCCTCTCCTCTCTCTTCCATGGATGGGAGGAAGAAGATGAAGAGAGGAAGAAGACGATGACAGTCTCGTAAATTTAGTCCGCGCGAATTACAGTATGGTTTAAAACATTCATAACTTTTGCGTTTTAAACCCGATTCGATCCATTCAAGTTGTGTTAGATTCGTATTAAAATTATATTAATTTAGAAATATTTATTCTAATTTTTTGCATATTTTATTTAATTTAGTTAAACGTTTGTTTAACCAGTGGCTACTAGAACAACGTTTCAATTTAAAAACCTAATTTAGGAATTCGATTTGCGTATTTATAATTAGTCACCAATATGATTAACCTTAACTGAAATGTTATTTATTAATAATTATTTAGTTTAATCACGTTGTTTAATTATTAGTTTCGCATGTCGGCCCGTGCGTGCCGCGGTGTTGTTTCGCGCACGTCGCCGCGTGTCGTTCGCGAGTATTGCGCGTGTTGTTCGCACGCGTTGTCGTGTGCCGTTCGCGTGTGTCGCGCGCCTTGCCGCGTGCCATTCGGGTGTGTCGCGCGCCTTGCCGCGTGCCGTTCGCGTGTATCGTGCGTTGTCCGCACGCTAAGTCGTTTGTGTCCGCGCGTTGCGCACATCGTGTTTGCACGTCGTGCGTCGTTAATTCGTCTCGCTTAGAATCGCTCATATTCATTAAGTTACTTGCTTAACTGTCAACTATTAAAATAGTAAGTTAGTAAAAACTAAGTAGTAGTATTAATTTACATTTGATTAATATCAATTAATATAATTATGTTGAATTGGATGTTCTAATTAGTACTTGTTTAACGTAAACGCGCTAACCCCTCGACCGTAGCTTTGTCTATCATGGTTCTTTTTCTCGCGTAACCGTAGAGGCGCTCTCTATTTTATATCGCTCGCTTTTATAACATTTTATCTTGTATGGTGTAATGTTCTTATGCATATGTATATGTTTGTTTGCTTGTGCCTGTTCGTCTTCGCGTCGCGTTGCGATTAGATCGCGGTTCGTTTCTGAGCTTCGAGGAATCGACGGTCAAGCTTCGGCGACCAAATGACCCAGCTCTTCGAGTTCTACAAGGCTGAAGATTCTGAGCATCTGTTTGGTGAAGGCAAGTGTCCTCTGACCTATTATGTCCCATTTACTTTATAATTCATCAACCCGCATACCATGATCAACATAAGGATTGACTAGCTTTGTATTTACCTTGTCCTTGATTACCTTCTAGGTTATTATGGTTAGCTTCATGCTATTGCTTTACTTTAATCAATGAACATGATGTGAACACTTATGATACAATGTTGTCTCTATGATTATGATGTTGGACTGGTGATACTTTAGGGGGCTCGAGCGGTTTCTCGAGTGCCTCTCCGTAAGGACTTGTTCGTTGGATGACCGCCCGGGAAAACAGTGCAACCATGAGGGCAGAATGGGACGCCCTTAGCTGAATAATTAGAGGAACTAGGGTGTAGTTCGCTTCGCCGTCGTGCCGTTAATGGGGCTCGGTGTATGCGGCTCGCTCTGCCAAGGTTGGTTCGCCCCTTGGGGAGGAGTGCGGTGCATTTAGGAAACCTAACGGGCGGCTACAGCCCGAGGAAATCTTTGTAAAGGCTACGTAGTGAGACCCTGCCTATTCACCTTGGTAGTGTTTAAGGGTTTGATCGGCCCGAAGCAAGAGGGAATCATGGCTTATGGGTAAAGTGCGCAACCTCTACAGAGTGTTATGAAACTGATATATCAGCTGTGCTCGCGGTTATGAGCGGCCAAGGGAGCTCCATTGATTAGAGATACTTGATCAGAGATGGTTTGTTTATAGATGATGATGAGGAGGATGGTTATGATTATGCTTATGGTAATGGTAAGTGGTATTCTTTCCGTTTGGAAAGGGTACTTTGGGTTAATAACTTGGGTTAATGCTAAAACCTGGCTTTCTACTAGTAGTAATAACCTGGCCAACTAAAAGCAATTGCTCGACTTAACCCCACATAAAGCTAGTCCACTTTAGCCAAACGGGACATTTGCTGAGTACGTTGATGTGTACTCACCCTTGCTTTCACAAAACACCAGGTTGCCTTCGGTGCAATCTATGCTCAGATAAAGAAGAAGGCGTCGATGTGGATCTACAGGAGTTCCAGGTCGTCGACGAGTTCGAGGATTAGGCTAGCGACCTCCCCTAGTCAGCTGCCTGTGGTGGGTTGTTTACGTTGGCTACGTTTCGATTCTGTGTACTTTGATTTATATTATGTAAATGGCTCTAGTCTGTAATATTATTACTCACTCTTTATTGTAATTCGAAGCATTGTGCTATGATGAGTCATTTATGTAATCGCTGTGTACGTGAATTTCTGATCCTGGCACGTACATGGTTCGCATTCGGTTTACCTTCAAAACCGGGTGTGACAAGGAGTCCCTCGGCTCGGTCGGCCTTGCCGCTTACGTGTACTCTTACTCGTCCGTTGGATTCTGTTATCGATATAGTCGAGAAGGCACGAAAAATCGTTTCGGTAGAAAAGCTTTCGAACGTTAAGACTTGTTCAGCCAGCGGAATCGCTTATCCGAGCGTGAGTTACTTATCGCAGAAGGTGATGAGTGAGGTATCCGTATCCCGGAGGCGTAGAAGTCCCTCGGCTCGGTCGGCCTTGCCTGCTTACGTGTACTCCGTCGTTTTTAGGATCCCACTATCGAAGTAGTCGAAAAGCATGAAAGATGTTCTGGCAGAAAGACTTTTTCCGAGGAAAATTTTGACGCAGAGGGGGTTCCCCCCTTCTAGCCCTCGAGGGAGGGTCGGGCTTTGCCGAGGCAAGGCTGACCCTTCCTTGATGGTTAGACTTTATTTGTGTATGCAAACGAGGTGTATGAACGACTTGAAAACATCTTAAGGGTAGAAGTGACGTAGCTGTCGGATGTTCCAAGCGTTGTTGTAGACCTCGCCTTGACTGTTGGCCAGCTTGTATGTTCCGGGCTTCAAAATCTTGGCGATGATGAATGGCCCTTCCCAGGGAGGCGTGAGCTTGTGGCGCCCTCGGGCGTCTTGTCGTAGCCGAAGCACCAAGTCGCCCACCTGGAGGTCTTGGGACCGAACCCCTCGGGCGTGGTAGCGTCGCAGGGACTGCTGATACCGCGCCGAGTGTAGTAAGGCCACGTCCCGAGCCTCTTCCAGCTGGTCCAGTGAGTCTTCTCGGTTGGTCCGATTGCTTCGGTCGTCGTACGTCTTCGTCCTCGGGGATCCGTATTCTAAGTTTGTGGGCAAGATAGCCTCGGCCCCATAGACTAGAAAAAATGGCATGAAGCCCGTGGCTCGGCTTGGCGTCGTTCTCAGACTCCAGACCACCGAGGGGAGTTCCTTCATCCATCGCCTGCCGAACTTGCTGAGGTCGTTGTAGATCTGTGGCTTGAGTCCATGCAGAATCATGTCGTTGGCACGCTCTACCTACCCATTCGTCATGGGGTGAGCTACGGCGGCCCAGTCCACCCGGATGTGGTGGTCCTCGCAGAAGTCCAGGAACTTTCTGCCAGTAAACTGGGTGCTATTGTCGATGATGATGGAGTTCGGGACCCCGAAGCGATGGATGATGTTGGTGAAGAATGCCACCGCCTGTTCGGACCTGATGCTGTTTAGGGGTCTGACCTCGATCCACTTGGAGAATTTGTCGATGGCGACCAGCAGGTGCGTGTAGCCCCTGGGTGCCTTCCGCAAGGGACCGACGAGGTCCAGACCCCACACAGCAAACGACCAGGTGATGGGTATCGTTTGCAGAGCCTGGGCGGGCAGGTGGGTCTGCTTTTTATAGAATTGACACCCTTGGCAGGTGCATACAATCTTAGTGGCGTCGACCACCGCGGTTGGCCAGTAGAAACCCTATCGGAAGGCGTTTCCAACAAGGGCTCGAGGCGCTGCGTGATGACCGCAAGCCCTCGAGTGTATTTCTTGCAATAGTTCCTGACCTTCGGCGATGGATATGCATCGCTGGAGGATGCCTGAGGGGCTGCGGTGGTAGAGCTCCTTCCCGTCACCCAGCAAGACGAACGACTTGGCGCGCCACGCTAGTCGCCGAGCTTCGGCTCTGTCGAGGGGCAGCTCTCCTCGGTGGAGATATTGCAGGTATGGGGCCTGCCAGTTTTGATTAGGCATGACCCCATTCCGCTCTTCCTCGACGCGCAGTGCCTCACCCTCGGGGGCCAAGGGCGCCTCGGGCTGAGCCGAGGGTGCCTCGGGCTGAGCCGAGGGCGCCTCGGGCTCGGGCGTGTCGTCGGTCTTGACTGAGGGTTGATGTAGGTCTCGGGAGAAGACGTCCGGAGGGACCATTGTCCGCCCCGAGGCTATCTTAGCCAGCTCGTCCGCAGTCTCATTGTGTCGTCAGGCGATGTGGTTGAGCTCGAGCCCGTAGAACTTGTCCTCCAGGCGCCGAACCTCATCGCAGTAGGCTTCCATCTTCGGGTCACGGCAATGGGAGTTCTTCATGACTTGGTCGATGACAAGCTGCGAGTCACCACGAGTGTCGAGGCACCGGACCCCTAGCTCGATGGCGATGCGCAACCCGTTAACTAGAGCCTCGTACTCGGCCACGTTGTTGGATGCCGGGAAATGGAGGCGCAACACGTAGCGGAGATGCTTCCCGAGGGGTGAGATGAAGAGCAGGCCCGCGCCCGCTCCTGTTTTCATCAACGACCCGTCGAAAAACATGGTCCAGAGTTCCGGTTGGATTGGAGCTGCTGGAAGCTGGGTATCGACCCATTCAGCCACAAAGTCTGCCAGGACTTGGGACTTGATCGCCTTCCGAGGGGCGAACGAGATTGTCTCGCCCATGATCTCCACCGCCCACTTTGCAATCCTACCCGAGGCCTCTCGGCACTGGATGATCTCCCCCAGGGGGAAGGATGACACCGCAGTCACCGGATGAGACTCGAAGTAGTGTCGCAACTTTCGCCGCATCAGAATTACTGCGTACAGTAGCTTCTGGGTTTGCGGGTAGCGGATCTTGATCTCGGACAGTACCTCACTGATGAAGTAGACCGGCCTCTGGACGAGCAATGCGTGCCCCTCTTCTCGTCTCTCGACCACGATCGCGACGCTGACCACCTGAGTGGTAGCGGCGACGTAGATCAAGAGGGCTTCTCCGACAGCAGGGGGCACCAAGATGGGCGCGCTTGTAAGAAGCGCCTTTAGGTTCCCAAGGGCTTCCTCGGCCTTGGGGGTCCAAGTGAAGCGCTCGGTCTTCCTTAAGAGGCGGTACAGAGGTAGGCCTCTTTCGCCAAGGCGCGAGATGAAACGGCTCAGAGCCGCAAGGCATCCCACGACCCTCTGTACTCCTTTCAAGTCCTTGATGGGGTGAAAGGGAATTAGGCTTACACCTAGTTCCTAAATAATTTTGGTGGTTGAATTGCCCAACACAACTAATTGGACTAACTAGTTTGCTCTAGTGTGTAAGTTATACAGGTGCCAAAGGTTCACACTTAGCCAATAAAAAGACCAAGTATTGGGTTCAACAAAAGAGCAAAGGGGCAACCGAAGGCATCTCTGGTCTGGCGCACCGGACTGTCCGGTATGCCACCGGACAGTGTCCGGTGCACCAGAGGACTCCACCTCAAACTCGCCACCTTCGGGAAAATCCAGAGGTGCTCCACTATAATTCACCGGACTGTCCGGTGTACACCGGACAGTGTCCGGTGCCCCAAGGAAGAGCAGCCTCAGGAACTCGCCAGCTTTGGGAATTCGCAACGGCTAGTCCGCTATAATTCACCGAACATGTCCGGTGTGCACCGGACTGTCCGGTGTGACAACGGAGCAACGGATATTTCGGCGCCAACGGCTACCTGCAGCACATTAAATGCGCGCCAGCGCGCACATAAGTCAGGCACGCCCATACTGGCGCACCGGACTCTCTACAGTACATGTCCGGTGCGCCACCGGACATCCAGGCGGGCCCAGAAGATAGTGCTCCAACGGTCGGAACCCAACGGTTTTGGTGACGTGGCTGGCGCACCGGACATGTCCGGTGTGCACCGGACTGTCCGGTGCACCATACGACAGTCAGCCCCACCAAACGGCTAGTTTGGTGGTTGGGGCTATAAATACCCCAACCACCCACCATTCATTGCATCCAAGTTTTCACACTTCCATCCACTTACAAGAGCTAGGCATTCAATTCTAGGCACACTCAAGAGATCAAATCCTCTCCCAAATTCCACACAAAGCTTTAGTGACTAGTGAGAGTGATTTTCTTGTGTTCTTTCGAGCTCTTGCGCTTGGATTGCTTTCTTCTTTCTTGATTCTTTCTTGCGATCAAACTCACTTGTAACTGAGGCAAGAGACACCAATCTTGTGGTGGTCCTTGCCGGAACTTTGTGTTCCAAGTGATTGAGAAGAGAAAGCTCACTCGGTCCGTGGGACCGTTTGAGAGAGGGAAGGGTTGAAAGAGACCCGGCCTTTGTGGCCTCCTCAACGGGGAGTAGGTTTGCGAGAACCAAACCTCGGTAAAACAAATCCTTGTGTCACACCTCTTATTTGTTTACGATTTGTTTTGCACCCTCTCTCGCGGACTCGATTATATTTCTAGCGCTAACCCGGCTTGTAGTTGTGATCATTTTTGAGAATTTCAGTTTCGCCCTATTCACCCCCCCTCTAGGCGACTATCAATTGGTATCGGAGCCCGGTGCTTCATTAGAGCCTAACCGCTCGAAGTGATGTCGGGAGATCACGCCAAGAAGGAGATGGAGACCGGCGAAAAGCCCACTACAAGCCACGGGAAGACTTCATCGGAAGAGTCTCGCAACAAGAGGAAGGAGAAGAAAGACTCCTCCAAAGGGAAGGAGAAGAAGTCTTCTTCACACCACAAAGAGAAGAAGGAGAAATCCTCTTCCCACAAGCCGCATCGGAGTGGGGACAAGAAAAAGAAGATGAGGAAGGTGGTCTACTACGAGACCGATTCTTCATCGACATCCACCTCCAGCCCCGACGCGACATCCGTCACTTCTAAGCGCCAAGAGCGCAAGAAGTATAGTAAGATTCCCCTACGCTACCCTCACATTTCTAAACATACACCTTTACTTTCCGTCCCATTAGGCAAACCACCAACTTTTGATGGTGAAGATTATGCTAGGTGGAGTGATTTAATGCGATTTCATCTAACCTCGCTCCACAAAAGTATATGGGATGTTGTTGAGTTTGGTGCACAGGTACCATTCGTAGGGGATGAAGATTATGATGAGGATGAAGTGGCCCAAATCGAGCACTTCAACTCCCAAGCCACAACCATATTTCTCGCCTCTCTAAGTAGAGAGGAATATAACAAGGTGCAAGGGTTGAAGAGTGCGAAGGATATTTGGGACTTACTCAAGACCGCGCACAAGGGTGATGAACTCACCAAGATCACCAAGCGGGAAACGATCGAGGGGGAGCTCGGTCGCTTCCGTCTTCGCCAAGGGGAGGAGCCACAAGATATGTACAACCGGCTCAAAACCTTGGTAAATCAAGTGCGCAACCTCGGGAGCAAAAAGTGGGATGACCACGAGGTGGTTAAGGTTATTCTAAGATCTCTTATTTTCCTTAACCCTACTCAAGTTCAATTAATTCGTGGCAACCCAAGATATACACTAATGACTCCCGAGGAAGTAATCGGGAATTTTGTGAGCTTTGAATTCATGATCAAGGGCTCACGGAAGATCAACAAGCTTGACGGCCCCTCCACGTCCGAAGCTCAACCGGTTGCATTCAAGGCCACGAAGGAGAAGAAGGAGGAGTCTACACCAAGTAGACAACCAATCGACGCCTCCAAGCTCGACAATGAGGAGATGGCGCTTGTCATCAAAAGCTTTCACCAAATCCTCAAGCAAAGGAGGGGGAAGGATTACAAGCCCCGCTCCAAGAAGGTTTGCTACAAGTGTGGTAAGCCCGGTCACTTTATAGCTAAATGTCCTATTTCTAGTGACAGTGACAGGGGTGATGACAAAAAGGGGAGAAGAAAGGAGAAGAAAAGATACTACAAGAAGAGGGGCGGCGATGCCCATGTTTGTCGGGAATGGGACTCCGACGAAAGCTCTAGCGACTCCTCCGACGACGAGGACGCCGCCAACATCGCCGTCACCAAGGGCCTTCTCTTCCCAAACGTCGGCCATAAGTGCCTTATGGCAAAGGACGGCAAAAAGAAGGTTAAATCTAAATCCTCCACTAGATATGAATCCTCTAGTGATGAAAATGCTAGTGATGAGGAAGATAACTTGCGCACTCTTTTTGCCAACTTAAACATGCAACAAAAAGAGAAATTAAATGAATTAATTAGTGCTATCCATGAAAAGGATGATCTCTTGGACTCCCAAGAGGACCTCCTTATTAAAGAAAATAAAAAGCATGTTAAAGTTAAAAATGCTTATGCTCTAGAAGTAGAAAAATGTGAGAAATTATCTAGTGAGCTAAGCACATACCATGACACTATTTCCAACCTTAGAAATGAAAATGCAAAATTAATTGCTAAGGTTGATTCTGATGTTTGTAATGTTTCAACTTCCAATCCTAGAGATGATAATGTTGATTTACTTGCTAGGATTGATGAGTTGAATGTTTCTCTTGCTAGCCTTAGGATTGAAAATGAGAAATTGCTTGCTAAGGCTAAAGATTTTGATGTTTGCAATGGTACTATTTCTAACCTTAAAAGTGAAAACGATATATTACATGCTAAGGTTGTAGAATTAAAATCTTGCAAACCCTCTACATCTATCGTTGAGCATGTATCTATTTGTACTAGATGTAGAGATGTTGATATTAATGCTATTCATGATCACATGTCTTTAATTAAACAACAAAATGATCATATAGCAAAATTAGATGCTAAAATTGCCGAGCAAAACTTAGAAAATGAAAAATTTAAATTTGCTCGTAGTATGCTCTATAATGGGAGACGCCCTGGCATCAAGGATGGCATTGGCTTCAAAAGGGGAGACAATGTCAAACTTAATGCCCCTCCTAAAAGATTGTCTAATTTTGTTAAGGGCAAGGCTCCCATGCCTCAGGATAACAAGGGTTACATTTTGTACCCTGCCAGTTATCCCGAGAGCAAGATTAGGAGAATTCACTCTAGGAAGTCTCACTCTGGCCCAAATCATGCTTTTATGTATAAAGATGAGACATCTAGTTCTAGGCAACCAACCCGTGCTAAGTTGCCTAAGAAGAGAACTCTTAATGCATCAAATAATCATGACATTTCATTCAAAACTTTTGATGCATCATACGTTTTAACTAACAAATCCGGCAAGGTAGTTGCCAAGTTTGTTGGGGGCAAACACAAGGGCTCCAAAACTTGTGTTTGGGTACCCAAAGTTCTTGTTTCTAATGCCAAAGGACCCAAAACCGTTTGGGTACCTAAAGTCAAGAACTAAACTTGTTTTGTAGGTTTATGCATCCGGGGGCTCAAGTTGGATCATCGATAGCGGGTGCACAAACCACATGACTGGGGAGAAGAAAATGTTCTCCTCCTACGAGAAAAACCAAGATCCCCAACGAGCTATCACATTCGGGGATGGAAATCAAGGTTTGGTCAAAGGATTGGGTAAAATTGCTATATCACCTAACCATTCTATTTCCAATGTTTTTCTTGTAGATTCATTAGATTACAATTTGCTTTCTGTATCTCAATTGTGCAAAATGGGCTACAACTGTCTCTTTACTGATGTAGGTGTCACTGTCTTTAGAAGAAGTGATGACTCAATAGCATTTAAGGGTGTGTTAGAGGGTCAGCTATACTTAGTAGATTTTGATAGAGCTGAACTCGACACATGCTTAATTGCTAAGACTAACATGGGTTGGCTCTGGCACCGCCGACTAGCCCATGTTGGGATGAAGAATCTTCATAAGCTTCTAAAGGGAGAGCACATTTTAGGACTAACCAATGTTCATTTTGAGAAAGACAGGGTTTGTAGCGCATGCCAAGCAGGAAAGCAAGTTGGTACCCACCATCCACACAAGAACATCATGACGACTGACAGGCCGCTTGAGCTACTCCACATGGATCTATTCGGCCCGATTGCTTACATAAGCATCGGCGGGAGTAAGTATTGTCTTGTAATAGTGGATGATTATTCTCGCTTCACTTGGGTGTTCTTTTTGCAGGAAAAATCTCAAACCCAAGAGACCTTAAAGGGATTCTTGAGATGGGCTCAAAATGAGTTTGGCTTAAGGATCAAGAAAATTAGAAGCGACAACGGGACGGAGTTCAAGAACTCTCAAATTGAAGGCTTCCTTGAGGAGGAGGGCATCAAGCATGAGTTCTCTTCTCCCTACACCCCACAACAAAATGGAGTAGTGGAGAGGAAGAATAGAACTCTATTGGACATGGCAAGAACCATGCTTGATGAGTACAAGACTTCGGATCGGTTTTGGGCCGAGGCGGTCAACAGCGCTTGCTACGCCATCAACCGGTTATATCTACACCGAATCCTCAAGAAGACATCCTATGAACTCCTAACCGGTAAAAAGCCCAACATTTCATATTTTAGAGTCTTTGGTAGCAAATGCTTTATTCTTGTTAAAAGAGGTAGAAAATCTAAATTTGCTCCTAAGACTGTAGAAGGCTTTTTACTAGGATATGATTCAAACACAAAGGCATATAGAGTCTTTAACAAGTCCTCCGGACAAGTTGAAGTTTCTTGTGACGTTGTGTTTGATGAGACTAACGGCTCTCAAGTAGAGCAAGTTGATCTTGATGAGATAGGTATTGAAGAGGCTCCGTGCATCGCGCTAAGGAACATGTCCATTGGGGATGTGTGTCCTAAGGAATCTGAGGAGTCTCCAAATACACAAGATCAACCATCCTCCTCCACGCAAGCATCCCCACCGACTCAAAATGAGGATGAAGCTCAAGTTGATGAAGTAGAAGATCAAGCAAATGAGCCACCTCAAGATGACGGCAATGATCAAGGGGGAGATGCAAATGATCAAAACAAGGAGGATGAAGAACAAAGGCCGCCACACCCAAGAGTCCACCAAGCAATCCAACGAGATCACCCCGTCGACACCATCCTCGGCGACATTCATAAGGGGGTAACCACTAGATCTCGTGTTGCACATTTTTGTGAACATTACTCGTTTGTTTCCTCTATTGAACCACACAGGATAGAGGAAGCACTTCAAGATTCGGATTGGGTGGTGGCGATGCAAGAGGAGCTCAACAACTTCACTAGGAATGAGGTATGGCATTTAGTTCCACGTCCTAATCAAAATGTTGTAGGAACCAAATGGGTCTTCCGCAACAAGCAAGATGAGCATGGTGTGGTGACAAGGAACAAAGCTCGACTTGTGGCCAAGGGATACTCCCAAGTCGAAGGTTTGGATTTTTGGTGAAACCTATGCACCCGTAGCTAGACTTGAGTCAATTCGTATATTATTAGCCTATGCTACTTACCATGGCTTTAAGCTTTATCAAATGGACGTGAAAAGTGCCTTCCTCAATGGACCAATCAAGGAAGAGGTCTATGTTGAGCAACCTCCCGGCTTTGAAGATAGTGAGTACCCTAACCATGTGTATAAACTATCTAAGGCGCTTTATGGGCTCAAGCAAGCCCCAAGAGCATGGTATGAATGCCTTAGGGATTTCCTTATCACTAATGGATTCAAAGTCGGAAAGGCCGATCCTACTCTATTCACTAAAACTCTTGAACATGACTTGTTTGTATGCCAAATTTATGTTGATGATATTATATTTGGGTCTACTAACGAGTCTACATGTGAAGAATTTAGTAGGATCATGACACAAAAGTTCGAGATGTCTATGATGGGGGAGTTGAAGTATTTCCTAGGATTTCAAGTGAAGCAACTCCAAGAAGGCACCTTCCTAAGCCAAACGAAGTACACTCAAGACATTCTAAGCAAGTTTGGAATGAAGGATGTCAAACCCATCAAGACACCCATGGGAACCAATGGGCATCTCGACCTCGACGAGGGAGGTAAATCCGTCGATCAAAAGGTATACCGGTCGATGATAGGTTCTTTGCTATATTTATGTGCATCTCGACCGGATATTATGCTTTCCGTATGCATGTGTGCAAGATTCCAAGCCGACCCTAAGGAAGCTCACCTTGCGGCCGTAAAAAGAATCTTGATATATTTAGTTTATACTCCTAAGTTTGGGCTTTGGTATCCTAGGGGATCCACTTTCGATTTGATTGGTTTTTCCGATGCTGATTGGGCGGGGTGTAAAATAAATAGAAAGAGCACATCGGGGACTTGCCAGTTCTTGGGAAGATCCTTGGTGTCTTGGGCTTCAAAGAAGCAAAATTCGGTTGCCCTTTCTACCGCCGAAGCCGAGTATATTGCCGCAGGACATTGTTGCGCGCAACTACTTTGGATGAGGCAAACCCTTAGCGATTATGGTTACA
Source organism: Zea mays (assembly GCF_902167145.1). NCBI lineage: Eukaryota > Viridiplantae > Streptophyta > Magnoliopsida > Poales > Poaceae > Zea > Zea mays. Next base: position 158,854,557 of record NC_050096.1, read on the forward strand.
AATTAACCAAAGTTCCTCTTCTATGTGATAATGAGAGTGCAATCCGCATGGCAGATAATCCCGTTGAGCATAGTCGCACTAAGCACATAGCCATTCGGTATCACTTTTTAAGGGATCACCAACAAAAGGGAGATATCGAGATTTCTTACATTAATACTAAAGATCAATTAGCCGATATCTTTACCAAACCACTAGATGAACAAACTTTTAACAAACTTAGGCATGAGCTAAATATTCTTGATTCTAGGAACTTCTTTTGTTGACTTGCACACATAGCTCATTTATATACCTTTAATCATGTCCCTTTCCTATGCTATGACTAATGTGTTTTCAAGTCTATTTCAAACCAAGTCATAGGTATATTGAAAGGGAATTGGAGTCTTCGGCGAAGACAAAGGCTTCCACTCCGCAACTCATCCTTCGCCGTCACTCCGCGCATCTCTCCATCTTTTGGGGGAGAGTTCAAAAGCAAAAGGACTTCGTCTTTGGTATAATCTTCACTCATTTACTTATGACCAAAGGGGGAGAGAGTATTACAAAAGGGCTCTAATGATTCCGTTTTTGGCGATTCATGCCAAAGGGGGAGAGAGTAAGAGCCCAAAGCAAAAGGACCGCACCACCACCTAATTTTAAAACTAATGATTTTCAAATTGGTATCTCATTGTGTTCAAAAGGGGGAGAAAGTAGTATTTTCAAAATTGATATCTTAAAACCCTCTTGAACACTAAGAGGAGGATTTCATTAAGGGGGAGTTTTGTTTAGCCAAAGGAAAAGCATTTGAAACAGGGGGAGAAAATTTCAAATCTTGAAAATGCTTTGCAAAATCTTATTCATTTACCTTTGACTATTTGCAAAAGAACCTTGAAAAGGATTTACAAAAGAATTTGCAAAAACAAAACATGTGGTGCAAACGTGGTCCAAAATGTTAAAAACAAAGAAACAATCCATGCATATCTTGTAAGTATTTATATTGGCTCAATTCCAAGCAACCTTTGCACTTACATCATGCAAACTAGTTCAATTATGTACTTCCATATTTGCTTTGGTTTGTGTTGGCATCAATCACCAAAAAGGGGGAGATTGAAAGGGAATTAGGCTTACACCTAGTTCCTAAATAATTTTCGTGGTTGAATTGCCCAACACAACTAATTGGACTAACTAGTTTGCTCTAGTGTGTAAGTTATACAGGTGCCAAAGGTTCACACTTAGCCAATAAAAAGACCAAGTATTGGGTTCAACAAAAGAGCAAAGGGGCAACCGAAGGCATCTCTGGTCTGGCGCACCGGACTGTCCGGTATGCCACAGGACAGTGTCCGGTGCACCAGAGGACTCCACCTCAAACTCGCCACCTTCGGGAAAATCCAGAGGCGCTCCACTATAATTCACCGGACTGTCCGGTGTACACCGGACAGTGTCCGGTGCTCCAAGGAAGAGCGGCCTCAGGAACTCGCCAGCTTCGGGAATTCGCAACGGCTAGTCCGCTATAATTCACCGGACATGTCCGGTGTGCACCGGACTGTCCGGTGTGACAACGGAGCAACGGATATTTCGATGCCAACGGCTACCTGCAGCGCATTAAATGCGCGCCAGCGCGCGCAGAAGTCAGGCACGCCCATACTGGCGCACCGGACTCTCTACAGTACATGTCCGGTGCGCCACCGGACATCCAGACGGGCCCAGAAGACAGTGCTCCAACGGTCGGAACCCAACGGTTTTGGTGACGTGGCTGGCGCACCGGACATGTCCGGTGTGCACCGGACTGTCCGGTGCACCATACGACAGTCAGCCCCACCAAACGGCTAGTTTGGTGGTTGGGGCTATAAATACCCCAACCACCCGCCATTCATTGCATCCAAGTTTTCACACTTCCAACCACTTACAAGAGCTAGGCATTCAATTCTAGACACACTCAAGAGATCAAATCATCTCCCAAATTCCACACAAAGCTTTAGTGACTAGTGAGAGTGATTTGCTTGTGTTCTTTCGAGCTCTTGCGCTTGGATTGCTTTCTTCTTTCTTGATTCTTTCTTGCGATCAAACTCACTTGTAACTGAGGCAAGAGACACCAATCTTGGGGTGGTCCTTGCGGGAACTTTGTGTTCCAAGTGATTGAGAAGAGAAAGCTCACTCGGTCCGTGGGACCGTTTGAGAGAGGGAAGGGTTGAAAGAGACCCGGCCTTTGTGGCCTCCTCAACGGGGAGTAGGTTTGCGAGAACCGAACCTCGGTAAAACAAATCCTTGTGTCACACCTCTTATTTGTTTACGATTTGTTTTGCACCCTCTCTCGCGGACTCGATTATATTTCTAGCGCTAACCCGGCTTGTAGTTGTGATCATTTTTGAGAATTTCAGTTTCGCCCTATTCACCACCCCTCTAGGCGACTATAATGGGGCCCATGTTGGTGATGGCCGCGATTTTCTCCGGGTTGGCCTTGATGCCCCGCTCGGAGACTATGAACCCTAGGAGCATGCCTCGGGGGACTCCGAAGACACACTTCTCGGGATTGAGTTTTACGCCTTTCGCCTTGAGGCACTTGAATGTCGTTTCAAGGTCAGAGAGGAGGTCAGAGGCTTTCCTCGTCTTGACTACGATGTCATCGATGTATGCCTCGACCGTTCGACCAATGTGCTCTCCGAACACGTGGTTCATGCACCTTTGGTATGTCACACCCGCATTCCTCAAACCAAATGGCATAGTAACGTAGCAGTACATGCCAAAGGGTGTGATGAAAGAAGTCACGAGCTGGTCAGATTCTTTCACCCTGATTTGGTGATCCCCTAAGTAGGCATCGAGGAAAGACAGGGTTTCGCACCCAGCAGTGGAATCCATGATTTGATCGATGCGAGACAGAGGGTAGGGAACCTTCGGACATGCTTTGTTTAGACCAGTGTAGTCTACACACATCCGCCATTTCCCACCTTTCTTTTTCACAAGCACAGGGTTGGCTAACCATTCGGGATGGAATACCTCTTTGATGAACCCTGCAGCCATCAGCTTGTGGATCTCCTCGCCTATGGCTCTACGCTTTTCTTCGTCGAATCAGCGTAGAGTCTGCTTCACGGGTCGGGCTCTAGCTCGGATATCCAGCGAGTGCTCGGCGACATCCCTCGGTATGCTAGGCATGTCTGAGGGACTCCACGCAAAAACTTCGGCGTTCGCGCGGAGAAAGTCGACGAGCACTGCTTTCTATTTGGGGTCGAGCTCGGAGCCGATCCGGACTTGCTTGGAGGCGTCGTTGATGGGGTCGAGAGGGACGGACTTAACCGCCTCTGCTGGCTCAAAGTTGCCGGCGTGGCGCTTCGCATCTGGCGCCTCCTTGGAAAGGCTCTCCAGGTCGGCGATGAGGGCCTCGAATTCGGCAAGGGCCTCGGCGTACTCCACGCACTCCACGTCGCATTCGTACGTGTGTCGGTATGTGGAGCCGACGGTGATGACCCCGTTGGGGCCCGACATCTTGAGCTTGAGGTAGGTGTAGTTGGGGACGACCATGAACTTGGCGTAGCATGGTCTCCCCAGCACTGCGTGGTAGGTTCCTCGGAACCCGACCACCTCGAATGTGAGGGTTTCCTTTCGGAAGTTGGAGGGAGTCCTGAAGCAGACGGGCAGATTGAGTTGCCCAAGGGGTTGGACGCGTTTCCCGGGGATGATCCCATGAAAGGGCGCCGCGCCGGCCCGGATCGAGGACAGATCGATCTGCAGGAGCCCGAGGGTCTCGGTGTAGATGATGTTGAGGCTGCTGCCTCCGTCCATGAGGACCTTGGTAAGCCTGATGTTGCCGATGACGGGATCGACAACGAGCGGGTACTTTCCCGGACTCGGCACGCGGTCGGGGTGGTCGCCCCAGTCGAAGGTGATGGGCTTGTCGGACCAGTCTAGGTAGACTGGCACCGCCACCTTTACCGAGCAGACCTCCCGGCGCTCTTGCTTGCGGTGCCGAGCCGAGGTATTCGCCACTTGCCCACCGTAGATCATGAAGCAGTTGTGGACCTCGGGGAACTCCTCTGCCATGTGGCCCTCCTTCTTGTCGTTGTCGTGGGCCCTGCTACCTTCCGTCGGTGGCCCGGCCTTGTGGAAGTAGCACCGAAGCATGACGCACTCCTCAAGGGTGTGCTTGATGGGACCCTGATGATAGGGGCACGACTCCTTGAGCATCTTGTCGAATAGGTTGACGCCTATAGGAGGCTTCCGAGGGTTCCTATGCTTAGCGGCGGCGACAAGGTCTGCGTCGGCGGTGTCGCGTTTCGCTTGCGACTTCTTCTTGCCCTTCTTCTTGGTGTCGCGCTGAGCGGACGCCTCGGGAACCTCTTCCGGCTGGCGCCCCTGAGGCTGCTTGTCCTTCCGGAAGATGGCCTCGATCGCCTCCTGACCAGAGGCAAACTTGGTGGCGATGTCCATCAGCTCGCTCGCCCTGGTGGGGATCTTGTGACCCAGCTTGCTCACCAGGTCGCGGCAAGTGGTGCCGGTGAGGAACGCGTCGATGACATCTGAGTCGGTGATGTTGGGCAGCTCGGTGCGCTGCTTCGAAAATCGCCGGATGTAGTCCCGAAGGGATTCTCCCGGCTGCTGGCGGTAGCTTCGGAGATCCCAGGAGTTCCCAGGGCGCACGTATGTGCCCTGGAAGTTGCCGGCGAAAGCTTTGACCAGGTCGTACCAGTTGGAGATCTGCGCAGGGGGCAGATGCTCCAGCCAGGCTCGGGCGGCATCGGAGAGGAACAGGGGGAGGTTGCGGATGATGAGGTTGTCATCGTTCGTTCCACCCAGCTGGCAGGCCAGCCGGTAGTCCGCGAGCCACAGTTCCGGCTTTGTCTCCCCCGAGTACTTGGTGATGGTAGTCGGGGTTCGGAACCGGGTCGGGAACGGCGCCCGTCGTATGGCCCGGCTGAAAGCTTGCGGACCGGGTGGTTCGGGCGAGGGGCTCCGATCCTCCCCGCTGTCATAGAGTCCCCCACGCCTGGGGTGGTAGCCTCAGCGCACCTTCTCTTCGAGGTGGGCTCGACGGTCGCGGCGGTGGTGCTCGTTGTCGAGGCATCCTGGGGCCGCAGGCGCTGTGTCCCGCGTGCGGCCGGTGTGGACCGAGGCTTCCCGCATGAATCGGGAAGTCACGACGCGATGCTCCGGGGGGTACCCTTGCCTTCGGGAGGCAGAGCTTTCGGCCCGTCGGACCGTGGCATCCTCCAGGAGATTCTTGAGCTCTCCCTGGATACGCCGCCCCTCGGTGGTGGATGGTTCCGGCATCGCTCGGAGTAGTATTGCTGCTGCAGCCAGGTTCTGGCCGACCCCACTGGAAGCCGGGGGCAGCCTTGCCCTGGCATCGTCGGCGATGCGGTGCTGGACGTCCTGGGCCAGATGACGCGCTTCTCCGGCCGGCGCTCGGCCTGCCCCCTCCTGCCCGATAGTCTGCCGGAGCTGCACAAGTTGTCCTACTTCCTCGTCGAGCTTGGCCTGCATCTCACGAATTTGCTCGAGCTGTGCGTCCTGACCCCCCGCAGGGACTGGGACCACAGCTAGCTCCCGAAGGATGTCAACGCGAGGCACAGGCCTAGGGGGATCACCGTCCTCCGGCATACCAAGATGGTTGCCTTCGTCGAGACCCCCTAGATCGACGTGGAAACATTCACGACTTGGGCCACAGTCCTCGTCGCCGAGGCTGTGGCTACTATCGGAGCAATCGGAGAGGCAGTAGTCACATGCGGTCATGAAGTCACGCATGGCCCTGGGGTTATTGAGCCCGGAGAAATCCCAACCTGAGTCGGGCTCATCATCTTCCTCGGAATCCGGGGGGCCGTAGGTCGAGACAGCCGTCAGTCGGTCCCAGGTTGACCGCATATGATACCCCGGAAAGTTTGGATATGCCTTTATGAAAGCGTCCACCGAAGCGAGGTCGCTTGGTGGGTCGCAGCTGAATCTAAAAGGCATAGGATGGGAAACGGACGGTACCTCTTGATCGACGGATGGTGACGAAGTCGCGTCAGGGACGGACTGCACCATCATCTCAGGTACGAGGCTAACGCCCAGCAAGTCCTTCACGAGTGTGCTGGCATCGTCCGTCTGCTTGGGGTTGGCGTGTTGCGGGGAAACGACGCTCGTCTTCGTCTCAGACGCGAGGTCAACGCCGGACGTGTCCCTTGTTGGGGCGCCGGCGCCGTCGACTCGCTCGACAGCCGACGAAGTGCCGCCTCCTGCTTGGCCTTGCCTGCCCCGCCTCCTCCTCCGTCGGCGGGGAAGGTGACGGGACAGACCCGGATGTTGCTCTTCCGCCACGTGGGGAAGACATCGTCGATTCCGCCGCCGGCGGGCGGGCTGACGGCCGCCATTATCGTTGTCGCGCGGCGGAGGAAGGAGTATCATGTCGTAGCTGCCGTCGAGGGACATGAACTCAAGGCTCTCGAAACGAAGCATCGTCCCGGGTTGGAGAGGTTGCTGGAGGCTACCCATCTGGAGCTTGACGGGAAGCTGTTCGTCAACACGCAGCAGGCCCCTACCTGGCGCACCAACTGTCGGCGTTTCGACCCCGGGGGGTCCCTAGACCGACGAGTAAATTGTCGCTGCGTGTCCCAGCCAAGATGGGTCGGCGCGAGACGGAACACAATGGGGGGAAACAGTAAGGGGAAACCGCGGCCTCGTGTTGTCCTGCGCCCAGGGCGGATGCGCTTGCAGTAGGGGGTTACAAGCGTTCGCGAGGGAGAGAGGGAGACTGTCCTCCAGCTCGTTCTCCCGCGCGGCCACCTTCTCGTACGAGAGCCCTGAACCTTCCTTTTATAGGTGTAAGGAGAGGGCCCAGGTGTACAATGGGGGGGTGTAGCAATGTGCTAACGTGTCTAGCAAAGGGGAGCCAGAGCCCTATGTACATGCCGTCGTGGCTGTCGGAGAGGTTTTGGCGCCCTGTTCATGTGATGTCGTGGCCATCGGAGGAGCGCTTGAGCCCCGTGGAAGTACAGCTGTCGGGGCTGTTGGATCCTTGCTGACGTCTCCTTGCTTCCGTTAGGGGCTGAGAGCTGTCGTCGTCATGGAGCACGCGGGGCGCCATCATTACTTGTTTACCGGGGCGAACCAGATGGGACGCCGGTCTTGTTCCCCGTAGCCTGAGCTAGCTAGGAGTAGGGTAATGATGGCCCCCTGTGACTCCTCCGAGGTTGAGGTTGAGCCCGAGCCCTGGGGTCGGGCGAGGCGGAGACCGTCGCCCGAGGTCGAGGTTGAGTCTGAGCCCCGGGGGTCGGGCGAGGCGGAGACCGCCTTCCGGAGTCGAGGCTGAGTCCGAGCTCAGGGATCGGGCGAGGCGGAGTCCGTCTTCCGAGGTCGAGGTTGAGTCCGAGCCCTAGGGTCGGGCGAGGCGGAGACCGTCTTCCGAGGTCGAGGCTGAGTCCGAGCTCAGGGGTTGGTCGAGGCGGAGTCCGTCGTCCGAGGTCGAGGTTGAGTCCGAGCCCTGGGGTCGGGCAAGGCGAAGCTTCCTATGGCGCCTGAGGCCGGTCTTGGCGGCTGTCAGCCTCACCCTGACGGGTGGCACAGCAGTCGGAGCAGCGCAGGTGGCGCTGTTTTCCTGTCAGGTCAGCCAGTGGAGGGGCGAAGTGTCTGCGGTCACTTCGGCCTTGTCGACTGAGGAGCGTGCGTCAGGATAAGGTGTCAGGCGATCCTTGCGTTGAATGCTCCTGCAATACGGTCGGTTGGCGTAGCGATCCGGCCAAGGTTGCTTCTCCGCGAAGCCTGCCCGAGCTGGGCCTCGGGCGAGTCAAAGGTGCGTCCGTTGCTTGAGGAGACCCTCGGGCGAGGCGTGAATCTACCTTGGTCTACTGTTCCTGCCTGAGGCTGGGCTCGAGCGAGACGAGATCGTGTCCCTTGAGTGGACGGAGCCTTGACCGGAATCGCGCCCATCAGGCCTTTGCAGCTTTGTGCTGATGGGGGTTACCAGCTGAGATTAGGAGTCTTGGGGGTACCCCTAATTATGGTCCCCGACAAGTACTAGATCCCATCTTCTTGGTCATGTTAACATTTAGATTTTTACTAGTCATGATATATGTGTTCATACGCATATTGTTTATTCACTAAGAATTAGTGTCGGCGTTTCGGACCCGCGGGGACTGTCAACCGACCAGTAAATTTGTTGTTGTGTGCCCCTGCCCAGATGGGTTGATGCAAGATGGAACACAAGAGGGAAATGTGGCTTATGTTATCTCGCACCGGGGTGCTCGTAGTTGGGGTTACAAGCGTCGCGCGAGGGAGCGAGGGCGAGAGCGAGAGAGAGAGAGAGAGAGTCCCTGCATGTCTTTGTCTCAACGTCAGCGTATTGTGTCAATGTGTCTCCCCGTCTGTCCTCGACGTCCCCCCCTCGTGTCCCCTCTCTAGGAAGGCCCTGGACATCCCCTTTTATAGATACAAGGAGATGCCCAGCTGTACAATGGGGTGTAGCTGTGTGCTAACGTGGCTGGCGGGGAAGCGCCTTGAGCCCTGCACACGAGCTAACATGGCTGTCGGAGAAGTGCCTTGAGCCCTGTAGTAGCACAGCTGTCGGTGTGGCATGGATCCTGCTGACGTTGTCTTGCTTCCGTAGGAGGTTGAGAGCAATCCGACGTCATGGGCGCACGTGGGGAACCATCATTACCTGTTACCGGAGTAACCTTAGATGGGACATCGGTCTTGTTCCTTCATAGCCTGAGGCAGCTAGCTAGGAGTAGGGTAATGATGTATCCCCTATAGCGTAGTCGGTCCAAGGCCTAGGTCGGGCGAGGCAGAGACTTCTCCTAAGGCCGAGGCTGGGCTCGGGCGAGGTTGTGACTCCTCCCGAGGCCGAGGCTGAGGCCAAGGCCTGAGGTCGGGCGAGGCGGAGCTCCCTGTTGCACCCGAGGCTGAACTCGTGGGAGATCGTGACTCAGTTTTATCCTGGTGGTTGGCACGGTAGCCGGAGCGGGGCGAACAACGCTGTTTTCCTATCAGATCGGTCAGTAAAGGGGCGAAGTGACTGCGGTCACTTCGACCTTGCCGACTGAGGCACGCGTGTCAGGATAAGGTGTCAGGCGATCCCCGCATTGAATGCGCATGCGATATGGTCGGTTGGTAGGGCGATCCGGCCGAGGTCGCTGCACGACAAAGTCTACCCGAGCTGGGCTTCGGGTGAGCCGAGGGTGCGTCTGCTGATCGAGGGGACCCTCGGGCGAGGCGTGAATCCGTCCGGGACTACTGTTCCCACCCGAGGCTGGGCTCGGATGAGGTTGCGTCCCTTGGTAGACGTGGCCCTGACTTGAACCGTGCTTTATCAGCCGTGTATGGTTTGTTCCGAAGATGTTTTTCGGCCGTGTTTAGGAGCATTGGGGGTACCCCTAATTACGGTACCCGACAGTAGCCCCCGAGCCTCAAAGGGAGTGCGGGCACTCGTTTGGAGGTTCTGCCGGATTTTTACAAGGGGACCGGCCCTTCTCGGTTATATTTTGTTCCGGTGGATGCACGCGAGCGCACCCGCCGGGTGTAGCCCCCGAGGCCTCGGAGGAGTGGTTTTGACTCCTTTGAGGTCTTAATTCTTTTCGTGATGCCTCAGTCGGCCTTGTTGTTCCCTCATGCGGCCTAGCCGTGGCCCGGGTGCACGGTTAGGCTCCGAGTTTTCACGCTGGTTTGTTGACATGGTCAACGGTTTGGCCGTAGCCTGGTGCGAGAGCAGCCCCCGAGCCTCTGCACGGAGCTAGAGGACGATCAAGGACCGTCTCGACTTTTATTGTACGCACCTTCGTCGCCTTTCCGCAAGGAGGAAGGGGGGGGAAGCGCCATGTTACCCTCGGAGGGCACCGAACATGGTGTTTCCAGTGAGTTGCTAGCGGGTGATCCGAGTGGACGCCCGAGCCCCGTTCGATAAGGGTCGGCTAGTGGCCCAGAGGCGCGCTCCAAAAGTACCTGCAGGTGATTTGCCGGACCCGGACCCATTCGATAGGGTCCGAGGGCTCGATGCCTCCCTCCGGTGGGATTCCGTTACAAAATCGTTCCCGCTGGTCTCGGAAATGTCCTAGGGTACCTCGGGAGCGTAGCTCGAGCCTCGGCCATATAACGGACGTACCCAGGGTCATCCCTGACTCTGCGTGCTCTAGGGCGGCTGTCGAACCCTTCCAAGGGGCCAGCCTTCGAACCCCTGATCAATAAAGGGCACGGAGCCCGAGTGCTCTGGGGCGGTTGCCGAACCCCGGAGGGCGCAACCTTCGAACCCCTGATCAGTAGGAGGGCTCGGGGCCCGTTTCCTTCGCTGGGAAGGATCCTTTTTCGAAATACCCCCTTTCCCGGTCCCTGTGGCAAGAGAGAGAGAGAGAGGGAAAGAAAAAGGACATGAATTTAAATAAGGCGGTGCACCTTTTTTGATGCGGTCATCATGATGGAGGCGAAACGGCGCCCGCTTCTCCTGCCGGAGGTGTCGCTTGCCCTGCCAAGGAGTTAAAGTGACGGGACGGGCGATTCGTGGGGTTTCTGTTGCGCGTGCGCGAGCCATTCAAGGAACGGAACACGGGCGCGTCGTCTTTACTCCGTGGGAGGGGGCTCCCCTGCCGTTTCAGGAGAGGATGCGAGCCTGTAGGTGATTGGACTGCTGCTTCCACACGTCTGTTGCTGCAATTACTGTCGGTCCGCTTTTGGCCATATCGACCGTCGCGCCTCTCCCCGCGGCTGACTGACCCGTGATCGTTGCACTCAATTGGCACTGTTGGGTCACGCGCAGGGCTGCCTCGAGTCGTGGTACTAGTTCCGTAGTCGAGAAGACGCGGCATTGGCGCGAATGGCAGTGCGGTTTCCTTGCACGCAGTAACCGTTGCGCCAGTTACATGACATGTGGGCCCGGGCCGCCATGCTGGTCCGCCGGATGCGACGGGGCCGAAAGGGTGCACAATCGCGGTGCGGTTGCATGCTCCCCGCGTGGCGGTCCGCCCTTTCGACCGCTGGTTTCGGTGAGGATGAGGGAATGCTTATAACCGCAGGGCGGTTTCATGCTTCGTGTGCGGCGATTTGGCTTCTTCCGTTTCGGGTCAGCTCGCATGACGTGTGGGACCCAGCCCCCGCGTCGGAGGGTGAGAACCCTGGAACACGTCGGTGGAGACTTTGCCCGTGACGCTTGGGGGTGCGAGTGAGGAGGTTTGCCTTTAAAAAGGGGTCGATCCCCCGGGCAGTAGCCATGCCTTCACACTCCTTGCATTCATCTCGCCCTTCCACCTTCCGAGCCCCCAGATGGGGTGCACCTGTGTTGCCTTCTTTTTGTTGTTGTTTGAGGAGTGCGACCCCGTAAGGATTGGCGCTCTTTAGTCAACGCTCGGCTTCAAGGATTTTCATCACGCATCCCGGTTGCAGTCCCTCACCAATGGTCATCCGTAGGGATGATCACCAGCCTTATGGTGGGGAGAAGCAAGTCGGGCTGCGGCCTCTGCCCCGCCCTCAGCTTCAAGGATGTTCATCATCCGGGCTGGGGAGGAGGGCGCACTAAGTTGGGGCCTGCCTCCGCGTGGGCCGGTGACCCGCTTCTTCCTCCAGCATTCGGGGGAGAAGGGCATCCTCCAGCTCTGTGGAGGAGGCGTCCTCCAGCCATGCGGGGGAGGGCGAACTGCTGCTGCCTGGTCAGGGTGCAGCTGTCCGTCCTCCATCCGGGCGACGGTCGTGCCGTGCGCAGGTGGCTGCTGTCGCCGGTGCTGAAGTGGTGGCCGCCGCTGGTGAGGCTTCCCACCGCAGCGGTGGTTGCTTCCTCCGACGAGACCGTCAGTGCCACCTGCGCTCCGGGCCTCCGGCTCTTTGGCTTTAATGGCTGGTTCTTGTCCCCTGTGAGGGGACGTGAATGAGGGCTATTTGGCAGTAGCGTTTGCCCTAAGGCCATCACTGCTGCTGTCTAGCCGCCAGAGACGGAGGTCATTGTCGCGCTGCCGGTGTAGCGGTCGCCGGCGAGCCACCCAGAGTTTGTTATCCCGCAGGCCTTCTGGTGTGGAGGTTGTTCATTCCTGTAGGAATGGACTCGGAGTCCCGTTTGTAATGGTACCCTCTCGAGAGCAAGATGTAATAGCTTTAAGTACTAAGACATCTGCCGTAGGTCGGGACAACCACCGAGGGCACTGCCGACGTCTGAGTCTAGGTACCATTGTTACCCCAAGTACGTGTGTTTGTTCTTTGTGGCTGTTGAGGCCTGAACATTTGGGTATAAAATTGTGTTTCTTTCCTCTTGTTTCGAGCATTAGGACTGGTTCGTCGGTAGCAGAATCACTTATCCGAGCGTGAGCTACCTTTCGCGGAAGGTGACGAGTGAGGTATCCGTATCCCGGAGGCGTAGGAGTCCCTCGGCTCGGTCGGCCTTGCCGCTCAAGGTCTCTCTCGCTCGTCATTCTGATTCCGTTATCGACGCAGTCGAAAGGCACGAAAGTCGTTTTGGCGAAAAACGTTTCCGAGGAAAGTTTTGGCGCAGAGGGGGCTTCCCTCTTCTTGACCCGAGGCGACCGCTTGGGCCGGGACCCTTGCGGAGGGTCTGGCCGTGGTCGTCGGATCTGCCCGGTCTGCCCGAGCCATGGCCTCACAGCAGCGTGCCCGGGCCGAGGGTATGTTTTGCCCGCTCTGTGACTTTGTTTTTGTCTCCATTCTTCACCTTTCGTTTGAAGAATGTTGTCTTGCTGTCTGCAGGGTTCGAGACGGCTCTTGATGAGGCCGTCAAGAACTGCAAGGCGCTTGCCGAGGCGGCTGAGCAGAAGGAGGCCAAGCGTGTGGCCATGTCTGAGGCCATCTCGGCTTTCTGCCAGGCCTTTGGCCTCGACGGCGTCCCCTCAGGTAGCTCCCCCAGAGTCATCTGCGGGCCTTGGGCGGCCATGTGCGCAACAGACTCCGTGGGGCGCTGCACCATGGCGTCAGGTGGGCCTTCTTCGTGCTCGCTTCCCACTACGATGTGGATCTAGAGCGGGTTAGCGAGGGGTACTGCTTACCCGACGATGAGGAGGGTGCCTTAGCCGAGGTCTAGAGGCTTGACACGGCCGTCGAGGGCCCAAGTGTGGCGCTGGCTTCCTCCTTTGAGGTGGAGGTCCTTCCGCCCGTGTCGCCGTCCAAGGCCGTGCCAGATCCTGCCGAGGGTGGGAATGACGCCGAGCGTGCTGCTCCTCCCCCTGCCGATGTCTGAGCCTGCAAGAACAGTTTGCTTGAAGTATGCGTATGTTTTTCAGGTCGCCGAGGCCTAAACATTTTAATGTTGGATTATAAAGCTGCGTTTTGTTTCCTCTCGTTTCGAGCGTTAAGACTTGTTCGGTAGCAGAATCCCTTGTCCGAGTGTGAGTCACTTTTCGCGGAAGGTGATGAGTGAGGTATCCATATCCCGGAGGCGTAGGAGTCCCTCGGCTCGGTCGGCCTTGCCGCTTACATGGTCCCTCGTCGTTTTTAGGATTCCGTGAAAAAGCACAAAGGTCGTTCTGGCAGAAAAGTTTTCGAGCGTTAGGACTTGTTCGGTAGCAGAATCGCTTATCCGAGCGTGAGTTACTTTTCGTGGAAGGTGATGAGTGAGGTATCCATATCCCAGAGGCGTAGGAGTCCCTCGGCTCGGTTGGCCTTGCCGTTCAAGGTCTCTCTCGCTCGTCTTTAGGATTCTGCTATCGACGCAGTCAAAAAGCACGAAAGACGTTCTGGCAAAAGACTTTTCTGAGGAAAAATTTGACGCAGAGGGGGTTCCCCCCTTCTAGCCCCCGAGGGAGGGTCGGGCTTTGCCGAGGCAAGGCTGATCCTTCCTTGATGGTTAGACTTTATTTATGCATGTAAAGAAAGCGAGGTACATAAACGACTTGAAACATTTTAAGGGAAAAAGTGACGTAGCTGTTGGATGTTCTGAGCGTTGTTGTAGACCTCGCCTTGATCGTTGGCCAGCTTGTATGTCCCGGGCTTCAAAATCTTGGCGATGATGAAGGGCCCTTCCCAGGGAGGAGTAAGCTTGTGGCGCCCTCGGGCGTCTTGTCACAGCCGAAGTACCAAGTCTCCCACTTGGAAGCCTCGGGGCCGAACCCTTCGGGCGTGGTAGCATCGTAGGGACTGCGGATACCGCGCCGAGTGTAGTAAGGCCACGTCCCGAGCCTCTTCCAGCTGGTCCAACGAATCTTCTCGGTTGGTCTGGTTGCTTTGGTCATCGTAAGCCTTTGTCCTCGGGGAACCATATTCTAAGTCTGTGGGTAGGATGGCCTCGGCCCCATAGACTAGAAAGAACGGCGAGAAACCCGTGGCTCGGCTCGGCGTCGTCCTCAGACTCCAAACTACCGAGGGTAGTTCCTTTATCCACCGCTTGCCAAATTTGTTGAGGTCGTTGTAGATCCTCGGCTTCAGTCCCTGCAAAATCATACCGTTGGCGCGCTCCACCTGCCCATTTGTCATTGGGTGGGCTACGGCGGCCCAGTCCACACAAATGTGGTGGTCTTCGCAGAAGTCCAAGAACTTCTTCCCAGTAAACTGTGTGCCATTATTGGTGATGATGGAGTTCAGGACCCCAAAGCGATGGATAATATTTGTGAAGAACGTCACCGCCTGCTCGGACCCGATGCTGGTTAGGAGTCGAACCTCGATCCACTTGGAGAATTTGTAGATGGCGACCAGCAGGTGCTTGTAGCCCCCGGGTGCCTTCTGCAAGGGACCGACGAGGTCCAGACCCCATACGGCAAACGACCAAGTGATGGGTATTGTTTGCAGGGTCTCAGCGGGCAGGTGCGTCTGTCTCGCGTAGAATTGACACCCTCTGCAGGAGCGTACAATTCTAGTGGCGTCGGCCACTGCGGTCGGCCAGTAGAAACCTTGTCGGAAAGCGTTTCCGACGAGTGTCCGAGGTGCTGCATGGTGACCGCAAGCCCCCGAGTGTATTTCTTGTAGCAGCTCTTGTCCTTGGGCGACAGATATGCACCGTTGGAGAATGCCTGAGGGGCTGCGGTGGTACAACTCTTTTTCATCACCCAGTAAAACAAACGACTTGGCGCACCGAGCCAGTCACCGAGCTTCGGCCTTGTCGAGGGGCAGCTCTCCTCGGAGGAGATATTGCAGGTACGGGGTCTGCCAGTTTTGGTTTGGCGCAACCCCATTACGCTGTCCCTCGATGCGCAAGGCCTCACCCTCGGCGGCCGAGGGTACCTCGGGCTGGGCCGAGGTCTCGTCGGGTTCGGGCGTGTCGTCGAGTTTCACGGATGGTTGATATATGTCCCTGGAGAAGACGTCCGGGGGAACCGTCGTTCGCCCTGAGGCTATTTTAGCCAGCTCATCCGCAGTCTCGTTGTACCACCGAGCAACATGGTTGAGTTCCAGCCCGTGGAACTTATCCTTCAAGCGCCGAACTTCGTCGGAATAGGCCTCCATTTTTTTATCGCGGCAGTGGGAGTTCTTCATGACTTGGTCAATGACAAGCTGCGAGTCGCCCCGAGCGTCGAGGCGCCGAACCCCTAGCTCGACGGCGATGCGCAACCCGTTAACCAAAGCCTCATACTCGGCCACGTTGTTTGACGCCGGAAAATGGAGGCGCAGCACGTAGCGCACATGTTTCCCGAGGGGTGAGATGAAGAGCAGGCCAGCACCTGCTCTTGTTTTCATCAGCGACCCATTGAAGTACATAGTTAGGGATGGCAATTCTGCCCGCGGGCATGGATATCCGTGGGTTTCGTACCCGATGGGCATGGATACGGGTAAGAAATCTCACCCACGGGTAAGGATACGGGCAACACTTCACACCCGCGGGTAATTAACGGATATAAAATTTCGCCCGCGGGTATTACCCATTACCCGCTTAATTTACTAGCCCATCAAAATATCGCCCATGTGTTCATTTTATCCTAAAACATTGTGTTGTAATAATTAATTATCTTAAGAGTTTGAGAGTTATGTTTGTGGATGATCGATCATGTTTGTGGACTTTGAAGTATGAACTATGTTTCTTGCCATTATATTATGTCTGTCAAGTTATGTTCTTGGTGAAATGAACATGACCACATACTCGTATGGTATTTTCTGGCGGGTAACGGGTTGCCCGATATCCGCGGATATCCTGCGGGTACGGGCACGGATCAAAAATTTTACCCGCAAGCTCTCGCGGGCATGGGTAAGCACTCGAGGCGCGGATATGTTGGCGGGCGGGTAAATGGCTTACCCGCACTTTACCCGACTCGCTGCCATCCCTATACATAGTCCAAAGTTCGGGCTGGATTGGAGCTGTCGGCAATTGGGTGTCAACCCATTCAGCCAGGAAGTCCGCCAAGACTTGGGATTTTATGGCCTTCCGAGGGGCAAATGAAATTGTTTCGCCCATGAGTTCCACCGCCCATTTTGCTATCCTACCCGAGGCCTCTCGGCACTGGATGATCTCTCCCAGGGGGAAGGATGACACCACAGTCACCGGATGAGACTCGAAGTAGTGTCGCAACTTTTGTCGCGTCAGAATTACTGCGTACAGTAGCTTCTGGATTTGCGGGTAGCGGATCTTGGTCTCGGATAGCACCTCACTGATGAAGTAGACCGGCCTCTGGACGAGCAGTGCATGCCCCTCTTCTCGTCTCTCAACTACGATCGTGGTGCTGACCACCTAAGTGGTTGCGGCTACGTAGATTAAGAGGGCTTCTCCCGCAGCGGGGGGCACCAAGATGGGCGCGTTAGTAAAGAGTGCCTTTAAGTTCCCGAGGGCTTCCTCGGCCTCGGGGGTCCAAGTGAAGCGCTCGGCCTTCCTTAAGAGGCGGTACAAGGGCAATCCTCTCTCGCCGATGCGCGAGATGAAGCGGCTCAGAGCCGCAAGGCATCCCATGACCCTTTGTACTCCTTTTAGATCCTTGATGGGTCCCATGTTGGTGATGGCTGTGATTTTCTCCGGGTTGGCCTCGATGCCTCTTTCGGAGACGATGAACCCCAGGAGCATGCCTCGTGGGACTCCGAAGACACACTTCTCGGGATTGAGTTTTACGCCCTTCGTGCACAGGCACCCGAAAGTTACTTCGAGGTCGGAGAGGAGGTCGGAGGCTTTTCTTGTCTTGACAATGATGCCATCGACGTAAGCCTCGACCGTTCTGCCGATGTGTTCTCCAAACACATGGTTCATGCACCTTTGGTAGGTTACACCTGCATTCCTCAAGCCAAATGGCATAGTAGTATAACAATACATGCCAAAAGGTGTGATGAAAGAAGTCACGAGCTGGTCGGATTCTTTCATCTTGATTTGGTGATAACCTGAATAGGCGTCGAGGAATGACAGGGTTTCGCACCCAGCAGTGGAGTCCACAATTTGATCAATGCGAGGCAGAGGGTAGGGAACCTTTGGGCATGCTTTGTTTAGACCAGTGTAGTCTACGCACATCCTCCATTTCCCACCTTTTTTCTTCACAAGCACAGGGTTAGCTAACCATTCGGGATGGAATACCTCTTTGATGAACACTGCAGCCATCAGCTTGTGGACCTCCTCGCCTATGGCCCTGCGCTTTTCTTCATCAAAACGGCGCAAGTGCTGCTTCACGGGTCGGGCACCAGCTCGGATATCCAGCGAGTGCTCGGCGACATCCCTCGGTATGCGTGGCATGTCCGAGGGACTCCACGCAAAAATTTCGGCATTTGCGCGGAGAAAGTCGACGAGCACTGCTTCCTATTTGGGGTCGAGCTCGGAGCCGATCCTGACTTGCTTGCAGGCATCGTTGCTGGGGTCGAGAGAGACGGATTTAACCGCCTCGACCGGTTCGAAGTTGCCGGCGTGGCGCTTCACGTCAAGCGCCTCTTTGGAGAGGCAATCCAGGTCGGCGATGAGGGCCTCAGATTCGGCGATGGCCTCAGCATACTCCATGCATTCCAAATCGCACTCATAAACGTGGCGGTACGTGGATCCGACGGTGATGATTCCCTTGGGCCCGACATCTTGAGCTTGAGGTACGTGTAGTTGGGGACGACCATGAACTTGGCGTAGCACGGTTTCCCTAGCACCGCATGATAGGTTCCTCGGAACCCGACCACCTCGAACATGAAGGTTTCCCTGCGGAAGTTGGAGGGAGTTCCGAAGCAGACAGGCAAATCAAGTTGCCCAAGGGGCAGGACGCGCTTACCGGGGACGATCCCGTGAAAGGGTGCTGCACTGGCCCAGATCATGGACAGATCTATCCCCAAGAGCCCTAGGGTCTCGGCGTAGATGATATTGAGGCTGCTGCCTCTGTCCATGAGGACCTTGGTGAGCCTAACGTTGCCGATGACGGGGTCGATGACGAGCGGGTACCTTCCTGGGCTCGGCACATAGTCGGGGTGGTCGCCTTGGTCGAAGGTGATGGGCTTGTCGGACCAGTCTAGGTAGATCGGCGCCGCTACCTTCACTGAGCAGACCTCCCGACGCTCCTGCTTGCGGTGCCGAGCCGAGGCGTTCGCCACCTGTCCGTCGTAGATCATGAAGCAGTCGTGGACCCCGAGAACTCCTCATCCTTGTCGCCCCCTTCTTGTTGTTGCCTTGGTTCTTGCCACCTTCTGCCGAGGGTCCCGCCTTGATGAAGTAGCGCCGGAGCATGTCGCACTCCTCAAGGGTGTGCTTGACGGGACCCCTGTGATAGGGGCACGACTCCTTGAGCATCTTGTCAAACGTGTTGACTCCTCCGGGAGGCTTCCGAGGGTTCCTGTGCTCGGCAGCAGCGACGAGATCCGCGTCAACGGCGTCGCGCTTTGCTTGCGCCTTCTTCTTGGCCTTCTTTTTCGAGCCACGCTGGACGGACGCCTCGGGGGCGTCTTCCTTCTGTCTTCCTTGAGGCTGCTTGTCCTTCTAGAAGATGGCTTCGACCGCCTCCTGACCAGAGGCAAACTTGGTGGCGATGTCCATCAATTCGCTCGCCTTGGTGGGAGTCTTGCGCCCTAGTTTGCTCACCAGGTCCCGACACGTGGTGCCGGCGAGGAATGCCCCGATGACGTCCGAGTCGGTGATGTTGGGCAGCTCGGTGCGCTACTTCGAAAACCGCCGGATGTACTCTCGCAGGGATTCCCCTGGCTGCTGGCGGCAGCTTCGGAGGTCCCATGAGTTCCCAGGGCGCACGTACGTACCTTGGAAGTTTCCCGCGAAGGCCTTGACTAGGTCATCCCAGTCGGAGATCTACGCAGGAGGTAGATGCTCCAGCCATGCCCGGCCAGCGTCGGAGAGGAAAAGGGGAAGGTTGCGGATGATGAGGTTGTCGTCATTCGTCCCTCCCAGCTGGCATGCCAGTCGGTAATCCGCAAGCCACAACTTCGGCCTTGTCTCCCCTGAGTACTTGGTGATGGTAGTCGGGGCTCGGAACCGGGTCGGGAACGGTGCCCGTCGTATGGTCCGGCTGAAGACCCTCGGTCCTGGCAGTTCGGGCGAGGGGTTCCGGTCCTCCTCACTGTCGTAGCGTCCTCCGTGCCTGGGGTGGTAGCCTTGGTGCACCTTCTCCTCGAGGCGGGCTCGACGGTCGCGGCGGTGGTGCTCATCACCGAGGCGATCCGGGGCTGCAGGCGTCCCATCCCGCGTGCGTCTGGTGCAGACCGAGGTCTCCCGCATGCATCGGGAGGACGTTGCGCGATGCTCCGAGGGGCACCCCTTCCTTCGGGAGGCAGAGCTCTTGGCTCGTCGGACCGCTGCGTCTTCCAGGAGACCCTTGAGTTCGCCCTGGATACGCCGCCCCTCGGTGGTGGATGGCTCTGGCATTGTTCGGAGTAGCATCACCGCTGCAGCTAGATTCTGGCCAACCCCGCTGAAGGCTGGGGGCAGCTCTGCTCTGGCATCGTCAACGATACGGCGCTGGACGTCTTGGGCCCGATGACGCGCTCCTCCGGCAAGTGCTCGGCCTGCCCACTCCTGCTCGATGTTTTGTCGGAGCTGCACAAGCTGCCCTGCTTCTTCGTCGAGCCTGGCCTGCATCTCGTGGAATTGCTCGAGCTGTGTGTCCTGACCCCCCGTAGGGACTGGGACCACAACTAGCTCCCGCGGGATGTCAACGCGAGACGCGGGCATAGGGGCGTTGTCATCTTGCGACATGCCGAGATGGTTGTCCTCGCCGTGATCCCCCTGATTGATGTGGAAACACTCGCGGCTTGGGTCGCAACCCTCGTCGCCGAGGTTATGGCCATCGTTAGAGCAGCTGGAGAGGCAGTAGTCACATGCGGACATGAAGTCTCACATGGCACTAGGATCACTGAGTCCGAAGAAATCCCAACCGAAGTCGGAGTCGTCGTCTTCCTCGGAACCCGCGAGTCTGGAGGTTGAGACAGTCGTCAGTCGGTCCCAAGATGACTACATATGGTACCCTGGAAGGTCAGGGTATGCCCTGGCGAAAGCGCTCACCGAAGCAGAGTCGCTTGGTGGATCGAAGCTGAATCTAAAAGGGATAGGGTGGAAAACGGACGGTACCTCTTGGTCGATGGACGGTGGTGAAGTTACGTCGGGGACAGACTGCACCGTTATCTCAGGTACGAGGCTAACGCCCAGCAAGTCCTTTGCGAGGGTGCTGGCGTCATCAGTCCGCTCGGGGTTGGCACGTAGCGGGGAAGCGACACCCATCGTTGTCTCAGGTGCGAGGACAACACCCGACATGGCCCTCGCAGGGGTGCCGGCGTCGTCGACTCGCTCTGGCTTGACAGCCGACGAGGTGCTACCTCCTGCATGGCCATGGTTGCCCCGTCTCCTCCTCCTCCTCCGAAGAGGATGGTGGCGGGGCAAACCCGGGTGTTCCTCTTCTGCCACGGGGGGAAGTCGTCGTCGAGTTCGCCGCTGCCGGGCGAGCTGACGACCGTTGTTGCTGTCGCGCTGCGAGGGGAGGAGTACCATGTCGTAGCTGCCGTCAAGGGACATGAACTCGAGACCCCCGAAGCGGAGCACCGTCCTCGGCTGAAGAGGCTGCTGGAGGCTACCCATCTGGAACTCAACGAGAAAGTGTTCGTTAACACGCAGCGAGCCCCTACCTGGCGCGCCAACTGTCGGCGTTTTGGACCCGCGAGGACCGTCAACCGACCAGTAAATTTGTTGCTGCGTGCCCCTGCCCAGATGGGTTGATGCAAGATGGACACAAGAGGGAAATGTGGCTTATGTTATCTCGCACCAGGGTGCTCGTAGTAGGGGTTACAAGCGTCGCGCGAGGGAGCGAGGGCGAGAGCGAGAGAGAGAGAGAGAGTACTTGCGTGTCTCTGTCGCAACGTCAGCGTATTGTGTCAACGTGTCTCCCCGTCTGTCCTCGACGTCCCCCCCCTCGTGTCCCCTCTCTAGGAAGGCCCTGGACATCCCCTTTTATAGATACAAGGAGATGCCCAGCTGTACAATGGGGTGTAGCTGTGTGCTAACGTGGCTGGCGGGGAAGCGCCTTGAGCCCTGCACACGAGCTAACGTGGCCGTCGGAGAAGTGCCTTGAGCCCTATAGTAGCACAGCTGTCGGTGTGGCATGGATCCTGCTGACGTTGTCTTGCTTCCGTAGGAGGTTGAGAGCAATCCGACGTCATGGGCGCACGCGGGGAACCATCATTACCTGTTACCGGAGTAACCTTAGATGGGACACCAGTCTTGTTCCTTCATAGCCTGAGGCAGCTAGCTAGGAGTCGGGTAATGATGTATCCCCTGTAGCGTAGTCGGTCCGAGGCCCAGGTCGGGCGAGGCTGAGACTTCTCCTGAGGCCGAGGCTGGGCTCGGACGAGGTTGTGACTCCTCCCGAGGCCGAGGCTGAGGCCGAGGCCTGGGGTCGGGCGAGGCGGAGATCTTCTTCCGAGGCCGAGGCTGAGGCCGAGGCCTGAGGTCGGGCGAGGTGGAGCTCCCCGTTGCGCCCGAGGCCGAACTCGTGGGAGATCGTGACTCAGTTTTATCCTGGTGGTTGGCATGATAGCCGGAGCAGGGCGAACAGCGCTGTTTTCCTGTCAGATCGGTCAGTAAAGGGGCGAAGTGACTGCGGTCACTTCGACCTTGCCGACTGAGGCACGCATGTCAGGATAAGGTGTCAAGCGATCCCCGCATTGAATGCGCATGCGATACGGTCGGTTGGTAGGGCGATCCGGTCGAGGTCGCTTCACGATAAAGTCTGCCCGAGCTGGGCTTCGGGTGAGCCGAGTGTGTGTCTGCTGACCGAGGGGACCCTCGGGTGAGGCGTGAATCCGTCCAGGACTACTGTTCCCACCCGAGGCTGGGCTCGGATGAGGTTGCGTCCCTTGGTAGACGTGGCCCTGACTTGAACCGTGCTTTATCAGCCGTGTATGGTTTGTTCCGAAGATGTTTTTTCGGCCGTGTTTAGGAGCATTGGGGTACCTCTAATTATGGTACCCGACAATTAGTAAAATATCTATTTATGCCAAAATAGCCATGATTATGTTACTAAAATCCAAAATTCTATGTTATTTTTATAGAGAATGATATGACAATGTGGCCTAAAAAAATTTTATAGTGATGATCTGTGTGTTTTTTTGTATGTCCTGCATATCGTAAAATATTTTCAACTAGGTTGTTGTTGTTCGTTCGTTTATTGTTTCAGTTAGCACGGTGTTCTGTGGAGTGTCCATATAATATATTTTATCTTACTTTACTATTAGGGCTGATTTGATAGAAAGGGATCATGACTGAATCTATAGGAGAATTTTGAATAGCAAGGATAGCAAGAGGATTCCTCCTCCATGGATCCTCTCGTGATCCTTGTCCACTAAATCACGTAAGCACCCATATAAGGATATCGCTCCTTATTGATTCACGTAAGGACCAAATGATCTCTATAAACTGTCTCTTCGCCGCTTTGGTACGGTGAACTGCTCACAACTATATACAAAATCTTGAGTCGGATCACCCACAAGTGAACATTACACTCCCGATCACCACTTTGTCATAGAGTGCGTCGAGTCAAGACTCAAGATGCATGGAATCTGCCCCTCTTGCTTTAGGGAGAGACTCCTCCCTTCTCGATGTGTTCGAACCAGTGTATGGCTACGCAGAGTGGGATATGGTTAGGTTGATGTGGGTAGCATTTCACTCGCCTTGCACTTGGTACAGAGACTTTTTAGAGTTTACTAGAGAAATTAACTGGATCTGATCCATTATTACTAGAATCTGATGACATATGGTCGTATACGAGACTTTTTAGAGGCCTTGTTTGGCACAGCTGCTGCTTGTTGAAAAAGCAGCTTATCTGATAAGCTGGTAAAAAACAGCTTCTGCTTGTTAGATGTTTTTAGTTCATTTTGAGAAGCAGCTGAACTGATAAGCTGCTGCAGAAGCTGTCTGTTTAGCAGAACTTCGGCTTAAATTTGTGAAGATGTTGAAAATAAGCTGTTGTGCCAAACAGGACCAAGGTCCAGAGTCCTAACTAGTCACAAGTATCAACAACACATTAGCAAAGTATATAAAGGGAGAGGGAGCGTTTATTGTTGACAAAGAAATAGTTCAGCTGCTACATGAGCAATAGTAATTTACACACAGTATTGTCGGCGACCATAATTAGGGGTACCCTCAAGGCTCCTAAATCTCAGCTGGTAACCCCCATCAGCACAAAGCTGCTAAGGCCTGATGGGTGCGACTAAGTCAAAGATCAGTCCATTCGAGGGACGCGATCACGCCTCGCCCGAGCCCAGCCTCAGGCAAGGGCAGCCGACCCCGGAGGATCTACGTCTCGCCCGAGGCCCCCCTCCAGCAACGGACACACCTTCGGCTCGCCCAAGGCCCAGTCTTCACCAAGAAGCAACCTTGGCCAAATCGCCACGCCAACCAACCAAATCGCAGGGGCATTTAATGCAAAGGTGGCCTGACACCTTTATCCCGACGCGTGTCCTCTAGTCGACAGAGCCGAAGTGACTGCAGTCACTTCGCCGCTCCACTGATCGCTCTGACAAGAGGACAGTGCCGCCTGCGCCGCTCCGACTGTTGTGCCACTCGACATAGTGAGGCTGACAAGCAGCCAGGCCCGGCCTCAGGCGCCATACGGAACTCCGCTTCGCCCGACCCCAGGGCTCGGACTCGGGCTCAGCCCCGGAAGACGACGAACTCCGCTTCGCCCGACCCCAGGGCTCGGGCTCAGCCCCGGAAGACAACGAACTCCGCTTCGCCTGACCCCAGGGCTCGGACTCGGGCTCAGCCCCGGAAGACGACGAACTCTGCTCTGCCCGACCCCAGGGCTCGGACTCGGGCTCAGCCCCGGAAGACGACGAACTCCGCTCCGCCCGACCCCAGGGCTCGGACTCGGGCTCAGCCCCGGAAGACGACGAACTCCGCTTCGCCCGACCCCAGGGCTCAGACTCAACCCTGGCCTCAGCCGACAGTCTCCGCCTCGCCCGACCCAGGGGCTCGGACTCGACCTCGGCCTTGGAAGACAGACTCGACCTCGACCTCGGAGGATCCTCCACATCGCCCAACCCAGGGCACGGACCGACCACGTCGACAGGAGGCACCATCATTACCCTACCCCAAGCTGACTTAGGCTACGGGGAACAAGACCGGTGTCCCATCTGGCTTGCTCCGCCAGACAAGTAATGATGGCGCACCGCACGCTCTATGACGACGGCGGCTCCCAGCCCCCTTACGGAAGCAAGAGGACGTCAGCAAGGACTCGACAGCCCCGACAGCTGTCCTTCCGCCAGGCTCCAGCGCTCCTCCGACGGCCACGACACCACACGAATCGGGTGCCAAAACCTCTCCGGCTGCCACGATGGCATGTACTTAGGGCGCTAGCTCTCCTCCACTAGACACGTTAGCACACTGCTACACCCCCCATTGTACACCTGGATCCTCTCCTTGCGCCTATAAAAGGAAGGACCAGGGCCCTCTTACAGAGGGTTGGCCGCGCGGGGAAGGACGGGACAGGCGCTCGCGTGAGGCCGCTCGCTCCCTCCCGCGTGGACGCTTGTAACCCCCTACTGCAAGCGCACCCGACCCGGGCGCGGGACAAACACGAAGGCCGCGGGATTTCCACCTCTCACGCCCGTCTCCCTCCGGCTGCCTTTCCCCCCTTCGCGCTCCTTCTCGCGCTGACCCATCTGGGCTGGGGCACGCGGCGACAATTCACTCGTCGGTCCAGGGACCCCCCGGTCTCGAAACGCCGACAGTTGGCGCGCCAGGTAGGGGCCTGCTGCGTGTTGACGAACAGCTTCCCGTCAAGCTCCAGATGGGCAGTCTCCAGCAACCTTTCCAGCCGGGGACGGTGCTCCGTTTCGGGAGTCTTGAGTTCATGTCCCTCGACGGCAGCTACGACATGATACTCCTTCCCCCGCCGTGCGACAGCGACAATGGCGGCCGACAGCCCACCCACCGGCGGCGGAATCGACGACGTCTTCCCCGCGTGGTGAAAGAACAACATTCGAGCTCACCCCGTCCCCTCCCCCGCCGACGGAGGAGGAGGCAGGGCAACTAAGGCCAAGCAGGAGGCGGCACCTCGTCGGCTATCTAGCGAGTCGACGGCGCCGGCGCCCCAACGGGGGGCACGTCGGACATCAACCTCGCGTCTGAGACGAAGACGAGCGCCGTCTCCCCGCAACGCGCCAATCCCAAGCAAACGGACGACGCCAGCACGCTCGCGAAGGACTTGCTGGGCGTCACCCTGGTACCTGAGACGACGGTGCAGTCAGTCCCTGACGTGACTTCGTCACCGCCCGTCGACCAAGAGGTACCAACCGATTCCCATCTCACGCCTTTTGGATTCAGCCTCGACCCGCCAAGCGACTTCGCTTTAGCGGACGCTCTCGTAGAGGCGAGTCCAAACCCTCTGGGGTATCGTATGCAGTCACCCTGGGACCGGCTGACGGACGTCTCGACCTACGGGCCCTCGGGGTCCGGGAAGATGACGAGCCCGACTTCTGTTAGGATTTCTCTGGACTTGGTAACCCCAGTGCCATGCGGAACTTCATGACCGCATGCGACTACTGCCTTTCCGACTGTTCTGACGGTAGCCGCAGCCTCGGCGACGAGGACTGCGGCCCAAGTCGTGAATGTTTCCACGTCGATCTAGGGGGTCCTTCCGAAGGCAACCATCTTGGTATGCCGGAGAACGGTGATCTCCCTAGGCCTGTGCCTCGCGTTGACATCCTACGGGAGCTAGCTGTGATCCCCGTTCCGGCGGGGGTCATGACCCACAGCTCGAGCAAATCCGCGGGGTGCAGGCCAGGCTCGACGAGGGAGCAGGAACACTTGAGCAGATCCGCCAGGACGTCGGGCAGGAATGGGCGGGCCAACCTCCGGCCGGAGAAGTGCGTCATCTACCCCAGGGTATCCAGCACCGCATCGCCGACGATGTCACGGTAAGGCCGCCACCCACTTCCAGTGGAGTCGGCCAGAACCTGGCTGCAGCGGCAATGCTTCTCCGCGCGATGTCGGAGCCATCAACCACCGAGGGGCGGCGAATCCAGGGAGAGCTCAAGAATCTCCTAGAGGACGCCGTGGTCCGACGGGCCGAAAGCTCCGCCTCCCAAAGGCAGGGGTACCCCTCGGAACATCGCGCCGCGACTTCCCGATTCATGCGGGAAGCCTCGGTCCACACCGGGCGCACGCGCAACACAGCGCCTGCGGCCCCGGGTCGCCTCAGCAACGAGCACCATCACCGCAACCGTCGGGCCCACCTCGACGAGAGGGTGCGCCGAGGCTACCACCCCAGGCGTGGGGGACGCTACGACAGCGGGGAGGATCGGAGTCCCTCGCCCGAACCACCCGGTCCACAGGCTTTCAGCCGCGCCATACGACGGGCGCCGTTCCCGACCCGGTTCCGAACCCCGACTACTATCACAAAGTACTCGGGGGAGACGAGACCGGAATTGTGGCTCGCGGACTACCGGCTGGCCTGCCAACTGGGTGGAACGGACGATGACAACCTCATCATCCGCAACCTCCCCCTGTTCCTCTCCGACACCGCTCGCGCCTGGTTGGAGCACCTGCCTCCGGGGCAGATCTCCAAATGGGACGACCTGGTCCAAGCCTTCGCCGGCAATTTCCAGGGCACGTACGTGTGCCCTGGAAACTTTTGGGACCTCCGAAGCTGCCGACAGCAGCCGGGAGAGTCTCTCTGGGACTACATCCGGCGATTCTCGAAGCAGCGCACCGAGCTGCCCAACATCACCGATTCAGATGTCATCGGCGTGTTCCTCTCCGGCACCACCTGCCGCGACCTGGTGAGCAAGCTGGGTCGCAAGACCCCCACCAGGGCGAGCGAGCTGATGGACATCGCCACCAAGTTTGCCTCTGGCCAGGAGGCGGTTGAGGCTATCTTCCGAAAGGACAAGCAGCCCCAGGGCCGCCCACCGGAGGATGCCCCCGAGACATCAACTCAGCGCGGCGCCAAGAAGAAAGGCAAGAAGAAGTCGCAAGCGAACCGTGACGCCGCCGACGCGGACCTTGTCGCCGCCGCCGAGTACAAGAACCCTCGAAAACCCCCCGGAGGTGCCAACCTTTTCGACAAGATGCTCAAGGAGCCGTGCCCCTATCATCAAGGGCCCGTCAAGCACACCCTTGAGGAGTGCGCCATGCTTCGGCGCCACTTCCACAAGGTCGGGCCACCCGCGGAGGGTGGCAGGGCTCGCGACGACGACAAGAAGGAAGATCACCAGGCAGGAGAGTTCCCCGAGGTCTGTGGCTGCTTCATGATCTACGGTGGGCAAGCGGCGAACGCGTCGGCTCGGCACTGCAAGCAAGAGCGTCGGGAGGTCTATTCGGTAAAGGTGGCGGCGCCAGTCTACCTAGACTGGTCCGACAAGCCCATCACCTTCGACCAAGCCGACCACCCCGACCGCGTGCCGAGGCCGGGGAAATACCCGCTCGTTGTCGACCCCGTCATCGGCGACGTCAGGCTCACCAAGGTCCTCATGGACGGAGGCAGCAGCCTCAACATCATCTACGCCGAGACCCTCGGGCTCCTGCGTGTTGATCTGTCCTCAGTCCGGGCAGGCGCTGCGCCTTTCCACGGGATCATCCCCGGGAAGCGCGTTCAGCCCCTCGGACAACTCGATCTTCCCGTCTGCTTTGGGACACCCTCCAACTTCCGAAGGGAGACCCTCACATTCGAGGTGGTCGGGTTCCGAGGAACCTACCACGCAGTACTGGGGAGGCCATGCTACGCGAAGTTCATGGCCGTCCCCAACTACACCTACCTCAAGCTCAAGATGTCGGGCCCCAACGGGGTCATCACCGTCGGCCCCATGTACCGACACGCGTTCGAATGCGACGTGGAGTGCGTGGAGTACGCCGAGGCCCTCGCCGAATCCGAGGCCCTCATCGCCGACCTGGAGAGCCTCTCTAAGGAGGTGCCAGACGTGAACCGCCACGCCGGCAACTTCGAGCCAGCGGAGACGGTTAAGTCTGTCCCCCTCGACCCCAGCAGCGACGCCTCCAAGCAGATCCGGATCGGCTCCGAGCTCGATCCCAAATAGGAAGCAGTGCTCATCGACTTTCTCCGCGCGAACGCCGACGTTTTCGCGTGGAGTCCCTCGGACATGCCCGGCATACCGAGGGATGTCGCCGAGCACTCGCTGGATATCCGAGCTGGAGCCCGACCCGTGAAGCAGCCTCTGCGCCGATTCGACGAAGAAAAGCGCAGAGCCATAGGCGAGGAGATCCACAAGCTAATGGCGGCAGGGTTCATCAAAGAGGTATTCCATCCCGAATGGCTTGCCAACCCTGTGCTTGTGAGAAAGAAAGGAGGGAAATGGCGGATGTGTGTAGACTACACTGGCCTAAACAAAGCATGTCCGAAGGTTCCCTACCCTCTGCCTCGCATCGACCAAATTGTGGACTCCACTGCTGGGTGCAAAACCCTGTCTTTCCTCGATGCCTACTCACGGTATCACCAAATCAGGATGAAAGAGTCCGACCAGCTCGCGACTTCTTTCATCATGCCCTTCGGCATATACTGCTATGTCACCATGTGGTTCGGCTTGAGGAATGCGGGTGCGACGTACCAACGGTGCATGAACCATGTGTTCGGCGAACACATTGGCCGGACGGTCGAGGCCTACGTCGATGACATCGTAGTCAAGACGAGGAAAGCCTCCGACCTCCTTTCCGACCTTGAAGTAACATTCCGATGTCTCAAGGCGAAAGGCGTGAAGCTTAATCCCGAGAAGTGTGTCTTCGGGGTTCCCCGAGGCATGCTCTTGGGGTTCATCGTCTCCGAGCGGGGCATCGAGGCCAACCCGGAGAAGATCGCGGCCATCACCAGCATGGGGCCCATCAAGGACTTGAAAGGCGTACAGAGAGTCACGGGATGCCTTGCGGCTCTAAGCCGCTTCATCTCGCGCCTCGGCGAAAGAGGCCTGCCTCTGTACCGCCTCATAAGGAAGACCAAGTGCTTCACTTGGACCCCTGAGGCCGAGGAAGCCCTCGGGAACCTGAAGGCGCTCCTTACGAACGCACCCATCTTGGTGTCCCCCGCTGCCGGAGAAGCCCTCTTTATCTACGTCGCCGCGACCACTCAGGTGGTTAGCGCCGCGATTGTGGTTGAGAGACGAGAAGAGGGGAATGCATTGCCTGTCTAGAGGCCAGTCTACTTCATCAGCGAGGTACTGTCCGAGACCAAGACCCGCTACCCACAAATTCAGAAGCTGCTATACGCGGTGATCCTGACGCGGCGGAAGTTGCGACACTACTTCGAGTCTCATCCGGTAACGGTGGTGTCATCCTTCCCCCTGGGGGAGATCATCCAGTGCCGAGAGGCCTCGGGTAGAATTGCAAAGTGGGCGGTAGAAATTATGGGCGAAACGATCTCGTTCGCCCCTCGGAAGGCCATCAAGTCCTAGGTCTTGGCGGACTTCGTGGCTGAATGGGTCGACACCCAGCTCCCAACAGTTCTGATCCAACCAAAACTCTGGACCATGTTCTTCGACGGGTCGCAGATGAAGACAGGAGCAGGCGTAGGCCTGCTCTTCATCTCGCCCCTCGGAAAGCACCTGCGCTACGTGATACGCCTCCATTTCCCGGCGTCCAACAATGTGGCTGAGTACGAGGCTCTGGTCAAAGGGTTGCGCATCGCCATCGAGCTAGGGGTCCGACGCCTCGACGCTCGCGGTGACTCGCAACTCGTCATCGACCAAGTCATGAAGAACTCCCACTGCCGCGACCCGAAGATGGAAGCCTACTGCGATGAGGTTCGGCGCCTGGAAGACAAGTTCTACGGGCTCGAGCTTAACCACATCGCCCGACGCTACAACGAGACTGCGGATGAGCTGGCTAAAATAGCCTCGGGGCGAACAACGGTTCCCCCGGACGTCTTCTCCCGAGACCTGCATCAACCCTCCGTCAAGACCGACGACACGCCCGAGTCCGAGGTACCCTCGGCTCGGCCCGAGGCACCCTCGGCTCAACCCGAGGCACCCTCAGCTCAGCCCGAGGTACCCTCGGCCCCCGAGGGTGAGGCACTGCGCATCGAGGAGGAGCGAAGCGGGGTCACGCCTAATCGAAACTGGCAGACCCCGTACCTGCAATATCTCCACCGAGGAGAGCTACCCCTCGACCGAGCCGAAGCTCGGCGGTTGGCGCGGTGCGCCAAGTCGTTTGTCTTGCTGGGGGACGGGAAGGAACTCTACCACCGCAGCCCCTCAGGCATCCTCCAGCGATGCATTTCCATCGCCGAAGGCCAGGAGCTCCTACAAGAGATACACCCGGGGGCTTGCAGCCATCACGCAGCACCTCGAGCCCTTGTTGGAAACGCCTTCCGACAAGGTTTCTACTGGCCGACGGCGGTGGCCGACGCCACTAGAATTGTCCGCACCTGCGAAGGGTGTCAGTTCTACGCAAGGCAGACCCACCTGCCCGCTCAGGCCCTGCAGACGATACCCATCACCTGGCCTCTTGCTGTGTGGGGTCTGGACCTCGTTGGCCCTTTGCAGAAGGCACTCGGGGGCTACACGCACCTGTTGGTCGCCATCGACAAATTCTCCAAGTGGATCGAGGTCCGACTCCTAAACAGCATCAGGTCCGAACAGGCGGTGGCATTCTTCACCAACATCATCCATCGCTTTGGGGTCCTGAACTCCATCATCACCGACAACGGCACCCAGTTCACCGGCAGAAAGTTCCTAGACTTCTGCGAGGATCACCACATCCGGGTGGACTGGGCCGTCGTGGCTCATCCCATGACGAATGGGCAAGTAGAGCGTGCCAACGGCATGATTCTACAAGGACTCAAGCCTCGGATCTACAACGACCTCAACAAGTTCGGCAAGCGATGGATGAAGGAACTCCCCTCGGTGGTCTGGAGTCTGAGGACAACGCCGAGCCGAGCCACGGGCTTCACGCCGTTCTTTCTAGTCTATGGGGCTGAGGCCATCTTGCCCACAGACTTAGAATACGGTTCCCCGAGGATGAGGGCCTACGCCGACCAAAGCAACCAAGCTAATCGAGAAGACTCGCCGGACCAGCTGGAAGAGGCTCGGGACATGGCCTTACTACACTCGGCGCGGTACCAGCAGTCCCTGCGACGCTACCACGCCCGAGGGGTCCGGTCCCGAGACCTCTAGGTGGGCGACCTGGTGCTTCGGCTATGACAAGACGCCCGAGGGCGGCACAAGCTCACGCCTCCCTAGGAAGGGCCGTTCGTCATCGCCAAAGTTCTGAAGCCCGGGACGTACAAGCTGGCCAACAGTCAAGGCGAGGTCTACAGCAATGCTTGGAACATCCAATAGCTACGTCGCTTCTACCCTTAAGATGCTTTCAAGTTGTTCGTATACCTCGTTCCCACGCAAAGTTTAGTCATCAAGGAAGGGTCAGCCTTGCCTCGGCAAAGCCCGACCCTCCCTCGGGGGCTAAAAGGGGGGAACCCCCTCTGCGTCGAAATTTTCCTCGAAAAAAAGATCCTTTCTGCCAGAATGTCTTTCGTGCTTTTCGACTACTTCGAAAGTGGATCCTGAAAACGACGGAGTACACGTAAGCAGCCAAGGCTGACCGAGCCGAGGGACTCCTACGCCTCCGGGATACGGATACCTCACTCATCACCTTCTGCGATAAGTAACTCGCGTTCGGATAAGTGATTCCACGGACCGAACAAGTCTTCACGCTCGAAAGCTCCTCTACCGAAGCGATTCTTCGGGCTTTCTCGACTGCGTCAGTGACAGAACCCTATGGACGGGCAAGAGTGCGCGTAAGCGGCAAGGCCGACCGAGCCGAGGGATTCCTACGCCTCCGGGATACGGATACCTCACTCATCACCTTCCGTGAAAAGCAACTCTCGCTCGCGCAGACAATTCTGTTACCGACGAAAAAGTCCAGATACTCGAAACAAGACGAAAAGAAGCGCAGCTTTACAACACGACGATGGTGTGTTTGGGCCTCGGCGGCCGCAGAAAACACACGCTACAAGATAATCCGATCCTGCAGGCTCGGATCTTGACAATTGAAGGGAGCAGCAGCACCCTCGGCGTCAGCTACACCTTCGGCGAGGTCCGACCTAGCCTCGGACGGCGACGCGGTCCGAGGATCTCCACTCTGAAGGACGACATCATCACCACGCCCAGGCCATCGCCGCCAGGGTCTTCTCCAGGAATCCGGCTCGAGCAGACGGCTCGGCCGGTCACCCCGAGGCCTCGGCCAGCTGTCCCCCGAAGACATCAGCCCGGCCCGAGGCCTCGACAACTCAATTCCAGCGTCGATCCCGCCAGTGGACGACCCGGCCAGGCTCCGGCTGACCAAGTCTTCTTTTCGAGCCAACTCTGCCTTTGTTCGAGCTGACACCGCTACCCCCGGCTTCGGCTCATCGAAGAGCGGCCGAGGGGTTCCTTTAACTAAGCAAGAGAAGCCTCAGACAGCAAGGCCGACCGAGCCGAGGGACTCCTACGCCTCCGGGATACGGATACCTCACTCGTCACCTTTGCACGAGGCGACTCACGCTTGGTGAAGCGGTTCAGATAACCAACAGGCAAGTCTTAGTGCTCGAAAATGAGGAAAAAACACGGTTCCGCGCCAAAAATACATACATGTTCAGGCTCGACAGCCACAATGAACAAAGGACCGGCATTCAAGGTGCCATTACAAACGGAACTCCGGTTCCGTCCCCACGGGTATGAACAACCTCCACACCGGGGAGCCTGCAGGGTGACAAATCTCGGGCGACTCGCCAGCGACCTCTACAGCAGCAGCTATGGTCCCAGGACGGGCGCGGCCACCGGAAGGCTCTCGTTCGCGTCCCCGCTCAAGGGACGCGAACCAGACATCAAAGCCAAAGAGCCGGAGGCCGGCCCGTAGGCGGCACTGACGGCCTCGACGGTGGGGAAGCTTTCCCCGGCTGCCACCACGTCAGCACCGACAACGGCGTCCGCCTCTCCACCAACGCCGCACCGGCGAACGCGGGCCGCTCCAAAGCGCACCGGCAGGTCCTCGCTGTCGTCCTCGCCACGAAAACGAGGAAGAGGGCGGAATGTTGCATCCTAGCTGGGCAGCAACAGTTCGCCTTCCCCGGCATGGCTGGAGGACGCCTCCTCCGCAGAGCTGGGGGATGGTTCCCACCACCAGAAGCTGGAAGAGGAGGTGGCCAGCCGACCCGTGCGAGAGGTAGAGCCCCGGCTCGCCTCGCTCTCCGCCCCAGCAAGGATGGTAAGCATCCTTGAAGCTGAGGGAGGGGTGGGGGCCGCAGCCCGGCTTGCTTCTCCCCATCCAGGGGCTGGTGGTCACCGTCTTAGGTGACCATTGGCGAGGGGGTGCGGCCGGGCCGCGTGATGAAAATCCTTGAAGCCGAACGATGGCTGAAAGGTACCAACTTCCACGAAGTTGCGTTCCTCCAGCGACAAGGCAGAAGGATTGCGGGTGTTCCCCATCCGGGGGCTCGGAAGGTGGAAAGACACGACACATGAGGGAGCGCGAAGGCATGGTCGCTTTCCAAGGGGGTCACCCTCCTTTTAAAGGCGATTCTCCCTACTTGCGTCCCCAGCCGTCGTGGGCTGAGTCTTCTCCAACACGCTCCAAGTTCCTCCCCCTATGGCGCGGGGGCTGGGTCCCACGCGTCATGCAAGCTGGCCCAGGGCAGAAGAAGCCAAACCGCCGCGCGCGGTGCATACAACCGCCCAGCGGTTACAAGCATTCCTCCACTTTCGCCCAGACCAGCGGGTGAAAGGGCGGGCAGCCATGCAGGCGGCATGCAACCGCGCCAAGTGGGCGCACCCCTCCGACTTCCAACGCACCCAACATGGAGGCCCAGGCCCACGCGTCATGCAACCGGCGCCGGTTGCTACGTGTGAGCAACTGCACCGCCACTCGCACCACTACCACGCCTCCTCGACTGCGGAACCAGTACCGCGACTCGAGGCAACCCTGCGTATGACCCAGCAGTGCCAGCCAGTCGCGACGGTCAATACGGCCAAAAATGGGTCGGCGGTAATGGCGGTGGCAGGCGGGCAGGAGCAGCGGTCATGTCGTCAGCCAAGCTCACGTCCCATCCAAGGACAGCGAGGGAAACCTCTCTCACGACGTGAAGAAGGCGCGCCCGTGTTCCGTTCCTCGAACGGCTCGCGCATGCGCAACGGCCGCCTCGCGAACCACTCGCCCCGTCGCATTAACTCCGCGGCGGGACAGGCGGCGCCTCAGGCAGGAGAAGCGAGCGACGCTTCGCCTTTGCCATAATGACCGCGTCAAAAAAGGTACGCCACGTCATTTGATTTCGTATCCTTTTCCTTTTCCTCTTTCTCTCTCTTACAACAGGGACCGGGAAAGGGGGATACCCCGAAAAGGATCCTTCTTCGTGAAGGAAACAGGCCCCGAGCCTCCCTAATGATCAGAGGTTCAAAGGCTGGCCCCTCGGAGGGGTTTAACAGCCGCCTCAGAGCGCGTGGGCTCCACACCCACTACTGGTCAGAGGTTCGAAGGCCGGCCCCTCGGAAGGGTTCAATGGCCGCCTCAGGCCACTCGGGCTCCGCGCCCACTACTGATCAGGGGTTCATAGGCTGGCCCTTGAAGGGTTCACAGCCGCCTCAGACATAGAGCGACGGATGACCCTGGGTACGTTCGATACATAACCAAGGCCCGGGCTACGCTCTCGAGGTACCCTAGGACATTTCCGAGACCAGCGGGAACGATCTTGTAACGGAATCCCATCAGAGGGAGGCATCGAGCCCTCGAACCCCGTCGACAGGGGACCGGGTCCGGCAGATCACCCGCAGGTACTTTTGAGCGCGCCCCCGGGCCTCTAGCCGACCCCTAACAAATGGGGCACGGGCGTCCACTCGGATTACCCGCCAGCAGCTCACCGGAGACACCATGTTTGGCACCCTCCGAGGGCAACATGGCGCTTCCCCCCCTCCTCCTTGCGGAAAGGCGACGCAGGGGCGTATGTAAAAAAGTTGAGTCTGTCCTTGACTGTCCTCTCGCCCTGTGCAGAGGCTCGAGGGCTGCTCTCGCAAACCCGGCTCCGACCAAACCGTTGACGGCGTCAACATACCAGCCTGAGAACTTGGGACCCGACCGTGCACCCGGGCTACGGCCAGCTCGCATGAGGGAATAACCAGACCAGCCGAAGCATTGCGCGAGGCATTAAGAACTCGGAGGAGTCAAACCACTCCTCCGAGGCCTCGGGGGCTACACCCGGCGGGTGCGCTCGCGCGTACCCGCCGGAACAAAACGCAACCGAGAAAGGCTGGTCCCCTTGCAAAAAAGTGCGACAAAAGCCTCCAAGCGAATATTAACACTCCCTTCGAGGCTCGGGGGCTACTGTCGGGGACCATAATTAGGGGTACCCTCAAGGCTCCTAAATCTCAACTGGTAACCCCATCAGCACAAAGCTGCTAAGGCCTGATGGGTGCGACTAAGTCAAGGATCGGTCCATTCGAGGGACGCGATCACGCCTCGCCCGAGCCCAGCCTCAGGCAAGGGCAGCCGAACCCGGAGGATCTACGTCTCGCCCGAGGCCCCCCTCCAGCAACGGACACACCTTCGGCTCGCCCAAGGCCCAGTCTTCACCAAGAAGCAACCTTGGCCAAATCGCCACGCCAATCGACCAAATCGCAGGGGCATTTAATGCAAAGGTGGCCTGACACCTTTATCCTGACGCGCGTCCTCCAGTCGACAGAGCCGAAGTGACCGCAGTCACTTCGCCGCTCCACTGATCGCTCTGACAAGAGGACAGCGCCGCCTGCGCCGCTCCGACTGCTGTGCCACTCGACAGAGTGAGGCTGACAAGCAGCCAGGCCCGGCCTCAGGCGCCATAGGGAACTCCGCTTCGCCCGACCCTAGGGCTCGGACTCGGGCTCAGCCCCGGAAGACGACGAACTCCACTTCGCCTGACCCCAGGGCTCGGACTCGGGCTCAGCCCCGGAAGACGACGAACTCCGCTTCGCCCGACCCCAGGGCTCGGACTCGGGCTCAGCCCCGGAAGACGACGAACTCCGCTCCGCCCGACCCCAGGGCTCGGACTCAGGCTCAGCCCCGGAAGACGACGAACTCCGTTCCGCCCAACCCCAGGGCTCGGACTCGGGCTCAGCCCCGGAAGACGACGAACTCCGCTTTGCCCGACCCTAGGGCTCGGACTCAGCCCTGGCCTCAGCCGACGGTCTCCGCCTCGCCTGACCCAGGGGCTCGGACTCGACCTCGGCCTCGAAAGACAGACTCGTCCTCGACCTCGGAGGAGCCTCCACATCGCCCAACCCAGGGCACGGACCGACCACGTCGACAGGAGGCGCCATCATTACTCTACCCCAAGCTGACTCAGGCTACGGGGAACAAGACCGACGTCCCATCTGGCTCGCTCTGCCAGACAAGTAATGATGGCGCCCCACACGCTCTATGACGACGGCGGCTCCCAGCCCCCTTACGGAAGCAAGAGGACGTCAGCAAGGACTCGACAGCCCCGACAGCTGTCCTTCCGCCAGGCTCCAGCGCTCCTCCGACGGCCACGACACCACACGAACCGGGTGCCAAAACCTCTCCGGCTGCCACGATGGCATGTACTTAGGGCGCTAGCTCTCCTCCGCTAGACACGTTAGCACACTGCTACACCCCCATTGTACACCTGGATCCTCTCCTTGCGCCTATAAAAGGAAGGACCAGGGCCCTCTTACAGAGGGTTGGCCGCGCGGGGAAGGACGGGACAGGCGCTCGCGTGAGGCCGCTCGCTCCCTCCCGCGTGGACGCTTTTAACCCCCTACTGCTAGCGCACCCGACTCGGGCGCGGGACAAACACGAAGGCCGCGGGATTTCCACCTCTCACGCTCGTCTCCCTCCGGCTGCCTTTCCCCCCTTCGCGCTCCGTCTCGCGCCGACCCATCTGGGCTGGGGCACGCGGCGACAATTCACTCGTCGGTCCAGGGACCCCCGGTCTCGAAACGCCGACAAGTATGTCACGTCGTACGTCTACTTTGCGCTACCGACTACATCCAGTACGTGTGGTTCACCAAGTCTTCCGTTGGGGGCCGGGGTGTGCGACAAATGGTGTAATCTTATGATCATCTACTTTCCAAGCGATCATGTTTTACCCGATTAATTTTATTCGATGCTAGCATGCATGTAGCACACCGCATTCTCTAAACAATAATATCGGAGTGCTATTTTTATCTTGATAAAAAATAGTATGGTTAGCATATTCATATATTATTGGAGAGACTATAGTCCTTGCGCTGCCTGTTCTCAGCCTGTTCTTATCTCATGCCATCATGCAGTTTTCAGCTTCTCTATGCTGGCTGCTGTACGGGAAGAAGCAGCATACAACATTAATAATTTGGTCGCACTCTCGTCACACTTCACAAAGACTAAAACTAAGCTCGGTTACGGGTGGAACAATGAATGCATCATAACCCGCATATTTTTTATAGAGAATATGCACCACCAGACAGTAAACAATGCACGATTTCCTTCCTTTTCTAGTGGAGTCGACCGCTGCAGCCATCGGCCCCTGTGGCGTACCGGACAGTCCGGTGGCACACCAGACAGTCTAGTGCGACCTTCTGACCGTTGCGACCTTCTGGCCGTCACTGAGTTTTTCTGACGATTTCTGACCTTCTGACCATTTCTGACCTCTGTGGCGAAGTCGACCGTTGGAGCCACGGCGCTCGTGGCACACCGGACAGTCTGGTGTAACCTTCCGACCGTTGGTGAAGTCCACGTGTTGCCCGCTGATCACGCAGCCGTCCGTTGGCTTGGGCGCGGCTGACTCACTGGACAGTCTGGTGTATACCAGACAGTCCCGTGAATTATAGATGCGGTGCGCTGAGTTTTTCCCAAGAGCGGCCTGTTCGCCGGGGCGCCAGCCTGGGCACCGGACACTGTCCGATGCACACCGGACAGTCCGGTGCACCACAGGCTGGTGCAAGTCTGACTTGCTTGAGCCAAACTTCTACAATCCAAATTCTCTTGATTTGACAAGGTTTCTAGCACCTAGTAGAATAATGTCAGTACAAAAAACAATTTACTAAGGCTAAAGTCATACCTTGCTTTTTCATTTGCATCTCTTTGACACTTTACACAAAACAATATGTGTTGAGCATATAATCACCAAAACATTTATAGAAATGGCCGAAAGGTACATTCCCTTTCAACGATGGCATAAGAGACCTACAAGAACATGACGATGGCAAATTTTCGAGCGCAACATGAGTCCTCCATGGCGATACCTGGAGGAGTTGGGAAAGCTAAGGGGTCCCTAACGACGTCTCCAAGGAGGTTAGCGGCTTCGAAGGCGTCACTGTCGCTGCACATACTACATATGGCATGGCTTTCGCATGGTTACCCCAAACCCCGGTCTCCTGGCAACGAGGAAGGAGGCCCAGACCATACTCCTCTCAGGCGACCAGAGACGACGATGACGGTCGACGGTAGAAGTGCAACCATGAAGGCGAGGAGACGATGAGGGCCCAAGGGAGCAGAATCTGCTAAAGCCGACGCCCACTATAGTGGCAGGGGCTGAGCTGCCAATGGAGCTGGCCACGTGTGTTGCGCGCGAGCCGCGGTGCCACGAGTGCGCCGACATGCGGCAAGCTGTTGATGTGGTGGTGCCATGAGCGTCACCACGCGCTGTGCAAACCGTCGATGCCACGCTAAGAGTGCCACTACACATAGATCCTGTCGGAACAGACCCAGCACCAGGAGGATGGATCCGGCACTAGGGTGGTGGGATCTGGCGATCACGGCCAGGGTCCCACGGTAGCGATGAGGCTGGTGGCCGGATCTAGCAGCACGGTGCCACGATGCGCGACGATGAGGAAACCCAGACAGAGGAGCAGAAGCGACCAGAGGCCGGCGTCAGGTGGATCTAGCTAGAGGGAGGCGGTTAGCCCGACGCGCGCCAGGACTGGTCGGCGAGAGGCGTGGCGGTCGGGACAGGCAGGGCTAGAGCTAAGATTTCGGTGGCTCGGGGCGAACATAAAAATTAGGCCTCATATATAGGTTAATATTTTTTAGTGTACATATATATAATGTTATATTATATTGATAACAATTAATGTGATATAAAAATATTATATCAAATAAATTTTACAATACCTCAAAAGTTTCTTCTAACATTTCTTGAGACAAAATCATCAATGATTGTGTTAATATTAATCTTATCTAATATTTTTTCTCAATATGCAAGATGGCCAAATGATTCAATCGTTCTTGAGAGATTTTATAGACCTCATACAATTCTTCAATTATTTGAATATAAAAAAACTCATTTTTATTCGATGCCACCATGACAGGTATAGTAAATAATATTTTATAAGCTAGAGAAACATTATGATAGTAATCCATCTTATTGACATACTTAAATATCTTCGTAGAAGACATAGGTGGTTCTAGCAAACTTAACTTCAAAACTCTCAACTTAGAGATTAGATTATTTAACTCAACATTAAGTATCTTGTTAGCTATATAATTAATTGTAAGCTATGGGGCCTATAGGATTTGGGGGCTTGGCCCTAGGGGCAGCGGTGACTAGATAGAGACACGACCGGCGTCCGAAGGATCCAACCGGCGGGAGGCAAAGAAGATGGCAGCACCGGCGTCGAGGAAGAGGGGGGCGAGGGGACAGAGAGGGGTGGGCCGCCGCTGGCGGTGGTGTCTGACAACCCTAGGGTTTGGGGGGTGCTGGCGCAAACTCAGGAAGAATACTGACAAGGTGAGTGTCTAAAAAATTTATAGTGTAAAATTTAGAGACTATTACCATCCCTAATTATGAGTGATTTTAGTGAGATTATATCTCCTTTTTTTCTCTCTCGCTCCGTCCTGTCAATATGCTACGTAGTACCTTGAGCAGCGCAGAGATTTATAGATTCTATCTATATACATACATTAGGCAGTAGCACAGACTCCTTTGCCACGTCAGCGCGTCGCGCTGGCTATGCCCCTGCTACTGCTAGCCTGCCACTCGGTCCGGCGGCCCGGCCCACACGCGCGCGAGCGGCTCTTCGGCACGGCACGAGTGGACGCATGGATGATAGCGACGGATCCAGCAGCAGCACGAGCCGACGAGGCGACGACGACGACGACCCTGCCTGCGGCTGCCACAGGCACAGCTGCACGGCGCGGTGGCTACGACGATCCATGCATGGCATGAGGGACCAGCAGCATGGTGGTGTGTCCAGGCCTCCGGGGAGAGCACAGTCCGTGTTTCTGGCCACGACGTGCATGCATGGGCCAGAGGCCCAGAGATCTCTGCTCGGCCACCCGGCTGCTCTGCTGCAGGCCCTGCTCTGATAGTCTGATGGGAATCATGGGATACGCGACGCCACGGGGAGCCGAGCTGGAGAGAAGGGTACATACCCATCCCGACCGAAATAACTGACCGTACGTCCTACATTTTCTAAAAGCTCCTTATTCGGCTTTACTTTAATCCATATTGATTTCTACTGCTTCTATAGTTTAAATTACAGTTGCATTAGTCTAAACTGCTAGCATCGGCACACATGAGGACGGACACGGACCTGATCGACAGGCCGCTGCTGCGCGAGCTAGCAGGAGTATCTTGCCGCCTGCTCAACAGCAACAGAAGCCTTGGCGCGCCGTTGCTGTCCGTCAGTACTCAGCATTGTTGACAGCAGGAAGGAAGGGGCGGACGGACGGACGGGTAACGTCGCTGTCCGTCAGTCCTCACTCACTAGTCCAGTCCTGCAGTGCGACCCGCCCGGGACAGCGAGTGGGGCCCCGCCTCCCCGCGCGCGCCGGGCGGGGGCGGCGGGCCCGGCACCGGCACCGGCACTGGCACTGGCAGGGGGGCACCGCCGGCGTGCGTAGCGGGGCGGTTGTCTCTTCTGCTTCTGGCCTCACCACCACCACACCGTCCAGTCCAGTACTGCTAGCACCAGCTGGGGAAGAACAACTGAAACAAACAACTGTGTCACGTACGTACGAACGTACGTCGGGACGATTAGGACTAATACCGGCTGCCATCATGGCAGCCTGGCACACTACACACACAGGCATCGACGTCGTACCCACGCCATCATTCGTGTCCGTATTGCAGGAGGCCCGGGGCCTACACCGGATTTTTTTTTAAAAAAAATTATAGTATATTCGTTTCTAGTGATCTATTGAAAAAAAAATAGTCACTACATGGCACAAGAAGTTTTCTTATGACGTATAACCAAGCTCATCACAATCAACCATATGATCGCTCTAATGACCTATTATAAGATTCGAATGAACTAGGTTGTAGTGAGCTTCAACGCCACAATCACACAGCCATAGGATCGGCCCCTTTTGCCTTGGCTAAGCTCTGCCCAACGATACTTAGATCCGTAGACCCGCTCGGTGAAACAAAACTTCTAATATATGTGCTATAAACGATGATAGATTGTTAACTCTAGGAAGATAAATATAGGTTTAGGAGAAACAAAGGTACACTTACTAAGCATGTGCCTATAAGCGTAATTAATCTACCTAAACAAATCTGCTTGTACATCAAAACAAAAACTGATTCAACCCATATAACCAGGGTTACAGAATACACTTAACATAGACCAAAATAACGTTTATAAATTGAGTAGAAGGGAGGTATACCTCGCTATCAAAGGTCTATTGATCAAATACAAGCATCCAAGGTTGAATTAACTGATTGGAGAAGATTAAAAGAATTAGGCAGTGAAGGAGAGAGATGAGAAACATGCGAGGTCCGCCTGTGCCAGACAGTTGGCTAAATTCATCTAAATTGGAGTTCAGCACTATAGACTACTCCCTCCGTTTTATTTTAGTTGACGTTGGATAGTGCAAAATTGAACTATCCAGCGACAACTAAAAAGAAACAGAGGGAGTATATATTATTGTCGTCGAGGTCGAAATCAAGATCTATAGCGTTAATATCACAGCATAACCCCAGAACTACGGTCACGTCCGCGCCTATTTGTACCGACGTACCGTAATAACTCACCTTATGACATGTAGTGTTGATTTGCATAACCTCAAACCGTATGATTTAAACACGATAATAGCCCTAATACGAATATGAACATGGGTTTTTGAGAGGGTGGGGGGAGCTAAACACACACACACACACACAAATATCGGTGGACCTACCGGACGGACGGACGGTGTCGGCGTCGGCGTACATGGCGCGCATCATGCGATGCATGGGTCCAGTCGCCCAGCAGCGGTCGTCGCGTCCCGACCGCTCGCTCTCGGAACAACACGTCGTGCGAGGGGAGAAATTAATAAACCGGGCGGGGCGAGAGGCCGGGATGGATGAGCGAGCCACATGCATGGTCCCCGATGGGGTCTGTCCACCCCACCGCTCGCTCGTCGTCTTTCCTGTCCTCTCGGCCATACCAGGTAGGCAGGTACGTGCGTGAATGAAACGAATGATGAGCATTGAGTATGTAGACTCGGTCACTTGTGCACGTACGTACGCGTACGAGTAGTGTGCATGCATGTCGAAAGCAACCGTGGGCGACGTGTACGTCGCAGCGTACGCTTGATGAGGCCAATCATGGAGACAGGTACTACGTACGCTTTGCTATACGACGTACAGCTACGGGACGGGAGTGAGGCAGACACTGTAATATAAACAGTGAGTGGGCAGCGGAAGGGCCGGGGGTCCAACAAGCGATAGGAAACGAATTAAGGTGTGTGTGCACGTCACGCGGGGACCATCCGAACCCATATGCATGCATGGATGCTACTGCAGTACTGCTATCTAGCACTGGTCTGTCAGCCGGTCAATCACAACTTCACAAGGAGATAGATGAAGTGGAGGGAGCTGATCGAGCTGAGAGGTCGGGGTCACCCCCGGCCGGCAGCGTAGACTTGATGGACTCGTGGCCGTGGCACGTACCACTGGGGCCACACGCCACTACCGGCGCAAGCAGCCGCTGCAACGCATATGCCATGCCCCCGGCTATGTGACGATGCGCTCGGCGGGCATGTGGCTACCAGGTAAAGCAGGCGCATTGGCTGCTCTGCTCAGTGCCAGTCTGCGCCTCTGCGGGCGGGCGACCGACCGGGTTGGACGCGTCCCATCCACCGGCCGCCGTCCTCCAGTCAGTGCCCGCGCCACCAGCACCAGCGCGTACGGGGCCGGCAAAAGTCGCCGCCCCGCACCGCCGGGCAGGCCGGGCCCTGACCTGCTGCAGCGCAACTAGCCAACTAGGTGGTATCCAAGATCATCTGGCACCGGCACCAGTAGCTCTAATTCGAAAAGGGAGTAGTAGCACAGGACGGCTAAAAGCACCCGCAGCAGCATCAATCAAACTCGAAAGACGGAAACGCAACAGGTCCCAGTGAACGGGCCGTGGCCCAGCAAGCAAGCATCATGCTACACTGTACTGCAGGTTCCAATGTTCAGCACCATCAACACGATCACTGGTTCCTCAAACATCACTCGAGATCAAAAGCATGCATAGCACAGACGACAGTGGCAGTCTAGCAGTATGCGCTAATACTTAGCACAAACGGAACTTAGCAATACAACATCGACCCCCAAAGGGGGGTAAGTTTAGTGAGCTCGGTCTGACAAAGACATAGGACTGATGACCGCATGCGCATACCATTCATATTGTAGCATCCATCGGTCGATCAGTCACTGGCAACAGGAGAATCGTCGGCGGACCTGGAGCGGGATCCAGGAGGTGAGCCCGAGTACTCCTTGGGGGACCTGCGGTGCAGAGGAGATCCATCGCTGTCTGCTGGGGGCGACCTCCTATCAACATTAATACCATTGTTAGAG
Organism: Zea mays; assembly: GCF_902167145.1. Lineage (NCBI taxonomy): Eukaryota > Viridiplantae > Streptophyta > Magnoliopsida > Poales > Poaceae > Zea > Zea mays. The sequence continues at coordinate 158,898,497 of NC_050096.1, forward strand.
GCTTCAAGAGATCTTACTAGTTGCTGCATGGTTAGGCTAATACTCGGCACGTTTTTTTACATTGATTTACGCATTTCACAGTCCATGCAACAATAGTATTTATCTGTGTTTATAGTACTCCTGTCCCAAAATAAGTGCCCTTCTCGTTTCCCCAAGAGTCAGCCGCTTTTAACTTTGATCAAATATGTACAAGGAAATATTAACAATTATGTTAAATAGACCACTAAATCTATTTTTACAGTAAACGTATTTGGAGATATGCATGTTGTTAAATTTTTTTTTTTACAAATCTAGTCAAACTTACGAAATTTTGACCAGCACGAATATCGAATACCATAGACACTTATCTTAGGACGGACGCAGTATACATAAAGTCCTCCAACCCACTTGTGTCTTATGATGGTTCATCAAAATAAAAATTTCCTTGCTACAAGAGCATTCAAGGGGACTACAATACATAGCTGTGCTTCGAACATGTAAAAGTGAATTTGGAGTCTGCAGCAACACCTGGTGGGAGGATGAATGAAATCACTACTGGTATTTCCTAACCCAGTAGTATCAAATGATATTTTGAACAGGTAGCAAGTTTCAGTGACCTAGTTGCCAGATTAGACTAAGATGCAACCAATAATAAGGTAGGTGGGAGCAAAGGTACAGTACATATTAATAAATAAAAGAAACTCTCGATTTATATATATGGACAGACGAAGCCAGATTTATGAGCAGCAATGAATAACTTACTTCTCATAAACATTGTCAGCATCATCTCTACTGGCAGGAGAGTAGGACCTCCGCTTCTTATCTTCATCATGCTCCTTTGGCAGGCGCCTGGGAGGAGATGAGCGATGGGCTTCCTGTCTCCTTGGAGAGGCAGAGTAGTCATTCCCCCGCCTTGGAGCAGGAGAGTATGATCTGCTTGAAAAAAGTAACAGAATGAAAAAACAAAAGGTGAAAGGTTCCGCAGATCTCAAGAACTTTTACAAGCCTTATGTCAGCCAAGCATACCTCGACCGAGGACGGCCCCGATAGCGAGGAGAGCGAGAACGAGACCGACCTACATGGAAGATGAGAAGCTATCAGTACTTTTGGTACCTCGGCAAGAGGAAATTTCATGCTTCAACTTTTCACAAGAAAATTTTCATATTGGATACATAATCCTGAGATGCTATTCGTGATTTTCGAAGGCACTTGTGCATGAAGCATTTTTTTATTTTTTAAAGAAAGAGGGCTTTAACATACACACATCATCTATGAAAAGCGGAAACAGATCTAGAATTTTATTGGTTGGTGCAGACATATCAGTCCCATGTATTACAGCGATATTTGATAAAGGCACTTGATAGCAGTCATCATAGTACCAGAAGACTAGCAGGAAAATGTAAAAATGATATGTAAAACTAATAAGGTGCACAAGAGAAATGGCGCATGAAGGCTAACTAATATGTCCTGACCAATCATGCCTTGTCACATAAAAACAAGTTAATGTTTCTCATTTTGATGAAGTGGACTAACCATAGCAGAATAAATTAAACTACGGAAGGCATAAACAGGCTCCACGGTAAGCACTCAAACATTCCATCTAATTACAAAAGTATATCTAACTTGACATAATAACCAACCCCTCAGGATTACTGGCAGAAACTTCTAACTTTGAGGTGATTGCCCCCAGGCATCCCCCTTTACACCCGCAAAGTAAGCAGAACAAAACAGATACACATTGTATAATTGAATAGAATCAGAGAAACCAGGGCAACTAATGTACAGCTTGGACAGCATAGTACCATGGGTAGAGATGGCAATGGGGACCCGATCCCCGATTCCCCGCGGGGAATTCCCCTATTAGGGGACAGGTATGGGACGAATTTAGTCCCCGCGGGGATCTAAATGGGGGAAATTTAATCCCCGTCGGGTTCGCGGGGACGGGGACGGGGAACCATCCCCCGTCCCCATTCCCTGTGTACCCGCCCCACGAAACTATTTTATCCAAGTTAGTCAATTTACTTGTTAAAATTATAGTAAGAACTTAGTGCATGGCATGTTATAAAATAGAAAACTAAAATCTAAAGTAGATGTCTCTTGTAATTTTCAATCTTGTTTGTTAAATTTGTATTAATTTGATACAATCAATTTAAATTTATCTTTAAATATTGTACTTCTAGCGGGAACAGATTCCCCGCGGGGTTCCCCACGGGGATAAATTCCCCGACGGGGACGGGGATGGGAGAAAAAGCTCCCCCGTGAGCGTTCGCGGGAACGGGGACGGGGAATTTTTGTCCCCGCGGGGACGGGGATGGGAAGCCATTCCCCGACGGGAAAATCCCCGTTGCCATCCCTAACCATGGGTGGTACGAAAATAGAAATGCAAAATTACCATAGTAAGAAGACCGGCGACCTTCATGACCAGAGTAACCTCTGCACAGCAATCACAAAAGGTCATTTCAAATGAGTACATAATAGGAACAGAGGCATAGAACTGCAACAAAAAGAAAGATCATACCTTACTCTAGTTCTGCTGCGCATTTCTTCTGGCCTTTTTCGTGACTCAGCAGCAAGAACAACAGCTATTTCCCGACCAAAGAAAACTTGGCGATTCATGTGATACTGGGCTTCAGAGGCATCGTAAGGATCAACAAACTCTACAAAGGCAAATCCTCGAGGCTCCCTGCATATGTTAGTTTCATTAGACAGTACGGAGAGGAAAAATTCAAGGAAGTGACAAACAAATGAAGATGCAAAGTGTTCACAATGGTGTCTTGTTGGCGTTTTACCATCAAATTCAAATATTCACTGTGCCCTCTATGGTTCTCAGCGAAGCACAGTCAACAACTTACAAACATTCCATCAGAAGAGAAGCAAGTGTTGCAAAAAGCAGTAAGATGCCCAGGCTCTAGTGTCCAAGTTTCTTGTATACAACTACGTAAGGTGATCCTCATAAAGAGTATCTTCATAAAAATCGTTCGCTTCAAGTTCCCCAACATTTGAAAAAGTCACAAAAGTACTTGAAATTGACTTGACTCTCTTTTATCTTCTCATGTACCAGCCAGTATATATGTCTCTCATCTTCTCTTCATGAAATTAATTTTCTCAAAGTATCAAATCTTGTCTTCATAGAAGAACTTCATTGGACAAGACTCTATCTTGCCAAGCAAATGAATTGTTAGTAATGTTAAAAGGCATTCTTTGAGAAACAAAGAGTATGCTTATACTTCAAACTAACACAACCCTGGGAATCATTAAGAAAATATAATCCACATAGTGCAATGATGAATTGGCTATGGGAAAGCAGAGTACAAGTTCATACTCCATCATGTTGTTAGATATCAATTGATGGTGCAAGTCGATTGCAAAAAAAATAACATGAGACTCATCAGAGCTTAAGCGCACCAAACACATTGCAAATTAGACATTGCACTGAAACTGAAGTATGCACTAGTGTTCACTTTGTTAAATATAGGATGTCAGTTCTATAATTCATGCCTCTAGAAAATTAGTTTGACGATTATGACCAAGAGGTTGATAGGCTAGGGACAACACCAATTGAAGAAAAGCTTGTTCAACATCGGTTGAGATTGTTTGGACATGTCCAACATCGGTTGAGATCAAGGCTATTAAGGCGTCCCTAAAGTGACGCTTAAGAGGTAAGGCGGGCTTGGACTCATAAGGCATCCTGTCACCTTGCCCGCGAGAGTAAGGTGTGAGTGTGAGGAGGCTCTGCGGCGCGCATGGCTCCGGGAAATGCACGGCGGCAGCGCGGGGGAGAGGAGGAGGAGAGCTGCGAGAGAGGGAGAGATAGGAGAGTGGCTGAGGCTAGCAGCGCGAAGGGCTCCGGTAGAAGTGCGGCGGCGGCGCAGGGGAGAGGGAGAGAGGACAGCTGCGCTGGCAGCTGAGAGTGGAGAGCGGCTGAGGCTGGCGGTAGGTTTATCATAAAACTAGTGTGTTGGGCTGGACAGCTGGTTGTGGGCTTTTTTCTTTTTCTGTTTTCCTATTTCTCTCTTCTACTATGTCGAAATGGGCCTAATAGACTTTACAATTGTGCTAGATTGCTTATTAACTTTGAATTATTGATATATATAATATTTGGTCTATTTTTTATTTATATTTATATCTATATAAATGAGGTGTTGCCTCACCTTACACTTTACCCGATGAAAGGTAAAAGGGGGTCGGTCGCCTTACCGCCTTAATAACTATGGTTGAGATGGTTTGGTCATGTCCAACAGAGACCCTCTAGAAGCGCCAGTACGTAGTGGGATCCTAAGGCACGAAGCAACGAGAAGAGAGGAAGAGGAAAACCAAAGTTGACATGGAAAGAGGCAATGAAAAGAGACTTGAGATGATAGGATATACCCATCCATGTGCCCGAACCTTGACTTGTGGGTTCTATTGGATTTTTAACTCTAGCATACCCAGCTTGCTTGGGATAAAAAGCTTTGATGTTCTTCTTGTTGTTGATTATGACCAAGAAAAACTAGCCAGGTCTCCAACTATTTAAAGCTCCAAACATTATAGAAACAGCAATAGCTATCTTTTTGAGGAATTAAGACATAACTCACAGAATATGGTGATTTAGTACAACTTACCCAGAGTAATAGTCCTTTGGAATGTAAACATCCCGAACAGGGCCAAACCTTTCAAAAGGAACTCGAAGATCCTCCGCTCTTACAAAGTTTGAGAAGAAAATTAAAGTCAACTACTCAAGTATCATAGGAGTATTCGGTTCTTTATTTAAAACAGTATGTCATAAAATGAAGATCAATTTATTCTTTTAAAGATGGAAGGAAAAAGTACACTGTTTTGCATGCACAGTTTCTGTACCTGACACTTAATGGGATGTTGCGGACCAAAAGGCTTCCACTACCCTCCTTGCGTCCTCCATATCCCCTCCTGGGAGGAGGGGGGCTTCTTCCTCTGCCACCATATCCCCTCCTGGGGGGGCTGCGATAAGGGGGGCTGTACCTCCTCATAGTTTTTCCTGTAATTGCACCGAAACATAACAGACCATGTTAATAAAAATACAGGCTCGGTAAATCAGACTTATGAGTGGTGTATTGTCGTACATTACAATTCAGCCTGCGTATAGCTTACAGGCTAGAACATACAAATACAAAATCATTCATGGGCACTGAAGTCATGTATAACAAAACAAAAATGAGTGTTCATCGCCATTTGATGCACAGTTCATCAGATGCTTGAAAATGACAAACAACTTAAAAATTCACCGGTGACATGGCATAGAATAGATCATGCTAATCTTAAACCACAGGATGAGGCAAAGTATTACAATGGAAACTGCATTAACATGTATGTTCACTGTTTCTTTCTGACTAACTAAACCAAAATAGACAAAGCAGAGGTATGGTCTTTCCAGTCCAGTTATTAAATTGCAGTTCCAAATAAGAATCGGCAAACGGTCTAATTTAAACCTAGAGTAAAACAAAATGAGGAGCGCTACAGATCAAAAGCATAACCCGGCAAATCCTCAGACGACCCGCTAAGATAAAGCACAATCACCTCACAACACAACTTAGCCGTTAGCGAAAGCATTGGCGTTGGTGCACCTACAAGTCTCAGCTTGGACAATAACCCAAACAAGTCTAACAAGTCGTCGCAAAAGGCAATCGAGATCTAAAATTCCCAGTGGAGAAAAATCACCCCTCGTAATCCCGCAACTAGTAAACAGCTCCTCGCTAGTTGAGGAATACTAGTTGTAACTACTCCCGTGCAGATCTAAACCGTAATGACGGATCTATCGGTGCGTTGCACAGCTAGGGTTTGCGGCGAAAGGTCTCCACAAGAGCGCGCCCACTTATGGACAGCCGTGGTGCACTGAGAGAGAAACGAAGGGAGTGAGAGATAGGGAGTTACCTGGTGCGCACGGTGATGGCCGGAGAACCGCACCCGCCGCCGCCGGGGAGAGACCTGGAGAAGGGGGTGGGCTGTGGCCTGTGGGCGGGTGGGTGGGGTGCGGCGGTTCGCGATGCCAGACGAGGAAGAGGAAGGCGTGGAGCGCAACGCTCGCGCCGTACGATCGAGGGCCGAGGGAGGGAGCGATACGTGATGGGTGATGGGCCGTGCCGTGCGCCCGTGCCTTGATAAGAGAGTATATAGGCGCTCCGGCCTTTGCCCGGCATCGCGCCGGTGGGCCGGCGCTGGCCTGTCTAGGAATTTAACTACGAGATCCAATTATTCCTTTGACTATTGTCCGTTTCTGAATTTGCTTCTTTACACCTCTTCCAACTAGCAAACCTAGGCTATGTTTGTTCCACTTTTTTTGAGCTTCTAGCCATTAGAACCTGCTAGACTGCAAATGCTCGGTTTTTCCGTCCACTTCTATAAAAAAACATTTTAGTAAAAACTGTCCAAAATCTGCGATAGTAGCGAACCATCACTTTCTACATCCTAAACTCCATAGACTCTTTTATCTTCCCCCGCACGTACGATACTCAGATTCTCTCCATAGCCAGCCTCAGAAAAAAAGTTGAACCAAACATGCCCCTAATGCAAACTAGTATTAAGTGTCCTACGTTTGTATATAGAGTAAAGAGCATTTTTGGTCCCTTGACTTGAGCGGGTGTGTTAATACGGTTCGTAAACTTTTAAAGTGTGTATATTAAAGATCTAATCTCGATTTGGATATGTTGCCACCCGAAACCCACAGTTGAGAGACAACAGGCAACACGAGGAGCCGGGAGGCTTTTCAGGACGGCTAGCGGGCCCCGGTCCCTCGATCAGCGGCTCGGATCTTGGCGTACGGCCTGGCTTTGAGGTTCTCCTAGCGTGCCACCTGACCTATACCCGATCAGGAGGGTGTCGATGTGCTCCGAGTTGGTTTCTTGCATACACAAACACATGCAAACGTTAGTTTGAGCCATGTTTGGCTCCCCGAGTCATATTGGTTGTAAGAAGTCGATCGTCTCCCCAGGCTCGCATCAGATCCACACGCTAGCGAGCATGGAGTCGATGGCTCTTGAGACCTCGCTCTGCTTGCACCAGGTACACCCAAACCACTATGGTTAAAGTTTCATTGCACAGTCGGAAAATCCTGCACATAGCTGGGCCTAGCAAGAGTGACAGACATCCAAGTGTCGACCGGATGAGAGGCCTAAAAACCAGCGTAAGCCGATTTCCGAAACAATCCCTACCCGAGCCAACACGAAGTATCCAGCATGTTACCAGAACATCCAACCCGTATGCAAGGCCTAACTATGTAGATATTAAATAGATCCTTGATGGATCAAAGACTAACCATAACAGATCAGATCCACTAGATGAAACAAAGTGAGGCGCCGCCCTTACACTTGAGAATTCGTGTTGGGGCGGCTAAACGTTTCTGTTCGGCAGACAACACATAAATATGACAAATCTGCCGACATTTTCTTGTAAATACTACGATAACTAGTGCTTCTCACCATAAAAACGCTTCAGTATGAGAGAACACAAAGATTTTAACGAACAAGAACGACGTCGCCCTGATCACGAGACGCGATCAACGAACAAGAACGATGTCGCCCTGATCACGAGACACAATCAGGGTGGCATGGCTCTTACCCATAGAAAACTGTCACACCCGGTTTCGGAAGGCAAACCGAATGCGAACCATGTACGTGCCAGGATCAGAAACTCACGTACACAGCGATTACATAATTGGACATCATCACACAATGCTCGAATTAAATAACGGAAAGGTACTTAATTACATCAAGGTGTCCAAGACATCCACAGTGTCTATTACATAACAATTGTTCAACATAACTATCAAAGTGTGGAAATACGGAACGTAGATGCTAAGCCTACACAGGCAGCTGACTAGGGGTTTGCCACTAAGGAAGAACTAGAACTCGTCATATTCCTGGAACTCCTCGAAGTCATCCATGTTGCCAGCATCACCTATTGAGCATTAGGTACACCAGGGACAACCTGGGTGGGGGTGGTGTGTAAAGCAAGGGTGAGTACACATCAACGTACTCAGCAAATGTCCCGTTTGGCTAAAGTGGACTAGCTGTATATGGAGTTGAGGTTAAGCAGTTGCTTTTAGTTGGTCAAACATTTATTATTAGTAGTAGAGCCAAGTTTTAGTAATAAACTCAGTTATTACCCAGAAGTACCTCCTCAAAAGAGGAAATACCAGAGATCAGATTTTATAACATCATTATTGACCATCATCATAAAAGTATCCAAAGTTCTTCTAATCAAAGAGGATCCCAAGGCTGCTCTTAACCGTGAGCTCGGCTGATATACCAGTTTTTAACACTCTGCATAGGTTGTACACTTTACTCGTGATCCCTTTCCAGCCTGGGTTGTACAGACCCGATCTTCACTACCAAGGTGAATGGCTAGGGATACACTACGTAGCCTTTACAAAGACTCCCCTGGTGCATAGTTGCTCGTTAGGTTTCGCCAGTCATACAAACGCAGTACACCTCCCCAAGGTGGGTGACTAACAAACCAAATCGAAAGAACCTCTGCACCCCAACCTTGGCAGAGCGAGCACTACGCCCCGACCCCCATTGACGGCCCTCCGGCAAAGCCAACTACAACCCCAGGTTTATCTAATTAATCAACTAAGGGCGTCCCATTCCACCCTCATGGTTGTACTGTTATCTCGGGTGGTCACTCCACGAATAGTTCCTTACGGAGAGGTACTCAGAAAAAAGGCCTGAGCCCCCTAAGGTATCACAAGATCATCCACATAATCTGGATAACAGTATCGTATCATAAATGATCACATCATGTTAATTGATTAAGTTAAGGCAATAGCAACATGCTAACCATGATAACCCAAAAAGGTAAACAAGGATAAGTGAATACAGACTAGACAATCCTTAGGTTTCATAAAGTAATGCGGGACAGTGAATCATTAAGTATGTAGGACATAATAGGTCAGAGGACACTTGCCTTCACTAGGTGGTTGCTCAGGGAGGTCTCCAACAACACACTCAGGAACCTTGGACTGCTCGTTGTCTAAATAAAGCGAGCATGCATTCAATACATTTGGAAAGTACAAATGAACATCACACCAAACATGTACAAACATTGGAACACATCTTAAAAAGACACAATACTACATAAGGGATAATGGATTCAAAGTATAACATAAACTATAACCTACATTAACTTTATTTGAAAGTAAATTACTGTTTCCCTAAGTGTTAATTATAAGTACCTAATCATAGATCAACTTATGTAATACATATTATTAATATCACAAGCTTAAACAAGTTTAAATCTCTAAGGTTCTCCTTTTATTTATTTTATTAAATAAATAAAACTACATCTACATTAGTCCATATTTATTCATAAAAATTAGAATGTGCAGACAGTAAGTGAAACCATTTTATTTAATAGAGAATAATTCTATGAACATTTTGCAATTTGAATCACTAAATTTGGAGTTCATATGCAAAAGTTATGAAATAACAAGTTTGGGAATTCAAAATATGAAATTAGGGCTACTTCTGTGAATATTTAAAAGTCCAGGGCTAAATCTGCAAGATTACAGGGGTCTGCGCGCGAAAACCAAGGACGACGGGTTGATTTCAAGCAAACCCAGGGTCTCTTTAAGAAAACTACCGAGCGAAGGGGTATCGGGTGAATCTAACCGCCAGATCTAAAACCAACGACTGAGATTAGATTTGCGGCCGAGGGCGCGCGCGCAAGCGGGCGAGCGCTGACAGGCGGGCCAGGGAGTGTCAGTGACAGAGGGGGAGAGCGCGCTGACCAAGCGGGCCCAGCGCCAGGGGGGTTGGGCGCTGATAGGCGGGCTAGGGCGCGCGTGCGCGAAGCGCTATCTGTGATCTGAGTCATTCGATCTGAATTGGACGGAGGGGATCAGACCGAGGGGGGTTGAATGGCTGCGGGCGGCGCCGCTCCTCTCCGCGGCGGTGAGGTCGCCCGAGTTGAGGCTGACGCGGGCTAGGGTGGCTCCGGGGTCGCCGGATTTGGGCAGAGAGGGAGAGGGCACCACGGCGAACTCAGTGGCGGGGAAGAGGCCATGAATCCACGGGCAGAGAGGGGAGAACGGTGGTGAGAAAGCCTCGGGCGGGTCGGAGTAACTCTGGTGAGCCATTCCGGCCACGGGGAGGGGACTTAAGGCGCGCTAAGGCCTTGGCTAACTTCAGCAGAGACAGGGGTGACACAGGGACCTACTCCGGTGAACTAGGCCGGGCTAAATCGGCCGGTCACCACGTGAGCACGGCAGACCGCCGCGGCCAAGCACCGGCGAAGGTGAAATTTGCTGAACACAGGGCGCAACAGGGGAAATTGGGCACAGGGACGGGTGTCTCACCTCGGGGCGGAGCTTGGGGACGCTTGAAGCGGTCTCCGGCGAGCTGGATGGCCGAGAACGCGAGCGTGGGTCTTTGGCGGCGGCTGACGGCGTGGGCAGAGCGCGAGAGAGGGTGAAGCTGAGCAAAATGAGGCGAGGGGTGTGCGCGGGGCACTGTCGGGGCTCTAAGAAGGGAGCTGGGCGCGTGGGCGGGCATCGTGGCCGAGAAATCCGGCAACGTGCATGAGTGCGCACGCGTCGGTCCACGGCGAGCGTGTAGGGGGTGGAACTGACAGGGCAGGCCCACGGTGCAGAGAGAGAAGAAAGGGGTGCGCGGGGCAATGGCTCGATGACTGGCGATCCGGGCCCGCGAGACAGAGAGAGAGAGGGAGCGTGTGGGCGAAGGAAACTGGCGCCGATAGATCGGCCCCACTGGGTAGCGAGCGAGAGAGGGAGCGCGCGCGCGAGGGAGAACTGCCGCTGACAGGCGGGGTCCGCCTGTTAGGCGGCGCGGGCGCACGGCCTGGCTGGGCTTAGTGGGCCGACTGAGCTGCTTTCTCTTTTCCTTTTTCTCTAGATTTTCTAATTCCTTTTCCATTTCTTTTTCTATAGAGTTTTCAAATCCAAATTCAAACTAGGTTTCTGTCGGGTACCGTAATTAGGGCTACCCCCAATACTCCTAAGCATGGCTGGAAAACATCTTCAAAACATACCGTAAATACTGGTAAGCACAACTCAAAGTTAAAAGCCTCATCTATCAAGGGACGCGATCTCGTCTCGCCCGAGCTCGGCCTCAGGCAAGAACAGTAGTTCCGGATGGATTCACGCCTCGCCCGAGGGCCTCCCCAGACAGTGGGCGCACCCCCAGCTCGCCCGAGGCCAAGCTCAAGCAAACTTTGTCGTACAGCAACCTCGGCCAAATCGCCTTACCACCGACCGTATTGCATGCACATTTAATGTGGGGATCACCTGACACCTTATCCTGACACGCGCGCCTCAGTTGGCAAGGTCGAAATGACCGCAGTCACTTCGCCCCTTTACTGATCGTTCTGACAGAAAAACAACACTATTCACCCCGTTCCGACTATTGTGCCAACCTGAAAGGGAATTAGGCTTACACCTATTTCCTAATTGATTTTGGTGGTTGAAATGCCCAACATAAATAATTGGACTAACTAGTTTGCTCTAGTCTATAAGTTCTACAGGTGCCAAAGGTTCACAATAAGTCAATAAAAAGACCAAGAATGGGTTCGAACAAAGTGAGCAAGGGACAACCGAAGTGTGCCCTGGTCTGGCGCACCGGACTGTCCGGTGCACCACCGGACAGTGTCCGGTGCACCAGGGAACTCGACGCCAAACTCTTCACCTTCGGGAATTTTCAGAGGAGCTTCGCTATAATTCACCGGACTGTCCGGTGCACCACCGGACAGTGTCCGGTGCCCCAAGGGAGAGCAACTCTGAACTCGCCAGCTTCGGAAATCCGCTCTGCTATAATTCACCAGACTGTCCGGTGAGTCACCGGACAGTGTCCGGTGCACACCGGACTGTCCGGTGTGACAGCGGAGCAACGGCTACTTCGCGCGCAACGGTCGACTGCAACGCATTAAATGTGTGCCTGCGCGCGCAGAGGAGCAGAGCATGCGCGGGTGGCACACCGGACAGCCTACAGGGCCTGTCCGGTGCACCACTGGACAGCCAGGCGGGCCCACAAGTCAGAGCTCCAACGGTCGGAACCCAACGGCCAGGTGACATGGCTGGCGCACCGGACAGTGTCCAGTGGCGCACCGGACTGTCCGGTGCGCCCGTCGACTGCAGCCTCCACCAACGGTCAAGTTTGGTGGTTGGGGCTATAAATACCCCCAACCAACCCCACATCCAAGTCATCCAAGTTTTCCCACTTCTACACCTTACAAGAGCTAGCATTCAATACAAGACACACCAAAGTGATCAAATCCTCTCCCAATTCCACACAAAGCTTTAGTGATTAGTGAGAGAGATTTGTTGTGTTCATTTGAGCTCTTGCGCTTGGATTGCTTCTTTTTCTCATTCATTCTTGTGATCAACTCAATTGTAACCAAGGCAAGAGACACCAATTGTGTGGTGGTCCTTGCGGGAACTTCGTGTTCCGTTTGATTGAGAAGAGAAGCTCACTCGGTCCATGGGATCGTTTGAGAGAGGGAAAGGGTTGAAAGAGACCCGGTCTTTGTGACCACCTCAACGGGGAGTAGGTTTGCAAGAACCGAACCTCGGTAAAACAAATCATCGTGTCTCGCTCTTTATTCGCTCACGATTTGTTTTGCGCCCTCTCTCTCGGACTCATTTATATTTCTAACGCTAACCCGGCTTGTAGTTGTGATTAAGTTTGTAAATTTCAGATTCGCCCTATTCACCCCCCTCTAGGCGACTTTCAATTGGTATCGGAGCCCGGTGCTTCATTAGAGCCTAACCGCTCGAAGTGATGTCGGAAGATCACACCAAGAGGGAGATGGAGACCGACGACAAGCCCGCTACAAGCCACGGGAAGGCTTCATCGGAAGAGTCCCGCAACAAAGGGAAAGGGAAGGAGAAGAAATCCCCTTCACACAAGTCGCGTCGGAGCGGTGACAAGAAGAAGAAGATGAGGAAGGTGGTCTACTACGAGACCGACTCCTCGTCACCATCCACCTCCGACTCCGACACGCTGTCCGTAACTTCTAAGCGCCATGAGCGCAAGAAGTTTAGTAAGATCCCCCTACGCTATCCTCGCATTCCTAAACATACGCCTTTACTTTCTGTCCCATTAGGCAAACCACCAACGTTTGATGGTGAAGATTATGCTAGGTGGAGTGATATGATGCGATATCACCTAACCTCACTCCACAAAAGTATATGGGATGTTGTTGAGTTTGGTGTACAGGTACCATCCATAGGGGATGAGGATTATGATGAGGACGAAGTGGCCCAAATCGTGCACTTCAACTCCCAAGCCACCACTATACTCCTCGCCTCTCTAAGTCGAGAGGAGTATAACAAGGTGCAAGGATTGAAGAGTGCCAAAGAGATTTGGGACGTACTCAAGACCGCGCACGAAGGAGACGAGGTGACCAAGATCACCAAGCGGGAGACGATCGAGGGGGAGCTCGGTCGCTTCCGGCTTCGCCAAGGTGAAGAGCCACAAGAAATGTACAACCGGCTCAAGACTTTGGTGAACCAAGTGCGCAACCTCGGGAGTAAGAAATGGGATGACCATGAGATGGTTAAGGTTATTCTAAGATCCCTCGTTTTTCTTAACCCTACGCAAGTTCAATTAATTCGAGGAAATCCTAGATATACACTAATGTCTCCCGAGGAGGTAATTGGGAATTTTGTGAGCTTTGAATTGATGATCAAAGGCTCAAAGAAGATCAACGAGCTTGACGGCCCCTCCACGTCCGAAGCACAACCGGTCGCATTCAAAGCGACGGAGGAGAAGAAGGAGGAGTCTACATCAAGTAGACAACCAATCGACGCCTCAAAGCTCGACAATGAGGAGATGGCGCTCATCATCAAGAGCTTCCGCCAAATCCTCAAGCAAAGGAGGGGGAAGGACTACAAATCTCGCTCCAAGAAAGTGTGCTACAAATGTGGTAAGCCCAGTCATTTTATTGCAAAATGTCCATTATCTAGTGATAGTGACAGGGGCGACGACAAGAAGGGGAGAAGAAAGGAGAAGAAGAGATACTACAAGAAGAAGGGCGGCGATGCCCATGTTTGCCGGGAGTGGGACTCCGACGAGAGCTCCACCGACTCCTCCTTCGACGAGGACGCCGCAAACATCGCCGTCACCAAGGGTCTTCTCTTCCCCAACGTCGGCCACAAGTGCCTCATGGCAAAGGATGACAAAAGGAAGAAGGTAAAATCAAGATCCTCCACTAAATATGAAACCTCTAGTGATGAGGATAATGCTAGTGATGAGGAGGATAATTTGCGTACCCTTTTTGCCAACCTAAACATGCAACAAAAGGAAAAACTAAATGAATTAATTAGTGCTATTCATGAGAAGGATGATCTCTTGGACTCCCAAGAGGACTTCCTAATTAAGGAAAACAAGAAGCATGTTAAGGTTAAAAATGTTTACGCTCTAGAAGTAGAAAAATGTGAAAAATTATCTAGTGAGGTAAGCACTTGCCATGATACTATTACCAACCTTAGAAATGAGAATGCAAATTTAATTGCTAAGGTTGATTCTAATGCTTGTGATGTTTCAATTCCCAATATTAGAAATAATAATGTTGATCTACTTGCTAAGATTGAAGAATTGAATATCTCTCTTGCTAGCCTTAGATTTGAAAATGAAAAATTGCTTGCTAAGGCTAAAGAATTAGATATTTGCAATGCTTCCATTTCCAACCTTAGAAGTGAAAATGATATGTTGCATGCTAAGGTTGTAGAATTAAAATCTTGCAAACCCTCTACATCTACCGTTGAGCATACTTCTATTTGCACTAGATGTAGAGATATTGATATTGATGCTATTCATGATCATATGGTCTTAATTAAACAACAAAATGATCATATAGCAAAATTAGATGCTAAAATTGCCGAGCATAAACTTGAAAATGAAAAATTTAAATTTGCTCGTAGTATGCTCTATAGTGAGAGACGCCCTGGCATCAAGGATGGCATTGGCTTCCAAAAGGGGGACAATATCAAACTTAATGCCCCTCCTAAAAGATTGTCTAATTTTGTTAAGGGCAAGGCTCCCATGCCTCAAGATAACGAGGGTTACATTTTGTACCCTGCCGGTTATCCCGAGAGCAAAATTAGGAGAATTCATTCTAGGAAGTCTCACTCTGGCACTAACCATGCTTTTATGTATAAGGGTGAGACATCTAGTTCTAGGCAATCAACCTATGCAAAATTGCCTAAGAAGAAAACTCCCAATGCATCAAATGATTCTAAAATTTCATTTAAGACTTTTGATGCATCATATGTTTTAACTAACAAATCCGGCAAGGTAGTTGCCAAATATGTCGGGGGCAAACACAAGGGATCAAAGACTTGTGTTTGGGTACCCAAAGTTCTTGTGTCTAATGCCAAAGGACCCAAAACCATTTGGGTACCTAAAGTCAAGAACTAAACTTGTTTTGTAGGTTTATGCATCCAGGGGCTCAAGTTGGATCATCGATAGCGGGTGCAGAAACCACATGACAGGGGAGAAGAAGATGTTCTCCTCCTGTTGGGGGCCTTCGTCCTCCGAAGGTCCTCAAAAACATGATTTGACAATGTTTTCCAAGTGAATTATATGAACAGGTATTTTCGGATTCAGAATTATGGATATGGAGCACGACCAGGACGAAGGCTGAGCCAGACGAAGGTCGAGGGCAGCCGAAGCTGTACGCAGGGAAGCTTCGGCGCGATGGCATAAGGGGGAACCGACCTTAAGATGAAAAGACTTCGGGGTCCTCAATAGATTTCCATAAACCGTTAACAAATGTAATGGACATGGATGTAATTTTACGTGGGCTGCGTCCCGCGTCTATAAATAGATGAACAGTACTCCCGTACTGTTCACGCTGACTTGTCATTTTGCTTCTGGCGTCACGCTCGTACTTTCCACCTTCTCTCAGGATCGAAGGTACATTTGTAATTTGGGATCATTTCTGTTTTTCCATGTTAATAAAATAGAAATGATTCTTTGGTGATGCTTATATCATATTTCATGCTTTATGTGAATCCTTCGTCATTACTTGTTATGTTTACGAAGGTATATCTCTCATGACCTTCGTCCGAGACTCATTATTTCCCAAAGGGATATAATGCTTCGAAGGACGAAGGACCCTAACACTTAACACTTTTTATGTTGCCTTGTTCTTAACTCTTAGAATTTGAGAACAAGTCTCCAACATTGGCGCCCAACAGTTAACACTTTTTATGTTGCCTTGTTCTTAACTCTTAGAATTTGAGAACAAGTCTCCAACACCTCCTATGAGAAAAACCAAGATCCTCAACGAGCTATCACATTCGGGGATGGAAATCAAGGTTTGGTCAAAGGATTGGGTAAAATTGCTATATCTCCTGACCATTCTATTTCCAATGTTTTTCTTATAGATTCCTTAGATTACAATTTGCTTTTCGTATCTCAATTATGCAAAATGGGCTACAACTATCTTTTCACAGATGTAGGTGTTACTGTCTTTAGAAGGAGTGATGATTCAATAGCATTTAAGGGAGTGTTAGAGGGTTAGCTATACTTAGTAGACTTTGATAGAGCTGAACTCGACACTTGCTTAATTGCTAAGACTAACATGGGCTGGCTCTGGCATCGCCGACTAGCACATGTTGGGATGAAGAATCTTCATAAGCTTCTAAAGGGAGAGCACATTTTAGGATTAACAAATGTTCATTTTGAGAAAGACAGGATTTGTAGCGCATGCCAAGCAGGGAAGCAAGTTGGTGTTCATCATCCACACAAGAACATCATGACGACTGATAGGCCACTGGAGCTCCTACACATGGACCTATTCGGCCCGATAGCTTACATAAGCATCGGCAGGAGTAAGTACTGTCTAGTTATTGTGGATGATTATTCTCGCTTCACTTGGATGTTCTTTTTGCAGGAAAAATCCCATACCTAAGAAACCTTAAAGGGATTCTTGAGACGGGCTCAAAATGAGTTTGGCTTAAGGATCAAGAAAATAAGAAGCGACAACGGGACGGAGTTCAAGAACTCTCAAATTGAAGGCTTCCTTGAGGAGGAGGGCATCAAGCATGAGTTCTCTTCTCCCTACACTCCACAACAAAATGGTGTAGTGGAGAGGAAGAATAGAACTCTATTGGACATGGCAAGAACCATGCTTGATGAGTACAAGACTTCGGATCGGTTTTGGGCTGAGGCGGTCAACACCGCCTGCTACGCCATCAACCGATTATATCTACACCGAATCCTCAAGAAAACATCATACGAACTCCTAACCGGTAAAAAGCCCAATGTTTCATATTTTAGAGTCTTTGGTAGCAAATGCTTTATTCTTGTTAAAAGAGGTAGAAAATCCAAATTTGCTCCTAAGACTGTAGAAGGCTTTTTACTAGGATATGATTCAAACACAAGGGCATATAGAGTCTTTAACAAGTCCTCTGGGCAAGTTGAAGTTTCTTGTGACATTGTGTTTGATGAGACTAACGGCTCTCAAGTAGAGTAAGTTGATCTTTGAAAGGGAATTAGGCTTATACCTATTTCCTAAATGATTTTGGTGGTTGAATTGCCCAACACAAATAATTGGACTAACTAGTTTTGCTCTAGTGTATAAGTTATACAGGTGCCAAAGGTTCACACTTAGCCAACAAAAAGACCAAGAATTGGGTTCAACAAAGAGAGCAAAGGGATAACCGAAGGGACCCTGGTCTGGCGCACCGGACTGTCCGGTGTGCCACCGGACAGTGTCCGGTGCACCAGGGGACTTTACGCTGAACTCCTTACCTTCGGGAAAATCCAGAGGCGCTCCACTATAATTCACCGGACTGTCCGGTGTACACCGGACAGTGTCCGGTGCCCCAAGGAAGAGCGACTCTGGAACTCGCCAGCTTCGGGAATTCGCTCCGCTATAATTCACCGGACATGTCCGGTGTACACCGGACTGTCCGGTGAGCCAGCGGAGCAACGGCTATTCGGCGCCAACGGTCACCTGCTACAACATTAAATGCGCGCCAGAGCGCGCAGAAGTCAGGCACGTGCGAAGTGGCGCACCGGACACTCTACAGTGCATGTCCGGTGTGCCACCGGACATCCAGGCGGGCCCAGAAGTCAGAGCTCCAACGGTCGGAACCCAATGGCTTGGTGACGTGGCTGGTGCACCGGACACTGTCCGGTGTGCACCGGACTGTCCGGTGCACCATGCGACAGACAGCCCCACCAAACGGCTAGTTTGGTGGTTGGGGTTATAAATACCCCAACCACCCCACATTCAAGTCATCCAAGTTTTCAACCTTCCAACCACTTACAAGAGCTAGGCATTCAATACAAGACACACCCAAGTGATCAAATCCTCTCCCAATTCCACAAAAGCATTAGTGACTAGTGAGAGTGATTTGTCGTGTTCTTTTGAGCTCTTGCGCTTGAATCACTTTCTTCTTTCTCATTCTTTCTTGTGATCAAACACTCACTTGTAACCAAGGCAAGAGACACCAATTGTGTGGTGGTCCTTGCGGGGAAGTTTTGTTCTCGGTTGATTTGAGAAGAGAAAGCTCACTCGATCCGAGGGACCGTTTGAGAGAGGGAAAGGGTTGAAAGAGACCCGGTCTTTGTGACCACCTCAACGGGGAGTAGGTTTGCGAGAACCGAACCTCGGTAAAACAAATCCTTGTGTCTCACTTCCTTATTCGCTTGCGATTTGTTTTTACGCCCTCTCTCGGACTCAATTATATTTCTAACACTAACCCGGCTTGTAGTTTGTGTTTAAGTTTGTAAATTTCAGTTTCGCCCTATTCACCCCCTCTAGGCGACTTTCAATTGGTATCAGAGCCCGATACTTCATTAGAGCCTAACCGCTCGAAGTGATGTCGGGAGAACACGCCAAGAAGGAGATGGAGACCGGCGACAAGCCCGCTACAAGCCACGGGAAGGCTTCATCGGAAGAGTCCCGCAACAAAAAGAAAGGGAAGGAGAAGAAAGCCTCCTCCCACAAGTCACATCAGAGTGGCGACAAGAAAAAGAAAATGAGGAAGGTGGTCTACTACGAGACCGACACTTCATCACCTTCCACCTCCGGCTCTGACGCGCACTCCATAACTTCTAAGCGCCATGAGCGCAAGAAGTTTAGTAAGATCCCCTTACACTATCCTCGTACTTCTAGACATACTCCATTACTTTCCGTTCCATTAGGCAAACCGCCAACCTTTGATGGTGAAGATTATGCTAGGTGGAGTGATTTAATGAAATTTCATCTAACCTCACTCCACAAAAGTATATGGAATGTTGTTGAGTTTGGAGCACAGGTACCATCCGTAGGGGATGAGGATTATGATGAGGACGAGGTGGCACAAATCGAGCACTTTAACTCCCAAGCCACAACCATACTCCTCGCCTCTCTAAGTAGGGAGGAGTACAACAAGGTGCAAGGATTAAAGAGCGTCAAGGAAGTTTGGGACGTGCTCAAGACCGCGCACGAGGGTGATGAACTAACCAAGATCACCAAGAGGGAAACGATCGAGGGGGAGCTCGGTCGCTTCCGTCTTCGCCAAGGGGAGGAGCCACAAGACATGTACAACCGGCTCAAAACCTTGGTGAATCAAGTGCGCAACCTCGGGAGCAAGAAATGGGATGACCACGAGGTGGTTAAGGTTATTTTAAGATCACTTATTTTCCTTAACCCTACTCAAGTACAATTAATTCGTGGCAATCCAAGATATACACTAATGACTCCCGAGGAAGTTATCGGGAATTTTGTGAGCTTTGAATTTATGATCAAGGGCTCACGGAAGATCAACGAGCTTGACGGTCCTTCTATGTCCGAAGCTCAACCAGTCGCATTCAAAGTGACGGAAGAAAAGAAGGAGGAGTCTACACCGAGTAGAACACCCATCGACGCCTCCAAGCTCGACAATGAGGAAATGGCGCTCGTCATCAAGAGCTTCCGCCAAATCCTCAAGCAAAGGAGGGGGAAAGATTACAAGCCCCGCTCCAAGAAGGTTTGCTACAAGTGTGGTAAGCCCGGTCACTTTATAGCAAAATGTCCTATTTCTAGTGATAGTGACAGGGGCGATGACAAGAAGGGGAGAAGAAAAGAGGAGAAGAGGTACTACAAGAAGAAGGGCGGTGATGCCCATGTTTGTCACGAGTGGGACTCCGACGAAAGCTCTAGCAAGTCCTCCGACGACGAGGACGCCGCCAACATCGCCGTCACCAAGGGACTTCTCTTCCCCAACATCGGCCACAAGTGCCTCATGGCAAAGGACGGCAAAAAGAAGAAGGTTAAATCTAAATCCTCCACTAGATATGAGTCCTCCAATGATGATAATGCTAGTGATGAGGAAGATAATTTGTGTACCCTTTTTGCCAACTTAAACATGCAACAAAAAGAGAAATTAAATGAATTAATTAGTGCCATCCATGAGAAGGATGACCTCTTGGACTCCCAAGAAGACTTCCTAATCAAGGAAAACAAAAAGCATGTTAAAGTTAAAAATGCTTATTCTCTAGAAGTTGAAAAATGTGAAAAATTATCTAGTGAACTAAGCACTTGCCATGAGACTATAGACAACCTTAGAAATGAGAATTCTAATTTGTTAGGTAAGGTTGATTCTATTACTTGTAATGTTTCAATTCCCAATCTTAGAAATGACAATGATGATTTGCTTGCTAAGATTGAAGAATTAAACATGTCTCTTGCTAGCCTTAGGATTGAAAATGAAAAATTGCTTGCTAAGGCTAAAGAATTAGATGTTTGCAATGCTACAATTTCCGACCTTAGAACTAAAAATGATATATTGCATGCTAAGGTTGTAGAATTGAAATCTTGCAAACCCTCTACATCTACCGTTGAGCACACTTCTATTTGTACTAGATGTAGAGATGTTAACATTGATGCTATTCATGATCACATGACTTTAATTAAACAACAAAATGATCATATAGCAAAATTAGATGCTAAAATAGCCGAGCATGACTTAGAGAATGAAAAATTTAAATTTGCCAGAAGCATGCTCTATAGAGGGAGACGCCCTGGCATTAAGGATGGCATTGGCTTTCAACAGGAAGGCAATGTCAAAATTAATGCCCCTCCTAAGAAATTGTCTAATTTTGTTAAGGGCAAGGCTCCCCTACCTCAGAATAACGAGGGTTACATTTTGTACCCTGCCGGTTATCCTGAGAGCAAAATTAGGAGAATTCATTCTAGGAAGTCTCACTCTGGCCCTAACCATGCATTTATGTATAAGGGTGAGACATCTAGTTCTAGGCAACCAACCCATGCTAAGTTGCCTAAGAAGAAAACTCCTAGTGCATCAAATGATCATGACATTTCATTTAAAACTTTTGATGCATCATATGTGTTAACTAACAAATCCGGCAAGGTAGTTGCCAAATATGTTGGGGGCAAGCACAAGGGGTCAAAAACTTGTGTTTGGGTACCCAAAGTTCTTGTGTCTAATGCCAAAGGACCCAAAACCATTTGGGTACCTAAAGTCAAGAACTAAACATGTTTTGTAGGTTTATGCATCCGGGGGCTCAAGTTGGATAATCGACAGCGGGTGCACAAACCACATGACAGGGGAGAAGAAAATGTTCTCCTCCTACGAGAAAAACCAAGATTCCCAACGAGCTATCACATTCGGGGATGGAAATCAAGGTTTGGTCAAAGGATTGGGTAAAATTGCTATATCTCCTGACCATTCTATTTCCAATGTTTTTCTTGTAGATTCTTTAGATTACAATTTGCTTTCTGTATCTCAATTATGTCAAATGGGCTACAACTGTCTATTCACTAATGTAGGTGTCACTGTCTTTAGAAGAAGTGATGATTCAATAGCATTTAAGGGAGTGTTAGAGGTTCACCTATACTTGGTAGATTTTGATAGAGCTGAACTCGACACTTGCTTAATTGCTAAGACTAACACGGGTTGGCTACGGCACCGCCGACTAGCCCATGTTGGGATGAAGAATCTTCATAAGCTTCTAAAGGGAGAGCACATTTTGGGATTAACAAATGATCATTTTGAGAAAGACAGGATTTGTAGCGCATGCCAAGCAGGGAAGCAAGTTGGTGCCCATCATCCACACAAGAACATCATGACTACTGACAGGCCACTGGAGCTCCTACACATGGATCTATTCGGCCCGATAGCTTATATAAGCATCGGCAGGAGTAAGTACTGTCTAGTTATTGTGGATGATTATTCTCGCTTCACTTGGGTATTCTTTTTGCAAGAAAAATCTCATACCCAAGAGACCTTAAAAGGATTCCTGAGACGGGCTCAAAATGAGTTCGGCTTAAGGATCAAGAAAATTAGAAGCGACAACGGGACGGAGTTCAAGAACTCTCAAATTGAAGGCTTCCTTGAGGAGGAGGGAATCAAGCATGAGTTCTCTTCTCCCTACACGCCACAACAAAATGGTGTAGTGGAGCGGAAGAATAAAACTCTATTGGACATGGCAAGAACCATGCTTGATGAGTACAAGACATCGGATCGTTTTTGGGCCGAGGCAGTCAACACCGCCTGCTACGCCATCAACCGGTTATATCTACACCGTATCCTCAAGAAGACATCTTACGAACTCCTAACCGATAAAAAGCCCAATATTTCATATTTTAGAGTCTTTGGTAGCAAATGCTTTATACTTGCTAAAAGAGGTAGAAAATCTAAATTTGCTCCTAAGTCTGTAGAAGGCTTTTTACTAGGATATGATTCAAACACAAGGGCATATAGAGTCTTTAACAAGTCCTCTGGACAAGTTGAAGTTTCTTGTGATGTTGTGTTTGATGAGACTAACGGCTCTCAAGTAGAGCAAGTTGATCTTGATGAGATAGGTGATGAAGAGGCTCCATGCATCGCTCTAAGGAACATGTCCATTGGGGATGTGTGTCCTAAGGAATCCGAAGAGCCTCCAAATGCACAAGATCAACCATCTTCCTCCACACAAGCATCTCCACCAACTCAAAATGAGGATGAGGCTCAAGTTGATGAAGGAGAAGATCAAGCAAATGAGCCACCTCAAGATGACGACAATGATCAAGGGGGAGATGCAAATGATCAAGACAAGGAGGATGAAGAACCAAGGCCGCCACACCTAAGAGTCCACCAAGCAATCCAACGAGATCACCCCGTCGACACCATCCTAGGCGACATTCATAAGGGGGTAACTACTAGATCTCGTGTTGCACATTTTTGTGAGCATTACTCTTTTGTTTCCTCTATTGAGCCACACAGGGTAGAGGAAGCGCTACAAGATTCGGATTGGGTGGTGGCAATGCAAGAGGAGCTCAACAACTTCACGAGGAATGAGGTATGGCATTTGGTTCCACGTCCTAATCAAAATGTTGTAGGGACCAAATGGGTGTTCCGCAACAAGCAAGACGAGCATGGTGTGGTGACAAGGAACAAAGCTCGACTTGTGGCCAAAGGATACTCCCAAGTCGAAGGTTTGGATTTCGGTGAAACCTATGCACCCGTAGCTAGGCTTGAGTCAATTCGTATATTATTAGCCTATGCTACTTACCATGGCTTCAAGCTTTATCAAATGGACGTGAAGAGTGCCTTCCTCAATGGACCAATCAAGGAAGAGGTCTATGTTGAGCAACCTCCCGGCTTTGAAGATAGTGAGTACCCTAATCATGTCTATAAACTCTCTAAGGCACTATATGGGCTCAAGCAAGCCCCAAGAGCATGGTATGAATGCCTTAGAGATTTCCTTATCACTAATGGATTCAAAGTCGGAAAAGCCGATCCTACACTCTTCACTAAAACTCTTGAAAACGACTTGTTTGTATGCCAAATTTATGTTGATGATATCATATTTGGGTCTACTAACGAGTCTACATGTGAAGAATTTAGTAGGATCATGACACAAAAGTTCGAGATGTCAATGATGGGGGAGTTGAAGTACTTCTTAGGATTTCAAGTGAAGCAACTCCAAGAGGGCACCTTCCTAAGCCAAACGAAGTATACTCAAGATATTCTAAGCAAGTTCGGGAAGAAGGATGCCAAACCCATCAAGACACCCATGGGAACCAATGGGCATCTCGACCTCGACACGGAAGGTAAGCCCGTGGATCAAAAGGTATACCGGTCGATGATAGGTTCTTTACTCTACTTATGTGCATCTCGACCGGATATTATGCTTTCTGTATGCATGTGTGCAAGATTCCAAGCCGACCCTAAGGAAGCTCACCTTACGGCCGTAAAACGAATCTTGAGATATTTAGTTTATACTCCTAAGTTCGGGCTTTGGTATCCTAGGGGATCCACATTTGATTTGATTGGTTATTCGGATGCCGATTGGGCGGGGTGTAAAATTAATAGAAAGAGCACATCGGGGACTTGCCAGTTCTTGGGAAGGTCCTTGGTGTCTTGGGCTTCAAAGAAGCAAAATTCCGTAGCTCTTTCTACCGCCGAAGCCGAGTATATTGCCGCAGGCCATTGTTGCGCGCAACTACTTTGGATGAGGCAAACCCTTAGGGACTACGGTTACAAACTAACCAAAGTTCCTCTTCTATGTGATAATGAGAGTGCAATCCGCATGGCGGATAATCCCATTGAGCATAGCCGCACTAAACACATAGCCATTCGGTATCACTTTTTAAGGGATCACCAACAAAAGGGAGATATCGAGATTTCGTACATTAATACTAAAGATCAATTAGCCGATATCTTTACCAAGCCACTAGATGAACAAACCTTTAACAAACTTAGGCATGAGCTAAATATCCTTGATTCTAGGAACTTCTTTTGTTGATTTGCACACATAGCTCATTCATATACCTTTGATCATGTCTCTTTCATATGCTATGACTAATGTGTTTTCAAGTCTATTTCAAACCAAGTCATAAGGTGTATTGAAAGGGAATTGGAGTCTTCGGCGAAGACAAAGGCTTCCACTCCGTAACTCATCCTTCGCCGTCGCTCCGAGCAACTCTCCATCTTTGGGGGAGAAAAGGACTCCGGCTTTGGTATAATCTTCACTCATATCTTATTTGCCAAAGGGGAGAAAGTAGTGTTACAAGGGATCTAATGACTCCGTTTTTGGCGATTTATGCCAAAGGGGAGAGAGCATGAGCCCAAAGCAAAAGGACCGCACCACCACCTAATTTTAAAAATGATTTTCAATTGGAAATTTCAAATTGCTATCTTATTATGTTCAAAAGGGGGAGAAAGTAGTATTTCAAAATTGATATATCAAAACCCTCTTGAACACTAAGAGGATGATTTCATCTAGGGGGAGTTTTGTTTAGTCAAAGGAAAAGCATTTGAAACAGGGGGAGAAAATTTCAAATCTTGAAAATGCTTTGCAAAATCTTATTCATTCACCTTTGACCATTTGCAAAAAGAGAGGAAAAGGATTTACAAAAAGAATTTGCAAAAACAAAATAAGTGGTGCATGCGTGGTCCAAAATGTTAAAAATGAAGAAACAATCCATGCGTATTTTATAAGTATTTATATTGGCTCAATTCCAAGCAACCTTTGCACTTACATTATGCAAACTAGTTCAATTATGCACTTCTATATTTGCTTTGGTTTGTGTTGGCATCAATCACCAAAAAGGGGGAGATTGAAAGGGAATTAGGCTTATACCTATTTCCTAAATGATTTTGGTGGTTGAATTGCCCAACACAAATAATTGGACTAACTAGTTTTGCTCTAGTGTATAAGTTATACAGGTGCCAAAGGTTCACACTTAGCCAATAAAAAGACCAAGAATTGGGTTCAACAAAGAGAGCAAAGGGATAACCGAAGGGACCCTGGTCTGGTGCACCGGACTGTCCGGTGTGCCACCGGATAGTGTCCGGTGCACCAGGGGACTTTACGCTGAACTCCTTACCTTCGGGAAAATCCAGAGGCGCTCCACTATAATTCACCGGACTGTCCGGTGTACACCAGACAGTGTCCGATGCCCCAAGAAAGAGCGACTCTGGAACTCGCCAGCTTCGGGAATTCGCTCCGCTATAATTCACCGGACATGTCCGGTGTACACCGGACTGTCCGGTGAGCCAGCGGAGCAACGGCTATTCAGCGCCAACAGTCACCTGCTACAGTATTAAATGCGCGCCAGAGCGCGCAGAAGTCAGGCACGCGCGAAGTGGCGCACCGGACACTCTACAGTGCATGTCCGGTGTGCCACCGGACATCCAGGCGGGCCCAGAAGTCAGAGCTCCAACGGTCGGAACCCAACGGCTTGGTGACGTGGCTGGCGCATCGGACACTGTCCGGTGTGCACCGGACTATCCGGTGCACCATGCGACAGACAGCCCCACCAAACGGCTAGTTTGGTGGTTGGGTTATAAATACCCCCAACCACCCCCACATTCAAGTCATCCAAGTTTTCAACCTTCCAACCACTTACAAGAGCTAGGCATTCAATATAAGACACACCCAAGTTATCAAATCCTCTCCCAATTCCACAAAAGCATTAGTGACAAGTAAGAGTGATTTGTCGTGTTCTTTTGAGCTCTTGCGCTTGGATCGCTTTCTTCTTTCTCATTCTTTCTTGTGATCAAACACTCACTTGTAACCAAGGCAAGAGACACCAATTGTGTGGTGGTCCTTGCGGGGAAGTTTTGTTCCCAGTTGATTTGAGAAGAGAAAGCTCACTCGGTCCGAGGGACCGTTTGAGAGAGGGAAAGGGTTGAAAGAGACCCGGTCTTTGTGACCACCTCAACGGGGAGTAGGTTTGCAAGAACCAAACCTCGGTAAAACAAATCCTTGTGTCTCACTTCCTTATTCGCTTGCGATTTGTTTTTACGCCCTCTCTCGGACTCGATTATATTTCTAACACTAACCCGGCTTGTAGTTTGTGTTTAAGTTTGTAAATTTCAGTTTCGCCCTATTCACCCCCCTCTAGGCGACTTTCAATCTTGATGAGATAGGTGATGAAGAGGCTCCATGCATCGCACTAAGGAACATGTCCATTGGGGATGTGTGTCCTAAAGAATCCGAAGAGCCACCACATGCACAAGATCAACCATCCTCCTCCACGCAAGCATCTCCACCAACTCAAAATGAGGATGAGGCTCAAGGTGATGAAGGAGAAGATCAACAAGATGAGCTACCTCAAAATGACGACCATGATCAAGGGGGAGATGCAAATGATCAAGACAAGGAGGATGAAGAACAAAGTCCACCAAGCAATCCAACGAGATCACCCCGTCGACACCATCCTCGGCGACATTCATAAGGGGGTAACCACTAGATCTCGTGTTGCACATTTTTGTGAGCATTACTCTTTTGTTTCCTCTATTGAGCCTCATAGGGTAGAGGAAGCACTACAAGATTCGAATTGGGTGGTGGCGATGCAAGAGGAGCTCAACAACTTCACTAGGAATAAGGTATGGCATTTAGTTCCACGTCATAATCAAAATGTTGTAGGAACCAAGTGGGTCTTCCGCAACAAGCAAGATGAGCATGGTGTGGTGACAAGGAACAAAGCCCGACTTGTGGCCAAGGGATATTCACAAGTCGAAGGTTTGGATTTCGATGAAACCTATGCACCCGTATCTAGGCTTGAATCAATTCGTATATTACTTGCCTATGCTACTTACCATGGCTTTAAGCTTTACCAAATGAACGTGAAAAGTGCCTTCATCAATGGACCAATCAAGGAAGAGGTCTATGTTGAGCAACCTCCCGGCTTTGAAGATAGTGAGTACCCTAATAATGTGTATAAACTCTCTAAGGCACTTTATGGGCTCAAGCAAGCCCCAAGAGCATGGTATGAATGCCTTAGAGATTTCCTTATCACTAACGACTTCAAAGTCGGAAAAGCCGATCCTACTCTATTTACTAAAACTCTTGACAATGATTTGTTCGTGTGCCAAATTTATGTTGATGATATTATATTTGGGTCTACAAACGAATCTACATGTGAAGAATTTAGTAGGATCATGACACAGAAATTCGAGATGTCGATGATGGGGGAGTTGAAGTACTTCTTGGGATTTCTGAGAGCACCTAGAGGGGGGGGGTGAATAGGTGATCCTGTAAAACTTAAAATTAATGCCACAAAACTTGATTAGGAGTTAGCACAATAAAGCCAAGTGGCTAGAGTGGAGTTCTTGCAAGACACGATAACCACAAGAAGATCAATCACAGATAGACACAGTGGTTTATCCCGTGGTTCGGCCAAGTTCAACACTTGCCTACTCCACGTTGTGGCGTCCCAACGGACGAGGGTTGCAATCAACCCCTCTCAAGCAGTCTAAAGACCCACTTGAATACCACGATGTTTTGCTTTGTTTACTTTATCCCGCTCGCGAGGAATCTCCTCAACTTGGAGCCACTCACCCTTACACTTTGATGTTCACAAAGAAGCACGGAGTAAGGGAGGGATGAGCAACACACACAAGACACAAAATCAGAGCGACAATACGCACACAAGCCACAACACGAGCTCTCAACACAACTCAAGAGTTCTCTACTCAAATGGAGCTCTAGTTGCTATCACAAAGAATCGAATGCACGGAATTGAAGTCTTGGTGCTTAGGAATGCTTAGAGAATGCTTAGTGTTCTCCTCCATGCGCCTAGGGGTCCCTTTTATAGCCCCAAGGCAGCTAGGAGCCGTTGAGAGCATTCCAGGAAGGCAATTCCTGCCTTCTATCGCCTGGCGCACCGGACAGTCCGGTGCACCACCGGACACTGTCCGGTGCGGATTTCTTTCCTTCTTTGGCGAAGCCGACCATTGGAGATTCAGAGCCATTGGCGCACCGGACACTGTCCGGTGCACACCGGACAGTCCGGTGCCCCCTTCTGACCGTTGGCTCTGCCACGCGTCACGCACGGATTACGCGGCCGACCATTGGCCGGGACGACTGTTGGCACACCGGACAGTCCGGTGCACCACCGGACAGTCCGGTGATTTATAGCCGTACGCTGCCGACGAAACCCGAGAGCAGCCAGTTGACAGACGCCAGCCTGGCGCACCGGACACTGTCCGGTGCACCACCGGACAGTCCGGTGCACCCAGACTGCGCAGAGTCTTGGCTGCTCAGCCAAGTCTTTTCCAAATTGGTCTTTTCCTGTTTCTGGCACTTAGACACAATACATTAGTCTCCAAAACAATGTACTAAGTCTTAGAAACATACCTTTACTCTTGATTTGCACTTTGTCCTTCAAGTTGCATAGACTAACACTTAAGCACTTGTGTTGGCACTCAATCACCAAAATACTTAGAAATGGCCCAAGGGCACATTTCCCTTTCAATCTCCCCCTTTTTGGTGATTTATGCCAACACAACAAAAAGCAACTTGGCATATTTGGATCATTCTTTGCCACCACTTGGTTTTGTTTTTGCAAATCAAACTCGGTTTCCTCTCTCTAAGTCAAACTCACTTGTTGAGGCATAGAGAAAGATATTCCAAGAGAAATTGATCACAGATTCAAAAACTCCCTCTATTTCCCATAATCAAACCTTCTCCCCACAAGAGACCAACTTTTGACAAAAAGAGACAATAAGAGATTTTTGACAAACCAAAGGCTCTATTCTACTATTTTCAAAATTCTCAAGTGGTTCTCAAGTGGTAGCTGATCCATTTATTGCTTTGGCCTTATTTTCTCCCCCTTTGGCATCAAGCACCAAAACGGGATCAATCTTGGCCCTTAAACCCCATTGCCTCACCAAAATCTTCAAATAAGAGCACAAAGGCAATAAGGATATTGAGATGAACTTGGAGTAAGTTACCCTCTCATCGGAGTGCAGTGGAAGTCTTGCATGGTCCAAGTCCACCTTTTCCCTTTCAGTCCACCTTTGAGACTAAATCAAGCAAACTCAAGCACACGGTTAGTCTCAAAGGGTCAAGTTGTATCACATCTCCCCCTAAATATGTGCATCACTCACACATGGACTTTTGAGGTCCGGGGAGTGTTTGTACAACTTGAGCACCATAAATAAACAACAAAATGCATGAGGAACATGATCAAAGGCATGAACACATGTATGCTATAAATCAATCCAAGTTCCGCGAATCTAAGACATTTAGCTCACTACGCAGCCTGCAAAAGGTCGACTCATCTAGAGGCTTGGTAAAGATATCAGCTAGCTGGTTCTCGGTGCTAACATAAAACACTTCGATATCTCCCTTTTGATGGTGGTCTCTCAAAAAGTGATGCCGGATGTCAATGTGCTTTGTGCGGCTGTGCTCAACGGGGTTGTCCGCCATGCGGATAGCACTCTCATTATCACATAGGAGTGGGACTTTGCTCAGATTGTAGCCAAAGTCTCTAAGGGTTTGCCTCATCCAAAGTAGTTGCGCGCAACACTGTCCTGCGGCAACATACTCGGCCTCAGCGGTGGATAGGGCAACGGAAGTTTGTTTCTTAGAACTCCATGACACCAGGGACCTTCCTAAGAATTGGGACGTCCCTGATGTACTCTTCCTATCGACCTTACATCCAGCATAATCGGAGTCTGAATATCCAATTAAGTCAAAGGTAGACCCCTTTGGATACCAGATCTCGAAGCAAGGTGTAGCGACTAAATATCTAAGAATTCGCTTCACGGCCACTAAGTGACACTCCCTTGGATCGGATTGAAATCTAGCACACATGCATACAGTGAGCATAATATCTAGTCTACTAGCGCATAAATAAAGCAAAGAACCTATCATGGACCGGTATGCTTTTTGATCAACAGACTTACCTCCTTTATTGAGGTCGACGTGTCCGTCAGTTCCCATTGGAGTCTTTGCGGGCTTGGCGTCCTTCATCCCAAACCGCTTTAGCAAGTCTTGCATGTACTTCGTTTGGGAGATGAAGGTGCCGTCCTTGAGTTGCTTCACTTGGAACCCAAGGAAGTAATTCAACTTGCCCATCATTGACATCTCGAATTTCTGAGTCATCACCCTGCTAAACTCTTCACAAGACTTTTGGTTAGTGGAACCAAATATTATGTCATCAACATAAATTTGGCACACAAATAAATCACCATCACAAGTCTTAGTGAATAAAATCGGATCGGCTTTCCCAACCTTGAAAGCATTAGCAATTAAAAAGTCTCTAAGGCATTCATACCATGCTCTTGGGGCTTGCTTAAGTCCATAGAGCGCCTTAGAGAGCTTACATACATGGTCGGGGTACCGTTCATCCTCGAAGCCAGGGGGTTGCTCCACGTACACCTCCTCCTTGATTGGCCCATTGAGGAAAGCGCTCTTCACATCCATTTGGAACAACCT
The DNA here is from genome assembly GCF_902167145.1 of Zea mays. Classification (NCBI taxonomy): domain Eukaryota; kingdom Viridiplantae; phylum Streptophyta; class Magnoliopsida; order Poales; family Poaceae; genus Zea; species Zea mays. The sequence goes on from NC_050096.1 coordinate 158,929,594, forward strand.
GAAAGAATGGTGATCGGCATATGCTAGCAAAATACGAATGGACTCTAGCCTAGCCATAGGAGCAAAAGTCTCCTCAAAGTCCAAACCTACGACTTGGGCATAACCTTTTGCCACAAGTCGAGCCTTGTTCCTTGTCACCACCCCGTGCTCGTCTTGTTTGTTGCGGAACACCCACTTGGTTCCCACAATGTTTTGCTTGGGACGAGGCACCAGTGTCCAAACTTCATTTCTTTTGAAGTTATTGAGCTCTTCCTGCATGGCCAACACCCAGTCCGGATCTAGCAAGGCCTCTTCTACCCTGAAAGGCTCAATAGAAGAGACAAAAGAGTAATGCTCACAAAAATTAACTAATCTAGAGCGAGTAGTTACTCCCTTGCTAATGTCACCCAAAATCTGGTCGACAGGATGATTCCTTTGAATCATCGCTCGAACTTGAGTTGGAGGGGCCTGAGGTGCTTCTTCCTCTTCCTCTTGGACATCCTGTGCTCCCTCTTGATCACATGCCTCCTCTTGATGAACCTGTTCATCGTCTTGAGTTGGGGGATGCACCATTGTTGAGGAAGAAGGTTGATCTTGCTCCTTTTGTTCCTGTGGCCGCACATCTCCAATCGCCATGGTACGTATTGCAGCCGTTGGAACGTCTTCTTCATCTACATCATCAAGATCAACAACTTGCTCTCTTGGAGAGCCATTAGTCTCATCAAATACAACGTCGCTAGAGACTTCAACCAAACCCGATGATTTGTTGAAGACTCTATACGCCTTTGTATTTGAGTCATAACCTATTAGAAACCCTTCTACAGCTTTGGGAGCAAACTTAGAATTTCTACCTTTCTTCACAAGAATATAACATTTGCTCCCAAATACACGAAAGTAAGACACATTGGGTTTTTTTACCGGTTAGTAGCTCATACGAAGTCTTCTTGAGGAGGCGATGAAGGTACACCCGGTTTATAGCGTGGCAAGCCGTGTTCACGGCTTCCGACCAAAACCGCTCGGGCGTCTTGAATTTCCAAGCATTGTCCTCGCCATGTCAATGAGCGTCCTGTTCTTCCTTTCTACCACACCATTTTGTTGTGGTGTGTAGGGAGCGGAGAACTCGTGCTTGATTCCTTCCTCCTCAAGGTACTCCTCCACTTGAAGGTTCTTGAACTCGGACCCGTTGTCACTCCTTATTTTCTTCACCTTGAGCTCAAACTCATTTTGAGCTCTCCTTAGGAAGCGCTTGAGGGTCCCTTGAGTTTCAGATTTATCCTGCAAAAAGAATACCCAAGTGAAGCGGGAAAAATCATCAACTATAACAAGACCATACTTACTTCCTCCTAAGCTTAGGTAGGCGAAGGGTCCGAATAGGTCCATATGAAGTAACTCCAAAGGTCTTGATGTTGTCATCACATTTTTGGTATGATGAGAGCTTCCCACCTGTTTACCTGCTTGACAAGCTGCACAAGGTCTATCCTTTTCGAAAGTAACATTTGTTAGACCTATTACGTGTTCTCCCTTTAGAAGCTTGTGAAGGTTCTTCATCCCCACATGTGCTAAACGGCGATGCCACAGCCAGCCCATGCTAGTCTTAGCAATTAAGCATGCATCTAGACCGGCCTCCTCGTTTGCAAAATCAACTAAATAAAGTTTGCCGTCTAGTACACCCTTAAAAGCTAATGAACCATCACTTCTTCTAAAGACAGACACGTCTACATTTGTGAATAAACAATTATATCCCATGTTACAAAGTTGACTAACAGACAACAAGTTATATCCAAGCGACTCAACTAAAAACACATTGGAAATGGAGTGCTCGGATGAAATAGCAATCTTTCCTAACCCTTTCACCTTGCCTTGATTCCCGTCACCGAATATGATTGAGTCTTGGGAGCCTTTGTTCTTGACGTAGGAAGAGAACATCTTCTTCTCCCCCGTCATGTGGTTTGTGCATCCACTGTCGATAATCCAGCTTGATCCCCCGGATGCATAAACCTGCAAGGCAATTTTAGGCTTGGGTCTTAGGTACCCAACTCATGTTGGGTCCTACAAGGTTAGTGTCGGGGACCATAATTAGGGGTACCCTCAAGGCTCCTAATTCTCAGCTGGTAACCCCCATCAGCACAAAGCTGCAAAGGCCTGATGGGTGCGATTAAGTCAGGGATTGGTCCATTCGAGGGACTCGATCACGCCTCGCCTGAGCCTAGCCTCGGGCAAGGGCAGCCGACCCGGAGGATCTCCGTCTCGCCCGAGGCCCCCCTCCAGCAACGAATATATTCCCGGCTTGCCCGAGGCCCTGTCTTCGCCAAGAAGCAACCCTGACCGAATCGCCACGCCGACCGACCAAATCGCAGGAGCATTTAATGCAAAGGTGACCTGACACCTTTATCCTGACGCGCGCCCTTCAGTCGACAGAGCCGAAGTGACCGCAGTCACTTCGCCGCTCCACTGCCCGACCTGACAGAAGGACAGTGCCTCCTGCGCCGCACCGACTGCGGTGCCACTTGACAGAGTGAGGCTGACAGGCAGTCAGGCCCGGCCGCAGGCCCCATTGGAAACTCCGCTCCGCCCGACCTAGGGCTCGGACTCAGGCTAAGCCCCGGAAGACAGCGAACTCCGCTCTGCCCGACCTAGGGCTCGGACTCGGGCTAAGCCCTGGAAGACGGCGAACTCCGCTCCGCCCGACCTAGGGCTCGGACTCGGGCTAAGCCCCAGAAGACAGCGAACACCGCTCCGCCCGACCCAGGGCTCGGACTCGGGCTAAGCCCCGGAAAACGGCGAACACCGCTCCGCCCGACCCAGGGCTCGGACTCGGGCTAGGCCCCTGAAGACGGCGAACTCCGCTCCGCCCGACCCAGGGCTCGGACTCGGGCTAGGCCCCTGAAGACGACGAACTCCGCTCCGCCCGACCCAGGGCTCGGACTTGGGCTCAGCCCCAGAAGACGACGAACTCCGCTTCGCCCGACCCCAGGGCTCGGACTCAGCCCTGGCCTCAGCCGACGGTCTCCGCCTCGCCCGACCCGGGGGCTCGGACTCACCACGGCCACGGAAGACAGACTCGACCTCGACCTCGGAGGAGCCTCCACATCGCCCAACCTAGGGCGCGGACCGACCACGTCGACAGGAAGCGCCATCATTACCCTACCCCAAGCTGACTCAGGCTACAGGGAACAAGACCGGCGTCCCATCTGGCTCGCTCCGCCAGATAGGCAATGATGGCGCCCTGCACGCTCCGTGACGACGGCGGCTCTCCGCCCCCTTACGAAAGCAAGAGGACATCAGCAAGGACTCGACAGCCCCGACAGCTGTCCTTCCGCCAGGCCCCAGCGCTCCTCCGACGGCCACGACACCACACGAACCGGGTGCCAAAACCTCTCCGGCTGCCACGACGGCATGTACTTAGGGAGCTAGCTCTCCTCTGCTAGACACGTAGCACTCTGCTACACCCCCCATTGTACACCTGGATCCTCCCCTTACGCCTATAAAATGAAGGACCAGGGCCCTCTTACAGGGGGTTGGCCGCGCGGGGACGAGGACGAGACAGGCGCTCGCTGGAAGCCGCTCGCTCCCTCTCCCGCGTGGACGCTTGTAATCCCCTACTGCAAGCGCACCCGACCTGGGCGCGGGACGAACACGAAGGCCGCGGGATTTCCACCTCTCTCACGCCTGTCTCCGGCCACCTTTCTCCCCCCTTCGCGCTCGGCCTCGCGTTGACCCATCTGGGCTGGGGCACGCAGCGACATTTCACTCGTCGGCCCAGGGACCCCTCGGTCTCGAAACGCCGACAGTTGGCGCGCCAGGTAGGGGCCTGCTGCGTGTTGACGAACAGCTTCCCGTCAAGCTCCAGATGGGCAGTCTCCAGCAACCTCTCCGGCCCGGGACGGTGCTCCGTTTCGGGAGTCTTGAGTTCATGTCCTTCGACGGCAGCTACGACATGATACTCCTTCCACCGCCGTGCGACGGCGACAATGGCGGCCGACAGCCCGCCCGCCGGCGGCGGAATCGACGACGTCTTCCCCGCATGGTGGAAGAACAACATTCGAGCTCACCCTGTCCTCTCCCCCACCGACGGAGGAGGAGGCAGGGCAACCAAGGCCAAGCAGGAGGCAGCGCCTCGTCGACTGTCGAGCGAGTCGATGGCGCCCGCGCCCCAACGGGGGGCGCGTCGGGCATCGACCTCGCGTTTGAGACGAAGACGAGCGCCGTCTTCCCGCAACACGCCGATTCCGAGCAAACGGATGACGCCAGCACGCTCGCGAAAGGCTTGCTGGATGTCACCCTCGTACCTGAGACGACGGTGAAGTCAGTTCCCGACATGACTTCATCACCGCCCGTCGACCAAGAGGTACCGACCGATTCCCATCTCACGCCCTTTGGATTCAGCCTCGACCCGCCAAGCGGCGTCGCTTTGGCGGATGCTCTCGTAGAGGTGAGTCCAAACCCTCTGGGGTTTCGTGTGCGGTCACCCTGGGACCAGCTGACGGACGTCTCGACCTACGGGCCCTCGGGGTCCGAGGAAGATGACGAGCCCGACTCCTGTTGGGATTTCTCTGGACTTGGCGACCCTAGTGCCATGCGGGACTTCATGACCGCATGCGATTACTGCCTCTCCGACTGTTCCGACGGAAGCCGCAGCCTCGGCGACGAGGACTGCGGCCCAAGCCGCGAATGTTTCCACGTCGATCTAGGGGGGTCCCTCCGAAGGCAACCATCTCGGTATGCCAGAGGACGGTGATCTCCCTAGGTCGGTGCCTCGCGTTGACATCCTACGGGAGCTAGCTGTGGTCCCCGTTCAGGCGGGGGGCCATGACCCACAGCTCGAGCAAGTCCGTGGGGTGCAGGCCAGGCTCAACGAGGGAGCAGGAGCGCTTGAGCCGATCCGCCGGGACGTCGGGCAGGAATGGGCGGGCCAACCTCCGGCCGGAGAAATGCGTCATCTACCCCAGGGCTTCCAACACCGCATCGCCGACGATGTCAGGATGAGGCCGCCACCCGCTTCTAGTGGGGTCGGCCAGAACCTGGCTGCAGCAGCAATGCTTCTCCGCGCGATGCCAGAGCCATCAACCACCGAGGGGTGGCGAATCCAGGGAGAACTCAAGAATCTCCTGGAGGGCGCCACGGTCCGGCGGGCCGAAAGCTCCGCCTCCCGAAGGCAGGGGCACCCCTCGGAACATCGCGCCGCGACTTCCCGATTCATGCGGGAAGCCTCGGTCTACACCGGGCGCACGCGCGACGCAGCGCCTGCGGCCCCGGACGCCTCGGCAACGAGCACCATCACCGCGACCGTTAGGCCCACCTCGACGAGAGGGTGCGCCGAGGCTACCACCCCAGGCGTGGAGGACGCTACGACAGCGGGGAGGATCGGAGTCCTTCGCCCGAACCACCCGGTACACAGGCCTTCAGCCGGGCCATACGACAGGCGCCGTTCCCGACCCGGTTCCGACCCCCGAATACTATCACAAAGTACTCGGGGGAGATGAGACCGGAGCTGTGGCTCGTGGACTACCGGCTGGCCTGCCAACTGGGTGGAACGGACGATGACAACCTCGTCATCCGCAACCTCCCCCTGCTCCTCTCCGACACCGCTCGCGCCTGGTTGGAGCACCTGCCTCCGGGGCAGATCTCCAACTGGGACGACCTGGTCCAAGCCTTCGCCGGCAATTTCCAGGGCACGTACGTGCGCCCTGGGAATTCCTAGGACCTCCGAGGCTGCCGACAGCAGCCGGGAGAGTCTCTCCGGGACTACATCCGGCGATTCTCGAAGCAGCGCACCGAGCTGCCCAACATCACCGACTCGGATGTCATCGGCGCGTTCCTCGCCGGCACCACCTGCCGCGACCTGGTGAGCAAGCTGGGTCGCAAGACCCCCACCAGGGCGAGCGAGCTGATGGACATCGCCACCAAGTTCGCCTCTGGCCAGGAGGCGGTCGAGGCTATCTTCCGGAAGGACAAGCAGCCCTAGGGCCGCCCACCGGAAGATGCCCCCGAGGCGTCAACTCAGCGCGGCGCCAAGAAGAAGGGCAAGAAGAAGTCGCAAGCGAAACGCGACGCCGCCGACGCGGACCTTGTCGCCGCCGCCGAGTACAATAACCCTCGGAAACCCCCCAGAGGTGCCAACCTCTTCGACAAGATGCTCAAGGAGCCGTGCCCCTATCACCAGGGGCCCGTCAAGCACACCCTCGAGGAGTGCGCCATGCTTCGGCGTCACTTCCACAGGGCCGGGCCACCCGCGGAGGGTGGCAGGGCTTGCGACGACGACAAGAAGGAAGATCACCAGGCAGGAGAGTTCCCCGAGGTCCGCGACTGCTTCATGATCTACGGTGGGCAAGCGGCAAACACCTCGGCTCGGCACCACAAGCAAGAGCGTCGGGGGGGTCTGTTCGGCGAAGGTGGCGGCGCCAGTCTACCTAGACTGGTCCGACAAGCCCATCACCTTCGACCAAGCCGACCACCCCGACCATGTGCCAAGCCCGGGGAAATACCCGCTCGTTGTCGACCCCGTCATCGGCGACGTCAGGCTCACCAAGGTCCTCATGGACGGAGGCAGCAGCCTCAACATCATCTACGCCGAGACCCTCGGGCTCCTGCGTGTCGGTCTGTCCTCGGTCCGGGCAGGCGCTGTGCCTTTCCATGGGATCATCCCCGGGAAGCGCGTCTAGCCCCTCGGACAACTCGACCTCCCCGTCTGCTTCGGAACGCCCTCCAACTTCCGAAGGGAGACCCTGACGTTCGAGGTGGTCGGGTTCCGAGGAACCTACCACACGGTACTGGGAAGGCCATGCTACGCGAAGTTCATGGCCGTCCCCAACTACACCTACCTCAAGCTCAAGATGCCGGGCCCCAACGGGGTCATCACCGTCGGCCCCACGTACAAACACGCGTTCGAGTGCAACGTGGAGTGTGTGGAGTACGCCGAGGCCCTCGCCGAGTCCGAGGCCCTCATCGCCGACCTGGAGAGCCTCTCTAAGGAGGTGCCAGACGTGAAGCGTCATGCCGGCAACTTCGAGCCAGCGGAAATGGTTAAGTCTGTCCCCCTCGACCCCAGCAGCGACGCCTCCAAGCAAGTCCGGATCGGCTCCGAGCTCGATCCCAAATAGGAAGCAGTGCTCGTCGACTTTCTCCGCGCAAACGCCGACATCTTCGCGTGGAGTCCCTCGGACATGCCCGGCATACCGAGGGATGTCGCCGAGCACTCGCTGGACATCCGAGCCGGAGCCCGACCCGTCAAGCAGCCTCTGCGCCGATTCGACGAAGAGAAGCGCAGAGCCATAGGCGAGGAGATCCACAAGCTAATGGCGGTAGGGTTCATCAAAGAGGTATTCCATCCCGAATGGCTTGCCAACCCTGTGCTTGTGAGAAAGAAAGGAGGGAAATGGCGGATGTGTGTAGACTACACTGGTCTAAACAAAGCATGTCCGAAGGTTCCCTACCCTCTGCCTCGCATCGATCAAATCGTGGATTCCACTGCTGGGTGCGAAACCCTGTCTTTCCTCGATGCCTACTCAGGGTATCACCAAATCAGGATGAAAGAATCCGACCAACTCGCGACTTCTTTCATCACACCCTTCGGCATGTACTGCTATGTCACCATGCCGTTTGGCTTGAGGAATGCGGGCGCGACGTACCAGCGGTGCATGAACCATGTGTTCGGCGAACACATTGGCCGGACGGTCGAGGCCTACGTCGATGACATCATAGTCAAGACGAGGAAAGCCTCCGACCTCCTTTCCAACCTTGAAGTGACATTCCGATGTCTCAAGGCGAAAGGCGTGAAGCTCAATCCCGGAAAGTGTGTCTTCGGGGTACCCCGAGGCATGCTCTTGGGGTTCATCATCTCCGAGCGGGGCATCGAAGCCAACCCGGAGAAGATCGCAACCATCACCAGCATGAGGCCCATCAAGGACTTGAAAGGCATACAGAGAGTCATGGGATGTCTTGCGACCCTGAGCCGTTCCATCTCGCACCTCAGCGAAAGAGGCCTGCCTCTGTACCGCCTCGGGGCGAATAACAGTTCCCCCGGAAGCCTTCTCCCAAGACTTGCATCAACTCTGCGTCAAGATCGACGACACGCCCGAGCCCGAGGCACCCTCGGCCCAGCCCGAGGTACCCTTGGCTCGGTCCGAGGTACCCACGGTTCGGCCCGAGGTACCCTCGGCCCCCGAGGGTGAGGCACAGCGTGTCGAGGAGGAGTGAAGCGGGGTCACGCCTAATCGAAACTGGCAGACCCTGTACCTACAATATCTCCACCGAGGAGAGCTACCCCTCGACCGAGCCAAAGCTCGGCGGCTGGCGCGACGCGCCAAGTCGTTCGCCTTGCTGGGAGATGGCTAGGCCAGGAGCCCCTACGAGAGGTACACTCGGGGGCTTGCGACCATCGCGCAGCACCCCGAGCCCTTGTTGGAGACACCCGGGGGCTACACGCACCCCTGGGAAGGGCCGCTCGTCCTCGCCAAAGTTCTGAAGCCCGGAACAAACAAACTGGCCGACAGTCAAGGCGAGGTCTGCACCAACACTTGGAACGTATAACAGCTACGTCGCCTCTACCCTTAAGATGCTTTCAAGTTGTTCGCATACCTCGCCCCCACGCAAGTTTTAGTCATCAAGGAAGGGTCAGCCTTGCCTCGGCAGAGCCCGACCCTCCCTCGGGGGCTAAAAAGGGGGAACCCCTCTGTGTCAAAATTTTCAATCGAAAAGGCTTTTGCGTTCCCCCGGCTATGTCGAAAGCAGGACCCCAAGGAGTGAACGCGGGTGCACGTAAGTGGCAAGGCTGACTGAGCCGAGGGACTCCTACGCCTCTGGGTTACGGACACCTCACTCGTCACCCACCACGAAAAGTGACTCCTACTTGGGTAAGCCACCCTGCTACTGACGGGCGGGGCCGGACGCGCAAAATGAAAGGGAAAGGAGCACGACTTTATGCAACGGTAATAAAGTGTTCAGGCCTCAGCGACCGCAGAAAAGACACACGTGCATCCAACAGAAACTGCTCCGACAGAGTTAGGCGTCGCCCGGGGAAGGAGCCGCGCCTTCGGCTTCGTCCCCGCCTTCGGCAAAGTCCATCCCGGCTTCGGACGACGGCGCAGGCGGGAGGATCTCTGCCTCGAAGGTGGTCGCCAGCACTGCGCTCGGACCCGCGGCGGCCGCGTCGAGCCTCTGGATTTCTGCCAGGGCGGCTTCATCTTCGTCAGGAAGGCAATACCCCTCGCTGACCCGCTCCAGGTCCACGACGTAGTGGGAAGCGAGCACGGCGAAGGCCTGCCTGACGCCGTGGTGTAGCGCCTCGCGGAGTCTGCCGCGCACATGATCGCCCAAGGCCTGCAGGCGACTTCGAGGGGAGCTTCCCGAGGGGACGTCGCCAAAGCCAAGGACCTGGCAGAAGTCCGAGACGACTTCGGACATGGCCGCGTGGTCGGCCTCCCTCTGCTCGGCCGCCCCGGCAAGCGCCTCGGCAAGCGCCTTGGCGGACTCATCGAGGGTGGACTCGAGCTCTGCGAACAGCCAGAACGAAAGATCTTAAACACAAGCGGAGGAAACAAGCTGAAACGAAAAACCGAAAATGGCCAGGGCGTACCTCCGGCTCGGACATGCTGCTCTGAGGCTGCGACCTGGGCTACGGCTAGGTCGGCTGCAAGGGCTCCAGCCCGACTTTCGGCCTCGGTAGCCCGGCCTCGAGATTGGTCCCGCTCATTGACGACCTGGTTGAACTCCGACTGCTGTCGTCGCACTTCTGCGCGTGCCGCTGCCGCCTCTGCGCGTGCTGCTGCCGCCTCTGAGCGTGCCGCTGCCGCCTCTGCGCGTGCCGCTGCCGCCTCGGCTCTCAGATTGGTGCAGAGCAACCGAAGGTCCGCCACCTCGGCGCCCTGCTAAGAGAGGCGCGCAGTAGCCCCGGCGAGCGAGGTCCTCAGGGATCGCAGCGAGCCCCAGACGTCGACCTCGTGGCGGATGAACGACGACTTGGCGACGCTCAGATCCGTCAGATCCTGAGGGAAGGAAGCGGGGCGTCACAAAAGACGCCTTGGTCACAAAAAAAGGTATGCCTAAAACCGTTACCTGGAGGATTTTGGGGACGTCCCTGCAGAAAACCTCCAGCGAGGACCGGAGCGACCCCACCGTTGCTTCGGCACACTCGCGGAGCTCATCCCAAGACTGCTCCTCCCGTTCATCGTCAAGCACGAAGAAGGGATCCGAGGCCTCACGGGTCCGGAACCGGAGCAACTGGCGCCGACCCTCGGAGCTCCGCCGCACAGCGACAAGGCTGCCGCTCGGCGGGACAGATCGCGCCTCCACGCCCCCCTCCTCCAAGGCACCAAGCGCCGACGCCTCGGCCATCTTAGCGTGAGTAGCAACAGGTCGCTCCCCGACCGGGACGACAGCGGCTTCAGTAGCAACAGGTGCCAGCACCACCGACACGTCCGGTGGGGCCGGGGCCACGTCCACGTCAGCCGCCTCCTCTAGCACGATGGCCGCCTCGGCAGAAGAACCAGCCTCGGGAACTCGCTCTGCGGCGACTGGTGCTGCCTAAGCCCCCTGCTGCGGAGCGCCTTGCGAGAAGGTCAGCTGAACAGCAAGGCCCGAAGCGGCACCGACTGCGGAAGCCGACGCCGTCTTAAGGGCCTTTCAGGGAGCCAGATCGGTCAGGCCATGGCTTCGCTTGCTGAGGAGGAAAGAAAGGTCGCGGTCGGGACATACGAATGAAAAGCCAGGACGAAGGCGTTCCAAGATACTTACCCGCTCCGGGCCATGATCAACCGTGCCTGAGGGGAGGTCTCTCAAATCTCGACCCCCGAAGGCGCCACCGAGGTCCGCCTCGCCGGCAGCTTCGGCACCACCCTTGCTTTGGGCGCCTTGGACGCCTGGGAGATGGACTGCCCAGGCACTGCCACGGTGACCTGAGGGTCGCTCTCCTGCGCTGCCGGCATGGGCGACTGCTCTCGGGGAACAGACGCTTCGGCCTGACTCCCCGGGGTCACCTCAACTCCCCCGGCCGAGGGGTCAAGTACCCTCTCGGTCTGCCCCCGCTCTTCGGGCCGGGACCTCGGCGTCCCGACTCCGGGGACTGACGGCGCCAGCCCACCCGGGGGCTGGCTTGACGGCTCCTGGCCTAACTTCAAGCCCGGGCTGAAGCCGAGGCGGGCAGCCATGCCATCATCCTCGTCATCATCATCGTCGTCGTCAGGCGTTTCCGGCGACGACTCCCTCGGGAGCCCCTCCCTCTCCTGCCGACGATGGAGCTTTTCCAAGGCGTCTCGAGCCCGCATCCGCTCGCGGGCCCAGGCCTTCTCCGCGTCCTTCTTTTTCTTCTTCTCCTCCGCGGCAACCCGCCGCGCTGCTCGGTCCACCGCATCCTCCGGGACTCGTGGCAGGGAAGGCTTGTGCCACCCTACCTCCTGGAGACAGATGGAGATCCCGACCGTAAGAGCCAGGGGCAACCCGACGCAAGAAGGAAGGAGCGGATACTCACCAGAGTCACGCACCCTTGGTCGGGGCGCATCAAGGGCTGGGAAAGGGCGCTAGCGTCCGGTTTCCCCAACGCGATGGCCACCCGCCCGTGGAGAACGTCGACGGGAAGAGGATCCGAGGACATCTGCGAGCCCTCCAAGTCAGCCTCCGGCGTCATCTCCCAAAGCAGCAACCGCCGCTCCGCCAAGGGAAGCACCCTACGGCGGTGAATGGCGGCAATCACTCCCGCGGCAGTAAGTCCTCCTTTTCGCAACACCTCTAGGGCCTTGAGAAGGGGCTCGAGGTTTTTCTGCCTGTCGTGCGGGGTCCCATAGCGCCAGGTATCGGCGGCGGCGGTGACCACTCGTTGGGAAAACGGCGGAAGCATTTCGCCATCATTCCGGAGGTAGAACCACCGGCGCTGCCATCCTTTGTTCGAGGACGCGAGGATGGCGGGGATGTACAGTGACGCCCGCGACTGCCTCAGCTGGAGAATGCAACCGCCGGCCCGCACCGCCACGCGGACCCTTCTCTCTCCCGTCGGTGAAGCAAAAAGCTCCGCGGAGAAGAGATGAGTCCACAAGTCCCAGTGGGGGGCGATCCCCAAGTATCCTTCGCACAACGCTACGAAGATGGCGGCCTACGAAATGGAGTTGGGACTGAGGTTGTGCAACTCCACCTCATAGTTGTACAGGATCACCCACATAAAGTGGCTCGCCGGCACGCCGAACCCCCGCTCGTGGAAGGAGATGAAGCTCACGACGTACACCGGCGGCAGGGACGGGGTGGTTCCGCTCGCGGGAGGAATCCACTCCGGCTGCCTCTCATCAGAGAGAGGGCGAAGTAAACCCTCGGCAACAAGATCCTCCAGGTCCTCCGCCGTGACTGTGGAGAAGGGCCATGGATCGCGCGGCGAGATGATGGTCACCCGGTCGGCCATCACCGAGCGAAAGGGGTGGCGACGGAAAAGACTGGGTGGATGGTTCTCCTTTTCTCCGGCTAAACCTCTCAGGTTGCGAAAACCTAAGGAGAAGGCAAGAAGCGGAGCAGAGGACCGTCGCCAGGCCCTCCCCCGAGTATATAAAGACTAAGGCGAGACCCGTTCAACGTTTCGTCCGGATCCGCCGCGGGATTCAAAAGCCCAAGGCGAAACGATCGTTCCTCGAACGGCTCGCGCACGCGCAACGGCCGCCCTGCAAACCGCTCGCCTCGTCGCATTAACTCCGCGGCGGGATAGGCGGCGCCTCTGGCAGGGGAAGCGAGCGACGCTTCGCCTTCGCCATAATGACCGCGTCGAAAAAGGTACGCCACGTTGTTCAAATTCCGCATCCTTTTCCTTTTCCTCTTTCTCTCTCTTACAACAGGGACCGGGAAAGGGGGATACCCCGAAAAGGATCCTTCCCCGTGAAGGAACCAGGCTCCGAGCCTCCCTACTGATCAGAGGTTCAAAGGCTGGCCCCTCGGAGGGGTTCAACAGCCGCCTCAGAGCACGTGGGCTCCACACCCACTACTGGTCAGAGGTTCGAAGGTCGGCCCCTCGGAAGGGTTCAACGACCGCCTCAGGCTACTCGGGCTCCGCGCCCACTACTGATCAGGGGTTCGAAGGCTGGCCCTCGAAGGGTTCATAGCCGCCTCAGACGCAGAGCGAGGGATGACCATGGGTACGTTCGATACATAACCAAGGCTCGGGCTGCGCTCCCAAGGTACCCTAGGACATTTCCAAGACCGGCGGGAACGATCTTGTAACGGAATCCCATCAGAGGGAGGCATTGAGCCCTCGGACCCCGTCGATAGGGGACCGGGTCCGGCAGATCACCCGCAGGTACTTTTGGGCGCGCCTCTGGGCTTCTAGCCGACCCCTAGCAAATGGGGCATGGACGTCCGCTCGGATTACCCGCCAGCAGCTCACCGGAGACACCATGTTCGGCGCCCACCGAGGGCAACATGGCGCTTTTCCCCCTCCTCCTTGCGGAAAGGCGACGCAGGGGCGTATGTAAAGAAGCCGAGTCTGTCCCTGATCGTCCTCTCGCCCTGTGCAGAGGCTCGGGGGCTGCTCTCGCAAACCCGGCTCCGGCCAAACCGTTGACAGCGTCAACCTACCAGCCCGAGAGTTTGGGACCCGACCGTGCACCCGGGCTACGGCCAGCTCGCATGAGGGAACGACCAGACTAGCCAAGGCATTGCGCGAGGCATTAAGACCTCGGAGGAGTCAAACCACTCCTCTGAGGCCTCGGGGGCTACACCCGACGGGTGCGCTCGCGCGCACCCACCGGAACAAAACGCAACCGAGAAAGGCTGGTCCCCTTGCAAAAAAAGTGCGGCAAAAGCCTCCAAGCGAGTGTTAACACTCCCTTCGAGGCTCGGGGGCTACTGTCGGGGACCATAATTAGGGGTACCCTCAAGGCTCCTAATTCTCAGCTGGTAACCCCCATCAGCACAAAGCTGCAAAGGCCTGATGGGTGCGATTAAGTCAGGGATCGGTCCATTCGAGGGACTCGATCATGCCTCGCCCGAGCCTAGCCTCGGGCAAGGGCAGCCGACCCCGGAGGATCTCCGTCTCGCCCGAGGCCCCCCTCCAGCAACGAATATATTCCCGGCTCGCCCGAGGCCCTGTCTTCGCCAAGAAGCAACCCTGACCGAATCGCCGCGCCGACCGACCAAATCGCAGGAGCATTTAATGCAAAGGTGACCTGACACCTTTATCCTGACGCGCGCCCTTCAGTCGACAGAGCCGAAGTGACCGCAGTCACTTCGCCGCTCCACTGCCCGACCTGACAGAAGGACAGCGCCGCCTGCGCCGCACCGACTGCGGTGCCACTTGACAGAGTGGGGCTGACAGGCAGTCAGGCCCGGCCGTAGGCCCCATTGGAAACTCCGCTCCGCCCGACCCAGGGCTCGGACTCGAGCTAAGCCCCGGAGGACGGCGAACTCCGCTCCGCCTGACCCAGGGCTCGGACTCGGGCTGAGCCCCGGAAGACGGCGAACTCCGCTCCACCCGACCCAGGGCTCGGACTCGGGCTAAGCCCCAGAAGACGGCAAACACCGCTCTGCTCGACCCAGGGCTCGGACTCGGGCTAAGCCCCGGAAGACAGCGAACACCGCTCCGCCCGACCCAGGGCTCGGACTCGGGCTAGGCCCCTGAAGACGGCGAACTCCGCTCCGCCCGACCCAGGGTTCGGACTCGGGCTAGGCCCCTGAAGATGATGAACTCCGCTCCGCCCGACCCAGGGCTCGGACTTGGGCTTAGCCCCAGAAGACGACGAACTCCGCTTCGCCCGACCCCAGGGCTCGGACTCAGCCCTGGCCTCAGCCGACGGTCTCCGCCTCGCCCGACCCGGGGGCTCGGACTCGACCACGGCCACGGAAGACAGACTCGACCTCGACCTCGGAGGAGCCTCCACATCGCCCAACCTAAGGCGCGGACCGACCACATCGACAGGAAGCGCCATCATTACCCTACCCCAAGCTGACTCAGGCTACAGGGAACAAGACCGACGTCCCATCTGGCTCGCTCCGCCAGATAGGCAATGATGGCGCCCCACACGCTCCGTGACGACGGCGGCTCTCCGCCCCCTTACGAAAGCAAGAGGACGTCAGCAAGGACTCGACAGCCCCGACAGCTGTCCTTCCGCCAGGCTCCAGCGCTCCTCCGACGGCCACGACACCACACGAACCGGGTGCCAAAACCTCTTCGGCTGCCATGACGGCATGTACTTAGGGAGCTAGCTCTCCTCCGCTAGACACGTAGCACTCTGCTACACCCCCAATTGTACACCTGGATCCTCCCCTTACGCCTATAAAAGGAAGGACCAGGGCCCTCTTACAAGGGGTTGGCCGCGCGGGGACGAGGACGAGACAGGCGCTCGCTGGAAGCCGCTCGCTCCCTCTCCCGCGTGGACGCTTGTAATCCCCTACTACAAGCGCACCCGACCTGGGCGCGGGACGAACACGAAGGCCGCGGGATTTCCACCTCTCTCACGCCTGTCTCCGGCCACCTTTCTCCCCCCTTCACGCTCGACCTCGCGTCGACCCATCTGGGCTGGGGCACGCGGCGACATTTCACTCGTCGGCCCAGGGACCCCCCCGGTCTCGAAACGCCGACAGTTAGTTACAATAGTCTTAGGGACCCAAATGCAAGTCTTGTATCCCTTACATTTGGCCCCTAATTTCCTAGCAATTATCTTCTTATCCTTTCTACAAATAGCAAAGGAAGCATTGCAAGCATAATAAATTGTAGAAGGTTCATTCATTACTTTCCTAGGAACATGAACAATATTTCTTCTAGGCATATGATGAACAACATTTTTCCTAGCCAAATTTCTATCATGCATAATAGAAGAGCTTGAAGCAATCATGGCATGAGAATCAAAATCATCATAACTTCTATAGACATTCCTAGAGTGTCTCCTATCATGATATATGAAAGCATGGTTCTTTTGAGCACTACTAGCCATAGGGGCCTTCCCTTTCTCCTTGGCGGAGATGGAAGTCTTATGGCTTGTTAAGTTCTTGACTTCCCTCTTAAAGCCAAGACCATCCTTAATTGAGGGGTGTCAACCAATCATGTAGGCATCCCTTGCAAATTTTAGTTTGTCAAATTCACTCTTGCTAGTCTTAAGTTGGGCATTAAGACTAGCCACTTCATCATTCAAATTAGAAATTGAAACTAGATGTTCACTACAAGCATCAACATTAAAATCTTTACACCTATTGCAAATTGCAACATGTTCTACACAAGATGTTGATTTATTAGCTATTTCTAACTTAGCATTCAAATCATCATTTATGCTCTTTAAGCTAGAAATAGAGTCATGACATGCAGACAATTCACAAGAAAGCATTTCATTCCTTTTAATCTCTAAAGCAAGGGATTTTTGTGCCTCTACCAACTTATCATGTTCTTCATACAAAAGATCCTCTTGCTTTTCTAATAACCTATTCTTATCATTCAATGCATCAATTAATTCATTAATCTTATCAACCTTAGTTCTATCTAGGCCCTTGAATAAACATGAATAGTCTATTTCATCATCTCTAGATTCTTCATCACTTGAGGAAGCGTAAGTACTAGTATTATGAGTGCTTACCTTCTTTTCCCTTGCCATGAGGCAGGTGTGATGCTCGTTGGGGAAGAGGGCCGACTTGTTGAAGGCGGTGGCGGCGAGTCCTTCGTTGTCGGAGTCGGATGACGAACAATCCGAGTCCCACTCCTTTCCAAGGTGTGCCTCGCCCTTAGCCTTCTTGTAAGCCTTCTTCTTTCCCCTCTTGTTCCCTTGTTCCTGGTCACTATCATTATCGGGACAATTAGCAATAAAATGACCAATCTTACCACATTTGAAGCATGAGCGCTTCCCCTTTGTCTTGGTCTTGTTGGGATGCTCCTTGCGACCCCTTAGCGCTGTCTTGAAACGCTTAATGATGAGGGCCATCTCTTCCTCATTGAGTCCCGCCGCCTCAACTTGTGCCACCTTGCTAGGTAGCACTTCCTTGCTTCTCGTTGCTTTGAGAGCAATGGGTTGAGGCTCGTGGATTGGGCCGTTCAACGCATCGTCAACATATCTTGCCTCCTTGATCATCATCCGCCCGCTTACAAACTTTCCAAGTATCTCTTCGGGCGTCATCTTGGTGTACCTAGGATTCTCACGAATATTGTTCACAAGATGTGGATCAAGGACAGTAAAAGACCTTAGCATTAGGCGGACGACGTCGTGGTCCGTCCATCGCGTGCTTCCATAGCTCCTTATTTTGTTGACGAGGGTCTTGAGCCGGTTGTACTTTTGGGTTGGCTCCTCACCCCTGATCATCGCGAATCTCCCAAGTTCGCCCTCCACCAACTCCATCTTGGTGAGCATGGTGATGTCGTTCCCCTCATGTGAGATTTTGAGGGTGTCCCAAATCTGCTTGATGCGCCTTGTTTTCTTCTTCCTCCCGTCTTTTCTTTTGTGGCCCGAGCCTGAGTCAGTAGGCTTGTCATCCTTTGGATCATTGATGAAGGACTCCTTCTCCTTATCATTGACCACCATCCCCATGCCCTTAGGATCCATCTCTTCGGGCGATTAGTCCCCTTTTTGAAGAGAACGACTCTGATACCAATTGAGAGCACCTAGAGGGGGGGTGAATAGGTGATCCTGTAAAACTTGAAACTTAATGCCACAAAACTTGATTAGGAGTTAGCACAATAAAGCCAAGTGGCTAGAGTGGAGTTCTTGCAAGACACGATAACCACAAGAAGATCAATCACATATAGACACAGTGGTTTATCCCGTGGTTCGGCCAAGTTCAACACTTGCCTACTCCACGTTGTGGCGTCCCAACAGACGAGGGTTGCAATCAACCCCTCTCAAGCGGTCCAAAGACCCACTTGAATACCACGGTGTTTTGCTTTGTTTACTTTATCCCGCTCGCGAGGAATCTCCACAACTTGGAGCCTCTCGCCCTTAAACTTTGATGTTCACAAAGAAGCACGGAGTAAGGGAGGGATGAGCAACACACACAAGACACAAAATCAGAGCGACAATACGCACACAAGCCACAACATGAGCTCTCAACACAACTCAAGAGTTCTCTACTCAAATGGAGCTCTAGTTGCTATCACAAAGAATCGAATGTACGGAATTGAAGTCTTGGTGCTTAGGAATGCTTAGAGAATGCTTAGTGTTCTCCTCCATGCGCCTAGGGGTCCCTTTTATAGCCCCAAGGTAGCTAGGAGCCGTTGAGAGCATTCCAGGAAGGCAATTCCTGCCTTCTGTCGCCTGGCGCACCGGACAGTCCGGTGCACCACCGGACACTGTCCGGTGCAGATTTCTTTCCTTCTTTGGCGAAGCCGACCGTTGGAGATTCAGAGCCGTTGGCGCACCGGACACTGTCCGGTGCACACCGGACAGTCCGGTGCCCCCTTCTGACCGTTGGCTCTGCCACGCGTCGTGCGCGGATTACGCGGCCGACCGTTGGCCGGGCCGACTGTTGGCACACCGGACAGTCCGGTGCACCACCGGACAGTCCGGTGATTTATAGCCATACGCCACCGACGAAACCCGAGAGCAGCCAGTTGACATACGCCAGCCTGGCGCACCGGACACTATCTGGTGCACCACCGGACAGTCCGGTGCACCACCAGACAGTCCGGTGCACCCAGACTGCGCAGAGTCTTGGCTGCTCAGCCAAGTCTTTTCCAAATTGGTCTTTTCCTATTTCTAGCACTTAGACACAATACATTAGTCTCCAAAACAATGTACTAAGTCTTAGAAACATACCTTTACTCTTGATTTGCACTTTGTCCATCAATTTGCATAGACTAACACTTAAGCACTTGTGTTGGCACTCAATCACCAAAATACTTAGAAATGGCCCAAGGGCACATTTCCCTTTCAATTTCAAGTGAAGCAACTCCAAGAGGGCACCTTCATTAGCCAAACAAAGTATATTCAAGACATTCTAAACAAATTTGGATGAAGGATGCCAAGCCCATCAAGACTCCCATGGGAACCAATGGGCATCTCGACCTCGACACGGGAGGTAAATCCGTCGATCAAAAGGTATACCGGTCGATGATAGGCTCTTTACTCTATTTATGTGCATCACGACCGGATATTATGCTTTCCGTATGCATGTGTGCAAGATTCCAAGCCAACCCTAAGGAAGCTCACCTTACGGCTGTGAAACGAATCTTGAGATATTTAGTTCATACTCCTAAGTTTGGGCTTTGGTATCCTAGGGGATCCACATTTGATTTAATTGGTTATTCGGATGCCGATTGGGCGGGGTGTAAAATTAATAGAAAGAGCACATCGGGGACTTGCCAGTTCTTGGGAAGATCCTTGGTGTCTTGGGCTTCAAAGAAGCAAAATTCCGTAGCTCTTTCTACCACCGAAGCCGAGTATATTGCTGCAGGCCATTGTTGCGCGCAACTACTTTGGATGAGGCAAACCCTTAGGGACTACAGTTACAAATTAACCAAAGTTCCTCTTCTATGTGATAATGAGAGTGCAATCCGCATGGCGGATAATCTGTTGAGCATAGCCGCACTAAACACATAGCCATTCAGTATCATTTCTTAAGGGATCACCAACAAAAGGGGGATATCGAGATTGCATATATTAACACTAAAGATCAATTAGCCGATATCTTTACCAAGCCACTAGATGAACAAACTTTTAACAAACTTAGGCATGAGCTAAATATTCTTGATTCTAGGAATTTCTTTTGATGTTTTGCACACATAGCTCATTCATATACCTTTGATCATATCTCTTTTATATGCTATGACTAATGTGTTTTCAAGTGAATTTCATACCAAGTCATAGGTGTATTGAAAGGGAATTGGAGTCTTCGGCGAAGACAAAGGCTTCCACTCTACTCCATCAAATTACAATCCTTCGCCGTTGCTCCAAGCAACTCTCCAACTTTGGTATAATCTTCACTCATTTATTTATGACCAAAGGGGGAGAAAGTAATTCAAAGGGCTTATATTTCACTCTAAGTATCCGTTTTTGGCGATTCATGCCAAAGGGGGAGAAAGTATTAGCCCAAAGCAAAAGGACCGCACCACCACCTAATTTTAAAACTAATGATTTTCAAATTGGTATCTTATTGTGTTCAAAAGGGGAAAGTAGTATTTTCAAAATTGATATCTTAAAACTCTCTTGAACACTAAGAGAAGGATTTCATTGAGGGGGAGTTTTGTTTAAGTCAAAGGAAAAGCATTTGAAACAGGGGGAGAAAATTTCAAATTTTGAAAATGCTTCTCAAAATCTTATTCATTTACCTTTGACTATTTGCAAAAGAACTTTGAAAAGAATTTACAAAAGAATTTGCAAAAACAAAACATGTGGTGCAAGCGTGGTCCAAAATGTTAAAAAAAAATAAAAGAAACAATCCATGCATATCTTATGAATTTCTATTGGCTCAATTATAAGTAACCTTTGCACTTACAATTATGCAAACTAGTTCAAATATGCACTTCTATACTTGCTTTGGTTTGTGTTGGCATCAATCACCAAAAAGGGGGAGATTGAAAGGGAATTAGGCTTACACCTATTTCCTAATTGATTTTGGTGGTTGAAATGCCCAACACAAATAATTGGACTAACTAGTTTGCTCTAGTCTATAAGTTCTACAGGTGCCAAAGGTTCACAATAAGTCAATAAAAAGACCAAGAATGGGTTCGAACAAAGTGAGCAAGGGACAACCGAAGTGTGCCCTAGTCTGGTGCACCGGACTGTCCGGTGCACCAGGGAACTCGACGCCAAACTCATTACCTTCGGGAATTTTCAGAGGAGCTTCGCTATAATTCACCGGACTGTCCGGTGCCCCAAGGGAGAGCAACTCTAAACTCGCCAGCTTCAGAAATCCGCTCTGCTATAATTCACCGGACTGTCCGGTGAGTCACCGGACACTGTCCGGTGAGTCACCGGACACTGTCCGGTGTGACAGCGGAGCAACGGCTACTTCGCGCGCAACGGTTGACTGCAACGCATTAAATGCGTGCCTGCGCGCGCAGAGGAGCAGAGCACGCGCGGGTGGCACACCGGATAGCCTACAGGGCCTGTCCGGTGCACCACCGGACAGCTAGGCGGGCCCACAAGTCAGAGCTCCAACGATCGGAACCCAACAGCCAGGTGACGTGGCTGGCGCACCGAACAGTGTCCGGTGGCGCACCGGACTGTCCGGTGCGCCCGTCGACTGCAGCCTCCACCAACGGTCAAGTTTGGTGGTTGGGGCTATAAATACCCCAACCAACCCCACATTCAAGTCATCCAAGTTTTCCCACTTCTACACCTTACAAGAGCTAGCATTCAATACAAGACACACCAAAGTGATCAAATCCTCTCCCAATTCCACACAAAGCTTTAGTGATTAATGAGAGAGATTTGTTGTGTTCATTTGAGCTCTTGCGCTTGGATTGCTTCTTTTTCTCATTCTTTCTTGCGATCAACTCAATTGTAACCAAGGCAAGAGACACCAATTGTGTGGTGGTCCTTGTGGGAACTTCGTGTTCCATTTGATTGAGAAGAGAAGCTCACTCGGTCCGTGGGATCGTTTGAGAGAGGGAAAGGGTTGAAAGAGACCCGGTCTTTGTGACCACCTCAACGGGGAGTAGGTTTGCAAGAACCGAACCTCGGTAAAACAAATCATCGTGTCTCGCTCTTTATTCGCTCACGATTTGTTTTGCGCCCTCTCACTCGGACTCATTTATATTTCTAACGCTAACCCGGCTTGTAGTTGTGATTAAGTTTGTAAATTTCAGATTCGCCCTATTCACCCCCCTCTAGGCGACTTTCACAACCACCAGGGTAAAACTAACGACAGTAAGTCATGACCTCCCCCGATTTTAGCCTCGGGCGCACCAGGGGGCTCCGCCTCGCCCGATCCCCAAGCCTCGGCCTCAGCCTCGGCCTCGGGAGGAGTCACAACCTCGCCCGACCTCAGCCTCAGCCTCAGGAGAAGTCACCGCCTCGCCCGACCTCGGCCTCGAACCGACTACGCCACAGGGGATACATCATTACCCTACCCCTAGCTAGCTGCCTCAGGCTACGAAGGAACAAGATCGATGTCCCATCTAGATTACTCCGACAACAGGTAATGATGGTTCCCTGCATGCGTCCATGACGTCGATTAGTCTCAACTCTCTACGAAGGCAAAGAAACGTTAGCAGGACCCAGGTCGCACCGCCAGCTGTGCTTCTATAGGGCTCAAGTACTTCTCCGCCGGCCACGTTAGCACATAGCTACACCCCCATGTACAGCTAGACCATCTCCTTGTATCTATAAAAGGGGATGTCTAGGGCCTTCCCAGAGGCAAGCAGAGAAAGAGAGAAACGCAGAGGAGGCTAACTCAGATGGCTCACCTCAAGGGCGCACCCTCTCTCTCTCGCGAAGCTTGTAACCCCTACTATGAGCACCCCGGTGCAAGATAATATAAGCCTCATCCTCCCCCTTGTGTTCCATCTTGCATCAACCCATCTGGGCAGGGACACACAACGTCAAATTCACTAGTCGGTTAAGGGTCCTCACGGGTCCAAAACGCCGACAGTTGGCGCGCCAGGTAGGGGTCCTGCTGTGTGTTGACAAATACTTTCCCGTTGAGTTCCAGATGGACAATCTTCAACAACCTCTTCAGCCCGGGACGGTGCTCCGCTTTGGGAGTCTCGAGTTCATGTCCCCCGACGGCAGCTACGACATGGTACTCCTCCCCCCGCAGCACGACAACAACGACGGTCGTCGGCTCGCCCGGCCGAGGCGAACCCGACGACGACATCTCCCCGTGGCGGAAGAGGAGCACCCGGGTTTGCCCCGCCACCCTCCTCAACGGAGGAGGAGGAGACGGAGAAATCGTGGCCAGGCACGAAGCAGCACCTCGTCGGCTGTCGGACCGGAGCGAGTCGACGACGCCGGCACCCCTGCGGGGGACATGTCGGGTGTTGTCCTCGCACCTGAGACAACGACGGGTGTCGCTTCCCAGCAACGTGCCAACCCCAAGTGGACTGATGACGCCAGCACCCTTGCGAGGGACTTGTCGGGCATTAGTCTCGCACCTGAGATAACGACACACTCTGTCCCTGATGCGACTTCACCACCGTCCGTCAACCAGGAGGTACCATCAGTTTTCCATCCTGTTCCCTTTAGATTCAGCTTCGATCCACCAAGCGACCCCGCTTCGGTGAGCGCTTTCGCAAGGGCATATCCTGACCTTCCGGGGTACCATATGTGGTCAACTTGGGACCTACTGACGGCCGTCTCAACCTCCGGACCCGCGGGTTCCGAGGAAGAGGACGACCCCGACTTCAGTTGGGATTTCTCCGGACTCCGTGATCCCAGTGCCATGCGAGACTTCATGTGATCATGTTCGCATGTGACCACTGCCTCTCCGGGTACTTTGACGATGGCCACAACCTTGACAACGAGGGTTACGACCCAACTCGCGAGTGTTTCCACATCGATCAGGGGGATCACGACGAGGATAACCACCTCGGCGTGCCAGAAAACGACGACGCCCCTGCGCCTGCGTCTCGCGTTGAGATCCCGCAGGAGCTAGCTGTGGCCCGGGTCCCTGTGGGGGGTCAGGGCACACAGCTCGAGCAACTCCACGAGATGCAGGCCAAGCTCGACGAAGAAACGGGGCAACTTGTGCAGCTCCGACAAAACCTCGAGCAGGAGTGGGCAGGCCGAGCACTCGCCGGAGGAGCACGTCATCGGGCCCAGGACGTCCACCGCCGTATTATTGACGACGCCAGAGCAGGACTGCCCCCGGCCTTCAACGGGGCCAGCCAGAACCTAGCTACAACGGCGATGTTACTTCGAACAATGCTGGAACCATCCACCACCGAGGGGCGACGTATCCAGGGCGAACTCAAGGATCTCCTGGAAAATGTCGCCGTCCAACGAGCCGAGAGCTCTGCCTCCCGAAGGCGAGGGTGCCCCTCGGAGCATCGCGCAGCGTCCTCCTGATGCATACGGGAGGCCTCGGTCCACACCGAGCGCACAGGGGACGGGACGCCTGCAGCCCCGGACCGCCTCGGCAGCAAGCAACACCGCCGCGACCGTTGAGCCCGCCTCAAGGAAAGGGTGCGCCGAGGCTACCACCCCAGGCGCGGAGGATGATACGACAGTGAGGAGGATCGGAGCCCCTCACCCGAACCACCAGCTCCGCGGGTCTTCAGCCGGGCCATACGACGGGCACCGTTCCCGGCTCGGTTCCGAGGCCCGACCACCATTACCAAGTACTTAGGGGAGACGAGGCCGGAGTTGTGGCTTGCGGATTACCGGCTGGCATGACAGTTGGGAGGGACAGACGATGACAACCTCATCATCCGCAACCTCCCCCTTTTCCTCTCCGACGCTGCCCGGGCCTGGCTGGAGCATCTGCCTCCTGCGCAGATCTTCGGCTGGGATGACCTAGTCAAGGCCTTCGCTGGAAATTTCCAAGGTACATACGTGCGCCCTGGGAACTCGTGGGATCTCCGGAGCTGCCGCCAGTAGCCAGGGGAATCCCTGCGTGAGTACATCCAGCGGTTTTCCAAGCAGTGCACCGAGTTACCTAACATCACCGACTCGGACGTCATCGGAGCATTCCTCGCCGGCACCACTTGTCGGGACCTAGTAAGCAAACTGGGACGCAAGACTCCCACCAAGGCAAGCGAATTGATGGACATAGCCACCAAGTTTGCCTCTGGTCAGGCGGCGGTCGAAGCCATCTTTCGAAAGGACAAGCAGCCTCAGGAAAGACAGAAGGAAGATGTCCCCGAGGCATTCGTCCAGTGTGGCGCGAAGAAGAAGACCAGGAAGAAGGCGCAAGCAAAACACAACGCCATTGACGCGGATCTCGTCGCTGCTGCCGAACACAGGAATCCTCGGAAACCTCTCGGAGGGGCCAACGTGTTCGACAAGATGCTCAAGGAGTCGTGCCCCTATCACAGGGGTCCCGTCAAGCACACCCTGGAAGAGTGCGACATGCTCCGGCGTTACTTCAATAAGGCTGGACCCTCGGCAGAAGGTGGCAAGGACCAAGGCAACAACAAGAAGGGGGTGACAAGGAAGAAGAGTTCTCGGTGGTCCACCACTGCTTCATGATATACGGTGGGCAAGTGGCGGATGCTTTGGCTCGACACCGCAAGCAAGAGCGCCGGGAGGTCTGCTCGATGAAGGTAGCAACGCCAGTCTACCTAGACTGGTCCGACAAACCCATTACCTTCGACCAAGGCGACCACCCCGACTGCGTACCGAGCTCCGGAAGGTACCCGCTTGTCGTCGACCCTATCATCGGCAACGCTAGGCTCACCAAGGTCCTCATGGACGGAGGCAGCAGCATCAACATCATCTACGCCGAGAGCCTAGGGCTCTTGGGGGTCAATCTGTCCACGATCCGGGCCGGTGCAGCACCTTTTCATGGGATTGTCCCCGGCAAGCGTGTCCTGCCCCTTGGGCAACTTGATTTGCCCGTCTGCTTCGGAACTCCCTCCAACTTCCGAAAGGAAACCCTCACGTTCGAGGTAGTCAGGTTCCGAGGGACCTATCACGCGGTGCTGGGAAGACCGTGCTATGCCAAATTCATGGCCGTCCCCAACTACACGTACCTCAAGCTCAAGATGTCAGGCCCCAAGGGAACCATCACCATCGGATCCACATACCGCCACGCTTACGAGTGCGACGTGGAATGTGTGGAGTGCGCCGAGGCCATCGCCGAGTCCGAAGCCCTCATCGCCGACCTGGATTGCCTCTCCAAAGAGGCACCCGATGCGAAGCGGCACGCCGACAACTTCGAACCAGCCGAGGAAGTTAAGTCTGTCTCTCTCGACCCCAGCAACGACGCCGGCAAGAAAGTCAGGATCGGCTCCAAGCTCGACCCCAAATATGAAGTAGTGCTCGTCGACTTTCTCCGTGCAAACGCCGAAATTTTTGCGTGGAGTCCCTCGTACATGCCCGACATACCGAGGGATGTCGCCGAGCACTCACTAGACATCCGAGCCGGTGCTCGACCCGTGAAACAGCACCTGCGCCGTTTTGATGAAGAAAAGCGCAGAGCCATAGGCGAGGAGGTCCACAAGCTAATGGTTGCAGGGTTCATCAAAGAGGTATTCCATCCAGAATGGTTAGCTAACCCTGTGCTTGTAAAGAAAAAAGGTGGGAAATGGAGGATGTGCGTAGACTACACTGGGTTAAATAAAGCATGTCCAAAGGTTCCCTACCCTCTGCCTTGCATCGATCAAATTGTGGACTCCACCGCTAGGTGCGAGACCCTGTCTTTTCTCGATGCCTATTCAGGCTATCACCAAATCAAGATGAAAGAATCTGACTAGCTCGCGACTTCTTTTATCACACCTTTTGGCATGTATTGTTATACTACTATGCCATTTGGCTTAAGGAATGCAGGTGCAACATATCAAAGGTGCATGAACCATGTGTTCGAAGAACACATCGGCAGAATGGTCGAGGCTTACGTCGATGACATCGTTGTCAAAACAAGGAAAGCCTCTGACCTCCTCTCTGACCTTGAGACAACATTCAGGTGTCTAAGAGCGAAGGGCGTAAAACTCAATCCCGAGAAGTGTGTCTTCGGAGTCCCCCGAGGCATGCTCCTAGGGTTCATCGTCTTCAAACGAGGCATCAAGGCCAACCCGGAGAAAATCAAGGCCATCACCAACATGGGACCCATCAAAGATTTAAAAGGAGTACAAAGGTTCATGGGATGCCTTGCGGCTCTGAGCCGCTTCATCTCGCGCCTTGGCGAGAAAGGATTGCCCTTGTACCGCCTCTTAAGGAAGGCCGAGCGCTTCACTTGGACTCCTGAGGCCAAAGAAGCCCTCGGAAACTTAAAGGCGCTCCTTACTAAAGCGCCCATCTTGGTGCCCCCCGCTTCGGGAGAAGCCCTCTTGATTTACGTAGCCGCAACCACTCAGGTGGTCAGCGCTGCGGTCGTAGTCGAGAGACGAGAAGAAGGGCATGCACTGCTCATCCAGAGGCCAGTCTACTTCATCAGTGAGGTGCTATCCGAGACCAAAATCTGCTACCCACAAATCCAAAAGCTACTGTACGCGGTGATTCTAACACAGCGAAAGCTGCGACACTACTTCGAGTCTCATCCGGTGACTGTGGTGTCATCCTTCCCCCTGGGAGAGATCATCCAGTGCCGAGAGGCCTCGAGTAGGATAGCAAAATGGGTAGTGGAACTCATGGGCGAAACACTTTCATTCACTCCTCGGAAGGCCATAAAATCTCAAGTCTTGGCAGACTTCCTGGCTGAATGGGTCGACACCCAATTGCCGACAGCTCCAATCCAGGCCAAACTTTAGACCATGTACTTCGATGGGTCGCTTATGAAAACCGGAGCAGGTGCTGGCTTGCTCTTCATCTCACCCCTCGGGAAACATGTGCGCTACATAATACGCCTCCATTTTCCGGCGTCAAACAACGTGGCCAAGTATGAGGCCTTGGTTAATGGATTGCGCATTGCCGTCGAGCTAGGGGTTCAGCGCCTCAACGCTCGTGGCGACTCGCAACTTGTTATTGACCAAGTCATGAAGAACTCTCACTACCGCGATAAAAAAATGGAGGCCTACTGTGACGAAGTTCGACGCTTGGAAGATAAGTTCTACGGGCTGGAACTCAACCATGTTGCTCGACGGTACAACGAGACCGCGGATGAGCTGGCTAAAATAGCCTCGGGACGAATGACGATTCCCCCGAATGTCTTCTCCAGGGACATATATCAACCATCCGTCAAACTCAACGACGCACCCAAGCCCGAGGCACCCTCGGCCGCCGAGGGTGAGGCCCTGCGCGTCAAGATAGAGCAGAGTGGGGTCACACCAGACCTAAATTGGCGGACCCCGTACCGGGAATATCTCCTCCGAGGAGAGCTGCCCCTCGACAAGGCCGAAGCTCGGCGACTGGCTCGGCGCGCCAGGTCGTTCGTTTTACTGGGTGATGAAAAAGAGTTGCACCACCGCAGCCCCTTAGGCATTCTTCAACGATGCATATCCGTCGCCCAAGGACAAGAGCTGTTACAAGAAATACACTCGGGGGCTTGCGGTCACCATGCAGCACCTCGAACCCTCGTGGGAAACACTTTTCGACAAGGTTTCTACTAGCCGACCGCGGTGGCCGACGCCACTAGAATTGTACGGTCCTGCCGAGGGTGTCAATTCTATGCGAGACAGACACACCTGCCCGCTCAGGCCCTACAGACAATACCTATCATTTGGTCATTTGTCGTATGGGGTCTGGACCTCGTCGGTCCCTTGCAGAAGGCACCCGGGGGCTTCACGCACCTGCTGGTCGCCATCGACAAATTCTCCAAGTGGATCGAAGTTTGACCCTTAACCAGCATCGAGTCCGAGCAGGTGGTGGCGTTCTTTACAAATATCATCCACCGCTTTGGGATCCCAAATTCCATCATCACCGACAATGGCACGTAGTTCACTGGGAAAAAGTTCTTAGACTTTTGCGAAGGCCACCACATCCGTGTGGACTGGGCCGCTGTAGCTCACCCAATGACAAATGGGCAGGTGGAGCGCGCCAATGGCATGATTTTGCAGGGACTAAAACCAAGGATCTACAACGATCTCAACAAGTTTGGCAAGCGGTGGATAAAAGATCTACCCTCCGTGGTTTGGAGTCTGAGGACGACGCCGAGCCGGGCCACGGGTTTCGCCGTTTTTCCTAGTCTATGGGGCCGAGGCCATCTTGCCACGGACTTGGAATACGGTTCCCCGAGGACAAAGGCATACGACGACCAAAACAACCAGACCAGCCGAGAGGATTCATTGGACCAGCTAGATGAGGCTCGGGACGTAGCCTTACTACACTCGGCGTGGTATCAGCAGTCTCTGCGACGCTACCACGCCCGAAGGATTCGGCCCCGAGGCTTCCAAGTGGGAGATTTGGTGCTTCGGCTACGACAAGACGCCCGAGGGTGCCACAAGCTTACTCCTCCCTGGGAAGGGCCGTTCATCATCGCCCAAATTTTGAAGCGCGGGACATACAAGCTGGCCAACGATCGAGGCGAAGTCTACAGCAACGCTTGGAACATCAAACAACTACGTCGCTTCTATCCTTAAAGTGTTTCAAGTCATTCATGTATCTCGCTTTCTTTACATGTATAAATAAAGTCTAACCATCAAGGGAGGATCAGCCTTGCGTCGCAAAGCCAGACCCTCCCTCGGGGGCTAGAAGGGGGGAACCCCCTCTGCGTCAAAGTTTTCCTCGGAAAAGTTTTCTACCAAAACGACTTTCATGCCTTTCGACTATATCGATAACGGAATCCTAAAAACGAGCGAGAGAGACCTTAAACGGCAAGGTCGACCGAGCCGAGGGACTCCTACGCCTCCGGGATACGGATGCCTCACTCATCACCTTCCGCAAAAAGTAACTCGCGCTCGGATAAGTGATTCTGCTACTGAACAAGTCCTAACGCTCGAAACAAGAGGAAAGAAAACACAACTTTATACTCTGACACTAAAAACGTTTAGGCCTCAGCGGCCGCAAGAAACGTACACATACTTAAAGTAAATCATTCCCCGCAGGCTCAGGTGTCGGCAGGGGGAGGAGCAGTGTGACACCCCAGGTGTTAGTTTCGTGTTATGTCAGGAGATTTGTCTCTAACTTGAATGCTCAGTGAAAATTTCCTATTTCTCGATCGTGTCTATCTCTGTTTATCAGGATTATCCTTGGAAGCTCACCGAAGTCGGAGTTATTCGATCGCGAGAAACAGCCAATTTTGGAGCCTGTTAAAACTTTTATTTTTCGGAACGGATGCAAACTCAAAAATCATTCTCGAATTATAAATCTCATCTGAAGCTCATTTAATCAAACTCTCGACGACTGTTATTTGATCTGAGCCCGAGTCTAATTCCTCGAACCTCGATCGATGTCCGACTATTTTAATCCGAGTCCGTACTCTCAAACGGAATACTCAATATGTCGTCCTCTAATCAATTTTATCCGACTCGGCCAAATATCTCATGTCCGAACCGAACTCAAAACCCCGTATCGACAGCGATTTTAAAATGTCACGATCCGATTTCTCCGACTAAAAATCCAAAGCCGATCAAATCTCAGGACGATTTATTTTCGAATCACGCTAGGTAGTTATTTTTGAGCGAAATCAACTCAGAATCTCGGCCGAGTTAATCGCGCAATAGTCCGTTTGTCGGAACTCTATTTCGATCTGTTCTCCGTAAAAACGAATTCCGCAGGAGCATTTTTATTCCAGAAAATAATTAGCGCAGCCAATTTAGTGTATTGGGCCAAGCCATTCCAGCCCAATTGGCCCACTAACAAACCCTAACCCTAGCACATGCCTATAAATAGGAGCCCTCTCTCTTGCAAATTTGGAAATTTTCCATTCCCACCCCTCTAATTCTCCTAGCCGCCACCTTCTCCTTCCCTGTATTCTCCTTCACAGCATCAATAGCTAGCGGTTCTTCTTCCTCTAGCGAGCAGCAAGCGCAGGGAGCTCAGCTCCTCCCCTCGGCCACCATGGCGCCCTCTTCCCTGGCGCTTGCTCCCTACAGGAGAGCAGTCCGGCTCCTCATCCCCTCCCCCTTCTTCTTCCTCTGCCCAGCGCCCCTATGTGCAGCCCACACCTTCTTCCTCCCATGGCCGGACCTCTACACCTTGTGCTCGGCGCTCCTTCCCCAAGTCCGGCTGGAGCTTGCCTCCTCCCATGGCCGCCCTCCTAGCGCACCTCGCCAGCAGCGGGATTCCTCCTCTCCCTCTTCCTCTGCTATCCTGCTCGACCACGTGAAGTCGTTGGCCCCTGCTCCATCCGCCGATAGCCTCCCTTCCCATGGGGTCGAGCTTTTCCCCTCGACGTTGGCTGCTTTCGAACGCTGAGCTCCCTACGCTGGGTTCCCTGCATTTCCCTTTCCTCCAAGCGCTCAGCTGTAGTTACCTCCCCTGGCCCGAGCTCGAACAGCCGGTCTTCTTCCCCAACGTCGGCCTCCATGGATGCACGGCTCCCACTCCCATGGCGCCTCTGCTCCTCCCATATAGGGCGTCCGACCCCCTGCTCCTATCTCCAGCCCCCTCCTCTCTGTTCCTTGCGCAGAGGAATTTCTTTTCTAAGGCCAACGTTTGTTTTCCCCCGTTTCATCTCCTCCGCGTGGCAAGGCAGTAGGCAAGCCCCTGCATCTTGCTCGACCTCCACCTCCGATCGTCGTCCTCGCGCAGCAGCAGCGACGCCCTCCGCTGTGTCGCGCTCACCAAGGCGGACCACCCGCCGTCGATCTGCGCAGCCCTATGTGCCGTCGTCGAAACCCGCGTCCCATCCGCGACGCCGTCGAAACCCGTGGTGAGAAACCCCCGCTGCCCTTGCTGCCATTATATTTTTATTTTTGTGCTCGGTAGAATGTTGAACTGTTGTGTGTGTCTAATCGCAGCTAGCCGTCAATGCCAACCATCGCGCACGCGTGTTCGATACAAGACCGATCGGGTGAACCACGTGCTTGCACAACTCAAATCCGACCCCGTTCAGGTTGAATGATTTAAAGTTTACATTATGTATGATTTGGTTGATGTCAGGCAGTGCATGTATATGTGTGGATGTGTGTAAAGCGTTTCGGTTATACGCATTGGTAGGATCGCGTTTGCGGTTGGAGAACAAGAGGTTGTTTGATGTGTGCGATTTGTAGTTTGTATAATTATATTTTGGTTGATGTGGTGTACATTGGTGTTGGAATGTGTGTGGGTATAAAAATGTTTTGGTTATGATCGCGGGTAGAAATTAGTAGTGCTCATGTGGTGTCTAAGTTAAAATGCGAACTAGTGGGTGAAAAGCGTTTTGACATACATGTATACCGAATTTGATTATTGTGGAGAATGTGTTGTTAATTGGTTGTAGTAATTTTAGTGCACTAAATGACTTAAATAAAAATTTGTAAGTCAACTTGTTGGTTCTAATTTGATTGTCTTAACTCGAATAAATAGCAAAGCGTTAGAGTAATTCAAGTCTCTCGAACGCGGCGATTCTTGAATTATATAGGAGCTGAAATTTATTGATTGTTGTTTTGGACTGCACGCACTGTTTTAATTGTGCTGTTTGTTTGATGAACCAAATCATGTTTTCTGTAGAAAAGTCATATAGAAGAGTTGTAGATAATCTTATTATCTTGCTTGTACTAAAATTTGACAGCCATAAACCTGATCGTTTAGGAGTTGTGCTTTTCACAAGCCCAGCACCTGAATCTGTCGAATTTCTGAATAGATTTCAGAAATTGCAATGGTTGCTTAAGTTAATGTTGAAATAAGTTATTGGTGGTCACAAGAAAGTTGTAGATAACTCTATTATCTTACTTGTGTTAAAATTTGACAGGCATAAGTCTGACCGTTTAGAAGTTATGCTTTTACAAATTCAGTAACTGAATCTGTCCAAATTCTATACAGATTTCAGAGGTTGAATTGTTTGCTTAAGTTAATGTTACAATCTGTTTATGGTCGTTATAAGAAAGTTGTAGATGCTTGTCTTATCTTGATTGTGCTAAAATTTCATAACCTCAGGCCCGATAGTTTAAGAGTTATGAATTTTACAAACTGGTTGCTGTGTTCTGTCCACTGACAGAACAAATTTCGAAAACTGAATTGTTTGATTCAGTTCAACATAGAATCACTTCTTGGTGATTATAAAAGTTGTGTAGTACTTTTGCTAAGCTTTCCAAAAAGTCTTGGATCACTCTTTTTGGTGGTCTGAAGATTAAGTTATGGATGTTTAAAGTATGAAGACTGAATCTGTCCAGTTCTGGACAGCACAACCTTCATAGTGTATTTTACCCTTGATACATATTAAACTAGCCAGTGATGTTTATAAATAATTTGTAGAACATTTAATTATCTTTCCAGAAAGTCTAAAATCACTTTGTTTGGATGTCTGAATCTTTAGTTGTGAACTTTTGAAGTCGCAAGTCTGAATCTGTCCAAATCTGGACAGAGTTGTTGTATTAGCACGTTTTGACCTTGTTAAGTGTTGAGTTAGGTTGAGGTGAAAATACCAAAATTGTAGAACACTTTTTAAGCTTTCCAGAAAGTCATAGTTTGCTATTTTTAGATTCATATTTGAAGAGTTATGATTAAAATGAGTGACTGCTATGCTGCTGTCCTGATTTTGTTATGTTTGGTGGCTGCTCTACTCTGTTGTATTTGGCTCGAGTCGACTGTTTTCCTCGTTTGATGATTGGTTGAACCCGCATTAATGATAGTATAACTAATACAATTGAGCCTAATTATATAAGTAACAAGTATATGTCTCGCTAAGTTAGTGAACCTAATTAGTGAGGGTCTAATAAGTGTTTGCCTAGTGAATAATTTTAAAGCCCAATTAAGTGTCTAGTTCCTTTTCAACTAAGTGTATCTATATATAAGTCGTAGCGAACTTGTGTACTTAACTAATTTAATGTTAGATAACTAATGGATGATTAAAGTGAACGTGGTAAGCACTTGTGCTCATGCTTGTGTGGTCATGTTTGTATTGGTTAAGTAAAGTAAGCGTCGTCATCTTTCCAGTGGTAGTAACTACGTATGCCCAACGACGTGTAGATAAGTAAAACTAACGTGTGGTTATTTACGGTGTCTTCAAATTTAATGTTAGTTCGCTACTGTGTCTTTGTATATCTTGTGCTACTTTGTGCTACCTTCATTATATTCATCCATATGCATCTTGCATCTCATTTAGGACCGAGAGATGATGATCGTGCACGTGATGTGGTGCCAACCACAAGATGCAGTTGGTAGGCGACCTGAAGAATGATAGACTTACCCAGAGGATGCTCTCCAAGCGAGTACCCACCCCAACAAACACTATCTAAGTGTTAAATTAAAGGCAAGCCCCGGTTTTAAGCATAACCTATTCTATATGCTATTTTACTGCACTTAATGTTTGTAGGCTTGTATTGTGCACTTAAGTGTAGGAGTTGTTTGGAACCTTAGTTGCATGATCTCAGGAATCCTTTTGAGATGGATACTAGTATGCTAGGTCGAGTAGCTGCTTTGCCAATTAGGGATCTCGGTAGAAGCCGAGTGATTTTCTAGCACTCGCGAGGTCAGGAATTGGTTGTATCCATTTGTATATCGTACTGATGATGGTCTGTGTACAACGGTCCATGGGGATGTGTTGTCTACAAGACGAAATTTGGAATAAGGATTAATGTGTGGTACCGTGTGTCAAGCGTTTGAACGTACTAAACATATGCCGAGAAATATGGTAAATCGGTAAGCCTAGTACCTGAGTGAACCTGCCCGCAGACTTTGCCCCTTACGCGACCTGAGACGTGGTCTCCCATTCCGGTTATGGTGGGTACAAGTGCGGTCACTGCACGACGGCAGTCGGGGTCAGTGAGGCATTGTACGCCAAGGCGGTGAGCCCTGATCTGTTGCCAGGGAATCGATGGGGGCGGTTGATGTGTGTGGGGACGGAGTGCCTCGACACGTCGTGTGTTTAGGTTTACCTAAAAACTCGATTCGAATCATCTGCTTCTCGCAACTAATGAGACTGCTTGATCCATGCTGCTACATTGAGTAATAAGTGGAAATGAGTTGACCGGCAAAAGGTTGATTGCTAAATATGTTTGATACCATGTATGAGTAGCTAGGTACTCATCTAGTTAAAAAGGAATCATACTAAAACTTGAAAAGCTAAAATTTGATTTTAGACTCAGCTAGTGCTTTTGGCAAACCAAACCCCTCAGCCAAACAGCTGCATGTCTAGAGGTAGAGGAGTAGACTCCTCACACCGGGTAAGTCTAGCTGAGTATTAGTATACTCAGCCTTGCTTGTGGCATAATTTTTGCAGGTACCTCCTTAATTTGGTCGATGGTGTGACTTGGCCTCCATCCCTGCCACCCGGATAGACGGTCAAGTGGGTTATTGCTTTCGCAGGAGAAGACCAGGAGGAGTAGCGTGGCCAGGCTTCGCCATGTTACTCGGTTTTATCCGTTAGTTATTTCCGCTGCATTAAAATTTATGGGTATTATTTCTAAAACTCCGATAATGTAATCACTAATGGTACTTCTTAAATTTGTGGCATTATGCTTTATTGTATTTCTCTGTGCCTCACCTTCGAGTGAGCTAGTGGTATTCGATCCTGGTTAAGTGGCTTTATCGGACTAGATCCGAGGGACTAACGATTTATTCCTATTTAAGTGTGGTCTAGCCTCTAAGGCGGGACTTAGGCATTTAAGTTGGAATAATTCGGGCGGTTCCGCCACAAGCAGCACCCTCGGTGTCGTTTCCACCTGCGGTGGAATCTGGCCCGGCCTCGGACGGCGACACGGGCGGAAGGATCTCCACCTCAAAAGAAGAAGCCAGCGCCGCGCTTGGGCCCTCGGCAACCGCATCAAGCCTTTGGACCTCGGCTAGGGTGGCCTTCTCTTCGTCGGGTAAGCAGTAGCTCTCGCTGACCCGCTCCAAATCCACATCGTAGTGGGAAGCGAGGACGGCGAAGGCCCGCCTAACGCCATGGTGCAGCGCCCCGCGGAGTCTACTGCGCACGTGGCCGCCCAAGGCCCGCAGGTGACTCTGGGGGGAGCTACCCGAGGGGACGTCGTCGAGGCCAAAGGTCCGGCAAAAAACCGAGATAGCCTCGGACATGGCCATGCGGTTGGCCTCCTTCTGCTCAACCGCCTAGGCAAGCGCCTTGCAGTTCTTGACGGACTCGTTAAGAGCCGTCTCGAGCCCTGAAGACAGCCGGACAATATTCTTCAGACACGAGGTGAAGAATGAAGACAAAAACAAAATCACAAAGCAGACAAAACAAACCTTCGGCCCGGACACGCCGCTGTGAGGCCATGGCTTGGGCGGACTGGGTAGACCCGACGGCCACGGCCAGGCCCTCCGCAAGGGTCCCAGCCCGAGCGGTCGCCTCGGCTAGCCGCTCCGTAGCCTCAGCCAGCTGTCCCCCAAGGGCCTCAGCCCGACTCACGGCCTTGGCAGCTTGGCTCTGGAATTGGTCCCGCTCGCTGGTGGCCTGGCCAAGCTCCAGCTGCCGCTGCTGCATCTCCTCGGCCTGGGAAGCCACCTGCTCCCGGGCCGACGAAGCCTCCGTTCGTGCCGACGCCGCCTCTGTCTGCACCGCCGCTGCCTCTGACTTTAGCTCATCACAGAGCAGCCGAAGGTCCGCCACCTCGGCGCTCCGTTGGGCGAGGCGCTCATTGGCCTCGGTAAGCGCGGCCCACTAGGACCGCAGCGACTCCCAAACGTCGCTTTCATGGCGGATGAATAGCGACTTAGCGGTGCTCACGTCCGCAAGCTCCTGAGGGAGGAAAACAGGATATCACAGAATGCCCTGGTCACACGAGGTGTACGTCTAAATCCTTACCTAGAAGACCCTGGGAACGTCCCTGGAAAGGATTTCCATGGTCGACCGAAGCGACCTCATCGCCGCCTTAGTGTATTCACGGAAATTATCCCGAAACTGCTCCTCCAACTCATCATTGAGGGAGAGGAGGGGCTCCGAGGTGTCGTGGCTCCAGAACAGGAGCGGTTGCCCACACCACTCATTGGGATTGAGCTACGTGGGGATAAGGCCGCTGCTCCCCAAGACGGGCCACGGTTCTGCGCGCCCCTCAACCGAGGCGTCGGGTCCCCCTGCAGTTGATGCATCAGGTACCACCGCAGTCGACGTACCAGGCCTCTCCTAGGCCGAGGTGACAGGCCTCCGCTCACCGACCTCGGCAACGACGGCCGCCCTCTCCTCATGGTCGAGAATGGGGAGGTCGGGGATGACCAGGGGCGGGGGCGCCTCAGCCATCTCGACATCGGTGGCCACGGGCGGCCCCGCGGACGAATCAGCGACAGCCCCGGCGGGAATCGATGCCGGCGCCGGCAACAAGACAGGCGGGCTCGGAGCCGCGACCGCGTCAACGGCCTCCCCCGATATTATGGCTGCTCCAACAGGGGGGTCAACCTGGGAGGCTTGCCCCATGACTGCCCATGCCACCAGGGCCCCCCGCCGGAGGGCGCCTTGTGCGGAGGCCAGCCAACCGGCGTGGCATGCTGCAGCACCGGCTGCAGAGGTCGGCCTCGTCTTAAGGACCTTCGTGGGGGCCAGACCAGCCGAGCCCTGCCTCTGCTTGCTGAAAGAGAGAGAAGGCAAGTTCAAGACACACAGCGAAAAAAACTGAAGCAGAGGTATCCTCAAATACTTACCCGCTCCGGGGCAAGGCCAATCGTGCCTGCGGGGAGACCCCTTGGGCCCTGGTCTCCGTAGGCGCTGCCGAAGGTTGCCCCGCAGCCGGCTTCAACGCCGCTTCCACCTCGGACGCCCGAGGCGCTGAGGGGGCAGCCCACCCAGGCGACGTCACGACGGCCGAGGGACCAACCTCCTGTAAGACCGGCACGGGCACTTGCTCTTGGGGGACATGCGGTTCGACCTGACCCCCCGGAGTCACCCCAATTGTCTCGGCCAAGGGGTCAAGCACCCCCTCGGCTCGCCTCCGCTCCTCGGACCGGGACCCCAGCGTCCCGGCCCTAAACGTTGGTGGCGCCAGCCCACCTGGGTGTGGGCTTGACAACCTATGGCTCAGCCTCGGGTCCGGACTGAGGCCAAGCCGGGCCGCCATGTCATCATCTTCGTCATCATCATCATCATCATCATCATCATCATCATCATCATCATCGTCGTCGTCGTCGTCAGGCATGTACGGCGACGGCTCCAACGGGAGCCCATCCCTTGCTTGCCTCCGACGACGCTTCTCCAAGGCCTCCCGAGCTCGCATCCTCTCATGAGCTCGAGCCTTCTCTGCGTCCTTCTTCTCCTTGTCCTTCTCCGCGGCGAGCCTACGCGCGGTTTGGTCCGCTGCATCCTCCGGGACCAGTGTCCGGGAGAGTTTAAAATTCCTCAACCCCTGGGGTTGAACGAAAATCCCAAGAGTAAGAACTAAAAACGTAAAAGACACGACGCAAAACAGAAGGAGGATCAGACACTTACCAGGGACACATACCCATGGTCGGGGCGCATCGGGGGCTGGCTAAGGGCGCCAGCATCCAGCCTCCCTACCGTACCCGCTACCCACCTGAGGAGGTCGTCAGCGGAGAGGGAGGTCGAGGACATCCACGAACCCTCCAAATCAACCCCTGGCTTCATCTCCGAAAGTCGCAACCGCCGCTCTGTCAATGGGAGCACCCTCCGGCGATGGATAGCGGCGACGACCCCCGCAGCGGTAAGGCCCTCAGCTTGTAACTTCTGCAAGGCACGGAGAATGGGCTGGAGCTTCTCTTGGTTCTCGCGTGTGGCCCCCCAGCGCCAGTTATCACCGGCGGCGGTCACCACTCGTTGAGAAAACGGCGAAAGCACCCCGTCGTCGTTCCGGAGATAAAACCACCGGTTCTGCCACCCCTTGTTCGAAGATACAAGGGAGGCAGGGATATATTGCTGTGCGCGCCCCGACCTCAGCCATACGGACCTTCTTCACGTACGTCGACGCAGCGAAGAACTCCGCGGAGAAGAGATGGGTCCACAGGTCCCAGTGAGGGTCAATCCCCAAAAACCCCTCGCAAACCACCGCGAAAATGGCCGCTTGCGCAATGGAGTTGGGGTTGAAGTTATGCAGCTCCACCCCATAGTAGTGCGGGAGCGCCCGCATGAAGCGGCTCGACGGCATCCCAAACCCCCGCTCATGGAAGGGGGGGGGGGTGAAACTGACCACGTACCCTGGCGGTGGAGTCGGGTCGGCCTCGCTCCTAGGGGCCAACCACTCAGGCTGCGGCCCGCCAGAGAGAGGACGGAGCAAACCATTGGTAACAAGGGCCTCTAGATCCTCCACAGTAACGGTGGAGAAAGGCCATGGGTCGCGCGGCGGAATGACGGTCGCCTTGTCAGCCATCGCCGAGCAGAAGCGATGGAGGCGGAGGGGGTGAGGTGCGCGGTTTTCTCTTCTCTATCTACTCTCTTAGGTTGCGAAAACAAAAGCAGAAGGCAAGCGCAAATGGCAGGGCAAAGAACCACCCCCGGCCCCTCTTCCAAGTATATAAAGGCCCGGGCGAGATCCACCCAAAACTTCGCCCGGACCCTTCGTGAAATTCAAACTCAAAGGCAAAACGGTTTTTCCGTTCCTTGAACGACTCGCGCACGCGCAACAGATACCCTGCGAGTCGCCCGTCCCGTCGCATTAACTCCCTAGCAGGACACACGACACCTCTGCCAGGCGAAGCGGGCGCCGTTTCGCCTCCGTCATGATGACCGCCTCAAAAAAGGTGCGCCACGCTATTTAAATTTATATCCTTTTTTCCTTTTCCCTCTCTCTCTCTCTCTCTTGCCACAGGGATTGGAAAAGGGGATATTTCGAAAGGATCCTTCTCAGCGAAGGAAACGGGCCCCGAGCCCTCCTACTGATCAGGGGTTCGAAGGTTGCACCCTGCGGGGTTCGGCAACCGCCCCAGAGCACTCGGGCTCCGAGCCCTTTACTGATCAGGGGTTCGAAGGCTGGCCCCTCGAAGGGATTCGACAGCCGCCCCAAAGCATGCAAAGTCAGGGATGACCCTGGGTACATCCATTACATGGCCGAGGCTTGGGCTACGCTCCCGAGGTACCCTAGAACATTTCCGAGACCAGCGGGAATGGTTTGTAATGGAATCCCACCGAAGGGAGGCACCGAGCCCTCGGGCCCTATCAAATGGGTCCGGGTCTAGCAAATCACCCACAGGTACTTTTGGAATGCGCCTCTGGGCCACTAGCTGACCCTTATCGAACGGGGCTCGGGCATCCGCTCGGATCACCCAATAGCAACTCACTGGAAACACCATGTTCAGCGCCCACCGAGGGTAACATGGCGCGTTCCCCCCTCCTCCATGCAGAAAGGCGATGAAGGGGCGTACAATAAAAGCCTAGACGGTCCTTGATCGTCCTCTCGCTCCGTGCAGAGGCTTGGAGGCTGCTCTCGCACCAGGCTACAGCCAAATTGTTGACCACGTCGACAAACCAGCTTAAAAACTTAGAGCCTGACCATGCACCCGGGCTGCGGCCAGGCCGCATGAGGGAACAACAAGCCCGACCGAGGAATCACAAGAAGAATTAAGACCTCAGAGGAGTCAAACCACTCCTCCGAGGCCTCGGGGGCTACACCCGACAGGTGTGCTCGCGTGCACCCATCGGAACAAAATATAACCGAGAAAGGTTAGTCCCCTTGCAAAAAATCCGGCAGAACCTCCAAGCGAGTGCCTACACTCCCTTTGAGGCTCGGGGGCTACTGTCGGGTACCATAATTAGGGGTACCCCCAATACTCCTAAGCATGGCTGGAAAACATCTTCAAAACAGACCGTAAATACTGGTAAGCACAGCTCAATGTGAAAAGCCTCATCTACCAAGGGACGCGATCTCGTCTCACCCAAGCCCGGCCTCAG
The DNA here is from genome assembly GCF_902167145.1 of Zea mays. Classification (NCBI taxonomy): domain Eukaryota; kingdom Viridiplantae; phylum Streptophyta; class Magnoliopsida; order Poales; family Poaceae; genus Zea; species Zea mays. The sequence goes on from NC_050096.1 coordinate 158,969,839, forward strand.
GCAAGAACAGTAGTCCCGGATGGATTCACGCCTCGCCCGAGGGCCTCCCCAGGCAGTGGGCGCACCCCCGGCTCGCCCGAGGCCAAGCTCAGGTAAACTTTGTCGTACAACAACCTCGGCCAAATCACCTTACCACTGACTGTATCGCATGCACATTTAATGCGGGGATCACCTGACACCTTATCCTGACACGCGCGCCTCAGTTGGCAAGGTTGAAATGACCGCAGTCACTTCGCCCCTTTACTGATCGTTCTGACAGTAAAACAACACTATTCACCCTGTTCTGACTACTGTGCCAACCACCAGGGTAAAACTAACGACAGTAAGTCACGACCTCCCCCGAGTTTAGCCTCGGGTGCACCAGGGGGCTCCCCCTCGCCCGATCCCTAGGCCTCAGCCTCAGCCTCAGCCTCGAGAGGAGTCACAACCTCGCCCGACCTCAGCCTCGGCCTCAGGAGAAGTCATCGCCTCGCTCGACCTCGGCCTCGGACCGACTACGCCATAGGTGATACATCATTACCCTACCCCTAGCTAGCTGCCTCAGGCTACGAAGGAACAGGTAATGATGGTTCCCTGCATGCGTCCATGACGTCGATTGTTCTCAACTCTCTACGAAGGCAAAGAAACGTCAGCAGGACCCAGGTCGCACCGCCAGCTGCGCTTCTACAGGGCTCAAGTACTTCTCTGCCGGCCACGTTAGCACATAGCTACACCCCCATGTACAGCTGGACCATCTCCTTGTATCTATAAAAGGGGATGTCCAGGGCCTTCCCAGAGGCAGGCAAAGAAAGAGAGAAACGCAAAGGAGGCTAACTCAGACGGCTCACCTCAAGGGCGCACCCTCTCTCTCGCGACGCTTGTAACCCCTACTACGAGAACCTCGGTGCAAGATAATATAAGCCTCATCCTCTCCCTTGTGTTCCATCTTGCATCAACCCATCTGGGCAGGGACACGCAACATCAAATTCACTAGTCGGTTGAGGGTCCTCGCGGGTCCGAAACGCCGACAGTTTCAAATTCAAATAAATTCAAACTTGTGCAACACTTCAAAGAATATTTTAAGCTCAACATGATGCAACATGTCATGACCCATAAGGTTTTGGTAAAAATAAATAATTAACCTCCACTAGTTTAAGCTATTTCTAACCATAAGGAAAAAGAGAGAAAGAATCTAGAGAGAGAAAGCCTAGAGTGAGAAAAAGAAGAGTAACACATGATTTTGGGTGATAATTAGAAAGAAATTTTATACCCCCAAAATCAGGGTGTTACAGACCTATCCCCCTTAAAAGAATCTCGCCCTCGAGATTCAGGGCTGGCTAGAAAAGAGCTCAGGGTACTTGGCTTTCAAATCATCTTCTCTTTCCCAGGTTGCTTCTTCTTCTGAGTGGTGACCCCATTTGACTTTGCACATCCTGATGGTACTTCTCCGAGTGACCCAGTCTGCTGTCTCCAGAATTTGAGTTGGCTTCTCAATATAAGTCAGATCTTCTTGAACTTCAAGATCCTCTGCTGGCAACTGCTCTTCTGGCACTCTCAAGCATTTCTTCAACTGAGACACATGGAACTCATCGTGCACAGCGGACAGATTCTCTGGTAAGTTGAGTTGATAAGCCACTTCTCCACGTCTTGTTTGAATCTGATACGGCCCAATATAACGAGGTGCTAGCTTGCCTTTGACTCCAAACCTCTTGGTTCCTCTAATGGGTGACACCTTTAAGTAGACATAGTCTCCCACTTCAAAACTGAGTTCTCTTCTTCGGGTGTCAGCATAACTTCGCTGTCTGGACTGTGTTGCCTTTAAATTCTCTCGGACCATCCTGATGTTCTCTTCGGCTTCAAGCAAAATATCTGGATGGAACACCTATCTTTCACCAGGTTGATCCCAATGCAATGGAGTTCTGCAATTCCTCCCATAGAGTGCTTCGAATGGTGACATCTTCAAACTGGCCTGATAGCTGTTGTTGTAAGAGAATTCTGCATATGGTAATCTCTTGTCCCAACCTATCTTGTCCTGCAAAGCACAAGCCCTCAACATATCCTCTAGAATCTGATTGGTTCTCTCTGTTTGACCATCTGTCTGTGGGTGATAAGCTGAGCTGAATTTCAAGTGTGTGCCCAAAGCTTCATGCAACTGCTGCAAAAAATGAGAGGTGAACTAGGTGCCTCTATCTGATACTATCTTCTTCGGAACGTCATGCAAGCACACAATCCGAGCCATGTATAGTTCAGCCAACACCGCACTGTTGTAGGTGGTCTTGACTGGTGTTGGGGACTTGTTCTCAAGTGCTAATAGTTAAGAACAAGGCAACATAGAAAATGTTAATTGTTAACGCCCTTCGTCCTCCGAAGCATTATTTCCCCTAGGATATAATGACTTACGGACGAAGGTTATGAAGGTCATACCTTCATAAATTCAAACAATGACGAAGGATGAAATATAAAGAATGTAAAAGAAAACATGAACAATCATTTATTATTATTGAGCATAAACAAAAATATTATTGAAATACAAGTGTACCTTCAATCGGAAGGAAGTGACAGTACAAGCGTGACGCAAAAAGCGAATGCCCAGTCAGCGTGAACAGTACGGGGATACTGTTCACCTATTTATAGACACGGGACACAGCCCTTACAAAATTACATTCATGCCCTTTACATTTGATAATAACTCTATAGTAGTCTATCGAGGTCTGAATAGCCTTTTCATCTTTAAGTCGGTTCCACTCTTTGCTGTTACGCCGAAGCTTTCCTGCTCAACACCTTCGGCTCTGTATCAAGCTTCGTATTATTCCGGTCTACTGCAATGCCGACTTTAGTCCGAGGGTACCTGTTCACACATTGTACTACAGAAATACTGTTAAATCCTGTTTTTGAGGACCTTCGGACGCCGAAGGTCCCCAACAGTAGCCCCTCGCAATATTAATTTGTTTGAAATAATAAATTTAGATTGCGATATGGACGAAGGCTTTACACCGAAGGTCCGAAAAAACACCTTCCCTTTGCTAGAATAGCAACATTCAATGACAAGTGGGGTCTTTCAACTTTCAACGCACCGAGCGTATAAATACGGCCATACCGCAAACCCATTTTGCACGCTTTCTGGCCAACCACTCCTGCTCACTCAATTTTTAGCTCTTGTGCGCTGTGATTTGCTAAGCTTTCAGCTTTGAAGCTTCGGATTTGAAAACAGTTTTTTAGTGTTTCCGAAGATGTCTGAAGCTGCTAAGAAGGCTGCTGCTGAGATGAAGCTGAGTCTTGATGAAGAGAAGAACTTAGGATTTCTTATAGCGATGTCGAAGACCAACACAGAAAAAATCACCAAGGAGATTCTGGAAGGGCTGTCTGAAGATACTGGTGACAGTGAAAGTTATGATGTGGACAGTGGTGGCGAAGACTCCGAAGATCGCCCCTGGCGACCAAGCCATTCAGTTTATGGTAAATCAACTATCAAAGAGAATCATCTTGTTAACATGAGAGGAAGGTATTTCCGGGATTTGTCCGTTGTGAGGGCCGACGAAGGGGAGAAGACTTGTCCACACCCCGAAGAGAATGAAGTCGTAGTGTTCCGAAGCTTTTTGAAGGCTGGGCTGCGATTGCCCTTGAGCAGCTTCGTCGTGGAGGTGCTGAAGATTTTTGAAGTCTATCTTCACCAACTTACCCCTGAGGCAATCATAAGGCTGAATATCTTTGTGTGGGCCGTGCGAAGCCAAGGTCTGAAGCCTGATGCAAAAAGTTTCTGCAATATGCACGAATTATCATACGAGACAATACCTTGGGGTAAGGAACAGTATCACAATAACTTTGGCTGCTACAATTTTGTTTCTCGGTCTGGGTCAAGCTGCCCCGTGCCAACTTTTCGGAAAAAATGGCCCAGCGGCTGGATGACAGAATGGTTCTATGTAAAAAATGATCTGAAAGCACGAGAAGACATCAAGGGTATAATTATGCGCCCTATTTGGCAAAGCTTCGGCCTTCGCAGGCCGAAGGTTGAAATGAATGAAGCTGCCGAAGAATGCCAGAGAGCCTTCGGCATTGTCTGTTCTTTTATAGGAACAAGGGACTTAGTACAAGAGCATATTGCCTTCAGGGTGTGGCCGCTTGCGGAGAAATGGGAAATGCCACAGGAAACCATTAAAGAGGCCGACGAAGGTGGACTTATCAGATTTAAGTACACTTTTAAATTTGGAGATAAATTTATTGAGCCAGATGATGAGTGGTTGAAAAGCATTGATAATTTAAGTGATGAGCTGCTTGGGACCTACTCGAAGGCCGAAGATACTGCAATGTCAGCAGCCTTCGGAGGCCGAAAAAAGAAGAGGTTGAATCGGGTATTTGATGCCATCGGGTTCGTCTACCCTGACTATTGCTATCCCACTCGAAGGCAGAAGAGAAAAAACACAAGCTCTGCAAAAGAAGAAATTGCAGCTGCTCCTAGCGAGCCAGAACCGAAAAGGAAGAAGATAAAGGTTCTTACGCATCGACCGCGCTATATTGAACCAGCTTCAGTGCCTGAATTTACCGGAGAAACTTCTTCGGCCACCGAAGCTGAAAAACCAGCCGAGCCAGCTTTGCTGCCAGAAGTCGCAGAAACGGCCGAAATGCCAACGAAGACAAAATTGGAGCAATCAAAGGTATTGTTACCAGAAACGAAAGAGAAGGCCGAAGCGCCATTCACAGAAAGAATGGAAGAAATAAAGGAAGCAACTGAGGGCTCCAAAACATCAGAAGTTTTGAGTCCTACAGCAATTATTGGGACAGCAAAAAATGAAAAAGTGTCAGCCGTAACTCCGAAGAGAAGAAGAATGGCTAATGTGCTAGATGTACTGGAAACGATCATATCTTCGAGCACACCTCCGAAGAAGGCTGCTGTTACTTCTGAAACAACAGCTGAAATTTCTGGTTCTACAGCTCCAGAGCAAGAAATTGAAGCCGAAGCTGGGCCCTCAGAGCCCGCAAAGGCAAAAACCTTGGAAAGTGAGACAGAAAAAATAACAAAGCCAACTTTTGTCGAAGAAACTGGTGTTGTTTCCCCCGAAGCATCCCCCAAAATTCGTGATTATATTTTTCGTCATGCTTCGGGGAAAAAATTATCAGAAAAAGAAGAACAAGAGGCCCAGCATTATGCCCAAAAGTTAAAATATCCAAAGGGGGCGTTGATATTTAATGGCAGCGGAGAAGAAGATTTCTTGTATTGTCTCCCCGACAGCAAGGAAATTTCTGTCTGTCGGGAGATGAGCAGAAGCTTCGGATTCCCAACTTTAGAAGACGGACTTTCGGTGCTGTCAAAGAACGATCTGGCTGACAGCCTAGCTTACAACAGTTTAAAGGTGCGACAAATGGAATTCTTGAATTTTTTGTTGAGTTCAAAATTTTTCGTTTGTTTAAAACTATTGACACAGACATATTCCTGTTTGCAGGGCCTGATACTCAGCAATGCCCTCAGGGCACAAAAAGATGCTGAGGACGAAGGATGTACTATAGCTCTGAGCAACCTTCGTTCCGAAGTAATTGAACTGAGGAACGAAGGTCTTGAAAAAGATAAAATATTATACTCATTGATGAATAAAATAAAGGAAGACGAAGCTACTTTTAAAAGTCAAGCTGAAGCTCAGAAGCGTGAAATTGAAGACCTTCGGAAACAACTGGCCAGAGCCAAGGAAGAACGCGTACTTGAAGAGACAAAGCGTGAACTGAGCGATCAATGGGCAGATCACCTAGAAGTGACTGTTGAAGAGCTTCGTTCGTCCAAAAAGAGATGCTACAACAAATCTATAGATTGCGTTAAGAAATTAAAGGCTAGCTTCGCCAAGGTCGGCGCATTCTCAAGTGAAGAAAACTTTTCGAAAGGCAATCCCGAAGGTGTTATTGAATGGATTGACCACGAAGCTGAAGCCTTCGAAGAAATTTTAAATAGCCGAGGAGATATATGTGCCTTCTCTGGCGCCAGAGGGATTGCCACCATCTTAGAGAAGAAGGGCTGCGAACATGTAAAAATTCTAGCACAGTCCGAAGCTGCCTTGTCCTTTGAAGATACAAGAGATCCTTCGGCCGAAGCTAGCATAATTGGTGGAAAGTTTTTTACCGATATCTGGGATAATGGTGGTCGAGAAATGGCCGGAGAAATTATTCGAAGAAGTGAAAAGGGCATTCACGATGCTAGAGAAGTAGCTGAGGCTGCTGGCAAGAGCGCAGAAGCCGAAGATCAATTAGGTACTAAATAATAGTTTTTATCGTGTTGTAATCTTTAGGCTTTTAAGATCTGTTTGCGATTTGTAATAGCAATGTAGCCGTGTCCTGCTTCAGATCCGACTAAAGCGCCTTCGGACCCCCAGCCGAAGGGGGACAACGAAATTAAAAAGATGGCCGAAGATATTATGGACGAAGTCGTCAATCGGCTCCTGAATGAGGCTGCAGAAGTCGTTTTGAGAGAGGATTAAACATTTTTGTAAAAAACTTCTGGAATGTAATATAGTGTAACATTTTGTAACCCCGAATGTAATATATCTATTTTTGCTACTCAATTCTTTACGATGCATGAAACTTTACACACGTACCGTTTTTGAGTCTTTGGCGAAAAAACACCTTCCCTTCTTTTCATGCTTCGTGAAGAAGAATTACCATTTATCACAACAATATCCGAAGTATCCTGAAAGAGTGTTGAAGCTTCGTAGAAACATGCTTCAAGGCTATACTTCAGAAATCAATATTGTTGCTCCTTGTGACTTGGCATGATTTGCCCCTTTTTCAAAGCGTTTTCCCGAAGATTGATATCATATTTCTTTCTTATGCCACATGCAGTATGATGTATGATGCTTATGTTATGCAAAGATGATGTGATGATGTTATGCTATGTAAGGTGATATTCCGAAGGTACACGCATATCTGCGCGATAAAACACATAATCTTTTTATGAATCAGCGTTAACTTTTCGCTATAAGCCTCCCTTAGGAGCTTCTTCGCCTTTTACTTCAGCGGAATCAGCGTTGACTTTTCGCTGTAAGCTCTGCATTCCCTTAGGAACGTCTTTGGAGCTTCTTCGCCTTTTACTTAGGCGGTATCAGCGTTGACTTTTCGCTGTTTGCTCTGCATTCCTTTTGGAACGACTTTGGAGCAGGAAACTTACACTGCGCTCCCTTCGGAACGACTTTTTGTGACTTCGTCAAACTTACTCTGCGTTCCTTAGAACGACTTTTTGTTGCTTCGAAGAATTTTCGATAGTCCGAAGGTCCTTTTTATTATCACAAGTCTGTGAAGAAAACATATTTCTCTTGTAGGAATCAACGAAACTAATTACATAAAACCTAAACAATGTCCTTTATTACAGAAAATAAAACTGAATGAAAAAGATTGCTATTAAGGTAGGATATTTGTCAATAGATGTGCTTTGATTCCGGCACAGTGCTATTGACCGTGCGAGCTTCGGACTGTTCTCTGAAGTCCCTTTGATGCGGAGCATATTGGCTCCCTTCTGGCTGCTGGCCTTGTTGCAACGGAGGTGGAGGCGGAGGCTGTTGCCAGGAAGCTTGAGGCTGACTCGCCGAAGCAGCAGAGACTGCAGGATGGTTGCCCACATATTCTGGGATGTAGGGCGAATGATACGAAGCTGTATGCATGACCTGCTTCGGCTGGGCTTGTTGTGCTGCTGCTTCAGCTATTTCCTTTTGCTTCTGTATAGTAACATGGCACATCCTGGTAGTATGGCCTTTGTTCTCACCGCAGAATAAGCAAAAGATTCTTCTCGGTTGATCGCCAAATCTTCCTCCGAAGCCCCTGGCGCCTCTGCCTCGTGGAGCTGGTGGCCGGAAGGAGCTTTGCTGTTGTCCAGAAGCCTGTGAGGAGCATTGTGGCCTTTGTTGTTGGCTTCCTCTGTCATCATTTTGTGTAGAATTGTGAATTGATCTCACATGCCTCGGGTAAAACCTCCCTCCGAAGCCCCTGGTCATTTCAGAAAACCTGAAAGCCTCCTCCCTTCTTTGGCGAAAATCATTGTCGGCCCAAATGTATTCATCCATTTTCTGGAGAAGCTTCTCCAAAGTTTGAGGAGGCTTCCTGGCGAAGTACTGAGCTGACGGACCTGGCCGAAGCCCCTTGATCATGGCCTCGATGACAATTTCATTGGGCACCGTTGGTGCCTGTGCCCTCAGACGCAAGAACCTTCGGACATATGCCTGAAGGTATTCTTCGTGGTCCTGAGTGCACTGGAACAGAGCCTGAGCAGTGACCGGCTTCGTCTGAAATCCTTGAAAGCTGGTTAACAACAAATCCTTCAGCTTCTGCCATGAAGTGATCGTTCCTGGTCGAAGGGAGGAATACCAGGTTTGAGCAACACTTCTGACAGCCATAACGAAAGATTTGGCCATGACTGAAGCATTGCCACCGTACGAAGACACTGTTGCTTCGTAACTCATCAAAAACTGCTTCGGGTCTGAGTGGCCATCAAATACGGGGAGCTGAGGCGGCTTGTAGGACGGAGGCCAAGGTGTAGCCTGTAACTCAGCGGAGAGGGGAGAAGCATCATCAAAAACAAAATTCCCATGATGGAAATTGTCATACCAGTCATCTTCGTTGGGAAAGCCCCCCTGATGAAGGTCTTGATGCTGAGGCCGTCGGTGTTGCTCATCCTGAGCAAGATGACGAACTTCTTCAGAGGCTTCATCTATCTGCCTCTGCAGTTCAACTAGCCTGGCCATCTTCTCCTTCTTGCGTTGAACCTGCTGCTGAAGGATTTCCAGATTTTGAATCTCCTGATCTAGATCATCCTCCGGAGGTGTTGGACTGGTAGCCTTCCTCTTCTGGCTTCGTGCCTCTCTAAGAGAAAGGACGTCTTGATTGGGGTCCAGCGGCTGCAGCGTGCCAGCCCCTGGTGCTGAAGCCTTCTTCGGCGGCATGACGAAGGTGATGCTTGCCGAAGGTGTTGAAAAGCTCAAGAAATGGAAGTGAGTTCACCGGAGGTGGGCGCCAATGTTGGGGACTTGTTCTCAAGTGCTAATAGTTAAGAACAAGGCAACATAGAAAATGTTAATTGTTAACGCCCTTCGTCCTCCGAAGCATTATTTCCCCTAGGATATAATGACTTACGGACGAAGGTTATGAAGGTCATACCTTCATAAATTCAAACAATGACGAAGGATGAAATATAAAGAATGTAAAAGAAAACATGAACAATCATTTATTATTATTGAGCATAAACAAAAATATTATTGAAATACAAGTGTACCTTCAATCGGAAGGAAGTGACAGTACAAGCGTGACGCAAAAAGCGAATGCCCAGTCAGCGTGAACAGTACGGGGATACTGTTCACCTATTTATAGACACGGGACACAGCCCTTACAAAATTACATTCATGCCCTTTACATTTGATAATAACTCTATAGTAGTCTATCGAGGTCTGAATAGCCTTTTCATCTTTAAGTCGGTTCCACTCTTTGCTGTTACGCCGAAGCTTTCCTGCTCAACACCTTCGGCTCTGTATCAAGCTTCGTATTATTCCGGTCTACTGCAATGCCGACTTTAGTCCGAGGGTACCTGTTCACACATTGTACTACAGAAATACTGTTAAATCCTGTTTTTGAGGACCTTCGGACGCCGAAGGTCCCCAACAACTGGTATGAAATGGGTCGCCTTTGTCAAACGGTCCACTACTACCCAGATGGAGTCATAACCAGTACGAGTGCGGGGCAAACCGACTATGAAATCCATTCCGATCTCATCCCATTTCCACCGAGGAATCTGCAACGGTTGCAACAAACCTGCAGGTCTATGATCTTCTGCTTTAATCCTCTGACAACTGTCACACACAGCCACATACTCTGCTATCTCCCTTTTCATACCGTACCACCAGAATCTTTTCTTCAGGTCTTGGTACATCTTCTCACTACTAGGGTGTATAGAGTATGCTATCTCATGGGCTTTCTTGAGAATCAGTTCCCGGATCCATTTGATGTCGGGAACACACAGTCTGTCCTTGAACCATACCACTCCTTCTCCATCTTCATGGAAATCCTTGCCTTTTCCATCTATGATCAACTTCCGGATCTCGTTGATCTTCTTATCATCCTTCTGACCCTTCCTGATGTCTTGCTCTAGAGTGGGTTCATGGGGTGCCTTTTTGCAAATAAGCCCAAATCCCACAATTTGACTTGCAAATCCTCAAATGTGAGAAGCACATGATTTGTGGTGTTCTATTACTTTGGTATTTGCACTTGGGTCCAAAAGTGCACAAGATTTGCACTTAGCCCCCTAGGGTTCCAATTTAGGGTTTTGCAGAGGTCTTTTCAGGGTTTTAGCACTTTAGGGTTTTGGTGCCACCAAAGTCCATTAAATGTGATACCTTATGACCATTTCTCATATATTTTGAGGTTTTCACATATTTGAGCTTCACTTATATCCATAAACCCTAATTTAGGGTTAAGCATTCTACCCTAGGGTTAATTACACATCAAGTCATATCAGTACAACTTATTTGAAATTTTTACCTAGTGAATCCATTCTAGGTGTATCAAACACATGATATGCTAATGCTCATGATGTTATGCTCAGGTTTTAGTGACAGTAACACCAGAGGTGTTACATATACCCAATCAGGAGTGTTTCAACATTCTTCTAGTTGGTTTTCTGTATGCACAAACACATACAAAATGTCAGTCCGAGCCGTGTTTGGCTCCCCAGGTCATATTGGTTGTAAGAAGCCTATCATCTGCCTAGGCTCGCATTGGATCCATGAGCTAGAGTCGCACGGAGCCGATGGCTCTTGAGACCCTGCTCTGCTCGCACCAGGTAGACCCAAACCACTATGGTTAAAGTTTCACTGCACAGTCGGAACAACCTGCACATAGTTGGGCCTAACAAGCGTGATGGACATCTAAGTGCCGACTGGATGAGGGATCTAAAAACCACTGTAAAACGCTTCCCGGAACAATCCCTACTCAAGCCAGTCCGAAGTATCCAACTCGTATGCACGACCTAACTTTGCAGATATTAAATGGATCATTGATGAATTAAAGACTAACCATAACAGATTAGATCCACTAGATGAAACAAAGCGAGGCACCACCCTTACACATGAGAATTCGTGTGGGGGCAGCTAAACGTTTCTTATCGACTTACAACATATTCATATGACGAACCCACCAATACTTTCTTGTAAATACTATGATAAATAGTGCTTCTCGCCATAAAACGCTTCAGTACGAGAGAACACAAAGATTTTAACGAACAAGAACGACATCGCCGTGATCACAAGACGTGATCAGGGTGACATGGCACTTACCCGTAGAAAACCCTGAGAACAGGGGTGGCGATGCGCCAAAGTTTGTAGTCGCAAAACACATGAAGATTCACGATTACCCTAATGAGTGACTTAAGATACATATTTATAGTTAGGAGACTTGCTAACCCTAGTGTGTTTTAGAAACAAAATCTATCTTCCTTTTTTTACGCTAGCTCAACTAACTTTTGCTAAGCACATGACTGCCTCGGCCTAAAATATTCCCGCGCAGGGACTGCTCTTCCGGTTTTCCAAATTGCTCCCTGCAACTCATCCTGAGTTACGACCCATCTTTGGCTCGACTAAATTCCAGTGATAACAGGATCTCTCTTAGATCCAAACATGTTGTTTTGGCCAGGCTGGACCCACATATAAATACGTCGATTAATTGGCTTGGAGTTCAAATGAGTATGCCTGGTATTGTGCTACTTTTAGCTATATACTTTTACTAGCTGTATGCTTGTGCTTTTCTACTATATCTATAATCATGAGCGACCGAAAGTTCTAAGCAGATTGCAAAGATGGTGGCGACGGGTCCTCCTCATGTCCTCACGAATTTAGGTTTGACACGCAGATACCTAGTAGCTCTATCTGCACGGGCCATCGTCTTGCTTGTATTGTTGTCTGCCTTGTATATGTATACATATCCAAATAGGTCAGGTTTGCTGTAACAGCCTAAATCTATCAAATGAAAACAACTCAGTTTGATTTATTAGTTTTCAATATAAAGAAAAATATTTATATTTTCAAATAATGAATGGTGATATAAATAATCTGAATAATTTCTTGATTAGATAAAATTTTGCCAAGTGTTTGATGCATTCATGCCGAAGCACAATTTTCATTTGTCCTTATTTGTAAATCTAACCTTTAGATTTAATTTTGCCAGAACAACTTTATTTTGTAAAAAAATAATTGATAACATTTGGAACGTACTTATTTTTTATGTTAATACTTTTTGTTTATAATTATCTATTCATCTCTTTTTCTGAAGCCCTTTTTAGTTAATTGTTGGAGATTATCCTAAAATAATTTATTTATTTTCAAGTTTATATTTTATTTAAGTAAATATATTTTTTGGATTTATTATCTATTTGAGATATATATATATATATATATATAAGAGAGAAGTTTAAAAAAAACAAAAGCGCTCGGTCGAGCATACCCACTTGGCTGAAGCCATCATGCGTCATCTCTCTCGTTCTTTCACGTGTACGTGGGCCCCACACGTCATACTCACTCCCCACACGTTCGTCCGTTGCTGCGGCCAAACGTGGCCGGCCACTTTGCATCTACTTCCCTTGCCTCCGTAGCTCCGTGGAATTTTTTTTTATGCAGCCCGGCAGGTTTGCAGCGCCCTCATAAAAAGAAGGATATACCCTACTTATAGATCCATCAGGTAATGTTTTAGTTGTGTTATTGCTGCTATGGATAGAGTCTATTCTTTTTTTAGGAGCTGCAAACATTCTGGTTTGTAGCCGGGCTGCACCAAATTTTTTTTCCAGCTCTGTCGGCCTCTCCCCTTCCTCCTTGAATGCACCAACTCCTATTTTCTTTTGAGACGACCATCGCTTGCTCTCTCTCTCTCACCGATGACCGTTCTCCTACCCTCTCCTCGTCTATAAATCAAGGTTTTAAATAGCCGGCTATAGCGGTCGATATATCCCGATATATCCTTTTTAGCAGCGAAAAGTTACGCCATTTAGCCCGATATATCCCGATATATCGCGATATATCCAGATATTTATACTTTTTAAAAGCCTGAGGATAAATTCATTTTCCCGCTATTTAAAACACTGCTATAAATGGAAGCCTGCTGCGATTCCTCTCCCCTGCTGCTCGCTCGCTTCTGCTCCTCGTTTGACTCCACGCCTAGGCCGCATTGCTGTGTCGCACGCCCGTACTGCTTGCCTGCGCAGCAGCGCCACCTGTGTTGTGCATCGCTAGTCACCACCACATCATCTTCTACGCCGCACGCGAGCCGTCTCTTGCCCCGGCTACTGCGCCATCGCCGCAGTGACCCACGCCAAGCGTCGCGCAGGAAGCTACTCCCTCAGCCACAGTCTACTTCGTTGTCGTTGCTGCTCGAATTACGCCGCTCGTCGTCGTTGTTCCGGGCGTCCCTCTGGTGCTCCTTATGTGCTGCGACACCACCGCCGGTTCTTCGTCTTCGCCCACAGCCGACGCGATATCTGAAATTCGTGTTTCTTTGCGGTTAAAGCTGCTGTGAAGAAGGTGAAAAATTATGCGCTACACCCTAAAATCTAGACATAATTTTATATAAGTTCATGTAATGATTGTGTATTTGAAATTCAGATGGACTAGTGATTCTTTTATTAATTTCATATATTTGTTTTGCAACTATTCATATGTTTTCGTAATTTAAATTTAATTTGTGACTATTTAAATTGATCTATTTGTAGTGTTATAAATAAGAAAGGAAAGAAAGATTACATATTTGTAATCAAAAATAAGGGATGGTTATTCATAGTGTTATTTATACACAAAAATGTAAATTTATTAGCTACCCCTTCTAGTCTACCTTTAATTATGTTTTGGTCCTACTTACAGTTTTTATTAATAAAAAGTACATTTGGAACCTAAATAAAATAGAAATGGTTTCGTTAGTTTCATAATTATGTGATGAGCATTTTATTAGTGTTTCCAACAGTTCACATATTTCCATAGCTTAATTTGAATTACGGTTGTTATACAAGAAATATTAAAATGATTTTTTTCAATAGATATTATGTTTTCATAATTTAACAATGTTCATTATAGATGTTTAAGTATAGCTTTCTTAAATAGAAATTTAAAATAAAATGTAGATCACACGTTTCTTAATAAGAACAAAAAATAATAATTATCTTTTCACATAAAATGGTATTTAGATTTATACTCAAGTTTTTCTTAAATCAGATATATTATACAATTGCAATATGAAATTGGCCATAAAGTTTTCCTAAATATGTTAAAAGTGGTATAATTAGAATTCATGTTTTTGGTAAATAAAATAATGAGTTTATCTAGTTTTCTTAATAGAGGTATAGGCTACATAATTCTCGATCAAAGATAATCAAATAGTTAATTGTCTTTCCTTTTAAAATGATTTAGTTTTATGTTCAAGATTTATGTGTGTATGTAAATTGCTTATTCATACTTGTCGGCGTTTCGACCCCGTGGGGTCCCTGGACCGACGAGTAAATTGTCGCTGCGTGTCCTAGCCCAGATGGGTCGGCGCGAGACGGAACACAAGGGAGAGCAAAAAAGGAACCGCGACTCGTGTTGTCCTGCGCCCAGGGCGGATGCGCTTGCAGTAGGGGGTTACAAGCATTCACGAGGGAGAGAAAGAGAGAGAGAGAGCCTGTCCGTCAGCCCGTTCTCCCGCGCGGCCACCTTCTCGTACGAGGACCCTGGACCTTCCTTTTATAGACGTAAGGAGAGGGCCCAGGTGTACAATGGGGGGTGTAGCAGTGTGCTAACGTGTCTAGCAGAGAGGAGCCAGAGCCCTATGTACATGCCGACATGGCTGTCGGAGAGGTGTTGCTGCCCTGTTCATGTGATGTCGTGGCCATCGGAGGAGCGCTCAAACCCTGTAGAAGTACAGCTGTCGGGGCTGTCGGATCCTTGCTGACGTCTCCTTGCTTCCGTAGGGGGCTGAGAACCGCCGTCGTTATGGAGCACGCGGGGTGCCATCATTACTTGTTTATCGGGGCGAGCCAGATGGGACGCCGGTCTTGTTCCCCGTAGCCTGAGCTAGCTAGGGGTAGGGTAATGATGTACCCCCTGCGGCGTGGTCGGTCCGAGCCTGAGGTCGGGCGAGGCGGTGACTCCTCCGAGGTCGAGGCTGAGTCCGAGCCCTGGGGTTGGGCGAGGCGAAGACCGTCTTCCGAGGTCGAGGTTGAGTCCGAGCCCTGGGGTCGGGCGAGGCGGAGACCGTCTTCCGAGGTCGAGGTGGAGTCCGAGCCCTGGGGTCGGGCGAGGCGGAGACCGTCTTCCGAGGTCGAGGTGGAGTCCGAGCCCTGGGGTCGGGCAAGGCGGAGACCGTCTTCCGAGGTCGAGGTGGAGTCCGAGCCCTGGGGTCGGGCGAGGCGGAGACCGTCTTCCGAGGTCGAGGTTGAGTCCGAGCCCTGGGGTCGGGCGTGGCGGAGACCGTCTTCCGAGGTCGAGGTGGAGTCCGAGCCCTGGGGTCGGGCGAGGCGGAGCTTCCTATGGCGCCCGAGGCTGGACTTGGCTGCTGTCAGCCTCACCCTGGCAGGTGGCACAGCAGTCGGAGCAGGGCAGGCAGCACTGTTTTCCTGTCAGGTCAGTCAGTGGAGGGGCGAAGTGACTGCGGTCACTTCGGCCTTGCCGACTGAGGAACGCGCGTCAGGATAAGGTGTCAGGCGATCCTTGCATTGAATGCTCCTGCGATACGGTCGGTTGGCGAGGCGATCTGACCAAGGTTGCTTCTCCGCAAAGCCTGCCCGAGCTGGGCCTCGAGCGAGTCGAAGGTGCGCCCGTTGCTTGAGGAGGCCCTCGGGCGAGGCGTGAATCCACCTGGGTCTACTATTCCTGTCCGAGGCTAGGCTCGGGCAAGGCGAGATCGTGTCCCTTGAGTGGACGGAGCCTTGACCTGAATTGCGCCCATCAGGCCTTTGCAGCTTTGTGCTGATGGTGATTACCAGCCGAGTTTAGGAGTCTTGGGGGTACCCCTAATTATGGTCCCCGACAGTAGCCCCCGAGCCTCAAAGGGAGTGTTGGTACTCGCTTGGAGGCTTTGTCGCAATTTTTTGCAAGGGGACCGGCCTTTCTCGGTTACACTTTGTTCCGGTGGGTGCACGCGAGCGCACCCGCCGGGTGTAGCCCCCGAGGCCTCGGAGGAGTGGTTTGACTCCTCCGAGGTCTTAGTGCCTTTCGTGACGCTTTGGCCGGTCTGGTTGTTCCCTCATGCGATCTGATCGTAGTTCGGGTGCATGGTCAGGTTCCGAGTTCTTGGGCTGGTATGTTGACGCTGTCAACGGTTTGGCCGGAGCCGGGTTTGCGAGAGCAGCCCCCGAGCCTCTGCACAGGGCGAGAGGATGGTCAAGGACTGACTCGGCTTTTTTCATACGCCCCTTCGTCGCCTTTCCGCAAGGAGGGGGGGAAGCGCCATGTTGCCCTCGGAGGGCGCCGAACATGGTGTCTCCAGTGAGTTGCTAACGGGTGATCCGAGTGGACGCCTGTGCCCCGTTCGATAAGGGTCGGCTAGTGGCCCAGAGGCGCGCTCCAAAAGTACCTGCAGGTGATTTGCCGGACCCGGTCCCGTTTTATAGGGTCCGAGGGCTCGATGCCTCCCTCTGATGGGATTCCGTTACAGAATCGCTCCTGCTGGTCTCGGAAATGTCCTAGGGTACCTTGGGAGCGTAGCCCGAGCCTCGGCCATGTATCGGACGTACCCAGAGTCATCCCTCGCTCTGCTTGTCCTGAGGCGGCTGTCGAACCCTTCGGGGGGCCAGCCTTCGAACCCCTGATTAGTAGTGGGTGCGGAGCCCGAGTGGCCTGAGGCGGCTGTTGAACCCTTCCGAGGGGCCAGCCTTCGAACCTCTGACCAGTAGTGGGCGCGGAGCCCATGTGCTCTGAGGCGGCTGTCGAACCCTTCCGAGGGGCCAGCCTTCGAACCTCTGATCAGTAGGAGGGCTCGGGGCCCGCTTCCTTCGCAGAGAAGGATCCCTTTCAGAGTATCCCCTTTCCCGGTCCCTATAGCAAGAGAGAGAAAGGGGAAGAGGAAAAGGATACGAAATTGAACGACGTGGTGCACCTTTTTTGACGTGGTCATCATGGCGGAGGTGAAGCGTCGCCCGCTTCGCCTGCCAAAGGTGTCGCCTGCCTAGCCGCGGAGTTAATGCGACAGGACGAGTGGTTCGCGGGGCAGCCGTTGCGCGAGCGTGAGCCATTCGAGGAACGGAACACGGGCGCGTCGTCTTCACGCCGTGGGAGAGGGCTCTCTCGCTGTCCCTGGAGGGGACGTGAGCCTGCAGACGATTTGACTGCTGCTTCCGCCTGCCTGCCGCCGCCATTACTGCCAGCCCACTTTTGGCCATATCGACCGTCGCGCCTTCTCCCGTGGCTGACTGACCCATGACCGATGCGCTTGGTTGGCACTGCTGGGCCGTGCGCAGGGTTGCCTCGAGTCACGGCACCGGTTCCGCAGTCGAGGAGGCGCGACGTTGGCGTAAGTGGTGGTGCAGTTTTTCGCACATAGTAACTGGCGCGCCGGTTACATGACGCGTGGGCCTGGGCCTCCATGCTGGATGCGTTGAAGTCGAAAGGGTGCATCCCCGTGGTGTAGTTGCATGCCGCCTGCATGGTGGTCCGCCCTTTCACCCACTGGGTTAGGCGAAGGTGGAGTATTGCTTGTAACCGTTGGGCGGTTACACGGTCCGCGCGCGGCGGTTTGGCTTCTTCTGTCCTGGCCAGCTTGCACGACGCATGGGACCCAGCCCCCGTGTCGTAGGGGGAGGACCTTTGAGCATGTTGGTGAAGACTTAGCCCGCGACGCCTGAGGACGCGAGTGGGGTGAGTCGCCTTTAAAAAGGGATCGACCTCCTGGGTGGTAGCCATGCCTTCGCACTTTCCTCATGCATCGCGCCCTTCCGCCTTCCGAGCCCCCGGATGGGGAGCTCCCGCGTTGCTTTCATCTTGCTGTTGTTGGAGGAGCGCAACTTCATGGAAGTTGGCACCTTTCAGCCATCGCTCGGCTTCAAGGATTTTCATCAGGCAGCCCGACTGCATCCCCTCACCAATGGTCACCCAAGACGGTGACCACCAGTTCGATGGTGGGGAGAAGCAAGCCGGGCTACGGCCTCTGCCCCGCCCTCAGCTTCAAGGATCTTCATCATCCTTGTTGGGGAGGAGGGCGAGGCGAGCCGGGGCCTGCCTTCGCGTGGGCTGGCGTCCCGCTTCTTCCTCCGGCTTCTAGGGGTGGAAACCATCCTCCAGCTCTGGAGAGGAGGCGTCCTCTAGCCATGCCGGGGAAGGCAAACTGCTGCTGCCCAGCCAGGGTGTAGCATTCCGTCTTCTGTCCGGGCACAGGTGGCCAGCCGCACCGGGGGGTCTCACAACACGCCGTACGCCGCGAGGGCGGTACTCGTGTTCTGGGACGGTCCCATTCTCGTTTTCATGGCAAGGACGGGAGTGAGGACCTGCCGGTGCGCTTTGGGGCGGCCGGTGCTCGCTGGTGCGATGTTGGTGGGCAGGTGGACGCCGCCGTCGGTGCTGAGGTGGTGGCAGCTGGAGAAAGCTTCTCCGTCGACGAGATCGTCGGCGCCATCTGCGCTCAGGGCCTCCGGCTCTTTGGCTTTAATATTTGGTTCTCGTCCTCCGTGAGGGGACGCGAATGAGAGCCTTCCAGTGGTAGCGTCCGCCCTGGGACCATCGCTGCTGCTGCAGAGGTCACCGGCGAGTCACCCAGAGATTGTTGTCCCGCAGGCCCTCCAATGTGGGGGGCTGTTCGTACCTGCGGGAGTGGAACCGGAGTTCCATTTGTAATGGAACCTTGAGTGCCGGTGTATGTTCATTGCGGCTGTCGGGGCCTGAACATCTGTGTATTTGGGCGTAAAGCCGTGTTTCTTCCTCATTTCGAGCACCAGGTCTCGCCTGTCGGCTAGCTGAACCGCTTAACCAAGTGTGAGTTGCCCTGCGCGAAAGGTGACGAGTGAGGTATCCGTATCCCGGAGGCGTAGGAGTCCCTCGGCTCGGTCGGCCTTGCCACTCAAGGCTTCTCTTGCTCAGTTAAAGAGAACCCTCGACCGCTCTGCGATGAGCCAGAGCCGGAGGCAGCGGTGTGAGCATGGACAGAGGCAGAGTTGGCTCAAAGGGAAGCTTCATCGGCCGGAGCCTGGCCGGGTCGTCCACTGGCGGAACCAACCCTGGAATCGGGCTGCCGAGGCCATGAGCCGGGCTGGTGTCCTCGGGGGACAGCTGGCTGAGGCTACGGAGCGGCCGGTCCAGCCGTCTACTCGGGCCAGGTTCCTGGAGGAGATCCTGGCGGCGATGGCTCAGGCCCAGTGCTGACATCTTCCTTCGAGGTGGAGATCCTTCGCCCGTGTCGCCGTCCGAGGCCGGGTCAGATTCCACCGAAGGTGGAGACGATGCCGAGGGTGCTGCTGCTCCCTCTATTGATGTCTGAACCTGCAGGAACAGTTTGTCTGTAGTGTGCGTATGTTTTTTGCGGCCGCCGAGGCCCAAACATATCGTTGTCACGTTGTAAAGCTGCGTTTCTTTTCCTCTTGTTTCGAGTATCAGGACTTGTTTGTCGGTAGCAGAATCGCTCATCCGAGCGAGAGTTACTTATCGCAGAAGGTGATGAGTGAGGTATCCGTATCCTAGAGGCGTAGGAGTCCCTCGGCTCGGTCGGCCTTCGCCGCTTACGTGTACTCTTGCTCGTCCGCGGGATTTTGTTATCGATATAGTCGAGAAGGCACGAAAAATCGTTTCGGCAGAAAAGTTTTCGAGCGTTAAGACTTGTTCGGTCAGCAGAATCGCTTATCCGAGCGTGAGTTACTTATCGCGGAAGGTGATGAGTGAGGTATCCGTATCCCGGAGGCGTAGGAGTCCCTCGGCTCGGTCAGCCTTGCCGCTTACGCGTACTCCGTCGTTTTCAGGATCCCACTATCGAAGTAGTCGAAAAGCGCGAAAGATGTTCTGGCAGAAAGACTTTTTCCGAGAGAAATTTTGACGCAGAGGGGGTTCCCCCCTTCTAGCCCCCGAGGGAGGGTCGAGCTTTGTGAAAGGGAAATGTGCCCTTGGGCCATTTCTATGTATTTTGGTGATTGAGTGCCAACACATGTGCTTAATTGGGAATTTATGTACATGGATGAACAAGGTGAAAATCATGAAGTAAAGGTATGTTTCTAAGCCTTAGTACATTGGTTTTAAGTACTAATATATTTGTCTAAGTGTTAGAAACAGAAAGAATAAGAATAGAGAAAAGGAGAAGGGACTTGGCTGTGTGCTGCCAAGATCCAGCTCGGTCTGGAGCACCGGACTGTCCGGTGTGCACCGGACAGTGTCCGGTGCGCCAGGCTGGCGCGACTCGAACTGGCCGCTCTCGGGAAATTGGCCGGCGGCGTACGGCTAAAATTCACCGGACTGTCCGGTGTGCACCGGACTGTCCGGTGAGCCAACGGTCGGCCAGGGCCAACGGTCGGCCGCGCAATCCGCGCGGGACACGTGGCCGAGCCAACGGTCGGAAGACGGCACCGGACTGTCCGGTGTGCACCGGACATGTCCGGTGCGCCAACAGCGCCAGATCTGCCAACGGTCTGCAACGGTTGTCTTCGCCGTTTAAGGAAACAAATCGGGCACCGGACAGTGTCCGGTGTGCACCGGACTGTCCGGTGCCCCCGACGACAGAAGGCAAGGATGGCCTTCCGGATTTGCTCTCAACGGCTCCTAGCTGCCTTGGGGCTATAAAAGGAGCCCCTAGGCGCATGGAGGAGATATACAAGCAACCTTTGAGCATTCTTGATCATCCACACTAAGTCTCTGCGCATTCGTTTGTGTTTCTAAGTGATTCGAGCTCTGTTCTAAGTGAGAACTCTGAGATAGTCTTGTGAGCTCGATTTTTGGCCGTGTGTGTGCGCTTTTGCTGTGGATTTGTGTGTGTTGCTTCCCTCCCTTACTCTGTGTTTCATTTGTGATCATATACTTGTAAGGGCAAGAGACTCCAATTTGTGGAGATTCCTTGCAAACGGGATAGTGAAAGGAAAACAAAACACCGTGGTATTCAAGTGGGTCTTTGGACCGCTTGAGAGGGGTTGATTGCAACCCTCGTCCGTTGGGACGCCACAACGTGGAGTAGGCAAGCGTTGGTCTTGGCCGAACCACGGGATAAAACCACTGTGTCACTCTGTGCTTGATTCTCTTGTGGTACTGTGTTTTGTTGAGATTGTTGAGACTTCACCTTAGCCACTTGGAAATAATCGAGCTAACACTTAACAAGTTTTTGTGGCTTAAGTTTGAAGTTTTTACAGGATCACCTATTCACCCCCCCCCTCTAGGTGCTCTCAATTGGTATCAGAGCCGTTCTCTTCAAGAAAGGGACTAACCGCCCGAAGAGATGGATCCTAAGGGGAAGGGAATTGTGATCAACGACAAGGAGAAGGAGTCCTTCGTCAACGAGCCAAGGGATGACAAGTCCAATGACTCGGGCTCGGGCCACAAGCGAAGAGATGGGAAGAAGAAGAAGACAAGACGCATCAAGGAGATCGTCTACTACGACAGCGATGAGTCCTCTTCTTCCCAAAAGGACGACGACTACGACAAACAAAGGAAACCGGTTAATTCTAACTTTTCTTTTGACTACTCTCGTATTCCGCATAGTTCAAATTCACATTTGCTTTCCATTCCACTCGGCAAGCCCCCACACTTTGATGGGGAGGACTACGGATTTTGGAGCCACAAAATGCGTAGTCACCTATTCTCTCTCCATCCTAGTATATGGGAGATTGTAGAGAGTGGAATGCATTTTGATAGTTCGGATAGTCCCATGTTCATTAATGAACAAATTCATAAGAATGCACAAGCTACTACTGTTCTTCTAGCTTCCTTGTGCAGAGATGAATACCATAAGGTGAGCGGCTTGGATAACGCCAAGCAAATCTGGGACACCCTCAAGATTTCTCATGAGGGGAACGACGTCACCTTACTCACCAAGATGGAGTTGGTGGAGGGCGAGCTTGGACGGTTCGCAATGATAAGGGGCGAGGAGCCAACGCAAACATACAATCGGCTCAAGACCCTTATCAACAAGATAAGAAGCTACGGGAGCACGCGATGGACGGACCACGACGTCGTCCGTCTAATGCTAAGGTCATTTACCGTTCTTGATCCTCACTTGGTGAACAATATACGTGAAAATCCCAGGTACACCAAGATGTCGCCCGAAGAAGTTCTTGGGAAATTTGTTAGCGGGCGAATGATGATCAAGGAGGCGAGATATGTGGACGACGCCTTGAATGGTCCGATCAACGAGCCGCAACCTCTCGCTCTCAAGGCAACACGAAGCAAGGAGGCGCTACCTAGCAAGGTGGCACAAATTGAGGCGGCCGGACTCAACGATGAAGAGATGGCTCTCATCATCAAGAGATTCAAGACGGCGCTAAATGGTCGCAAAGGGCAGCCAAGCAAGACCAAGACCAAGGGGAAGCGCTCATGCTTCAAATGCGGTAAGCTTGGTCATTTTATCGCTAACTGTCCCGATAATGAAAGTGACCAGGAAAAGGGGAACAAAAGAGAAAAGAAGAAGCAATACAAGAAGGCAAAGGGCGAGGCGCATCTAGGAAAGGAGTGGGACTCGGATTGCTCCTCCTCCGACTCCGACAACGAAGGACTCGCCGCCACTGCCTTCAACAAATCGGCTCTCTTCCCAAACGAGCGTCTCACATGTCTTATGGCAAGGGAGAAGAAGGTAAGTACTCAAGACTCCACTTATGCTTCTTCTAGTGATAGTGAGTCTAGTGATAATGACATAGATTATTCATACTTGTTCAAGGGCTTAGATAGATCTAAGATAGATAAAATCAATGAATTGATTGATGCATTGAATGAAAAGGATAGGCTTTTAGAAAAGCAGGAGGATTTATTGTATGATGAACATGATAAATTTGTAGAGGCACAAAAATCATATGCTTTAGAAGTAAAAAGAAATGAAATGCTTTCTTATGAACTATCTACTTGTCATGAAACCATTTCTACTTTACAAGGTGTTAACAATGATTTAAATGCTAAGTTAAAAGTAGCAAATAAATCTAATTCTTGTGTAGAACATGTTAAGATTTGCACTAGGTGTAAGGATTTCGATGTTGATGCCTGTAGTGAACATCTAGTTTTAATTTCCAAATTAAATAAGGAAGTGGCTAGTCTTAATACCCAACTTAAGACTAGCAAGAATGAAGTTGATAAAATAAAATTTGCAAGGGATGCCTATACGGTTGGTAGACATCCCTCAATTAAGGATGGTCTCGGCTTCAAGAGAGAGGCCAAGAACTTAACAAGCCATAAGGCTCCCATCTTCGTCAAGGAGAAAGGGAAGGCCCCTATGGCTAGTAATGCTAAAAAGAACCATGCTTTTATGTATTATGATAGGAGAAATGCTAGAAATGCTTATAATGATTTTGATTCACATGTTTATGATTCTCATGACATGTTTGCCTCTAGTTCTTCTTATAAGCATGATAGGGATATGCCTAGGAGAAATGTTGCTCATGTGCCTAGAAAAAATGTTATTCATGCTCCTAGGAAAGTAGTGAATGAACCTTCTATAATTTATTGTGCTTTAAACACTTCCTTTGCTATTTGTAGAAAGGATAGGAAAATAGTTGCTAGGAAGTTAGGGGCAAAATGCAAGGGAGACAGGACTTGCATTTGGGTCCCTAAGGATATTTGCACTAACCTTGTAGGACCCAACATGAGTTGGGTACCTAAGACCCAAGCCTAAATTTGCCTTGCAGGTTTATGCATCCGGGGGTTCAAGCTGGATTATTGATAGCGGATGCACAAACCATATGACGGGGGAGAAGAAGATGTTCACCTCCTACGTCAAGAATAAGGATTCCCAAGATTCAATCATATTCGGTGATGGGAATCAAGGCAAGGTAAAAGGGTTAGGTAAAATTGCAATTTCTAATGAGCACTCTATCTCTAATGTGTTTTTAGTAGAGTCATTAGGATATAATTTACTATCTGTTAGTCAATTGTGCAATATGGGATATAACTGTCTGTTTACAAATATAGATGTGTCTGTCTTTAGAAGAAGTGATGGTTCACTAGCTTTTAAGGGTGTATTAGACGGCAAACTTTATTTAGTTGATTTTGCAAAAGAAGAGGCCGGTCTAGATGCATGCTTAATGGCTAAGACTTGCATGGGCTGGCTGTGGCATCGCCGCTTAGCACATGTGGGGATGAAGAACCTTCACAAGCTTCTAAAGGGAGAACACGTGATAGGTCTAACCAATGTTCAATTCGAAAAAGATAGACCTTGTGCAGCTTGTCAAGCAGGGAAACAGGTGGGAGGAGCGCATCACAGCAAGAATGTGATGACCACTTCAAGACCCCTGGAGCTGCTGCATATGGACCTCTTCGGACCCGTCGCCTATCTAAGCATAGGGGGAAGTAAGTATGGTTTAGTTATTGTTGATGATTTTTCCCGCTTCACTTGGGTGTTCTTTTTGCAGGATAAGTCTGAAACCCAAGGGACCCTCAAACGCTTCCTCAGGAGAGCTCAAAATGAGTTTGAGCTCAAAGTGAAAAAGATAAGAAGCGACAACGGGTCCGAGTTCAAGAACCTTCAAGTGGAGGAGTTCCTTGAAGAGGAAGGGATCAAGCACGAGTTCTCCGCTCCCTACACACCACAGCAAAATGGTGTGGTAGAGAGGAAGAACAGGACGCTCATCGACATGGCGAGGACGATGCTAGGAGAGTTCAAGACCCCCGAGTGCTTTTGGACGGAAGCCGTGAACACGGCATGCCACGCCATCAACAGGGTCTACCTTCATCGCCTCCTCAAGAAGACGTCGTATGAGCTACTAACCGGTAACAAACCCAATGTATCGTACTTTCGTGTATTTGGGAGTAAATGCTACATTCTAGTGAAGAAGGGTAGAAATTCTAAGTTTGCTCCCAAAGCTGTAGAAGGGTTTTTGTTAGGTTATGACTCAAATACAAAGGCGTATAGAGTCTTCAACAAATCATCGGGTTTGGTTGAAGTCTCTAGCGACGTTGTATTTGATGAGACTAATGGCTCTCCAAGAAAGCAAGTTGTTGATTGTGATGATGTAGATGAAGAAGATGTTCCGACGGCCGCTATACGAACCATGGCGATTGGAGAAGTGCGGCCACAGGAACAAGATGAGCAAGATCAACCCTCTTCCTCAACTATGGTGCATCCCCCAACCAAAGATGACGAACAGGTACCTCAAGTGGAGGCGCTTGATCAAGGGGGAGCACAAGATAATCAAGTGATGGAGGAAGAAGTGCAACCGGCACCTCCAACCCAAGTTCGAGCGATGATTCAAAGGGATCATCCCGTCGACCAAATTCTGGGTGACATAAGCAAGGGAGTAACTACTCGATCTCGATTAGTTAATTTTTGTGAGCATTACTCCTTTGTCTCTTCTATTGAGCCTTTCAGGGTAGAAGAGGCCTTGCTAGATCCGGACTGGGTGTTGGCCATGCAAGAGGAGTTAAACAACTTCAAGCGCAATGAAGTTTGGACACTGGTGCCTCGTCCAAAGCAAAATGTTGTGGGAACCAAGTGGGTGTTCCGCAACAAACAGGACGAGCACGGGGTGGTGACGAGGAACAAGGCTCGACTTGTGGCAAAAGGTTATGCCCAAGTCGCAGGTTTGGATTTCGAGGAGACCTTTGCTCCTGTGGCTAGGCTAGAGTCAATTCGAATCTTGCTAGCATATGCCGCTCACCATTCTTTCAGGTTGTACCAAATGGATGTGAAGAGCGCTTTCCTCAACGGGCCAATCAAGGAGGAGGTGTACGTGGAGCAACCCCCTGGCTTCGAGGATGAACGGTACCCCGACCATGTGTGTAAGCTCTCTAAGGCGCTCTATGGACTTAAGCAAGCCCCAAGAGCATGGTACGAATGCCTTAGAGATTTCTTAATTGCTAATGCTTTCAAGGTTGGGAAAGCCGATCCAACTCTTTTTACTAAGACTTGTAATGGTGATTTGTTTGTGTGCCAAATTTATGTCGATGACATAATATTTGGTTCTACTAACCAAAAGTCTTGTGAAGAGTTTAGCAGGGTGATGACGCAGAAATTCGAGATGTCGATGATGGGCGAGTTGAACTACTTCCTTGGGTTCCAAGTGAAGCAACTCAAGGACGGCACCTTCATCTCCCAAACGAAGTACACGCAAGATCTGCTAAAGCGGTTTGGGATGAAGGACGCCAAGCCCGCAAAGACTCCGATGGGGACCGACGGACACACCGACCTCAACAAAGGAGGTAAGTCCGTTGATCAAAAAGCATACCGGTCAATGATAGGTTCTTTGCTTTACTTATGTGCTAGTAGACCGGATATTATGCTTAGCGTATGCATGTGTGCTAGATTTCAATCCGATCCTAAGGAGTGTCACTTAGTGGCGGTAAAGCGAATTCTTAGATATTTGGTTGCTACGCCTTGCTTCGGGCTCTGGTATCCAAAGGGGTCTACCTTTGACTTAGTTGGATACTCAGACTCCGACTATGCTGGATGTAAGGTCGATAGGAAGAGTACATCGGGGACGTGCCAATTCTTAGGAAGGTCCCTGGTGTCATGGAACTCTAAGAAACAAACCTCCGTTGCCCTATCCACCGCTGAGGCCGAGTATGTTGCCGCAGGACAGTGTTGCGCGCAACTACTTTGGATGAGGCAAACCCTCAGGGACTTTGGCTACAATCTGAGCAAAGTCCCACTCCTATGTGATAATGAGAGTGCTATCCGCATGGCGGAAAATCCTGTTGAACACAGCCGCACAAAGCACATAGACATCCGGCATCACTTTTTGAGAGACCACCAGCAAAAGGGAGATATCGAAGTGTTTCATGTTAGCACCGAGAACCAGCTAGCCGATATCTTCACTAAGCCTCTAGATGAGAAGACCTTTTGCAGGTTGCGTAGTGAGCTAAATGTCTTAGATTCGCGGAACCTGGATTGAATTGTAGCATACATGTGTTTATGCATTTGATCAGGTCCATTCTGCATTTTGTTGCTTATTGTGGTGCTCAAGTTGTACCAACACTCCCTGGACCTCACAAGTCCGTTGCAAAGTGATGCACATGTTTAGGGGGAGATGTGTTACAACTTGACCCTTTGAGACTAACCTTGTGCTTGAGTTTGATAATTTAGTCTCGAAGGAGGATTGAAAGGGAAAAGGTGAACTTGGACCATGAAAGACTTCCACTGCACTCCGATGAGAGGGTAACTAATTCCAAGTTCATCTCATGAAATCTTATTGCCATTTGCTCTTAATTGAAGACTTTGGTGAGGCAATGGGGTTAAAGGGCCACGATTGATCCCGTTTTGGTGCTTGATGCCAAAGGGGGAGAAAATAAAGGCCAAAGTGATAAATGGATCAGCTACCACTTGAGAGATTTTGAAAATAGTAGAATAGAGTTTTTGGTTTGTCAAAAGCTTTTATTGTCTCTTATTGTCTCTATTTTCAAAAGTTGGCTTCTTGTGGGAAGAAGTGTTGATTATGAAAAAAAGGGGGAGTTTTTGAAATCTTTGATCAATCTCTTTTGAATGACTCTCTTTATACTTCAACCTGTGTGTTTGACTTAGAGATAGAGATTTGAGTTTGATTTGCAAAAACAAACCAAGTGGTGGCAAAGGATGATCCATATATGCCAAAATTGAATCAAAACCAATTTGAGTTTGAAGTGATTTTGCTCTTGTTCTAGTTGCTTTATGTTGTGTTGGCATAAATCACCAAAAAGGGGGAGATTGAAAGGGAAATGTGCCCTTGGGCCATTTCTATGTATTTTGGTGATTGAGTGCCAACACATGTGCTTAATTGGGAATTTATGTACATGGATGAACAAGGTGAAAATCATGAAGTAAAGGTATGTTTCTAAGCCTTAGTACATTGGTTTTAAGTACTAATATATTTGTCTAAGTGTTAGAAACAGAAAGAATAAGAATAGAGAAAAGGAGAAGGGACTTGGCTGTGTGCTGCCAAGATCCAGCTCGGTCTGGAGCACCGGACTGTCCGGTGTGCACCGGACAGTGTCCGGTGCGCCAGGCTGGCGCGACTCGAACTGGCCGCTCTCGGGAAATTGGCCGGCGGCGTACGGCTAAAATTCACCGGACTGTCCGGTGTGCACCGGACTGTCCGGTGAGCCAACGGTCGGCCAGGGCCAACGGTCGGCCGCGCAATCCGCGCGGGACACGTGGCCGAGCCAACGGTCGGAAGACGGCACCGGACTGTCCGGTGTGCACCGGACATGTCCGGTGCGCCAACAGCGCCAGATCTGCCAACGGTCTGCAACGGTCGTCTTCGCCGTTTAAGGAAACAAATCGGGCACCGGACAGTGTCCGGTGTGCACCGGACTGTCCGGTGCCCCCGACGACAGAAGGCAAGGATGGCCTTCCGGATTTGCTCTCAACGGCTCCTAGCTGCCTTGGGGCTATAAAAGGAGCCCCTAGGCGCATGGAGGAGATATACAAGCAACCTTTGAGCATTCTTGATCATCCACACTAAGTCTCTGCGCATTCGTTTGTGTTTCTAAGTGATTCGAGCTCTGTTCTAAGTGAGAACTCTGAGATAGTCTTGTGAGCTCGATTTTTGGCCGTGTGTGTGCGCTTTTGCTGTGGATTTGTGTGTGTTGCTTCCCTCCCTTACTCTGTGTTTCATTTGTGATCATATACTTGTAAGGGCAAGAGACTCCAATTTGTGGAGATTCCTTGCAAACGGGATAGTGAAAGGAAAACAAAACACCGTGGTATTCAAGTGGGTCTTTGGACCGCTTGAGAGGGGTTGATTGCAACCCTCGTCCGTTGGGACGCCACAACGTGGAGTAGGCAAGCGTTGGTCTTGGCCGAACCACGGGATAAAACCACTGTGTCACTCTGTGCTTGATTCTCTTGTGGTACTGTGTTTTGTTGAGATTGTTGAGACTTCACCTTAGCCACTTGGAAATAATCGAGCTAACACTTAACAAGTTTTTGTGGCTTAAGTTTGAAGTTTTTACAGGATCACCTATTCACCCCCCCCCCCTCTAGGTGCTCTCACTTTGCCGAGGCAAGACTGACCCTTCCTTGATGGTTAGACTTTATTTGTGTATGTAAACGAGGTATATGAACGACTTGAAAACATCTTAAGGGTAAAAGCGACGTAGTTGTCGGATGTTCCAAGCGTTGCTGTAGACCTCGCCTTGACTGTTGGCCAGCTTGTATGTTCCGGGCTTCAAAATCTTGGCGATGAAGAATGGCCCCTCCCGGGGAGGAGTGAGCTTGTGGCGCCCTCGGGCGTCCTGTCATAGCTGAATCACCAAGTCGCCCACCTGGAGGTCTCGGGGCCGAACCCCTCGGGCGTGGTAGCGTCGCAAGGACTGCTGATACCGCGCCGGGTGTAGTAAGGCCATGTCCCGAGCCTCTTCCAGCTGGTCCAGTGAGTCTTCTCGTCTAGTCTGGTTGCTTTGGTCGTCGTACGTCCTCGTCCTTGGGGAACCGTATTCTAAGTCTGTGGGCAAGATAGCCTCGGCCCCATAGACTAGAAAGAACGGTGTGAAGCCCGTGGCTCGGCTCGGCGTTGTCCTCAGACTCCAGACCACCGAGGGGAGTTCCTTCATCCATCGCCTGCCGAACTTGTTGAGGTCGTTGTAGATCCTCGGCTTGAGTCCCTGCAGAATCATGCCGTTGGCACGCTCTACCTGCCCATTCGTCATGGGGTGAGCTACGGCGACCCAGTCCACCCGGATGTGGTGGTCCTCGCAGATGTCCAGGAACTTCCTGCCAGTGAACTGGGTGCCGTTGTCGGTGATGATGGAGTTCGAGACCCCAAAGCGATGGACGATGTTGGTGAAGAATGCCACCGCCTGTTCGGACCTGATGTTGCTTAGGGGTCGGACCTCAATCCACTTGGAGAATTTGTTGATAGCGACCAGCAGGTGCGTGAAGCCCCCGGGTGCCTTCTACAAGGGACCAACGAGGTCCAGACCCCACACAGCAAACAACCAGGTGATGGACATTGTTTGCAGGGCCTGAGTGGGCAGGTGCGTCTGCCTTGCATAGAATTGACACCCTTGGCAGGTGCGTACAATCTTAGTGGCGTCGGCCATCGCGGTTGGCCAGTAGAAACCCTATCGGAAGGCGTTTTCAACGAGGGCTCAAGGTGCTACGTGATGACCACAAGCCCCCGAGTGTATTTCTTGCAATAGCTCCTGACCTTCGATGATGGATATGCATCGCTGGAGGATGCCTGAGGGGCTGCGGTGGTAGAGCTCCTTTCCGTCACCCAGCAAGACGAACGACTTGGCGCGCCGCGCCAGTCGCCGAGCTTCGGCTCTGTCGAGGGGTAGCTCTCCTCGGTGGAGATATTGCAGGTACGGGGTCTGCCAGTTTCGATTAGGCGGGACCCCATTCCGCTCTTCCTCGACACGCAGTGCCTCACCCTCGGCGGTCGAGGGTGCCTCGGGTTAAGCCGAGGGCGCCTCGGGCAGGGCCGAGGCCTTCTCGGACTCGGGCGTGTCGTTGGTCTTGACGGAGGGCTGATGTAGGTCTCGGGAGAAGACGTCCGGGGGGACCGTCGTCCGCCTCGAGGCTATTTTAGCCAGCTCGTCCGCAGTCTCGTTGTATCGTCGAGCGACGTGGTTGAGCTCGAGCCCATAGAACTTGTCTTCCAGGCGCCGAACCTCGTCGTAGTAGGCTTCCATCTTCGGGTCGCGGCAATGGGAGTTCTTCATGACTTGGTCGATGACAAGCTGCGAGTCGCCACGAGCGTCGAGGCGCCGAACCCCTAGCTCGATGGCGATGCGCAACCCGTTAACCGGAGCCTCGTACTCGGCCACGTTGTTGGACGTTGGGAAATGGAGGCGCAGCACGTAGCGGAGGTGCTTCCCGAGGGGTGAGATGAAGAGTAGGCCCGCGCCCGCTCCTGTTTTCATCAGCGACCCGTCGAAAACATGGTCCAGAGTTCCGGTCGGATCGGAGCTGCTGGAAGCTGGGTGTCGACCCATTCAGCCACAAAGTCCGCCAAGACTTGGGACTTGATGGCCTTCCTTCTTGTCGTTGTCGTGGGCTTTGCCACCTTCCGCCGGTGGCCCGGGCTTGTGGAAGTAGCGCCGAAGCATGACGCACTCCTTAAGGGTGTGCTTGACGGGATCCTGATGATAGGGGCACGACTCCTTGAGCATCTTGTCGAACAGGTTGGCCCCTCCGGGAGGCTTCCGGGGGTTCCTATGTTCGGCAGCGGCGACAAGATCTGCATCGGCAGCGTCGCGTTTCGTTTGCGACTTCTTCTTGCCCTTCTTCTTCGTGCTGCGCTGAGCGGACGCCTCGGGGACGTCTTCCTGCTGGCGTCCCTGAGGCTGCTTGTCCTTCCGGAAGATGGCCTCGACCGCCTCCTAGCCAGAGGCGAACTTGGTGGCGATGTCCATCAGCTCGCTCGTCCTGGTGGGAGTCTTGTGACCCAGCTTGCTCACCAGGTCGCGGCAAGTGGTGCCGGCGAGGAATGCGCCGATGACATCTAAGTCGGTGATGTTGGGCAGCTTGGTGCGCTGCTTCGAAAATCGCCGGATATAGTCCCGCAGAGATTCTCCCGGCTGCTGGCGACAACTCCGGAGATCCCAGGAGTTCCCAGGGCGCACGTATGTGACCTGGAAGTTGCCGGCGAAGGCTTTGACCAGCTCGTCCCAGTTGGAGATCTGCGCAGGAGGCAGATGCTCCAGCCAGGCCCGGGCGGCGTCGAAGAGGAACATGGGGAGGTTGCGGATGATAAGGTTGTCATCGTCTGTTCCACCCAGCTGGCAGGCTAGCCGGTAGTCCGCGAGCCACAGTTCTGGTCTTGTTTCCCCCGAGTACTTGGTGATGGTAGTCGGGGTTCGGAACCGGGTCGGGAACGGCGCCCGTCGTATGGCCCGGCTGAAAGCTTGCGGACCGGGTGGTTCGGGCGAGGGGCTCCGATCCTCCCCGCTGTCGTAGCGTTCCCCACGCCTGGGGTGGTAGCCTCGGCGCACCTTCTCGTCGAGGTGGGCTCGACGGTCGCGGCGGTGGTGCTCGTTGTCGAGGCGACCCGGGGCTGCAGGCATTGCGTCCCGCGTGCGCCCGGTGTGGACCGAGGCTTCCCACATGAATTGGGAAGTCGCGGCGCGATGCTTCGGGGGGTACCCCTACCTTCGGGAGGCAGAGCTTTCGGCCCATCAGACCGCGACATCCTCCAGGAGATTCTTAAGCTCTCCCTGGATACGACGCCCCTCGGTAGTGGTTGGATCCGGCATCGCTCAGAGTAGTATTGCTGCTGCAACCAGGTTCTGGCCGACCCCATTGGAAGCCGGGGGCAGCCTTGCCCTGGCATCATCAGCGATGCGGTGCTGGACGTCCTGGGGCAGATGACGCACTTCTCCGGCTGGTGCTCGGCCTGCCCACTCCTGCCCGATGTTCTGCCGGAGCTGCACAAGTTGTCCTGCTTCCTCGTCGAGCCTGGCCTGCATCTCGCGGATTTGCTCGAGCTGTGCGTCCTGACCCCCAGCAGGTACTGGGACCACAGCTAGCTCCCGAAGGATGTCAACGCGAGGCACAGGCCTAGGGGGATCGCTGTCCTCCGGCATACCAAGGTGGTTGCCTTCGTCGAGACCCCCTAGATCGACGTGGAAACATTCGCGACTTGGGCCACAGTCCTCGTCGTCAAGGCTGTGGCCACCATCGGAGCAATCGGAGAGGCAGTAGTCACATGCGGTCATGAAGTCTCGCATGGCACTGGGGTTATCGAGCCCGGAGAAATCCCAACCATAGTCGGGCTCGTCATCTTCCTCGGAACCCGGGGGCCCGTAGGTCGAGACGGCCGTCAGTCGGTCCTAGGTTGACCACATATGGTACCCCGGAAGGTTTGGATATGCCTTTACGAAAGCGTCCACCGAAGCGGGGTCGGTGGGTCGAAGCTGAATTTAAAAGGCACAGGGTGGAAAACGGACGGTACCTCTTGATCGACGGAAGTTAACGGAGTCGCGTCGGGGACGGACTGCACCGTGATCTCAGGTACGAGGCTAACGCCCAGCAAGTCCTTCGCGAGCGTGCTGGCGTCATCCGTCCACTTGGGGTTGGCGTGTTGCGGGGAAATGACGTCCGTCTTCGTCTCAGCCGCGAGGTCGACGCCCGACGTGTCCCCCGCTGGGGCGCCGGCGTCGTCGACTCGCTCGACAGCCGACGAGGTGCCGCCTCCTGCTTGGCCATGGTTGCCCCGCCTCCTCCTCCTGCGGCGGGGAAGGTGACGGGACAGGCCCGGATGTTGTTCTTCCGCCAGGGGGGAAGACGTCGTCGATTCCACCGCCGGCGGGCGGGCTGACGACCGCCATTGTTGTTGTCACGCGGCGGAGGAAGGAGTATCATGTCGTAGCTGCCGTCGAGGGACATGAACTCGAGACTCCCGAAACAGAGCATCGTCCCGGGCTGGAGAGGTTGCTGGAGACTACCCATCTGGAGCTTGACAGGAAGCTGTTCGTCAACACGCAGTAGGCCCCTACCTGGCGCGCCAACTGTCGGCGTTTCAACCCCGGGGGGTCCCTGGACCGACGAGTAAATTGTCGCTGCGTGTCTTAGCCCAGATGGGTCGGTGCGAGACGGAACACAAGGGGGAGCAAAAAAGGGAACCACGGCTCGTGTTGTCCTGCGCCCAGGGCGGATGCGCTTGCAGTAGGGGGTTACAAGCGTTCACGAGGGAGAGAGAGAGAGAGAGAGAGAGAGAGAGAGAGAGAGAGAGAGAGAGAGAGAGAGAGAGAGAGCCTGTCCGTCAACCCGTTCTCCCGCGCGGCCACCTTCTCGTACGAGGACCCTGGACCTTCCTTTTATAGACGTAAGGAGAGGGCCCAGGTGTACAATGGGGGTGTAGCAGTTTGCTAACGTGTCTAGCAGAGAGGAGCCAGAGCCCTATGTACATGCCGACGTGGCTGTCGGAGAGGTGTTGCTGCCCTGTTCATGTGATGTCGTGGCCATCGGAGGAGCGCTCAAACCCTGTAGAAGTACAGCTGTCGGGGCTGTCGGATCCTTGCTGACGTCTCCTTGCTTCCGTAGGGGTCTAAGAACCACCGTCGTCATGGAGCACGCGAGGTGCCATCATTACTTGTTTACCGGGGCGAGCCAGATGGGACGCCGGTCTTGTTCCCCGTAGCCTGAGCTAGCTAGGGGTAGGGTAATGATGTACCCCCCTGCGACGTGGTTGGTCCGAGCCCGAGGTCGGGCGAGGCGGTGACTCCTCCGAGGTCGAGGCTGAGTCCGAGCCCTGGGTCGGGCGAGGCTGAGACCGTCTTCCGAGGTCGAGGTGGAGTCCGAGCCCTGGGGTCGGGCGAGGCGGAGACCGTCTTCCGAGGTCGAGGTTGAGTCCGAGCCCTGGGGTTGGGCGAGGCGGAGACCGTCTTCCAAGGTCGAGGTGGAGTCCGAGCCCTGGGTTTGGGCGAGGCGGAGACCGTCTTCCGAGGTCGAGGTGGAGTCTGAGCCCTGGGATCGGGCGAGGCGGAGACCGTCTTCCGAGGTCGAGGTTGAGTCCGAGCCCTGGGGTCGGGCGAGGCGGAGACCGTCTTCCGAGGTCGAGGTGGAGTCCGAGCCCTGGGGTCAGGCGAGGTGGAGACCGTCTTCCGGGGTCGAGGTTGAGTCCGAGCCCTGGGGTCGGGCAAGGCGGAGCTTCCTATGGCGCCCGAGGCTGGACTTGGCTGCTGTCAGCCTCACCCTGGCGGGTGGCACAGCAGTCAGAGCAGGGCAGGCGACACTGTTTTCCTGTCAGGTCAGTCAGTGGAGGGGCGAAGTGACCGCGGTCACTTCGGCCCTGCCGACTAAGGAACGCGCGTCAGGGTAAGGTGTCAGGCGATCCTTGCATTGAATGCTCCTGCGATACGGTCGGTTGGCGAGGCGATCTGGCCAAGGTTGCTTCTCCACGAAGCCTGCCCGAGCTGGGCCTCGAGCGAGTCGAAGGTGCGCCCGTTGCTTGAGGAGGCCCTCAGGCGAGGCGTGAATCCACCTGGGTCTACTGTTCCTGTCCGAGGCTGGGCTCGGGCGAGGCGAGATCGCGTCCCTTGAGTGGACGGAGCCTTGACCTAAATTGCGCCCATCAGGCCTTTGCAGCTTTGTGCTGATGGTGATTACTAGCCGAGTTTAGGAGTCTTGGGGGTACCCCTAATTATGGTCCCCGACAATACTAAAGATAGTAAAGTTGGTGTTCATACCCTTAGATTGAAAATGATGGCTTATAGGTTTTAATATAGTTTTGTTAACAAACCCAGGTTAAGTGTTTTTGCTAATAAAAATATAGTTACGCTTTCACATAAAACTTGATTAGTTTTGTAGCCAAGTTTTCATAATTATATGTTGTATGTTTTCAAGATAAACTTGCCATGGCACATTTTATAAAAGAATGCTAAAACAACATGATTGGTGGTCATACTTTTTGGTAATTAATATAATAACTTATATATTGTTTTGAACATAGATTTCTTAATTAAAATATTCCTCATGTGTTTTCTTAATAAAACAAAGATAAAATCAATCTAAGCATGTACCTTAGCTTTTTATAAATAAATGCTTATTAATGTTTTATAATGTGTTTATAATCTTGTGAACATATAATTTTAGATATAAAACATATGTCTTTTCTAAAAATATTAAAATGGTAAACCTAATATTTGTATATTTATTAAAATATTTTAAGCTTAGTTCTTGTTTTATAAACTATGACTCAAACCTTTTACAAAAGAGCGCCTTTTTGTTATACCCTTTGCTTGTGATGCTTTTGAAAAACAAATTATCTTTTCGTTATGCTTTCTTTTAGCTTTGTCTATGGTGAATGTTGTATTCGATTGAGTGGTTTTTGTTTTTTATTGTTTTTTGTGTGACGATTAGAGATTGATCCAGTATTTGAGAATCAGGATCTATTCCGTGGATGAGCCTCAGGTTTTCTATAAGCAAGGCAAGTGGTCTTCTCCCCCTGCATATTCTGTTTGAACCTATTCAACACATGATAACTAAGTTTACATTCATGATGTGCATAATTTGATGGATTACCTATTCAAATACACCTAACCTTTACAACCTTATTCCTTGATCAAACCTGGGTATTGTACTTTACATTAGGATCTATGCTATTGCTACAACTTTAACTTTATGATGGTACTCCTTTGATGATATTAATGATCCAAATGGTAAGTTTACATTAAAGTTGTTAATCCGATGATTAATGATCATATGATTTAATTGGATTATGGAGTGACCACCCTGGGAAACAGTGCTACCATGAGGGTGGTATGGGACGCCCTTGGCTAAATAACTAGGGAAGTCTTATGTTGGGTGTTGGTCTTGGTCGACCGGAACGGGGCATCTGCCATGCGCTTATATTTCTCGCTCAGGTGGATTGGATACGTGCATAGTTCCCAAGCTTTACCATGCAGACTGGACTATAAGTTTGGGTTACGTCAGATGACTCTATGCAGTGACCATTTCCAACATCTACATAGTGAGGACTCTAGAGAAAAGCCCCGCAGTGAGACCCTAGCCACTCACCTCGGAAGTGAATACGGGACTTGCAAACCCGGGCTAGAAGGGAATCGCGACTCATGGGAAAGTTGTGCCACCTCTGCAGAGTGTAAAACTGATATATCAACCATGCTCACGATTATGAGCAGCCTAGACCCTCAAATGATAATTGAACTTGAAGGTGTGCTCAAGTGGTTGAGCTTCATGCTGATGATATTTTGGTTCAAGTGGTTCTAAGCTTTATGCTGATGAATATTGCTTATGCTTAATATGGGTTTGGTATATATTTATACCTTAGTAATCATATGTTGATAATAAAATGTTGACCAACTAAAATGCTAACCGCATTAAACTTTAGCCTTACCTTGTTAACCTTGCATTTTCACCCCACTTGCTGAGCCCCCACCATAAGTGAGCTCACCCTTGCTTAATTTTGATCAGAAGTTTGCAGATGAAGATATGATGGTGAACTTGATGGATGCTAGTCTAGTGATACCCCCGGTCATCTTCGTGTGGAAGGATGTCCATGTTTCGTTGTACTTTGATGAATAAAGGTTAAGACATTACGTTTAATCAAAGTGTAATATGTTAATATAATCTTTATTTACGCTTTTATGCATTGTTCTTTTGATATATTACACTTGTGACGTCAACATATGTGTAGAAATAAATCCTGGCATACATATGCTATGCATTCGATTTTGCCCTTAAAACCGGATATGACACTTGCTGAGGGGCATATGGCCCGACACGGTTTAGCTCGGTTCGAGCATGACACAGTACAATCCAGTTTTGTTTTTTTTTCAACATTTTTACGTAAAAATCTTTATAGTATAGGTATGAAGTATAGAAACATATGTGTTCTAGTGGTTAGGTGGGTGTAAATATGGCTCAACCATATAGATTCTATATGCATATTTATAATATCAATTCTATGTATACCACAATGGTCAATAGGTGCACTAGTTATTGCTTGAATGTGTTACACCATTTTGTGAGAGAGCAAGGTTTGAATCTTTTGGACTACATTTTTTGTGTGCGATTTTGAAGTTTAATTTAAAATTTAAATAAAAATATATTCTAACATTTATTTAAATTGGAGGTCTAATATTATTAGGACTCTAGTAGTAGACTCTCTCCGGTAGGTCTTCTAAAGTGTCACCTACTTTAAATTTTAGAGAAAAGTTTCCTCCTTTATGTCTCTAGCAATGTCCTCTAAACGATCCTCTAAATATAGAGGATGCTGCTGGATCCTTTATATATAGAGTTTCTCTCTCCTCTATCCATTTTAATATTTAAAACAACAAATTTAGCAAAACTAAAATATGTACAATACATTTGAGAGTACGACAAATACATACGTACAAAAATTAAAAGTAAAATATGTCTCTAATATAGATATTTACGTATAGAGAACGAGATATAGAGAACATTGTTGAAGGAGGAGATATAGAGGAGAGAATATTTTAGAGAAGACTGTAAAAGATGGATATAGAGGATGAATTTAGAGGACGTTGCTGGAAACAATAATATGACAACAATATTATTGGAATAAAAGAGACAAGTTAGGGTCCTAAACAGATAGGATATGATTCTAACATATAAGCAGAGTTAGATTATCATAGGATTAGGTTACCATATTAGATCTGTCATGTAACTGTCCACCTCACCGCCTATATATATACATGCCATCATAACACATCAAGCCATCAACCATAGATTCATCTCCTATATAGCCTCGTAGCAGTGTTGTTGCCATCCAAGACAACAGTCTGCTGCCAGCTAAACTCATAGACATTAGCCGTCATGACCATCTCGTCGAAGTTCGAGTTGCTCTCCAACACTAGCGTCAACACCAGCGAGGAATTTCTCTCCATCCATCCATCTTCCGGGACTCGGTGAGAGCTTCGTCGTCGCGCTTCCGGTTTGTCAATCATATCTCTGGTTCATCGTTAATCTACGAAAAAACCGAGATGTACAACAGTAGCGCGGGATCGGTTGGAAGGGCTTGGTTAGAAGGTAAGTTGGTGGTAAGTTAGGGGTCTTTCCTGCGTGATAGTTTTGGCGCTTCCCACCTGATAGATAACCACCACCACATGGGTTTTTACATGCAAGACTGTCATGCAGCTCAAATCTAATAGTAGGTACAATCATGATAAGTTGACAACAGTTGGACCATTTCTTTGTAAACAAATCTTTCCCACCTTTAACAAACCGACCTAACCAATCAGATCGTGTCATGTCATCTATTTCTGTGAAGTCCTACTAATATATTAAAAATATGATATCTTCTAGATCAAATAATTTGTTTTAATTTGTTCAGATTGTGTTAGGTTCATATTAATTTTGCATATGTTGGTCACTTGTTTTCAATTGCTATATAGCATCAAAAAACAAGGCAACACAAGTTAAGAAGTTTGAACCTTCGTCCACAAGGTAGTTACTTCTTCGAAGTAATAGCTAGAGGACGAAGGTTCTTAGAAAAAATATAAACAAAATGATATTGTACGATGAGAAAACACATGGTTAAACGTAAGAGAAGTCATATCATTATGCGTTCCAAAATTTTTATTATTAGACAAGGATTTGTTCAAGTACCATAGCCTTCGTAAATTTACAAAGCTAGAAGAAGAGGGAAATTACAACTTCATATGGAGAGAGGTGGAACCTTCCTCGACCAAAAAATCCTCCTCCAACACATGGCACTGTTCATCTATTTATAGGCACAAAGTACAACTTTAGTGAATTTACAATCGTGCCCTTAAACCTATACATTTAGAATTCATACATGCTGAGGGCAAAGTTGTCCTTTGCTTCTATCCTGTCGACTAAGCTTCGAAGGCTCGTTATGGTTTGCTTAGCTTCATCAAGTGTGCACACATTATGACTATCCAAAGCTTCTGCCTTCATGTACATGCATATCAGTATTTTTTGCCGAAGCCTACCTTCAGCATTAGTCCTACAACATATGGAACAAGGTAGAAAACAGTTATTGAATTAGTGTTTTGAGGACCTTCAAGAGACAGAGGCCCCCAACAATAGCCCTCCGCGGTGCTTGTTCATTTATTATAACAAGCTCAGTCCGTGAAATATATGAAGGCTTTATGCTAAAGGTTTAAAAACATCTTCCTTGAGCACGTGGTAAAAAACGTTTCGCGCGAGCCCACCTAGCATAGGGTGCGAGCATTGCGACCGCTCGTGTAACACCTCAGGTGTTACTATGCATTTAACAACGAGTATGGATTTAAGCATGAGATAATAACAGTCTCTGTCTTAATATGTTTTGTCTGTCGTAAGTTCGACATCATTTTTATCGGGCTTTTTCCTAAATTTTCATGATGTTTGGAATACGATTGTTCCGAAAATTGGCGAGTCTGGTGATTATTTAGAATTCATCGATCGCGCAAAGACGAATTTAAAAATCTAGTTCAGCCCTCTAAGTTCATCCCAAACAAATTAAATAGAACTCGACGACTAAAGTTTTCGGTGCAAAATAATTATGTCTCCACTCATCAACTGAGAAGTCGGGTCCAAGGAATTATAATTGAGATTTGAATCTCCAATAAATCATCTATGGCAGAGGGATCAGATGTTTGAGTGGCAGACGAAGTTATCTAATTTTAAGTCATATCAAATATAGTTTAAAATATCAGTCTCGATCTCGTTTGGGTTCATTCTGTTTGCATCCTATCCGAACCCAATATTATCCGAGACAAAGAGATTAATGTTTGATTTTATAGCAGATAATACTGGATCCGAAAGAATACTCCGGATCGCTTGCGTTACCAAGAAACTATGCGCAAGATTAATAATTGGGATTATTCTTTAGTGTGCTATTCTAGGTAGAGAAATCAAATGGGTTCGGAAAACAGATAAATTTTTATCCGGGTTCAACTAAATTAATAACATCTCAAGTACCATATCCTAATAGTGTTTTGGTCCTTGTGTTTCTCGCTCAGATCCAAAACTTCGGATATAAATAACGGGTGAAAATTCATCTAACTCTGAAGTATTCATCAAATCAAACCCTGTCCAATTATTGTTGTCAGTCTCATTTTTTTGTTCGATTTTTGATTATATCTTTTAGATCCAGATCTGATAACATCAAAATATTTGCTTTTTGTTTTTGTAAAAATGGGAGTAAAAATGAGAAGAAATCTTGGGAAAAAAGAAAATCTCTTCTCACGTTCCTATCCTCCCACCGTCGTGTATGGGTCTTATCTGTTGTTGATTTTTTCTACGCGTGGCACCTCAAGCTCTGCTCCTCCTTTACCATTGTTCTGCGTCTGCACTGCTTCGTGTCTCCCTCCCAATCCCTCCGCTCCGGCAAAAAGCAAAACACGACACGACAGCGAGTTCTGCCAGTTCTGCGACCAGCTGAGCCTGAAGACGGCCGCCTTCTCGGGCCTCTCCCTCGGCGAGCTCCCCTACAAGCTCGCTTCTCCCTACTCGCCCATGGCCGCGCCCTTCCTCCTGCAGCGCGCCCTCTCCAGCTCTGCTCGTCCGTCCACAGTATCCTTGGAGCTCGCCCAGGTCGACGTTCCTCTCCCTCGAGCTCCTCCCCACAGCAGCTGGGCCGTCGTTGTTCTCTAGTTCCTTACCACGCTCAGCTGTTCGTCGTTATCACCCGGTCGCGCGACGAGCTGACAGCCCCAGCACTCGTCCTTGTCCGTATCGTGTGTCCCACGTCCTATGTCCTCGCTGTCGTTCGCCGTCGAGCCCATCGTTCTTCTTTGTGCTCGCTGCCCATTGCGGCGTCCCCAGTCTGTCACGTCGCGCTCTGGTTGTCGATTCGCGGTCGTCTTTGTTTCTCCGTCAACTGTCCTCTTCCTTCGGACAGCGCGCTTGTCCCCTGCGCAGCGTCGTCTTCAACCTCCGGCTCTTCTTTCTCAAGCGGTGTTCCAGCAGCTCGCTCCCATGGCGCTTGTGTCAGCTCCTGCGCGCCCATGTCCTTTACTCGGCTAGCCATGGTCACCACGTCGGCTGTCCCTATCCGAGCTCGCCCAGCTTGCTGACCGTCGTGCTCCTGGCCTCCGATCTTCCTCGCGCCCGCCCCAACGCTCTCCTTGGTCGCGTCCTATTCTGGCATCCGTGTTTGCCTAGTGCCCTCGCGCTCTGACACTCATCACGGACCTCGCCATCGTCTTAGTCATCGACGCCACACAATCGTCCATGCGTTGTTATCCTCGCGGATGCCGCTTCACACCATCGCCCTATTTTCACCATCCGTGACGTCGTCGTCATGATGTCCTGGCTGCAGCACCAACATCCTCGACCTCGCCCAAAGCTCTATGTTGGGTTCGTCAACGCGCAGCCTCGGCAAGCTATCATCCCTGCTCGGTCTCCGGCCCGGCAACGCCATGGTCGTCCTCCCTCGCGGCGTTGTCATCTACCCCGCTGTTGAAGCTGTCGTGCCTCGCGCACCGCTTGTCTGACGAAATGCTCAAGCTGAGTGAACATCCCGCGCGACTCAAGTTGGGTTCGTCTAGATTATTCAGTTTATACTTTACTCTTTTTGTGGTTTGGTCGACGTCATGCATATACGTGTGAAATTAATCGCATCGTCTAGTATTTGTTAGTCCGTAGTGTGAAGGATAGGTTTGTGATTTTAATCAGCTAGCCGACGGTTTCTATTTAAATAATAGTGGTGAAGTGGTAATTTGCTTTAATAATGTCATATTTATGTCGTTAATCGGCTAAGTGCCATAGTCGAATATTAATCAATTAAGTCGATAGTCTGGAATAAATGTTTGTTGTAGTCCAAATTATTTGGAAGTGAGTAGCATTGGTAGGTCTCTCCAATTAACATCGGAGATGTGTATGATAAAAGATGTGTATAGGTACCTTAGGTATTTAGAATGTTGAACATACAGTTTCGCGGGGTTCTATGCTAATTGATAAGGAGTTGTCCGCTAGGTCTAAAGATAATAATAATAATGTGACATTCATGTGATTAATGTGTTATCCAAATTAGTTCGAATAAATGGTTTAGAAAGTTAGTTAATATACTTCTATCTTTATTCTAAATTTAGATGACTAATACTAATAAATCTAATTTGTTAATCTTCTAGTGTTGAACGTTAGTTAAGGAGAGTAGAGCGTGTGTATATTTTATTGTTTTGTGATGTATGAGCTACCTCCGAATAGGCTGGAAAAGCGTAATTATTATAATTAGTCCTATATCGCTAGCTAGTATTTGCTTAATGCTTTGTTATAAGTGTTTCATCCTCTTCGGTGTAGATTATCTATCTTATGCTATTTATACTCGTGCTTATACATGTGCATCGTGCATCTCATGAGATACGCTAGTTGATCACGTGATGTTAATCTCAAGGTAATGCGGATGATGAACCTGAAGATGGATAAGTTGAACGAGTCCCAAGACAAAGGATGGTCGTCAAGTGATCGTCGTCTAACAAACACTAACATAGTGTTTATTTCAGGCAAGCCCCGGTGCATTTACCCCTTCCTTGTATTTTTAAAAATACTTTTATACACTTAAGTCTAGTGAAATGTGCATTAAGTTTATAGGAATTGCTTGAAAACTATTTGATGCATCGACTACCTTGATATTCATTCCTGTTATAGATACTTCTTTGGAAGTATCAAATATTGTTTACAAAAATGCTTAGCCCTGCTTAGATCTTGTGGACAGAGGTTGTCTTTTGCAATAATGCCTATCTCAGGGGTTATTCTGAGGAACGATGGCTTCTACCTGCAAGAATATTTTCATTGGGAGTATGGTGGGATGTTACTGCAAAGCTCCCTATAATGCTCTTTTCCTCCTTAGGAACACAAAACAATCCTAAGGGTGGAAGTACTTAACTCGAGACTTAGGCTAGGAACAGGTGATGCTCCACCCAGGTTAATTAAGGATTGGATGCGTATGTAGGCCTGCATGATCAAGGACTATCTTAACTGGCCACATGCCCTGGATATGGGACGGGGTAAGCTTGAACCCGGCTATTCCATACATGAAAAGGCAATCACGCACTAGGAGTGGAGAGATGGCGAGAGTGGCACGTACCCTCCTGGCAAAGGACCGCCTAAAAGGGGTGGTGTGCTCTCGGGTGGCGCGGACCTATTCATGCAGTGGAGGATCTGTGGGAATGGTAGACATATGCAAGAGTCACGAGAAACATATGTCGTGTGGTTAGAGATCCTCAGCTGAGTAAAGCTATTTCTGCAAAAGTATCTAAGTTGATTCTTGCTAAAGCCTTTTCCTTGATTCCTATTTAACCAGCATATCCTTAAGAGTCATTTTTCCTTAGTCGGTTAAGACTTGCGAAAGTACACTTCGTACTCTGGGTTTTCGAACCCATGTTGTTGCAGGTACTAGATTTGTGCTGCTGTGGATGGTGCTAAGCGCTGGTGGGCACGACCTTCTTATAGGTCTAAGTACCCCTCCTATACTTCTTAATGAGGACTGTCATTGGGCTAGCATATATTTCAAACTTATAAATAATCTACCACATTTCAAAGTTTTTCTTTGAATCACTTTTATAATCACTCCGATAAACATAATGTAAATTTGTT
This sequence comes from Zea mays, assembly GCF_902167145.1. NCBI lineage: Eukaryota > Viridiplantae > Streptophyta > Magnoliopsida > Poales > Poaceae > Zea > Zea mays. The sequence continues at coordinate 159,013,834 of NC_050096.1, forward strand.
GTAACTTGTAACTTTTGTAATAAAGAAATTCCGCTACAAAAATGTTGGTGTGTGATTTGTGTTTACTTAATCTTGCGATCCTGGTTGTAAGTGGTTTTCCCGGGGTCCTTGGGACACTCGGACGGATCCTGTTAAGTTATCCGATGCACATGCATAGCCGTCTGAAGTCTTTGAGACAAGGGCAGTGCATGTGGGCCCAATAACTTAGGATGTTCTACCACAACTCGTCTTCACCACTTACCGAGCTGTACAAGCTAGCTCAGTGGTTGCAGGTTTCTTACTGCATTTATTGCTTCTGCTTCGAACTATTGGAAAAAAAATTCTAGTGCCTGTGAAGCTCTTTTTGTTGCTCGAAACCTCTCTTATAAAGCTTCAATAATCCACTAATGGCTAGAGTTCGCTCTACTGCTAGGTTGACTGCTAGTGGCGAAGTTGCAGATTTGACAGCTCTTATTTTGGAGGTGATGAGACAATCAGGTATTGTCGAGCTGAATGAAGCAGAAGAAGCAGACATTAATAAGAAAAGCGATTCAGAAGCTGAGGCTGAGAACAATGCTGACAGTGACAATGATGAAGACGATCTTAACATTCTTCACCCGAGCAAGCCTAGCCACATTGGGTTCAGTAAATTGACCATAAAAGCCAAAGACTTAGATGTGCTAAAAAGACTTGGATATATTGGGCAGAAAGATGATAACATGATCAGATTTGCTGGTGATGAAATCGTTCTAGAGCCGAAGAATGACGAGATTGATGTTTTTAGAAGCTTCTTCCGGGCTAGGCTTTGCTTCCCGATGTACGAAATGATTGCTGAAATATTGGAGAGGTTTGAAATATATTTGCACGAGTTGACCCCAAATGTGATTGTTAGAATCAGCGTTTACATATGAGCCCTTTAGAACTAAGGTTTGAGTCCAAATGCCGAAGGTTTTTGTAGGATTCATGAACTCCATTATCAGACAAATGTAAGATCTACGGATAACCTCCATAAATTTTTTGGGTGTTATAACTTTGCATACAAAAAACACACGAAGGCTCCTGTGTTAGGAAAGAGGTAGCAACTAAACAAAAGAGGAAGAATGATGACGATAGAGAGTCTTCTCATTTAGGACCACTGTCCCCTGCCCCCAAGAAACAAAACACTTTGAAGGTTGTTCATGTTGGCAAAGATCCTTCAGAGTTATCAAAGAAAATCACCGAAACCCCTTCGACTTCATCTATTGGGGTGACAAAAATTCTAGAGGTAATGACTCGACCCTTACATTTTCGTATGTTAAGTCCATTCGAATCAGATCTAACTAGCACGTTGATGAAGGACAAAAACACTAAAGGTGGGACAACTAGAGGTCTTTCGGAGGCAGATGCAAAGGAGCCGACCAAACCACATGTCGAAGACATCCCCTAGAAAAAATGCAGGATTGGGAGGATTATGAAGGCTGTTCTAAAGACTCCTCCAAGCATGGCAAAGGAAAGAGCCTTGATTGCCGGAAAAAGTGTTGAAGTGGCCTCGACTGCTGAAGTATCTCCAGAGGTTGAATGCAGCGGAGGTCCTTTTGGGACCACTATGGCTGCTATTGAAGGAATAATTGTAGAGTCAGCTCCAATAGAACCTAAGAAAGCTTCTAGAGAGACTGAAATGACGACTAAGGTTGTGAGGCCCAAAATAGTTGCAACAAAAACACTAGTTTCAATGGCCGACCAAGCTGAAGCTTCTTCTGGGGAAGAAAGATCTTTTGATCTTAGGCATCTAGGTGGTGGTGACATTAGTGCCGAAGAGTTATCTGAACTTCGAGAGTTTGCTATTACCGGTGGCTATGGACCTGGTTCTATTTTATTTGCCGGGGTAGATGAGGAGGTGTTGGGATGTCTTCCTAACCAAACCGAAGCTAGAATTGTTAACACTCTGACGAAGTCTATCGGCTTCCCAAAACTAGAGAATGAGTTGAGTAATTACAGAAAACATCATATTACAGGTAGCTTAGTGTACTCGAATTTTAAGGTATAAAATCACTTGAGCAGTATATTTTAAATTATTATGAATAACTAAAATAAAATTTATTTGATGAAGTCTATCGGCTTCCCAAAACTAGAGAATGAGTTGAGTAATTACAGAAAACATCATATTACAGGTAGCTTAGTGTACTCGAATTTTAAGGTATAAAATCACTTGAGCAGTATATTTTAAATTATTATGAATAACTAAAATAAAATTTATTTATTCTTTGGCATTGCTGCAGAGTTTTTTGATGAGCAAAGCTTTGAGGCTTAGGCAAGAATCGGAAGATCAGAAAAATGAGTTCAATATTTCTGAATTAGAGAAAAAAGTTGAAAGCTTTGAAGAGTTGACTAAGGAGAAAGACACAACAATTCTATGCCTTAAGACAAATCTAGCCGAAGCTCAGAAATTAGACAAAGATAGGGCTTTAGAAGTAAAAATGAAGGATGAAAAAATGATGAACAAAGTAAGTGTATTGAAGAATTAAGACATGAAATAGAGAAAATGAAGACCAATCACAAGGATGATGTAAGTCGTCTTCAAACAAAAGCAAAAGACCTGGAATTGGAAGTTAATACGAAGACTGAAGAAAATTCAAGATTAAGAGAGGCGTTGGATAACCTTCAGAATACCTACTTTGGATTTGTTGCTCGATGCTCTTCATGGATTCATGAAATTTTTTACTCTATCGGAGCATCTGCATAGGGAGTTAACTATGCCCCTAATGATGCACCTGGAGCCCTGAAGTGGGTAGAAGAAGTGAATGCCTTTGATGAAGTGATAAAGGGGCAAGGCGACTTCTGTGCACTTATCGCTGCTCGCAGCACAGCTTTCATTTTTGAAAAGGCAGGGTGCACTCATTTGAGGACTGTGAATAAACCAAACTTCAAAATTTCCACTAATAATCGGAATGCGCCATCTATTTAAGCATTTAGAGTAGGAAATAGATTTATCACTCAGATCTGGACAAAAGGGGGTAGAGAAATTGCCAGTGACAAAGCTAGGGCGCTGCTGGACGAAGTATGCTTCAATTTTAGTCTTTCATTATGATACCTTCTCCTCTTGAGTGTTGATATACTTATGGGATTTTTTATCTTCTTCTTTACTTTACAGAATGATGATGACGAAGAGGACGGAGCCAAAGTATGAACAAGCCGAAGACTAGGCCATAGTGCTGCGAACATATTTTGATGGAGCGAACATATTTTGATGTAAAAACTCTATAAATATATGGAATTAACTTACCCTATAACCTCTGTTTTATATGCATGCTTCGTTGTGGATGAAGCCAAAAATCAATATTTTTAGCCGTGAGGTGAAAAACACATTCCCTTCTGTTCATACATGATGAAACATGAAAGACCCCTTTTTCCTCTTTCTTGATGCTACGATATGATGATGCTTGTAATGTCATGATTCTATAATGACTAAATTAATGTTTAGATGGATGTATGATATGATGCAGAGATGCATGTATTTGCCAAATGTATAATACCAATGGCAAAAATAAAATAAGACTCCGCATTCCCTTAGGAACGACTTTAGAGCCTTTCCACCTTTACTAAGTGCTTTCGTTTTGACTCTGCATCACCTTATGAATGACTTTGGAGTCTTCTCACCTTTACTAGGTGATTTTCTTTTGACTCTGCATTCCCTTAGGAACGACTTTTGAGTCTTCGACATCTTTACTAGGTGCATCAATACTGCCTTCTCCATTTTTCTTGTACACTCGAAGGTGTAGTCCTAGATTTACAATTTACATTATGGGGGATTTCACTCTTATATTTGATTAGGCTAAAACATGCTACTTACAAAAGATGGCCCCATTAAATACAGTTCGCTCCATTTGAACGAAAAAAAGAGAACTGTGAAAAGAAAAGAAAAGATTACATAATTTGCACACATAATATCTATGAAGCTCATCTGCATTCCAGGATCCTGGAACTTTGTTTCCATTCATATCCTTCAGCTTGTAAGAACTTGGTCTTCCTGAGGATGCTACCAAAAAGGGTCCTTCCCATTTCACTTGCAGCTTTCCTACTGTTTCTGGATTAGCTATCCTTCGAAGCACAAGGTGACCTGGTTGAATATTCTTTAGCTTGACCTTACTATCTCGCCATTTGACTGTTTCTGCTTGATACTTGTTGATGTGATCAATTGCTTGGAGCTTGATCCCTTCTATGGTATCTTTTGAGATTTTCTAGGCATTTTCATCATCGGCTGAAGCTAAAACTCGAGCTGAACCTATTTTTGCTTCTTTAGGGTAATAGCTTCGTCTCCATACAACAATTTGAAATGAGTGAATCATGTGGTCCTTGAGATTAAAGTATTGTGATTCCATACTACATTGACTAACTCTTCTAGACACTTGCCTTTTAGCAGATTGAAATTTGATCTCATAATTCCTGTCAAAATTGTACCATTTTCTCTCTCAACCAGACCATTGGATTCTGGGTGTCTAACTGATGCAAAATGTATACTGGTAACTACTGGTTTGTAGTATGTTTTGAAGGCTTTGGAATCGACTCAAGTTCCATTGTCAACTATTAGGATCTTTGTCATTCTGAAGCGACAGATAATGTTTTGCCACAAAAGCTTTTGTACTGTGTCCAAAGTTATTGTGGCTAGAGGCTTGACTTTGATCCACTTGGAAAAATATTCAACTACCACCACAACATATCTTAGATTCCCCTGAGTTGGTGATAACAGACCCAGTAGATCCATGCTCCATTGTTGTAATGGCCATGTTGGCTGAATCAGCTAAGTTAATGATGAATGTTTCTTTTGATCCTTAGCACATCTCTAGCAGTTGTCATACCTTTGGACTAGCTTTGCTATGTCTGAAGCAGCCTTTGACCAATAGAACCCTTGTCGAAAGACTTTTTCGAACATAGGTATGGATCCTATGTGTGAACCACATATGCCTGAATGAATTTCTCCCATCAGCTCTTAACCTTCGGCTCTTGATAAGCATTTGAGAAGTGGTGAGCAAAATCCTTGCTTAAAAAGTTCCCCTTCTATTATCTTATATGGTCTTGTTCTAGCTTGCATTCTTTTGATATAAACTTTGCCATCTAAAGGATGATTGCCTTGGAGAGAGATAATTTATGTCCTCTAGTCCTTGCAATGCGTTGGTGATATCATTAAGATAGCTCTTTCCATGAGGTCTACTGAAGGTGCTTTTAGGACTTCAAAAAACACTTTGGGAGGGAGTGGCAATCCCTATGCCACTGATTTGGCTAATAGATCAGTATGTTCATTTTCTCCTCTTGGAATGTTCTTTACAGAAAAACCTTCGAAAGAGGCTTCCATCTTCTGTACTGTATCGAGGTGCTTTTCTAGCTTCGGATCCTTTGCCTTACTGCTTTTGTCACCATGTCATGTGATGACCTAGGAGCTAGATTTTAATATTGCCCTCCTGATTCCCATAGCTTTAAGCTTTCGAAGACCTAAGAGCACAGCTTCATACTCGGCAATGTTATTTGTCCATTAGAACTCTAGCTTGTCTGCATAAGAAGTCTTTATCTTTGAAGGAGAAATAAGGATTGCTACAACCCATGCTATGAAAGTGCCCCAAGATCCATGGCAAAAGATTGTCCATATTTCCTTTTCTTGTATGAATGATTCGTTTTGAGCCCCTAATGTCCAGCCAGCGACGAAGTCTGCCAATGCCTGAGATTGGATTGATGATCGATGTACGAAATCAATGGCAAACTCATTGAGTTTTGTGTCTCATTTGCCAATTCTTCTCATTGCTTCCCTATTCCTTATGATATCTTTCAGTGGTTGAGATGAAGGTACAACTATGTTGTATGACTGAAAGTAATGGCGAAGCTTTCTGGAAGCCATGAGTACTGCATATAGAACCTTTTCTATTTATGTGTAGTTTTTCTTAGATGGTCCCAATACTTCTAAGACAAAGTAAACTAGCACCTGCTTCTTGACCTCCCCTTCCATTTTCTCTTGAACCAATGCTGCACTGATGACTGAATGAGATGCAGACACATATAGGAGTGGAGCCCCTGTCGAATGTGGGGATAGAGTTGTCAACTAGAGAAGATACTTCTTCAAATCTTCGAAGGCTTGCTGTTGCATTGGTCCCCATTGCAACACTTTGGCTGACTTTAATACTTCAAAAAATGGTAGGTTCCGTTCTACAGACCTTGAGATGAATCTATTGAGAGATGCGAGCCTGCCTGCCAACCTTTGGGCACCTGTTGGGGATTTGTTCTCAAATGCTATGAGTTAAGAACAAGGCAACACAGAAAATGTTAATCGATAAAGTCCTTCGTCCTACGAAGCATTATTTCCCTTAGGATATAATGATTTTCGGACGAAGGTTATGAAGGACGTACCTTCATAAACACAGCATACGATGATGAAGAATGAATCATAAGGAACATAGACAATTATATATTATTATCAACTTGTTTTTGCATTACTATTATTATGAAGAAACAGGAATGACATCAAATTACAAATGTACCTTCAGCTTGGAAGGGGATGAAAATACAGGTGTGACGCAAAAACAAATGCCAAGTCAGCGTGAACAGTACGGGGGTACTGTTCACCTATTTATAGGCACGGGACACAGCCCATATAAAATTACATTCATGCCCTTTACATTTGGTAGTAATTCTATAGTAATCCACCGAGGTCTGAATAGCCTTTTCATCTTTAAGTCGGTTTCTTTTTCTGCTACCACGCCGAAGCTTTCCCGCTCACATCTTCGGCGTTGTATCAACCTTCGTATTACTTTGGGCTTCTCCTACTGCGATATCGACTCGAGTCCGAAGATACCTGTTTACACATTATACTCCAGAAACACTGTTAAATCTTGTTTTTGAGGACCTTCGGAAGCCGAAGGCCCCCAACAGTAGCCCCTCGCAATATTAATTTGTTAAAATAATAAATTTAGATTGCGACATGGACAAAGGCTTTAAGCCGAAGGTCCAAAAAAACACCTTCCCTTTGCTAGAATAGCAACATTCACTGACAGGCGGGGTCTTTCAATTTTTAACGCACTGGGCGTATAAATAAGAGCATACTGCGAGCTCATTTGGCACGCTCTCTTGCCATCTGCTCTCGCTCACTCAATTTTTAGCTCTTGCGCACCAAGATTTGCTTAGCTTTTTAAGTTTTTAAGCTTCAGCGTTGAAAACAGTTTTTTAGTGTTTGCGAAGATGTCTGAAGATAAGAAGGCTGCTCCCGAGATGAAGCTGAGTCTCTCTGAAGAAAAGAACCTGGGGTTTCTTATAGCAATGTCGAAGACCAACACAGAAAAAATCACCAAAGAGATTTTAGAAGGTTTGTCTGAAGATACTGATGACAGCGACAGTTATGATGTGGATAGTGGTGGTGAAGACTCCGAAGATCGCCCCTGGCGACCAAGCCATTCAGCTTTTGGCAAATCAGGTATCAAAGAAAATCATCTTGTCAACATGAGGGGAAGATACTTCCGGGATTTATCCATTGTGAGGGTCGACGAAGGAGAGAAAACTTGCCTGACCCCTGAGGAAAATGAAGTCGTAGTGTTCCGAAGCTTCTTGAAAGCTGGACTACGATTTCCCCTGAGCAGCTTTGTCGTAGAAGTGCTGAAAATGTTTGAAGTCTATCTTCATCAACTTACCCCCGAAGCAATTATAAGGCTGAATATCTTCGTGTGGGCCGTGAGAAGCCAAGGTCTGGAACCTGATGCGAAAAGCTTCTGCAACATACACGAATTATCATACGAGACAAAACCCTGGGGTAAGGAACAGTATCACAATAATTTTGGCTGCTACAGTTTCGTTTCTCGGTCTGGGTCAAGCTGTCCCGTGCCAACATTTCGGAAGAGATGGCCCGGCGACTGGATGACAGAATGGTTTTATGTGAAAAATGACCTGAAAGCACGGGAAGATATTAAAGGTATAATTACGCGCCCTATTTGGCAAAGTTTCGGCCTGCGAAGGCCGAAGGTTGAGATGAATGAAGCTGCCGAAGAATGCCAGAGAGCCTTCGGAGTTATTTGTTCTTTTATTGGAACGAGAGATTTGGTCCAAGAGCATATTGCCTTCAGAGTATGGCCGCTCGCGGAAAAATGGAAATGCCGCAAGGGACCATAAAGGAGGCTGACGAAGGTGGGCTTATCAGGCTGAAGTATACTTTCAAGTTCGGAGATAAATTCGTTGAGCCAGATGATGACTGGCTAAAAAGCATTGAAAATTTAAGTGATGAACTACTTGGGGCTTACTCGAAGGCCGAAGATACTGCATTGTCAGCAGCCTTCGAAGGCCGGAAAAAGAAGAGACTGAACCGAGTGTTTGACGCAATCGGGTTCGTCTACCCTGACTATCGTTATCCCATTCGAGGGCAGAAAAGAAAAGGCACAACCTCTGCGAAAGAAGAAGCTGCAACTGCTCCTAGTGAGCCAGCACCGAAAAGAAAAAGGATAAAGGTCCTCACACATCGGCCACGTTATATTGAACCAGCCTCGGTGCCTGAGTTCACCGGAGATACCTCTTCGGCCACCGAAGCTGAAAAGCCAACCAAGCCAACCTTGCTGCCAAAAGTCGCAGAGATGGCCGAAGCGCCAATAAGAACAGAATTGGAAGAACCAAAGATTTTGTTATCAGAAACCAAAGAGATGGCCGAAGCGCCATCGTCAGAAAAAATGGAAGAAGCAAAAGGATCAGCTGAAGGATCAAAAATATCAGAAGTTTTAAGTCCTTCAGCAAATGTTGAGACAACAAAAATCCAAAAGGGGCCAGCGGTGACTCCGAAAAGAAAGAGAATGGTCAATGTGTTAGATGTTCTGGAAACAATTAAATCCTCAAGCACAACTCCGAAGAAGACTATTTCAACTTCCGAAGCGAAAACTGAAATTTCTAATACTAAGGCTCCAGAGCAAGAAACTGAAGCTGAAGCTGGGCCCTCAGAGGCCACGAAGGTAAAATCCTTGGAAACCGAGGAAGAAAAAATAACGGAGCCAACCTTTGAAGAAATCAGCGCTGTTGCCCCCGAAGCATCCCCCAAAGTCCTTGATTATATTGTTCGTCATACTTCGGGGAAAAAATTATCAGAAAAAGAAAAGCAAGAGGCCCAGCTTTATGCCCAAAAACTGAAGTATCCAAAGGGGGCGTTAATATTCAACGGCAGTGGAGAAGAAGACTTTTTGTATTGTCTCCCTGACAGCAAGGAGATTTCTGTCTGTCGGGAGATGAGCAAGAGCTTCGGATTCCCAACACTAGAAGACGGGCTCTCAGTGTTGTCGAAAAACGAACTGGCCGACAGCCTGGCATATAATAGCTTAAAGGTGCAAAAATTGAGATCTTTGTATTTTTTCTTGAGACCAAAATTTTTCGTTTGCTTAAATCTATTGACGCACACACACTTTTCTTTGCAGGGCCTTATACTTAGCAATGCCCTCAGGGCCCAAAAAGATGCCGAAGACGAAGGGTGCGCTATTGCCCTGAGCAACCTTCGTTCCGAAGTAATTGAACTGAGGAACGAAGGTCTCGAAAAAGATAAAATATTACATTCATTGATAAATAGAATAAAAGGAGACGAAGCTACTTTTAAGGGTCAAGCTGAGGCTCAGAAGCGTGAAATTGAAGATCTTCGAAAACAACTGGCCAGAGCCAAAGAGGAACGTATACTTGAAGAAACGAAGCGAGAACTTAGCGACCAATGGGCAAATCATTTAGAGGGAACTGTTGAAGAGCTTCGTTCGTCCAAGAAAAGATGCTATAACAAATCTATGGAGTGTGTCAAGAAGTTGAAAGCTAGCTTCGCCAGCGTCGGCGCATTCTCGAGCGAAGAAAACTTTACAAGAGGCAACCCCGAAGGTCCCATCGAATGGATCAATCACGAAACTGAGGCCTTCGAGGAAATTTTAAATAGCCGCGGAGACATATGTGCTTTCTCGGGTGCCAGGGGAATTGCCACCATTTTGGAGAAAAAGGGCTGCGAGCATGTAAAGATTTTAGCGCAATCCGAAGTTGCCTTGTCCTTCGAAGATGCGAGAGATTCTTCAGCCGAAGCTAGCATGGTTGGTGGAAAATTTTTCACCGATGTCTGGGATAATGGTGGCCGAGAAATGGCCCGAGAAATTATCCAAAAAAGCGAAAAGGGCATTCACGATGCTAGAGAAGTAGCTGAGGCTGCTGAAAAAAGCGCAGAGCCCGAAGGGCAAATAGGTATTAACTAATGGTTTTTATTGTGTTGTAATTTTTGGCTTTAAACTTCGTTCGCAATTTGTAATAGCAATGTAGCCGTGTCCTGTCCTCCTTCAGATCTTACTAAAGCATCTCCGGGCCCTCACCCGAAAGGAGATGACGAAATTAAAAAGATGGCTGAAGCTATCATGGATGAAGTTGTTAATCGGCTCCTGAACGAAGCTACGGAAGTTGTTCTGAGAGAAGATTAAGTACTATTGTAAAAACTTCTGAAATGTAACATGTGTAACATCTTGTAGCCCTGAATGTAATATACCTGTTTTTATTGTTCAATTCTTTACGATGCATGAAATTTTGCATACGTACCGTTTTTGAGTCTTTGACGAAAAAACACCTTCCCTTCTTTTCATGCTTCGTGAAGAATTTTTATTTATCACAACAATATCCGTAGTGTTCTGATGAATAATATCCAAGCTTCGTGAAGATATTTTCCGAAGCTACACTTCCGAAGATCAATAGTGTATCTCCTTACGACTTAGCATGATTTTCTCCTTTTTCAAAACATTCTTCTGAAGATCGATATTGTGTCCCCTTCTTGTGCCATATGCAGCATGATGTATGATGCTTATGCTATGCGAAATGATGTGATGATGTTTATGCTATGTAAGATGGTATTTATTCCGAAGACACGCGCACATCCCTGCGATAAAACACATAATCTATTTGAATCAGCGTCGACTTTTTGCTATAAGCCTCCCTTAGGAGCTTCTTCGCCTTTTACTTCAGCGGAATCAGCGTTTATTTTTCGCTGTAAGCCTCCCTTAGGAGCTTCTTCGCCTTTTACTTTCAGCGGTATTCGCGTTGACTTTTCGCGCTTCGCCTTTTACTTTAGGCGGTATCAGCGTTGACTTTTCGCTGTAAGCTCTGGATTCCCTTTGGAACGACTTTGGAGCAGAAAACTTACACTGCGCTCCCTTTGGAACGGCTTTTTGTGACTTCAGCAAACTTACTCTGCGTTCCTTAGAACGACTTTTTGTTGCTTCGAAGAATTTTTGATAATTCGAAGGTCCTCCTTGTTATCGCAAATCTTTAAGCTTCAACAACTTAAGCCTGTGGAGAAAATATATTTTCCTTGTGGCAAACAATGAAACTATTATATGAAATCTAAAAAAATGTCCTTTATTACACAGAAAATAAAACTGAATGAAAAAGACTGCTATCAAGGTAGGATATTTATCAATAGATGTGCTTCGATTCTGGCACAGTGCTGTTGACTGTGCGAGCTTCGGACTGTTCTCTGAAGTCCCTTTGGTGTGGAGCATATTGGCTCCCTTCTGGCTGTTGGCCTTGTTGCAGCGGTGGCGGAGGCGGAGGCTGTTGCCAGGAAGCTTGAGGTTGACTCGCCGAAGCAACAGAAACTGCAGGGTGGTTGCCTACATATTCTGGGATGTAAGGCGAATGATACGAAGCAGTGTGCATGACCTGCTTCGGTTGAGCCTGTTGTGCTGCAGCTTCGGCTATTTCCTTTTGTTTCTGGATGGTAACATGGCACATCCTGGTGGTATGGCCTTTGTTCTCACCACAAAACAAGCAAAAAATTCTTCTTGGTTGATCTCCAAATCTTCCGCCGAAGCCCCTGGCGCCTCTGCCTCTTGGAGCCGGTGGTCGGAAGGAGCCTTGCTGTTGCCCCGAAGCCTGTGAGGAGCACTGTGGCCTTTGCTGCTGGCTCCCCCTATCATCATTTTGAGTAGAGTTGTGAATTGACCTAACGTGCCTCGGATAGAACCTCCCTCTGAAGCCCCTGGTCATTTCAGAAAACCTGAAAGCCTTCTCCCTTCTTTGACGAAAATCATTATTGGCCCGAATATACTCGTCCATCTTCTGGAGCAGCTTCTCCAAAGTTTGAGGAGGCTTCCTAGCAAAGTACTGAGCTGAAGGTCCTGGCCGAAGCCCCTTGATCATGGCCTCAATGACAATTTCGTTGGGCACTGTTGGTGCCTGTGCCCTCAAACGCAAGAACCTCCGGACGTACGCCTGAAGGTATTCTTCGTGGTCCTGGGTGCACTGGAATAGAGCTTGAGCAGTGACCGGCTTCGTCTGAAACCCTTGGAAGCTGGTTAACAACAAGTCCTTCAGCTTTTGCCATGAAGTGATCGTTCCTGGTCGAAGGGAAGAATACCAGGTTTGAGCAACACTCCTGACAGCCATAACAAAAGATTTGGCCATGACTGCAGCATTGCCACCATACGAAGATACTGTTGCTTCGTAGCTCATCAAAAACTGCTTTGGGTCTGAGTGGCCATCGAATATGGGAAGCTGAGGCGGCTTGTAGGACGGAGGCCAAGGTGTAGCCTGCAGCTCAGCGGATAGAGGAGAAGCATCATCAAAAACGAAATTCCCATGATGGAAATTGTCATACCAGTCATCTTCGTTGAGGAAACCCTCCTGATGAAGGTCTTGGTGTTGAGGCCTTCGGTGCTGCTCATCCTGAGTAAGATGACGAACTTCTTCAGAAGCTTCGTCTATCTGCCTTTGCAGTTCAGCTAGCCTGGCCATCTTTTCCTTCTTCCTCTGCACCTGTTGATGAAGCATCTCCATGTCTCTGATTTCTTGGTCTATCTCATCCTCTGGCGGTGTCGGGCTAACAGCCTTCCTTTTCTGGCTTCGGGCCTCCCGAAGGGAGACAGTCTCCTGATTGTGGTCCAGCGGTTGCAGAGCTGCAGCCCCAGTTGCTGAAGCTTTCTTCGGCGCCATAGCGAAGGTTTATGATCGCCGAAGGTGTTCGAAAACTCAAAGAGTGGAAGTGAGTTCACCGGAGGTGGGCGCCAATGTTGGGGATTTGTTCTCAAATGCTATGAGTTAAAAACAAGGCAACACAGAAAATGTTAATCGATAAAGTCCTTCGTCCTACGAAGCATTATTTCCCTTAGGATATAATGATTTTCGGACGAAGGTTATGAAGGACGTACCTTCATAAACACAGCATACGATGATGAAGAATGAATCATAAGGAACATAGACAATTATATATTATTATCAACTTGTTTTTGCATTACTATTATTATGAAGAAACAGGAATGACATCAAATTACAAATGTACCTTCAGCTTGGAAGGGGATGAAAATACAGGTGTGACGCAAAAACAAATGCCAAGTCAGCGTGAACAGTACGGGGGTACTGTTCACCTATTTATAGGCACGGGACACAGCCCATATAAAATTACATTCATGCCCTTTACATTTGGTAGTAATTCTATAGTAATCCACCGAGGTCTGAATAGCCTTTTCATCTTTAAGTCGGTTTCTTTTTCTGCTACCACGCCGAAGCTTTTCCGCTCACATCTTCGGCGTTGTATCAACCTTCGTATTACTTTGGGCTTCTCCTACTGCGATATCGACTCGAGTCCGAAGATACCTGTTTACACATTATACTCTAGAAACACTGTTAAATCTTGTTTTTGAGGACCTTCGGAAGCCGAAGGCCCCCAACAGCACCCTTCCTAGACTTCTGTGGTTCCATCCAAAGTATTGTCTCTATCTTGTTTGGGTTAGCCTCAATCCCCTTGGTTGATAAGAGGAAACCGAGGAACTTTCCCTTCTTCACCCCAAAGATGCATTTTTCAAGATTGAGTTTGAGACCAGCCTTCCTGAAGTTGGCCTTATCTTTTGACATTTTTTGCAGTTTCTGCTTTCTTGGTATGATGGTAGGATCCACATTAAGAGAGCGCTCAATGATGCTTCGGATAACTCCACATAAATCATTAGCTGACCAAGCAAATACATCTTTATTATTGAATAAAAACTTTTAGGCCTCTTTCTTGTTCTTCTGACAACTGTGATCCAAAGAGTACTTTCTGATCGGCTACATCTTTGCAGAGAAGTATAGCCTTCGGCTGATCTATCGAAGCTATCTTATCCCTTATGTGCTTTTGTTAACTCTAAGCTTTGGCTTCATCTATGTTGTGGATAGCCTTGGAATCTATACAACTCCCTTCGACTCTTATTGCAGCCTCTTGGCTTCCATATATGGAGATTGGGCCTTGATTGGATGGTATTTTCATACAAAGGTATGCTGGATGCAGCACGTCTTCGAAGGCATTCAATGTTCCTCTGCCAATAATTGCATTATAGGGGTATTCCATGTCAACTATGTTAAATACAACTTCCTCGGTTCTTGTATTATGGATATAGCCGAAGGTAACTAGCATTGGTATTTTACCAAGTGTTGTTATCTACTTTCCTCTGAAGACACATAGAGGATGCACTGCAATTTGTATTTTGTCATCTGGTTCTTGCATCTGTCTGAAAGCTTTAGCAAAAATGATGTCTGTTGCACTACATGTATCCACCAACACATTGTGGACTAAAAATGATACAAGATATAACCATTGCATCATTATTTGGATAATTCCTTAGCTGAAGATCCTCTTAGGAGAAGGTAATTGGGATATGGGACCACCTGGATTTGATGAAGGGTCCTTGGACTCCAACATGTTGTACTCTTCGATGAGCTTCTTTCTTCTGCCTTTTGTTAGCTGGTTCAAAACTTTAACCTCCCATGATCAGGAGGATAATATTTTTCAAACTTATTGATGAAGCGTCAACACATACCATGCTCTTCATTAGTTAAACGATGAAGCTTGTCGTAATCGTGGAAGTAGGTTTACCGGAGGTGTGCACCAATGTTAGTCACTTGTTTTCAATTGCTACATAGCATCAAAAACAAGGCAACACAAGTGAAGTAGTTTGAACCTTTGCCCACAAGGTAGTTACTTCTTCGAAGTAATAGCTTGAGGATGAAGGTTCTTAAGAAAAAAATGTAAAGATGAGAAAGCACATGGTTAAATGTAAGAGAAGTCATATCATTGTGCGTTTCCAAATTTTTATTATCAGACAAGTATCTGTTCAAGTACCTTAGCCTTCGTAAATTTACAAAACTAGAAGAAGAGGGAAAATACAACTTCGTATGGAGAGAGGTGGAACCTGCCTCGACCAAAAAATCCCCCTCCAATACATGGCACTGTTCACCTATTTATAGAGGCAGAGTACAACTTTAATGAATTTACAATTGTTTCCTTAAACCTATACATTTAGACTATGATACAAGCTGAGGGCAAATTTGTCCTTTTCTGCTTATATCCTATCGACTAAGCTTCGAAGGCTCGTTATGGTTTGTTCAACTTCATCAAGTGTTTACACATGGTGACTATCCAAAGCTTCTGCCTTCTTGTACATGCATATCGGCAGTTTCGGCCGAAGCCTACCTTCAGCATTAGTCCTACAACATATGGAACAAGGTAGAAACCAATTATTGAATTAGTGTTTTGAGGACCTTCGTCCCGAATGCCCCTAACGGCATACATAGTAATAACATTGTTTTAATCATACCACATGTTTTAATTAATTAATTAATTGTTAATTAATGTTAATTAGCTAGGCAATTTAGTTAATCTAATTTATAGTTCTAACCTACGCTTTTTATAAATAATTGTTCAAGTGAATAATACCAATTCAAATATTTCCATTTAATACCAGCTAGTTTAAATGCAATATCTGTTAGATCCCATCTGTTAGATCAATTGCGCCCGAAAATCATGTTCTATACATAACTCATTCGTTTTAACTCTGATTTTAGTGGTTCTTGAATCTACGATCTCATAGTGATGCGTAGAATATTAATATGTGGTTTATTTTCATCTTTGGTGTAATGATATTTCCGAAGGTCCTAAAAATGTGACTAACCATATAATTTCAGTATGACATAGACTATTGCAGGAGGCTTCGGCTTTGGGATGAAAGTTCTCTCATGATAAAGGCGTGTGTGATATGAAGATACAACTCGAAGGTGACATGGATGGGCACCGAAGCTATGGCTAAAGGAGCTTCGGCTTGGTATGATAGCAAAGATGAAGGACGATGTAACACCCCTGGTGTTTATATTCCGCTCGACGACGAGTGCGGATTTAAGCACGTAATATCAGTGGATGAAACAGATGCTAAATTTTAAATATCTTCATCTATCACGATATTTAATATCGCATCTGTTTTATTTGTCGCGAGTTCGACATTAATTTTATTTATCTGGGCTCTTCCTAAATTTTCGTGCTGTTCGGAACATATTTGTTCTGAAAATCGGCGCGTCCGGTGATTATTTAAAACTCATCACCCGCGCGAATACGAATTCGGAAGTCCGAACTCACTCGGATAGTTTTATCCCGGATAAATTAATTTGAACTCGACAACTAAAATTGTTTGGAGTAAAATAATCTAAATCACGCATCGCCGAGAGAAATCATGCGCAAGACTAATAATCAGAAGTATTTGGTAATTAGAGCCGTACTTGAATAATTTCTAATCAGTTTAACTTTAATGAAATTAGTCGTAAATTAAAATACCGAAGTCGAAATCCGTTAATTCAGTCCATTTACGTCCTGTCCAAAACAAACCAGACTACTGTAATAATTAGTACTAACAGTAAGTAATTGGTACATGATTTAGTTCGTTAAATCAAAACCGAGACAGCTCGTCCGAGAAATTTTAATTGAGCTCCAGGTAAATTTCTCAGATTTTGAATCGAATCAACTGTGCCGTAAGTACCATCGACCCTCTCTGTTTATCACTAAAAATCTTGATTCTAAAATATCAGCGATTCCCTTTAAAAAAAAGAAAGAAGAAAGGAAAGAAATAAAAAAAACCTTACCAGCCGATCCTATCCCTGGCGTGAGATTTTTCTATCTCTGATCTTCCAACCGTTGCTTGGCCTTTGGCCTTATCCCGAACGCTCTCATCTCTTTCCCCAGCCGCCGCTCTACTCGGATATTTCAGCGCTCGGCATCTCCCTCTGCCGCACAGCGGCAGCAGTTCTCCTCCCAGCCGAGCGGTCCATGCTCCCATGGCGAGTTGCCGGCGCTGTTTCCTGTGCGTCCGTCGCTCTGCCCTCTGCTCAGATTCTATCGGACTGCGCCCCTCTGCTCTGTTGCCGCGAGTAGCCGCGCCCAGCTCTGCTCCTCTCTCTCCCTTGCCGCGGAGCTCCTGTGCGCGCGCTGTTCCTGCTCGCCGAGCGGTTCTCTGCCCTGCGCGCCATGCTCCCTGCTCTCCCTGTGCGGCTCCCCATGTACGGTGCCTAGCTGTGCTCGCGAGCATCTCCTCCGCGCGTCCTGCTCGCTCTCTGCCTGTTCCCATGGTGTCCTAGTCCCCAAGCCGCGCCTGAGCGCCCTGTCTCGCTTCCCTGCGCTCGGCCTCCTGCCCATCCCTGCGTTTTTCCCCTGCTGAAGCTCTTCCATGGTGTCCTGTTTTCTGCGCGCGTTTCTCGGCGCCCGACTCCCTCTGCTCGGATTGCGGCATCCCTGCTCGGAGCTCCTTGATGCCGAGCCCATCTCCCAGTCCATGGCCGCGCGCAGCTGCTGTGCTTTGTGCGCGCGCCGTGCTTCTCTGCCAGTGCCCAATCCTCCCTGCTCGTGCCGTCGTCGAAGCTTTTGGATGCGCGCGCCCAGCTGACCTTCCTGTGTCGCGCCTGACTTTGCCCAACGCCCCGTCGAGCTCCTCTGCCGAGCGCCGTGGAGCCTGCGCGCTCGGTTCTGTCCAGTTTGCGTACTGCTCGCCTTTGCGTCGCGCACGTAGCGTTCCGTTGTTCCTGCGCATGCTGCCGCGAAGCTCTCTGTTCAGTTCGCCTTCATCACGTTGTCGTGCGCACGAAACTGCTCGCAGTCGACATCGAGTCCGTGACGCGCGCGCTGGACACGGTAAAGCGTTGCGTGTGCTTGTGTCCGAACCCGCCCGACCGTGACCTCGCTTTGCTCCTCGTGTCGCTGCTCGCCGAGTCCTTCCCTAGTCCGCGCCATAAAATTCGCTCGGCCACGGCCTCGACAAACCGTGAAACTCCCTCGCCGTGCGCTCTGGCATCGGCTACCGCCGATTTCGCCATTGAGTTCGCAAGCACTCCTTATTCTGTTCGTCTCGCCGTGGGCGACTTCTCTATGCTTCAAATCCGTGCTGCTCGCCCCGCATACGCTCACTTCTCATCCATCGGGTTTTGTGCGTGCTCGCGTTTGTCGTCGAGCTGTTGAACCCGTCATCTCCGGCTCGATCCCCACCTCACCAGCTCGCTCCAGACTTCAATTGAAGGTCGTCGTCGATCCGTGTGTCATCAAGAAATTCCAAAAGTCAAGTGAAAACGGAGCCAGCAACGTGATATTCACCAAGTGCGCGACAAAAAGCTCGAGCCAGGATTTATCAGCATTCGTACGAGATTTGGGTCGCGTTTGATGCTGGTGAGCCGATTTATAATTTTTGTAAGTTTATCTGATGATTGGATTAACTAGAATTATTAGTCGTAATAATCCTCGTATTTAGCGCAGGCGCGTTATGGCAGTGTTAAAAATAAGTGAAGTACGATGGGTTTAGTAATGTGAAAGGTAGATTAATTTAGGGATATCTAAGCAAGGCGACGACGTAAAGGATAGATTTAGTATTTCATATAACCATCTGATGAATTTTGTTGTTGTCAATTACATTAAATAAATAACATAAAGAAATGTTTGATTAATTATTGACATGAAAAATATGTGAGGAGTGAAATAAAATTAAAATAGTTCTTTGTGAGCCATGTAGTATAATTTATAAAACAAGGAATAAGGTTAGCAATTAATCAATTAGCTGGTGAGTTGTGTAGGCTAATTGTATTTAATGTGTATAGTTGTTGTTCGTGATGTTTGCGATAGGTTCGAGAAGCGTAATTATTGCGCTTAGCCATACGCTGATAGCTAGTGTTTCCGAATAAAACGGTACAACCCCTCGCCGCTAGGTGTTTTATTCGCTATCGTGTAGCACTATTTAGGTTTGTAATATTTCCGTCGATATGCATTCATGTGCATAATGCATTCCATTCAGGTACGTTAATTAATCGCGTGATGCGGAAGACGACCCAAATCGACCCCAAGCGCGGGCTAATCCGCAGGATGAAGCTGATGGATAATGGAGCGAGTATCGGAATAAAGGCTGATCGTCAAGTGGACGTCATCTAACAACACTAACCTAGTGTTACTCAGGCAAGCCCCGGTGCATTTGCCACCCTCCTTGATGTTTTTAAAATCTTTCTCACTTGCTTGATGCATTAGGTGATAGGAGTTGATTGATAAAACAATTCCTGCATTACCTTCCTTGAATTTGATTACCTTCCTTGATCACCTGATTTACAAAAGATTTTTGATGCTTAGCATTGCTTTAGAAAAACAAAATATTTTGTTTTTACAAAAGTTGATGTGGCAAAAGTGGGTGGGATGTTTTCAAAAATAAAACTTGATGGTGTATCCATCAGGACCATGATGAGTTCAACATCGGAAAAGATGTACCTCTGCCAGGTACCAAACTTTGGGTTTGAAATGATTAAGCTGAGACCGGGCGGGTGACTTGCACGAGAAAGGAGTCTCGGTGTAGTGTCTCCGTCTGAGTCGATTAAGGACCGTGTCGATGTAGGCTTGATGACCGAGGACCCTTTAACTAGTCACATGCCTCATCATGGGTAAGCCTTGCCTCGGGCAGACTAAGGCCAGAATAAGATAACACGGAATGGGCGTGGAGCGGTGGCGAGAGTAGCGTGTACCCTCCGTGGAAGAGGCTGGACGGTGGTGTATCTGTGCTCTCGGTTCGCGTGAACCTGATCTGGTCTTAAGAACCCCGGTGGCGGGTTGACATATGCAAGGGTTAAGTGCTACATATGTCATGTGATTGGAGATCCTCAGCTGAGTATAATCGATTCGGATCGCCGTACCTTCGCGGTTATGAAGACTTGGTCACTGACTTACACGTAGCAATCCAGTAAAGATGATGGATTTGTTAAGAAATTGGCTAGTGCAGGTCAAGTGATTGAACTAGGGTAGAAAGAACTCTAGTGCAGGTAATTTTACTTAACTTGACAAATAAAACTGGATTTTTAAGGATCCACTTTTAGTAAGCATTTCTGCAAAACAGAGTCTTTGATTATTGAGAAGCCTTACCTTGACTCCCTTAACCAGCATACCCTTGAGAGTCTTTTCTTTAGTCGGGTAAGACTTGCTGAGTAATTCCATACTCAGGGTTTATCCCTTTGTTGTTTTTAGGTGAGGAAGCAACAAATTTTTGTTGCTTTTGCTCCAAGGTGGTACCAAATGAAGAAAAACAAGACTGAAGTGCGGGAGGACTTGGTCCTCCACATAGGATCTTTTGCTTAAAACTTATCGGGAGGAGTTTGTGCCTCCCTTGGTTTGTATAGTATTACTACTCAGCACTCGCCTTTTTAGTTCTGGTCTGTAATAAAACTTAAGCTTGCTTTTATAATAAATGTAATTTATGTAATCGCTTCCGCATTTCTTTATCTCTGATGTTCTATATTGTCTGCAAGACGGGTGAAACGTTCCTGGTAAGATAAGGAAAGATACTGAACTTGTCAAGTGACTTAGGAACATCTACAGGGTGTCTAATGTCTGTTAGACAAGGACAACTGTAGGTGGGCCTAATTACTGAAGGATGTAACACCCCTGGTGTTACTATAACTAAAACTTGAGCATGGCATCATAAGCATTGGCATTGCATATGTTTGACACACCTAGAGTGCATTCACTAGGCAAAAATTTCAAACAAGTTGTGTTGTTTTAATGTTTTGTAAATAGGACCCTGGATAGGAAGCTTTACCCAAAATAGGGATTAAAGGGGTAAAACCTAACCCAAGTTGAGAAAACCTAAAAGCTTTAGGGTAAAAGTCATAAAATGAACCCAAAAATAAACTTGAATCACCTTTATACCCCTAAGATACCAGAAACCCTAATTGGAACCCTGGAAAACCCTAAAACTAAACCCTAGGGGCCTATGTGCAAAATTAGTCCACTTTTGGGCTAAAGTGCAAAAACCAAGCTAAATAAGTATTTTAAGTCATTTGGTTCACAAATATGTGGACTTGAAGGCCAAACCCTAAGTTTTGGACTTAAATGCAAAATGGACCTCATTTGATTCCTATGCTAAGTCTGAAATCAGGGTTATAGACCCAACTTTGGGGCTGTGTAGTTTCCAAAATAGTGAGAATTCATATTAGGTCACCACACCAAATTTGTAGAGCAATTAAAGGAGAACAACTTTGCTTAAGAGAGTGAGCATAGTTGCTATATAGAATTCTGAGATAAATGAGCCTAAAGTTGGGCTGTCAGGCTGTTATGGTCTGAATTTTCAGACTGACAGTGACATTGGATCATCTTTGGAAACAGTTTATGACTAATCTAGTAAGAATTTGCCCATGGCTGCTGTACCAAAGATGAAGATGGTATAATAGACAACAACTTTGCTGCAGAACCTCGGATTGGTTGCCATGGAAATTTGAGAGAAAATCAAGCTCAAATTTGCTCTGTCAGTCGACTGAATACCATTTCCCATGGTACAGTGCCCACCGGATCAGACCGCCAGCGCGGCTGTCTTCACCGCCGACGACCGGTCTTCGCCGTGATTCGCGCCACCGCCGTTGTGATTCACGTCGACGATGACCCGATAAGGCCGCCAAGTAAAAGCCATGCACCTGGGGATAACTCCGGTGACTCACCGCCGTACCCCTCGTGCTCCGCGGCTGTGGAGGATAAGTTCACCGACGAGAGCCGCCTTCCGGCCTTGTGCCACGTGCCTGAGTACCTCCACCGCACCGTCGTAAGCCTTAGTGACTCTCCGTTGATCGCCGGAATGACCGCCACGGTAGAAGCCACGAATCCATTGCGCCAGTACTTTCTTCCACCTCCGGCCGCCGCGCGTCCTCCTCAAAATTCACGGCCACCGTCTTACCCTCCTATAAATTGAGCCCGTGACTAGCTCCGTGAGGTCGTCAGCTAACTAGCCACCGCTAATCAGCCACAATCATCCACCAGCGAGCTTGAATTTCACAGTTCCCCCAAATCTTTTTCCGCCACCGTGAAACAAGCTTCCCCGTCGTCAGCCCTTTTTCCGGTCAGTCCAACCCTCCCTCTGCTTCGTTTAAGCTTCTCCTCGTGTCTGTGATGCTTACTAAACCGTCCAATTGGGCTAGAAGTCCCCTGACCGTCGGGAACGCATGGATCTTTGGTCCATCCGTGCGCTCTCCGTGGCCAGACCAAATTAATCCACCAATTGTGCAATTAACTTAGGGGAATCGTTGGCCAGGGTGTGAATTCGGTTTCGACCGAAGAAGGACGTCAGTCCTTGCCCCAATCGGCCGGCACAGACAGCTCGCCGGAGCTCGGTCGTGCTCCACGCCGTCGGGGACCGTGAAACGTAAAGGAATAGAACTCGAGGGACTTTCTTGCAAAGTGTCAGTGACTCTGTTAAATAGTGAGAGAACCCGTTCGCAGTTAGTTAAAACCCCAAGGGCCTCTGTGCAATTCTGCCATCGCGTGCGGACGCGGGCGCGCGCTTCCTGCGTTGTTGGGCCGGTTCAGGCCGGAATCAGCCCAACACTATTGAATATTTGCCTTTTTCTTTTTCAGGAAAACTTTAGAAATATGTAGAAAAATGTAGAAAAATGCTAAAATTGTGAAACTAATTTTCCTAGGCTTGTTATTTCCCTAGAATTTAGTAAAAATAGTTTTGTGATTTTTAGTGGAAATAAGAAATTTTAGGGTATTTAAAGTGGTTAAAAGTATTAGTTATAGATTTTTAGAAAATAATTGGTAAGTCCAAAAATGCCCAAACCTTTTATAGGAACTTAAAGCAATATTTAGAAGCCTTGGGTAGAGTGTGAATTGATTTGGACCTTGTTTGATCACCAAAACCCAAAACCACCCCCCTGCCCTATGAACTCCTTTACCGACTCCGGAAACCCTAAGTTCTCGGAGTTCCGTGAAGGAAAGTTGTATTCAAGACATAGATAATAAGTTTATATTATCTTTGCATCCTCATGAGCATCCCATGGCATCCATTCTTATACATATATATGGTTATGATTAGAACGTGAAGAAGAAATCGAAGTAACTGAAGAGAAGACACCACCACCTTCGGAATCTCAGGCCGTAAATTGTTTCTACTTTGATATCTGCGGATCCGAGCCTGACTCACCTGTGAACGAAGGCAAGCCCCGGTGCATGCAACCCCTTTCCTTGTGTTTTTAAATACTTTTCGCACACTTTAAGTCTAGTGAAATGTGCATTAAGTTCATAGGAATTGCTTGAAACCCTTTGATGCATTGCTTTCCTTGATATCCATACCTTTATAGATACTTCTGTGAAGTATCAAAATTATGATTTACAAAAATGCTTAGCCTTGCTTAGATCTTGTGGATAGAGGTTGTCCTCAGTCTAACCCGGGAGAGGATGGCTTCTACCTGCAAGGATATTTTCATGTGGAGCAATAGTGGGATCTTACTGCAAAGTTCCTTGTGATGCTATTTCATTCTAAGGAACAGACACAATCCTAAGGATGGAAATACTTAAATTGAGACTTGGGTGAGGAACAGGTGATGTTCTACCCAGGTTGGTTAAGGATTAATGCGAATGTAGGCGTGTTGACCGAGGACCCTTTAACTGGTCACATGCCTCGTCATGGGTAAGCCTAGACTCGGGCAGACTAAGGCCAGAATAAGATAACACGAAATGGGCGTGGAGCGGTGGCGAGAGTAGCGTGTACCCTCCGTGGAAAGAGGCTGGACGGTGGTGTATCTGTGCTCTCGGTTTGCGTGAACTTGATCTGGTCTTAAGAACCCCGGTGGCGGGTTGACATATGCAAGGGTTAAGTGCTACATATGTCGTGTGATTGGAGATCCTCAGCTGAGTATAATCGATTCGGATCGCCGTACCTTCGCGGTTATGAAGACTTGGTCACTTTTCTACAACCTAAAGTCAGGATATGAACACTATGGATAAAAATGATGTTGTATTGATGAGATGTTGAAATTAGACTAGATGCAAATAGAGTCTATTAATACTTAATATGGCGTTAAAAGATTGAAAGTAAGGACTCACTTTAGTAAGCGACTTCTGCAAAAGTATAAGTTGATTTTTGCTAAAGCCTCTCCTTGACTCCTATTTATCCAGCATACCCTTGAGAGTCTTTTCCTTAGTCGGGTAAGACTTGCTGAGTAATTCCATACTCAGGGTTTATCCCTTTGTTGTTTTTAGGTGAGGAAGCAACAAATTTTTGTTGCTTTTGCTCCAAGGTGGTACCAAATGAAGAAAAACAAGACTGAAGTGCGGGAGGACTTGGTCCTCCACATAGGATCTTTTGCTTAAAACTTATCGGGAGGAGTTTGTGCCTCCCTTGGTTTGTATAATATTACTACTCATCACTCGCCTTTTTAGTTCTGGTCTGTAATAAAACTTAAGCTTGCTTTTATAATAAATGTAATTTATGTAATCGCTTCCGCATTTCTTTATCTCCGATGTTCTATAATGTCTGCAAGACGGGTGAAACATTCCTGGTAAGATAAGGAAAGATACCGAACTTGTCAAGTGACTTAGGAACATCTACAGGGTGTCTGATGTCTGTTAGACAAGGACAACTGTAGGTGGGCCTAATTTCTCGCATGAAGAAACAGATGAACAACATGACCAAATAGATTTCTAACCAAGTGCAGGATTTCCTGTTAGCAAATGTGAACTCTCAACCCTTGGCTTACCGATGGTACTGAGAGGACTTGCTCAATATCAAAAGTAGTTCAACAAGTTGGTTTTGACTAACTTGTAACTGCATTTGAAACAAAGGTTGAGTTTAGAGATCGTTTTATCGATTTGCCTGAACTCACTTTGGTCTAACCCACTCTAAAGAAAGTACTCACAAAAGTTAAGTTAAGTCGACCAATAACCACCTAATCATCGCTCTAGTCATGCCTCGATCGCATCGCGTGTGTTTTTCCAGCATGGGTGATCAAATCGAGCCATGCCTAGTGCTCGATAAAATGGATTGGTTGCGAAGGCAGCATCTACAGATCCCTCCACTAGAGATTCTCTTGAATCTATACCATCTTTAGTGGACTTGAATTCTCGGGTTAGCCACATGTTAACCACGACAGTATTTGACACCTGCACCCGTCCCCTGTGCTATGAATTTTCTGTAACCACTTGTTGGTAAACCTCTTTCTGTGTGTTTTACCCAAGAGGTTGCATCTGGTTCTGTTTGGGTAAAGTCGCATATCCACCGCTCGCTCAACAGACTTAGATAGTACAGTGTCATCAGAAAAGGCAAACTGCACACATGGAACCTTATGTGTTCCTCTGGCAGACATCGTCTCTATTGGTGGACATATCTAAATTAGCCTAAGGCGATACATGTTATGTCCACTAGAGAAACCACATCCTGAGACACTCGCCTTTACTTGGAACTGCCTTATGATTATCGCTGATATGAACATGGGTTACATACTTCTCTACCCTTAGAAGTCTTTCGCTCCGAATCTCGGGACGAGATTCTTTTAAGGGGGGAGGGCTGTAACACCCCAGGTGTTTATATTCCGCTCGACAACGAGTGCGGATTTAAGTACGTAATATCAGTGAATGAAACAGATGTTAAATTTTAATCGTCTTCGTTTATCGCAATTTTAATATCGCATCTGTTTCATCTGTCGCGAGTGCGACACCATTTTTATTTTCGCCTATCCGGGCTCTTCCGAAATTTTCGTGATGTTCGGAACGTCGTGTTCCAAAAATCGGTGCGTTCGATGATTAATTAAAATTCATCGCCGCGCGAATCAGAATTCAGAAGCTTGACCTCATTCTATGCCTTTTTAACCCGGACAGATTAATTTGAACTCGACGACTAAAATACTCGGTGTAAAATAATCCGAATCGTGCGTCGTCTGAGTGAAATCGTGCGCGAGGATATAATTCAATTTATTCTTCGGCATGTTGTTTTGGCGATGAAATTGCGTATACATTTACGGCTCTGGTTTCGGCTAATCACACAGAGTAGATTAAAATACCGAAGCCGAACTCGTTGTAAATTGGTCTGTTTCCGTGTTGCCCGAAACGGTCACAAAAATCATCCAAACGAGATTCGGACAGAACCGTCTACGCTGTTATTCCTCGGATTTCTATTTCGTAATTCGGAAAATGAAATACGTAGTCCGAAACTTATTTTGGACCAGTTCGTTTAATCCCTCCAAATCTTAATACTAAAACTTGGATTTATTTATATCTATAAATCGTTCTCCTCGAAACATATTATATGAAAAGAGGAAAAACTACAATTTTCTTTCAAAATCCTTATCCCATCGATTTTTGTTATCAGTACTAGTCATGGCGTGGTATTTTCTCTATGCCTCCACCGTACGCAGGATTTCAGACCTTCTCCACGCGCGCTCTCTCCTGTCTTCTCCCTCGCGGTGCTTTGCTGACCGGCGTTCTTCTCCAGCCGATCTTATCCGCGCAGGGGTAAATCTTCTCTACCGCCACTCAAAAAAAAATCTACCGTTCCTATCCGCTACGCCGCCCTCTACCGGATTTTTTTCATCCGCCGCTCAGAATCCTCACCGCGCTGCCCTGGGATTCTTCAAATATCCCACCGTGTTCTGCTCCTCTCGCTCCCTACGAGCTCCCACGGCACCCTGCGTCTTCTTCCTCGCCGGCGTGAGCTCCATTCCTGGCTCGCCCCAGCCCCGACCGCTCCTCCTGCTAGCACGCGCTCCATTCTCGAGCTCCCTCTGCCCTGTGGCAGAACCTCCCAAGGTATCGGGCCCACATGCACCTGTCCTTGTCCTAAAGACCTCAGACGGCCATGCATGTGCACCAGATAACTTAACAGGATCCGTCTGATTGCCCCAAGGACATCGGATAAACCACTTACAACCAGAACCGCGGGATTAAGTAACACAAATCACACACACCAATATTGTTGCAGCGGAAATCTTACTACCAAATTTTACAGGTTACAAAAATTTTACATTAGTTTATCGGAGTGATTACAAAAGTATAAGTTTGAAATATATATGCTAGCTCAAGGGATCATCCTCAATAAGAAGTATAGAAGGGTTACTTAGACTTATAAGAAGGCCGAGCCCACTGGCACTTAACACCATCAACAACAGCACAAAGTTAGAACCTGAAAAACAACAGGGAATAAAACCCTGAGTATGGAATTACTCAGCACTCGCCTTTTTAGTTCTGGTCTGTAATAAAACTTAAGCTTGCTTTTATAATAAATGTAATTTATGTAATCACTTCCGCATTTCTTTATCTCCGATGTTCTATATTGTCTGCAAGACGGGTGAAACGTTCCTGGTAAGATAAGGAAAGATACCGAACTTGTCAAGTGACTTAGGAACATCTACAGAGTGTCTGATGTCTGTTAGACAAGGACAACTGTAGGTGGGCCTAATTACTTGGGAGGTTCCGTCACAGCTGGTATCGGAGCTGGATTAAGTATATACGGTCACATACGTATTTTCAAAACAAAAGTTTTGGTTTTGAAAAACCTATTTTCAACTAAACACATTGTTTGGCTTTGAAAAACAGTTTTGAAAAACTATAATGCTAGCGACATCCTCTATTAAGCCCTAAGTTAAGGACTATTAGGTGGCTTATTTAAAAACCACTAACCCACAACCGGGTGGGTATTGCATACATGTGTATTGTTATTTTTAAGGCCATTCAGTTTTGAATGGATCGACACTTAAGGTAAGGTGAGTTGTGAGAGCATGACCGAACAATCGTCGGTCTAGGGGAGTTTTTAAATGTGGCGTCCGATTATATACATGTTCTACATATGTATATATGAAGACTGCGATGTGGAGTATTTACTTTTCTGGGGATTCAGTACCCCATGGATGTATATGGGTATACAGACATGGGAATACTGAGAAGTGTACTGTACTTGTAACGACGCACCTACGCTCAGGTAAGAAGGTGAGTTACCATAATGAGTTGTCCTATGGTTAAAGTGTGGCAACGGCGCCTATGCGTGGCTCGGCGCTTAATGATGAGCTAGCCTCCATATAGCAATATATGAAGTATAAACTGTGATAAATTGCCTTGTGTGAACTGCATCATTGGGAAATGGGATGTGATGGATTTTTTCTGCAGGTACACTAACCTCGAAAACGTATGTGTAGCTAACGACTAGCAAAATACTGTGAGAGTCGTAAGTATGCCACCGAGATAGAACGGTATTGCCACAGTATGTTGGCAAAACTCGTGAGGACGTATAGGACGAGCATGCATCCTGATTGTTGCATCATGTTTGTCACCTATACACCCAAAATGCTTCTCTCATCTTTATTCCAGTAACCATTGATTGTAGATAATCTAGTGTAATGTGAATTATGAACTTCGATGAAATAGGTGTCCTCCATTCTTTAGGTGACCTTTTAGGGTGCTTTATATGTGCTCTTGTGCTTAATGTGTCGATAGAAGGTTAGAGACTTGATTGCCTAAACCCAAAACTAGGCCATGTTCTTATTTAGGGAACCATGACCCAAAAATTGAATTTTCCATTATCACTCCGTGACCAAACCCATGCCAATAAATGCGTAGACAATTTCCTTATTGGACATAAAATGTACCTAAGCTTAAAACAAGGATCTCAAGTCATGTCTCCTTCTAGAACTATTCCTTTGTTCAGTTGATGCCTTGGTTTCCTCATGTTTATCGAAGGCATATCAACTTAATCCTTGACCTTGTGATCTCTACGATGTGCATAGAAATATGCTTGTGGCTGAATTAACAGTCTCCCATCGTACTCCCTTCATTAACAAGTTTAGGTTATGGCCATACCTTGTTCGTTTCATCGGGCCATGATCTATTTGGTCTCTACTTGTAACCATTTTACAGGTGGAGTATTTCTTTGTATATTGTCACCTTTGTTCAATCCAATGGTGTCACGCGAGATTTCTTATTGGTTACGTCTGGCAATGGTGTTATGACTAAAATCGATGGCACCGCGATGAAACCGAGGGCCTCCTGTGGATGCACACACAAGGTTGCGCTACTTGGCATCCGCTGGTATCACCGTTAGTAGTCATAATCCATTATTAGACTATATCGATAGGTTATCTTTGCGCAAATTATTCTTACCACGTGAGATTCATTATTGGTGCTAGTTCGATAATGGCGTCTCGATTAATGACTTATGGTACTACGGCGAAACTGAGAGCCTACTGTGAATGTGCACACAGGATTCTGCTGCTTGGCGCATGCTGGTATCGAAGTCTCTAGTCATGATCCATTGTGGAACTACACCGATGTGTGATCTTCCATGGACTCCTTCTTTGAAACAATTTCTAGGTTGTTTGTCAAGTGATCAAGCAACATCTGTCATCTCCGTTGGATCAAAAGGGCATACCACTCTCATGTGTGGTCTTATTTCTTTTGATCTTGGTAGTGACTACCCATACAAGTTCCCTTTACATCCTTTGTGTAGAGGTGAAACCTTGGAGCTTTTAGTGTTGGAAGACAACCGATTAGCTCTCAAAATGGAGATTGGATTTTCCCTGCTACTGTGATGTAGGAGTTTGTTCATTCGCTCTCCTATTTAATCCTTGTATTTCCGAACCCAGTCTGTTCATCTCGTATAAGAAGAAACGGATGAACAACCTGACCAAATGGATTTCTACCCAAGTGCATGATCTCCTATTAGCCAAAGTAAACTCTCGATCATTGGCTTACCGATGGTACTGAGAGGGTCTGCTCAATGTCAAAAGTAGTTCAACAAGTTGGTGTTACTAACTTGTAACTGCCCAATGAACAAAGGTTGAGTTTAGAGATCGATTTGTCGAGTTATCTAAACTCACTTTGGCACAAACCATCCTGAGAAAGTACTTACAAAAACCAAGTTAATTCGACTAGTAACCACCTAATCATCGCTCTAGTCGTGCCTCTATCGTCTCGCGTGTGCTTTTCCAGCATGAGTGATCAAGTCAAACCGTGACTAATGCTTGATAAAATGGATTGGTTGCAAAGCCAACATCAACGGATCTCTTCGTTGATATTTTATGAGTCTTTATCATTTCTCTTGGACTTGGATTTTCTGGCTAGCCACGGGTCAAATGTGGTATTGTTCGCCATCCGCACTTGTCACGTGTGCTATGAGCTTACCATAACCACTTGTTGGTAAACCCCTTTCTGTGTGTTTTACCCAAGATGGTGCATCTGATTCTGTTTGGGTAAAATGGAGTATTTTCCGCTCGCTCAACAGACTCAGATAGTACAGTGTCATCAGAGAAAGCAAACTGCACACATGGAACATTATGTGTTCTTCTAGCAGATATCGCCTCTATTATGGACATCTCTAAATTGGCCTAAGGCGATACATGATATGTCCACTAGAGAAACAACATACTGAGACACTCGCCTTCGTTCAGAATTGCCTTATGATTACCGCTGATATGGATATGGGTTACATGCTTCTCTACTCTTAAAGGTCTTTCGCTCCGAATCTCGGGACGAGATTCTTTTAAGGGGGAGGGCTGTAACACCCCTGGTGTTTATATTCCGCTCGACGACGAGTGCGGATTTAAGCACGTAATATCAGTGGATGAAACGGATGCTAAATTTTAAATATCTTCATCTATCACGATATTTAATATCGCATCTGTTTTATTTGTCGCGAGTTCGACATTAATTTTATTTATCTGGGCTCTTCCTAAATTTTCGTGCTGTTCGGAACATATTTGTTCTGAAAATCGGCGCGTCCGGTGATTATTTAAAACTCATCGCCCGCGCGAATACGAATTCGGAAGTCCGAACTCACTCGGATAGTTTTATCCTGGATAAATTAATTTGAACTCGACAACTAAAATTGTTTGGAGTAAAATAATCTAAATCACGCATCGCCGAGAGAAATCATGCGCAAGACTAATAATCAGAAGTATTTGGTAATTAGAGCCGGACTTGAATAATTTCTAATCAGTTTAACTTTAATGAAATTAGTCGTAAATTAAAATACCGAAGTCGAAATCCGTTAATTCAGTCCATTTACGTCCTGTCCAAAACAAACCAGACTACTGTAATAATTAATACTAACAGTAAGTAATTGGTACATGATTTAGTTAGTTAAATCAAAACCGAGACAGCTCGTCCGAGAAATTTTAATTGAGCTCCAGGTAAATTTCTCAGATTTTGAATCGAATCAACTGTGCCGTAAGTACCATCGACCCTCTCTGTTTATCACTAAAAATCTTGATTCTAAAATATCAGCGATTCCCTTTAAAAAAAGAAAGAAGAAAGGAAAGAAATAAAAAAAAAAACCTTACCAGCCGATCCTATCCCTGGCGTGAGATTTTTCTATCTCTATCTTCCAACCGTTGCTTGGCCTTTGGCCTTATCCCGAACGCTCTCATCTCTTTCCCCAGCCGCCGCTCTACTCGGATATTTCAGCGCTCGGCATCTCCCTCTGCCGCACAGCGGCAGCAGTTCTCCTCCCAGCCGAGCGGTCCATGCTCCCATGGCGAGTTGCCGGCGCTGTTTCCTGTGCGTCCGTCGCTCTGCCCTCTGCTCAGATTCTATCGGACTGCGCCCCTCTGCTCTGTTGCCGCGAGTAGCCGCGCCCAGCTCTGCTCCTCTCTCTCCCTTGCCGCGGAGCTCCTGTGCGCGCGCTGTTCCTGCTCGCCGAGCGGTTCTCTGCCCTGCGCGCCATGCTCCCTGCTCTCCCTGTGCGGCTCCCCATGTACGGTGCCTAGCTGTGCTCGCGAGCATCTCCTCCGCGCGTCCTGCTCGCTCTCTGCCTGTTCCCATGGTGTCCTAGTCCCCAAGCCGCGCCTGAGCGCCCTGTCTCGCTTCCCTGCGCTCGGCCTCCTGCCCATCCCTGCGTTTTTCCCCTGCTGAAGCTCTTCCATGGTGTCCTGTTTTCTGCGCGCGTTTCTCGGCGCCCGACTCCCTCTGCTCGGATTGCGGCATCCCTGCTCGGAGCTCCTTGATGCCGAGCCCATCTCCCAGTCCATGGCCGCGCGCAGCTGCTGTGCTTTGTGCGCGCGCCGTGCTTCTCTGCCAGTGCCCAATCCTCCCTGCTCGTGCCGTCGTCGAAGCTTTTGGATGCGCGCGCCCAGCTGACCTTCCTGTGTCGCGCCTGACTTTGCCCAACGCCCCGTCGAGCTCCTCTGCCGAGCGCCGTGGAGCCTGCGCGCTCGGTTCTGTCCAGTTCGCGTACTGCTCGCCTTTGCGTCGCGCACGTAGCGTTCCGTTGTTCCTGCGCATGCTGCCGCGAAGCTCCCTGTTCAGTTCGCCTTCATCACGTTGTCGTGCGCACGAAACTGCTCGCAGTCGACATCGAGTCCGTGACGCGCGCGCTGGACACGGTAAAGCGTTGCGTGTGCTTGTGTCCGAACCCGCCCGACCGTGACCTCGCTTTGCTCCTCGTGTCGCTGCTCGCCGAGTCCTTCCCTAGTCCGCGCCATAAAATTCGCTCGGCCACGGCCTCGACAAACCGTGAAACTCCCTCGCCGTGCGCTCTGGCATCGGCTACCGCCGATTTCGCCATTGAGTTCGCAAGCACTCCTTATTCTGTTCGTCTCGCCGTGGGCGACTTCTCTATGCTTCAAATCCGTGCTGCTCGCCCCGCATACGCTCACTTCTCATCCATCGGGTTTTGTGCGTGCTCGCGTTTGTCGTCGAGCTGTTGAACCCGTCATCTCCGGCTCGATCCCCACCTCACCAGCTCGCTCCAGACTTCAATTGAAGGTCGTCGTCGATCCGTGTGTCATCAAGAAATTCCAAAAGTCAAGTGAAAACGGAGCCAGCAACGTGATATTCACCAAGTGCGCGACAAAAAGCTCGAGCCAGGATTTATCAGCATTCGTACGAGATTTGGGTCGCGTTTGATGCTGGTGAGCCGATTTATAATTTTTGTAAGTTTATCTGATGATTGGATTAACTAGAATTATTAGTCGTAATAATCCTCGTATTTAGCGCAGGCGCGTTATGGCAGTGTTAAAAATAAGTGAAGTACGATGGGTTTAGTAATGTGAAAGGTAGATTAATTTAGGGATATCTAAGCAAGGCGACGACGTAAAGGATAGATTTAGTATTTCATATAACCATCTGATGAATTTTGTTGTTGTCAATTACATTAAATAAATAACATAAAGAAATGTTTGATTAATTATTGACATGAAAAATATGTGAGGAGTGAAATAAAATTAAAATAGTTCTTTGTGAGCCATGTAGTATAATTTATAAAACAAGGAATAAGGTTAGCAATTAATCAATTAGCTGGTGAGTTGTGTAGGCTAATTGTATTTAATGTGTATAGTTGTTGTTCGTGATGTTTGCGATAGGTTCGAGAAGCGTAATTATTGCGCTTAGCCATACGCTGATAGCTAGTGTTTCCGAATAAAACGGTACAACCCCTCGCCGCTAGGTGTTTTATTCGCTATCGTGTAGCACTATTTAGGTTTGTAATATTTCCGTCGATATGCATTCATGTGCATAATGCATTCCATTCAGGTACGTTAATTAATCGCGTGATGCGGAAGACGACCCAAATCGACCCCAAGCGCGGGCTAATCCGCAGGATGAAGCTGATGGACAATGGAGCGAGTATCGGAATAAAGGTTGATCGTCAAGTGGACGTCATCTAACAACACTAACCTAGTGTTACTCAGGCAAGCCCCGGTGCATTTGCCACCCTCCTTGATGTTTTTAAAATCTTTCTCACTTGCTTGATGCATTAGGTGATAGGAGTTGATTGATAAAACAATTCCTGCATTACCTTCCTTGAATTTGATTACCTTCCTTGATCACCTGATTTACAAAAGATCTTTGATGCTTAGCATTGCTTTAGAAAAACAAAATGTTTTGTTTTTACAAAAGTTGATGTGGCAAAAGTGGGTGGGATGTTTTCAAAAATAAAACTTGATGGTGTATCCATCAGGGCCATGATGAGTTCAACATCGGAAAAGATGTACCTCTGCCAGGTACCAAACTTTGGGTTTGAAATGATTAAGCTGAGACCGGGCGGGTGACTTGCACGAGAAAGGAGTCTCGGTGTAGTGTCTCCGTCTGAGTCGATTAAGGACTGTGTCGATGTAGGCTTGATGACCGAGGACCCTTTAACTAGTCACATGCCTCATCATGGGTAAGCCTTGCCTCGGGCAGACTAAGGCCAGAATAAGATAACACGGAATGGGCGTGGAGCGGTGGCGAGAGTAGCGTGTACCCTCCGTGGCAAGAGGCTGGACGGTGGTGTATCTGTGCTCTCGGTTCGCGTGAACCTGATCTGGTCTTAAGAACCCCGGTGGCGGGTTGACATATGCAAGGGTTAAGTGCTACATATGTCGTGTGATTGGAGATCCTCAGCTGAGTATAATCGATTCGGATCGCCGTACCTTCGCGGTTATGAAGACTTGGTCACTGACTTACACGTAGCAATCCAGTAAAGATGATGGGTTTGTTAAGAAATTGGCTAGTGCAGGTCAAGTGATTGAACTAGGGTAGAAAGAACTCTAGTGCAGGTAATTTTACTTAACTTGACAAATAAAACTGGATTTTTAAGGATCCACTTTTAGTAAGCATTTCTGCAAAACAGAGTCTTTGATTATTGAGAAGCCTTACCTTGACTCCCTTAACCAGCATACCCTTGAGAGTCTTTTCTTTAGTCGGGTAAGACTTGCTGAGTAATTCCATACTCAGGGTTTTATTCCCTGTTGTTTTTCAGGTTCTAACTTTGTGCTGTTGTTGATGGTGTTAAGTGCTAGTGGGCTCGGCCTTCTTATAAGTCTAAGTAACCCTTCTATACTTCTTATTGAGGATGATCCCTTGAGCTAGCATATATATTTCAAACTTATACTTTTGTAATCACTCCGATAAACTAATGTAAAATTTTTGTAACCTGTAAAATTTGGTAGTAAGATTTCCGCTGCAACAATATTGGTGTGTGTGATTTGTGTTACTTAATCCCGCGGTTCTGGTTGTAAGTGGTTTATCCGATGTCCTTGGGGCAATCGGACGGATCCTGTTAAGTTATCTGGTGCACATGTATGGCCGTCTGAGGTCTTTAGGACAAGGACAGGTGCATGTGGGCCCGATACCTTGGGAGGTTCTGCCACAGACGAAACCGACTTAAGGGGGAAAAGACTACTTAGTCCTTGATAACTCGCATTATAATGAAAAGTAAATGTCAGGGGCATGGATGTAATCTTATCCGGGCTTCGTCCCGTGCCTATAAATAGATGAACAGTAGCACCGTACTGTTCACACTGAATTGTAATCTCTCTCTCGCGTCATCTTTGTATTCTCACCTTCTGGCAAACTGAAGGTACCATTGTATTATAAATATTGTTGATGTTAATTCTTATTTATGGATATAAATATAAATAAATAATGAGGATTTGATCATTATCTGCATTCTTTAATGTTCTTTTGCATTCTTATTTATATTTATACTTGTATGCTGAAATGATGAAGGTATGTCCTTCAATACCTTCGTCTAAAGATCATTATTTCTGAAAGGAAATAATACTTCAAAGGACGAAAGTCTTTAACCATTAACAATTGTGTTGTCTTGTTCTTAACTCATAGCATTAGAGAATAAGTGACCAACATTGGCGCCCACCTCCGGTGTACTCACTTCCACAACCTTCGGCAAAGCATCAACCTTCGTCATGTCGTCGAAGAGGACATCAGTGCTGAAAGGGAAATAGACTTACACCTTTTCCTAAATGATTTTGGTGGTTGAATTGACCAACACAAACAATTGGAGTAACTAGTTTGCTCTAGATTATAAGTTTTACAGGTGCCAAAGGTTCACAACAAACCAATAAAAAGACCAAGAAAGGGTTCAAACAAAGAGAGCAAAAGACAACCCAAAGGCAGTACCGGACAGTGTCCGGTGCACCAGGGAACCCAATTCCGAACTTGCCACCTTCGGGAATTCTGGGAGCCGCTCTGCTATAATTCACCGGACTGTCTGGTGTACCACCGGACTGTCCGGTGTGCCAGCGGAGTAACGGCTACACAGCGCCAACGGTCGTCTGCAACGGAACAGTAAAAGTGAACAGTGCACGCCTGCGCGCGCAGAAGTCAGAGCAGCGCCAGAAGGCGCACCGGACTGTCCGGTGGCCCAGAAGTCAGAAGCTCCAATGGTCAAAGTCTAACGGTCGGGTGACGTGGCTGGCGCACCGGACAGTGTCCGGTGACGCACCGGACTGTCCGGTGCGCCATACGACTGCAGCCTTCACCAACGACTATTTTGGTGGTTGGGGTTATAAATACCCCCAACCACCCACCATTCATTGCATCCAAGTTTTCAGCCTTCAAACCTCATACAAGAGCTATAACATTCAATACAAGACACAAACAAAGAGATCAAATCCTCTCCCAAGTCCGAAATCACTCCAAACAAATTAGTGACTAGAGAGAGAGACATTTGTGTTCATTTGAGCTCTTGCACTTGGATTGCTTTTCTTCTTCCTTCTTTCTTGTTTCCAACTCAATTGTAATCAAGACAAGAGACACCAATTGTGTGGTGGTCCTTGTAGGGACTTAGTGTCCCGATTGATTGAGAAGAGAAGCTCACTCGGTCTAGGTGACCGTTTGAGAGAGGGAAAGGGTTGAAAGAGACCCGGTCTTTGTGACCACCTCAACGGAGAGTAGGTTTGCAAGAACCGAACCTCGGTAAAACAAATCACCGCGTCTCACTCTTCATTTGCTTGTGATTTGCTTTCGCCCTCTCTTTCGGACTCGATTATATTTCTAACGCTAACCCCGGCTTGTAGTTGTGCTTAAACTTTATAAATTTCAGATTTGCTTATTCACCCCCCTCTAGGCGACTTTCAATTGGTATCGGAGCCCGATACTTCATTAGAGCCTAACCGCTCAAAGTGATGTCAGGAGCATCCGCCATGAAGGAGATCGGGATCGGCGGCGACAAGTCCGCAAGCTCGGTGAGAACACACTCAAGGGAGTCCACCCACAAGCACAAGGAGGAATCCTCTTCCTCCATCAAGTCCCAACGGAAAGGTGACAAGAAGAAGAAGATGAAGAAGGTGGTCTACTACGAGACCGACTCTTCATCACCCTCCACCTCTGGCTCGGAATTGGCATCCGCCACTTCTAAGCGCCATGAGCGCAAGAAGTAGTAAGATGCCCCTTCGCTATCCTCGTATTTCAAAACGCACTCCATTACTTTTCGTTCCATTAGGCAAACCACCTATGTTTGAAGGTGAAGATTATTCTATGTGGAGTGATAAAATGAGGCATCACCTAACCTCACTCCACAAAAGCATATGGGATATTGTTGAGTATGGAGCGCAGGTACCAAAGAAGGGGGACAAGGATTACGATTCGGAGGAGGTCGAACGAATCCAACACTTCAACTCCCAAGCCACTACTATACTCCTCGCCTCTCTAAGTCGAGAGGAGTATAATAAGGTGCAAGGGTTGAAGAGTGCAAAGGAGATTTGGGACGTGCTCAAGACCGCGCACGAAGGAGACGAGGTGACCAAGATCACCAAGCGGGAGACGATCGAGGGGGAGCTCGGTCGCTTCATGCTTCACCAAGGGGAGGAGCCACAAGCGATGTACAACCGGCTCAAGACCTTGGTGAACCAAGTGCGCAACCTCGGAAGCACCAAATGGGATGACCATGAGATGGTCAAGGTTATTCTAAGATCACTTGTATTTCTTAATCCCACTCAAGTTCAATTAATTCGTGGTGATCCTAGATACAAGCTAATGTCTCCCGAGGAAGTTATAGGTAAATTTGTGAGCTTTGAATTGATGATCAAAGGCTCCAAGAAAATCATCGAGCAAGGCGCCACCTCTACATCCGAGGTGCAACTCGTCGCCTTCAAAGCAACGGAGGAGAAGAAAGAAGACTCTACACCAAGTAGGGTCCCCATCGACGCCTCCAAGCTCGACAATGAGGAGATGGCGCTCATCATCAAGAGCTTCCGCCAAATCCTCAAGCTAAGGAGGGGGAAGGACTACAAGCCCCGCTCCAAGAAAGTTTGCTACAAGTGTGGTAAGCCCGGTCATTTTATTGCAAAATGTCCATTATCTAGTGATAGTGACAGGGGCGACGACAAGAAGGGAAAGAGAAGAGAAAAGAAGAGGTACTACAAGAAGAAGGGCGGCGATGCCCATGTTTGCCGGGAGTGGGACTCCGATGAGAGCTCCACCGACTCCTCCTTCGACGAGGACGCCACAAACATCGCCGTCACCAAAGGGCTTCTCTTCCCCAACGTCGGCCACAAGTGCCTCATGGCAAAGGACGACAAGAAGAAGGTAAAATCAAGATCCTCCACTAAGTATGCAACCTCTAGCGATGAGGATAATTCTAGTGATGATGAGGATAACTTGCTTACTCTTTTTGCCAATCTTAACATGCAACAAAAGGAAAAATTAAATGAATTAATTAGTGCCATCCATGAGAAGGATGAACTCTTGGATAGCCAAGAGGACTTCCTTATTAAGGAAAACAAAAAGCATGTTAAGACTAAAAATGCTTATGCTCTAGAGGTAGAAAAATGTTAAAAATTAACTAGTGAGCTAAGCACTTGCCATGACACTATTTTCAACCTTAGAATTGAGAATGCTAAGTTGATTGCTAAGGTTGAGAAGTCAAACATTTGTGATGATTCAATTGCCAATCTTAGAAATGATAATGCTAGTTTAATTGCTAAGATTGAAAAATTGAATTCCTCTCTTGCTAGCCTTAGAAATGAGAATGAAAAATTAATTGCTAAGGGTAAAGACTTAAATATTTGCAATACTTCTATTTCCAATCTTAGAGATGAGAACGCTATTTTACATGCTAAGATTGTTGAAATTAAAAACTTCCAAACCCTCTACATCTACCGGTAAGCATGTTACAATTTGCACTAGATGTAGAGACATTAATGTTGATGCTATTCATGATCACTTAGCTTTAATTAAGAAACAAAATGATCACATAGCTCAACTTAGTGCCAAAATTAATGAGCATGACTTAGAAAATGAAAATTTTAAATTTGGTAGAAGCATGCTCTATAGTGGGAGACGCCCTGGCATTAAGGATGGCATTGACTTCCAACAGGGAGACAATGTCAAGCTTAATGCCCCTCCTAAAAGATTGTCTAACTTTGTTAAGGGCAAGACTCCCATGGTTCAGGATAACGAGGGTTACATTTTATACCCTGCCGGTTATCCCGAATACAAAATTAGGAGAATTCATTCTAGGAAGTCTCACTCTGGCTCTCGTCATGCTTTTATGTATAAGAGCGAGACATCTAGTTCTAGACAATCCACTCGTGCTAAATTGAAGAAAACTCCTATTGCATCAAATGAACCTAATATTTCATTTAAGACTTTTGATGCATCATATGTTTTAACTAACAAATCAGGCAAAGTAGTTGCCAAATATGTTGGGGCCAAACACAAGGGATCAAATACTTGTGTTTGGGTACCCAAGGTGCTTGTTTCTAATGTGAAAGGACCCAAGACCGTTTGGGTACCTAAGAACAAGGCCTAAATTTGTTTTGTAGGTTTATGCATCCGAGGGCTCAAGTTGGATAATTGACAGCGGGTGCACAAACCACATGACTGGGGAGAAAAGGATGTTCTCCTCCTATGAGAAAAACCAAGATCCCCAACGAGCTATTACATTCGGGGATGGAAATCAAGGTTTGGTCAAAGGACTTGGTAAAATTGCAATATCACCTGACCATTCTATTTTTGCAATGTTTTTCTCGTAGATTCTTTAGATTACAATTTGCTTTCTGTATCTCAATTATGCAAAATGGGCTACAATTGTCTTTTTACGGATGTAGGTGTTACTGTCTTTAGAAGAAGTGATGATTCAGTAGATTTTAAGGGAGTGTTAGAGGGTTAGCTATACTTAGTTGATTTCAATAGAGCTGAACTCGACACTTGCTTAATTGCTAAGACTAACATGGGTTGGCTCTAGCATCGCCGACTAGCCCACGTTGGAATGAAGAATCTTCACAAGCTTCTAAAGGGAGAGCACATTTTGGGACTAACCAATGTTCATTTTGAGAAAGACAGGATTTGTAGTGCATGCCAAGCAGGGAAGCAAATTGGTGTTCATCATCCACACAAGAACATCATGACGACTGACATGCCACTGAAGCTACTCCACATGGATCTATTTGGCCCGATAGCTTACATAAGCATCGGCAGGAGTAAGTATTGTCTAGTTATTGTGGATGATTATTCTCGCTTCACTTGGGTGTTCTTTTTGCATGAAAAATCACAAACCCAAGAGACTTTGAAAGGATTCTTAAGATGGGCTCAAAATGAGTTCGGCTTGAGGATCAAGAAAATAAGAAGCGACAATGGAACGGAGTTCAAGAATTCACAAATAGAAGGCTTTCTTGAGGAGGAGGGAATCAAGCATGAGTTCTCTTCTCCCTACACACCTCAATAAAATGGTGTAGTGGAGAGGAAGAATAGAACTCTTTTGGATATGGCGAGGACCATGCTTGATGAGTACAAGACTTCGGATCAGTTTTGGGCTGAGGCGGTTAACACCGCTTGCTACGCCATCAACCGGTTATATCTACATCGAATCCTCAAGAAGACATCTTATGAACTCCTCACTGGTAAAAAGCCCAATGTTTCATATTTTAGAGTCTTTGGCAGCAAATGCTTTATTCTTGTTAAAAGAGGTAGAAAATCTAAATTTGCTCCTAAGGTTGTAGAAGGCTTTTTACTAGGATATGATTCAAACATAAGGGCATATAGAGTCTTTAACAAGTCCACTGGACTAGTTGAAGTTTCTTGTGACATTGTGTTTGATGAGACTAACGGCTCTCAAGTAGAGCAAGTTGATCTTGATGAGCTAGATGATGAAGAGGCTCCATGCGTCGCACTAAGGAACATGTCCATTGGGGATGTGTGCCCTAAGGAATCCGAAGAGCCTCCACAAGCACAAGATCAACCATATTCCTCAATGCAAGCATCTCCACCAACTCAAGATGAGGATGAGGCTCAAGATGATGAAGGAGAAGATCAAGAAGATGAGCCACCTCAAAAGGAGGGCAATGATCAAGGGGGAGATGCCCATGATCAAGACAAGGAAGATGAACAAGATCAAAGACCGCCACACCCAAGAGTCCACCAAGCAATTCAACGAGATCACCCCGTGAACACCATCCTCGGCGATATTTATAAGGG
The DNA here is from genome assembly GCF_902167145.1 of Zea mays. Taxonomy (NCBI): domain Eukaryota; kingdom Viridiplantae; phylum Streptophyta; class Magnoliopsida; order Poales; family Poaceae; genus Zea; species Zea mays. The sequence goes on from NC_050096.1 coordinate 159,055,001, forward strand.
GTAACCACTCGATCTTGTATTGCTCATTTTTGTGAACATTACTCTTTTGTTTCCTCTATTGAGCCACATAGGGTAGAGGAAGCACTTCAAGATTCATATTGGGTGCTGGCGATGCAAGAGGAGCTCAACAACTTCACAAGGAATGAGGTATGACATTTAGTTCCACGTCCTAACCAAAATGTTGTAGGAACCAAGTGGGTCTTTCACAACAAGCAAGACGAGCATGGTGTGGTGACAAGGAACAAAGCCTGACTTGTGGCCAAGGGATATTCACAAGTCGAAGGTTTGGATTTTGGTGAAACCTATGCACCCGTAGCTAGGCTTGAGTCAATTCGCATTTTACTTGCCTATGCTACTTACCATGGCTTCAAGCTTTATCAAATGGACGTGAAGAGTGCCTTCCTCAATGGACCAATCAAGGAGGAGGTCTATGTTGAGCAACCCCCCGGCTTTGAAGATAGTGAGTATCCTAACCATGTCTATAAACTCTCTAAGGCACTTTATGGGCTCAAGCAAGCCCCAAGAGCATGGTATGAATGCCTAAGAGATTTTCTTATCGCTAATGGCTTCAAAGTCGGAAAAGCCGATCCCACTCTCTTTACTAAAACAATTGCCAATGATTTGTTTGTATGCCAAATTTATGTTGATGATATTATATTTGGGTCTACTAACAAATCTACATGTGAAGAGTTTAGTAGGATCATGGTACAAAAATTCGAGATGTCAATGATGGGGGAGTTGAAGTATTTCTTAGGATTTCAAGTCAAGAAACTCCAAGAGGGCACCTTCATTAGCCAAACGAAGTACATTCAAGACATACTCACCAAGTTTGGGATGAAGGATGCCAAGCCCATCAAGACACCCATGTGAACCAATGGGCATCTCGACCTCGACACGGGAGGTAAATCCGTAGATCAAAAGGTATACCGGTCGATGATAGGTTCTTTACTCTATTTATGTGCTTCACGACCGGATATTATGCTTTCCGTATGCATGTGTGCAAGATTCCAAGCCGATCCTAAGGAAGTTCACCTTAGGGTCGTAAAACGAATCTTGAGATATTTAGTTTATACTCCTAAGTTTGGCCTTTGGTACCCCAAGGGATCCACATTTGATTTAATTGGTTATTTCGATGCTGATTGGGTAGGGTGTAAAATTGATAGAAAGAGCACATCAGGGATTTGCCAGTTCTTGGGAAGATCTCTGGTGTCTTGGGATTCTAAGAAACAAAATTCTGTAGCTCTTTCTACCGCCGAAGCCGAGTATATTGCCGCAGGCCATTGTTGCGCGCAATTGCTTTGGATGAGGCAAACCCTTAGGGACTATGGTTACAAATTAACCAAAGTCCCTCTCCTATGTGATAATGATAGTGCAATCCGCATGGCGGATAATCCCGTTGAGCACAACCGCACTAAACACATAGCCATTCGGTATCACTTTTTGAGGGATCACCAACAACGAGGAGATATCGAGATTGCTTTTATCAACACCAAAGATCAATTACTGATATCTTTACCAAGCCATTAGATGAGAAATCATTGACCAAACTTAGGCATGAGCTAAATATTCTTGATTCTAGGAATTTTGATTGATATTTTTGCACACATAGCTCATTTATATACCTTTGATCATCTCTTTCATGTGCTATGACTAATGTGTTCTTCAAGTGCATTTCATGCTAAGTCATAGATTGAAAGGGAAAAGGAGTCTTTGGCGAAGACAAGGCTTCCACTCCACTCCATCGAATTATTCATCCTTCGCCGTCACTCCGCACCACTCTCCAATTTGGTATAATCTTCACTCCTATATTATTTACCAAAAGGGGGAGAAAGTTAGAAAGGGCTTATATTTCACTCACAAGTATCCGTTTTTGGCGATTCATGCCAAAGGGGGAGAAAGTATTAGCCCAAAGCAAAAGGACCGCACCACCACCAATTTTAAAAATTTGTAGTCTTTCAAGTTGTATTAAAGAAGTGTTTTTAAAGAATTTCAAATTGGTATCTTATTTTTTATATAATTTCAAATTGGTATACCCTCTTCAAAATTAATATATAAAACCCTCTTAACACTAAGAGGAGGATTTCATTAAGGGGGACTTTTGTTTAGTCAAAGGAAAAGCATTTGAAACAAGGGGAGAAAATTTCAAATCTTGAAAATGCTTCTCAAAATCTTATTCATTTACCTTTGACTATTTGCAAAAAGACTTTGAAAAGAATTTACAAAAGAATTTGCAAAAAGAAAACAAGTGGTGCAAGCGTGGTCCAAAATGTTTAATAAGAAGAAAGCCATCCATACATATCTAGTAGAAATAATTATTGGTTTCATTCCAAGCAACTTTTGCACTTACCTTATGCAAACTAGTTCAATTCTGCACTTTTATATTTGCTTTGGTTTGTGTTGGCATCAATCACCAAAAAGGGGGAGATTGAAAGGGAAATAGGCTTACACCTTTTCCTAAATGATTTTGGTGGTTGAATTGCCCAACACAAACAATTGGACTAACTAGTTTGCTCTAGATTATAAGTTTTATAGGCGCCAAAGGTTCACAACAAACCAATAAAAAGACCAAGAAAGGGTTCAAACAAAGAGAGCAAAAGACAACCCAAAGGCAGCCCTGGTCTGACGCACCGGACTATCCGGTGCACCAGGGAACCCAACTCCGAACTTGCCACCTTCAGGAATTCTGGGAGCCGCTCCGCTATAATTCACCGGACTGTCCGGTGTACCACCGGACTGTCCGGTGTGCCAGCGGAGTAACGGCAACATAGCGCCAACAGTCGTCTGCAACAGAACAGTAAAAGTGAACAGTGCGCGTCTGCGCGCGCAGAAGTCAGAGCAGCGCCAGAAGGCGCACCGGACAGTGAATAGTAACTGTTCAGTGCACCACCGGACTGTCCGGTGGCCCAGAAGTCAGATGCGGTGGAACCGCCCGAATTATTCCAACTTAAGTGCCTAAGTCCCGCCTTAGAGGCTAGACCACACTTAAATAGGAATAACATGTCAGTCCCTCGGATCTAGTCCGACGAGGCCACTAACAGGATCAAGTACCACGTACTCACTCGATGGTGAGGCACAGAGCAAATACAATAAAGCATAAAACCATACATTAAGGAGTATCAAATTATTACATCAACATCGGAGTTTTAGCAAAAGTGGAGATCATTGTTCAGATTGCAGCGGAATAAAACTAGCGATAATCAAACGGAGAGATGGGGAAGCCTGTCCCATCACTCCTCATGCTCCTCCTCAGCCGAGGTAGGGTCCCACTCGACTGTCCAACCCGGTGGCAAGATGGACGGCCAAGTCACTCCAGCAACCATGTCCTCTAGAGAACCTGTAAAAATTATGCCACAAGCAAGGCTGAGTATACTAATACTCAGCTAGACTTACCCAGTTTGAGGAGTCTACTCCTCTACCTCTAGACATGCAGCTGTTTGGCTGAGAGGTTTGCTTGCCAAAAGCACTAGCTGGGTCTAAAAATCAAGTTTTAGCTTTTTTCCAGTTTTAGTGTGACTCTCTTAAGACTAAATGTGTACCTATCTAATCATACATGGTATCAAACATTTAGCAATCAACAACTTTTGCCAAGTCACCACATTTCCACTTGTTACTCAATGTAGCAGCATGGATCAAGTAGTCTCATTAGCTGCGAGAAGCAGACGATTCGAATCGAGTTTTTAAACCTTGCAAGGTAAACCTAAACACACGACGTGGCGAGGCACTCCGTCCCCACACACCTCAACCGTCCCCATCGATTCCCCGCCAGCAGATCAGGGCTCACCGCCTTGGCGTACAATGCCTCACTGACCCCGACTGTCGTCGTGCAGTGACCGCACTTGTACCCACCATAACCGGAATGGGAGACCACGTCTCAGGTCGCGTGAGGGGTAAAGTCTGCTGCCATGTTCAATCAGGTACTAGGCTTACCGATTTACCATATTTCTCGGCATGTGCTTAGTACGTTCAAATGCTTGACACACGGTACCACACCTTAATCCTTATTCCAATTTCCATATCGTAGACAACCAATCCCCATGTATTGTTGTCCACAGACCAACATCAGTATGATATGAAAGTGGGTACAACCAATTCTTGACCTCGCACGAGTGCTAGAAAAATCACTCGACTTCTACCGAGATCCCTAATTAGTAAAGCAACTACTCGACCTAGCATACTAGTATCCATCTCAAAAGGAAATCCTGAGTTAATGCAACTAGGGTTTCAGACAACTCCTACACTTAAGTGCACAATTCAAGCCTATAATCATTAAGTGCAGTAAAATAATATATAGAACTGGTTATGCATAAAACCGGGGCTTGCCTTCCAAAGCTGGGGCAGGCAGGTCCTCGAAGGCAGGCTCTGGTGCTGGATCCGGGGCTACCTTCTGAGCAACTCCTTGCTCCGGCACGAGGATGTACTCTCCGTCAGCGAGGTTGCAATCTATCGAGTGCAATGAATAAGAAATATGTATGCTATGCCATGCAAGATTTAGTAACTATTATGCATAGTGAAGAAAAACTAAGTTAGTTGATAACTTATGGTTTCCTTGTTATAAGAGGCTCTTAGTGGTTTATGCTTATCCATTTAGATTTGAGGTTTGCTTAGAGGTAAATATAGTGGATTAAGACTTGGGTTGCCCCTTGAAGGTTTTAGGAGGTACCCAAGGGTTTTACTGTTTTGGTCAGGGTAACATTTATCTCCACTACTTAATTTCTTCTTTTATTCTCTGTTTAGGATCTTAAGGTAGGTTTGAACTACAACAGTGACTTCAAAATTTCTAAAAATTATGTAAAAATTTCAAGGGTTACTATTGGTCACTGTAGTCTATCCTATAATTTTGAGGTCAAAAATAAATGGAATATGCCCTGGACAAAAATTACAAAAGTTGGGGTAGAGGGGTCACTTTGCACTACATCTCTTATCTAGGTGTGGGTTTTGTACCAAGAGTTATTTTTGCTGGTATCTATGGGTAATAACATGCCTCTGTGCCAAAAATCATAGAGGGTTACTTAGTGGTTATTCAGTTATGCTTTTCTAAGGTTTAATGCCAAAAAGTTACTTATAACTAACTTGTTATTTGAAAAATATCAAACAATAAAACTCATATTTTTCTTATGTTCATAATAACAAAGTATTAGTTATTCCAAGGGTTGGGGTGTTTTCACCACAGGATTATTTCTCTAAGATTTTCCTAAGTTTTTCTTGTTTGCATAACATAAAAGGTATCTCATTTCTTTTGTACTAAACAAGGGTCTAATAAATTTTTCCAGTGAACTACATTAAATAAGTGAGTTAACAAAAATGTGGCTGCTCCCTGGTTCTTAATTTAAATTACCTTTTCTATTTTCTTTATCTTTAAGCTAAAAATGATTTAAATGACAAACCCTACCTTAATTTGGTGTACTGAGGGGTTTACTATTTTTAAACAGATCAAGGAGTGATTAAGTACTTGTCTGATTTTTCTTAACCTCAGTCTAACAATGTAACTATTTTTCCTTCTATTATTTAACTTTTAGCCAAATCAATATTTAAATCCAAACTTTAAATTCTTTTGCAATACTAAGGGGGTTTTGTATTTTTCCTAAGTAGTTCACATTATTTAGAATCAGGCAAAATTGGTTTGACCAAATTTGGTTGAATAAAACTGAAGTTATGAATTTTATAAGCTCTGTTTGCATTTAAATTAGAAATATTAAAAGATTTCCTGGAAAACCAGTTTACACCGAGGACCCTGGGTTCTTCCTAAACCATTTCTTTAATTTATACCCCTGCGCAACTATTCCCCTGAGTCACTGACAGTTCAAAAACCCCCCTGACTTCTATTCCTTCTTCCCCGAGGTCCCTCCCACCTTTTGAACAGTACCCGCGAAAGGAAAAAGGGCGGCGCGGCTTACCGGTGGCGAGGAAGGTCCGGCGAAAGGTGGGGTTGGCTTCAGGAGGTCCTTGCGGTCACAACGAGGTGCGACTCGACGGTGGTGCTGGCCGGAATCGGCCGGTCCACGTGCGCAGGCGGGCGAGCTCGTCGGCGGCGTGTGCTCCGGCCTATCCACGGCGATACAGGTCAATCCAAGGGCACGGGGAGCTCCACGTGGTGCTAATGAGCCGACCCATGCAAGGAATCGAAGACTAACTCACCGTGGAGCTCGGTCCACGTTCGCCGGCGGTCGGGTGAAGTCCGGTGACCTTAATCCGGCGTCTCCGGTGAGGCAGAGCTCGATTCCTCGCTCTGGGAGCTTCACCGAGGCACGTAGGATCTATTCCAAGGGTTGGACAGGGTTGGGGATGGCTCTGCTAGCCGGTCTATGGTGGCGGGGGATCGAGCGACCGCTGGCACGCCGTCTGCAGGGCAAACGCCGATAATCTCTTGCTCCGGTGAGGTCGAGAGCGCGCGGGGGAGTACGGCTGAAGCTTCGGCGGGCTTTATAGACGCAGGCGCGTGTAGGAGACACGGGCGTGGCTTGGCGTGGCGCGGGGCGCGCGGGGTCGGGCGCTGGGCGTGCTCTGGCGCGTTTAGAGCGCGTCGAACACGTGGAAGTGTTCTTCTGCCCTTGTTCAATAGCTCGCCGAGATCGCAAACGTGTGAATCTTGGCAAAAATTCGGCGCAGGCCTCCTCCTAGCACCTAGGGCTATCTCTTGTATGTGAGTTCCAATGGCAGATATGCCCTAGGTAGGGAGATTTGCGAACGCCAAATCTGGCTTGTCCCTCTGTCCACCTCGCGACAAAAATGATGCCAAATCTTGTCAAACGAAATTGGCTTGGTTTCAAACTTTTCCAGTGGGTGCCTTAGGTGGTTTGGCACCTTTTTGGTATTCAACCCAAGTGGTTTTGGCGCCATTTACTAAGTGAACACATCTGCTCTTTAGATTAGGGTTAGATTTTGACTTAGAGAGAATTAGAGAGCTCTAGTGTGCTCTCTACTTAAGGGGTGAAATTGGGGTCTTTAAGGGGTATTTTTGCAATGTTCCTTCCCTGCATTTGGTAGGTTACAATGTTACTAAAACTTGTTTAAGGATTAGGATCATGCTTTGGTAATTTGATTAACTTATTCACTGATCCCTTGCTTGGAAGTCTAGTGCCCTTAGGTGTCTTTAGGGTTTAATCTCCTTGGCTCAACATAACCATTGTTCCAAATGTGTGGGTGAAGCCTTTGCCATTAACCCCTCTTAACTAACCCATGCCTCCAAGGTTTTAGGTTCTTCTTCTCCTCCACTTAACCACATATGATCTCAAGTCATCAGGGCATAAATGAAACCATGGCCTTGGTAACACCTGAAGTGTTACATCAGAAGCTCCAACGGTAGAACCCTAACGGTCGGGTGACGTGGTTGGCGCACCGGACAGTGTCTGGTGGCGCACCGGACTGTCTGGTGCGCCATACGACTGCAGCCTTCACCAACGGCTATTTTGGTGGTTGGGGTTATAAATACCCCCAACCACCCACCATTCATTGCATCCAAGTTTTCAGCCTTCAAACCTCATACAAGAGCTATAGCATTAAATACAAGACACAAACAAAGAGATCAAATCCTCTCCCAAGTCCGGAACCACTCCAAACAAATTAGTGACTAGAGAGAGAGACATTTGTGTTCATTTGAGCTCTTGCGCTTGGATTGCTTTTCTTCTTACTTCTTTCTTGTTTCCAACTCAATTGTAATCAAGACAAGAGACACCAATTGTGTGGTGGTCCTTGTAGGGACTTAGTGTCCCGATTGACTGAGAAGAGAAGCTCACTCGGTCTAGGTGACCATTTGAGAGAGGGAAAGGGTTGAAAGAGACCCGGTCTTTGTGACCACCTCAACGAGGAGTAGGTTTGCAAGAACCGAACCTCGGTAAAACAAATCACCGCGTCTCACTCTTCATTTGCTTGTGATTTGCTTTCGCCCTCTCTTTCGGACTCGATTATATTTCTAACGCTAACCCCGGCTTGTAGTTGTGCTTAAACTTTATAAATTTCAGATTTGCCTATTCACCCCCCTCTAGGCGACTTTCAAGTGCCAGGGGCTGCCCTGCAGCCACTGGACACAAACTAGGAGACGATCTCTCTCTGAGAAGCCAGAAGCCAGAAAGAAAGGATACCGACCCAACACTTCAGGAGGAGGAGCTAGACCAGGAGATCAGGAACATGGAAGTCATTCATCAGCAGGTGTAAAGGAAAAAGGAGAAGATGGCCTGACTGGCCGACCTTCAGAAGAAGATCGACGAAGCCGCTGAAGAAATGTGCCATCTTACCCAAGATGAACATGACCAAAGGCCTCAGCCTAGGGAGCTTCGTCAGGAGAGCTCATTTAACGAGGATGAATGGTATGACAATTTCCATCATGGTAGCTTTACCTTTGATGATGCTTCTCCTCTGGCAGCAAAATTGCAGGCTATCCCATGGCCACAATCCTACAAGCCACCTCAGTTGCCTATGTATGATGGGCACTCGGATCCAAAGCAATTCTTGATGAGTTACGAAGCAACAATATCTTCGTATGGGGGAAATGCTGTTGTCATGGCTAAGTCCTTCGTCATGGCAGTCCGAAATGTGGCCCAAACTTGGTACTCTTCTCTCCGGCCAGGGACAATTACGTCGTGGCAGAAGCTCAAGGACATGCTTGTCACTAGCTTCCAAGGCTTTCATATGAAGCCAGTCATAGCTCAAGCCTTGTTTCAATGTACACAGGACCATGAGGAATACCTTCAGGCGTATGTTCGAAGGTTTTTGCACTTAAGAGCACAAGTGCCCACAGTGCCCAATGAAATTGTCATTGAGGCCATGATCGAGGGGCTTCGGCTCGAACCTACAACTCAATATTTTGCCAGGAAGCCTCCACAAACTCTGGAGAAGCTTCTTCAGAAGATGGATGAGTACATCTGGGCTGACAATGATTTTCGCCAAAGAAGGGAGGAGGCCTATAGGTTTTCTGAGATGACTAGGGGCTTCGGAGGAAGACTTCACCCCAGACATGTCCGATCAATCCACAACTCCAATACCAACGATGATATGGCCAACAATGCTCAACATAGCCATCATAGTTCTCAGACTTTGAGCATGCAATAGACTTCTTTCAGACCACCAGCTCCGAGAGGTAGAGGAGGAAGAAGTTTTGGTGGTGGAAGGTTAGGCAATCAACCCCAAAAGTTGTACTGCCTTTTTTGTGGCGAGGACAAGGGCCATACAACAAGGACATGCCATGTCACCATTCAGAAGCAGAAGGAAATTGTTGAAGCTGAAGCGCGGCAGAATCAGCCGAAGCAAGTCCTCCATACTGTTTCGTGCTACTCTCCTTATGTCCCGGAGTATGTAGGCAACCAATAGCCTACGACCTCTGTTGCTTCGGCAAACCATTCTCAAGCTTCCTAGGCCCAGTTGCCACCACCACCACTACCACTTGTCTTGGGTCACAGTCAGCAGCCAGAAGGGCAACGCCACGCTCAGCAACAACGTGACCTTCGGGAGGAGTCCGAAGCTCGCACAGTCAATAGCACTGTGCCTGAATCAAAGCACATTTACTAAAGAAGCTACAGTGGTGTGACTAAAGAATATCCTGATCTGATGTATCTTAAATTTTTCTGCCTTTATATTTTCTTGCAAGAAAGACAATTCAGGAAGAATTAATATTCAATTTTATGTAATAATAATACTTTGGTTACATCATCGATTGTGGAGGTCGTTTCTAAGGGAGCGCTGAGTAAATTCCGAAGCTACAAAGTCATTTCTAAGTTAGCGCAGAGTAAGTTCCGAAGCTACAAAGTTGTTCCTAAGGGAGCGCAGAGTAAGTTCTGAAGCTACAAAGTCGTTCCTAAGAGAGCGCAGAGTAAGTTCCGAAGCTCCAAAGTCGTTCCTAAGGGAATGCAGAGCTAAGATACCACCTAAATAAAAGGTGAAGAATCTCCAAAGTCATTCCTAAGGGAATGCAGAGCTAGAATACCACCTAAATCAGAGGTGAAGAAGCTCCAAAGTCGTTCCTATGGGGATGTAGAGCTTAGTTCAAAAGTCATTCATAAGGGGATGCAAAGCTGAAACACCACCTAAGTAAAGGGTAAAGAGACTCCAAAGTCGTTCCTAAGGGAATGTAGAGTCTGGGTGTGTGCTATCGGCATAAACATCATGCTGCATCATACCATAACATCATTTTTCATAGCATTACATCATACATCATATTGCATCATCAAGAAAATTGTGGAAAAGGAAAATTGTCCTACGAAGATATGTGGATTACGAAACAATGTGTTGAAGCACGAAGTATATCTTCGGTAGATATAATTTTACACAACAGTGATATTGAACAACAGCTGTGGCATATAGGAAGTCTTAATTCTTTGCGAAGCTTGAAAAGAAGGGAAGGTGTTTTTTCGCCGAAGGCTCAAAAATGGTATGTACACAAATTTCATACATCACAAAGAAACTCAATACATTCATATATATAAATATCTGATGTTTGACCCATACATAAATATTACATTTCCTAGTTAACAAGGATCTAGTCTTCTTTTAGTATTCTGTCTGCACCTTCATTCAGTAGCCTGTCAACAACTTCATCAACGATTGTATTGGCGACCTCCATCACATCCAAGGCTTCTTTTATGATGGGGTCAGCCTCAGGATTGAATGGCTCTGGAGGTGGTGAAAGGCCGGCTGTAGCAAAGTATATGATAATTAGGGTTCAAAACCATAAACGAATAATAAAGCAAAAGGGCGTTAAATAGAAGTACCTATAATCAATGCACGTTCGGCAGCTTCTTCAGCTTCCTTTGCCTCTACACAGGCATCATGGGATTTTTTTTCATTTTTCTTTATTGCCTCGTCGGCTATCTCGCGGCCGCCCTTCATCCAAACATCGGAATAAAATTTCCCACCCATCAGAGTAGTTTTGGCTGAAGGTTCCTTTGTATCGTCTATGGAGAAGATGACTTCTGCCTGGGCTGCAGCTTTAACATGTTCACAGCCAGTTCTCTCCAAAACTGCTGCAACCCCTCGGGCGCCGGTGAAGGCACAAAAATCCCCACGGTCGCTAAGTATTTCTTCAAAAGCTTCAGCTTCTTCGTCGATCCATTGAATGACTCCTTCGGGATCACCTCGAATAAATTTTTGCTCCGATGAGTATGCCCCCACCCTTGCAAAACTGTCTTTCAGTTTCTTGGCGCAATCCAAGGATTTTTCATAACATCTCTCCTTGGATTCATGAAGCTCATCCACATTCTTTTGCAATCTTGAACTTGTCCATTCACTTATTTCTTGCTTTGCTTTCGCAACTTCAAAATCTTCATTCATTTCGGCAAGATTTTTCTTTAGGCCTTCGGCTTTGGCTTTATGAGCTTCGGATTGAGCATTAAGTTTTGCTTCGCTACTCTTCAGCCTATCCACTAAGGAAAGCAATATCTTATCTTTTTCAAGGTCTTCATTCCTTAGCGTAATAACTTTTGATTGAAGGTTCCCAAGGGCTATTTGGCAGCTTTCATCTTCTGCGTTCTTTTGTGCCCTTAAAGCCTTGCTTAGGACTAAACCATACAAAAAAATTAAAATGGTCAACACACAATAATAAGAGAATATACAAAAAATAATTTGTTTATAAGCTAAACGTTCTCACCTTCAGACTGTTATAAGCAAGGCTGCCTGCAAGTTGATCCTTCGACATTACAAACAGGCCAAGCTCAAGCTTCGGATACCCTATGCTATCTGCCATCTCCCGGCAAACAGATATCTCCTTATCGTCCGGAAGGCAATAGAAAAATTCATCTTCGTCAGTACTGTTGTATATCAAGGATCTCTCTGGGCACTTTAGATCCCTGGCGTATTGTTTAGCTTCGGCAATCTGCTCTTTCGACAGCTGCTTCCCCGAAGCATGTCGCACGATAAAGTCCAGCTCTTCAGCAAGCACTTCGGGAGCAGGAGACTTAACTTTCTTGGGTACATTTTCTTCTTCCAAGTTCAAGGGAATAGCTTCCAAAGCATATGCCTCGATGGGAGCTGATGGCCCAGCTTCGGCAGTATCTAGTGTCATACCAGCTTCGCTAGATTCCTTTGGGATTTCACCCTTTCTATCATGCGCTCAAGCAGGGGTTTGTACTTTTGAAGATTCCATAATAGCGTCTAGCACACTAGCCATTCTCCTCCTTTTTGGAGTTATTGCGGGAATTTTGGACACCTTCGGTAGCTCCGGCTCTTGTGTCGGGCTCAAGGTTTTTGGTTGCTCTGTTGACTTCCTTAATTCGTGTTTTTCAGCCGTTTTTTCTTTAGCTTCGGTAGGCCGCTTCGGCACTTCGACCGTCTCGGTTTTCTCCTGTTCCGCTATTATCATCGATTTTGGCACTTCGGCCGATTCTCCCTTGGCTTTAGCAAGAACAGGGTATTCTGACCCAGAAGCAGAAGAAGGCCCTTCAGTGAGCTTCGGCACTTTTGCCGTTTCAATGTGTCTTGGCTGGTGTGTTAAAACTTTAACCTTTTTTGCCTTCGACGTGGTAGAGATAGCCGAAGCAGCAGCCTTTCTTTTCTTTCTCTGCTTTCGCGGGGATAGCAATAGTCTGGGTACACAAAACCAATAACATCAAAAACCTTGTTCAATCTCTTCTTGCCTCGCCCTCCGAAGGCCACTGTCATGGCATCATCCTCGGCCCTCATGGAGGCACCAAGCAATTTGTCGCTAGTCGCTTCAATGCAATCTAGCCAGTCATCGTTCAGCTCATCGAATTGATTTCTGTACCTGAAGGTGTACTTCAGGTAGACTAAACTATCCTGGCTGGACCCAGAAGCAGCTTCGTTCGGCATCTCTCAGCCGTTTGCGAGAGGCCACACTCTGTAAGTAATGTGCTCCTGGACTAAGTCTCTGGTGCCAATATAAGTACAAATTGTGTTATAAGCGGCTTGGCACGCTTGTACGTCATTCCCAAGGGCGAGAGACGACCTCCTGATGTCGAAGCGAGACCAGATAGGGCGTTGAATGATGCCCTTAATATCTTCTCTTTCGACCAAGTCGTTTTTCACATAAAACCACTCTTGCATCCAGGCCCCTGGCCACCTCTTCTGAAAGGTTGGAACTGGATAGCTTACATCAAAACAAGGCACAAAGTTGTAGCAACCAAAATTATTGTGATGTTGTTCTTTGTCAGTGGCCTTCGTCTTGTACGACAGTTCGTGAATATTGCAAAAACATCTTGCATTTGGTTCTAACCCCTGGCTCCTCATGGCCCAAATAAAAATCCCCATTCTGATGATAGCCTCTGGGGTGAGTTGATGAAGGAATATTTCAAAAGTCTTCAAAACTTCAACTAACAATTTATCTAAAGGGAACCGAAGTCCCGCTTTCATGAAGCTTCTGTAAACGACTACTTCGTCAGCTTCGGGCAAAGGGGCACTGCTATCTCCCCCAACCCTCATAATGGAAATATCGTGGAAGTACCTTCCCTTCATTGCATCAATTTGACTTTGTTTGATGGTGGATTTTCCGAAGATAGTATGACTTGGTCGCCAAGGCCAATCTTCGGCACCTTCGTTCCCACTCTCTATGTCAAAATCTTCATTGTCACTAGAACTTTCAGATATTCTAGCAAGTGTCTCACGAGCAATCTTTTTTGCGTTGGTCTCTTCCATAGCTTTGTAAAACCCGGAAAGAGCTGGATCGTCAGTCTTCTTCTTGCCAGCCATCAAGTCTTGTTGGAATGCCGAAGCTCACAATTCAATCAAAACTCGCAAGAGCAAGAAAATTTAGAACGATGAACACAATGTACGCAGCTAAAATAGTGCAGCAAATGCTATCAATGTGAGTCCCTATTTATATACCTAGCGCCTCACAATTTGGTGGGTCCTACATGTCAGTGTCTTTCGCTATTCTAGCGAAGGGAAGGTGTTTTTTCGGACCTTCGGCTAAAGGCCTTCGTTCACGTCGCAGCCTAAATTTGTTACAAAGAAACAAATTAATACTGCGAGGGGCTACTGTTGAGGGCCTTCCTCTTTCGAAGGTCCTCAAAAATGTGACTAACCATATATTTTCAGTATGACATGGACTATTGCAGGAGGCTTCGGCTTTGGGATGAAAGTTCTCTCATGATAAAGGCATGTGTGATATGAAGATACAACCCAAAGGTGACATGGATGGGCACCGAAGCTATGGCTAAAGGAGCTTCGGCTTGGTATGATAGCAAAGATGAAGGACGAAACCGACTTAAGGGGGAAAAGACTACTTAGTCCTTGATAACTCGCATTATAATTAAGAGTAAATGTCAGCGCATGGATGTAATCTTATCCAGGCTGCGTCCCGTGCCTATAAATAGATGAACGGTAGCATCGTACTGTTCACGCTGGATTGTAATCTCTCTATCGCGTCCCTTTGCATTCTCACCTTCTGGCAAACCGAAGGTACCATTGTATTATAAAAATCATTGATGTTAATTCTTATTCATGGATATAAATATAAATAAATAATGAGGATTTAATCATTATCTGCATTCTTTAATGTTCTTTCGCATTCTTATTTATATTTCTACTTGTATGCTGAAATGATGAAGGTATGTCCTTCAATACCTTCGTCTGAAGATCATTATTTCCGAAAGGAAATAATACTTCGAAGGATGAAGGTCTTTAACCATTAACAATTGTGTTGTCTTGTTCTTAACTCATAGCATTTGAGAACAAGTGACCAACAATATTGTATCCATTATTTACTTATTTGTATGTATTGCTACGAGTAAAAGCGAGGTCACGAGGAACCTGAAGCCCAACTTTGGGGAAATACCTGGATTCACAAGTAAAGGCAAGTTGTGTCCTTAATCACATTCTTTTACCTAATAATGTTTATTTTTCTGATAATCACCCTGACATGCTTAGGTTAAATTGATGAGACCTAATAGGTTACCTAGTTTGTTTACCCTACACCTTGCATACAAATGAATTATTGGGTAGTCTTGCTATTGCTCTACCTGGTTTTTGGGTAATTATGATCATGAATCAATATGACATATTGTTAAATTATTTATGATTATGCGTGTTAAGATTATTTTGTTTAATTGGAACATGGAGCGACCACCCAAGATAACTGTGCTACCACAAGGGTGGAATGGGACACCTTGGCTAAATAATTAGGGATGCTAGTGAGAGCTTACCTTACCCGAAAGGCTAGCGGGGAGGAGTTGGTACAAGTATAGGGAGGTTCTCGGGTCGAACTGTCTCTGATAGCTTTTTGGACAAGGGATTCCTATGCCCCCCTCTACCTAAAACTGTAGCGGGTTTTCTCAAGCAAGTGGAACTTCATAAAGGCCTCATAGTGGATCTCTAGCCATTCCTCAAAAGTGTCTAAGGGCCTTGCAAACCTTGGCTAGACGGGATACACGACTTGTAGGTAAAGATGTGTAACCTCTGCAGAGTTTAAAACTGGTATATTAGTCGTGCTCACGGTCATGAGCGACTTGGACTTCATATATGAGTAATTTATGGAAATAAAATTAACTTGTCATGCTTTGCATTGCATTGCATTGTGGGAATTATTCTTCATTATGACCAACTTAATTAAAAGCAATGCTCAGCCTTAACAATTTCCCTTGGTAATTCTTACACTACACATGACCCCCAACCGTAAGTTAGCTCATACACACTTGTCCCACACTTGCTGAGCGATGACCGTATGGGATCTCACCCTTCCTATAATCACATCTGGTCAAGAATAGGTACAACTGGAGGAGCATGAATGATGATGCAATGAATTCGTAGAGGTCTAGGATGTCGTCTCCTAGTCAACAATGGTTGTGGAGGATCGTTGTCGTCGTATGGTGTATTTTATTTAGTTTCTTTTGTACATAAATTGTATAAGTAATAAAGATGTGTCATTGATTTCTATGCCTTGAGTCATCATATGTGTGAGACTTGATCCTGACACACATTTAAGATGCATCTCAATTTGTCCTTAAATCCGGGTATGACAATGTTGGGGACTTGTTCTCAAATGCTTTGCCTTAAGAACAAGGCAACATAAAATGTTAAATGTTGATGCCCTTCGTCTGCTGAAGCATTATGTCCCTTATGATATAATGAACTTCGAACGAAGACCATAAGCAAAATATCACGAAGGTATTACCTTCGTAATCAGTTCTATAAGACAATGTAGACAATGCTAGAACGTGAAACATTAAAGAAATTTATACCAAAAACAAATATTATTATACATATATTTTATTATACAAACTTAAGCATTAAAACATGGTATCTAGACACATTTATACCTTTGCCTTTGGTAAAGAACAATAATTCCAGTGTGTTGCGTTGATGATTACAGGATTGCGTGAACAGTAAAGGAGTACTGTTCATCTATTTATAGGAACAGGACGCACCTGTGAGAAATTACAATCATGCCCCTTACAAAAAGATTACAATTATGACTCAGACCCTTATGGACTAAGAAGTCATTTCATCTTTAAGTCGGTTCGAACCTTCGTCTTCAGATACGTTATAGTACCGAAGCTTCATGAGTGGTAGCTTCGGCACTACGTTTAAACGAATTTGCCGAAGGTGTTTCTTCCTGCAGGACCTTCGGCGACGAAGCATGACCCCAACAGTAGCCCCTTTGCGGTGCTAGATCGTTTTTCGTAACGAGCTTGATCCGTGAAAAAGTCTCTTAGGCTTCGAGAAGCCAAAGGTCCAAAAAACACCTTCCCTGAGCTCGTTGCCGGGAAACGATAAAATTTCCGAGCGCGGAGTGGTCCCACCATGCGGATTCACCTTCTCGGGTTTTGTGGCCCACCGTTCAGTGGGTGCGAGCGACTGTTCGTTCGGTGTAGGAGACTTGACGATTCACCTTCTTACCTGCAGCACTATATAAACAAACGAGTAGGTGTGAAGTTATCACAGCATTCATTGCTATTGCACTGTTTTGCTGCCAGGGATTTAACCATAGCCGAAGCTTGACCCTTGCACTCAAACGAAGCATCACCTCGGATTCTGCTTCGTCACAAAAAGAGCTTCGGAAAAAAGGTCATTAGTTTCAAAAAAACTTCTAGAAATTCATAATCAAATGGCCAGAGTGCGCTCCACTGCCAGGGTTGATCGTGAGGGAGATGAGACCGAAGCCACTGAAATTGTCCCAATTTCCGAAGCAATGAGGCGGTCTGGGCTGGCAACATCAGAGGATACATCTGTCGCCGAAGTAAAACAAGCTGATGTTGAAGAAGATGAATTTGACGATGAGTACGGTGCAACGCCATCTAAACCCAGCCACTTAGAGTTTGGGAAGTCTACTATTACCGAACGTGATATGGCTAAGCTACTGAAGCTAGGCTATTTTAGTGAAGACAAAAGGGGGTTGATCCGCTTTGGGGGAGAGGAAGTTACCCCAAAGCCAGAAAAAGATGAGGTGGTGGTTTTTAAGAGCTTCTTCAAAGCAGGGTTAAGATTTCCCCTGCATGGGATGATTGCAGATGTTTTAGAGAGATTTGGGATTCACCTTCATCAGTTAACTCCTAACGCCATTGTTAGGCTTAGTGTTTACATCTGGGCACTCCGAAGCCAGGAGGCAGAACCTCTTGCCGAAGGTTTTTGCCGGGCACACGAGCTTCATTACCAGACAAAAGCTAGAGAAGATGGGCTACATGATAATTTCGGCTGCTACAATTTTGCATATCGGAAAGATGCCAAGTATCCGGTTATCAGCTATCGTACAAATTGGCCAGCTGGCTGGAAGAGTGAATGGTTTTATGTCAAAGTGGATGAGAAGAAGGAGAAGCTAGTTTAGAGCCCTTTGAGTTTAACCTTCGGAGAAACTAGGCCCCAATGCGTCATGTATCCAGATAGTCCATGCCAGATTGCACTGAGCGAATTTCGGGTTGTTGCAGAGCACATTGGCACCAGGGATCTGGTCCAAGAATTCTTAGCCTTCAGAGTATTCCCAACTTTGAAGGAATGGGAAATGCTGAAGCTGAAAGGGGAGAAGAAGAAGAAAGAGCTTATTCGGCTACCTTATTATTACAAGTTTAAAAAACATTTTAAAGCACCTTGCCAAGAGTGGTTGGACACAACTGAGGTTATGTGCAACGAGATCCTTGGCAACTATTCTAAGAAAGAAGATTAGTTAATGACTGCGGCTTTCAGTACTCGTCCGAAGCGAAGAATGAATCGGGTGATGGATGCCTTGAATTTTGATTATCCTGACTATGAGCAATTGGGCAGAGGTGCCGAAGGCCAGAAGAGAAAAAGAGTTGCCAGTGTCCTTGACAAAGAAGCTACTAAATTGGCTAAAAAGGACAAAGAAATTTTTGAGAAAAGAAAGCTGAGCCCTGAGCCGAAGATAGCTACTTCAAAGAAAAGGAAAGCTACGGCCCCGAAGCCAAAAACGTCGGGCCAAGAAGGAGAAGCTCCTGCAACGCCTTCTGCTGCCGATGTGGAAGAAATTCTAAAGGTAATGACTGAACCTTTGCCTATCAAGCTAAGTCCGCTGGCGCCACAACTGACGAAGCTTTTTCAGAAGGAAAAGGAGCCTTCGGCAACGGAAAGTCGTGCTAAGCTGAAAAAACGGAGAATTATCCAAGTGGCCGATGTTATTCATCAGATACCGCTGCCGGCATCGGTGTCAAAAATACCAATTACTGAAGATGCTGGCGCTGCCGAAGCTGAAGTCGCCGAAGCCAAAGGTGCCAAAGCCGAAACCGCCGAAGATTCTGATCTAGAAACCACACTTGGTGATATTGATAACATGCTTCTAAAAATGGCTGAGGAAGAAGCTGATGTGGCCACGGTGGACACAACAGTTGAAAAAGGAAAAGAGCCAATTGAAGATACTTTGGAAGAGGAAAACTTCAATTTTCAAGATATACTAGGGCAAGAGTTATCAGAAACTGAAAATGAAGAACTGAAGAAATATGTTGTATCATGTGGGTACAAACCAAGGGCTTTGCTGTTTGGTGGAGTCAATGAAGGGAAATTGAGATGCCTTCGGAATCGAACCGAGGCAAAGGTCGTTAGGACTTTCTTGAAGAGTGTTGGCCTGCCGAAGATTGAGGCAGACCTCTGCAGGTACCGGCGACAGCATGTCGCCGGTAGCCTGTTCTATGCTAATTTTAAGGTAAAACTCTTAACTTTTTATTATTTTTTGAATTAAGATGTTTTCTGACGAAGGTTGTTTTGCCAGAGTATATTACTAAGTAAAGTGCTGAGGATGCAACAAGATCTCGAAGACGATAAAAACGAAGCTACAATTAAAGATCTAGAAAATAAAGTCAAAGATCATAAAGCTGCTTTGGAGAAAAAGGACTTCGTCATCCACTCTATGGAGGGTTCACTGGCAGAAGCTCAAGCCGAAATTGACAGATTAAACAGGGAATTACTCATAAAATCAGAAAAATCTGAGCAAGATAAGAAGAATCTTGAAACGAGTCTCAAAACTGAAATTGAGAAGAGTTCAAATTTGCAGAAATCATTGAAGGAGCTTCAGGATAAATGTTTAGACTTCGGCAACCATTGCGTGCAGTGGCTGAAGGATGTCTTTTACTCAATTGGAGCCAGCTCTGAGAAGTTTACACTTTCAGTTGAAGACCTGCCAAAAACCTTTGAATATATTGAGGGCGAAGTTGATGCGCTTGATGAAGTTATCGCTGGGCATGCCGATTTCTGCGCCCTGTTAGCTTCTCGAGGCACAGCTACTGCTTTCCTGAAGACTGGATGCACGCACGGGAAAATTGTTAATAGGCCAAACTTCGGTTTGTCACTAGCAGATTTGATTGACATCCCCAGCCTAGCTCGAAGTATAGGAAACAGGTTTATGACTCAAATTTGGATAAACGGCGGGCGAAAAATGGCTGGTGACGAAGCTCGAAGCCACCTTAAGCCAGTGAGAAACTTATACTTGTTACTTTTACCTTCTCCTTGAACTCTGCGCTTTTCTCATTCCGTTTTAATATGTACATGATGATCAAGCTAAAGAATGACGAGCTGAAGCCTTAACAGATGTTCCGAAAGACTTTGCTGCAGAAGATTCTAGAAAAAAATTTGTAATATGATTGTAAAGAAACTTATGTAAATTTGTGTGTGCCTTGTAATATATCTTTTCCCCTTTGTCCATGTACGATCTGCTTTGCTGTGGACGAAATTTTCTTTTTGAGCCGAAGGCAAAAAACACATTCCCTTCTTTTCGTACACAACGAAGCATGAAAATTTCTTCTTTCTGTTTTTCTCCAAAGCTTTATCCTCGTAGCCGAAGCATCTGCCTTTTCTGTATGATATGATGATAATGATCCTATGTATATCTAAATGAATGTTTATGAATGCAAATGTCATGATGTAATGTATCGTGCAAATGAATGTCCAAATATATATTCGAAGCCATAATCATAGCCTTCATTCCCTTAGGAATGACTCAAATCTTTTTGCCGCTTATTTTTCGGCTTCACCGTTTATTTTTCGGTGTATCAGCGCTGACTTTTCGCTGTAGGCCTCCCTTAGGAGCTTCTTCGCCTTTTACTTCGGCGGAATCAGCGTTTATTTTTCGCTGTAAGCCTCCCTTAGGAGCTTCTTCGCCTTTTACTTCGGCGGAATCAGCGTTTATTTTTCGCTGTAAGCTCTGCATTCCCTTAGGAACGACTTTTGAGCTTCTCCCTGTTTTCTTTTCTTTTTCCTTTGCACTCGATGGTGCATTCTCAGCTTTTACATTTACATCTTTGGGGGATATTGCTCTTATAGAGTTGAAATAAGAAAAAGAAAAATTACATGTTGTGGCCCCATTAAAAACCTTTCTCCCCCTTTGGAAAGGAAAAGGGTGCCATAAGAAAGAATAGAAAAAATTACATCAAGCTAGACATAATATCGTCGAAGCTCATCCGCATTCCATGATCTAGGAATGTCGTTGTCGTCCATATCCTTCAATCTGTAGGAACCGGGTCTTGACGAAGATACTACCAGAAAAGGTCCTTCCCATTTCAGCTGTAGCTTGCCTACTGTGTCTGGGTTGGCCACTCTCCGAAGCACCAAATGTCCTGGCTTAATATTCTTTAGCCGAACCTTTCTATCACGCCATTTTAGTGTTTTGGCTTGATATTTATTGATGTTTTCCACAGCCTGAAGCCTGATCCCTTCTATAGCATCTTTGTCCACAGAATAATCAGCTTCGTCTTCTGTCGAAGCCATTGTTCTTATTGATCCTGCTTTTGCTTCTTCCGGAGTTATTGCTTCGTCACCAAATAATAACTTGAATGGTGTAAAGCTTGTTGACCTTGATGCCGTTGTATTGTGGCTCCACACCACTTTAATTAATTCATCTGGCCATTTTCCTTTGAGCTGATTGAAGATTAATTTCATTATTCCCATTATTATGATGCCATTAGCTCTTTCGACAAGTCCATTTGACTCTGGATGCCTAACCGATGCAAAATGGATCTTCGTGCCAATTTGTCCACAGAACTCTTTAAAAGCTTCGGCATCAAATTGTGTTCCGTTATCCACAGTAATGGCCTTCGGCACTCCGAAGTGACAAACGATATTCTGCCAGAAAAAATTCTGAATGGTAACCGAAGTTATTGTGGCTAAAGGCTTCGCCTCAATCCACTTGGAAAAATATTCTACTGCGACCACAACATATTTTAAATTTCCTTGTGCTGGTGGTAGTGGGCCTAACAAATCAAGGCCCCACCTTTGCAATGGCCAAGTGGGTTGTATTAACTGAGTCAAAGATGAAGGCTGTTTTTGATCTCTTGCACATTTCTGACAGCCTTCGCACTTTTGGACTAATTCCGCTGCATCTGAAGCTGCCTTTGGCCAATAAAATCCTTGACGAAAAACTTTTCCCAGCAAAGGCCTAGATCCAATATGAGATCCACACAGGCCGGCGTGTATTTCCTTCATCAATTCTATACCTTCGGCTCTGGATAAACATTTGAGTAGTGGAGAATAGACTCCATGCTTATACAGCTCCCCTTCTATTATAACATATGGTCGAGCTCTTGCCTCTATTCTCTTGTTATAAGCTTCGTCATCTGAAAGGAAATTACCCTGAAGGAAAGAAATGATCTCAGTTCTCCAGTCTTCACTGTGAACAGGTGATACATTGAGGACTGCTCTTTCAAGAAGTTCAACCGAAGGTGCTTTTATTGTTTCAAAAGATACTTCCGAAGGTAAAGGCAGCCCCTGTGCTGCTGACTTGGCTAGCAAATCAGCATGTTCATTTTCTCCTCGAGGAATGTTTTTGACAGAAAACCCTTCAAAGGAAGCTTCAATTCTTCGGACCGTGTCTAAATATTTCTCAAGCTTCTGGCCTCTTGCTTTACAACTCTTGTCAATATGGCCAGAAATAACCTGGGAATCGGTTTTAAGAACCGCCCTTCTAATCCCCATTGCCTTTAACTTCCGAAGTCCCAAAAGCAAAGCTTCGTACTCAGCAATATTATTTGTGCAGCTAAAATCAAGTCTTGCTGCGTAGCAAGTTCTAACTTTGGAGGGTGCAACTAACACAGCAGCTGCTCCTGCCCCGAAGGTTCCCCAAGAACCGTCACAAAATACCGCCCATACTTCGGTATCTTTAGTTGTTTCTTCTCCTTGAGCCCCTGGCGTCCAGTCGGCAATGAAGTCTGCTAACGCCTGGGACTGTATTGAGGATCTGTGCACATAATCAATGCTGAACTCATTGAGCTCCGCAGCCCACTTTCCAATTCTTCCAGTAGCTTCTCTGTTCCTCATGACATCCTTCAAAGGTTGTGACGAAGGAACAATTATATGATATGCTTGAAAATAATGTCGAAGCTTCCTGAATGCCATTAAGACGGCATATAAGACCTTCTCCAATTCTGTATAATTCTTCTTTGATAGACTAAGAACTTCGGAGACGAAGTATATTGGGGCTTGCTTTTTGGTTTGTCCCTCAAGTTTTTCTTGAACAAGTGTCGCACTCACTACTGAGTACGAAGCTACCACGTACAACAACAGAGGAGCCCCTGGCGCTGGTGGAGTTAACGTCGTTAAGTCTATCAAATACTGCTTCAGTTCTTCGAAGGCTCTCTGCTGAGCTGATCCCCATTGAAAGACTTCGGCTGACTTCAGCACTTCGAAGAATGGTAAATTTCTCTCTACTGATTTAGATATGAATCGATTGAGAGATGCCAGTATTCCTGTCAGTCGTTGAGCCCCCTTCTTTGTGCTTGGCGGCTCCATCCGAAGAATAGCTTCGATCTTATTTGGATTAGCTTCGATTCCTTTTGTTGAGACCAGACAACCAAGGAATTTCCCCTTCTTTACTCCGAAGACACACTTCTCTGGATTCAGCTTCAGACCAGCTTGTCTGAAATTAGCAAATGTCTCCTGCAGATCAGCAATGTGATTTTCTTGCTTGGTGCTTTTTACTATAATATCATCAACATAGGTTAGCACATTTCTGCCTATCTGAGAATGGAGAACCTTCGCTGTCATTCTGCTGAAGCTTCCTCCAGCATTCTTGAGCCCCTCAGGCATCCGAAGATAACAATATGTTCCACTAGGGGTTATGAAGCTGGTTTTTGGCTCATCCTCCTTCTTCATCCAAATTTGATGATAGCCTGAGTACAGTCCAGCAGACTCATAAGCTCTAACGAAGCTGCTGCGTCTACCAGAGAATCTATCCTTGGTAATGGAAATTCATCCTTTGGACAAGCCTTATTGAGATCAGTAAAATCAATACACATTCTCCATTTACCATTGGCCTTCTTCACCATAACAGTGTTGGCTAGCCACTCTAGGTATTTCACTTCTCTGATGACCCCAGCGCTAAGAAGTCTTTTTACTTCATTCCGAGCACCTTCGGCTTTGTCGTCAGACATTTTCCAAAGCCTCTGCTTTCTAGGTCTGAAGGATGGGTCAACATTGAGCGAGTGTTCAATGACATCCCTGTTAACACCACAGAGATCATTAGCTGACCACGCAAAGACATCTTTGTTGTTGAACAGAAACATTATCAAGGTTTTCTCCTGTTCCTCAGACAATTGAGATCCCAGTAGCACCTTCTGCTCTATGATATCTTCGCATAAAAGCATGGGTTTCGGCTGATCGGCCGAAGCAGCCTTCTCCCTTCTGTACTTGTACTGTTCACAAGCTTCGGCTTCATCTATATTATGGATTGCCTTTGAATCTGTCCAGTTCCCCTCAGCCTTTTTGGCGGCTTCCTGACTCCCGTAAATAGCAATAGGTCCTTGATCCGAAGGTATCTTCATACAAAGATATGCTGGATGAAGAACTGCTTCGAAAGCATTGAGTGTTACGCGACCAATGATTGCATTGTAAGGGTACTCCATGTCGACAATGTCAAACATAACTTGCTCAGTCCTTGTATTGTTGACAAATCCGAAGGTCACTGGCATGGTAATCTTGCTGAGTGCTACAATCTGCCTTCCTCTGAAGCCACAAAGGGGATGTGTAGCATCATGGATCTTATCTTCGGACTCTTGCATCTGTCTGAAGGCCTTATCAAATATAATATCTGCTGCACTACCTGTGTCAACTAGAACATTGTGAACCAGAAATCCTTTGATAACACAAGAAATAACCATAGCATCATTGTGAGGGTAATCCTTGAGCTGAAGGTCCTCTTGAGAGAAGGTAATTGGGATGTGGGACCATCTTGACTTGATGAAGGGTCCTTGCACCCCGACATGCTGTACCCTTCTCTGTGCCTCCTTCTTCTGCTTCTTGTTAGCTGGCTCTGAACATGAACCGCCTGTTATCGGGAGCACCAGCTTCGGAGCCAAAGCAGCTCCAGCTTGGTTGTTGAACGAAGCCATCAGCTCAAACAAGTGGAAGTGAGTTCACCGGAGGTGGGCGCCAATGTTGGGGACTTGTTCTCAAATGCTTTGCCTTAAGAACAAGGCAACATAAAATGTTAAATGTTGATGCCCTTCGTCCGCTGAAGCATTATCTCCCTTAGGATATAATGAACTTCGGACGAAGACCATAAGCAAAATATCACGAAGGTCTTACCTTCGTAATCAGTTCTATAAGACAATGTAGACAATGCTAGAACGTGAAACATTAAAGAAATTTATACCAAAAACAAATATTATTATACATATATTTTATTATACAAACTTAAGCATTAAAACATGGTATCTAGACACATTTATACCTTTGCCTTTGGTAAAGAACAATAATTCCAGTGTGTTGCGTTGATGATTATAGGATTGTGTGAACAGTAAAGGAGTATTGTTCATCTATTTATAGGCACAGGACGCAGCCTGTGAGAAATTACAATCATGCCCCTTACAAAAAGATTACAATTATGACTCAGACCCTTATGGACTAAGAAGTCATTTCATCTTTAAGTCGGTTCGAACCTTTGTCTTCAGATACGTTATAGTACCGAAGCTTCATGAGTGGTAGCTTCGGCACTACGTTTAAACGGATTTGCCGAAGGTGTTTCTTCCTGCAGGACATTCGGCGACGAAGCATGACCCCAAAAGACAATTTGTCACCACATAACTGTATCGAAACTGCTTTCACTTGCGCTGTCGGAAGAACTTAGCAGTGTAGTGGATGATCGAAACTGGTGTCTTTAGCTTCTGAGTGCATTTCTGCATAGGCTACTGCCGATTGAAAAGTTAGACATTGACAATGCTTACAACCTCTCGCACTCACATGCTTTTTCATTAAATTTGTAATCCGCTGTGAAATCTAATAAACTTGGAAAATTCCAATTTCAAATTTATTTCTATCATGATGAGTGACTATTGTTTGGGGTAGTTCACCATATATACCTTTGACTAGCACTTGGTTGATTTCCTGCTTACATAGGTACAATGTTTTTTAGTGGTGAATTTCTCTTTTGACATGCTTAAAACTGAATCAAATGCTTAATTTTCACATATCTTGTGCATATTATCAGTTTGAGCATCTTTTAGCACGTGCATTTATTGCTGCACACATCGCACAACACCACTTAGAGCATCTTCATACTCTGACTGTTATATTTCTGAAGCTCCTGCATTTCCTGCATTTTATGCATTCTCCTTTTGATCCCTACATTCTCTCAGGGGGACTTGCCTTCTTTTTACCCTTTTTGGTGGCTTGCTGAGTGCACTTGTCAACAAGAGAGAAAAATTTAGAGACAGATTTTGCTTCTAGGTCTCTTGAGGGAAATTTCATCAAAGGGGGAGAATTTTTGCATTGGTTGGGGATAATTTTTGGAGATGTGCAATTGATGTAGATTTTGGGGAGTTCTTCTCTTATACTTGTTTTGTTGAGGATGTCCGTCTCCCTGTGAGGTTTTGAGTTGTGTTTAAGGGGGAGATATTTTTGTCAGGGGGAGCTTTTGAGCTTTGGAGAGCTCATGATAGTTGTGTTGAGCCTTTGCCTCTCTCTCTCTAGAGGAACTAGATTTGATTTCAGAATTTCTGCTGGTCTTTATGCTCCGATTTGTCTTTATCTGCTTGCTAGTGGTGTTGAGCCTCTTTCTGCCCCTTCTTGAGGACTAGTCATTTTTTCGCTTGGTCATGTTGAGACGTTGCCCATTTCTTTGGGGACCAAGCTTTGCTCATTTTGGATGACCTATTTTTGGCTTTTGTCTAGCTTTTGATCATTTAAGTGAGCTTCCCTTCTTCTACCTTCTTCTGCCGATTTGTGTTCGAATGGTGGTGTTGGCAATGCACTCATCAAGGGGGAGATTGCAAACACAAGGTTAACTTGTCTCTTGTGGTTCGGGTTGATGATGAGTGATTGTCAACATGGGTAGTGCTTTGGTGTGAGTCTTGGACTAACCAGAGTACGAGCTTGTGTTGTGCAACCATGTCTGTCAGCTTGTGTTGTGCAGGTATGCAGTACAAGGACGATGGTCGACGGCAAAGGTGAAGATTTTGTGAGATTGTGCCAATGGGCCAGGAGCAGCGAAGGACAAGCGATGGGTCTTGATCAAGGGACAAGAGAAGCCAAGTGACTAGTTGTGGTGACTGGCACGTGGGACACGCACCAGCGCAAGGACGTGGCAGAGCTGATCGTGTTGCCTGTGCGGTCAAGGACAGGTGGTGTCACACCTGGTTTTGGAAGGCAAACCAAATGCAAACCATTTATGAGCCAGGGTCAGAAACTCACATACACAACGATTACATAGTTGGACATCATCACACATTGCTCAAATTAAATAGTGGAAATAGTACTTTATTACATCAAGATGTCCAAGACATCCATAGAGTCATTAACTTAACATAGTCATTAACATAATCAAAGTGCAGATATGAAACATAGAAGATAAGGCCTTCACAGGCAGCTGACTGGGGGTTTGCCACTAAACACAACTAGAACTTATCGTAGTCCTGGAACTCCTAAAGGTCCTCCATGTTGCCTTCATCTCCTCCAGAGCATTGATTGCAATGGGGACAACTTGTGGTTGGGGGGTTAAAGCAAGGGTGAGTATACATCAACGTACTCAGCAAATGTCCCGTTTGACTAAAGTGGACTAGTTGTATGTGGAGTTAAGGTTAAAACAGTTGCTTTTAGTTGGTCAGGTATTTATTACTAGTAGAAAAGCCAAGTTTTAGTAATAAACCCAAATTATTATCCAAAAGTACTCCCTCTAATAGGAAATACCAAAGACCATAGCTATAATCATCACCATTAATCATCATCATAGAGTATCCAGAGTTATTCTAATCAAAGGGGATCCCAAGGCTGCTCTTAATCGTGAGCATGGTTGATATACCAGTTTCTAACACTCCGCAGAGGTTGCACACTTTACCCACGAGTCATGATCCCTTTTTGCCTCGGGTCGATCAAACCCTAAAACGCTACCAAGGTGAGTAGGCAAGGTTTTACTACGTAGCCTTTACAAAGATTCCCAGAGGTCATAGCCACCCGTTAGGTTTCTCCAGTTTGATAAACACAATACCTCTCCCCACAGGAAGGGTGACTAACAAAACCAAATCGAAAGAACCTCAGCAACTAGCCTCAGCAGAGCAAGTACTGTACCCGGGCCTCATTGACAGCACGACGGCGAAGCCGATTAGACCTCAAGTTCCTCTAATTAATCAGCTAAGGGCGTCTCATTCCACCCTCATGGTTGTATTGTTATCTCGAGTAGTCTCTCAACGAACAGGTCCTTACGAAGAGGTACTCAGGAAATAGCCTGAGCCCCCTAAAGTATCACAGTTCATCATCATAATCCAGGATAACATCATCGTATCGTAAGTATTCTCATCATGTTCGTTGATTAAAGTAAAACAATAACATAAAGCTAACCATAATAACCCAAAAGGTATTCAAGGACAAGGTAAACACAAGGCTTTTCAATTAAGTAATGTGAGACAGTGAATTATAAAGTAAGTAGGACATAATGGGTCAGAGAACACTTGTCTTCACCAGGTTGTTGCTGAGGGAAGTCTCCTACAACACACTTAGGAACCACGAGCTGCTCGTTGTCTACGCAAATCAATCATGCATTCAGCACATTTCAGAAATGATAAAGGAACAGTACACCAAACATATGCAATCAAGTGAACACAAGTTCAACAGAAATGTACAAACAAAAGAGTGAAATCTAGATTCTAGGGTAGACAAATAGACTCAAAGGTTTGTGGTTCTCTAAGTACTACTTATCTTAGTGGATTACATAACTTACTATATTCATCTTAATGGATTATTAAAATTATAGCAGGCATGGGTTCATACCTTACATGATATTAACTTCACAAATTTAATCACTTAACTATCATTAGGGTTTTCCTTTTTATTTCCTTTTTAAATAGTAAACCATTACTTTAAATGCACCTATAGCCTAGACATAAAATTAAAACATACAGACAATGAAAGATACTAATTTAAACAGGTAGAGAGTAATTTTATAAACATTTTGCAATTTGAACTACCAAATTTGGAGTTCATATGCAAAAGATATGAAATAAACAAGTTTTAAAATTTAAAATATAAAATTAGACCTATTTATGTGATAAAAATAAAGTCCCGGGGCTTCTCTGCAAGAAACCAGGGGCTCGGCTGCAAAAACTAGGGACGACGAGTAGGGATGAAAACGGGACGGATATAGGGTCATCCCATATCCTAACCTAATGTATTTCTCTCGGATACAGGTACGGGTAGTTAAAATTCGGGACGGATACAGGACGAGACCGGGTAATATTACAGGCGGGTAAGAAATAGATATCGAGTATTACTTGGGTAGATAACAGATATTTATCAGATAGTTCGTCTCGATAATTTTAGTTGTCCAGCAGTCCAACAAACAAATTTTAGGGTCACAACTACATTATAGAACCAATAACACATTTTAAAAAACGACAATATATCTCCTCTTTCATATGGCTGTTGAGGTATTTCTTTCAAAAACGAATTTGGGTAGTCACACCACCATAACAATGATCTTTGGTGTATTTAGATACCTAAGTGGCATTTTCTTTATTTTATTGTTCACTATATCCTAACGACCCGTTAGGCTATTTATTTAAGGTGAGAAAAGTTGCTGGGTTTTTTGCCTCTCTTTTTAGATTAGATTATTTGGGAATGAATTATTAGAAACCCTGATCCAATATGTATACAGCAATGAAGCCTCACCACGTCACGATTTGGGGGCATAATGGCTAATGTCGTAATGTCCTAATGGGCCTACCAGTAGGGAGCAGACCAGCAAGCCTGTGACGCTTGCCGCGCGCGCACAGGCACAGCAGACCAGCAGAAATGCAAACACAGTGACTTGCCAGTTTGCCACTTCAGTCCGGGTACCCACCCGTATTGTACATGTATCCTACCCAGAATTTTCGTATACTTACCGGGTGTCGGTGATTCCGTATCCGAGGATCACTATCCGGGTAATACCTGTATCCATCCCAACAAAAAAACTACTTGTATTCGTATCCGAAAAGTTGTCCCGTTTTTATCCCCGTATCTGGTACCCGTCTCGTTTTCATCCCTAACAACGGGTTCTATTACTCGGAAGTCGAAGGTCTATTTAACAAAAAGGCCATACGAAGGGGTACGGGGCGCCCTCAGCCATCCGATCACAGATCGACGACCGAGATCAGTCCCGAGCGAGAGAGCGCGCGGGGGGGGGGCGCGAGCATGGGCTGACAAGCGGGCCAGGGGGTCTGCGGCACTGGGGCGGGGCTGGCTGACCGGCCAGGCCCAGCTGCAGGGGCACGGGCGAGGCGCAGACGAGGTCGGCGAGCTCGGGCAACGGTTCGACGCGGATTCAGGGTGACATGGCGAAAGCGACCGTGGGCACTACACCGACGCAAAGGCATCGGAGGGTGGCGGTCTGCGGCGAAGTGTCCAACAGCGCCACTAGCCTACTCCGACGAGCAATTGCGCGACCACTGAGACAGGGAAAGGGAAATCACGGGCTTGGAGAGGTGGGTTACCTCGAGAAAAGGCTCTAGGGTGCTTGAGTGACAGTGAGAACACAACGAAGCCTTGGGTCGACGGCGATAGCGACACAACTGCACGGTGGGGAATCCAATGAGCACGAGCAGAGAGGAATAGAGGAGGAAAGGGTAAACCGAGGGGTGTCCCGAGTTGCTGGAGTGGAGGTGGAGCTCACCAGGGCAACAGACACGGCGGAGGCTCGACGGCGGCCGTGGAACGGACCCGAGATTACGGTGGGCGGAGGTGGAGCTTCCCGGGCGCCGCGGAGTGAGGCGAGTGCTAGGGTACTGAGGGTGTGCGAGTGAGGGAGGAGGGAGAGCGAGTGGGGTACTGGGCAGCTAGAAAAGACCGGGGTGGGGGCGGGCGCGACCTCGACGTGCGTCGTGGGCACGGAGTCCACGCGAGCGGTTCGAGAAACAAAGGGGGCTGGCGGGTGGAGTCCGCGGACCAGCGAGAGAGGACGCGCGAACAGGCGGTCAGCGCTGACAAGGCGGGCCCACCGGACAACGGGAGGAAGCGGGCACGCGAGCGAGGGGAAGTTGGCGCCGACAGGCTGGACCCACCGAGCAAAGGGAGAGAGGGAGCGAGGGCGCGCGAGCATGAGCGCGACGCCGAAAGGCGGGGACCGCCTGTCAAAGGGAGGCGGGCGCGCGCGTGGGGCTGCCTGGGCTGGTTTGGGCCAGCTTCGGCTGAAATGGGTTTTTTCTATTTCTTCTGAATTTCCAATTGCTTTTCTTTTTTACTTTCTCTAGGGATTCAATTCAAACCAAACCACAACTCAAATTTAAATAATTCAAACATGTGCATCAAACAAAAGAACAACCTAGGCTCAGCATGATGCAAACATTCATATATATACCCTAGGTTTTAATATTCCAAAGAGAAAAGATAATACATATCTCCCATAAATAACCCAAAATTCTATTAGAGAGTATAGAAAAGAAAACTATTGAGGTGAGAAAAGGAGTAACACCTGAATTTGCTAGGTATTAGAGAAGAAATTTTATACCCCAGATTTAGGGTGTTACAGGCGGGACACGTGTCTAAGACGTGGGGGACACGTATGGAGTACGCTACTCATGAAGGTTTCGGCGGTTGAACCTCAAAACCACCCAGCACCCAGAGGGCTGGTTTTGCCAAGTTTTGACCTCAAAACTCGGTGTTGCGATTCTCTCAGGAATCTAAGGCGGCATGTGGCATCATAATGAATGGTGTGTCGAGGCAAAGCAACTTCGTGAAGAGTGAGTGGACATTAGATCAAAAACCCAGGAGTTGGTCCATTTTGCCCCCGGCTAAGTGAATAGGCTTAATGTATCTAGGGGTAATTTAGACTAGTGAAATAACTTCCTATAAATAGGTGGGAGGGTGGTTGTGTGCAGCTATCTTTTAGGGGTTTAGAGCCTTCCACCTTTCATTTTGTTCTCTAGTATTTGCTCTAGGTTGAGATCCGCAGGTGATTTGTAACTCCACATCTGTGTATCTGTGATTTTGACGGGAAGTGTGGTCATAACCACACACGGTCCAGCGTTGTTCAAATCATGTGCTCAGTTTGTTCTTGCCATAGTTTTTGATTTGGTGTGTCTCCGCTTCTAATACCTCTCTTCTCCTTTGGTTCTAGCGAGAATCTTTATTTTCTTGAGTCGTGTTTTGCATTGGGGAAAACCTTGGGTGAAGCTCTAGACCACTGCAAACACCAGGTTTGAGCAGTTTGTGGTCGTGATCTGAGATCCATCTGTTTTGAGTTCGTTTGAGAAAACCCCAGCAAAACTCCAATCAAATGGAGATTTCGAATCTGTATGTGTTGTTTTGATCTATTCTTGATCAAACTTCTCAAATCATCTTTTCTCCCTCTAGTTAACTCCCTATAAAATTTGAGTGGATTCTGTGCAGGTTTTGTGGTGAGGCACTACCTCTGACATGTGTGGCACTGTCGACCATCAGAGCAGCACTGTCGCTCACCCTTCGTTATAGTTTTGTTTCTAGTTTTGTATAGACACTTGAGTTGATTCTTCTCTAGCTTTTTTGGTGCAGTCAATCGATAGATCGACATTGGATTGATCTGTATAGTGCTATGTCGCTTTTGGAGTCCTGTGGGGTTGGATTATAGTTAGGAACAAGTCACGTGTGCTCTCTCAAGCGAAGAAATTTTTGTGGTTGTCATTCACCCCCTCTGGATTCCTCATCGGCCCTTCAAGCACTTAGTCCTTGCATGGACTAAGGGAGAGTGATACCCTTGCATGGGTGTTTCAACGAGGACTACTGGAGAGTCAATGCTTCGACAAAAAAACTCGAGGAGTCTTCTAAACCCTTGCTTTACTTTTCGCTATTACATTTGAGCAATTTACTTTGAGTATTTAGTTTTCAAGAATTGTCAAGATAGCATATGGTTTTAATTAGTGTGCTAAACTCTTTTTGAACACATTAGACACTAGGGTGAAGTTGGGTTTGTTCTTAGGATATAATTGTTGCAAGAATTTTTAGAAAAGTCTAATTCACCTCCCTCTCCTTTGGGCATCATGATCCTTTCGACAACAAACATCTGCTGCTTGAGTACATGTGGGAGAAATAGTTTTCATAAACACCAGCCATTAGGGGTAGATGCTATCAGTGAGGTAGCACCCTTGGTTGTACTCATGTCCATTCACCGTGAAGTTCATATTTGGTGCTTCTCCCTTGACCATGCTAGTCAACAACATCGAGTGGTTGAGCACATTGACGTCATTGTTCAACCCCTCTACCTCCAAAAAAACATGCCAAATTCATAAGTCATACAAGAAAACCACCTAGACCATGATGGTGGGGGATCCAGTGTCCCCAAGTAAGCTATTCTTTCTATCCAATAGGACAATTTCCCACTTTCAATGTATGCAATCTATACTCTATCATACCAGAAAATCATCTCCTCTCCCTTAGCTAAAAGTCGCCTAAGACATGAAAATGGCATTCCTAAAAAAAATTTGAGGCACTCTAAAGCCGAGCCTTTATCCATTTTGATATACTCGTCAATGGAGTCAGTAACACTAGTATAGGCGAGCATGCAGAGGGCAACAATGCATTTTGTGGGGGAGAAAACGCTTCAGTTGAGTACATTGATTCTAATAATGAAGGGGGAAATGCTCACATAACCTCTAAGATTTGAAGAAATAGTCTTCTCGCATATTGTACCTTCGACAAAAATAGAGCAGAAGGTAGACATCAGGGTCATTGAAGTAGTCTTGCATGAGCTATTTATGAGTGGCTTCATTATCCTGGTAGATACAACTTTGTTGTTGCATCCTTAGCCTCCCGCCGTTGAAGACCCGAAGGTAAGATTTATCGCCACATCCATCATAGTTTGAGGTCTGTCTTCGACCATCTCACATGTCGGAGTCCGAGAAAGGCATGATGACAGTGGTTTGATATAGTGAAAGGAGTGAAATAGAAAATGGTAGGATTGAATTGGAGAGTAAGAGGTGTGAATGAATCTAAACACTCCCTTTTGAAAATAGATTTCTTTTCGAACTTTTTGAACTTTAAAACAACATGGGTCCATCAGAATATGACATGTGGCTAAAGACGGTCTGTAATGACCAATTTGGGTCGATACCGATCAATTCTTTAACACAACGGTCAATATCGACCGGTTTGACTCCAATGTGGTTGATACCGACTGGTCGACAAGCCCACTAACTAGCATTAGAGCTGGATTAGTTGGTATCAACCACTGGCTCGCCCACGTCATCGGTCTATACATTGGAACCCGCCTAAGTGATATAATGCTACGCAGACTACCATACTGAACAAAACCCAGATTTTTAAGGGCATGTTTCGGAGGGCTTCATTTCAACAATTCTAGGTTCGTTCTAGGTTCATCCATCTAAACAAGACTAGCTATATAATATATCGCTTCGATTCTCTCGCACCAAACATCAAAGATAATCAAGGAAACTCACACAAACCAGTTGTATTAGAGAAGCACGAGCCCATACGCAAGCCAAACACTCCTAAAACCCAACTCAACAATTTGTTGAAGCTATTTTATGATGAAACTGGAAAATCGAAGCTGCAATTGTTGAAGGGAAGCTCTCCCAACCACGCCCTAAATCAACATGTAAATAGAACTAGCTGTGTGCATTTTGAAAATGCAACATGCTATAAATGTCATCCAGCAATAAACTTTGATTGAACTTGACCATAAGAAAGAAAAAGAAGAGCCAAACATACATTTCATAAAATAAAACAGAGTCAAACATACCAAATTAGACATCAGTAACATAGTAAAAGGAGCGAATTATAAGCACTGCAACCCCAGAGGTGATGCATAAAAGATCCATTTTTGATACTAGTAGTACTTACACAGGTTTACATAGAAAAAGTGCCATATAACAGAGATGAGGGGTTTTACATGGAAGATTACCGAGAACTTGCTAGTGCCATACCATAACAAGCTCATAGAAGCAGAAATAGCAATAGCATATAAATCGAGCATGTCTGATACTGAAAAAGTGTTTCTACGGAAGAACAGAAAGGGAGCAAAAGAGAGCACCTCAGGCTCACAAGAGCGAGGGTGCCTATACCACTACCAAAATAGCCTGTTAGCGCATCCCACAAGTGTGGCAAAACCGAACGAGAGTAATCAGATCTCCCCTTCAGGTCGTAGGACTGCTTGCTTTATTCTATACCTTAGATTGCTTAGTAATACTACTGTGTATTGGGAGATAAGTCTTGTCAAACGATCTTGAAGTGTTCAACCATGCAGCCACAGGTGGTGCAGGATTTCAGTAGTGTCACTGAGGCAAGGAAGCAACCCCGGCAAGCGATGGTGTGCATACATGGTGAGCATCTGACTATTGCCTCAGCTCCACGGCAGACCACCATCAACTGGCATCTCAGATCTAAAACACGCTCGGTGAGTCCCTGCAAATTCATCAACTGGTCAGACCAATTCAACCAACACATGCAGAAACAAAATTTCAAACAGTCTACAAATGATATAAACTATTTCTTGACAAGAGAGCATCAAAGGCAATTCTAATTGTTTGAAGAATATCCATTTCTATTACCATGTATCTGTATGTCGCATCCACTGCAGGGGATGACTTAACTCCACTTACAGAAGTGCCACAAACCATACATGCTCTGACATTGCACCTCATCATGCACGCAACACATATCTTATGAAAGCAGGGAACAAGTTGCATCCCAGCTTCACAAGATCGACATATGATGCAGGAGTCACTCCTGGGATATGGTGCCTGAAGTATAAACAACAATTTTAGTACACCATTATTCTAAGCTTAACCATAATCACTGTAAGTTTGCAAGCAGGCAACTCTTACCAGGTACTTGTCCCACTGAGACTGGAAGAAAGAGAATCTCATTTCACCTTCGCAGCTGCTAGGAGTAACTGCTGTCCTTTCAAAAGGACTATCAATGAAGCATGCTGAAGGCCTGGACTCAATCAACTCAAGATTTCTTGAAGGTCCAAAACCAAGCAAATTAGGCTTCTGTACAGGCCCGGATTCATTCTTTTGAGGAAGAAACCCGGACTCAATCAATTTGGGCCTTGGAGGTACACACTCAACCAAATCAGGCTTGCTTGGAGGTACAGAGTCAATTAGATCAGGCTTTCTTGGAAGTACAGGTTCAATCAAAGCAGGCTTTACTGAAGTTACAGACTCAATCAGATCAAGCTTTGTAGTACTGGCAGGAATATCGTCCAGTAAGCTACCATTGTCGGAGGAACTTCCATCCTGCTGGCTTTTCCCATAGTCATGCTGACTCTGAACACAAGTCTCACTGCATGCATCATCAACTTGCTGGATCTGAACATTGGTCTCACTGCATGCATCATCACCCTGCTGGCTGTCAGTGTTACGTGGGGAGTCATCCGCGATGTTAGTGTTAAGTGGTGATCGTGGGGAGTGCTGATCTGATACTGATTCTGCAAGCTCGTCATGATCAAAGGAACAAGGCTCTAGCAGGGGTACATACTTCGGTCGTGAGAGCGGTGGAAGGAGGACCATGTGCGTTGCAGGTCCACTTCCAACAGGAACTACACACATTCTGCAGATGCCAGGGAGGGAGCGGATAAAGTCACTTAGCTTAGGATAACCAAGTGCGGTGTGATCAAGCTCCATCCTGCAAGTCGCTCTGAAATCACCCTTCAGGGAGCTCAACGGATACCTCTCTCCTCTAAGTCGTGCTGTTTCATCTTCAAGAAATCCAGGTAACCACTTCCTGAATATAAAGAACCAGGATGGAAGACACTTTTCTGGCAATGGTCGCCGCTTCTGGATGTTGTGTTCCTCAGTCAGTTCACCATCCAGCACCCTGTGGATCTTTGGCCGCTCCTTGATGAATTGCCTCAAAGAAGTATATCTTTGGTCTTCTAAAGGCAAGTATGCTCTAGCAACAGCATCCTTTACCTCCACTCTCTTCCCAAGCATGTAAACATGATGAGCTTCCTTTGCACTTATCATATCCTCTTCTCTCTCAAATTTTACAAAGCCAAAACCTCGGGACTGAACTCGGTTGCCAATTGGTATGCCGATGACTACTGCTTCCTCCACAGGACCAAACTCAGCATTGAAGAATTCAATAAGGTATTCTGTCATAAACGAACACCAAAGAAAGTTAGAAGTGTGTATTGGTTTAAATTTGTTAACGACCAAGTAGTGCAACATTTATGAAGTTTTACCTGAGTCTACTGAAGGTGGGAGTCCTCCAACAAAAATTTTGCGAGTGTAATCATGCTTCGGCCAATGATTATTCTAAAAAAGAGTGTAATGTAAGAAGCATAATAGTATTGACAGATATAGGTTTGTACACTATGCTTACCCGAGGCACAAACTTTGAACCTTGTGCTTGTTTTGGAACATATTGGCTCTTACTCTTAGGCCCTTGTGCAGAAAGATTACTGGAGCAGAAATCACGTTGCCCTACTGATGTCTTAAGCCCAGTGTAGCTGAAACAAAATTCAAAGCAACTACAGGTGAGAAGTAAAGATGTTATAATTCAAGCAATAATGTAGAGTAGTTGTTATAAAATAATATCATGAAGTAATATCATGTAGTGTATTGAAGACATACCTTTCATCACAGGAATCCTTGTCAAAATCGTCAAATTCATCACCAAGCTCTTTGTAAATTTCCTTTCTCATCACACGATTCTTTTGAGGTGAGTTATGGTTCCCTGAAACTACAACACATTTCTGTTAAAACGGAAAATTCTAGATGTCTACAGTTATTTAGGTAATACC
This sequence comes from Zea mays, assembly GCF_902167145.1. Lineage (NCBI taxonomy): Eukaryota > Viridiplantae > Streptophyta > Magnoliopsida > Poales > Poaceae > Zea > Zea mays. The sequence continues at coordinate 159,092,514 of NC_050096.1, forward strand.
AACAGAAACGTGACCAATCTGTATGCAATTTAATTAATTAAATTGCTTCCATCAAATTGAACTCTTGACTTATCCATTACAGCTGCAGAGATCAAATAAACTACAAGAAAGAAATGAAAGCAGATGTCGCTATGTAACTTACATAGTAACACATTCGCAGAGCTAAGGATGAAACGCATGTCCTGGGATGTTGCCACATCAATAGGTCTTTGCTTTCTGTTCATGTCAAATAATTGCAGAATGTTAAGTGCATCAGACTATAAACTAAATCATTATTTCTATTTTCATTTTGCAACTCATTCTTTGTAATTCGATTACTTGACTGTCCTCCAAAGATTTACACACCTCAGGTTCCGGGCTTTGGTATCAGCCCCGAAACGCAAAAGAAGTTTTGCACAATCCACAGAACCATTCTTCACTGCAAAAAATAATGGCGTTTCTTTGGTCTTGGTAGGTATATCAACACAATCTTGGGCATGAAGCAGAAGTGACTTTCGAAGCAAAGGAAAATGAAACCAATTAGTTACAATCATAACTCACAACACAGTATTTAGAAAAAGTATGTAGCAAGAGGATACCTGAAGAGCTTTGTAATTGCCCTTAGCTGCAGCGCTGTGTACTGGTGTGAGCCCTAATTTGTTCCCCTGGAAAACTCTTGCGCCATTCTTGAGCAGAAGCCACACAATCCTGCACAATGATAGAAAAAATGAAGCTGTTAGAAAACAACTACCTTATGATTCAATGGATAGGAAAATGTAATCTCTAAGATGTGCACCTTGGTTCCTTGGTACATGAAGCACCACTAAGGCACCAGTGAAGTGCTGTGTTTCCTTCAGAGTCGGCTTCATTGACATCAACATTACCCATCAGGAGCATCTTTATAACATTCATATCTCCAACCTATACAAGAAAGGCTGATCAGCAGAATCCTCTGTAGAAATATAATTGTACCCATAAAAACTTCAGCATTTGATACGTAGCATAATTAGCATACCACAGAATCAACCTAACTTTAGGAAAGCTCACTTTCAATTTTCATGAAAATCAGTTTAGACCCACAAACAGACATTGAATACACAATTCACATTCTAGTTATATTTGTAACTAAGGGTGTATTTACATCTTATAGAAATACTTCGTTCAGTCATATATCATGAAAATGACATACAAAAGAGCCTCACATATAGAATTTGGAAATAGCTATCCTACTGAGAGGCATTAGTGTGTTATTAAATGAACAGTGATGAGTGGTACCTTAGCAGCTCTCAGTAGAGGGGGTAGTGTTCTCTTGTCATTGTGGTCCCTCCATGATGCCGATCCAAATTGGTTAAGCAGCTGAATCTCACAGAGCAGGGCCTTTCTCCTTTCATGTCCATCACGAGCTGAAGTATCTCCCGTTGATAAAGCCTCGTCCACAATGGAGTTGTAGATTGAACGCTTCGTTCTGACACCCTCTATAACCACACTAACCTGTGACGATATCTTCTCTTCAACCACCAGAAGCAGCATTGTCAATGCAGGGACACATCCTTCCATGGCGTATCTGTAAGCAAGCTCCCCAACCACTCTGGTTTTCTCTGCCAGGAGCCTTACTGCATTGAGATCCTACACAGGGAGAGGTATCAAGCGCTTAAAAAGATGCATGCAATCATCTGGTACAATTAGCTACCGATCAATTCAGAAAATACACAAGTGTAATAATGATGATATATACTAACCCTTTGTTTAAGAAAAGACAGAAGATCCTCAATTGGGTTGTCCACGGACCAGTTAGTTTGAACTCTGCAAAAATGAGGAAACAAACCGTACAATACAGTTATTGCAGCAAAATTGTGGACTGAAGTCAGTCAAAATCATGCATGAGATTCACATACCTCCTGCTCATTAGCGCGATCTCAAGCGGGAGAAGTGGTCTCCCGTCAACCACCCTGAGATCAGTACGGGCGTTCTTGGAGAGTAGCAGCTCTATGCACCTGGCCGAGTGGGTCTCAGCTGCGACGTGCAGCGGCGTCCGCGTGAGCTGGTCCCTTGCATCAATGGGGGCCGCCGTGATCCCGCTGCCGCCCTCTAGGAGCAGCGTCGCGCACTCTACTGCGTCGTGCTTGCAAGCGAGGTGGAGTAGCCTGACGGACATCTCCTGGTCCAGCACCCTCGAGGCGTCGGAGCCCTTGCGGATGCGGCACAGGGCCTCCTTCCTGAAGTTTCCCACTGCTGAGAGGAGGAGCGCTGTGTTGTCCTCTGCGACGGCACGGCAAAAGTTCTCGTGCTTTACGCGCTCCATGCTGGCCCTGGTTCCGGCCCCGCTTGTTTCTTCACTTGAGTTCTGCGAACTCAAAGGACAGTTCATTTGAACAAGCTGTATTCGAAAACAAAACAATGACAAAATTGCTAGACTTGCTTTAATTGGAACTTTGACAAGCATAATAAGCGAACTCTTATTGCAGTACCCCGAGGCAACTCATGATCGAAACTTCAACTTCACATCATTCTATGAACAGTGGCAATAAAAAGCACACGGTCTGAAAACAGCAAGCTAAAAATAGGCCAGAGTGGAATCTGTAAACAAAATTTAAGTTTGCATGCTATCCTTGGGTTGCCACTATAAAGACAAGTCAGAATGGAATCCGATAAATGCATCAGTCACCTTGCGGAGAATGAGAAAAATTGCTACTGCTTTACTGCACTACCCAAACAACTGACGAAAAAGGTTAAAAACGAACATCCAAAATTACTCAACTTCAAGCACAGCACGGAACTGAAAAAAAAAAGAATCCGAAATCTCACGAGAAAAAACAAAAATGCAGCCAGTCAAGCTGCTCCATAGACACAAAAACGGAATGCTTTGCTAGGTAACCATTTGACGACCCCATGTGTACAAGCAGAAGAGACAAGACTTTCACACCAAAGCCTGTAGACCATGGTCAAATCACAAGGACACCACATAGAGCTCGGTCACATCAGCAATAGATAGATGGTCACTGGTCAGGTCTACGTACGTTGATGCGAATGACGCGACACGGACTGGTACCAGATACGAAGCTACGACCCAGCCACGCAAGAGATTTGTTCCAAAGATTTTTCTTCATCTGAATCCATCACCTAGGAAATAGTAGTAGGCAGCAATCTTCTGAACGGGGAAGCATACGAAACGTCCCAACCACCGAAGGAATCCCATAAATAGCATGGATGATGGTGGGATCGCATCGAACCGCACTGAAACGTCATTAGCGCGTGAACCTGCCTAGTAAAAACTCAGCAAGCCATGGAAAACCCCAAAACCCAAACCCAAAAGTAAAGCTAGAAATAGAATGCGATGGGAGGGGCTGCACATGGAGAGGGCGATCAGAGCAGAAAATTCATCTGCCCGGTGCTGCTGAAGCTCCCACATTATTGAGCTGAAACTTAATCCTCTCCGTCAACACGGCCGCAAAAGCAACCCAGCACCACCGAAATCGATCGGTGTAAACCGCGGCACAGGAAAAGGCAAGCAATCAGAGCAATGGCGACGACGAGGTTTCGATCAAAACCAAACCAAACGTCACAGGAAAAGGCCGCGATGTAGACGAGCTGAGCTCCAACCACCTTCCGATGCCAAAAGGACGGTAAAACGCCGAGGCCAAACGAAACCCTAAAAGCAACAAACCATCAAACCACAACCGGTAGAATCTATCTATCCGCCGGGATGAGCCGCGGCGCGGGTCGAAGAAGCACAAAATCGAGAGGAGCAGCAGAGAAAACTCAGCGAAATGGCCGGAATTCCTAGCGGAAACCTCCAGGCGCTCGCGCTACATGCTGCGAGCTAGGAAACACACGGCCGCGGCGAGAAAAAAAAACCCCCGCGAGCGAAGAACCCGAGCAGAATCGCAGGAGAGCCCCCCTAGAAAACCTCAAATCCCGCTGAGCCCCCTCGGGATCACAGCGTGGAAGAGCGGAACACAAACGCGCGCGCACTCGATCGTCGTCAGCGATCGCAACTCCAGAAAAAAAACGAAGAAAAGGGAGAGTGAAATTCCAGCTGATCCACGGCCGCTCGCCTCGGCGAACCATCATCGGCGGCGTCAGGCAGCAGAAGCGCGCACCACATTCGCGAGGAAACCGAATCCACCGAAAAAACCGCAAGCCAGGAGTGTCCAAACCACTAAACCAGACGCACACCAACCCACCGACGAAATCACACGAGAACAGCATGCAACTGCACGCACTACTATACTCCAGAAAGGCGGACAGAAACCCCAGCGGCGACGCATGCGTGCGGCGACGAACAAGCTGAGAACAGGACAGCCGAGCGCTGGAGCGCCACGCCATTGGCATAGCTATAGCTAGGTAGCTCTCGCGACTCGTGATCGCCCATGCAACGGCGGGCGATGAGCTCACCTCTCCCATGCGTGCTCCAGGCGCGGCGCGGCTCTTCCGTCGTCCTCGCACGGCACGGGCGCTGGCATCCGTCCCCGAAGGATCGTCCTCCTCCTTGTGCACCCCACGCGGACCACTCGATCGCCCACTCGCCGCTTTATGTGGCAGCCCTCCTCCAAAAACTGCTTCAGGCTTCGCGATCCTCTCTTCTGTACTCTACTCACTCACCACGGCGGGGGCAGCAACCTCTCCTTTCTGCCGCCGCTGTGGCGCTGTCCCCCCAGCCCTCTCTCTTGTCTCTGGCACTCTGGCGAGTTGGCTCTACCCACTCCCGTACCCGTCACAGCTTTTGCCTCCCTCTCCGGCTCTCCCTCCCCGCTTGAAACCCTCCTTGTCGCCTTGCGCACGGCCAGCCGGGTCACCCGTTTCCTCTTTGCCGTTTCGGGCAACCGGGCCGCTGCGACTGCGACCGGCCGCGCCACGGAAACTCCAGAGTCCAGAACCCAAACCAACCAACCAACCAACCAATTAACCAGCAACGCCCGTCCACATTGCCTCGTCTCGTCGCGTTCCGTGGTGCGTGCTGCCATGTATATATGAACCTGCCGCCGTCTGATTCGAGCCAGTGGGGCACGTCACACGTGGCGGGCCGGCGTGCAGCCGGGAGAAGCTGCCGGTGAAGCGGTGAGAGGCGGGCGTGCGGACGGACGGACGGGTTCTGGAGAAGGATGCGTATGCGTGGGCCGGAGAGGCGGAAACGGACTTTGGAGAGCGTCCTCGCTGTTTCCCCCCGCGTTCCGGTGCTGCGGCGAGCTCCGGTTTCGCTGCTCCTGTGTCAGGGATCGGGTGGCAGCGCTGCCCCGGCGGGGGCCTCTCTAGAAGATTCCCCGTATGGACGCTGGCTGGTGGGGCTGGGAGCCAGGATGAGAGCTCTGAGCCCGTGTGTCAGTGTCAGTCAGTGGACGGTGGTGTCCGTGTGGCCGTCTAGGGTCTAGGGTCTAGGGTCTTGGCTCTTGGATCGGGAGTGGGAGCGAGCGACCGTGCATGCAATCGGAGCTGCAGTGCAGCCTGCAAAAGCGTAGGAGGAGGGGGATTACCAGTGGGACCCGCGTATCGTCCTTGGCAGGCGAGCCGGGAGGTGCGGTTTGGCGATGATGACGCCAGAGCCGAGAGGGGTAGGAAGGGTGAGCACGTCCAACTGGCCAAGTGCATTGTGCCTGCAGAGACGGGCCTGTTCGATGGTGATGCATTGACGGAGCAGCTTCCAGGTGTAGGCAGCCTCCTCTTCTTGATTTCTGTTTGTTCCTTGTGTCACGTTTTGCACGGGTTCTCGTTACTCATTACCTTGAGTTCTTTTCTTTTTCTTTACAAAGGGTTACCGCATGTGTATATACGTACTCAGTACTCACCTCGTACGTGGTACAACAAATAAAAGTAACTCTGAAATAAGTTGCGACGACGGAAAAAAAATCAAAGTATGGCTCTAAGCGCACAACCAATCAAATTATAAAAACAAGAACTCGTGATATATATGAAAAAACCGAATATTGTCTAAAACGAGAATAAATTGCTACAAAACATACAGTGGTAAATAACACCGGCTCCATCTTAAAATATAGTTCTTTTTAGCCTTCTTTTTTCCCATCTGCATTCGAATATATGATAATGTATGTAGACACACATACAAACTACATTCACATGTTAATTAATGAATATATATTTAGTCTAAAACAAATTGTATTTTGGTACGGAATATAAAGCCATGCCTCTAATTTTGCTGAATACGTCTTGTAGACCTAGACAATTATATTTGCATGTCCTTCTTCTTAATCTGAAATGCCTTCTTAATACTTTGAAGATCAAGCCCTTTGAATAGTTTCCTCTTGATGTAGATCATCACCATTAAATCATTAAGCCAAGAATCACCCATTTTGTTGCGCGACTCGGTTTTGATAACTTTCTTGGCAGAAAAAGCCCTTTCAACCGTGTTTGTTGCTATTGGCAGTAGCGACGCTGACTCAACAAGTCATAGACCAAAGGAAATACAGTATCCCTGCCAATTTCAGCAATTGTTTTTTGCTAGGCTTGCAAGATCATGACAAGCTTTGAGTCGGTCAACTCTTCGCACATGAACAATAAATGTCTGTGATTGATCTTTGATTAACTTGCGATCGTCAAAAGAGAAATCCTACAAACATATCTCCGTAAGACGAGCAAGCTTATTCACATGAAACTTGTTAATTGAATCTCTTGGATCAAGACAAGCAAAGCAAGTAAGCATTTTAGAGCATAACTGGTTGAATCGATGATCCAACTCTGTTATAAGAGAGTCAGTAGTAGCATACTAGCATAGAAGATATCAACACGGTAAAAATGATCTTGAGTGATATTGTCTCTCCGTCCTCTTCTTGACTGACCAAATCTTGGTATTGGACCATCCATATTTGGTATATCAATACTAGCTTCCCCACAAAAAACTTTGACTTCTTCAAATAATGGGTCCCAACCTTCACTTCTCAAATCATTCAAAATGAATTCTCATATAAACAACTGAAGACATGGCCTGGACAATATCTTGATCCTTCTGTTGCAACAGAAGAGACAACCCTTTGTGATGCAAAGGATTTGCAACATCATCTTCATGATAAACACAAAGCAAAATAACTACATGTTAGCAACCAAACCTCCATCCCTCGATGGATTCTGTTGTCCTTGATTCACAATTCCTAGAACTTCTATTATTGACTCCCACATTGTTTCAATACGAAGCAAAGTCTTTGAAAGTCGCCTAGAGGGGGGTGAATAGGCGGAATCTAAAAATTATAAACTTAAACACAACTACAAGCCGGGGTTAGCGTTAGAATTATAAACGAGTCCGGAAGAGAGAGGGCGAAAACAAATCGCAAGCAAATAGAGAGTGAGACGCGGTGATTTGTTTTACCGAGGTTCGGTTCTTTCAAACCTACTCCCCGTTGAGGTGGTCACAAAGACCGGGTCTCTTTCAACCCTTTCCCTCTCTCAAACGGTCATCTAGACCGAGTGAGCTTCTCTTCTCAATCGGGACACCAAGTCCCCACAAGGACCACCACACAATTGGTGTATCTTGCCTTGATTATAATTGAGTTGGGAACAAGAAAGAAAGAAGAAGAAAAGCGATCCAAGCGCAAGAACTCAAATAAACACAATTGTTACTCTCTCTAGTCACTATTTGATTGGATTGAACTTTGGACTTGGGAGAGGATTTGATCTCTTGTTTGTATCTTGGAATGAAGTCTAGAGCTCTTGTATTGAATGCAAATGGCTGAAACTTGGATGCATTGAAGTGTGGTGGTTGGGGGGTATTTATAGCCCCAACCACCAAAAGAACCGTTGGTGGAGGCTGCTGTCGTATGGCGCACCGGACAGTCCGGTGCGCTAGCCACGTCACCAGGCCGTTAGGGTTCGACCGTTGGAGCTTCTGACAGGTGGGACACCGGACAGTCCGGTGGTGCACCGGACAGTTACTATTCACTGTCCGGTGCGCCTGCTCTGACTTCTGCGCGCGCAGTCGCGCACTGTAGTGTTTCACTGTAGCGTTGCATACGACCATTGGCGCTAGGGGTGGGCGTTCGGGTTACCCGAAAATTTTGGGTCGGGTAATTCGGGTTTTTAAAATTTCGGGTTTTGAGAATCGATACCCGAAATTACAACGGGTTTTGCAATACCCGAAAATTCGGGTACCCGAAATTTCGGGTTTGGGTTCGGGTATTCCCGAACTACCCGAACTATTGTGTCGGTTTCATAAAAACACATACACCCTATTAAATTAGTATAAAAATATAGTTTGAATAATGATATACATGGACATATAAAACACAAGCAATCTACAATCACAAGTTATGCACACATACACATAATTATAAATGTACAAATTAATAATTAAGCATGACATGAGTACATGACACATGAAAGTTCGGGTAATTCGGGTACTCGATTGTGACACCCGAATTACCCGAACTAAATTCGGGTTTTGCAAGTTGCTACCCGAAATTCCCAAACAAAATTCGGGTTTCGGGTATTTCGGGTTCGGGTATTCTGGGTTCGGGTTTCGGGTTCTGGGTTTTATGCCCAGTCCTAATTGGCGCGAAGTAGCCGTTGCTCCGCTGGCACACCGGACAGTCCGGTGCTACACCGGACAGTCCGGTGAATTATAGCGGAGCGGCCTCCAGAATTCTCGAAGGTGGCAAGTTTGGAGTTGGGTTCCCTGGTGTACCGGACACTGTCCGGTGGCACACCGGACAGTCCGGTGCGCCAGACCAGGACTGCCTTCGGTATACTTTGCTCCTTTGTTTTGAACCCTTTCTTTTGACTTTGTATTGGTTTGTTGTGAACCTTTGGCACCTGTAGAACTCATAATCTAGAACAAACTAGTTAGCCCAATAATTTGTGTTGGGCAATTCAACCACCAAAATTCATATAGGAAAAGGTTTAACCCTATTTCCCTTTCAATCTCCCCCTTTTTGGTGATTGATGCCAACACAAACCAAAGCAAATGTAAAAGTGCAGAAATGAACTAGTTTGCATAATGTAAGTGCAAAGGTTACTTGGAATTAAACCCATATTCATTTCATAGGATGTGCATGGATGGTTTTCTTCTTATTTAAAATTTTGGACCACGCTTGCACCACATGTTTTGTTTTGCAAATGTTTTTGGAAATTCTTTTCAGAGTCTTTTGCAAATAGTCAAAGATATATGAATAAGATTTTGAGAAGCATTTTCAAGATATGAAAATTTTCTCCCCCTGTTTCAAATAATTTTCCTTTGACTAAACAAAACTCCCCCTTAATGAAATCCTCCTCTTAGTGTTCAAGAGGGTTTTTAGATATTAATTTTGAAGAGGTTATACCAATTTGAAAATTAAAAATAAGATATCAATTGAAAAAGCTTCTCTTAACACAAATTTGAAAGACTACATTTTTGAAATTGGTGGTGGTGCGGTCCTTTTGCTTTGGGCTAATACTTTCTCCCCCTTTGGCATGAATCGCCAAAAACGGATACTTGTGAGTGAAATATAAGCCCTTCTTCAAACTTTCTCCCCCTTTGGTAAATAGTATATGAGTGAAGATTATACCAAATTGGAGAGCGGTGCGGAGTGACGGCGAAGGATGAACAATTTGATGGAGTGGAGTGGAAGCCTTGTCTTCGCCGAGGACTTCATTTCCCTTTCAATCTATGACTTAGCATAATATTCACTTGAAAACACATTAGTCATAGCACATGAAAGAGATATGATCAAAGCTATAAAAATGAGCTATGTGTGCAAAATATCAATCAAAATTCCTAGAATCAAGAATATTTAGCTCATGCCTAAGTTTGGTAAAAGATTTCTCATCTAATGGCTTGGTAAAGATATTGGTTAATCGATCTTTGGTGTTAATGTAAGCAATCTCGATATCTCCCTGTTGTTGGTGATCCCTCAAAAAGTGATACCGAATGGCTATGTATTTAGTGCGGTTGTGCTCAACGGGATTATCTGTCATGCGGATTGCACTCTCATTATCACATAGAAGAGGAACTTTGGTTAATTTGTAACCATAGTCCCTAAGGGTTTGCCTCATCCAAAGCAATTGCGCGCAACAATGGCCTGCGGCAATATACTCAGCTTTGGCGGTAGAAAGAGCTACAGAATTTTGTTTCTTAGAAGCCCAAGACACTAGAGATCTTCCCAAGAACTAGCAAGTCCCTGATGTGATCTTTCTATCAATCTTACACCCTGCCCAATCAGCATCGTAATAACCAATTAAATCAAAGGTGGATCCCCTGGGATACCAAAGGCCAAACTTAGGAGTATAAACTAAATATCTCAAGATTCATTTCACGGCCCTAAGGTGAACTTCCTTAGGATCGGCTTGGAATCTTGCACACATGCATACAGAAAGCATAATATCCGGTCGTGAAGCACATAAATAGAGTAAAGAACCTATCATCGACCGGTATACCTTTTGATCTACGGATTTACCTCCCGTGTCGAGGTCGAGATGTCCATTGGTTCCCATGGGTGTCTTGATGGGCTTGGCAACCTTCATCCCAAACTTGGTAAGAATATCTTGAATGTACTTCATTTGGCTAATGAAGGTGCCCTCTTGGAGTTGCTTGACTTGCGATCCTAAGAAATACTTGAACTCCCCCATCATTGACATCTCGAATTTTTGTACCATGATCCTACTAAACTCTTCACATGTAGATTTGTTAGTAGACCCAAATATAATATCATCAACATAAATTTGGCATACAAACAAATCATTTGCAATTGTTTTAGTAAAAAAAGTAGGATCGGCTTTTCCGACTTTGCCATTAGCGATAAGAAAATCTCTTAGGCGTTCATACCATGCTCTTGGGGCTTGCTTGAGCCCATAAAGCGCCTTAGAGAGTTTATAGACATGGTTAGGGTACTCTCTATCTTCAAAGCCGGGAGGTTGCTCAACATAGACCTCCTCCTTGATTGGTCCATTGAGGAAGGCACTCTTCACGTCCATTTGATAAAGCTTGAAGCCATGGTAAGTAGCATAGGCAAGTAAAATGCGAATTGACTCAAGCCTAGCTACGGGTGCATAGGTTTCACCGAAATCCAAACCTTTGACTTGTGAATATCCCTTGGCCACAAGTCGGGCTTTGTTCCTTGTCACCACACCATGCTCATCTTGCTTGTTGTGGAATACCCACTTGGTTCCTACAATATTTTGGTAATGATGTGGAACTAAATGCCATACCTCATTCCTCGTGAAGTTGTTGAGTTCCTCTTGCATCGCCAACACCCAATCTGAATCTTGAAGTGCTTCCTCTACCCTGTGTGGCTCAATAGAGGAAACAAAAGAGTAATGTTCATAAAAATGAGCAACACGAGATCGAGTGGTTACCCCCTTATGAATGTCGCCGAGGATGGTGTTCACGGGGTGATCTCGTTGGATTGCTTGGTGGACTCTTGGGTGTGGCGGTCTTGGATCTTGTTCATCCTCCTTGTCTTGATCATTTACATCTCCCCCTTGATCATTGTCGTCTTCTTGAGGTGACTCATCTTCTTGATCTTCTCCTTCATCATCTTGAGCCTCATCCTCATCTTGAGTTGGTGGAGATGCTTGCATGGAGGAAGATGGTTGATCTTGTGCTTGTGGAGGCTCTTCGGATTCCTTAGGACACACATCCCCAATGGACATGTTCCTTAGCACGATGCACAGAGCCTCTTCATCATCTAATTCATCAAGATCAACTTGCTCTACTTGAGAGCCGTTAGTCTCATCAAACACAATGTCACAAGAAACTTCAACTAGTCCAGTGGACTTGTTAAAGACTCTATATGCCCTTGTGTTTGAGTCATAACCAAGTAAAAATCCTTCTACAGCCTTAGGAGCAAATTTAGATTTTCTACCTCTTTTAACAAGAATAAAGCATTTGCTACCTAAGACTCAAAAATATGAAACATTGGGCTTTTTATCGGTGAGCAGTTCATAAGATGTCTTCTTGAGGATTCGGTGTAGATATAACCGGTTGATGGCGTAGCAGGCGGTGTTGACCGCCTCGGCCCAAAATTGATCTGAAGTCTTGTACTCATCAAGCATGGTCCTTGCCATGTCCAATAGAGTTCTATTCTTCCTCTCCACTACACCATTTTGTTGTGGCATGTAGGGAGAAGAGAACTCATGCTTGATGCCCTCCTCCTCAAGGAAACCTTCAATTTGAGAGTTCTTGAACTCCGTTCCATTGTCGCTTCTTATCTTTTTGATCCTTAAGCCGAACTCATTTTGAGCCCGTCTCAAGAATCCTTTCAAAGTCTCTTGGGTTTGAGATTTTTCTTGCAAAAAGAATACCCAAGTGAAGAGAGAATAATCATCCACAATAACTAGACAGTACTTACTCCCGCCGATGCTTATGTAAGCTATCGGGTCGAATAAGTCCATGTGGAGCAACTCAAGCGGCCTGTCGGTCGTCATGATGTTCTTGTGTGGATGATGAGAACCAACTTGCTTCCCTGCTTGACATGCGCTACAAACCTTGTCTTTCTCAAAATGAACATTTGTTAGTCCCAAAATGTGCTCTCCATTTAGAAGCTTGTGAAGATTCTTCATTCCAACATGGGCTAGTCGGCGGTGCCAGAGCCAACCCATGTTAGTCTTAGCAATTAAGCAAGTGTCGAGTTCAGCTCTATTGAAATCAACTAAGTATAGCTGACCCTATAACACTCCCTTAAAGGCTACTGAATCATCACTTCTTATAAAGACAGTAACACCTACATCCATAAAAAGACAGTTGTAACCCATTTTGCATAATTGAGAAACAAAAAGCAAGTTGTAATCTAATGAATCTACAAGAAAAACATTAGAAATAGAATGGTCAGGTGATATAGCAATTTTACCCAATCCTTTGACCAAACCTTGATTTCCATCCCCGAATGTAATAGCTCTTTGGGGATCTTGGTTTTTCTCATAGGAGGAGAAAATCCTTTTCTCCTCAGTCATGTGGTTTGTGCACCCGCTATCAATGATCCAACTTGAGCCCCGGATGCATAAACCTACAAAACAAATTTAGGCCTTGTTCTTAGGTACCCAAACGGTCTTGGGTTCTTTGACATTAGAAACAAGCACCTTGGGTACCCAAACACAAGTCTTTGACCCCTTGTGTTTGCCCCCAACATATTTGGCAACTACTTTGCCTGATTTGTTAGTTAAAACATAAGATGCATCAAAAGTCTTAAATGAAATGCTAGGTTCATTTGATGCAATAGGAGTTTTCTTCTTAGGCAATTTAGCATGAGTGGATTGCCTAGAACTAGATGCCTCACTCTTATACATAAAAGCATGACGAGAGCCAGAGTGAGACTTCCTAGAGTGAATTCTCCTAATTTTGTGCTCGGGATAACCGGCAGGGTATAAAATGTAACCCTCATTATCCTGAGGCATGGGAGCTTTGCCCTTAACAAAGTTAGATAATCTTTTAGGAGGGGCATTAAGCTTGACATTATCTCCCTGTTGGAAGCCAATACCATCCTTAATGTCAGGGCGTCTCCCATTATAGAGCATGCTTCTAGCAAATTTAAAATTTTCATTTTCTAAGTCATGCTCATTAATTTTGGCACTAAGTTGAGCTATGTGATCATTTTGTTTCTTAATTAAAGCTAGGTGATCATGAATAGCATCAACATTAATGTCTCTACATCTAGTACAAATAGTAACATGCTCAACGGTAGATGTAGAGAGTTTGCAATTATTTAATTCAACAATCTTAGCATGTAAAATAGCATTCTCATCTTTAAGATTGGAAATAGAAACATTGCAAACATCTAATTCCTTAGCCTTAGCAATTAATTTATCATTCTCAAACTTAAGGCTAGTAAGAGATTCACTCAACATGTTAATCTTAGCAATTAAACTAGCATTATCATTTATAAGATTAACAATTGAATCATTACAAACATTTGATTTCTCAACCTTAGCAATTAATTTGGCATTTTCAATTCTAAGGCTAGAAATAGTGTCATGGCAACTGCTGAGCTCATTAGTTATTTTTTCATTTTTCTCTACCTCCTGAGCATAAGCATTTTTAGCCTTAACATGCTTTTTATTTTCTTTAATAAGGAAGTCCTCTTGGCTATCCAAGAGTTCATCCTTCTCATGAATAGCACTAATTAATTCATTCAACTTATCTTTTTGTTGCATGTTAAGATTGGCAAAAAGAGTAAGCAAGTTATCCTCATCATCACTAGAATTATCCTCATCACTAGAGGTTGCATACTAAGTGGAGGATCTTGATTTTACCTTCTTCTTCTTGCCGTCCTTTGTCATGAGGCACTTGTGGCCGATGTTTGGGAAGAGAAGTCTCTTGTTGACGGCGATGTTGGCGGCGTCCTCATCGGAGGAGTTGGTGGAGCTCTCGTCAAAGTCCCACTCTCGGCAAACATGGGCATCGCCGCCCTTCTTCTTGTAATATCTCTTCTTCTCCTTCTTCTTCCCCCTCTTGTCGTTATCCCTGTCACTATCACTAGATAAAGGACATTTAGCGATAAAATGACCGGGCTTACCACATTTGTAGCAAATCTTCTTGGAGCAGGACTTGTAGTCTTTCCCCCTCCTTTGCTTGAGGATTTGGTGGAAGCTCTTGATGATGAGTGTCATTTCCTCATTGTCGAGCTTGGAGGCGTCGATGGGGACCCTACTTGGTGTAGAGTCTTCTTTCTTCTCCTCTGTTGCCTTGAATGCAACGGGTTGCACATCGGGTGTGGAGGAGGCGCCTTGCTCGATGATTTTCTTGAAGCCTTTGATCATCAATTCAAAGCTCACAAATTTTCCTATCACTTCCTCGGGAGACATTAGTTTATATCTTGGATCACCACGAATTAATTGAACTTGAGTGGGATTAAGAAAAACGAGTGATCTAAGAATAACCTTGACCATTTCATGGTCATCCCACTTGGTGCTCCTGAGGTTGCGCACTTGGTTCACCAATGTCTTGAGCCGGTTGTACATTGCTTGTGGCTCCTCCCCTTGGTGAAGCATGAAGCGACCGAGCTCCCCCTCGATCGTTTCCCTCTTGGTGATCTTGGTCACCTCGTCTCCTTCGTGCGCGGTTTTGAGCACGTCCCAAATCCCTTTGGCACTCTTCAACCCTTGCACCTTATTATACTCCTCTCGACTTAGAGAGGCGATGAGTATAGTGGTGGCTTGGGAGTTGAAGTGCCGGATTTGGGCAACTTCGTCCGAGTCATAGTCTTCATCCCCCGGCGATGGTACCTGTACTCCAATCTCAACAACATCCCAAATACTAGTGTGGAGTGAGGTTAGATGGTGCCTCATTTTGTCACTCCACATATTATAATCTTCACCATCAAACATGGGTGGTTTGCCTAAAGGGACGGAAAGTAAAGGAGTACGTTTGGAAATGCGAGGATAGCGTAGGGGAATCTTACTAAACTTCTTGCGCTCATGGCGCTTGAAAGTGACGGACGACGTGTCGGAGCCGGAGGTGGATGGCGATGAAGAGTCGGTCTCGTAGTAGACCACTTTCTTCATCTTCTTTTTCTTCTCGCCTATCCGACGCGACTTGTCGTGTGAAGGGGATCCCTTCACCTTGTTGCTGGACTCCCCAGATGGAGCCTTCCCAAGGCTTGTGGCGGGCTTCTCGCCGGTCACCATCTCCTTCTTGGCGTGATCTCCCGACATTACTTCGAGCGGTTAGGCTCTAATGAAGTACTGGGCTCTGATACCAATTGAAAGTCGCCTAGAGGGGGGTGAATAGGCGGAATCTGAAAATTATAAACTTAAACACAACTACAAGCCGGGGTTAGCATTAGAATTATAAACGAGTCCGGAAGAGAGAGGGCGAAAACAAATCGCAAGCAAATAGAGAGTGAGACGCGGTGATTTGTTTTACCGAGGTTCGGTTCTTGCAAACTGAAAGGGAATTAGGCTTACACCTATTTCCTAATTG